>NW_025814896.1:108534919-109761169 GCF_022079265.1 Lynx rufus
ATTGTGTGCCAGTCATATATCTAGTGCTCTCAGCCAAAGCCCATCCTCCCATCCTCTGCTTTATAACCCTGGTGTGGGACTCTTTCCCAGACTGCCTTGCTGGCTGACCTCGTTTTTGGTCTCTTCCAGGAAGATATTGCCTAATCAGGGGCGCCTGGGTGGCTCAGTTGGTTAGCCATCTGACTTTGGCTCAGGTCGCGATCTCACGGTTCGTGGGTTCAAGCCCCGCATCAGACTCTGTGCTGACAGCTCAGAGCCTGGGGCCTGTTTCAGATTCTGTCTCTGTCTCCCCCCGCTCATTCTCTCTCTCTCTCTCTCTCTCGAAAATAAATATTAAAATTTGTTTTTAAAAATATTGCCTAATCAACCTCCAAAATGGTTGCATCAATTTAAGTTCCCATCAATGGCATATAAAAGGGCATCTTCCGGGGCGCCTAGGTGGCTCAGTCGGTTGAGCGTCCAACTTCGGCTCAGGTCATGATCTCGCGGTCCGTGAGTTCGAGCCCCGCGTCGGGCTCTGTCCTGACAGCTCAGGGCCTGGAGCCTGTTTCAGATTCTGTGTCTCCCTCTCTCTGACCGTCCCCCGTTCATGCTCTGTCTCTCTCTGTCTCAAAAATAAATAAACGTTAAAAAAATAAATAAAAAATAAATAAAAGGGCATCTTTCTGTACTTGTAAAGTGGTGATGGTGGTGGTGTTTAATGCAACTGTAATGCCCTAATCCAGACCTTCTGAGGGAGAATCTAGAGGGGTGGGGCCTGGGTGTCTATGTCTTCTAAGAGCATCGCAAGTGATCTGCACATTGTTCTAGATCTTTGATTCCCAAAGTGTGCTCCCTAGATCACACCTGGGAGCTTGTTAGAAATGCAGAATTTCAGAAGCTGCATTTTAACAAGCTCCCCGCGGAATCCACATGCACATTAAAGTTTAAGAAGCGCTGCTCTATAAAGGATGCTGGCAGATGAACAGCAACACATCCAGGTTTTGTGGGACCTAAAGCTCATATACTTTGGGAAACCTTTTTTACCAAAAGTGAATACAAAATTACAAATGAAAATTGAGTCCAAACTGAATATTCATTTACAATGAAGGAATAAGTCACAATAAAATACTAACTTCTATAAGCTGAAAATATCACAAACATCACAGAATCCAGGGGGAAAAATGACAAAACATGTATACTATTGAACTGATAACACCCATCTATAATACTTTTCTAAATTTTTAGCCATCTTATTATATGATTAACAATTTGTTCTATAATTTTTCTATCGATAGAGAGACGAAAAAGGTAATCTGGTCTCCAAGAAATGTTTTTCTTAATATTGATAATTTAGAAAAAGTTTTTCTTTCAACTTCCAACTTGTTACATACAATGTCATGTCAAATCTTTAGAGTTTTGTCAAATCTGGGATAAGCTCTCTCCAGTGTCTTTCAGCTGTGAGCTAAAAGAGTCATGGTATTTTATGTTTCTTGTGCAGTCACTAATTTTAAATACCCTTTGTAGCAATGACACTCTATTAACCTTTCTGTAGCCCACGTCTTTGTGTGAGCCATTACTTCCATCCTTCTGCTTATTTCTTTTTTTTTAATTTTTTAAATGTTTGTTTATTTTTGAGACAGAGAGAGAGAGACGGAGTGAGAGAGGGGAGGGGCAGAGAGAGAGGGAGACACAGAATCGGAAGCAGGCTCCAGGCTCTGAGCTGTCAGCACAGAGCCTGACGCAGGGCTCGAACTCACAGACCGTGAGATCATGACCTGAGCTGAAGTTGGACGCTTAACCGACTGAGCCACCCAGGTGCTCTTTTCTTCTGCTTTTCTATTTCTTGCCCTAGAATGTGCCAATTCACATAAATTTCCTTCTTCTGTTATCATTTTGTGTATATTTTCTTTGCCATCATGCTCCTGATTGTCTTTATGCTTTGGACCACCAAAATTTTTAGCTTCTGTTGTGATCAAATAAGAGAGTTTTCCATATTTTGAAGTTTCTGCTGGTCTTCTTCCTTTTCCAGGAGAATACATCCCTCCCTTCGTATTTGGATTTTAGCATAACCAACCATTCCAAAAACTGATACAAAATGAATGTGAAACTAAGGCATCCACGGGAGTGCATCAAATACATTTTTTTTTTAATTTTTTTTTTCAACGTTTATTTATTTTTGGGACAGAGAGAGACAGAGCATGAACGGTGGAGGGGCAGAGAGAGAGGGAGACACAGAATCCGAAACAGGCTCCAGGCTCTGAGCCATCAGCCCAGAGCCTGATGCGGGGCTCGAACTCACGGACCGCGAGATCGTGACCTGGCTGAAGTTGGACGCTTAACCGACTGCGCCACCCAGGCGCCCCTCAAATACATTTTTAGATTGTGTCTACAATATATTGAGCTACGTAATAGGATAACCAAATTACTCTTCTAACTACATCAGTTGCCTTGCTGATGAATACAGGAGTTCTGTCACCAGACCCTTTGGTTCTTTGGGGCTTTTTGATGCACTGTATCAATATTACATGCTATTTCTGAAACCCGCAGAATTCATCTAGACAAGATGAGTCAGTTATGCTAAGACTTATTTTGAGATGCATAAAACCTGCAACATCACAGACTTACTATTTGCAGTACTAGTATTATGGTTTTTGTTCCTACAAACACAGGCTTTCTGGTAAATTCTATTTTCAGCACTTGTAATTTAAAAGAAAAGAGAAAACAGTATGTTTATAATGGCATATACTGTACTACTGAGTATATTCTTGATGAAAGAATATTTCCCTTTTTTTTTTTTTAAGGCATCATTGAGAACTGACTCCTCTATTTACTTTTACACACTTGATGATTGAAAGAATTTTCAACAGACCAGCTTCTGGCTCCGCACATTTCAAGCCTCATTTCACCCCCACTCCCCACAGGCTTCCAGTGCTAAGGGTCGTAGGATCGAGTTCATTCTATGACACCAGGTATGGCTTTGCCCCTTCATGCCACAGTGGTGACTAAACCGGCACAGTAGGTGGTAGAAATGTTCCTGGAGGCCACACCGACACGAGAACAGCAAGCTACAGTGTAACTATCTCCAGAAGTAACTATAGCCTGCATAAAGCCATATCATTAAACTCAAAATCAACATATGCCCGACTCAGCTTCCCTTTATCTGGATGCCAGAAATGCCTAGCCAACACCTGGGGAATTGTAATGAAGGTGGGGAGTAGGAAGAGGCAGCTTTCTGTTAACATATTTTACTTTTGAAACTTTATAAAAATATATAGCCATGTCAAGGACTCTGATGGGGTCCCTCCCAGGGCTTTGGAAGGAGCTACGCAAGCAAAGAGCCCTGAAGCTGAAGCTCCATGAAGTTCATGGTCCATCTGTCCCTGCAGAGGAGCACACAAGATCAAAATGACAGAACGGAGAAATAACTTCACAGATCACGAGTAGAGCCCCCTTGTCATGAAGATTGAGAAGCCGAGGGCCTCCGAGGTTGCGTCACCTCCCCAAGACCACACATCTGGTTAGTAACAGGGCTGAGACAAGAACCTGGACTCCAAGTCCAGTGCTCTTTCTCCAGAGTGCATCTAGCTTTGTGGGGGTGCCCCTGAAGATCTTCAGACTGAGAGCTAAATTTATGCTCCATGTATATTGAAGGAAATCAAGTGTTAGAAGAGGTGTCACACCAGATTCCGTATAGGCAAAGTACCAAATAAATGCCCCTGACCCTGTGATCGGTCTTAGAGCCTCTCATAAAGTTGCCAATAGAGATGTTTTGCGCGTCTATTGGATCTCACGGGACAAAGAAAAAAAAAAATCCCTTGATAAGTCATAGTCACAATACACATGTCGATGAGATGTGATTTGATAACCAAAATAGGCATTCTCTACCCCAAAGAAAGAAGGATTACTGAATGCTGACCCTAATGCTGGCGTTAGTCTATTACAAGTGTTTCATGCTGTGGCTCCATTCTGATTTGTGCCTTGAGATAAAGATTTAATATCCCTCATTTAAATTACAGTATCTATTGGGTTTTTATGGGCTGCAGTATGTTCCTATACTAACATTTCAATGCAGTCATTTCCACCCTGAAGATTTATTTGGACTGACTATTCACACACATCACACAATGAAAACAACTTAAACATCAGCTCGGTGGGCCATATTCTTTTGTCCTTATGCATGCAACAATTATTTATTGAATGCCCCCCCCTCTGCGACAGGCACTGTAATAGAGGAAATAGGAGAGGCGTGTGACATTGAAGAAGGGATACAAAGAAGAATGATACAAGATGTTTGTCCCATACCTGACGAGCGTCTCCCACCTGGCAGCCCAGTGGTTACAAGGCAATATGGCAGAGTCTGAGAACACAGAGGAAGGGAACAGATATTCGGCCAGGGAGAGGGAGATTCAAGAAGGCTTTGGAGAGCTGACACTTGCGTTCATTCTCAAGAGACAATGTTTTCCAAAGAGAGAAGAGGCAGGGTATTCGAAGTAGACGGGCCAACAATGTGCAAACGTTTGGAGACGTGGGGGAGAATGTTCAGGAGACCGCCAGCAGTGTATCTGGGTGCCTGGGAGCAGGGAGGGGACAGCTGGAGAAAAGCTGAAATCCGAAGAGTGTCATATCAGCCCGGGAAGGTTTTGTGTACCATGCTAAGGAGTTTGGACTCGCTTCTGTAGAAAAGAGTTAAGACTCAGGCCGCGTGGTGACATAATCAGATCTGTGTTTAGGACAACCAAGTACAGGAGGCCTGCAGTCACAATGCTGTGCGGCAAAGATCCAGGCAGGATGTAAGAGCCTGAGTTATAAAAACGCCGATGATCGAAGAACAACCTCCACTGGGAAAGGATCTCAAGAAGTACCTTCTGATAGGGGCGCCTGGGTGGCTCAGTTGGTTAAGCATCCAACTTTGGCTCAGGTCATGATATCACAGTTTGTAGGTTCGAGCCCCGTGTCGGGCTCTATGCTGACAGCTCAGAGCCTGGAGCCTCCTTCAGGTTCTGTGCCTCCCTCTCTCTCTGTCCCTCCCCCACTCGTGCTCTGTCTCTGTCTCTCAAAAATAAATAAACGTTAAAGAAGTACCTTCTGATAACCGTCTCAGGTAAACGTCTGGAACTGGAAACATCAGGGCTGAGTAACCCTCCCCACCTTCTTTCATGCCGCAAGCCATTATTCACAACATGAAGCTCTCAGATCATTTCCATAAATAAATAAGACGTGTACCAGGATGACCTATATCTGATCCTTTCCTCCTACCCCCGCCTAGTGATGTCACATGCCATCCACTTCGCTTTTTCTTTTTTATCATCAATGAGGCTGAGTCTAAGTGGGCCAAGAAGTCTGAATCTTACAGACAACAACGATGTAAGAGGCTTCGGACCCAAAGCCCTTCCCTTAGGCCAAAGAGGAAAATACAGACACACACTGGCCCAGTTAGAAGGAAAGTGTCAGTTTAGGCCACCACGCACCCAATAATAGCCCAAAGGCAGACTTCACTGGTAAAAGCTAGATGGGAGGACAACAGGTTAAACTTTAGGACAAATGGGGCCACGGCTTCCTTCCCAAATCTATACCTTGGGGCCTGAGCCCTTGGCATGCCTGTGATGAATACGCCCTCAGAACTGACTGCAAGTTCGCTCTCTCAGCCTTCGGAAGGGATGAGGTCTGCAGTGGGTAGCAGGAAAGAGTTTCCTGCTCCTTCCCTTGTGCAAGAGAGGAGGGGAAGAGAGCCCTCAGCTCTGGAGTCCAGTGAAAGCCTGAGTGGAAGCCAAAGATCTTGCCTTAGTCACAGCTGTCCTCGTCAGTCAGCGGCCAGCGAGGTCCCAGCAAGAGGATGGAGAAAGGCAGAAACAAGCCCCTTCATGGTGAGAGGGTCAGACCTGTTTGGTGGAAGGCAGTTTGCCAAAACACAGAATTCCCAGTTAAATTCGGATTGCAGGTAAACAACGAATCATCTCGTAGTATAAGACCATCCCAAATATTGCGTGGGGACACGCACTAAAAAGATGTGCTAGGGGAAGCTGGGCATCCTATACTTTTATGTGATAAATCTGACAACCCCAGTGGGAGGCTCTTCCTTTCTGGCCTGGGCGGTCACATCCCCCCCCCCCCCCCCCCGCCCCCGTCTGAATCAGAGTTCTAGACACGGAGAACTTTACAATCACGCAGTCCGGCAGCTTAAGTTTCTTCAGGATGAGGGCAAGTAGGCGCAGAGAACCGCGGTAACTGGCCAGAGTCATGCTGCTGATTAACGGCAGACCAGGGAGTAAAATACATCTGTAGATCCTACCGCCATGTTCTTTCTCTTTGGCCACCCTAAGTCCCCTTTGCCCCTTTGTCCTTTGGCTCACCAGCTCCTGAATGAGATGAAAATTCCCTCAGGGCAGAGGGAATTATTTTTTAATACCTTCTCCCAACGCCTCACACAAAGCTTTATGAGCCCATCACACAATGCTTTATGAGCTGGGAGCGCCATCGATATTGTGGAGTGGCAGGCCATGTGGCTAAATTACCTGGATCACCGCCACGCTCCCCACTCCCCTCACACCTTCTGCCTTCTGCGCCTGTGAAGCCGTCTCGAGGGTTGCTGGGACGTTGGCCCAGCCTTGAGGCAGGTGTGAAAACGGTCCTAGCCCTCCGGAGAGGCCGTGAAGTATGACTTTCTGGATAAGACACAGCCTTTGGGAAAAATCTTCTCTACTGAGGTGAGGGGTTCGGGGAAAACACAGCTGAGACCTGCTGGCTTTTGTGAAAGGCAGTCTTATTTTAATCGGGAACTTCATCTTCCTCCGCAGCAAACCTTTGACCAGAGCTGCCGGCAAAGAACCAGCTGGACTTTTAGGGTTTCTTTCTCTCCTTTCCCTCGCCTCCCTCTTGTGGACAAGCAGGCACGCAGTTGGTACAATGGACGTGAGGAGGTGAGGAGTGTGGAAACAGCCGCACAGACCGGTGGATGTCTCTTGTCGGGCCAGCCCTTGACAGCCTTGCCGAGTGGGGTGATCTTCGCTGCCCTCCGTTGCTTCTCACAAATCACACCATGTTGCCGGCCTCCCTCCCCCCGCCTCCCCGCCTCCCTCTCTTCCGGCTCCATCTCCATGTTCCTGACTTCCTTCCCCCACAACCCAACGAAGACGTAGGCTTGTTGGAAACCCATGCCCAGAGCGAGCAAGTCCTTATTATTCCAGGAAACAAGTTGCCTCTCCACACAATCTTTCTTTCTCTTAAGGTTTTATTTTTAAGTAATCTCTGGGGCGCCTGGGTGGCGCAGTCGGTTAAGCGTCCGACTTCAGCCAGGTCACGATCTCGCGGTCCGTGAGTTCGAGCCCTGCGTCAGGCTCTGGGCTGATGGCTCAGAGCCCGGAGCCTGTTTCAGATTCTGTGTCTCCCTCTATCTGCCCCTCCCCCGTTCATACTCTGTCTCTCTCTGTCTCAAAAATAAATAAACGTTAAAAAAAAATTTTTTTTTTAATTTTAAGTAATCTCTGCACCCAACACGGTGTTTGAACTCACAACCCTGAGATCAAGAGTCACATGTGCTACCAACTGAGCCAGCCAGGCTCCCCAAACACAGTCTTCAGCAGGATGCTGAGATGCTTCATGAGGGTAATAACAACATTTATTTAGTGCTTCACGAGTACGAGCTTCTTTTACTAAGCACTTGACACACATTGTCTCATTTACATTCATAATCTTCGCAGCAAACCAGTGAGGCACATATTGTGTTTGTATCCATTTTACAGATGAGGAAACTGAGGTTAGGAAACGCTAACTAATGCACGGAAGCTGGCAGAACTGGGACTCAGACTCAGAAAATCTGACACCAGGCTCCAGAAAGCCCTGCCCAGTCGGACTTGCCGCAGTAATGGAGATGTTCTACGTCGTCCGGTATATGGGAGGCACCAGTCACAAGTAGCTACTGAGCACTTGAAATATGATTACGGCAACTAAATTTTAAATTTTATTTAATTTCAACTTAAACAGTCACAGATGACTAGCACCTGGCTCCTTCATTGAACAGCACAGCTTAGAATAAAACCCCTCAGCCATCCCGGTTACTCACTTTCCCCTTCCCTACTATGCACATACTGACATGTGTACCCCGGGTGGGTGAGGGAGATCTTTGGTTCACAGCATTGCCTTGGCCCTCACTCCACAGAGTAGACTCCGAATAGAATGCTGATAATCGCCTTATGTCCTCTTTGACACAATAAGGCAAGGAGAAGCGAATTGATGATGTAAGAGACGGGGGCTTTTCTCCCTGTGCTACCGGTGACAAGTGGCTTAATTTCTCTAGGCCTTGGTTTCTGCCTCTTTACGAGGACAGAGCTGTACTCCATGATCTCCAAGATGGCTTCCAGCTTTGACATTCTGCAGTTGGAAAGCACTTCACGGAACCCCTCTCTGGCTCTCAGGGTGGCACATTTTAAAACAAGAGCCCCAGGTGATGAGTCTGGCACCAACAGTGATTACCTAGAGGAACAGTCAGCAAGCATGCTTGATTGTGCACATCCAACACCCCGTAATATATGGGGTTCTTTTTTTAGAACCCTAATCAGAGATTCCATTTGCATAATTAACATCTTTAGGAATAATTACAAATGACACATCTGTTCACTATCACTCCCTCCTCGGCAAACTATGTGTTCTAAACACGGTTTCTTTAGCTCTGTAAACACTTGGTGCCTGTTTTTTGCTTTTTGCATTAGTCGCTTTCCACCTTAGTGAGAACCCTGCGTGTCTTATCCCTGCCTGGTTCCATCCCTTCTGCCAGCGCTGCCCAAACCAGAGCGGGACCTGCTGGCAATACCTACCCATTTTGACTGGCCGCAGAGCATGAGTCGCTCATCTCGGCTCCCTGGACAAAGGCTTCGGAGGAGTCATGAAACTTTAGGAAATTCTGGGGGGGTATACAGTTATGTGTGTACATTCTGGGGAGAGGGCTCATGGCTTCCAGCAGAATTTCAATGGGTGTCCGTGATCCAAACAGTAGTTAAGAATCACATACTATTTGATTCCATACGTATGAAAGCCCAGAAGCAGGAAAGTAGATTAGCTGTTTCTTAAGGTAGAGATGGAAGAGGGGGACAGAAGAATTGGTGGGGGTGGGGGGAGGTAATAGCTGAAGGATATGAGGTTTCATCCTGAGGTGATAAAAGCATTTGAAAATTGACTATGGTGGTTACACTTATCTCTGAATATGCTAAAAACCACTGGATTGCATACTTTAAGTGGGTATGCATTATACCATAATGTACGGTATGTGAATTTCGTCTCACTAAAGCTGTTTCTGAAAAAATAGCTAAGAATTCCTGCTTAGAGAAAGGGGCCATAGACTACGTGTGCCCCTAGTGAGACTGGGCCCTCTCTGTTCCCAGAAAGCCTTGGGTGGTACCAAGCACAGTTTTATTTTTTGGAAGTAAGGCCAGTTTTACGTGGGGCCTCCCATGGGATATGATTTAATGGTTTCAGAAAGGCCCTCTAGGCCAACGCTTCTCAAACCTTAATGAGCATACGTGTTAATTGATGATCTTGTTAAAATGCAGATTCTGATTCAGTAGTTGTGGGGTGAGCCCAAGATTCTCCCGGCGTCCCAGTGAACACACTGCAAGTAATGAGGCGCTAGACCAAAACCACGTGAGCATCTTTTCACCTCTCCTTATCATCATGCCATCTAACTACTTACGACAATACTTAATTTCCTGAGAGATATATAGCCCTGGGTACGTTTTATGCCCGATGAGGACTAGCTCCCCAACTAATTTATCTGTTGCCTTGCTCCAGTGAACTAAGCTGAACAACTTAGAATCCTCAAGGGCCCGCTTTATCCTTCTCCTTTCAAGACAAAGCCAGGTACAGGCCCCGTCAGCTCATTAGTTTTATTTCCCCTCAGCCCCATACTGGCCCAATTTAGCCCTTCAGAATGAGGCTGTCGCCCCCGAAAGGCATACCTAGCTCAAATAGAACTTGGACAAAAGAAGTTATTCCATCTTTGTGTCCTAAATGTGCACTTCCTTTCACTCATCCCACTAAATGTTTTGTTTCCCCAGGACTGGATAAAGAAGCATGGGGCCCCGAAGCTTATTTTGAACCAAAGGGGTATTCGTATGAAGGGGGAAGGCTGTGGGCGGTCAATCTGAAGCAGGTTTCCTCAGGGAAAAACAAGGACCCCTTCACTAATCTTATTCAAGTAGACCAATATCAGAGATGCTATCGCAAGGACTGAGTGATGTAGTAAATGGAAAACTATGGCCACACTATTGTGCAACAACTCTCCTCAAGGGGTGGAGTCTGTTTCTCTGCCTTGAATCTGGCCTGGCCGTGTGACCTGTTTTCACCAATCGAATGTTGAGCCCAGCCCTCAAGAAGCCTTGCAGCCTCCTCCCTCTTGAAACGCTGCCTTGAGAACACCATGTAAGGAACCCAGTCCAGCCACTAGGAGGAGAGGCCACGTGGAGAAGAATGAGGCACTGCAGCCAACAGCCAGGACGATTTGCCAGAACACAAAGGAGGCCATCTTGGACCCCGCCCTCCCCGTTCGGTACAGCCACATAAGTGAGTCCCACATAAGTGAGGTGAAAACAGCAGAGGAACCACTCAGCCACCCTAGAATTGTGGGAAATAAGAAATCATTGTTGTTTTCAGTCGCTACATTTTCAGATGGTTTGTTATGCAACAGTAGATAACTAAAATAGGTGGGATGCTGGAACAGATCATCTAGAGACCCTTCAAACGCAATTCCGTGTTTTAAGTAATGGTGGGGGAAGGGGAGGGAGTTGATTAAGCTCCCATCAAGCTTTTCCTTCTGTGTAGTTACAGCTCTGTTCTCCATTCACAAGTCTGGTTACTGCACGTGCTTGTGTTGCTGATCTGCCGCGTGAGAAAAACAATGAATGCTCCCCACCCCAAAAGGCCTCTTCACATGTTTAGCGACACTAAACCTACATAACTAATACAAAACTGATACCACGGCATGTCTTGCTCGAACTGCAGCAAGGATGTATGAACTATGCTCAAAGGTACTATAGTCCTGTCCTATCTCCCCACTGCCATGAAGGGCTATGCCTGCGGGCTTTGGGGTTTAAACTGGGCAAACACGGGATTTAGAGTGCCGACATGGGGTGCCTCGGAGAAGAGATGGGAAAGCAAGGTGACAATGGCAAGGATGGGGTAGTCTTCTCTGCACCCTGACTTCAAACCCGTTGCAAAGGACTAATTTTGAATTTCAAAAAAAAAAGGGGGGGGGGAATGATGCCAGAGCTGAAGGAAGAACTTGAGGAAATCTAGGCACACTCGTGCTGCTTTAGAGCCCAGGAGACAGAGCTGGGGACAGGGTCTCTCTGCCCTTCTTCACCCGCCTCAACTACAACACGCATACAAAGCAGCTTCCCTCAGAGGGAAGACTATGGATGTGCTTACTAGGGCCCCATTCTTACCGAGCGCCCAGTCACCCAATACAAAGATAAGGGCCCCTGAAAAGCAGCTGACACACAGACTGAGCTGCCAAGATACGCCAACACTTTGGGGACCTCCTTGAGGTAAGTAGGGGAGCCTCTGGGGAGAAGGAGAGGAGGTTCAGCGGGTGAGGTCCCACCTGCAGCATCAAAGGGAATGTGTCCAAACATGCACACACAGGCTGGTTTACCCAGTGAAATTAAGATCTTTTTCAGTTTCTCTTCCTGATCTGTCAGAGATTCCCATGACCTGCACCAGATGTTCTGATATAATCCAGGTGCTTTGTACATCCTTCCTTTTTCAGGAGCTGGTTTCCTACAGGTGTTTTAGGTCAGGTGCAAAACGAACGTAACTTCCCAAGCTGGGTATATATTTCCACTAAGTTTGAGGGTAAAGTTATGGAACGCAAGTTTGGAGCTCAGAGGGGTCACTTAGGACTTCTCTTCCAGCTACTTGCCTATTATTTATTTATGGCAGAATATATAGAGATGTCATGTATAGATATAGAGAGAATATAGGAAAATGCTAATTCAGGCACTATTTTACCTCAAGTAGGAAACAGATGGCAGTATATTCTTATTTCAAGAAGGGAAATACAACCATATATATCATGGACCAGGTTATGGAGAATAAACCCAACTGGCCTGATTCACCTAGTTTTTTGTTACATCTTGTCATATTGGTTTCCTACGGCTTATTCCTTTTTAGTCTAACCATTAGGAGAAAGCCATATAAATGATTTTCAAGTGCCCAGTTCACGAATTTGATAATAGTCAATGATATTGAAGGAAGGCTTACCTTATAACCCCACAATTCCATTCTTGGTTATATATTCAGAAGAGAAAATCTCATACCTGGGTCTGAGAAGACCTCAACAGGAATATGTATCCTAGCACGGTTTGTAGTAGGGAAAAGCCTGTTCATCAATAGGGGAGAGTGAAATAATTTGGAAAGCGATACAATGCCGTGGCTAAGATAATTGAACTAAATGTATTGGTATCAGTATGGATAAATTGCAATATAATGTCAAATGTAAAAAAGTGTTAAAAGGATACTTATAGAAAAACCGCAAGAGTTAATATTAAAAGCCCAACCCCAAAGAGGATGACATATTCTTTCTGTATATATATCTACATAGTGAAAGTAATTTTAATGAACAAGAAAGATAAATTCAATTATTGTGATACCAGTTCTCTCTGGAAAGAAAGAGAAAGGAATAACACAGCAGAGTGAAAATATGGAGATGTGGCTATGCTGCAACCTTTTATTTCTAAGAAAGGAAGAAGGAAGAAGGGAAGGAGGGTAACCAACGCTAGGGTGGCAAAATGGCAAATCTCAGTAGTTAGTACATGAATATCGGTTATAGTTTTTTCACAGTTTCCTTGTATATTTAAACTATTTCCTTTTTTAAAATTTAAAGATGACCAACAGCTTACCAGCAAAGGGACTTCACCCCTTCCACTGCGGTGCCTATTCTAAAGGAACTTCCTGGGTTTGCTAACGACCGAGATACAAGAAAGTACATCCTCAGATTAAACACCACTACTCATCTCTTCTCTCCTCATACAAACTGTTTTTCCTCGCTGTTATTTATACACATGCATCACCTTTGGTTTCTGCCCAATGACACTAGCCCCAGGAGACAGGATAAGAGGGAAAGAGGGTGGAAACACACAACCAAACCCTTGTAAGACACGAAGAAACACTCTGTTAGAGCCCACTTTGGAATGCCCTGTGTTTCTGTCACCTCGGGCATTCTGATTCATTCTGAGCATCTCCTCCAGATACAAGTCATTTAGCTGGGCGACAGGAGGAACAATTACTGCTGGCTTAAAAGATTGGTTGATTTCTCCGGCGTCTATTTGCCTGCAGTTCTGGCTCTCTGACAAATCAAGTCAGATCAATTTGTACCCTAAAGAGTAAATGGGAGGATGTGATTATTTTCTGGTTCAATAGAAAAGCATTTCATTTCAAAGGGCTGCTGCATAGCATTTCTTTTGAGATTCAGTAGGAACAGGTCAAGTCCGTAGAGAGTAAATGACAGATTCTCAGGAGGGCAGCTGGGCTCTGCTTCTCGCCTAAGCTTTGGGAACAGAGGCAGGACGTGGAGGTGAACAGAAAGTGTTCTCCTCTGAGAGGCAAGACTCTGGATATCCCACTGCCCTAGTCAGTTTGGGCTACCGTAAAAAAACACTATAGACGGAGTGGCTTATCAACAGCAGAAACTTATTTTCTCACAGTTCTGGAGGCTGGGAGTCAAAGATCAGGGTGCCCACATGGCCAGGTCCTGAGAAGGACACTCTTCTGGGTTTCAGATGGCTAACTTCCTATTGTATGGCAGAAAAGAGAGCTAGCTAGCATTCTGGGCTCCTCTTATAAGGCCACTAATCCCATTCCTGAGGGCTCCACCCTTGTGACCTAATCACCCCCAAAGACCCTCCCCCCTTCAGATACCATCACACCGGGATTAGGGTTTCAACACAAAAATTTTGGAGGGACACAGACCATCACACTCATGTTTAAGGAATGTGTACTTTGCCTCCTCAAAAGGAGTGGGTTTTTAAGAGTTTAAAAAAAAAAAACAGCATAAGATTCAAGAGGATGGAAATCTAATTCTACTGCAGCCAGACCTAGAAAATTACCCCTCAAACAGAACTAAAAAAGCAGAAATAAACTTCTGAAGAATAAGAGGTAAACAGAGGTGAGAAAATACTCGAACCAGTTTGGTCCTGGGCACTTTGATGCCCTTTACTTGCCTGCTCAGAGATTTGTTCACTGGGACGCAGTGTTGGGGGGAGAAGCCAAGTGAGAAAAGCCTTGGTTGGTTCTGTTTTCCTGTGACCGTGGGCTTCCCCATGCCCTCTGCCTTCTCAGATGTTGTCTGACACTTGAACTCAATCTTCAGGGTCAGATTCAACCCCCTCCACTCCTGCACATTTTCCACTGCCTCACCCCACAGACGGCATAGCTGACATGTAGGCGTTGGAATAATGTCTTGGAAACATGTGGGCTTTGGGGGCAGGCCGCTTGGGTTCAGTTCTCAGCTCTGTGGTTTAGGAGTCGTGAAACCTTGACGAACGACGTCAGCTTCGATTCCCTCATCTGTAACACATGAGCAGTAACAGCACCATCCTCACAGGGTTGTCATTAAAGGACACAGTGGGTATAAAGCTCTTAACACAGTCCCTGCTATAGATGAAACACTCTACAGATGTTCATTATGATTACTGCCGTTATTATCTACTGCCTTGGATGTGTGATGCTGTTTGGTTTCCTGTGAAAGGCTTAGAGATTTTTAAATCCGAATTCTAGTGAGAATAGATCTATTACATGAGCATCAGGTCTATCAATGCTAGTCGGCCTCTGTCCTTAAGGGTGAGCTATAGGCTTCCTCTGAGTCACTCCCATCTGTCATGTAATTGTCAACTTTCTTATGCTGATCTCCATGGCAGTCAGATATTTACCCTGGCTCCCCATCTCCACAACCCTCTACACGACGTCAATTTATTCATGAGCACCTGTAGTGTAGCAATGTACACGAAGTCAGAAGGCAAGAGTTCTGGCTCTTTCCATGGCAATAACCAGTTGTGTGCGGGAGAGACTGATTTATCACCTCTGCTTTTTGGTTTCCTCATCTATAAAGTGAGGACCGTCTTTCACGTTCTAGTCACTCCACAGGTTATGGAAAACTGAAAAAACGAACGTGAAGGTATGTTGACTTCTGAAGAGCGAGGGTGAAATGTAAGAGACCGTTGCTGGCTGGTTGTCTTTATTCTGCCATCTCCAAGTCCTTGCATGCAGGAACCCAACAGAGTCTAACATGGGAACACCTCTACAGAATGCAGGAAAGCCCATCTACGTAAATTCTGCTTCAACAGCCCTCATATCGTACAAAGCATATTGTAACAACTAGGGGCTTCGTACGTATTGTTGATGATGGTGGGTGCTTTCTGACTACATGTTGAAAGTCACTAGAACTGTAGCCAAGCCCATTAAAACTGTTGTTTGCAACAGAAAATGGCTATGAACATTTTCTCTGGGTTTCTGTTAGGGCTGAGCTAACACTCATTGCTATTGTTATCTGTTGCATGGTCCCAACAGAAATGATGCTCACAAGGTAAATTGCAAACAGTTTATTTGCAACAAGCATTCCCTGCTGCTAAAGACTTTTGAGCACCCTGCTTCATATCCTTGAGCAATTTGGAAATGATTAATCGCCACTCCTGCTCAAAGAATGCAAATATAGGCAACTAGGGAAAATGCATTTATTGATATTAATGGGATTTATTTCAGATTTTTTTTAAGTGTGCGGTCCCCATAGTTATGGCAAGACCAGAACTCTCGGGCCCTTTGTTCCGAGGAAATTACTGTGCCCTTATCTTCATGCCTTTGCTCATACTGTTCCCTCAGCCTGGATGCCCCCGTTCCTCCACTATTTCTGTATCTGTCAACATCCTTTCACACACCACTTAGTTGGTGGTGCCTCCTTCACACCGCAGCCCCAGGCCAACTCCTATTCCTCTAAGCTGCCAGAACCGGGCACCTCTATCTCTGCACTGATCATTTTGCTTTGCTTTTTAACCCCTTGTCTCCCGCAGAATATTATGTTTCTTGAAGGACGGTGAACCACATCATTCAGATTTTTACTCTCTCTCTCTCAATACACACGCACATACGGCACCTGCGTGACGCTTTACGCATAGTAAACACACACTAAATATCAACTGACAGCCTCATAACAGCCATAATGTACTCATCCAAGAAGCATCTATTACATACCTCCCATGTGCAACGTTACGCCAGACTCTGCAATTGGAAGGGGATAACACGGATAAACAAGACACAGTCTGATGGAGGAGACACCCATGCCAAAAAAAATTACAGCACACTGTGATAAACGCTCAGATCAAAATGTACAAAGTCATATGGGTGCACAAGGAAGGGAGAGACGAACTCTATCTGGGGAGGCCCAGACAGGCTTCACGGAAGAGGCAGGCTTTGGTCTTCAACTAAAAGCATGAGAAGAATTCACCTGGTAGGAGGGGTGTGTGGTAGGTTTGGAAGGCATTAAAGGAAAAGGGAATCATTTGTGAAAAAATCACAGCAGTGTGGAAAGAATGACAGGGGACTAGGATTGGAGCCTGGGCACACAGGAGTAGGGGCAGAGGGAGGGGCCAGAGAGAGGTGGAGGCAGATTGCAGAATGTCTTCTGCGCCTGCCTAGGGAGTTCACCTTGTCGCAGCAGGCCAGCAGGAGGGAGACCTGTCCCGGGTTTTGCAGCAGGAGAGGAAATGGGCCAGAGCTGGGTTTTCGAATGATCCTGCCCGTGGCTGGCAGTGCAATTGGCCATAGCTTTTGGCCCTTGCTGTCCTTTCCTGCCCCCAGCCCTGGTGCTTCACGACTCGCTGGGGGAATTTAGAACAGATGATGGTGAGTTCCCAGGAACTGTTAATTCCCTTTAATGGAATTTTTTCAGTCCAAAGCAGTCACATTCTCAGAATATAAATTTACTTCTGCATACCTTCACGTAGACAATCACAGTAAAATAAATGTTGTTAATTCGTGTTGGTCTTAAGACTAACAGTGTTTAATCCCCACCCCACCCCCTCCAACGATATTTCCTTTATGAGGAGTCAGAAAGGAAGGGAATGGGGCGAGTGAAATGTATGAAGAAAGCAATCACAGTAGTTTAATTAAGTGAAAGTCTACCAGCTGCTGTGAATGTGACCCCACAGACTTACTTTGTTTGTATTTCAAATCATCCCTTCCAAAGAGAGGGAAGAAGCACGTCGGGTAAGAATCTTCCTCCACTCCTCCACCACCCCACCCCCCAATATGCACATTTTTAGGCAAGCCTGATCTAAATGGAATCATTTTTGACACCCACAGTAGGAGACAGTGGGAGCAGTTGACAGTGACCCTCTGAGCCTGCAACTACCCTAAAGCCTCCAAAAATAGGGAAGGAGGAGAGAGGCATGGGGGATGCTCTAATTCTCAGTTGGTACCACCACACCTTTTTGAGTCTTAAAGAGCAGGGAGCGGCCCTCCTATGAGCTAACAACACCAAATTTCTCAAATACCACGTTCTGTTTTGGGGAACCATAACCTTTAGCAGCCCAGAATGCAAAGATCTCGTTCCAAATGGCCACTGTTTCCTTTTCCCAGTCCTTTGAGGAGAAACAATTAGCCTGTTCATTTCAACTGTTGACTCATCCCTAGCCAGTGAGAGCAACAGTTCAAGTTTGGGCTTGGGAACCGGGTACTTCCCAGGTTCTGACCTTTGATCCACAACTTTCTGGGTGATTTGGGGTATGTTACTTACCCTCTCTAGGCCTTGAGCCCCTCCTCTGTAAAGGACAGTAAAGAAAGCATCTAACTCAACAAGTTGTGAGGATGAAATAAAATAATGGATGTGTCTGGCACAGAATAAGGACCTTGTAAATGTTAGCATCATCAGCAAGTGTCATCAAAACCCTATTATCTATTGCCTCGTATCTAAGAACACGAATCAGTGTGAACTGGTTCCTCACACTCCTTTAGAAATAGAATTATAGAATCTGGGTTGTCAAAAAGTCAAAGAACACCAAATCAAACATTTCTTTTTTTTTTTTTAAGTTTACTTATTTATTTTGAGAGAGACAGAGCTAGTGGGGCAAGGGTGGAGGGAAAGGGAGACAGAGAATCCCAAGCAGGCTCTGCACGGCCAGCACAGAGCCTGGTGTGGGGCTCGAACCCACGAAACTGTGAGATCATGACCTGAGCCAAAACCAAGAGTCAGATGTTTAACCGACTGAGCCACCCAGGTGCCTCACCAAATCCAACATTTCTACTCTTCAAAGTGAAGCAATCTACCTTTGAGCCCTGCCTCTTTTACAGTCAAACTGGGACCAGTGCTCCTCCTCAGTTCTAGTGAACTGCCTTCCCCCCATGTCGTGCTTTCCTGTGTAAGAATCTGAAACCTCTCAGCTTCACTGAGTGCCTGAGGAGCTGATGGTCAGGTATATACCCAGTTCCTAGGCAGTGTTCTGCTTACAGTTAGGGTCACCATCTGGCCGAGTTTTCCCAAAACTGAGGGGTCTCCTGCATCACAGGGCCTTATGTTCTAAAACCTGGACAGTCCCAGGTAAACTAGGCAGTTGGTCAACTTTCTTAATACAGACCCTCAGTATTTATTGATGAGTGAAAGAATGTCTTCTGAGAACCAGTCAGGCTCTCCATGTGAAGGTGGCTGGCTTAGGATAAGGGAGACACAGGTTCGCCTGGGCGGCTCACTCGGTTGAGTGTCTAACCCTTGATTTCAGCTCATGTCACGATCCCGTGGTCGTGAGACTGATACCCATGTTAGGCTCCATGTTCAACATAGAGCCTGCTTAAGGTTCTCTCTCTCTCTCTCTCTCTCTCTCTCTCTCTCTCTTCCTCTCTTTCTCTCTCCGTCTGCCCCTCTCCCCACTCATGCTCTCATAAAATAAAATAAAATAAAATAAAATAAAATAAAATAAAATAAAGGAAAGGAGACACATGAAGAAGGGAGAAAGGAAGGGTCCGCCCCCTTTGGTCAACAATGGAAGTCTGTTTTTCTAGAGAACTGTATCTTCTTGGTTCAAAGGACAGTGTCTCAAAATGGATCCTTAGTAAGAAAAGAAAAACCGAAAAGTAAAGATGAACCATGATGAATTGTATTTCAAGGAAAAAAAGCAAAAGGTTAGCCAATAAAAGCCACAGTCAGGGTGCAGGCTGGCCGGGTTCATTTTCCCTCAGGGCCCCATTCTAGCCGAGAACTGAGAACGAGGCTAGAGCCCCCTCAGACGCGCAGAGGCACAACTGTCCTGCTCTGGGGCAAAGAGACAGATGTGCCCTGTGTCTACACCTCCGAGGGCTGCATGGAATCAGAGACCCTTCCTCCAAACACGAAGAAGTAACACCAGATGAGAGAGAGAGATGGAAGGACGAAAGAGAAAATACAGCCACTGGCCAGCTACTTTCAGAATAATATAAGGATTCTTCTACTGTGAGCCACGGGCAGCCCAGAAAGACAGTCAGGAAGTACAAAGCAATATTTCAGGGCCCAAGAATTTGCTGTGCATAAATAGCCACCACGGTCTCTCTGAAACAAAATGGTATTTCCCCGAAATCTAGGGCTGCACTAAACTGGTAAAATAAGTGCGTTCCTGCCATAACTTCTGTTACAATTGCCTTTTGGCAATATGGTCTTTGCTCAGTCAGTGGGCTAAACCTTGAAACATGTAGAAGATATGTCTTCCCTTTTTAATACTACAAGGCCAATGGACACACTCAACCTGATGGTGCAAGGTAACAAACATGCCTGCTGGTCATTTTTAATTCCTTTTTGGAAAGTTCCCGCTTCAGCCAGACGCTCTTCCAGGTGATCTTGGGTAAATCACAGCCCTTCTCTGGACCTGATCCTTCTCCTGGACTTGGCAAAATAAAGAGCTCACTTCTGTTCTTCCATTCTCCGCTATGACAACCTAATAACGCAAATATCCTGCCTATCCTCCCAACACAGCATTAAGGCTCTGGCCAGTCTTAGACCGTACTTGGAACTGGTCTTCGGAAACGGATCCAGAGCAAGATGAATGGGCCAGGTGTCTTAAGCCCCTAGAAACTGGGTTTAGGAGCCCAGCAGACAGATTCACCCAAATTAACGAGACCAACCCTACAGACACCAGACATGTATCAAGGGGCAGAGAGGTTGTGACCCACCTGGTTCTCATCCAATAGCTCTGCTTGTTTCTGTTGCCAATTCATGCATAAGTTATTCTTGCAGCTGGACCGAGATCACTGAACCTGAAAGCATAAGGTCCATATGTCCCATGATGAAACCTGACAGCAAGTCTGGGATCTCCTTCCTCAACAGGGCTGTGGATATAAATATCTTCAGCATAAAATCAACTGGCTATGAATATACCATTGTTCATTCTCACCGCCATCAATCGCATACTTTCTCATATCCTCCCATGGTGCTTCTCCTGCTACCTACATATGCTAAGCAGGGTAAAGTGTAGTAGGCAGAATTTAACAGTAGATGGAATTTTCCTGAGAGACCCCTCCATGCCATGATTTGGGCCATGCCAGTTACCTCCCGCTGCTCCATAGTCAACAGGATACCACAACCTGAGCTTCCCAGCTAGAATTGCCAGTTCCGTGCTATTATGCTCCAGATCTTTATGGAACCATGTTCTTTCTTTGGAGTTACCTCCCTCTCTCCTCTTTTTTCAGGGCCTTTATTGCCAACAAGCTAATGAATCTTAGTTAATTTAGGTGCTAGAAAGGGATTCTGGCAACTTTTCACTTTATGTCCTTCACTTTTGTAAGACAAAGCAGTTATATAATAGTGGAACCAATGTCTCATCCAAAATGGTCTCATAAAAGTGGCAGAGGTTAACCCTGGGGCACCTTGTGGCCCACAACTGAGAGCTAAGTGTCCAACTCTTGATTCCAGCTCAGGTCATGATCTCAGGGTTCATGAGATCGAGCCCCGCATTGGGCTCTGAGCTAACAGTGTGGAGCCTGCTTGGGATTCTCTCTCTCTCTCCCTCTCTGTCTGCCCCTCCCCCGCTCTTGCACACTCTCTCTCAAAATAAATAAATAAACGAAATAAAATAAACGTAGCAGAGCTGAGATTCCAAGTGGTCTGACTCTAGGTCCAGTTCTCCCACTATTGTGAATGGATGTGGCTGCACTCAGAGATCATTTTAATAGCGCATTGCTTCAACTGCCTTTATCCTGAGGGTCACTCTACGGTAACAGTTCTGCACAAGGATCATCATTCATATCTGCTTGTGTATACTTCTCTAGATCATATCCCAGGATTCAATAGGCCTGAGGACTTCTGAGGACAGGACATTTCCAGCCAATTGAGCAGAACATTTCCCAGACTGTCAAATGAAGGAAGATATCAGGACAATTTGAATAAATAATCATGGACAAATCATTGCTGGCTCCCTGAGCCAGGATGGCAGATCAGGATCCTGCTACTTTCTCCCCAGCTCCTCAAGGCATTCTGTTAGCCCACAGAGTCCCAACAGCCAGATGCCAGGCTGATAATGTTGAGAATGCCGCCCTTTGTTTTAGTTGGAAAGAAGTTTGGCGGCTTGGCAAGAGCAGTGGCATGAAGGAGAAAGCAGAGTCTGGCTTAAGAGGGTTTGGGGAAATTTATCAGTAAGAAAGACACCAGCTTATGTCTTGGAACAAGTTGTTTTGATTTTCGTTTCCCTTCAGTATACAAAGTACTAATGAATTACTTCTTAGGAGAAGTAAAAGACCACTGGAGCGAGTGACAAGGAAACCATTCTGTAACTGTTTCTTTTGTCCTTTTCCATCCCCACTTCTGACTTTCTTCGTCTTCTCTCCTCCAATCCTGGATTGAAATAAATAGCAGCAGATAACGAAGTAGCTAGCCAAAGCTAAGCTTGCACACTGCACGAACTCATGCCCAGAGAACCAGAAAGAGAGGGAGGAAGAGAGAGTCTTCATTCAGAGTCCCGCCATGTATACTGAAAAATGAACACTGGGCTTGTTGATAGAGACGTAACAAATTACCAATCATCTCTTAGGCACCTGAAAATTCCAATATCCCTTAAGGGGAAAAGGGGAAAAGGGAAAAAGGTGTCAGGCAAGTGCTAGGAGTTACAGCAGGTTCCCACTGAAATGTGGAGAAGCAGAAATCTGTCTTAGAGCCACAAACTCCCATTCTGTCCTTCTTTATCCCTAGGGTGCTCTCAACTGCACCTGCTTCTCAAACACCTGGATTAAGTTCTCTCTCTCTCTCTCTCTAAACTCCATTCAACAACCCACTCATTCTTCAAACCAAGATCCGAACGACCAACAGCAACTTAAAGAATTGTTGCTTTCACAGGCATTTGTACTTAACCTCCACCAAAATCTTAAGCAAAAGGATTGCATTTTGTCGTGCATATCAGCCATTTGTACTTGACTGTGTCATTTGATATATTACATAAAAAGTAGGTAGCATATATTGTGGTGGTCAGTTTTATGTGTCATTTTGCCTGGGTGACCAGGTGCCCAGCTATTCAGTTGAACATTATTTCTTGGTGTGTACGTGAAGGTGCTTCTGGGTGAGATTAGCGTTTGAACAGGGAGGCTGAGGAAAGCAGACTGCCCTCCCCATTGTGGGTGGGCCACTTGAAGTTCTGGGTAGAATAAAAGGCTAAGAAAGAATTCTTTCTCTCTGCCTGCTTTTCTTTGAGCTGGGACGTTGGTCTTCTGCCTTTAAGCTCAGATTGGAAATATCTCACTGGCTCTCCTGGGCCTCTAGCTTGCCAACCACAGACTTGGGACCTCTCAGCCTCCACAGTCACATGAGCCAATTCTTTAGAGTAAATTTTTCTGGAGAACCCAAACTACCACACGTATGTATTCACTATAAAGTACTAGAAAACAACGCGTGCTTGTGGACCTGCGACCCAACCCAAAAAGTTGTTGCTCTCCCCTCTCTCTATCCCACCCCCACTCCTTACCAGATGGCCCAAAATATTTAGAACACTTTTTTTTGACATTTCGATAGATCCCTACTCTATAGATCTTGCCTTCTCAACAATAAATTAAAAATTACTAAATAAAAGACTGTATTTCCCAGTGCTCCTTGCGCTGGGGTGCCTAGGGTGATTGAGATCCCACCAATCAGATGCACTCATATTAGACTGATTCAGAACTAAAGTTTATACGGAAGGAGGCAGGGCATATTCATATTTTTAGCATGAACTAGAACCAGCACTGTGGCGGCTTCCTGAGCATAGCATATGCTCCAGCTCCCTTGGAAGGTTATTTTGGAATGTGGAAGTGCACACTGGGGTTATTCCTGGAAGATTACCTACAGTCTGTTTCTTTAACCTTTGTAATGATTCTTTAAGCTCTTCATCCCTTAACAAATTCCTTTCTGCCTAAAGTAACCAGAGTAAATTCATTGACTGCACCCAAGGAACTCTGACCAATACAAAAGTTGAACTGTAAGTGATTGCAAACAGTAGACTTCAAGGACAGGAAGCTTAGCCAACCTGACCTAGTTGGGTCTGAAGGATTTGGGGACTATTAAATGACAGGACACTAGTAATCCATGATATGGGAGATAGTAAAACAGCAACTTAAACGATTCCCTTTTAGGGGTGCCTGGGTAGCTTAGTCGATTAAGCATCTAACTTCTGGTCAGAGCATGATCTCACAGTTTATGGGGTTTGAGCCCCACGTTGGGCTCTGTGTCGACAGCTCAGAGCCTGGAGCCTGGTTCAGATTCTGTGTCTCCCTCTCTCTCTCTCAAAAATAAACATCTTTTTAATGATTACCTTTTGTCATTTGGAATAAAGTGTCTACTGAAGCCAATTTTGATTGCTTCCCCACAAACACCATTACGTGGCGCTAAGGAATAAAGGAAGCGTGGGTTGGGATGGCTGCCTCCATCAGCATCAGTGAGCTTCTAAAAAGAATGACAGACTTTAAAGAATTTAAATTTTCAGACCAAGGTATTGTTAGAGAAACAGGGAGCTTCTAGTATTCCTCTAAAACATTTTTTTTTTATCTCATAGTCCCAGGGCTGGCATGGCCAAAAAGCAAAATGCAGAGTCAGATCTGGCCAGCTAGTTAATGTCAGTGTAGGTCGAACCATATCCTCATTATCTTATATGAAAGTCAGGGCATTATTTGGGAAAGAGGGAGCCACAAAAATTGGAACGAGGGCATTTGGGAGGATCTAGATGATTCTGAGTACCCTCAAACCTCATTGCATCTCTCTTACTAAAAAGAAGCAGTGCCTCCCCCCTCTAGCTGAAGATGCCAGTGTGGACCTGCCTGAAGACCTTATAATAACCTCATCTGGGGAAGTTATCTTATACAGGAATTCTGGCTCTCCTCATGCCCTCTACCTGTGACCTTTCATCCCCACCAGACTTACAACTAGCTCCAGATCAAGCATGCCCATAGGGGCCAATTTAAAAAGTCAAACATGGATGGAAAGGTTCACATGCCAAGAGAACTGCAAGATTTTCTAAAACTAATACTGACAAAAATTTGGAGAATATATTGGGTATTCCACCAGAAACACAATTTTATGGGCCAAATTATTGGCATGAATACACTAAACCAGAAATTCTGGATTCATTCTTCTTAGCTTGAGACAATTGTTAACTTGGTGAGTTGATTGAAACCTGGATTCTACTATGGCCTATTGTCGAAGGAAGTTGAAATGTAAGAGTCCAGAGATTCGGAGAGATAAGAATGCTAGAAAGGATTTATAACATACAACATCTAACATACACCCAAACTAAGCCTAGAGAACACTCCCTTTTCTAGGGCATTGAGGAAAACATTAATGAAGAGAGAATCAGAACCTTCAAGAGTGCTTTGTTGAATTTCTTCTGTACTCTGGGGTCGACGGTAGGAGATATTGCTGTTGAAAATAGTTCCCTGATTTCAGCAGGGTTGATGGATGCCCAGAAGGGCAGACACTACACAGTAGGATTGAACTACCAGGCACAGGGGCGCCTGGGTGGCGCAGTCGGTTAAGCGTCCGACTTCAGCCAGGTCACGATCTCGTGGTCCGGGAGTTTGAGCCCCGCGTCAGGCTCTGGGCTGATGGCTCAGAGCCTGGAGCCTGCTTCCGATTCTGTGTCTCCCTCTCTCTCTGCCCCTCCCCCGTTCATGCTCTGCCTCTCTCTGTCCCAAAAATAAATAAACGTTGAAAAAGAAAAAAAAAAGAACTACCAGGCACAGAGTGGATGTGGTTATTATAACAGCAGAATGAGGGGCGCCTGGCTGGCTCAGTTGGTGGAGCATGGAACTTTTGATCTTGGGATCATGAGTTTGAGCCCCATATTAGACATAGAGCTTACTTTTTTAAAAAAATAGAATGATTTGACTTGCAGGGATATTTTGATTAACTGATGATGGTGTTTCGAAAACTGAACTAGATGGTCAACCTCTGAAGGATATACTTGACCTGTATACCTGAAAAACAATTCTAAGTTCGGTGAACCAGACTTAGGTAATCATAGTATCTGACTTAAATCATCACTAGAGAATCATGAGCTATCTTCCAATATCCAGACTCTCAATTCAGTAAATGAAAGGGAAAAACTTTGAGTGAGGATATCGTAAGAACCTCCAAAAATCTTCCTCTACCCCTTCAAAGTACCTGCATACATTTACCAAGGTAATCGTGTACTAGAGAAAGGGAAATACCTATACCTTTCACAAATTATTGGACATGGCTTTGAATGTGTGCTAAATCCCAGTGACTCAGAATATCACCGTTTCTCTACACACACACACACACTCAGAGAACAGTCTTATCTATGGGGATCCAGTGATAAATGGAGTTTGAGTCCAAGTCCACTGCACGGTGGGCACAAAGTTTCTGTCAATCCAACCCCTGATTATTTGCCCCAGTTCTTGAATTACAGTATGAATGGATAATTTCAGTAAATAGTAGAATCCTAAAATTGGCTTCCTGACCTAAAGTAAGCAGTAGTGGGACTGCCCCCTCCTAACAAAATAGTAAACCAAAGGCATGGCTATATTTTTAAGAGAATTCTGGAAATGAGTATCGTCATCAGAGAAAATTGAAGGAGTGGTGATTTCTATTATGTCCCCAGATTGAACTCACCTGCTTAACATGTGCACCGAACAGATGGATCTTAGAGCATGTCAGTGAGTTATCAGAATCTTAGTAACTTTTGTTGCTGTCCCTCTTCCTATGTCAGTTCTGGAGCAAATGAAATGGACACCATTCTGACCATCTAATATGCACGTATTATGTCTACAAATGCTTTTTTCCCTCTATCCTAATAAGCCAAAGATACCAGAAGCAGTTTGCTTTCACCGGGCAGGGACAGCACATCACATCCGGCCTCTGAGTTACATCAATTCTCTACATATCTTTTACATGTGAAAAAAAGAAACTTCTATCTTATGTAAGTATTACTATTTCAGGTGTCCTGCATTAACGGCTAAACAAAATTCCCAACAGAAATATGGATCATGTCAAAATATATACCGCTGTCAGTGGGTGTGGAAAGAAGGATTGGGGGATATTTTGGGCCTTCCCTATTTAATAAATCAGAATTTAGACTCAAATTATTTATCTCAAAGGCTATTAAAAAGACTCTCTTAATTGTAACAATCCACCTGCTCTGGTTCACATGCTGTCAAGTTAATAGATAAGTCAAACATGTAAGCTGTTTTGAAAAAATCCATCAAAGTGGTGGTTGGGCTGAATTGACCAGTTTTCCAGGGGACTGACAAGTCAATTCTAATCAACAGCCCTGAATGGATTCAGTCTGTGAGGCTCAAGTGCCTTTGATTAACAAAATAGCCTACTTCCCATCATGCAATAGCAGTTTTTTAAGTTTGTTTTTGTTGTTGTTGTTTTTATGTAGACTTAGCCTATCCCTTTTCTTTTGGTTCTGGAACCAATACAGAATTTGCTAGTTTGACTGAAAGCTTAAACTCTCTAGACCTTAGTAGGGAGAGAATAATAACACTACATTCCCCATAAATTTCATCAATAGAGGAGTTATGAAGATGGATGAGGCCATATTGGGCCAATTTCCTGTTTTATGTAAATCTAAGACATAGTCAGAGTCACACAGGATTAGAACCATAGGCACTGTGTTTTAGATTCCCAGAAGAAAGTCACTTTATCAACATAAACTTGGCACAATTTCGAAACACAACAACATCCATCTTATCAGCCCATTGACTGGCTGTAGTAAGTTGTGGTGTTCTCATTATTTTATGACCAGAGCCACAGAAAGATTAATGTTACAAGTTAAAGCAAACAGTGTGGTATTTATAGCTTACTCTCGTGGTGAATATTAAAGTTCCTTCCTAGTTCCATCTTCCTGAGGACCACAGGAGAAGGTCACACATGTGCTGTGGAGACAGTCCGTGCACTTTCCCTAATGTTTAGTCCACCCAATTAATGTCCATGTTCACAAGCAGGAAAGAAAAGGAAAAACTGCCATCTGTCATTAGGAGCCAGGGTGTAGAGTGATGAATCAATTTAGAGAAAATACTGTTTATGAATAAGAAAGAAGATCTGTACTCAGCTCTGGGTCAGAAACAAGCATTGATTTTACAGATGAGAAAGTGGCAATGAAATATCCCTTCCAAAGGGATCTGCTTGTTTCTAGTTTTTCAAAATATCACCTTCATCAAGGAGTCTTATTGAGAATGTCAGGTACACACCAGAGGCTACAAGAGGAACCGAAGCCCTTGAGAAGCTCTATTTCTGTGGCATCAGGGAAGAAGGGAGTGAATCCTAGGTGATGCTATAACCTGAGTATCATGGGACTCTTTTTTCAGTGCTGGCAGCATAATGAACACCTGGACCCCAGATTTTCCATAAAGAGTAGAATATGGCATCCCAAAATATGCCACTTGACATATTGATTATTTTGAGCTAAAGGCAATTGAGAAGAAGTAGATACAAGAAAAGTTCTCTATCTTTCTCCTGTTTGCCTAAAAGTAGGACATAAATTTATAAAGATGCCCCCCCTTTTCTCTCTTCCAGAAAAGACAGAATTCAATCATTGGAGCCACCTCTAGACCCTTCTCAGCCTGGAGAAGAATCCACATAAACTTTACCAACTAGCCTTTGTCTTCCATTAGTTCCCCTATATATTCACCTTCCCACAATTTGCCCCCCTAGAAACTCAAAGTCCCTTTCCTTTGTCTTGTCACTTCTCTAAAAATGTATTGTTCTTTTGTTAAGATACTATAAAAGCCCAAGTTCTAACCACCTCTTTGAGTTATTCATCTCTGAGTGCTCCCATGTATATGCACAATGCACATGTTAGCAAACTTCTATTTGTTTTTCTCTTGTTAATCTGTCTTTTGTCAGTCTAATTTGCAGAGCTCCAGTTAGTGAATCTAGGAGAGTAGAGGGAAAGAGAGTTTTGTTCCTCTCCTATGCCTGGATTAGGTCACCAAGAAGTCGGCTGTGATGCATATCTGAACACTCACCATGAATCAGAAACTTGACTATAATGGAAGATACACATGGGGTAAAACAAGAAGTCCTCAATGAATTCACAATCCACTAGAATAGACAAACATGAAAGCTAGCCATTAACATATGAGAGTTTCCAGTCTTCACCTATCCACCCTCCTACATAGAAAATTCTGTCTTTCTTCGCCCACTGGCTTCTTCCTGGCCCTTGGAGAAGTAGGCAACTTTCCCAGATAGTTCCAGGATCTGGGGGATGCTGTCTTGGAAAATGAAAAGATAAAGGCCTAAGTAGGAGATTTGCTTATAAAAGAGACTAGGCAGATGTACCAATAAGTACAGTAAAACCTTGGTTTGTGAGCATAATTGTTTCCAGAAACATGCTTGTAATCCAAAGCACTTGTATATCAAAGTGAATTTCCCCATAAGAAATAATGAAAACTCAGATGATTTGTTCCACAACCCAAAAATATTCATATAAAAATGATTATAATACTGTAACATAATACAAAATAAAAAAGAAAATACAAAATACAAAGAAAAATAAATTAACCTGCACTTACCTTTGAAAACCTTCATGGATGGTGTGATGGAGACAAGAGAGAGGAGGGTTATTGTGTAGGACAACTTCCACTATCACTAACAGAATCATTGAGATCCATTGGTTCAATGGAATCTTTTTCTTTCCGTGCAACTTTAACAAGGAACCTATATAATGACATTTGCTTTTGCCTCCTTTTGAGGATTTCACAGAAATGTAATATTGCATCATCATTAAACAGATTCATTGCTCACACTGCTACAGCCTTATTCAGGGGGTGTTTTTCTGCAAAATTTTGCACTGTTTCCCACATTTTACACATCTCCCTAATCTCATTTGAAGTGAGGGATTCCTCTGCTTTTTTCTCCTCCTCCTCTACAGACGAGATGCAGATGTAGACTTCTTATAAAATCTTGCAGTTTCGGCCACTCGCATACCTCATTTGTACTTCTCGATTTTCTTAATTCCCACCATAATCATCTCCTTCTTACCGCCTTTCTTTTCAACCTTTTTCTGCCTGGGGGCCATTGTATATGCTCACACGGATGCTGACTATAGTACAGTATTAATAAACTCTTGTCATATACAGAATTTAATGTATCTGGCAATAAGGTAGCAGAGGAAAGGGTCTATATCTACAGGCAGCCCGACCTAGAATGAAGCAAAGCATTCCTAAGCTTACTCTTGTATGGAACAGCAAAGGACTGTCCATAGATGCTTTGAAGTGACAAAAAATACACTAGTGCCAGGTGTTGGCATCTTCCAACATTGATTTTACGGATGCCAAACATCACGGCCTGAGACTGAGTACCTGAGTATGGGAGGTGATCACCCACAGTTCCACAGTGAGGGAGAGAGACAGAGAGAGAGAGACGGAGAAGATAACCATTGGCTCAGTTGTGATCATGTGACATTTGGCGTCATATACTACTCGTATTGCAAGACATAGCTCATTTATCAAGGTAAAATTTAGTAGAAATCCTTGCTCGTCTTGCAGAACACTTGCAGAACAAGTTACCTGCAATCCAAGGTTTTACTTTGGAGGGACAGAGAAGAGTGGGAGAGAGGAAAGAGAATGAGATGGAAGAGAAAGGAGTATGAGAGATCCCAGAACACTTTGAAACTGTAGTGAACTGGAGAGGAAAGATAAAGGGTTTCATTAATGCTGTTGGGTGTTCTGGTCTTGATTCTTTTTTAGTATTGTTTGGTGACTATAAGGTAAGATTAGGCTTCCTTTTCATTACTTTGGGCCACTTGGGCTGTTTCTTCATATTCTGTGTTCTTGTAGAGATCAGACCACATGGGACCTCAGGAGCAGGACTCAGCTTCCCTCTGAATTTAAACCCCCTATATCTGAGCCCAGAGGGCACTTTTCACCAAAGTTGCCAATGAACAATAGTGTAAAGAACAGACGTTAAACAGGTTCAAGCCATAATGGCTATTTGTAGAAAACTGGAAAGCCAAATAAACATTGAGAACACAAGACCATAGGTAATGCTACAAAATATAGGCAAATGCATAGTGAGGGAGGCCAGCCTGGGGAGCAGAGCACCTTCTCAAACCATAACCAAACAAGAGTACATTAAAATGCAGTGGGTGATGGGCATAGAGGAGGGCACCTGTTGGGATGAACACTGGGTGTGGTATGGAAACCAATTTGATAATAAATTTCATATTAATAAAATAATAAAATAAAATAAAATAAAATAAAATAAAGTTAAATTAAATTAAATTAAATTAAATTAAATTAAATTAAATTAAATTAAATTTAAAAAATGCAGATTCTAAACCAAAGCAGGAGGCATCACAATCCCAGACTTCAAGCTATACTACAAAGCTGTAATTATCAAGACAGTATGGTACTGGCACAAGAACAGACACTCAGATCAATGGAACAGAATAGAGAACCCAGAAATGGACCCACAAACATATGGCCAACTAATCTTTGACAAAGCAGGAAAGAATATCCAATGGAAAAAAGACAGTCTCTTCAGCAAGTGGTGCTGGGAAAACTGGACAGAGACATGCAGAAGAATGAACCTGGACCACTTTCTTACACCAGACACAAAAATAAACTCAAAATGGATGAAAGACCTCAATGTAAGACAGCAAGCCATCAAAATCCTCGAGGAGAAAGCAAGCAAAAACCTCTTTGATCTTGGCCGCAGCAACTTCTTACTCAACATGTCTCCAGAGGTAAGGGAAACAAAAGCAAAAATGAACTACTGGGACCCCATTAAAATAAAGAGCTTCTGCACAGCGAAGGAAACAATCAGCCAAACTGAAAGGCAACTGACAGAATGGGGAAGATATTTGCAAATGACATATCAGATAAAGGGTTAGTATCCAAAATCTATAAAGAACTTATCAAACTCAACATCCAAAAAACAACCCAGTGAAGAAATGGGCAAAAGACATGAATAGACACTTCTCCAAAGAAGACATCCAGATGGCCAACTGACACATGAAAAAATGCTCAACATCACTCATCATCAGGGAAATACAAATCAAAACCACGATGAGATACCACCTTACACCTGTCAGAATGGCTAACATTAACAACTCAGGCAACAACAGATGTTGGTGAGGATGTGGAGAAAGAGGATCTCTTTTGCACTGCTGGTGGGAATGCAAGCTGGTGCAGCCACTCTGGAAAACGGTATGGAGGTTCCTCAAAAAACTAAAAACAGAACTACCCTACGACCCAGCAATTGCACTACTAGGCATATGTCAAGGGATACAGGTGTGCTGTTTCGAAGGGACACATGCACCCCCATGTTTATAGCAGCACTATCAACAATAGCCAAAGTATGGAAAGAGCTCAAATGTCCACCGATGGATGAATGGATAAAGACGTGGTATATATATATACACAATGGAGTATTCCTCGGCAATCAAAAAGAAGGAAATCTTGCCATTTGCAACTACGTGGATGGAACTAGAGGGTATTATGCTAAGTGAAATTAGTCAGAGAAAGACAAAAATCATATGACTTCACTCATATGAGGACTTTAAGAGACAAAACAGATGAACCTAAGGGAAGGGAAACAAAAATAATATAAAAACAGGGAGTGGGACAAAACAAAAGAGACTCATAAATATGGAGAACAAACTGAGGGTTACTGGAGGGGTTGTGGGAGGGAGGATGAGCTAAATGAGTAAGGGGCACTAAGGAATCTACTACTGAAATCACTGTTGCACTATATGCTAACTAATTTGGATGTAAATTTAAAAAAATAAAAAATAAAACAAGTTAATAAATAAAATAAAATGCAGATTCTGCACTTCACACCATTTAGGGTGGCTACAAAGAAATAATGAAAGAAAAAGGGATAAAAGAGGGAAGGAAGGAAGGAAGGGAGGGAGGGAGGGTTGGCAAAGATAGAGGTTGGGACCCTTGTGCACTGTTGGTAGGACTATAAAATGGTGCAGACTCCATGGAAAATAGTATGGCAGGTCATTCCACTTCTGGATATATGGAAAAGAAATGAAAGCAGTCTCAATGAGGTATTTGTACACCCATGTTCATAGCAGCACTATTCCCAATAGCCAAGAGGGGGTAGCAACCCAAGTGATGCCCACCAACAGATGACTGGATAAACAAGCTGTGGTATAGACATACAATGGAATGTTATTCAGCCTTAAATTTAATTTCTTTTCAGGGTTCCTGGGTGGCTCAGTTGGTTAAGCGTCTGACTTGAGCTCAGGTCGTGATCTCACAGTTCGTAGGTTCGAGCCCCATGTCGGGATCTGTGCTGACAGCTCAGAGCCTGGAGCCTGTTTCAGATTGTCCCTCTCTCTCTGCCCCTCCGCCTCTTACTCTCTCTCTCTCTCTCAAAAAATGAGTAACATTAAGAAAAAAATTTTTAATTTAATTTCTTCTCTTTCTCTCTCTCTTGTTTTTGTTTTAGAGAGAGCACATGTGAGCTGGGGAGAGGGCCAGAGGGATAAAGACAGAGAGAGAGAAAGAATCTCAGTCTCCCCACTCAGTGCAGAGCCCAACACGGGGCTCAATCCCTGGGATCATGATCTGAACTGAACTCAAGAGTCAGATGTTTAATCAATTGAGCCACACGGGCACCCCTATTCAGCCTTAAAAAGGAAGGAATTTCTGACACATGCTACAACATGAATGAACCTTGAGGACATTAGGCTAAGTAAAATAAGCCAGTTACAAAAATACAAATACTCAATGATTCCACTTATATAAGGTACCTGGAATTCATGGAGAGGAAAAGTCAACTAGTGGTTACCAGGGCCTGGGTGGTCAAGGGAAGCTGCCGTTTAATGGGGGTACAGTTTAGCTTTGCAAAATGAAAAGAGTTCTGTAAATAAGTTCGACAACAATCTGAATGTACTTAACACTACTGAGCTATACACATAAAAATGGTTAAGATGTTAAGTTTTATGTTATGTCTATTTTATAATAATTAAAGAAAAAATTTTTAATACAAACTCTGCTTCGGTCGATCTGGAGTGGGGCTAGAGATTATCCATTTCTGGGGGATCTTTTTTAAAATCCCAAAGCCTAGGCTGTACCCCGGACCTATTCAAACCCAACCTCAGGCGGTGTAACCCAGGCCCAAGTGGGTTTAAATCTCCCCAGTTGATTCCAGTGTGCCAACATGTTTGAGAAGCCCTGTTCTTGGGATTCTCCCAAGTTGAATCCAACTGGCTCTATTCTAATAAAGAACAGACTGGACAGCCCAGAACAGAGGTTCTCAATCCAGACTGCACTTTAGAATCATGTGAGGAACATTTAAACACACTTGCACTTTGGCTCCAATGTTTTCCACCTTCCAAGAAATTCTAACTTAATTGGTCAGGAGAAAGGCTCAGGCCTGGGTTGTTTTTGAAGCTTCTCGGGTGATTCTAATTGAAAGCTCTTAGCGGAGATGTTACCCACTGACCCTGCCCTTCTGTTCTCCCTGCCTCTCTGCTCTCCGACGGAGCCTGCCTGCTCGGATACCACCCCTTGCCTGCCCTGTGTGAGTCCCAGCGTCCCACGCTCTGATGTCGGGTTGATTATCCATGTATTAAAGGGTGGCTGATGATGAAGGAAGAACAGTAGCAATTGATCAAGTGTATCTCGCAGGCACTGAATGCTGTCAGAAATCACGGAACCACTCCTTCTGTGCCAATTAGCTTCACGCCCAGAAAACTCTGATCTGTGGCCACAAGCCATACAGTTGACTTTAAGCCTCACAGATGCATATCATTCGTTACAAAAGAAGCCAGGAAAAGGGTGGTTGATTCATACAACCTTTCCCACTATGGGGGTGGGGCGGGCAGGGTATTTGGAGAATATGGGTGTGATGGTTAATTTCATGTGTCAGCTTAACTGGTCCACAGGGCGTCCAGATATGTGTTTAATTATTTCTGAGTGTGTATGAGAATGTTTCCAGATGAGATTAACATTTGAATAGGTAGACTGAGTAAAGCAGATTGCCTTCCTCAGAGTGGGTGGGCCTCATCCAATCCACTGAAGGCCTGAATAAATTAAAATGCAAAATAAGAACAAATTTTCTCTCCCTGCCTGGCCGTCTTTGAGTGGAAACACTGATCTTCTCCTGCCTTCAGACTCGAACTTGGACTGGAAATTGTACCTCAGCTTTCCTGCTTCTCAAGGCCTTCAGGCTTGACTTGGAACTCTAACTCAGCCCTCCTGGTCTGGATTTCTCTCTCAGCCCCCGTAATTATGTAAGCCAACTTACATAGGAATGTATATATGCATATATGTATGTATATGTGTATATTATATATGTACATATACATTTTTGTGTATGTACACTTATGTATATGTGTATATATGCTATATATAAATATATTTAAATAGGGGAGCCTGGGTGGCTCAGTCGGTTGAGCGTCCGACTTCGGTTCAGGTCATGATCTCACGGTTTGTGAGTTCAAGCCCTGCATCGGACTCTGTGCTGACAGCTCAGAGCCTGGAGACTGCTTCGGATTCTGTGTCTCCCTCTCTCTCTGCCCCTCCCCTGCTTGTGCCGTGTCTCTCAAAAATAAATAAATGTAAAAAAAAAAAAAAAAAGATTTTCTCTCTCTCTCTCTCTCTCGCCTCCCCGCCCCCTGCCCTGCTCACACACTCTCTCTCTCTAAAATAAAAAAAAAAAATTTAATTTAATTTTTTTTAATTTTTAAATATATTTAAATTCTCCTCCACATACACATTCTATTGGTTCTCTGGAGAATCCTGACCGATACAAGGTACCCTAGTAGTATTTCATGCATTCATTTTATCATTTAAAAATACATATTTATTGAGAACCTACTATATGCTGGGCACAGTTCAAGGTACTTGGAAAAAAACAGCATGTACTCTCCTAGCTGTGGATGACACCCTTTCCCAGATTAGTATCAAAATCCAAAGGCTTGTATTTTATACACAGTATAAGATACAGATTCTGTGCAGACAAGTATCAGTGCTTATTAGCAGAGCTTTGGCAGTCAGGCGGCATGTTAAGTTCCTGCCTGTCATCTCTAATGTTAGACCCAGAGTTTTAGGCAACCTCAGGGACACAGTGTCAGGCAGGGCTAAGGAGAAAACATACTTTATAAACACTGATTGCTTCTTGCTACACCTCGCTAATGTAATCTGCGTTGCAGATTAGAATTAGCATAATATTACAGGTAATGCCAGTAAAAATGGTCTGAGCTGCAGTGCTGTTTGTGGCTTTGGTTTTGTTCTTCAGGAAATTGCTGTAGGAAGGGCATAGCGAGACCTTGTATTTTCTTGCCAGAGTTATAAGGGAGAACAATTTCTTTGCCCTTTCCTTTTTCAAATAATAAATCATGAGTAATAGGCTACATCACCACATCGTGTCTGACTGCTCCCGGCCAAAGAACATTTAACAAAATTCTGTTGAGTCACAGGGTTTGTGGGTTTGTTTTTTTTTTTTTTTTTCAGTTCCCTTTGACCTTTCAGATCAAAGCTGTGACTAACAGCGATGTCTGGGCCAATTACTTTTATGGTGTGCTATTTGTAAAGACCCTAAGCCATGGACTTTCTAGAAATAGGTGCTCATGCACACCTACACATAAGTACAGCTCTTCTGAGTGCTAGTTTTCTGCTGATTACATGTCGGCCTCCCTCATCTCCCATATTGTACTATAAATCTCCTGTGGGCAGAGGCCTTGCCGGTTCGATAGGATACATTACATGCCTGCTGAGTTGGTGGAGTTCTTGTGGCTTTTTTGATTATTGTTCACTCACTTCCTTTAATACTGAGAAGGACAGACTATAGGAGAGACACTAGCCACTGATGTTCCAGGCAGCTTCGGATGCACAGGGGTCAATGGCGTTTTCTGGGTCCGGGCAGGATTTCAGGGGTAGGAGAGATGCTTCACATCTGCAGCCTTCAGCTTGGTCTCAATCTCTGGGTTCATTCTCTCAGACTCCCACCTGCTGGGAGACATCCCACACTTTGTTGTCAGCTTGAACATTCTAGACTAAGTCTCCATTTCAGCTCTCTGGAAACCCCTTGGCACCAGACCTCTGACCTGAAAAAAAATTGTTTCCTGACTAGGATATTCATTTTCATGTCCACTCAAGAGTAAAATGGGACCCTCGGCCAAAAGACTTAATTAAACTTTTCATTTTTTCCGATGGTAGAACCAAAAGATAAAGCTGTGGTTTTGATTTTCCACCAGGGAGAAGCAAGAATATGGAGATCACTATGCCACAGGCCCACTCTGACCCTTGGGAAACCATTTCTCCCGATGAGGCAGATTGGTGTTGGCCACAAATAACCCCTATTAGCCCAATTTTCACTTTTTCCTGATTTTAGACATTTCCATCATTGCCATTGCACCTCTCCAGGTTAATTATAGAGAAAGGTGATGAATTTGTTTTAAGTGCTTAACTCAAGGATGGTGAAAATTTTAAACTTGCGAGTACTCGAGATTAGGATGCATGAATTGTATGCAAGAGAGCTTTATTTTGTTCAACTGATATTTTTATGTTTTCCCCAATTGGCATATCTTCATTCTTTTTCTCTGACTATAAAAATAATATTTTCTCACTGTAAAAAAGTTCGGGCAGTAGAGGAATGAATACATGAAGAAGTAAAAATTATCTACAATCTCATTATCCAATAACTTCTGTGAATCTTCTTAAATTGAGATATAATTCACACAACATAATATTCATTCTTTAAAGTGAACAATTAAGAGTTTTTTTAGTATATTCACAGGTATATTCACAGGCGCAGCCATCACCATTACCTTGTTCCAGAACTTTCTCCTCATGTCAGAGAAACCCCCATACCTATTAGCAGTCACTTCCCTCCTCTGTCCCCTCATCCTCTGCAACCACTAAACTACTTTCTATCACTATAGATTTCTCTACTCTAGACATTTCATTTTAATGGAATCATACAACATGTAGTCTGTGGTAACCAGAGCCTTTCACCTTAGCGTGATGCTTTCAAGATTCATCCACCTTGTAGCATGTATCAGAACTTCATTCTTTTTTATGCCTGAATAGCATTCTACTGTATGGATATACTACTACTTTTTATCCCCAACCCATTTGTCATTTGTTGATGAGTATTTCGATTATTTCCACTTTGGGGCTATTATGAATAACGCTGCTATGGACATTCATGTACAAGATTTTGTATAAACGTTATGTTTTCAACTCTTCTGGCCTAAGACTATTTTAGTGAATAACATTTCAGACCTTTTTCTATGTGTATCTACATCTACAGATAAATATATGGTGAAACATTGTATTATTGTTCCCAACTATTTATTCCCCTTCCCTGGAGGAGAAACAGTTCCTGTAGGCACATCAATCAGTTGCCAAATGACTTGCAGTACCTTCTGTGGTAAGAATATATCTATCCCCATCCCATCACCATGCCCAATATGTTGCTTGCCTTGGCCAATGCCTATGAGTGGTTGTAACATACACCATCACCAGGCAGAAGTTTTAGAGCCATTGTGTGCCCGTGAGCTATCTTCCTCTTTCCCTCCACCATGAGCAGGAGATTCAAAATAAGCCACACCCATTCTTATTCTGGATCCCAGAATAAGAAGAGACAGGAGCTGAAATGCAGCTTACTGTAGCCATTAACATATATATGGAAGAGGAATAAATTATTGTTGTAAGCCACTGAGATTTGGTGGGGGCGGGGGGGCATCGTTTCTGTGACAAAGCTGACAAATGCATAAGTAAATCATTTACCGTCTACTTTTCCCACCTAACGAAATAGCGTGGACGTCTTTTACAGATGTAAACGTCTAACAATGATGTTACCAAAACCGAGGTCCAAACAGATTAAGTGACTGGTTTCAGGTGACAAAATGAGGAAGAGAGACAAAAGCCAATTTTATATCTCGGTTCTGATTGGCAACCCAGTTTTCTAATGAAAGTGAGGGAGAGGGTAATCTTGGACACTTTGGGGAGGTTACCGGAGGTTTATAAAGATCCTCGTGAAACCGCCTTTTTGTTGGGCTGAAAATTCCAAACTCGCTCATGCTGTACTAATGAGTTCATACCAATTAGAAAATTGTAAGAAGCTGACATGTGTGTGTTGTGCTTCTTGCAAAAAGTTTTTTGAAGTAGGAGAGTATATTTATTATAAGAATTAATCCTTCTTCTTTATCATTGCAGCCTTCGGGTCTGGGCTAGATTGCTAGTGACAAGTAGTTCTCTGCTTTCAATTCATTCCACTGCCTCACCAAACAGCCACTGCATTTTGCAAGATTGAACACAACTGCCCGCCTTTGCCCCAGAGACTGGATGCTTAGCCTGCAAGGGGCCATGGATGGAAGGAAATCTTGGCCAGCATCTGCCCACACTCCGTCTGGTTTAAAGCAGTACTTTCATCTTTTTTTTTTTTTTTTTCTGTCTTAAACTCATAAATAAACAACAGTTTTGCATAACTTATTTTCAGAAAGAAAGGGTTTTGGTAAATCACCACTAATGTTTAATAATAGCTGGCCCCTTACAAATCACGAGGGTTGGGGCACTCGGTTTTCACTATTGATTTCGCTTGGAAGTGCTAAGTAGCCACTGGCGGGCTTGAGAAACCTAAACCCGGCAGGCCAATATGGGTAGAGTGCTCCTTCCTTACATTATACTAAGTAGGCGAAACCCCAATCAACAATAACTGATTTCCATGCTGTAATGTAAGAGTTAAGAACAGCAGAAGAAAGAATAAGTAAGAAGTTTCTTCTGTCAATTTCTTGTTTCTCAGTAAATTTTACACAGATACATGTCAATCGTGAACTTTTTTTACCAAATCGATTTTATACTTATTATGGCATAGGCCTTTAGAGATCATCTTACAAGCAAGAAAATAATAATATCCTCAGAAAGAAAAATAATATCCTCAGAATGTCAAGGCTATTTCCCAAGTCATGAAGCAGGTGGTAATGCTGGGGTAGAACCCTCATGTCCTGACTCCCTATCCAGTAGTCTTCTTACTCCATGACACTACCTTAGCAAGAGGAAATGTCTAAGACCTGTCCAAGATGGGAATAAGATGCCCCACAGAATCTTCTAGAAAGTTGAGCTACCCATGCAAAGTGCCCTCTCAGTAGCCAGAGCCCCTGCCAAAGACTAGGAACAAAAATATAACTAAAGCGATAGCTGGAGGCAGACACAGGCCTTTATCCGGTGGCAGAATTATGACCAAGAATGTTTCTATAATCCTCACATTGCCCACACCACCTCCAGGGGGACAAGGCAGGACTAGTCAGGGACAGCAACCTCAAGAGCAATAGAACAAGGAACACTGTGAGGGGACAGTTGTTAAGACACTATGGATGTATTAACCCCTGAGCCCAGCAAGATCTGGGCTTAGTCTATGAAAGGGACGAGCAGTTGTGGTCCCTCTGGCTCCCATTAGGTTAACATTCTTCTCATCCAGCCAGTAGCCTTCAGTAACTGGATCTGAAGAGAGAGAAACATTCTCTGGCCAGAATCACCAGGGTGTCCACATTTTGCCATGACCCAGGTGTCCTCTGGAACTGGGAGAAAGGTCAGAGGAAGCAAGATTCTGACAAAAGGGGGCAGAGGGGAAACTAAACTCAGCGGGTGACCCTGAAATACAACTACTGACTCTGATCCAAGATCAAGCTTCCAAGAGGGAATTAGAAATGCCCTTCGTGGGAAGCTTACACAGGACTTAGTCTATTTGTTTTTAAGCCACCAGGTTATTCTTAGGCACAGTGTTTCATAAGGTCCCCAAGATAAGCCAGGGTTGGAAGGCTAAAAAGCTGAGACACCCAGGCTCGGTAATTGGACTTGTGGAAAAAATTAGGTCACCCATTGTTCTAAGGCCTCAGAGAGCCAACAATCTAAATGGTTTTGCTTTCTGAGCTTTAGACAATTGCTGGGGGAATGTGGTGGGAGAAGGAAGCTCAAACTATAAAACAATGTGGAAAACAGACATGGTGTGAATAATCATGACAGAAAGACCTTTTTTTCTATAAGTAGAAAGACTTGTGCATCAGTAGAATTTTTGGGAGAGACCTCTACATAGATTATTCTTGGCATTTTAAATTTCTTTCCCTTTCCTCCTTTCTCTCAACTCCCCCAAATAGCCTCTGCTCACTGAGAAAACAAATTCAAAATGCCAAATAAATCTTCACTCTGACTATAAAACTCCAATGTGCAGGCATCCTGTCACTGCTTGTTATTAAGTAATTTCTGCTTCCAAAATGTAATTTTTTCCCCCTTTCCCTTTCAAACTTCCCCCACCTTCTATGCTCCCCATCAGCTGTTTTTGAGAACTTACCTGTTAGGCAGGTCAAGGAGAGTTTTATCTGCATATTCCACTGGAATGCAGAAAGCGAGGTTAAGTGGCAACATCAAGGACACAGAACCAGCCAGGAGCAGAGCAAGAGCCCGGAGGCCCTACCACCCAGGGTTCTGCATGCCTCATTATTACACTGCCTCTCGAAAATCCTTGCTGAGACTGGAGTCCCTCCAGCTTTTGTTGTCACCATTAAAAATATTAATGGCCCAAGAATCCAGAAGCCCAACTAGAATTTTCTTGAAATACCTTACCATGGTTGAGGCACACTCAGTGTGAAGCATCATTAAACCACACTGCCCACGGACCAAGCAAGACAAAAACGCAACAGAAACCTACTTGTGAAACTACAGGTATATTCAAGGGCACCCTCATTACAGTCACTCCTCTATTAACAAGGGGAACGAATTCCCATAGCGCTTTGGTGTCAGCATCGCCATTACCGGAGGCAGAAATTATCCCTGAGATGTTAAGATACATTTAAGTGCTCGCTTTTCTTCCCAGGAGGGCACTGGTGAATGAATCACTCCTCTACCTCACCGCCCCCTTGCCTCCTATGCTTTGCAACTGTTTCTTCCATATTTGTGATGGGACCCCACTGGGGACCACCAAGGACTGGATTCAGAAGAATCCTTCTGCTCCCAGGAAGCCAAGCTCCTTGGGCTCCAAGTGTGACCTTGCCCTGGGGAAGCTCAGAACCTAGAAGCACCTCCCATAGCCACTGTCAGCGATTGGTCTTCCTGACCATGACCCTGCCCTGAATGGATCAGAGCTGCTGCCTGAACTTTACTAGCCAAGGCAAAGTGGGATGCGTTCCTCTGGCCACTGAGGCTTACGAGTAAGATATCTATCAATATAGCAACACTACACCCAATTTAGAGCACAAATCTGGTGCTCTAAATCAACATTTGGGCTGTTCACGATGAGAAACTGGGGGCTGTCATTTTAAATTCTAATTTTAACTATTCATACTGAAAAATATTTGATACCTAAGCAAAAAGTCCTCAAAGGTCAATCCTGGATAGCATTAACCTGAATCTGTCTGATAACAGCCTGCAAAAGAAGGACACCTGCTTTCTAATCTCATTTCCATCCATAACTAGTCTTGTGACCAAGTCACAAGGCCTCTCTCAGCTGTGTGAGTTCCTTATCTGGGGAAAGGCAATGTTTCCCACTTGACCTGAAAGTACTTCACCAGTGACATTAAGCAACACGAGAAAAGACACATGGTGAAATGGAAAGTTCTGTGTTCAGGAGGGAGACCATTGTTAATTCTTTGTTCACTTGTGCTAACGTCACGCCATATGAAAACTGGAGGCCTCTGTCAGCTGGAGCCAATGTCGTTGGCCAGATTGTAATCACCCCAGTGTAGTCCAGTGGCTGTCCATTATAAGCATTGTCTGAAGCTTTGGTGTATTTCTTCTGTTTTTAATAACAACGATATATTTGTATACCTCTTCATGGCGCGTGCCCGCACGCGTGTGCCTGCGCACTTGCATTCTCATCTAAATCTTTCAATGACACAGGAACCAGTGTTCAAGGAATTTCTAAAAACGTATTTCGTGCTAAGGGCATCTCTTTTCTCAGACCTTCTCTCCAGCATCTACCTAAAATCAAAGGCTGTCAGGCAGCCTGCAGAGTCACCTAGACTTTTATTTAACCCTGTCTCGTGATGTTATGGGATGGAAACAAACAGGAATTGCCAAGATGGCAGCTGGTTGGTTGGAAAGCAGCCTGGGCTCGGAGCAGAGGCCTCCATCACTCAGCCTAAAAAGTGGCCATGGCCTCTGTATATAAACCAAACAACAGCAACTACAAAGCGAAAAGCATACAGACTCTCGGCGAGTCATTTGCAGTGGAAAAAGAGACAAAAGGACAGATGAATGAAAGAGATTTAAAAAGAGACCTGAAGTGACACATAATGCCCATGAGAAGGACACTTTACCTCTGTGGTATTCTTTCCCAAGACCCATAACTTCAGTCTGATAATGAGAAAACACCAAATACATCCCAACTGAGAGACTGTCTACAACATACCTGATCAATATGAAGGTCATGAGAAACGAGACTGAGAAGCTGTCACAAATTGAAGGAGTCTGAGGAATCGTGATGAGAAGTATTGTAGTGTCCTGGATTGGATCCTGCAACAGGAAAGGGGCGTTAGAGGAAAATTGGTGAAATCGGAATAAAGCCCATGGGTTACTTACTGGTAACAGATCATGTTAATCTCTTTGCTTTGACAAATACACTGTAATTATGTCAGATGCGAACATTAGTGGAAACTGGGTGAAGGGCCCACAGGAACTCTGTCTACTATGTTTGCAACTTTTCAGTAAATCTGCAATTATTCCAAAATAAACCATTTATCTTCAAAAAGAGAGAAAGAGAAACTTAACAAACATTCTCAAACGAGACTTACTTGAATCTTGACCAAACTATTTAAAAAATTCGTGTATGAGGCAACTAGAAATTTAAGCACAGGCTATTTGATTATACGAAGAAATTGTTACTTTTAGGGATGATAATGGTACCGTGGTTGTGTATTTTTTAAAGGAGTCTTCGTTTTTTGGAGAGACAAACTGAAATATTTATAGATGAAGTGTATGATGATATAATGCCCTGCTTCAAAAATAATACAGGAAGGGGAAGCTGAAGTGTTGAAAATGGGTGATGGGTCTATTTTACCTTCCTTGGATGTGTTTAAAATTCTCTAGAATTTAAAAAATTCATTTAAAAAAATCCAAAGAGGAAAAGCCATAATCCCTCACATTTTGATCCCATAGCACTACCTCTGCTGCTGTATTGGCCACAATATTTCCGTTCAACATCCTATTGTCCCCAAACCCACAGGCCCAGCTTCTGGGTCAAAGTCCCCTCTGGATCTGTCCATTCACACGGGCTTCTGGAACTTGCTCAAGGATGCTGGAACATCATCCAAGGGAAACCAACCCCAGGAACCTGAATAGGTTTTCCATACTCTGGGGGCGACGCAAACCACCGAGCCCAGGAGTGAGGAGGAAACAGGGTGTTTATCGTGAGTCTAAGGGCGGCCCTCTCCTTCAGCCAGCTATAGGAGCAGGGAGGTCCCTCCTCTCTCTTAGTGATGATTTTGACATTTTAGTTCCTTTCAACCTCAAAGCAAATTGGATCTGAACGCAGATGAGCAGGAAGAGAAGTGACGACAAGTCAACGCATAATTTTAAAGCAGAGCTTTTTTCTTCCCCAGTGCAGAAGTCTTATTAAAGAAACAGCAGGATGCTGACAGGAAAACTGTTCGTAAGTAGAAATAACACTTATTATAACAAGTCAGAACAGCAGGCAGATAGGTTTGTTTGTTTGTTAATTATATCTGGTTTTATTTTCTAATAAGTGCCTTAAGAAAAGGGGGAATCATTTTGACAGCTGTTTGAAATCAACTTTTAAATCCTCTTAGAAAGATGATGCAGAACAGGGGCAATTGGATTCTATGAAGCAAGAGGAGGTCTCCTCCACCCCCTTTTGTGGATCAGATCTGTGAAGCTTAATGATTTATAATCCTGAGAACAAGTATCTAAATTCCTGCTTTCACTGACAGGTGTATCAATAGATACAGAAAGGTTTTTGCTCACCTATGAGGAAGGTACTGATCAAGATAGACATGGAATATATATGTAATTTGCCCACTTATCAAAAGTAATCTATAGGTCTTCTCCATGGATGACATTCCCAGAGAAAATGCCTTTAGAGGAAAGTGTTAACTTTATCCAGATTAAACTTTAACTAAATGCCTACACACCGCAAATCAGAAAAGAGTGATAATTTTTAAAATGAGCCTTCAAATGAGAAAGGGAAACAAAACTATTTGGGGAGCAGGGTTGGGAGTGAATTAACTGGCAATAGTGTTTTTAAGTTGCCCTTGGGGTAAATTAAGCCATCTGCTTTTTTGCTAGAAATGAGTAATTACTAAAGGAGGCAGCAGAGGTCACATCTTGGCGTTTTTATCCAGAGTTAAGGTTTCACATTATACATTCACACTCTATTTTTTTAAGACCCTTTATCGTGTAGCTGTAAATACTCGCAAAATCAATCGAGGGTACCCCAGAGATCAGATGTATGCAGACGGAGAGGTCTGAATCATTTAAACTACAGCAAAAACTACATGTGATCGACAAAATACAATAATTAAGGGGAAAAGCAGATTTGACTAGATAATCCAAAGCATCATCTCACTTCCAGAGGGATTCTCCTCCCTCCTTTTCCCTTGGCACTTCTCTTCCCCCAGACTACCTTCAAAACTCTGCTTCAAGAGATGCCTCCTACAGGAAGCCCTCCCTGGTTAACTGACCTGATCTTTTCATTCGGTCCATCGCTACAAGAAACATGTCTGTATTCTGCAGTTAGTCCTTATTAGCTTGTTTTATATCATTATTAAAGTGTTCCTCTGCCTTTGTGTCTTTATTTTATCTACCTGCTTCTGGAGAAGTTCTGTAAGTACCCCACTGTGTCTTCCATTTTCTTGGTATTTCCCCAGGGTGCTTACTGTTTGCAAAGAGGACTCAGGAACATTGCCTCTGGACTATGTAGAGCCAGCACCAACTTTATAACTTTGGCTTGGGCTTTGAATCCCTTCCAAAAGTTTTTGGGGCCAAGGGGGAGGGAACGTGAGATTATATAAATAACTTTAATTAGATTCTTTTAAAACCTCCATAAACATGTTTTTTCTTTATCTGTCGTGTAGGGATAATGTGAAATTCCCTTCCCTTCCCTTCCTCCCTCCCTTTAAAAAAACAACTGGCTATTCATGGGGCACGTGGGTGGCTCAGTCAGTTAAACGTCTGACTTTGGCCCAGGTCATGATCTCAGGATTCATGAGCTCCAACCCCGCATTAGACTCTCTGCTGTCAGCGCAAAGCCCACTCCAGAGCCTCTGTTCCCCCCTCTCTCTGCCCCTCCCCCACTCTCATGCACACTTTCTCTCTCTCTCTCTTTCTCTCTCTCTCAGAAATAAACACTAAAATGGGGCGCCTGGGTGGCTCAGTCAGTTGAGCGACCGACTTCGTCTCAGGTCATGATCTCACGGTTTGTGAGTTCGAGCCCCGCGTCCGGCTCTGTGCTGACAGCTCAAAGCCTGGAGCCTGCTTCCGATTCTGATTCTGTGTCTCCCTCTCTCTCTGCCCCTCCCCTGCTCATGCTCTGTCTCTCTCTGTCTCAGAAATAAATAAACATTAAAAAAAATAATAAAAAAATAAACATTAAAAAATAAAATAAAAATAAACTTAAAAAATAACTGGCTATTCTTGTTTTCATTGGATCAAGGGTTTCTTCAGGCTTGCCTAAATTTTACTAATAAACTTAAAGGCTGGTCAGTGGCCTGGATGCAGCACAGATTTGGAGGTCAGGGTAGCGGGGCCTCCTCAGAAGGACTGGCTTGGCCATATCTTGAATTTAATGCAATGACTATGGCTCAGCGGAATTTGGCGCAAGAAAGGGGTCCGAATTCCTTTGGCCACTGACTGTAGAGTCCCTCTGGAGAGAAAGAAGGAAATAGAATTCTTTATCAAATTCTCAAGGCCACGGAATTCTGGCAAACATTCCCATGTTTAATTCAAGATGGGAATGAAATAAAGTAGGGCAGGAGATTGGGAACTGGTTTCCTAGGGATTGAAGTAATGATACTTTCTATTTGAAAAATCTCAAAATTGGAATTTTTTTTTTTTTTTTTTGCCCTCTCTTTATTAGTATCCAGCATACTCAGGAGCCTCTCCTGAGGTTGCTTTAGCAAAGACATCTAGGCTTGTCCTTAGAATTTAGGCTATGTTGGGATTTGGGAAGGGAGGAGAATTCAGTGTGAAGAAACACATCCTTCCAGGCACTGAGCCAAGGAGAGCAATTCGGTTTGCAAAGTGTCCCTCCTTTTCTCTCACTTCACCGGCATCTCACACATCTTCTCAGAGTTCCCAAGAAAACCAGTGGAAGAGGTCATGCCGACAACGAGGAGAAGCTATATGAAAATAAGCTTGGGTGTGGAGGTAGGAAAGAAATCAGGCTAAGAGCTGAACCGCTAAAGAAAAGTGGCAAAAGCTGGGGTGCCTGGGTGGCTCAGTCAGTTGAGCTTTGGACACTAGCTTTCAGCTCAGGTCATGATCCCAGGGTCGTGGGATGGAGCCCCAAGTGGGGTTTTGCGCCGAGTGTGAAGCCTGCTTAAGGTCCTCTGTCTCTCCCTCTGCCCCTCTCCCCACCCCTTCTCTAAAATAAAAAATAAAAAAAAAAAGTGGCAAAAGCAGACCTACCTGTTCACAGCACCGGTGATGTCCCCCAGCTGCCGCTTCATGGTGACATTGGGTAGCAGGAGAAGTGGGGAACAGGAAGCCGAGCAGAGAGAGAAGTTACCAAACATCCAGTGACAGGGTTCCAGCCACTTTGCCAGCACTGAGAAGCTGGGACCTGGTGGCTGCTGTGCCTTTCTAGACCTCGGTTCCCTCATCTGGAAAGAAGTGAGGGCTGCTTCATAGGCACAGGCATGCACTCAGTCTAATGCTCTGCTGTGACCTTCTTGAGAGTCCTGAAATTCGCCACATTTTTATTCTGTACATGGCCCCACAAATATCACTAGTCCTGAAGGTACAGGTGGGGTATTAGTGGTTCTGGTTAAATTAATTGATTCATTTATTTTATTTTGCTTTATGTTGTCTGTAAATTATCCTATGAAATCAGCGATAAGAGAAGGAAAGTAAAAAAAGCATACACTTTAATTTTTTTTTTAATGTTTACTTATTTCTGAGAGACAGAAAGAGACAGAGTGTGAGCAGGGGAGGGGCAGAGAGAGAGAGAAAGACACAGAATCTGAAGAGGCTCCAGGCTCTGAGCTGTCAGCACAGAGCCCGACGTGGGGCTCGAACTCACAAGCCGTGAGATCATGACCTGAGCCGAAGTCGACGCTTAACCGACTGAGCCAGCCAGGCGCCCCCAAAAAGCACACACTTTAAAGTAAATAAGCTGTATTGGGGCGCCTGGGTCGCTCAGTAGGTTAGGCATCCAACTTTGGCTCAGGTCATGATGTCATGGTTGGTGACTTCAGGCCCCACGTCGGGCTCTGCTGTCGGCACAGAGTCTGGAGCCTGCTTCTGATCCTGTCTCCCTCTCTCTCTGCTCCCCCCACTCTCAAAAATGAATAAGCATTTTTTAAAAATCGGGGCACCTGGGTGGCTCAGTTGCATCCAACTTTGGCTCAGGTCATGATCGCATGGTTCATGGGTTCAAGCCCTGCATCGGGCTCTGTGCTGACAGCTCAGAGCCTGGAGCCTGCTTCAGATTCTATGTCTCTCTCTCTGCCCCACCATCAAAAAATAAATAAATAAACATTTAAAAAGTATAAAATAAAAATATATAAGTAAATATGCTGTATTGGCAAATGATGTGGTCTTAATCAATTGGCTGCTCCAATTAACTGATAAGATTAGCTTAACTCCTCCATATAGATTAATTGTCATAGCAATAAGACACTGAGTTACAAAGTAAACACTAGAGTTTATACCAAAAGTATTTGAATCTTCTCTTTCATGGCCAGGGGATGCTCGTTCTAAACCATAATCGTCATTGAACAATACAGTATAGAAAATTTGTGGTTGTTTTAGTTTCTGGTTATAAAGTTAAGGGTTAGAATTAAGGTTAAGCATTGGGATTAGGGTTAAGACATGATACCTGACCCAGAGACATATTAATTTTCTTTACATTTATTTATTTTTTTAAGAGATAGAGTACAAGTTGGGGAGGGGCAGAGAGAGAGGGAGACACAGAATCCGAAGCAGGCTCCAGGCTCTGAGCTGTCAGCACAGAGCCCGACGCAGGGCTCGAACTCACAGACCGTGAGATGGTGACCTGAGCCGAAGTCTGATGCTTAACCGACTGAGCCACCCAGGTGCCCCTGACCTGGAGACATATTAAACACAGAATCTAGACAGACTATTCATATATACAAATAATACACACACACACACACACACACACACACACATATACACACAAGAACAAAAGAAGGAATCTTGGTTAAGAGCCAATGAGCCTCAAATTACAGAATATTGCAGGAGTTCAGGGGATGGGAATCACAGGAAGCAGGAAGACAGTCCAAGCCATCATGGTCCCCTTGGTGGCAATGGGGTGGACCCCATTGTATCACCTGGCGTGGGGTTCTATAAGTCTGGGAGTCACCATGATTCAGTGAATACACATTTGCTGGGAGGTTCTGGCTAGTTTTATGGAGATACAGAAGTGACCAAGTTAAGGTTCTGGCCTCCACATCGCTCCAGCCCAAGCGAGTAATGAACACAGAAATATGACCAAGACCTCACCAGTGAGTCGCCAACCCCGCCCCCCTACCAGCTGAGTGACAAGAGGATTCGCAGAGAAGATGAGTCAATAGAATTCTCTTTGAATTATTGATTGAGACACTGAGGTGAAAAATGAGAAAAATATCAATCAGGGAAATCAAAAGAAGCAGTCTTCCATCAGTAAGCATACCTCAGAGAAGGTGGCTAAGGGTGGAGACCCTAGTTTTATGCATTAGCTGACTGTCTGACTGTCCCAAGATTTTCCAAATCCTATTTGCTCAGGGCAACAGTCCCAAAAATAATGTTAGGCTTCTTTTCTAAAAATAAATAAATATGCAGCATAGCTTTGCCTTGCTTTAAGCAACCCTGGTTTTTTAAATCCAAACAGATAAATCACTGAAGAATTCTTGACTGTATAAAATGTCTCACCACAAGATGGCCTTAAAAAGTAAACTCCCGCAGCAGCACAATTTAGGTGGAATTTGACTTGCAAAAAAAGAATTTATATGCAACATTGAAGAAGCGCATCTGCTACATAAAATCAGGTAGCCTTACAGTTGATCCAAAGTCATAAATAACATAAGAAGTAGTCATTCTTCACCAACATTATTCAATTGAGAAATCTGGAAGAGCAATCTAAACAATCTTCCTGTCAGTGGCTATATTATGAGACCGCAGCTTTCCAGTTTCCTGTATGTTGACAGGAGGCCGATCTCCTGAAGTAGAAAGGATAAGACGATGCATACCCACAGGATCATTTCTTCAGCCCCATTGAATATTACTCAGGGCCAGTTTGTCTACTCAGAGCTACTTCATCTGCAGTGAAAAGTCTCAACAATGACTCTCCAGGCAAGTTCTAGAATGGAGTATTTAGATGATGATTTGTGAGCGTTTAGAAATTAAGAAGTGATCACTCAGAGTCAGCCTGGATTCACTAAAGAAAACATGATAAATGACATCTTTTTCTTTTAGACCTACGTACCATACCAGGAAAGTTGAGAAATGCCATAGATGAAACTCACCTGAATTTTAGCAATGTGTTCCATTAAGCTGTGAAATTGTCATAGACACGGTGGGGAAAAAAAAGTGCATTCAATTATAATGCAATTTATAGGGATTTGCATTTTCTTGACCAAGGATACTAAATGGTTGATGAATAGACTCATGTGAACCTGGTGGGGGAAGACCCTAAAATGTATCACAGGGCTCTCTCCTGCTCAGCATTTTATAAATATCTGGAATAAAAATTTAGAAAGCCCTGTCATCAAGCTCACATACTATACCAAACTGGAAGGCTAACATATTAGATAGCAGAATCTGGATTCGAAAAGTTTTAGGAAGGCAGAAGAAAAATCAAAACAAGCAATATAGTTTATAAGGGATAAATGTAAAATTCTACATCTAGGATATAAGACAAAAGACAAAATCTGGCTTAATGGAAGGACATACGATGGAGAACCAGGCATTTCAATTGGACACAGGTTTCATACAGGCTCTTAATGAATCATGGATGTTAAAAATAACAACAAAAAGTTAATAGATTCTTGGTAGTTAATATTTATTTTCTCCCTGGTTATCAAGGGTTCTTTTTTTAATGTTTATTTATTTTTGAGAGAGAGCACATGTGCATGCACACGCCGTGCGCGTGCACGCACACACACACACACACACACACACACACACACTCAAGAGAGGGGGAGGGGCAGAGAGAGAGGGAAACAGAGGATCCGAAGTGGGCTCTGAGGTGACAGCAGAGACCCCTATGTGGGGCTCAAAATCATGAGCCATGAGATCATGACCTGAGCCAAAGTCAGACACTTAACTGAGTGAGCCACTCAGGCACCCCAGTTATCAAGGATTCTTATTTTCTTTATGCTATTTGAATTTTCCAAATTTTCTACAATGAGCATATGTTATTTTTATGAACAGAAAAAACTACTCTTAGTATTTGAAAATATTGAAATGACTGTCTATGGAAGTTGGAGCAGACTATTCTGTACAGTTTTAGAGGCTGAACTTAGGAAAAAAATGTGAAAAAAGTTGCAGAAGACAACTTTAGGCCAAGTATTCAGCTCACAGGGGAGTGAGTGCCTATCCCTGAAAATGTCCGTGTAAATGTTGGATCAACTACAGAGGTAATGTAGCATAGCACAATGGTTAAAAGTTCTGGCTCTGAAAAACCTCATGGGTTAGAATCTTGACTGTAACGTTTGCCACTCATGACTCTGACTAAGCCTTCTACTACTTCTCTATCTACATAAGATGCGTGACGGTAACTGTACTTAAAGTGTACTTACCTATATGGTTGTTAGGAACTAACTGCATTCATCCATATAAATGTTCTTAAGGCAGTAACTGACCTATGTTCCATAAACATTAGCTATTGTTATCTGTCATGAGTCATATGGAAGGGATTTCTGCTTTGCTTAAGAAATGAGATTACAGGGGCGCCTGGGTGGCGCAGTCGGTTGAGCGTCCGACTTCAGCCAGGTCACGATCTCGCGGTCCGGGAGTTCGAGCCCCGCGTCGGGCTCTGGGCTGATGGCTCGGAGCCTGGAGACTGTTTCCGATTCTGTGTCTCCCTCTCTCTCTGCCCCTCCCCCGTTCATGCTCTGTCTCTCTCTGTCCCAAAAATAAATAAACGTTGAAAAAAAAATTTAAAAAAAAAAAAAAGAAATGAGATTACATAATTACTAAGGGTTCCCTCCAAGTTCACGATCTGATTGTTCTAGGTGGAATATCACCTTTCCTCAGGTGGTACTCTCATTATCGAAGCCTGAAATGAACAGGATCCTAATAACAACAAAAGTATTTCAGGAGAGCTAAATATACGACAAAGGAGGAAGTGTTCAAAGGTTATACAGAACCTCATAGATTTCATTACCAGCAACAGAAAGTAAGTTCAGCAGCCCTGGATGTATAAACCAAATCCATGAATTGAAGCCCCAATGCCTAGACAAGGGATAGGGCATGGATGAAACAGCCAGAAGAGGGAGCCAAAGAAATTAAAGAAAACTGTCTGTGTTCATTGATTCATTCATTCATTCACTCATACGTTCATTTGTTCACTCATTTAACAAATGCATCTGCCAAGAACCTACTATGTATCACTGGGCACCCTGCTGGGTCTGTGCACAGAAAACCAGGCACATTCGTTACCTTAATGGAACCTACAGTCAGCGAGAAGTATATTTTAACTAAACAGTCACATCTATAAATATAAAATTATCGCTGTGATCAGCATATGAGGGGGAAATATCCAGGGCCAAATGGTAGAAATCTGCCCTGGTCATAGAAGTCAGGGAAGACAGTCCTGAGGAAGCCATGACTGAGCTGAGATTTGAAGAAAGGATGGAAGTTACAAGGTAAGGAGGGGGGAAGAGCACTGTGGGCAAAGAGCAATTGGTGACAGGCAGCATACCAAGTAAAAGGAACTGAGGGAAGGCCAGAGTGGCCAGAGTACAAAAACCATGGCAGAGCATGGTTTGAGATAAAGCCGGATAGGTGCCTGGCCTTGTGGTCATGTTAAGGAATACTGTATCCTCAAATAATGGGAAGGTATTCAAGTAAACATTTTTTTTAATTTTTTTTAACTTTTTTTATTTATTTTTGGGACAGAGAGAGACAGAGCATGAACGGGGGAGGGGCAGAGAGAGAGGGAGACACAGAATCGGAAACAGGCTCCAGGCTCCAAGCCATCAGCCCAGAGCCTGACGCGGGGCTCGAACTCAGGGACCGCGAGATCATGACCTGGCTGAAGTCGGACGCTTAACCGACTGCGCCACCCAGGCGCCCCTCAAGTAAACATTTTTAGGTGAGCGGGTGGTAAGATGTGAAGATCAGATGAAGAAATCACTCTGGATATACTGTAGGAGGTGGAGATCAAAATGCCTGCAGGTACGCCAACAAGGAGGCATTTACAGTAATCCGGGTAAGAGATGATGGTAGCTTAGACTAGGATAGTGGGAATGGAAGTAGGGAGAAGAATATGGATTCACGACAGGTTTAGGAAGCAAAACTGAATGTGAAGGGTAAGGCAGAGGGAAGGGGCATGGTGACTCCAAGTTCTGGCCTGCTTCACCCTTCAGGGAAACAGGGGGCATTGATGAGATTGGAAAGAAAGATCAAGAATTTGGTTTTGGATGAGTTACATTTTGGATGCCTGGTAGATTTCCAAGTGGAGATGTTGAGTAGGATGTTGGACATGTAAGTCTAGAGCGCAGAGGAGCGATCTAGGCTGGGGAAACATTTGTGCCATGATAAAATATAGACTAAGAAAAGAAACATGTCTAGGATTGAATCTTGGGTATTTTAATATTTATTGACCTGGGAAGAATAGATAAGGCTGCAAAAGAGATAGTAAATGAGCTGTCGGAGAAGATAGAGAAAACGAGAAGAATCTTGTGTCAGTGAAGCCAAGAAAAGACCGTTTCAAGGAGCAGGGCTGGTCAACAGTGTAGACTACTTCTGAGACATCAAGAAAGATGAATGACCTTAGCACAAGATGTTGGGTTGGGTTGATGGAGCAAGAGCCAACCTGAGAGTGACCTGAGGATTGAATGGGAAGTGAGCAGACTCAGCAAGTAGAGTATTCTTTCCAGAAGTCTCTGGGAAACAGAAAAGAAAATGTGAGAGTCTGAAGAGAGTGTAGGGTTGAAATAAGGTTGTCTCCACTCATCCCACTCCACTCCCAAAGGGCGTCTTAAGCATGCTTCCAAGCTGACAAGAAGAATCCAGTGAAGAAGAAGACACTGAAAATGAAAACATAATGAGAAAGCATGCAGCAGAATAGAAGGGATAAAGGCCTGAAAAGGATAGATGGCCAGGGACTTGTGTGTGGGCCAGGGAGATGAGCCAAGGAGAAGTGCCTGGTGGTGAAGGGGTCACAAATGGCAGGAATTCTATTACTGGTATGACAATGCTGGTAGGAAGGGAAGCACTTGGGGTCAAAGCTGCTTGTTGCTCCCTGGTTTAGGGAGCAAAATATTTATGAGAAATCGGTGAGATGCTATCAACGAAATCCTATCTCATCTATCTCAGAGATCGGGTCCTCACCCAAAATTGAAATAGAGCAGTCCCTGTGGGCAGGAGTCCTCAGGAATCTCTTCTGAGTTGAAATCCAGACCAATCATTTTTTGAGGAAATGATGATCAGGTACGTGTCCTCCTTCAAGTCACAAAAGTATTTCCCAGAACCACAATGTGTTGCAAATAAGGACACGGAGCTGCGTCCCTAGCTATGGCTCATCACATCAGGGATGGAAGAATTTAGTTTGCCTGGGTTTGACTTTCCAGTGTTTTCTATAGTACAGAATACCTGCATGGCATGATGCCATCGTCTGAGACACAGTGTCTTCTGACACCCACCGCCAGGCCTCACAAAGTCACAGCAGGGAAGGAAATGCACTTAGTCTGCAACACCTGCTGGGTGCCAGGCTCTGTGTCCTTTGCCTTCGCAGACCACTATCTCATTTAATCCTCATAATACTCTCTGACGTCTGGACCTGAGCTCCTACCTAAGATAAGAGAAATCTGCTTTGCTCTTTGCAGACAGCTCCAGGCCAGTTCTCTGACCTCCCTCTTGGCCTTCATGTTTGACCCCAGGCTAACTGGGCCTGCCAGGCCCTCAATGAGGTAAGTGTTTGGGTTTATGATATCACATTTCCCTGAGCATTTCCATACCTCTCCCAGCCAACCCAACTGCTGGGAAAGGTTTATATTTTTATCTTCTCAACTTTCCTTTTTTCCAAGTTGTGTTCCAGACAAATATTTGTGGCCATTGCCCATTAAAACCAAAGTACACAAATGTCATGTGCTGGAGGAGGGGAAAAAAAAAAAAAGCGGGATTTTCTGAGTACTTACCAGGGACCTAATATGTTATTCTTTTTTAAGACAGCAACCTCAAGCCCAACGTCCACTGCCAAAACCCTTCTCATCTCTCAGTTGACAGAACTAGAGAAGACCACTGAGCGGGGCTTCTAGGGAGAGGTGAGGTCTCCAAGAAATAGGAGGTAAGTCCCTTCCTGTCTCCATTTCTCCGCTGTATATTCAGTGTGTCTCTGCCACTAGGGACCCTGAGGATTAAGATTCCTTGTCACTTGTCACCCTCCCGTAATGCAATACCTCCTATGAGAACATCTCATTATTCAGCTTTTATGTTCTGGATTTCTATCGTATCTTGGTTTTGTTTTTTTTTTTTTTTTTCATATCTTATTTTTCCCGGCTTTATAACCAGGTGATATCAAACGCCTAAGTAGAATGCTGAAAATCGATCACCAGACTCATAAAAGCAGTCCCTAAACAATTTGTTCCTGAGAAACAGCAGCTCCAAACCCAAAGGATCTACTCCTTCACGGGGCAAGTAAGCACGACGTGTCTATAACCCCAGAGTGCCCTGAGGATTGCTGAAGTGGGTCAGAGATTCAGAAGCCTGCTCCTCTCCCTGCTGAGAAGAATTCCTACTCCCTCGCTTCTCCAACCTTTGTCCTCCGGCCCCACGTCCCCTCCCCCACTCCTCCACGTAAAAGTGGGGGAGGCTTTCTTCCCACAAGTTAGCACAGGCTGGTCTCCAACTGAGTTCAGTGATGAATCAGCCAACAGGAATTTATTGTCTATCAGCTACACGAGAGACTAGATTAACCGTCCTTTCATTACGTATATTCTGCATAGCTTGTTAAGAATGAGGAGCATAACACTTTGAAAACACATACTGTAGAAATGCTGAGTAATAATGGTAACTAATAATACCCCACCAGCCTAGGTGGAAAGCGGATTTTACTAAAGTGGATAAAATTACCTGAGGCGGACAATGCATCTACTGAATAAAGTGAGTCAGCATCCACACGCTTGTGCTATTTGTAAAAGTGATATTCTTTATTCAGCTTTTAAGTGACACCTGGCACTCAAAGCCACTCTGTTTCTCAAACACAAGGCCCTTGAAAGCTTCTCCTTTTTAATATACTGAGGCATTGTCTTATTCGCTGGACTAATTTCAAGTTATGGGCTCTTTTCCCAAACGAGATGAGGTAGGAAGAAAAATGTTGATGTGAATGTATTGTGTCTTCATGCCCTCATTCGTTCCTCCGGTGAGTACGTATGGCATGCCTGCTATGCTTAAGGCGTTATGCCAGGTACTGAGACGCCAGGGTGAGTAAGATGCAGCCATGATCATGAGGCGCTCACAGTTCAGCAGGCACCTACACAAATTACAGCAATAGAGTGTTACAGGTGCCATGACAGAAATCTGTAACGTCACTACAGTAGCGACCCCAAAGCCATTACAATGGCTCTACCCATGGAAGATCATAGAAGACTTCACAGAGGAGACGAAGAGGGGTGGCTGAGCCAAAAAACGCATAGCCTTGCAAATACTCATCCACGCTCCATGCCTTCTGTCATTACACTCCGTTCTATACATTCTGTCATTAAGTGACTAATCATTCCAGACACAAAAGAATTTATTTCTGGCAATAATGCTAGACACATTTAGGAGCTGTGGCGTTGGCTCAGTCAATATGCGTGAGATGTTTTCAATTATAGTCTGCGGTCTCTATATTCTTCTGCAGAACAATCCACAATTACTGTCTAACTTCTAGTTCTCAGCTGGCTCATCTACAAACACAAGAAAGCGATGATCTCAACCCATTCTGGAAATATTTTTCTAGCTCAGTAGCTGCTAAAGTTGCATACCCTAGAGTTGTGACTTCACCATTTAAAATACAATGTGGTGAAATTTGAATAAGCTCTGTAGTTTAGTTAATAGCTTGGTACCAACCAACATTAGTCTCTTCATTTTGAAGACTGTACTATGTTTTCATAGATGTTACAATTGGGGAGCTTGGGTGAGAGAATATACGGGAAATCTCTGTATCAGTTTTGCAACTTTCCAGTAAACTTAAAATTAGTTCAAAATAAAAAATAAACAAATATGTGTGTATAAATATGTATGCATGTATGTATATATTTACATTTTTATGTGATCAGTGCTAGTCTAAGTGTGTTTTACAAACACTTTATTATCAATCAGATAAACTAAATATGGAAACTAAAAGCAGGTATTTAGAAACTTGTATAGCAATTTAACATTTCCACAGTATTTAAACATATGATCGTTTTCCTAGATATTTATTTTTATTGCATTTTTAAGTATCAATCTGTATTAGTCAGCATTCTCCATTCTCCAGAGAAATAGAACCAAAAGGATATGTGTGTGTGTGTGTTTGTGTGTGTGTGAGTGTGTTTTGTGTGTATGTCTAGAGAGAGAGAGAGAGAGAGAGCACGAGTGAGGGAGGAGCCAAGAAAGAGGGAGAGAGAGAGAATCCCCCACTAAGAGCACAGACCCCAATGCAGGGCTCAATGTGGGGCTCAAGATGGGTGGGGCCCAATGCGGGCCGTGGGGCTCAATGTCGGGCTCAAACACTCGAGCCAAGAGCTCATGACCTGAGCTGAAACCAAGAGTTGAATTCTGGGTAGCTGACTGAGCCACCTAGATGCCCCATGCAACGATTTCTTCCTGCTCAGGGAAATTCTGTCTTTGCTCTAGTAAGACCTTCAATTCATGGGGTAAGGCCCACCCATGTTATAGAGGTATTCTGCTTTACTCAAAGTCCACTGATTTGAATGCTCATGTCGTCGGGAAAAAAACACCTTCACAGAAACATCCAGAATAATGTTTGTCCAAATATCTGGGCACTGTGGCCCAGCCAAGTGAACACAAAAATTAACCATCACATAATCCATGACAGATTGGAAATTAAAAAAAAAAAAAAAGCCCTTCACTGAAGACAGCTTGAGAAGCATGGTATACAATAACTTTAATAGTCTACCAAATAGCTGCATTAATAAAAAAACATTCCGACTAAAAATACTTCATTTTATGTAGGAACAGGGGGAAATACCGGGAGTAGTGTCCTGGCTGAGATGGGAAGAGGAGAATAGAATGACTTCTTTATTCTCACCTGTGAACCTAAACCATTCCAGTCCACCTTACCCCTTGATACACTTTGTATTGCTGTCATCCAGAGGTTCCCAAACTGTATTCATAACATCTTACAGTCTCAGTAATTTTTTTTACAGAGTCCCTAGCCCAAAAGAAGTACAATACAGAATTATTATTTATTCAGGGGTGCCTGGGTGGCTCAGTCGGTTAAGCATCAGGCTCAGGTCACGATCTCAAGGTTCATAGGTCCTAGCTCCACATCAGGGTCGGTGCTGACAGTGCGGAGCCTGCTTGGGATTCTCTCTCCCTCTCTCTCTCTCTGCCTCCCCTGCCCCCAAATAAATAAATATAAAAAATCATATATATATTTATGTATATCATTATTATTTAAACAACAAAGTTGTTGTTACCTAACTAATGGATAAATTATATATATGTATATTATGTATATATTGTATATGTATATATATACATATATGTATATTATGTATATATTGTATATGTATATATATGTATATATATGTATATATATTGTATATATGTATATATACATACATATATACATAATATACACATATGTACATAATATACATATATGTATATTATGTATATATTGTATATGTATATATACATACATATATTATATAATTTTATATAATATTATATAATATAATATATAACATATATATAATATATAATATAATATATATTGTATATGTATGTATGTATATTATGTATATATTATACATAATATACATATATTATATACATATATACATAATATATACATGTGCTCTCTTGCTCTCTCTCTCTCTCTCTCAAAAATAAATAAACATTTTTTTTTTAAGTTGTGTGTTCCTTTTTCTGTTTTTTGTCTACGCTGAAGGCTGGACATGACTGGAAGGCCCCCAACGGCTAGGCATCCCAAATATGTGCCTCAGAGAGCACAGCAAAATCTTTGCCCTGCTTATGCATTAATACAAGAGTAGTTTTTAACTATGTTACTTTTTTTTTAATGTTTATCAACTTTTCAGACAGAGTGCAAGTGGGGGAGGAGCAGTGACAGAAGGAGACACAGAATCCGAATATGTATATAAATTATATATATATACACACATATACATATAATATATATACATATATATTATACATAATATACATATATTATATACATATATACATAATATACATATATTATATATATATAATTTATCCATTAGTTAGGTCCCAACAATTTTGCTGTTTAAATAATAATGATATACATAAATTTAATATATATATGTATATTTGTGTGTGTGTATATATATATATATATATATATACACATATATATACATATATATAGATTTTATGCTACTCCTAACCACGGTTACTTATAAAAAGAAGTATATGTCAACTGGACCCTGAAAGGCTTCTTAAACCTCAGAACCTAAACAGGCACCAGCACCTTCACCTGCTTTTCCACACTGATTTTCACTCGGTACTTGCATTTTATAACAACTGCTGAAAACCCAATACTCAGACACAAGATGTCTTTGAAAGGAATAGAGCACAATCTGCTGTTGAAACTGTGAACTGTCTTGGCCTCTTAGTTCATGTGGTGTCCTATGTATCACCATGTCCCCTGGACATCTAACATATGCCACCACGCCCCTGTGAGTTTGCTGTGGTGTCCTGGGCACCTGGCATGTAGTTTGGGACTTGTGGCTCTGTTCTTTCTCCATTTATTTTTAAATTTTTTTTTAATGTCTATTTATTTTTGAGACAGAGAGAGACAGAGCATGAACGGGGAAGGGTCAGAAAGAGGGAGACACAGAATCCGAAACAGGCTCCAGGCTCTGAGCTGTCAGCACAGAGCCCGACGCGGGACTCGAACTCACGGACTGCGAGATCGTGACCTGAGCCGAAGTCGGCCGCTCAACTGACTGAGCCACCCAGGCGCCCCTCTTTCTCCATTTTTGAATCTGTCCTCTCATTTGCAAAATAAAAGCATCTACCTTAAGTGTCTAGCAACTACCTCTGTTAAACCTGGGATGAAGCATATGCTACCATTTACCGCCACATTATGACTCTGACCTTCCACTGCTGCCCTCAAGAAGTTGTATATTCATGGGGCCCCTGGGTGGCTCAGTCGGTTAGGCATCCGTCTTTGATTCAGATCATGATCTCATGGTTCGTGACAGCACAGAGCCTGCTTCAGATCCTCTGTCTCCCTCTCTCTCTGCCCCTTCCCAGCTCTCATGCACTCTCTCTCTCTCTCAAAAATAAATAAACTTTTTTTTTTTAAGTTGTGCGTTCCTTTCTCTGTTTTTTGTCTATGATGAAGGCTGGACATGACTGGAAGGCCCCCAACGGCTAGGCATCCCAAATATGTGCCTCAGAGAGCACAGCAAAATCTTTGCCCTGCTTATGCATTAATACAAGAGTAGTTTTTAACTATGTTACTTTTTTTTGATGTTTATCTACTTTTCAGAGAGACAGAGTGCGAGTGGGGGAGGAGCAGTGACAGAAGGAGACGCAGAATCCGAAGCAGGCTCCAAGCTCTGAGCTGTCGGCACAGAGCCAGATACGGGGTTCAAGCAAGATCATGACCTGAGCCGAAGTCAGACATTTAACCGACTGAGCCACCCAGGCGTCCCGATAACTATGTTACTTTTTAACAGATGATTCTATCAAGACTGAAAGCAGTACAAAAAGTTACAGATTTGATACCTTTCTCACTAATTTTTAACCATTCTCAATCACATCTTAATCTAATCCTGATTTTTCTATTCAGTTATATTTATTTCACTGACCCCAAATTCCTCTAGTTATACTGAAAAGCCCCTTGGATCACATAAGTAGCTCTGGCAACAGTGCTTTGGGGCTTAAGTGTGGCTTGAAATCAAACACCTTTTTTTTTTCCCCTCTGGGTCAACACCATCTCTTCATCATTAGGGTCATTGTCATCATCATAATATAAACTATTTATAACCCATTTGGCTACAGTTGGAAAGATCACCTCCCTCTGTCTCCCATCTCTAGTGTTTCCCTGCCTCCCTGCTCATAAGGCAGAGTCAAGGCGAGAGAGAGAGACCCATACATCTCTTACCTTCCCTTGTTGTTGGTTGTTGGGATGATTGTCTCTTCTCTCTGTCTCTCTGTCTCTCTCTCTCTCTCTCAAGATCTCCTAGGTTCTTTTATCTGCTGTTTACTACCAGCTACATACAGTTGGCACAGCCAGCCTCTGATTTTAAGCTACTGTCTTGTAATGGAGACTATATTCCCTCACTAGGGCTAAATCCAAGCTTATCTGAACATACTTTTTAAAAGCTCTTTCATTATAAACGGCACACAATTTTGAATAGTGGCACAGGGTGGTTTCACACCCCAGGACAGGTCTGCGATGCCAGAACACAGGAAAGCAGTATCCAGCTAGATGTTCAACGTCCCCCTTCTTTCTTGCTGGAGCTTTTTTTATAAACCAGGTGTCAACAAATATATTGGATTCTTTACACTTTAATCTGTGTCACATTTTGAAAGGGTTGAGAGAGTTGGGCACACGACTCCTTCAACAACCACGGCTACTTTCCGATTACCCCCGGGGCGGGGGGGGGGGGGGAGGGAGGGGGATGTTAGCAGGATACCTGTTTGGTGGCATCCCAGAAGCCACCTCGCTGTGTTTGGGCTCCACCTGGCCCGCGGCCTGCAGCGGGCAGGCTGATGAATGGTGCTCAGTAAAAATTAAAAGCCTTGGAAAAGTACAGGCCCCCGGGCCAGAGCAAAGCAGCTGAATGATGCTTCCTTCTGGGAGCAGAGGTGGGAGCTTTTTCTTGCCCTGCTCCTGGGGAAAAAAGTGAAGTCAAAACTTCTTTGCAACAGTGACTCATCATCATCAGAGGGCCTTCCTGCTTTTGCAAAGCCGACTTCATGAGTGGTCAATGAAGGAGCTCTCAGAGTGAGAGCCGATAGAGGAAGAAACGGAGAAAAACTACTACCGAATCCCTCCACCTTACCCTCATTGTGAAACAGGAGGGAATTTTCAAGAAGCAATGAGAGAGACCAGCCCACCCGCCAGATCTCCCTCAGACACGTTTTCTTCCTTCCTGACTCATCAGATTCCTTCGGGAAAGCCTGGCGAGAAGGGATTAGGAAGCAAGCGAGGGAGCCAGCCTTTTCTGGAAGCATGGGACATCTCGATTTCAGATTTGCAGGCCTTCAAGAACAGATTCGGTGAGCTCGCGTTCCAGGCTGGAGGCCAGCAGCACGAAGCACGTCAGATGGTCGGCGCCTCCAGCAAGAGACCCAAGGACTTTCCCGAAGCTGCACCTCTTGGGAAGTTTGGAGATGTCAGAACAGGTTTGCCTCCTTGAAACGTGCAAATGTCACCAGCCGGGAGTGGCAGATGCCAAGAGGCGCCTGAAAACAGATCTCCATCTGGTATTGGGTTAGGCTTCCTGGTACACAGATTAGAATAGTTTGAAACAAAGTGACGGAAGCTCGGGTTTGGCTTTTCACATATTGTCATGGGCTCTGGGTCATTTCCTGCCCTGGGAATTTATTTCCTTTGCAGGTTCAACAAAACCTACTGAATGGCACGAAAGAGGTTGGGATTTTTCTTTGCCTCAGGCCCCGTGAAGGAGCAGCTCCGCGCCTGTGAACTTGCCTCTCTGCAGGGGCTTCAACTTCCCAGGCTCCCGTCTACGCTCATGCGGAGTCCGGGAGGAGCGAGGCTTTGGGAATAGAACAATAAATTAGGAAAGGGAGCCATCTCCAGTTGAGTCAGATGAATCCTCTAGTTCCTAGAAAACCAAAAGGACTGGGAAGGATGAAATGATGCTTTCTGGAGGGGACCGCTTTACCACCAGGACTCCGTGCAGGGATGTCAGCCCCCTGGAAGGAAGGAGGCTGAAATCACGTCCACATGGCCCCACCCCAACCTCCTGGAGGCAGCCAGCTGGCCAGATAGGTACTGTCTACAGTGACATTTGCTACACAACTGACGACCTGCCTTTTGTTTTAGTTTACTAAAGTTCGTTTTCCACCTTGTGCCCAAAAAAGACTGAAGATAGCAACAACTGCCTTCCCCGCAGCATTTTTATGCGCGTTTGGGGACTTTTGAAGCTGATAGGAATACTTCTTGCAAAATCTCTCTGCAGCCCCCAGGATGCCCTGACGACCCACTGCCATTCTGCAGTGCAGAGACCCCCTCCCCCCACACACTCACAACCGCCAAGGCCAAGGTGAACCCTCTAACTCCAAGGGCTACAAACTTAAAGCAGGGGCCGCTGCCACTGCTGTTCCTCTGAGGCTGAAAAGGTCTGTCTCTCTGGGAGAGTGATCCATGGTCACGAGTTCCTACTGCAGGGCCCGTTCATGCCGTCCTCGTTGTCGGGAGGAAGCCTGTGAAGTGTGGTTCGCATGCCCAGAGCCCATCTCCCTCTAGACTGAGAGATCAGAGTTCACAGCCTTAGAGAAATGGGTAATTTTTGCTGCAACCCTCAATCTAGACAAAGCCAATGGCAGCAAGTGGTCCGTCAATGCCAAGGAAGTGGCAGCTGGTGATCCCTCTATCCTGGTGCCCCCAATCCCCAGAAACAAAAACCAAAAACTCCCTGCCCTCCCCAGTGCCTTGACAGGAGGCCAGGTTATTACTGTGGCTCAGGAGAGAATCAAACTGACCTTTCTAAAGCACACCATCTCACTGGGTGTCCGCAGAAACAGTCTCCAATGACCTTCACAGAAATGATTCCAACAGCATTTAGGAAGTTCCAGGGGAAGAAAGGAAGCGGCTAGGGACAGAGTGGGCTCTGAAGATAAGCAGAGTCAGAAACACCTGTAGGGTATGATTTTTGAAGCAACAATATGTCCGCCCAAGGGCCCCAACTTCCCCTACAAAAGAGCCCTCTGGAAGATTCAGGCATTCTATTTCCCCTTAGAAGTGTCACCCGGGACTGGTAACTTTGTAAGCCATTGCCTTTCAACTTTAGAGAATCTGGGTGCGCAGGTCTGGCAGGAGTCCAGGAATCTGTGCTTTTTATCAAGCCCGCCTTCTGATGCTGGTACGGGTGATCTGTGGCCCACACTTTGGAACACTATGCTGGAAAGAATTGGGAGTCTTTGTCACATTAGCATGGGCGAACCGGTAATATGGGAGAGCATAGCGCTGGGATTCCAGGCCGGGCTTTGGCATTCTGTGTGGCCATGGGCAGGAGCATTTAATACTCCAAGACTGAAGGCCTCTGGACCAGTTGGTGACCTCTAAAAATTCAGCTGGGGACTGGTTTCTTCATCATGGCCCACAGGTCTGCAATGTGTAAGGACTGGTCCAAAAGCTCACAGAGTCTAGGCCTTCTCGCCAGCATGGCCTAAATACTCAGCAAAGTTCTGTGGTGCAGAAAGCCCCGGGGGCCAAGGAAGACCCTCTTGTCCCGAGGCTACCGTCCTCATATCTGAAGTCTATGGGGCGACAGAGGGGTAACACACAAATACTTCCTTCTTTGCTCTCAGCTATTTCCGAATAGAGAAAAATGAAAGGGGGAAGGTTAAATTAATTTCATGCTTTGTCTGTGTAGGAGCACTGACGACACTGACTGACTCGGTCTTTAGCCCTCTGTCTTCTTCTGCCCACACAATGACCGCCCTCCAGGCTTCGTGTTTCAGGCCCTGTGGAAGTTGATGTATTAATGTATGCCCTGACCGGAATGTGAGAAGGCTTGTTCTTATCTTTCTTGAAGTTGTGCACAGAAGGCCCCACTTTCGGTAACTGGTCGAGATGCCTGGTGCACGGAAGGTCTCACTTTAGATAACTACCCTGTGATCTCACCACCATTCCCCTCACTCCATAAGGGCCAGACTGAGTGGAGAGTGGCTAGCTGTGCAGTGCCCTGGATGGTCTGTCCGTCCTCCCACCTACCCGCCTGATCTCCCCTGTCAGTAAATCACCCCGGCTAACACTCTGTGTAAACGGTATGAAGTGGCTTGCTTCATCTTTTGGGTCTTAAAGTGACTTCTCGGACTGGAGAATAGATTACTGACTCGCCTTCACCTTCTAACAATATCCATTATCTTTTAAATTTTCAAATAACCCTAGGGACTCCTGGGTGACTCAGTTGGTTAAGCATCGGACTTCGGCTCAAGTCATGATCTCACAGGTTCGTGAGTTCGAGCCCTGCGATGGGTTCTGTGCTGACAGCTCGGAGCCTGGAGCCTACTTCCGATTCTGTGTCTCTCTCTCATACTCTGTCTCTCTCTCAAAAATAAATAAAACATTAAAAAATTTTTTTAAATTCTCTCATCTTCAAAATGGAACTAATAATACTAGGGTTATTTGAGAATTTTTTGTATTTTTTTTAAATGTTTATTTATTTTTGAGAGAGAGAGAGTGCAAGTGGGGGGAGGGGCAGAGAGAGAGGAAGACACAGAATCCCAAGCAGGCTCCAGGCTCTGAGCTGTCAGCACAGAACCCAACACAGGGCTCGAACGCACGAACCGTGAGATCATGACCTGAGCTGAAGTCAGTCGCTTAACTGACTGAGCGAACCAGGCACCCTGAAGATGAGAAAATTAAAGATTAAAGAGGTTGAATAACTTTCCTAAATTCCCAAGATCACATGGCTATTGAATGCTTGGGGTGACGTTTGAATTCATGTCTGTCAACGTGCGGTTCCATGTTCTTTCCACAAAACCCCCCACAGCTAAAAGTTATGCCGTGGCCATTCTGAAGGCATAGATGCTTTAAGACCCTCAAAATACCCTTCCCTCTCCCTGACCTTTATTCATCCCTGTTATCTACTCTATTTCAGAATCTCACTTTATCTTTGATCTTTATTCCATCCCTACTGGACCTCCAAACAATCCGTCAGCCTTGCTCATTTGTTAGCCCCACAACTCCTTTACCCTCAAGGGTGAAATATCACACCACCACCTTTCCTGGGCCCAGGAGTACTTTTAGGTCCACAAATACTCCAGTCACTGACTTTAAGACCAGTGGGTCCTCGAGAACACATGATATCCCCAGAGGTTTCCATGGACTTAGGATCCTCACATACTTGAAAGGCATTTGTGTACTTACCGACTCAAGACCCCTCTTTTCGTCCCGCCTCGCCCCCATCTCTTCTTGACTCAGGGCAGAGATGCAGGAAACCTGGGTCAGCCAGCGCCCTTCTATGAAATAAATGGTGCCCCCTGAAACTTCAGCTTCCTAGTAATAGTGATTATTCTGGGATGCTGGGCACCCCCTAGTGGGAGGAATGGAGAGAAGCCAGACTGTTTGGATGCTGTTCTCAGTCATCCATCCACCCCCAGCTTCCTGCCCCTCAGTCACCTTCTCCTTCCAGCCCTTCTGGCTGTTCTCAGAATGATTCATTCTTCCCACAGTGATTGGGCCTTTTGCCCCATAAAGCCCTCCCTGTCTTTACAGACATACTGAACTAAAAATTAAGCAGAAGGCAACTCGGGCAGCAGAGCAGGGAAAACTTCCTATTGCGAGAGCTCCTGAAACCCTGAAATTCCTTATAAGGCAAACTGATCAAGACCCAACTGCACTGGGCAGAACAATAGAGAATATCTTGGAAAGATATTTTTGGAAGTGAGGAGGATAGGCTGCTTTCCAGATTTCAAGGTCTATGTTAACGCCCACATATGACCCCCTCAGATTTCAGACTGGTATCAATTCCCTGTGCTATGTCTTACCCCTTCTAAGGTCAAGAGAACACCCAGCATTTACCTATTTTGGAATAAACCAATGAATCCCTGTCCCAGCAGAGGGGTAGACTATCCGAGGACGGGGCACTGCATACCACTGTGGGACTTTCCAAACATTCGTCACTATCACTTACTGTTTAAAGACTGGGGCCATAGCCCCCCATGACAGGGGATGAGCCCTATTACATTGCAATTAACAAGCCATTTTCTGGATACCTACGATATACAAGTCTCAGGCAGGCTGACCATAAGTTCAGCCTATGCATTTTTTTTAGATCTGCCACAGCTAGTTTAGCCCCTTATCTAAGAAAGGGCCTTAATAAAAGACAGAGAGAGCTAACATATTTGAGTTCATGTCCTAAGAATTCCTCTGGTCAGATACACAGTCCATATTAGTTAGATTCCCGATCATTTGCTCAGTGGGAAGAGGTTAGGCAATTTCGTCTTGTGGCCCAGTGCCTGTCCCTAAGGGACATTACAATTATATAGCAACCCACCTCCATATGTGCTTGGTTGCTATAGTCTGATTTGTTCCTGGATCTGAGCCATCAACTCATTAGTACCCATTCAAATTGACCTTCTCTGATAAGTTCCCTGAAAATTTGTTCATAATGCTAGCAATTCCAGGGCAGGATTTTCACGGCTATGGCTCCTGCCTTCTCTGGAGCCTCATCCATTGGACAGTCTTAGTCTTACAACTGCTTTCGTTGTCAATCCCTTTCATCTTTTCGGAGACATCTGATGATGTTCATCTCTCTGACAACCAAGAACTTTGGAAGACTCTTTCCCTCAGGCACTTCCATTTTTGTGTCGAGATTGGCAGCCTCTCAAACTCACCAGAGGCCTCGCAGAATGAAACTCTGTGGAGGTTCAGAGAACAAATTAAACACAAGTTCATTGGCCTTCTGAGAGAAAGAAGAGAGGTCAAGGAGGCTCCAGCATGGCCAGCTTCACAGGCCAACAGCAGAAGCTGTTGTGATGCCTTCCTGCATAACTGGGGCTTGATTAAAGGCATTCTTTAGTCTGGAGACCTTTGGCCTCATTCTGAATGGAACACTCAAAGGGCCGAGTAGCATTCTCAGCTGGCAGGAAGGACACACTGACCACTGGGCCCCTGCCTTTCCCAACCTGGGGTACACAAAAGCTGTGGTGAGTTAGCTGAGCCACCTGGAATGCTTCTGTCCGTGTAAGTTGTTCTACAGAATGTAAGCTGGCCTTGACTTTGTAAGAAAGGGTAGCGATATGTTTATGTGCTCAGAAGAGAAAACATAGAGAATGAGGATCAAAAGGAATAAACCTAAAGGGTGGCTGCTTTGCAGGGCTAGAAAAAAAATCCCAAGAAGGGGCCCCAGCCCGGACAGAGATAAAGGGGACTTCCACTGCTTCTGTCTCTATTTTTAGAAGAAATAAAAGCCAAATCCTAAATCTAAAGATCAAGGTGCATCCACGTGGGGAGAGGACTAAACAAGCTATAGCATCCCAAACAGATACAAGACTGCAAAAAGGAACTCTTGTAATCTACTCGTAGCCGTGTTTCTTTCCTAAAAGTCACCATTGATTAAACACCAAAGAGAGGGTTATAAAAAATTCCATTTCATGCAGATTAAGAGGCATCGATCGGGGCTGTCTCTAGCAAGCTGGATTCCTAGCACTGGACGCTTTCCAAGAAAAAGTGAAAGGTGAGCAACCGGAGCAGATATGGGAAATTTAGGTGTGTGTTTGTCAGGAAAGTTGGGTTCAGCTGGCCCAGAGATGCAAAGCAGAGATCGATGGCTCTACAGCTTGAGAGATGCCAGAGGGGATGGGGGCCCTGGATCAGGCCTTCGGAGAACCAACGCCGAGCCCCCAAAGCAGGGTTTGTGGGAGGACAGGTTAAAGCTGCCTGCCAGTACCTCCAGCAAGGTAGCTGTGCATTATCTGCTAATGTCCCTGAGGGAAGGGAGTTAGGTGCCAGCTGGAGATCTTGCAGGAAAGACAGGGATATAGCTCTTGGGTGATGTCCAAGGAAGCCAGGTGAAGGCTTGAACTGTAGCCAGGGAGTCAGGGTGTGTAACACCTGAGGAGGCTGGGTAGTAGTCACCAAGACTCAGGCAGGGGAGACTGAGGTGTGGTGTGTCCATGAAGGTAGGCGTGAGCATTCCAGAGCCTAGATAATGTTCATGGAAGAAGCTTCAGTAAACACAGAATACACGTCACTCTGGCCTTCTGTCCTAAAACTGTTTCTGCAGCTGAGTTTCTGATTCTTTTAAAGCTCAACATAAGGAAGTTCTCAATAAAGTCAAAGCTAAGAGATGGCCAAAGATTGGATGAGATGGCCAAATCCGTAGCCTAGAGCGGAGGACACAATACAAGCCCTTTTGACTTGAAGTAGACGTTTCTGAACATAGTAACTGAAGTTAAAGACAGCACAACAGGCTATCAACTTAGTTTTCCTTCTGTCACTTCTGGGAAGGCTTTAAAACCACTCTACGGTGTCCTTTCCACCCTTTATTTCCTTCTTGCCCTTTCTCCCAGTTATTTCCAGCATGCTGGACCCAGTTTCTACCATCTTCTGACTCCAGTTTCAATTAACGTCATGGCAGCTTACAGTCAGCCATGATGGAACCATTTGTACTATGGAAATTGGCAAACTCTACAAATTAGAGCTTTCTATTTATTTCTGGAGAGCAAGTCGTTAAACATTTACGAGTGCGCTTTGCCTGTAACTGAGAGTTCTTACACGGGAGACGGGGCAGGGAACTGAACGTGGGAAGTTTGGACAGGGGAGCGCCAGGATTGGCGAAGCCCAGAGTGTCTAGGAGGAAGTGGTACATGGTCAAGACTGGCTTTGCCTCCCTCACAGATACACTCACCCAACCCTAACACAAGCCATCAATTCAATAGTTGAGTTGTTCAGTAAGAACCTACTCTTGTGTTTACAACAACGTGTAGACTTTGTTTTCTATTGATTTGGGAGGGTGGTTTTTATCTTCCCACTTGAACATTTTTTGAGGTTTATGGTGCAAAATATAATAACACAGGTATAGAATGTTTTTCCTAGTATGAATTTAAAGTGTTTCATATAGATTCAATCCACTTTTCCTCTTCCAACTCCCGCTCCACAGACACATACTAGCACGGGCTCCCCTTCCCCATGTGTGCTTATCATCGACCTTCAGATTCAACATCTTAACTCTTATAAAGATATCTCTGAGATGGATAATGATTACTCCCTCTAGAGAATTCGCTAACTTTAATGGACATGCAGATCACCTGGGGAATCTTGTGAAATGCAGATTTGCATTCAGTAGGGCTGGCTGGGGCCTGAGAGCTGCCATTTCTAACAGGCTCCAGGTGATACTGATGGTGCTGGCCAGCGGATCACTCTCAAGGCAAGGCTCTACACTGACATGTTATTCCATTCCACCTCCCACAACTACCTCTCCCTTCTATCTCTTCTGCTTTAAAAAGTCCCGTGTATATCTCTTGAAGGAACAGATTGGACCAGCACTGGAAGTATAACCAAACAACCAAATCGATATGCCAGGTACGGTTAAATTCTCTTTCAAGAATTTGAACTACAATGCTATCCCAGCCTGGGTTCCCCGTTAGAGCACAGCCAGAGATAGAAGTTTGCATGTAGCAATTCATTTGGGAATCCCAGAGAACGAGAATGCAGGATAAGGGAAGTAAAAGAGGGGAGGAAGAAAAGCCGATATGAGGATGTGCTATTGAATGAACCATGGCAAAGGGCCACAGGTGTTCCATCCGGTGGGACCTGCTAATGGGCCTTCTGATATGCCTCTCAGTACTGTCTCCATTTATCCAGACTGTCCTTATGAAAGTACTGATTAAATGCTTGATAACCCTTTATTTTCCAGTTTCCAAATGATGGTTCCCCAGCACCCACTAAAAGTCACCAATAAATTTTATTTTAGTATGCGTATGAGCTCGTGGATTTAAATATATTTAATATACTTCAACCCATTGCATTTATTATTCTAAGTGGTGCTCAAAATTATCCCACCGTTCTTTAATGGAAGTTTATTTGTGTTGACTCCTGAGTCTTTTTGGTACAACCCCAGTAGTCTTTGATAGCTTCCTTCTTTTCTGGTATAAATCTGTTCCAGAGTGGCTCTATCCAATGAAACTTTCTGTAATGATGGAAACGTTCTATATCTGCACTAAAGGACAATGTAGCTATTAGCCACATGTAGCTATTAACCACTTTAAATGTAGCTAATACAACCAAGAAACTGAATTTTAAATTTTATTAATTTCATTTTAAATAGCCACACGTGGCTGATTGCCATTGGACAACACCATTCTAGAGTTTAACCATCTGAGTAACAATTGAAGGAAGTTACATACCGAGAAGCAGAAGGATTTGTCTGTGATGGAATTCGATCTTTATCACTGGAATATTGCAGGGACTCAGTGCATCTGAATAATCTAGGGAACCTTTGTAAAATACTGATTTCTGAGCCCCACCCCCACATATTCTGATTCATTATACATGGGGTGGAGCTCAGGGAATCTGTTGTTTTATTATTGTTACTTTAATATTACCATGTGATTCTGATGAGAAGCTAGGTTCAGAAACCACTATATTAAATTGCCAGGATGTGATATTTATATTACGGCTATGGTTCATTGCAAATCATTCCCATGAGTCAACTGTACATCTTTAACTCCTTCTGGTCAGTTTTAGAACTTCTCAGAGCAGGGGTGCCTGGGTGGCCCGGTCAGTTGAGCATCTGACTTTGGCTCAGGTCATGATCTCATAATTTGTGAGTTTGGGCCCCTCATTGGGCTCTCTGCTGTCAGCACAGAACCTGTTTCGGATCCTCTGTCTTCTCTTTCTCTGCTCCTCCCCCACTGGCACACACGTGTGTGCTCGTTCTCTCTCTCTCTCAAAAATAAATAAATAAATAAACTTAAAAAAAAAAAAAAAGGAAGAGAAGAGAAAAAAGAACTCCTCGGAGGACCATACCGCTCTGCTAGTTACATAATCAAGAGCTACGGTTTCTCACAACGGCTTGCCTCTCTCTGACTTCAACATAGTCTTCTGGCCTTAGTCTTCTGGCCATAACATAAATACCATAGACTTAGTGACTTATAAACAAAGGAAATCTATGTCTCACAGTTCTAGAGGCTGGGAAGTCCAAGATCAAGGCACCAGCACATTCAGTGTCAGGTAAGAGTCTGCTTCATATAATGGCTTTCTTTTCACTAAGTTTTTTGTTTATTTGTTTGTTTTTTCATTTTTGAAAATGTTTTTTCAATTGAGGTAAAATTCACATAACATAAAACTAAACCTTTTTACAACAAACACTTCAGTGGCATTTTGAGACCCCGTTTTCTAAGAGCACTGAAGAACACCACTCTTTGACAATGGGCCACAAGCCAACCTGCCCAACTGTGCCCCAGAGAGAGGCATGGTCTTTATGATAATGTAAGGCAAACAAACCTTCCCTCTGCTCCACACGGAGACACTATCTCTATCTGCCAAGGCTGTTTAATATGAAAACATAGTCCCCAACAAAAGGCTGCCAATGTCTTTGCTTAAAAACATGCAGAAACATGAGAGGCCCATGGAGATTCGTCTTCCCATAGTGTGCACCCCAGGACACTATTCTTGGTCCATCCACGATAAACCCCCAGAACATAAACCAAGACTATAGTACTGATGCAGAAACTTTTCTCTCCTAATTATGATGACTTTGGACTTGGCTGTGTCCCCCAGCAGGAGGTAATAATGCATAGTTGTTAGAGGAGAGGTCTCTAAAGTCAGACTATCTGGGTTCACATCTCAGCTATGCCAGTTACTAATGTGAATGAGAAATTTAATTAGCCTCTCTGAGCCTCAATTTCCTCATCTATAAAACAGGAATACAATAATATCTACTCCAAGGTTATTATAAAGATTACATGGAAAGTGTTTAACACAAGTTACATAGCAAGTCCTCGGTAAACACTGGCCATTGCTATTGTCACGCTTTTATTATTAATATATTCTCATGACTTTTCCTACCATAGTGGACCTACTTGCTCATACAGAACCCCAACACACACTGGCTTCTTTGGGTTTAGTTGAAATTTCCAAACCTGACCTACAACCTCCCACTGCAACCTAAGAGCCAGTTTGACACCCTACTGAGTTTGCTCTATTCCTCCAGTGTAAGCCTGTAAGCCGAATCTAGCTGACAACCTATTTTTTTATTTTTTTATTTTTTATTTTATTTTATTTTTTAACGTTTATTTATTTTTGAGACAGAGAGAGACAGAGCATGAACGGGGGACGGTCAGAGAGAGGGAGACACAGAATCTGAAACAGGCTCCAGGCTCTGAGCTGTAAGCACAGAGCCCGACGCGGGGCTCGAACTCACGGACCGCGAGATCATGACCTGAGCCGAAGTCAGCCACTTAACCGACTGAGCCACCCAGGCGCCCCACGACCTATTTTTTTAAAATAAAGTTTTTTTGGTAACACCACCACATTCACTCATTTACATATTTTCTATTTTTTTTTTGTTTTTTTAATGTTTATTTATTTTTGAGACAGAGAGAGAGAGAGAGAGAGAGACAGCATGAGTGGGGGAGGGGCAGAGAGAGAGGGAGACACAGAATCTGCAGCAGGCTCCAGGCTCTGAGCTGTCAGCACAGAGCCCAATGCAGGGCTCGAATTCAGAACTCACAAATGGTTAGATCATGATCTGAGCCAAAGTCAGACTGAGCCACCCAGGCACTCCTCATTTACGTATTATTTATGGCCGCTTTGGTGCTACAACACCAGATAGTAAGCCTAAAATATTTACTATTTGGGCCTTTGAAGAAAAAGTTTGCAATCCCTCCTCCATTCTAGTCAGACTGTATCCCAATCCCATGCAACGATCTTGTGATGGGTTCTTGATTACCAAGGGGGCCAGGTAAGGGTGGAAATGAATCACTGTCACTTCTTTTCACTAGAAAAACAATTCCAAAGTACTGTTAGCAGAGCAGGCATCAATGTACCCTTTTAAGAGCCGTGCTTTATGTTGTCCTCTGAATTGGACTATTGACACAGCCCATCACTTGGCTAACGTCATTCGAATTCGACAAGCAAAACATTAATAAACTTTCTTTGTGTGAGACTATAAGCCTGAAAACAGAAGACTATTTCTAAAGGAAACTTCCCTTTATTAAAAGCCTTTTGTCAAAGAGTACTCTAAAAATAAATTAGCCTTTCAAATAAGAGTAAATATAGATAGAATTTATCACTTTCATTTTCTCCACAAATATCTTTGACATGTTAATAACCACCAAATGAAGATAGACATTAGATGAATATTTATGATGGCCGTGGCTGATGAATCTGATTCATGAACTGTGCATTTAGGACTGGATTTCAGAATGGAGTCATGAGATATGTTTAGTCATTATAACTGAATACACATTGAATGACCACTTTATAATAGGCCCTCAACAGTGAGAATGCCCATACCCACATAGGAGTTTCAACTTCTTTCATGAAACCACCTTTCAGGGCAGAGAGACAGCAAGTTATTGGAGAAACCCAGCTCTGACCAAATAACACAGATGCTTTTATTATGATCAGAGGTCAGGCTTCAACGTCCTTTTGAAAACAACCCAGACCCAAAATTGCAAAGGGAATGAGAGGGGAGAGAGTATTTGGCAATTAGAGGTATTTCTGTCATCGTTGTAAAGACAGTACAGGTGTTTTTTTGTAATTTTAAAGAAAAACTCCCTGTATCCTTCCACCTGATACAGCTGTTTTCATTGTTACGTATTTGCATGTAGACTTCATCCAAATTCATACACCTGTTCACCTACAGCTGACAGTCCATGAGAGTCCATTTGTAATGGGAACAATTTTTTCAGTGTGCACAAAAGATCACCCATGGAGGAGGAATCAATGGTATTGTATGGAAGGGCCACGAGTACCTCCCAAACCTGACTGTGTTGGCCTCATTGAGAAGGTTTGTTCAAATACTAACCTTCTAGGCCCACCAGGCCGAACATGATTTAATTAGCCTGAGGTAGGGGGCAGGGTTGGGTATTATTTGAAAGTTCTTCAGATTCTGCAAATTCTAAAATGCAGCCAGGTTGGGAGCCATTGCTCTAGCTGGACACCTTAATTTTACAGGTCGAATACTGAGGCAGAGAAATGCACTTGAAGCCTGCAGCTCTTGCCTCAGCCACAGGCTTCCCCGGGGCCCCTGAAATCACAGCCAATAAACAGCAGGTCTGAAACCCTTCTGTGGGATGGAAAGTTCTCGGAGCTTTTCTTGGTTGGGCTGGTGCGGGTATATTCCAGGGTTCTGAGAAAGAGGATTTAGCCCTTTCAAGGCATAGAATGCAACTTTCTTGAAATATTCAAGACCTACCTCTCTGTAAATAGGGGATGTGCCATCATCCCTCAGTTGGAGCTATACCTTTGGCCTAGTCAGTATTTATTGTCCCGATGTCTGGGATTGTGTCACCTCAGCCATCCAGTCCCCACTCTCATAGTCAACAAGATGGCCACCGTTAGTTAGAATTCCCCTGAGAGTCAGCTCCAAAGCTGAAGACTTGACATGCTCCCTCTTCTCTCTTTTCCACGGGGTTGCAGTTCAAAATGTTGTTGTGCTGTCTCTCCCTTTGGGAATTTCCTCTGGAGCTGGAGATTAATTATTATGCAAATATTAAATACTTTGAAAGTTGGAGAAGAGAAGGGAATTTTTTAAAGCAATTTTGTTATTGGGGCACCTGGGTGGCTCAGGCAGGTAAGTGTCCCGACCTTGGCTCAGGTCATGATCTCACGGTTTGTGGGTTCGAGCCCTGCGTCGGGCTCTTTGCTGACAGCTCAGAGCCTGGAGCCTGCTTCGGATTCTGCCTCTCTCTCTCTCAGCCCCTCCCCTGCTCACACTCTGTCTCTCTCTCTCTCTCAAAAATAGATAAATGTTCAAAGAAATTTTTTAAAGGCAATTTTTTTATTATAGTTTAAATGAGAGATAACGAATAGCTGTTGGTTTGAACTGCATTCGAATTCTACAGTGCGGTGTGTGTGATATATATATAATAGTTAAATCTTCTTTAAGATGTATATGTACCTTTGCCAAAACCTCTGGGTTCCCATAAATATCCAAATATATCGACCATCACCCAGCCCGTTTGCCCTCCCTCCCAGACACAAAGGCAGTTCTGGGAAAAGACAGATTAAAACATTTCTCCCTCGGAATGTTAGTTTGAGACGTTATTTAGATTTTTTAAATAGCCTACATGCCTAGGGTGATCTGAAAGGAAATGCTGCAGAGTGTAACGTTGCTTAATAAGTAGGAGAAGTCATGCTCACTCAGGCACAGCCCGAAGGGAAAAACAAAGTCCTCACTCTTGTCCTGAAGGTCAAAATTTCTTTGACTCCTCTTGTCATAGTCTCTTCCTTGTGTCCTCGTGGGTTTCTAAACAATCAACTGCTAGTTAATAATATTTTATATTAAACTTTCCATGCTCAAATCATGGTGGGGTTTCTGCCTGCTGTTGTGACCCATACGGATACCAGGCCCTTTCTACACATGGAGCTCCCCAAGAGCAAAGGACAGTCAGTGTTCCAGGGCTGAGATGAGGTGACTCAAGCAAGGCACGCAGGTGCATGGAATGGCAGGGTTATTCAAGTGCAGGGTGGGCACTGAATGTCGTGCCCTAGGTCCTTGGTGTGCCTCACCCTAGTCCAGACCTTGCTGCGCTATTTTCTTTCTTAGCGTTCCATCGAGCACATTCCAGAGAATTTCTATATTAAAGCCCTAACCCCCAATGTAGTGGTATTTGGAGGTGGGGACTTTGGGAGATATATAATTAGGTTTAGATAATTAGGTTTAGAGGGTAGTGCTCTTATGATAAAATTAGTGCCCTTATTAAGAAGAGGAAGGCAGAGTGAGAGCTCTCGCTCCCCCTTACATTCACCCAGGAAACACCACGTGAGCATGCAGGAAGGCCAGGAAGGGGACCCCACCAGGAACTGAATCTGCTGGCACCTTGATCTTGGACTTGCCAGCCTCCAGAACTGAGAAATAAATGTCCGTTGTTTAAGCTACCTGATGATGCTATTTTGCTATGAAAGTCAGAGCTAAGACAGTGTCCAATTAGCATTTACTGAATGGCTGAATTACCTTCCTTGCCTCAGAACCGTTTCTCTGACGCAGGTTCAGCAAACAGTTGAGTCTATACGCAGTATGGCGTGGTATTCGAAAGCCACACTTTAAAGGTTCAACCTTAGCCCTACGATGACCCTGGTCTAGTTACTTCCAATGCCTCAGTTTCTGTAGCTGTAAAATCGGTGAAATGGTAATACCTACTCCATAGGAGTGTGGAAAGGATTAAATAAGACGATGCATGCAAAGGACTTAGCTCAGTGCCCTCAAACGTTAGTTGTACTGTTAATAGTAAGCTCCAGTCACTTCCCATTACATTAACCTCTAAATTCCCCCTAGTCTGAGTCACAAAATGGTGAACTAAAGCCAAAAACCGTATGGGAGTAATTAGTCCTTCAGAGGGGGTCCAAAGTCTCAAAGTTGAACTCGCTTCTCTCTGTCCCAAGAGCCAAACAAAAGCCAAAGTAAACAAGGTTTAGGAAGGAATGTAAAAAGACAGCAATGGCATCGATCTCCTTTCCCATCAGAGCAGATTAGATTAGAATAAATATCCAATCCATTCTTTTTTGTTCCCATTTCAAAAAGCTAGACCTTTATTCAACATCAACTCATTGGGAATGTGTAGCACCACCCCCCCCCCGGCTTCCATGTTCCAGGAATTATGCCAGTTAGTAAAGATTTAAAAATCAGATATCCTCTTTGCTCTCAAGCAGCTGAAGGTCTTGAGGTACAGAGATAAGCATGTAAACAAAGCAAAGGTTATTGCAAGTGATGTTAGTTCAGCCGAGGTGGAGTTCACAGGCTCTGCAGGAGGGGATGGGCAGGGACCCGGCAAGGTCAGAGAATCCCTCCCACAGGAGAAAAAGGTACACTCCATAATCCATATTGCTACCGCACTGAGGAAGTTGAACGGGAAGCATGGAAGCTAATTCCCCAGTGGAAATCCTCTCCCCGTGGCCCAACTGCAAAGGTTTAACATCAGGTTTGCACCATTCCTTGGCATTTAACAGTCGGCTCTCCCAAGCTGGTGTGAACCCACTTCAGAGCATCCCCGTGGAGGTGCTCTAAACCACGAGCAAAATTACTCTCAAACTGTATTGAGCACAATTGAATTTCACCTTGATAATCCTGGAGTGTACTTCATGGTGGTGTAGTTCCTGAGAGCCAACACGGGGAACATTAATTGCTCTTGTGCTGTGTATGTGCAGAGAGTTCATCAACAGCATAGCGGTAGATAGCTTACAAGACTAAAGGGCTGAGAAGGAAAAGGCAGAACAAAACGTCTTCTTGCTGGTTGTCGGTTGTATGGTTTTATTCCTTAAGGAGCTCTGGAAGGAACCCGGTAGAGACCATCACCTTCCCTAGGTAAATTGATTATGGTATAAATAGTAACAACAGAGACAGAAGTCATCATCATTTTCTTCCAAAGGAATAAGGCTTTACAATTCTCAAAGTGAACTGGGCTTTCACCTCGAGGAAAACAGAATAGAGGCTTCATCTCCAGAAACAAATGTACAAAATTCAGTCTTTCTCTTCGGCCCCACGCTACGGTCTTCTGAATAGCATTCCAGTTGTATGTATCTGGGGCTTGGGAAATGTTCCTAGTTCTTGGGAAGGAAGTGAACTAAAACATCTGACATCTCTGGCAAAAGTCACAGTTTCACACAAAAACTTTCTTGCAATAACTTCACATATTGCTTCCCCTGGTAGCATCGCTGTCTCTAGGGGAAGCTTGGGTCTAAAATGACAACTCTGTTTAATGAAAGTGAGAGCTGAATGCTAACTCCAACAGGCTTTATTTCTCAAGAAGAAGTCTTCATCTTAAAATCACTCGTTAGGGATGACGTTATGACAGAGATAAGTTGTTCCAGATTTTTTTCTTTTTGTTGTTAGAGCATAGAAGCAGGTTTAAATGTCTTGTATGAAAAAAAATAAGCAAATACGGCTACTGCCCTTCAAGTCAACAGTGTTTCCTGTAGATAAAATATGACAGGGTATTTGCTGTTTCCGTGTCACTGTAAAGAATGTTGGCAGGGGCGCCCGGGTGGCTCAGGCAGTTAAGCGTCCAACTTCGGCTCAGGTCACGATCTCAGGGTTCATGTGTTCAAGCCCCTCATCGGGCTCCGTGCTGACAGCTCAGAGCCTGGAGCCTGCTTTGGATTCTGCGTCTCTCTCTCTCGCTCTCTCTCTGCCCCTCCCCCACTCGTGCTCTGTCTCTCTGTGTCTCAAAAACAAATAAACATTAAAAATTTTTTTAAAGAGAGTGTTGGCAGAGATGGGTGGTTGTAAGATTTCTTCCTGAATGAGGCTGGTGATGGAAATCGATGCTTTCAAATTTTATAATGTGCTATATATGGTAAATATACATATGCCCTAAGTAAATACACACAAGACAGGTATTTGCTACCCTTCCAGTAGAGAAAAGCAAAACCACTGCAACATCCAAGGATGAGGTTGCCACCTGTGGGTGTGGTACCTGCCATTTATGGACCCACGTGTACAAGGGCCAGGATCTGCCCCACAGGCTAAGGCTGAACCTCAAGGTGTGCCCTACATATAAAAGATTTTCAGGACATATCTGTTGATCGTCACAGTGATGAGCTGGTGTTAAAAGGTTTGACCAACACCTACCGCAGGCAACATGGTCATTACCTGTAGGAAGGGGAGGATCAGAGCTAGGAGAGTGAAATTCTAAGTTTCCGAAGCTTCAGTCGCATTAGTGGCACTGAAGAGTGACAGAGGTGGCTGTTCAGATCCTCTAACCGTCCCGTAGACTTTGTGATAGAAGAATGAATAATTTGCTATGAGCTTGAAATAGCAAAACCAATAATCATTCCTAATTTTGCTACCGTATTGACTAATCACTTGCCTATTTATGATCGGCTACTTATCTACACCTTGTGGAGAATTTTAAGAAAACGTTTGTGGTGTACATCTTCACAAACCCAAAAGTTACTTTCTTCCCTCTATTGAAAGGCTCTGAGAGGGATGCCTGGGTGGCTCAGTCGGTTAAGCATCCGACTTCAGCTCATGTCATGATCTCACGGCTCGTGAGCCTGGAGCCTGCTTTGGATTCTGGCGTCTCTCACTCTCTCTGTCCCTCCCCAGCTCACAGTGTGTGTGTGTGTGTGTGTGTGTGTGTGTGTGTGTGTCTCAACAAACATATGGGGCACCTGGGCGGCTCAGTTGGTTAAGCATCTGACTTCAGCTCCGGTCTTGATCTTGCAGTCTGTGAGTTCAAGCCCCGTGTCGGGCTCAGTGCTGACAGGAGCGTGCTTCGGATTCTGTGTCTCCCTCTCCCTCTGCCCCTCCCCTGCTCATGCTCTGTCTCTCTTGCTCTCAAAAATAAATAAAACGTTAAAAAAATTCTTTTAGAATACATAAACATTAGACTATTTTTTTAAAAAGTCTATGAGAACACAAATGTCTGCCTGTAACAATTTTAACTGACACTTTCCCACAAATGAGTGTGTTTAAGAACCTCTAAAAAGATTCTAATAATCAGATGTCAGATATATGAGGTAGTAGGAGGAAGAAAGAGACAGAATGGAGAAGTAACAATCCACAAACAATCTCTAATGCAATCTCTCAAATTAGAACATTTAATTTCAGCTGCTGCTCCAAGAATTCCACAGCATGTTCTTGCTCGTGGATACAATCAGGGACAAAAAATGCGATGGTCAAGAGATAGCCACAAAAAGAGACTAGGAGAGACAATGATTTTATAAGATCCCCAAGCCAAAGGAGCAATCCCTGACTAGCGAGAGGGACGTGGTATGGGCTTTGGATTAAAATATAGACCGATGTTGGAATCCCGGTTGTCCGTGTATAAGCTGTGTAATAACATTGGGCAATTCACCTAATTCCTCTGAGCCTTTATTTCTTCATTTCTTAAATGAGATAATTACACCTAATTCATAAGATTTTTGAAAAGATTTACAATAGAAGCTCAATTTTAATTATCATCCACAGGCAGTAAAGTCTGCTGTGTGATTCTCTTTGAGGTTGTGAGGGAGCGGATGTAGCTTTCTCTAGCCGATCTGTGCCAGGAGACAGGAAGGGTCGGAGGTGTGCGAAGCCTCGTGCCTCCTGTGCTTCTTTGCACACTTTTGTCACCCCTGGTGGAGTCACCTGGGTGTGGTTAAGCCTTCACGGAGGTGGTTTGCACGGTTGGCGTTCCCATCTGGATGGAGGAAGCCCCGCAATGCTTGCCCCACCTGTCCGCAGGTCACCCAGGGGGCATTTATCACACGGCAGCCAGAGGCTCTGAGGCTGACACCATAGGATCTTTTGCGTCCTCTCTCTACCTTGTACTGACAGGCAGAACGGCGCCGTGGTAAGCGGCACGGGTTGTGACGGCAAACTGACCTGTTTTCAAAAGCTGCCTCTGCCACGGGCCACCTCCAAGCCTCGATTTCCTAAACGGTAAATGATGATCAGAATAGCCTCTATTTATTTATTTATTTATTTATTTATTTATTTATATTTTGAGAGAGAGAGCAAGCTGGGGAGAGACAGAGAGAGAGAGAGAGAGAATCCCAAGCAGGCTCTGCACTGTCAGCGCAGAGCCCCACACGGGGCTCGAACCCACGAACTGTGAGATCATGACCTGAGCCGAAGTCGGACGCTTGACCGAGTGAGCCACCCAGGCGCCCCGATCAGGGTCATTATGAGAATGAATGGCCAACACATATTGAGTCTATTGAGTGCTGCCTCCATACCACTCAAAGGCTTTGTGTTATTTAAGTCATTTCTCCCTTCATCTCTGTAAAGTATTGTTACAGTCGTAGAAACTGAAGCGCAGTTTCCATTGCTTGCCCCGGGACCCGCAGCCATATTAGTCTGGCTCTGTGTCCCTGTGGCTAGCTACTATGCAACCTGGCCTAAGAAGAGGAAGTGAAATCAGGCACAAACATTTCCTGGCACAGTGTCTGACTCTTAGAAAATGGTCCATACACGATAGTTAGTGTTAGTTCGATAGTTACTGCTCATCGGAGACTTTGTGAACTCCTGTTTGGCTCCCACCTGAACCTCTGCTGTGTCTGCTTCTAGCATTTGTACTCTGACTTCTCAACAGATAAAGTCACAGGGCAGATGTGGGGAGCCATCCCGGCTGAATTCTCCCAAGACATTGGAGATTTCAGTGGACAGTTGGGCAGATGGGCCGACAGGACCGGCAGTGACCGTCATTCATCCCCTGGGTAATTTGGCACCTAATCTCACCAAACTATTGAGAAGTCTGTTTTATTGGCAAATTACTTCAGAACTCGTGAATCTTGGCAAAAATGTGGCCGTCATTTAGGTTAATAAATGTTTCCGTGTGATAATTTCCTATGTGAGTTATAAATTTGGTTATATAATTTGCAAGGAAATTCTTTTATGTTAATGGTGTGTGGGAGCCGGAGGGGAATGAGGACAAAGGTAAAGTTAGTGGGGTGGTTAACAGTATAATTCTGCAGGGGAACCTGGGTGGCTCAGTCAGTTAAGCCTCCCACTTCAGCTCAGGTCATGATCTCATGGTTCGTGGGTTCAAGCCCCGCATCAGGCTCTGTGCTGACAGCTCAGATTCTGATTCTGTGTCTCCCTCTGTCTCTTCCCCTCCCCCACTCGCAGTCTGTCTCTGTCTCTCTCAAAAATAAAATAAACTTTAAAATGGGGCACCTGGGTGACTCAGTCAGTTAAGCATCTGACTTCGGCTCAGTTCATGATCTCGTGGTCCATGATTTCCACCCCCGACATCGGGCTCTGTGCTGACAGCTCAGAGCCTGGAGCCTGCTTCCGATTCTGTCTCCCTCTCTCTCTTCCCCTCCCCCACTCAAGCTCTGTCTCTCTCTCAAAATGAATAAACGTTTAAAAATTTTTTTAATTTTTTTATTAAAAACAAACAAATCAGTGTAATTCTGCAAATATCTCAAATAGGTTAAAAGAGAAAACCAGATGACAAATAAAGGAGCTATTAAGGAAAATGCAATTGCATTCCTACTGGACACATATTTATCACCACTGAACTCATGTCTTACAGCTTTTCTGAAAAAGAAACTATCAAAGTGACCATAAAGTGATTCTACTTTGCATCAACTGTTTTATAGAGGAAAGAACAAATGTTTTTGGGCACTGCCACCAGATGGGCTGGGATTTTAATATCAGCCTTCATGCTTACCAACTGTGCAAACTTGGGCAAGTGACTTAACCAATCTGAGCAGAAATTTCTTCTTATCTAAAATTTATCCAACAAATTTGCTGTAAGGTTGAAAGCATGTAAAATTTTTGTCACCTAGGAGATGCTCAATAAATGGTAATTAATGTTCAGTTTTTCTCTTTTTTTTTAATGTTTATTTATTTTTGAGGGGAGGGGGAAGGACAGAGAGAGAGGGGGAGAGAGGATCCAGAGAGGGCTCTGTACTGACAACTCCCAGGCAAGGCTCGAACTCGCAAACCGTGAGGTCATGACCTGAGTTGAAGTTGGCCGCTCAACCAACGGAGCCAGCTAGGTGTCCCTGTTTGGTTTTTCTTTGAATAAATTCCTATGACCTAAGTGAGGGAGTTTATTCAAGGCATTTATCTAGATGTTTATTAGAGGGATTTTTAATCCAAATTATATGCATCAAATTGTTTACTTGAGTGGAAAAATTCTGGAATGAAGAATTGACTTTCTAACGACTAGACAAAGCTGAGTAAATTATCTAATCAGTTCAGGAACGAAAGCAGTGCCGGGGGGCTCAGAGGCTGGCCTTCCCTTCTGCCCATTGGTTCAGTTTATTGCTGCAAGCTTCTAATTTGTCTCAGCGATGGAGACATGGCCATTCCATCTCCCCTTTTGCCCTGGAACTAGGACTATATATTTTCTAATACGTTATTTTTACTTTTTAAAAAATGTTTTGAAGTAAACTGTACCTCCAACATGGGGCTCGAACTCACGACCCCAAGATCGAGAGTCCCATCCTCCACCACCTGTGCCAGCCAGGCACCCCAGAACTGTATTCTGAAATAGGGACAACGGGATTTAGAAAATTCCTTTTGCACAAATATAACTCGTTTACAGCTAGTTATTGAAATGTCCAGTGACAGCATAATAAAAATATGAGACCTTCGGTTAATGGAATGCTCTGGTTTACTATTCCCTGTGAATGTGGTTGCACACATTTGGAAACTGCTCTCTTTCATGTATTTAAAATAGCATCTAATAGTAAGGCAGTAATTTATTAAGAAGTAACTTGCTGATCCGAAAGTGCTGACGTGATTTCAAAATGTATTTAAGATGAATCCAGCTCAATGAGGCTTATACATATAGTTTGGGGAAATAAGGAGCTTATTATGGGATTGTCATAGCCACCTCAAAATGGCAAATGAAGATAAATTCCAGAAATCAGGACTGCATGTTGTAATCAAGGAGGAACCTTCCCACAGACTGAAGCAAACTTGGGAAGCAAGTGAATGGGAGATTAAACAGTGAAGTCTGAGTAAGATTACTTGTTCCCCTGTGATTAAAGCCTGACAGTCTCCATGAGTCAAAATGCAAACACATCCTAGTTCTGGTGGCCCTCGCCGGTTGAGCGTTTGGCAAAGCACAGCTGCCTCAAATTTACCATTGAAAAGGTGTTTTGGGGGAACGAACCTAGCTACCGTCTTCCTTCGTGCATGTGATTTATTATCCATCATAAGCATTTTCTATGATGGGAGTAAGCATTTGTCTCATATTCTGGTGACTTTTCTACAATTTGAAAAATTGAAAAATATATTTGAGAAATATATTTATAATTTATAAGCCCCTTACGTTTTTCATACCTAATTCACAAAATATTCAAGAATTTCCCGTTATGTGCTTAATTTTAAGGTCTGAATTTTTAGATGCCTTCCTTTTTCTGAGCTGGAAGCTTTACTGTGCACTACTCCAAACGTATAGACGGACAAACAAATACATACCAAGAAGCGCACGGTATAAATGAGAGGAATCTAAGTATGAAATCAGCTAATAATAGCAAAGCTAATGTTTATTCTGTTACCTACTGTTTGACAAACACTGTGCTAAGCATTTTAGAAGAACTATTTCTGTTGTTTTTTTTTTTAAGTTATCTATTTTGAGAGAGAGAGAGAGGGTACAAGTGCGGGAGGGCCAGAGAGAGAGAGGGAGAGAGAGAATCCCAAGCAGACTCCCCGGTGACAGCACAAAGCCTGATGCAGGGCTCAAACTCATGAACTGTGAGATCACGACCTGAGGCAAAACCCAGAGTCAGACTTAACCAACTGACCACCCAGGTGTCCGAGAAGAGCTGTTTCTTTTCATTTTTTTTTTTTAATGTTTATTTATTTTTGAGAGAGAGAGACAGAGCACGAGCTGGGTAGGAGCAGAGAGAGAGGGAGACACAGATTTGGAAGCAGGCTCCAGGCTCTGAGCTGTCAGCACAGAGCCCGATGCAGGGCTTGAACTCACAAACTGTAAGATCATGACCTGAGCCAAAGCCGGACGCTCAACCGACTGAGCCACCCAGGCGCACCTCTTTTCATTTTTTTTTTTAATTTTTATTTATTTTGAGGGAGAGAAAGAGAGGCAGAGTGTGAGCAGGGGAAGGGCAGAGAGAGAGGGAGACAGAATACGAAGCGGGTTCCAGGCTCTGAGCTGTCAGCACAGAGCCCGACAGAGGACTCGAACTCACGAACCGCGAGATCATGACCTGAGCCGAAGTCAGACGCTCAACCAACTGAGCCACCCAGGCTCCCCAAGAACTGTTTCTTTTGATCAGCAATCCTTACAAGACAAAAATCCCAGTGTCCCAGATTATAAGAATAAAGGGTTTTGAAAATCTTAATTGTCGATAAGGAATTAAATCCCTAAATGAAACTAGGGAACTATTTTACAGGTGATTTCTTGGCAATTTGAAAAATTAAAGTTTTCCTAAAATTCGCTGTATACTGAAACCTACTCATCATACACTGCAAGTGTCTACAGTCAAATTTTAAGTGATTTCTCTGCTTTGTTAGCCATTTTTATCAGAATTTATATGAAACTTCCAGTTGAATCTCCAAGTGAAACCAAAAAGATAAAACCTTTTCCATATTGTAAGTCAACAAGATCGTGGAACTTTTGTTTATTCCTGGGACTGTGTTCACTACCTACTGTGCACCACACCTTGAGGACACAAATAAAGTCACGAATTCCTCCCTCAAACAACACCCAGCCTAGTAAGACAGATATGTAAACAAACCACAGCAAATGTAACGTGCAGCACATCGTACAATAGAAGCAGGTAGAATGGAGACCCAAAGAGGAAGTAGTCAATTTTCACAGAAAAGAAAGAACCAAAAAAGGAAAATTCTAAGAAAGTTCATGAAAGCAGTGACACAAAAGGCAGTGTCTTGGGGGCGTCTGGCAGGCTCAGTGGATGGAGCACGCAACTCTTGATCTCCAGGTTGTGAGTTCGAGCCCCACATTGGGTGTGGAGGTTACTTAAAAAAAGAAAAGAAAAAAGGCAACGTCTTAAATGCAGATGAAAATCTGTGGCTTTTGGTGGTTGTTCCATTTACTTATATACTCAATCTACTTTTTTTGTCAAAAGATGAATTCCTTTAAAAAAAAAAAAAGCATAGGATTCTGTATCTCAGTCACCTACCATTCCATACTGTTTTCTTTCCCATTCCCGACATTCTGTTTCTCGCAGCACTTATCTTAACTTCATTTTGTTCTTTTAAGTAACAAATCAGATTGTTTTCCTATCAAATGAAAATTCATCTCTATACTTATGACCCAATCTAGTGATGCTCCATACAATTCTCACAAGGAGACAGGTACAAGTATGTTTATTCCTGCATTGTTCATCAGAGAAAAATAATGGAAACAATTTAAAGATGTGTCAGTAACAGACTGGATAAAATGTGCCCCTTTTATACAATGCAATACCATATAACAGTGAGCTACAACATGTGTATTAATACGTGTTGAGTGAAAACTTGAGAAGTATAAAATATGTCATTTAATAAATATGGAAAAGAGGCCAAAAACCATTATTGTTTATGGATACATATACGGTGTAAGTATATAAAAAAAAAAAAGCACACAAAAATTAAAACTCAAAATTCAGGGATGCCTGGCTGGCTCAGTCAGTAGAGCATGAGACTTAGATTTCAGGGTCATGAGTTCAGGTCCCATGTTGGACATGGAATCTACTTCAAAACAAAACAAAACCAAAAACACCACCTCACAATTCAGGATACGTGTTAACTCTGGATGGCAGGAGAAGAATGGGACAGTTTGGTTACAGGGACTTTAACTACATGTGTAAGATTTTACTTTGGAGGGGTGAAAGAGAGGAAGAGAAAAATAAAGGAGGGAGGGAGAGAATGAGGAAGAGAGAGAGATCCAGAGCAAATATGGCAAAATTTTGTTACATGATTGAACTGGGTAGTGGATACATGATTTGTTGTTATATTATTCTCCATACTTTTTTGCATGTTTGAAATATTCTATAATAAAATAAAAGATTGCTGGGCGCCTGGGTGGCTCAGTTGGTTGAGCATCCAACTCTTGATTTCTCCTCAGTTTTGATCACAGGATTCTGGAATCGAACCCGCATCAGCATCCACACTGAGCGTGCAGGCTACTCAAGATATTCTCTCTCTCTCTCCCTCTGTCCCACTCCCCCTCCCCCCAAAAATATTGCTAATCTTTATAATATTAGTCCACAATGTTACTAACCAAATCTAATAAATAGTTAAACAAAAATCTTAAAGTAAAAAATTAGCAAACATGCACATATAATTTTTTAGTTTTAATAAATTTATTTGCTTCTATGGGAGGTAATACTTGTAACTTTCTCACATCCCTTCCAGAGCATTCTTTATTTTTTTTAAATGTTTTTATTTATTTTTGAGAGAAAGAGCACAACCAGGGGAGAGGCAGAGAGAGAGGGAGAAACAGAATCCTGAGCTGTCAGCACCGAGCCTGATGTGGGGCTCAACCCCACGAACCAGTGAGATCATGACCTGAGCCAAAATCAAGAGTCGGACGCTTAACCAACTGAGCCACCCAGGTGCCCCTCTTCCTTTTCTTTCTTTTTTTTTTTTTTCAACGTTTTTTATTTATTTTTGGGACAGAGAGAGACAGAGCATGAACGGGGGAGGGGCAGAGAGAGAGGGAGACACAGAATCGGAAACAGGCTCCAGGCTCCGAGCCATCAGCCCAGAGCCCGACGCGGGGCTCGAACTCACGGACCGCGAGATCGTGACCTGGCTGATGTCGGACGCTTAACCGACTGCGCCACCCAGGCGCCCCTCTTCCTTTTCTTTCTTAAGTCGTCTCAGGACTTTTAAGGAAGAGGTTCAGAGTTTAGCAGGCCTCCAAATGAAAAAGCATAATATTGGGGCGCCTGAGTGGCTCAGTCAGTTAAGCGTCTGACTTCAGCTCAGGTCATGATCTCGCGGTTTGTGAGTTCCAGCCCCGCGTCAGGCTCTGTGCTGACAGCTCTGAGCGTGGAGCCTGCTTCAGATTCTGTGTCTCCGTCTCTCTCTGCCCCTCCCCCACGTGTGCTCTGTCTCTCTCTATCAAAAATAAATAAAATGTAAAAAAAAAAAATATTTTTTGAAAGAAAAAGCATACTATTAATTCACTTGTTAATAACGAAATTATTAGTTCCGAGGCAAAATTAAAACCTCAGTTTTGAATAAACCAAATTCGTAGCTGGGTCTCTGCCATCAAAGTACGATAAAGATTTGGGGCGCCTAGGTGGCTTAGTCAGTTAAGCGACTGACTTCAGCTCAGGTCATGATCTCACAGTTTGTGAGTTCGAGCCCCATGTTAGGCTCTGTGCTGACAGCTCAGAGCCTGGGCTTGCTTCAGATTCTGTGTCTCCCTCTCTCTCTGCCTCTCTCTCTCTCTCTCTCTCTCTCTTTCTCTCTCTCAAAAATAAATAAACATTAAAAAAAATAGGATAAAGATTTGAAGAGAGGCCATATTCAGGGAAAAGAACCCGGAGCTGGGGGGAGGGAGACCTAGCTCCTAGGGCTAATTCTGCTACCAACTACATACAATTAGTAGGGTGATTTTAGAGTGTTCACTTAACCTCTCCCTAAACCTTCATGTCATTGTTTGTAAAGTGAAATATTCAATCTGATGACTCTACAGTCCTTTTCAGATCTAAAAGTCTGTAATTTGGTATCCTAAATCATAGCAAGACATGAGCCCTTAGAGTTAACCACAGGCAATAAAAAATTCTCATTAGCGATTTCCACAAGGCTGATAAGGTAGAAGTATGTCTCTAGACCTGAGCTTAAGCAGATCATTCCTTCCTCCCCAAAAGAGAGATGGAAGGTGTATGTGCTGTGGAAATTAACACGAGCTCTTTGGCATCTGCAAGAGATCATGGAAAACTACCATAAAGCCAGAGAGTGGAAAGCTCAGATGCAGCCACTCCATAAATCTTTCGGGAGCTGTTGTGTTTCAGGCATGGTTACACACTAAAGGATACAGTCCCAGCCCTCAAGAAGCTCAAAGTTTTTGTAGGGAAGACAGAAAAAGAATTAGACGCTAAATATTGTAACACAGGCACGTACAATGTGTTACAAACTCAGATAAAGCACTTAATCCTGACTAGGGAAATCAAGGAAGACTTCCTAAAGGAGACCAGGTTTCAACTCAATTCTAAAGGATAAATGGGAATTAGTTGAAGGAAGAAGCAAGTAGGAACCCCATACGAGAAGGCAGAGCAGCGATATGAGAACATATCGCTTACTTATTTCAGTAAGTACCATGGTATGGCTATAACTTAGAGAAGAGAGATATGGCAGGAGATGACAGTGGCCATTTAGGCAAAGGTTAGATCATGAAAGGCATTGAATGTCAACCAAAGGAGTTTGGATTTTTAACAGTAATGAGGAACCACTTTAAGCCAAGGACAGAGATAAGATACAACGTGAATTTCAGCTAAATCTTCCTGAAAGCTCTGTGGATGATAGACTGTAGGTGTGAGAGACAAGTCGGGGGGACCAGTTGTAAGACACCAATATAGTAACCCAGGTGACAACTGAGGAGGGCCTGGGGGGTGACAAATGTTCTTGTTCTCGAAAAGGTAGAAAAGGACAGATTCTGGAAACTGTAGAGCGGTCAACCGTATTTTCGTCTCTAGAAAACTCCAAAAATCACCTACAAGGTCACTGGGGAGCCCTGGAAGATGTGTTGATCACTAGGAGCCACTATCAGTTCACCCAAAGAGGCATCCAGGCCAGCCCTCTCCTTTGTGATGGGTCTGCCAGATTAAGAGATCAGAGGATGGTTCGATAGTCAGCGTGCCTTGACTTCTCCATACCAATACTACCCTACACTTGGTTTCTGGCCTTGCCCCTTACCACAATAACCTGGATAAAGGTTTCCCTGGAAGACCTGTTGAGACTTCAGTGAGACTTACGCAACTCAGAGATGGGTCTTTAAATCCAAAAAAAGGCCAAACAGAAAGTACTGGGCCTTGCCTAAAACTACTTCCCAATTTCAGAGGCTGTGGCAGCCAATCCCCTGTGAGCCTTGACATGTCAAGGATTCAACACGATACTCCAGATGAGAACTGACCAGGCTGTCAAAGCCAATTAATTTTGTTTCATATCAGTTATTCTCAGTGTTAATCCTTATGTCAATTTGACTCGTTCCCAATGGATGATTATGGGTCTCCAAGATCTTGCCAGCCTCTCTTCCATCCCCACCTTTGGGCTCTTTGCACGGCTGGTTCTTGCCTAGAATGCCCTCTCCCCATGCCTCCCTTCTCTGATTCTAGGCCTCAGCTGGAAGACCTTCTCTGGCTTCCCTACCTAAGGGTCGGGTACTCCTCAGTTTCACCATCTCTGGCCCTTGTTTTCCTTCAGGACATTCATTACAGCCTGCACTGATTTGTTTGTCCACCTTCTTGTCTGGTTTCATTTGGTTTTGTCTTGTCAGTCTCCCCATAGGAATTAGAATTCCCTGAGGGCAGCGACCAGGTCTGTCTTATTCATCGTTGTATGTACCATGGTGTCTGGAACATAGTAGGCTGTCGATTAATATTGAATGAATGAGTGAATGAATGAATGAATCTCTGTTTTCCTTGATCCAGACTTGGCTCATTTATAAGACTCCAGTTGGCTTCAGCCTCTCCACTTTGCTTTCTGCCCTGACCAGCCACCAACCTTCTCATCCACACAGTATCCTGTCACCCTTCGCCCCTCCCCAGCTCAGCCCTTCCAGCCTGAGCTCTCCCCTCAGGCTACGCAATGAACAATGTGTCTTGAAGCTGTTTCTTTGCTGCCTCAGTGGTCAGCTGGAGCTGTTAACCTCAGCTGATCCTTGCAAAAACACAAAAAAAACAAAGAACAGCCAAAACCACAGCTGCCTTGGGATGCTACAGCCAATCCTTGAGTACTGACTCTAATTATCAAATTTACATCATGCACAAAGTTGGCAGTGTGGCTAATAAAATGGTGAATCGGTATCATGATGATCTGGAACAATCACATCTTTGGTCAGTCACATCACTGGCACACTATTTTCAAGGTGGGCTCCACATCTTAAGGGGGGGAAATGTTGAAAACTTAAAGCATGTCCAGAAGAAGGCAATGAGTTTGTAAACTGTTGGAACAGGAATGGGGCTTACCACGGCCAGGACTCGGCAGCCAGACTGGGTTTGAATCCAGGCTCTACTACTTACTATGTGATATTTATAAATTAATTAACTTGGTGCCTTTGGTTTTCCCAACTGTGAAATGGGGCTAATAACAGTGCCCATCTCATAGGGCGTAGTGAGGGTTCGGTGAGTGGACACACGCAGAGCACGTAAAATACTGTCAGGCACATATTAAGTGCTCTATCAGTGTCTGACGTTATGTGAAGAATGGTTAAGAAACCTGTTTCTGGTCGAATGCTGTGAAAAGGCAAGACCATTAAAAAAGACTTTTGATTTGGGCCCAGGTCATGATCTCACGGTTCGTGAGTTTGAACCCCCTGCCTGGGGTTCTGCACTAACAGCACAGAGCCTGCTCAGGATTCTCTCTCTCCCTCTCTTCTCTCTCTCTCTCTTTCTGCCCCTTCCCCATTCATGCTCTTGCTCTCTCTCAAAATAAACATTAAAAAAAAAAGGAAAACAGTTTCTTCTTACTGATGAGATGAAAGAAATATGCTGTCATATACATTTTTTTAAATATCATTTTCTGTGCATTTGGTTTCCTAACCAGAGTATAAGATACTATATGTCAGGGGCCGAATCTTTTTCTTTTAGATTCCCAAACAGAACCTAATATACTGCACTGCACACAGTAGGTGCTCGATAAATGCACTGAATTTCAGGAGTTGCTGATCTCACCAGACGTAAATCGATTTGACAATAATCAGATGATTAATACCATTAATATGAAGTAAATCTATGGCATTAGAAGACCGGAATCTGCCACAATCCTCCGCTTCCTGCGTTACCCAGGTATTTACACAGAAGGCAGCAATGGGAATTGTTAGGAAAATGTGTAAACAGATGAGGATTAAAATCCTGGTTGTGTCTCTAATTTGCTCTGTGAGTCCTGCCCTTAAGTTGCTTAGCATTTATTCGGGCTTCAATCCCCTCATCTGAAATGAAGGTGGAACACAGTAGTTATGAAAGCAAATAAGAATTATGAGGAAGGGCATCAAAGACATGACTGGGCAGAGATCCATTTCTGTCAAATCTCCCGGCAGAGAGATCCCTGGTTCCACCCTGGCAGGGTCACCACTTCCCACGTTGTCCCATGTCCCTGCTTCAGTGAGGTGGTCAGTGAGGCCTGACTGAATACTAGGAAAGGATTCTAAATCCATCAAGGTTCACAGTCAAATTACCCTCCATTAGGACTCCTAACCAGCACTGTAATACAGACGGAATCACACAGAACTTTTGGGGAGTGGGCAGATACCAGCTTTAGGATGTGAAGGGATCGGGGTGAGGGAGCAAGATTTGGCATCAGGTGGTGTAGGTACCCATCCGTGTAGGGTATCCAAGCTGCAAAGATCCCTCTCTGCCAGGTGAGGGGATGGGGGTGGGTGATGGGGAATCCAGGTGAGGGGATGGGGGATGGGGGTGAGGGGATGGGGGAAAAGAAGGGAATCAATATTGCCCTGCTTCACTACACCCTAGAGATGCCCAGACAAGACGGCCATACGTCTCAGTCCATTCGAGCTGCTGTAACAGGGTACCATAGACTGGGTGATTATAAACAACAGGAATTTCTTTCTCACAGCTCTGGAAGTTGGGACGTCCAAGATCAAGGCACTAGTAGATTTGGTGTCTGGTGAGAGCCCACTTCTGGTTCACAGATGGCAGTTTTCTGGCTGTGTTCTCACATGGGGGAAGGGACAAGAGAACTCTCTGGGGTCCCTTTTATGAGAGCACTAATTCCAGTCAGGATGGCTCCACTTTCATGACCTAATTACCTCCCAAAGGCCCTACTTCCAAATACTATCACATTGGGAGTTAAGTTTCAACGGATGAATTTGGGGGACACAAACATTCCGTCTATTGTACCATTCTTAAAAGAGTAAAAGAGGTTCATTTTCTTCAAAGACTCCTCATCACTAAACCAAGGGTCGAGAACAATAAGTAAATACACTACTTGCTGTTCTAAGACTGCATTGTGAGTTAATCTTGGTTCAAAGAAAATGAGACAGGCTGATGTTTCAATGCCAGGATGGTAGCAAAAAAAAAAAAAAAATCTGATCCCAAATATGGAAGTTTATTATATCCACAGTGGGGTAGAAAGCAAAGAATTAACAGGAACAAAAGTAACACATATGCCCCCAAATCTTCAGTTATCTCATGATGAGTCACTTGCTGAGAACAGTGGCTCTAGAGGGCTACACCATATTTTGAAACTATGCTAAATAACAGAGTAAAGAGGAAGAAAAAGTATATAGAATCTTATCAAGAAGGAAATGAGCCAAGCAAAAGCAAAAGAATCTCTAGAATACCTGTGAACTAAATCTATTTAGAAACCTCAGAGCCCCTTAACCCTTTGGGGAGGAGAACCATTACTAATGTAGGCCCTTCATGGTTTATCTTTCATAGTTCTGAAAATTGGCCAAGTTCAGTCAGAACTACAAGACTGTGCTATTGGTTTTTGTTTTTTGTTTTTTAATTATATTGTTGGAACATCAGCTTGTTGAAAAAAACAACACATTTCAATAGAACAATACAGATCACATGAAATCAAATACAACATTTATAAGTGGATTGATTACTGGGGCAACTGAGTGGCTTAGTTGGTTAAGCAGATGACTTTGGCTCAGGGCATGTTCTCGCGGTTCATGAGTTCAAGCCCTGTATCAGGCTCTGCACTGACAGCTCAGAGCCTGGAGCCTGCTTCGGATTCTGTGTCTCCTTCTCTCTCTGCCCTTCCCCCACTCACACTCTGTCTCTCTCTCTCAAAAATAAATTAAAAAAAAAACATTAAAAAAATTTTTAGAAGTGGATTGATTTCTGATGCAAGCATTGCCTGCCCCGAGTGGACATGATTACCCGCCCCAGGAATAATATTCAGATAATGACAGTTGAGCCCAAAGATATAACTTTCTTTATTGGTAGGTGGTTCTTGAGGTGGCTTAGGGAAATAAAATCGAACAAATTTTCTACCTACAGCATATTGGATTCTCTTTACCATGTAATTCTTAGTTTCCTAATTTACTGCTTGATTGTTAACTCTTCATTTCAAAAACAATACCAGCTTCTGTAACAAAATTCTATTCATTCTCTCATGCTACAATTGTAGAAATTTCTTCACTCTTGAATTCCACTAATTTCCATTAATAATCATTAGATTAGTAGATTAAACTTTGTTAAGACCTTCTTTCATTGAAATGTTTATTAACCTAATTCTGCCATTCTCACTAGGGGGCTGTTAACTCAACAATATTTGTTCTTTTGTGTTTGTATTTCTGTTTATTCTTTTCCCCTCTAAAGTTAATCACTGGGGACTTTGTTTTTCCTGCTGTAAAATGAGTGCCTGCATCACATAAGCCTAATATTAAGAAAACACATCTCAGCACCTATAATAAAAGTGACCTAATTGCAGAAAGAGACAATGAACTAGTTAAAAAGGGGTTCTTTCTTTCTTTTGACATATAAGCTATACAATAATTACTAAAAAGTACAATTCAGTCACATTTCTTCACTGAAGATCAAGTCTATTGGAGTGTTGGTATTACTGAAACCAAAGCACTTACTATTTAGTAACATCAAATTCTCTGATGAATAAGCTTCTGTTGAATGTTTACATTTTTTAAACAAGAACAGTGTTTCAGATTTCTTATGTACCTATTTATATTCATCATGTGAAACTGGAAACCATATGTATTACATTACATTATAATGAATCATTGCCACTAGGCCAACAGGAAGGAACAACAACAAAAAAAAAAGCCAAGGAACAATGCAATTTTTTCAGAGTTAACTGAATGCTAGACATTTTTCAATATAGCACCATTTTCTTTCTATGGAATAGACAAGAATGCCAACATGTATAGGTATGTGTATACTATATACGTATAATAGAATGCCAACATTTATAGGTATATGTATACAATATATGTATAATATATAGCATATAATTATATACATACAGGCATTCATATGTAAATGTACACATAGGAATAAACACATATGATCAAATCCCGAAGCAAATACATTGTTCTCATTTCACTCAGTAAAAAAACAATAACAAAAACAAAAAACAAAAAACAAAATCTGTATCTTAAAGTTGAATTTAAAAACCATTATAGGGGCACCTGGGTGGCTTAGTCGGTTAAGTGTCCGACTTCGGTTCAGGTCATGATCTCACAGTCCGTGAGTTCGAGCCCTGCGTCGGGCTCTGTGCTGACAGCTCAGAGCCTGGGACCTGCTTCAGATTCTGTGTCTCCCTCTCTCTCTGCCCCTCCCCTGCTCGTGTTCTGCCTCTCTCTGTCTCAAAAATAAATAAAAACATTTAAAAAATATAAAAAAAAAAACATTATAAAAAATCATCTTTACACACTATATCTAATCTACATCTAATATGTGGTTCTTTGAATGTCTATTTCTGCATGTAGTGTGATTTTTCTTACAAAAGTTAAATTTTCTTCCAAGTTTAACACCTCACAAAGGTGATCACATATATTTCCTACATAAAATTTCTTTTCCTGAGAGAAATCTTCTCAGAACGAATGACAAACTAAGAAGCAATAAACAAATTGATTTAAAAATCAACAACCCTTAAAATGAGCTCTTAAAAATGAGACTCTTTTTAATCTTGGTAAATTACCACATTGTAACTGATCCTTTCGCATAGTGCTTATTAATGCAGAAGTGTGTGACAGAGTAATCATTTTCAGTCCTGCAAGTTATTTGCAATGAGATTAGATTCTGTTTTCATTTCTATGTTGATTTTTTTTTTCCAGTTAAACATTTTCCTTATCCTTATCTCCACATCTCCTCTAATTCTGGTAGCATCTGTAGATCCCTAACACTTGGCATGTGCTACTTCAGGCAAACATATCCCATGTACAATCTATATAAAGGAAGGGACCTCTCAACCTCCCTCCCTGTCTTACGTGATTTCAAAAACAAACTCAGCGTTCAGTGGTATGCATTTATGGCCACTAACATTTTTTTTTAATTTTCAGAGAAATCAAATTTTGAGTTGGTATACTTAAGCTACAGAATTATGGAGTTTTAGGCAACAGCCCTTCGAGATTAAGTGACTTGCTCAACATCACATAGTTTAGCAAACAGAAGGCTTGCACCAGATTTTGAGTCCCTTTCCCAGGTGGGTAATCCCCAGTGTGTGTGCTGTAAGATAAATACAAATAACGTGTTGGGATCTTTATTGAAGAGAAAATGAGAATCAGCACTCTAAAATACCATTCAGTGCCATAGGATCCCAGGCTATTCTAGCCCTGTTCTAAACAAATAGAAATTCATAGATTTTATAAGTAAAGCCAAATTTTCAAATAAGGGGATAAAGCAAATGCAGCAGCATAGGAAATATGTGTGCTAAAAAAAGAATATGCCTCTTCTTATCTCAGCAATACTTCATATACATTTTCTTAACTTGAGAAGTCAAGCTAAATTTGATTAAGCACATTTTTACATATCACATGAGCCCACCACTAGTAGAGAAGAGAGTGGAAACCGAAAGAAATGCCACAGATTTCATGGTGTGATTCAGTTTCTTTCCAAATGACACTTCCTTTGAAAAGGCATATATTTGGAATTTGCCTTTTGGAAAATGCTTCTTTTCAATTTTCAAATATAATTCTGGTGTAATTAATCTAATCTGCATTTCAAAGCTTCTTGAGCTGAACTTTCTCCCAAGCACGTGATCTCTGTTTATGGACCAGAATAAAGAACAGTGTATTGAACACAGTCCAGAACGGTCAACATGGTGATAGCCATGACAGAGCTTCCATACGTCATCAAAGGCATAGTCTTTCCAAGATGCCTTATCAGACACCTGTTTATCCTTGTTCTGTCCACGTTCAAGTGCCCAACAGACATTTTGCTGCTGCTACAACTCCTGCAAAGTAAACAGAACAGGTGCCCAGAAAAGCATCAGATGAGAAAACAGATGAGATAGAAAATAAAGTCATACCCCTTTATGGAAGGTGGGCCTGAGGATGAGGTCTACTTAAAACACTTATATCCGAGGCAGCTATACGAGGAACAAACAGCTAATTGCTAACTTAAGAAATGTTAAATCCTGGACTTTATGAATCAAAAGCGAAGTGTTTATCTTGACTTGACACTGGACAAGGCACTGGGGAAGAAGAAAGACGTGGAGCCATTGGCCAGTGGTCTTGGTTCTCCACATACTCATTTGTTTCAGAAATCAATAAAGTTGCCGTGTTTACAAGAAATGCATCAGAGATTAAAATAGCAGAAGAAAATGGAGCTGCTGTTTGAGGAGGAACCAATCTGATGCAGAAGATTTTGCGTGATGAAATTCAATCAGGCTTTTATGTAGCTGTGCCGGAAATAATGCCCAAGCTCAATCCATTAAAGAAGAAACTGGGGGGCGGAGGGGAGGAGAAAAGACTTACAAAGCTTACTTGGAATTCCATTGCCTGTGACGTCCCAAAAATTCTTGAATTATTTAAATCTGGACACGAAATTAAGGTAGATGAAGAAAGGGAGAAGTTTTTGAGACCAAAATAGCTACACTAGATGTCAAGTGACCAGATAGCTGCTGATCTACAAGTAGTTATTCTGTTACCAGTGTAGGCACTGGATGGCTGAATCAGGGACCCTTTGTGGCATGTGCTTTCCCTGAAGTTTGTTACTAAGGAATGAGCCATTGTTGCCGAAAGTAGCAGGAGCCCAAAAAAGCAACAATGAAACTGCCTAGAAGTGTTGCACTGTGAAATTTTCAGTCAGTGGATTAAGAAGCAACAGAAAAACTTATAAAACTGTTAATTTAGTGTCTTGTTATTTCTTTCTTCCTTTCTTTTCTTTACTTTTCTTTTTCTTTTCTTTTTTCTTTCTTTCTTTCCTTCTTTTTTTTTTTTTTTTTTTTTAGAGAGAGAATGCACCCAAGCAGGGGAGGGTCAGAGGGAGAGGAAGAGAGAAAATCTTAAGCAGGCTCCATGCCCAGCACAGAGTCCAATGGGGGACTTGATCTCACGATGGTGAGATCATGACCTGAGCCAAAATCAAGAGTCAGACCCTTTACTGACTGAGCCACCCAGGTGCCCTGGTGTCTTGTTATTTCTTGATCAGCATGCTTAAAAATGAATTTTAAGGCTGGAAAATCTTGTAACACTTTCAAAAGTAAGAAAATAAAATGTTCTCTGTGTCTGAAAAAAAAAGAAACAGTGTCTTAAATTACTAGGTAAGTTTTTGTTCTTTTCTTCAAATATTTACATGAATTATTCGAGCTTTGTATGGATGGAATTTTGAAATATTCAAATTCCTTGAAATATTTTATTATTTAAGGTTCATATTTATTAAATCCTGTAGCATGTACTTTTCTGTGGAAGTGAGGGTTCAGTTCAATTATCATTTCTTCAGTACAGACAGTATACAGAGCAGAGTCTGGGTGATGGAGGAAGTGTAAAGTAAGCCAGTCTTCAGAGATTTTACCCATCAAGGGGGAATACAAAGCGATAAAATACTTGTAAACCACAAGTTATAGAGGTCCTAAAAAGAGATACCTGCCAGCAGTGGCTAGAGGAAAAGCTTCAGAGAGAAGCTGGCACTCCAGATGGGCCCTGAAGAGCCAACAAGGGTATCACACGTGGGGTGGGGGGCAGTGAAATGAGGGGCTGAGGGGTCAACTTGACTCTTGCTCTCTTGTCCATTCATGAAGCCCCTTTTTTTAGATAGGATAGGATAGGATAGGATAACCCATGCAGTCATCTTCTCAGCATGGTGCCAGCTCCTTTGGCGTCAACCTTGATTCACCCTCCCCACTGGGAAAACACATCTTGGCTATCCCAGGCACCTGTTTCCAAGGGCTTACCTGCACCCCTTCGCCCACAGCAACTCCCCCGTTCAGCAATTCTGCAGGTCCCAAGCAGCCCTAAAGAAGCAGAGGAGAGCAGGCATCACAATCCCATCAGAACTCCCAACAGATACCCATTCCCCCCCTCCCATCTCTTGAGTCCTGCTTGATGAGAAGACACCATTCAAACTAGAAATCTGGCTATACATGTGGCCCTGTGGCCCCATCCCCACTTCCAATGCTTCCTGACACCCCAAATGATAGTCCTTAACTTGGGGTAAAAAGCTTTTCTGTCCAGCTCTAGATCTCCCCTGTCCCTGGCTCACAGTGACTCTTTGTAGACCCTGCCGCACACACACATACACACACTCACAGGCACCATGTTGCTTCACTTGTGTTTTGCTTGCGTTTCCCCCTCTATGTGAAACACAAGCCTCTCTTCCCTGGGTTGCCACAGTAATTCCTATCCATACGTGAGTCTCAGCTTGAATGAATTCTTTTCTTTTTTTTTTAAATTTTTTTTTCAACGTTTTTTATTTATTTTTGGGACAGAGAGAGACAGAGCATGAACGGGGGAGGGGCAGAGAGAGAGAGGGAGACACAGAATCGGAAACAGGCTCCAGGCTCCGAGCCGTCAGCCCAGAGCCTGACGCGGGGCTCGAACTCACGGACCGTGAGATCGTGACCTGGCTGAAGTCGGACGCTCAACCGACTGCGCCACCCAGGCGCCCCTGAATGAATTCTTTTCTTTTGATAGCTTCTTGCTCTCTCTAATAAAACATTTTAGCTTTTCTAAACTGAAGCCATTACTCAGATCAGCACAATACATCCATCTTGAATTTTTGTCCATTCAATAGGGGATTGTTCCTCCTTTGGGGTAGGAGAGGGAATGAAGCTACGAATATTTATGTTAAGTCTTTTTTTGGTGGGGGCATCTAAAATAATAAATTTTGACACAAACTCATCAAAACATTGCCACATTTAACTCTCGTACTTCATTAGGAAACCACTGAAATTACCTAAAAGAGGAATGATAAGGGATCACAGCAGATGCATGAACAGGGCAATGGCAAAAAAGAGAAAATTCAAGGAAAGAGGATCAATAGAATGTGTAATTAACTGTCTCTGGAGAAAATAGGAGGAATCAAGGGAATGAATTTGAGCCTTAGAAACTAAGAGAAAGATAGTATCTATGATGGAATTTGGAAGGTTCAAAGGGGAAGAAATTTCTTTTTAATTTTAGAATTTTTTTATTGAAGTGTAATAACATACAATGTTATATTAGTTTCAGGTATACAACATACTGATTCAATAATCATATATATCACTCAGTGCTCATCATGATAAGTGCAGTCACCATCTATTATATTGTTGCCGATATTCCCTATGCTATACCTTTCATCTCCATGACTTATTTATCCCATAACTGGAAGCTTGTACCTCTTAATCCAAAAAAGGGAAGGGAATTTGATGGGACAGCAGGACATTAAGTGAACGTACAACCTGCAAATTTATAGCTATAGAACCTAGGGGGAAAGGAGTGCCTGGGTGGCTCAGACAGTGAAGCATCTGACTCTTGACTTCGGCTCAGGTCACGATCTCCTGGTTCATGAGCTGGAGCCCCACATCAGGCTCTGTGCTGACAGTGAGGAGCCTGCTTGGGATCCTGTCTCCTCTCTCATGTGCTACCTTTCTCTCTCAAAAATAAATAAACTTAAAAAAAAAAAAGGACTTGGGGGGGCATCCTAGTGTGAAGAAGGTAGGGAATCATTTTAGAGATTACTGAAGACACAAGAACGTATAAAAAAAAAAGAGAGAGGGTAAAACCAGTGCAAAGGCTGTGGCCTAGTGGGACATCTACAGTCACAAAATGAGAGGAGGAAGTGAAAGTAGTTTAAAAATTAAAAAAAAAAAAAAAAAAAAAAGGAAGCGTCAGAAGAGGTAGTGAACCAGGACAGTGGAGTATGGAATTAGCCAAAAGGAGAAAGGGATAAAGGACAAGCTGTCAACATTGTTGGGTGCTGCTGAGGAGTGAAGGAAAATGAGGACTGAAGAAAAAAAAGAAAGCTGTTCAATTTGGTGATTGGGAAATGACATTGGCGACTTCAGAGAGCACAGTTTCCGAAAGCAAAGCAGGAGAGGAAGCTAGATCACAGACAGTCGAGAACAAAATGGGAGCGGACTTAAAGCCATGACGGTGCTTGGAGGGACCACTCCAGTCCAGAATGATAGTGATAACAGAGGGAATATCAAATGGGAGAGATGTTGGGCATGTTCACACTTCAAAACACCTCTGCAGCCCAGAAATGGAACAGAAACGATATGGTGAGGGGCCTAAAGCTATAGACCGGCTGGATTCTGCCAAAAGCCAACAGAAGCATTCAGGACCTGGTCTCATATGGTGCATTAGGGGCTAAACATCTCCATGTGAGGCCGAAGATTCACCTGAAATCAAGGGCTGGGATCAAGAGTCAGGAGCCGCCTAGGGCTACGGGCTTGTACAAACCTACATACCTAGGGAGGGTGGAAAAGGCAGACACAGTCTCATAGCCAGAATCTCATCCCGGGGAAGAGATTGGATGTACAATACTTTATAATAATAAGACAAGATCTGGCCTGGGAGTCCCAGAAACCACAAAGCTACCAAGTAGGGAAGGTTGAGTTCTGAGGGACAGAGAAAGGAAGGAAAGGGAGCAGGGAGGGAAGGATGATGGAAGGAAGTGCTGAGAAAGAGAGCCCAAAATAGAAGCAACAGTGCTGAGAAGAGTTCACTCGGGACCAAAAAAAAAAAAAAAAAAAAGGATGGGAAGGTTATAAGACAAAGAAAAGAAATGGGAAGTTTATATATTCAAATACTGAAAATATTGAAAGAGGTTTAAATACGCCTGTGTGTTTTGTCTGCCCAGCATCGATTTCCTTTTTTCCTAGTCACAGCATTCCAATTTTCCTTGGATAACCGGACTCACTCCCTGTCTACATGCATATTCTAACCCCCTAACTAAAATGATTGGTTCAGAGATGAGCAGGTGAGCAAGCCAATGAATTAGAATCAGTCCTAAAATTTTTGTGGATAGCAATACTAGAATAGAAGTGCCCTGCCTCTGGGTATTGCTGAGAGAAGAGGAGGTAAGTCTGGCACTGCTGGCAGACTTTTTGTCATCGCACAGGGAGATCCTGCCTAGAAATGGAGCCAAGACGGAGAGAAATACGTTAGAGAGTTGGAAAAGGCAAGACCAAGACCTAATGGCAGCATCTGATGCCCTGGATCCAGCCATATGGGCTTCTTATCAGTTTCGTGAGCCCGCACGTTTCCTTTTTTGATTAAGTTGGTTTGAATTTGTTTGTTATTCTTACCTAAAAGACAGCTGACAGGGCGCCTGGGTGGCGCAGTCGGTTAAGCGTCCGACTTCAGCCAGGTCACGATCTCGCGGTCCGTGAGTTCGAGCCCCGCGTCGGGCTCTGGGCTGATGGCTCAGAGCCTGGAGCCTGTTTCCGATGCTGTGTCTCCCTCTCTCTCTGCCCCTCCCCCGTTCATGCTCTGTCTCTCTCTGTCCCAAAAATAAATAAACATTAAAAAAAAATTAAAAAAAAAAATTTCTGGGGCGCCTGGGTGGTGCAGTCGGTTAAGCGTCCGGCTTCAGCCAGGTCACGATCTCGCGGTCCGTGAGTTCGAGCCCCGCGTCAGGCTCTGGGCTGATGGCTCAGAGCCTGGAGCCTGTTTCCGATTCTGTGTCTCCCTCTCTCTCTGCCCCTCCCCCGTTCATGCTCTGTCTCTCTCTGTCCCAAAAATAAATAAACGTTGAAAAAAAAAATTTAAAAAAAAATAAATAAATAAAAGACAGCTGACAAAACAAAAATGAAGAGGCATAGGTGTTTCTCTTTGAAGATAACATGAGCAGCTACCTAGAAAATCTAAGAAAATCAACCAAAAAGCTATCAAAAACTAATGATGCAAGGTCAAATGCAAAAAAAAAATAGTCAACAAACTGATCGTTTTAAAAATAGGAAGTGTGATAAGAAAAAAAACAGATTCCATTTACAATAGCAACAAAATTAGGAAATAGTCACCAATAGCACTGTACCTTGCAGATATGTTCAAGAACTACAAGAAAAAGATTAAAACTAGACAAAGACTGAATAGGAGGATTTAATGTTGTCAAGATAACACTTGTCTCCAAATTACTCATAAACTCCATGCGTTTCTAGTCGAACAAGAATTGATCAGTAGCTCAATGGAAAAGAATAGACAGCCCCGAGACAAGCTCAGGTACATGAGAAGTTAGTATTGTGATAAGGAAAAGAATGGACTCCTCAATAAAGGATATTGAAACAATTGCCTATTAGAAAAAACTTGTTACTTTTTTTTTTTTTTGAGAGAGAGAAAGAGAGAGAGTGTGTACACACACGCCCACACGAAAGCAGGGGTGGAGCAGAGGGAAAGGGAGAGAGAGAATTTCAAGCTCTGTGTCCAGTGTGGAGCCCAATGGGAAGCTCGATCTCACCTCCATGACATGAGCTGAAATCAAGAATCGGAAGCTTAACCAACTGAGTCACTCAGGCACCCCTTAAGTTACTTTTTTTACCTCATGTGATTTTTTAAAAAATAAATTCTAGGTGGATTTAGGTAGGGAAACAAAAACATTATCAAACTATTAAAGGAAAATATATAGAAGACCATGTTTAGGACCTTTGGGGGTAGGAAAGGTCTCCTGAAACAATATGCAAAATGCAAAAGCTGTAAAAAGAGAAGGATTGAAAAGATAAATAAAATGTATTTCATTAACCCTTTAAATTTGTTGAACAAAAACTGTAAATGATATTAAAATTCCAGTTGTAGACAGGCGAGCACATCGTAACATATATAGCAAAGGACTTATAAGTTCTTTGTTATATGTCCTCAAGAAAAAGATAAACAAAATAGGAAAATGGACAAAATATATGAGAGGCAATTTACAAAAGAGGAAACATAAATGGCAAACATTTGAAAAGTTGCTCAGTCTCATCAGTTTGGGGGGGGGGGAATGCTAATAAAAACATGGGGATATCATTTTTCACACATTTGACCGACAATACATAACAAAGATTGGGTTAGCAAGCCTTCTGGAAAAGAGGTGCTCTCTTCTGTCATTGCTGGGAATGTAAACTGGTCAAGCCTTGTTGGAGAACAGATTGGGCCGTGGTCCGGACAACTTTAGATGCATCTATCTTTTGACTCAGCAATCTCACACTTTGGTATCCACCCTACAGAAATACTCGTGTATGTGCAAAAGGAAAGCAGGTTGTTCACTGAAGTATTAAAAACTTAGAGCAGGTTGAGCACTGGGTGTTGTATGGAAATGAATTTGACAATAGATTTCATATTTTAAAAAATAAAATAAATAAAAAATAAAAATAAAAACTTAGGGCAGGGGCGCCTGAGTGGCTCAGTTTGGTTAAGCATCCAACTTTGGCTCAGGCCATGATCTCTCAGGTTCGAGCCTCCCATCAGGCTCCAAGAACCTGCTTGGGATTCTTTCTCTCCCCTTCTCTCTCCCCCTCCCCTGCTCGAACTCTCACTCTCTCTCTCAAAATAAATAAATGAACTCAAAAAAGAAAAAAAAATGAAAGCAACCTAAATGATCATCAGGAGAGAGACTGTTAAATAAGTAGTGAAGCATCTGAGTCATGTAAGAATATGCAGTGCTTAAAAAAGAATTAGAACACCTAGACACAGAAAAATCTCCAAGAGACAAGGCTCAATTAAAAAAAAAAAAAAAAAAGCAAATTGAGGAACAATCCATACTATGTCCACATTTCATGATATGCAAAATTTCCTCTCCCTCTCTCTCTAAATCTCTCTAAATACACACCTATGTACATAAATAAATATACAGGTATATCATGCAGTTACGTAAATCTCTGAAAAGATACATTCCAAACTGAGATCGGTGTTTGCCCCATGCAGGAACCTGAGATGGAGGTGGGGAGGAAGGGTAGAAAGAAAAATGTTTTATTTATCTGTGGTGTGATTTTCTTTTTTTTAAGATTCCTTATAACTTTATGAATGCGGGTCTTCACTCTGTTTAGGAAAAGACCTTCCTCCTTTCGAAAGTCCTGCTCCTTGTGGGCATCTGGGCCCCTGCGCTGCATTCCAGACTAGCTGCATTCCTGGTGAGGTAGTGAGTCAGCCCAGTGTGCCCCAGGCTAGGCCGGGGAACAGCAGTTCTGTGCTTCAGTCCTGGGTCAACAGTCACAAAGACGGACCATGGGTAAATCAGTTTCAGTTCCTTTCTGGTAGCCAGCTCATTTTTGGAGCAGACATCACAGAATGGAGCGAGAATGAAGGTCAAACGAATTGCCGCTCCATAGGCCACTTCCCCCACCCCCACCCCCACCCCCTGCCCTGCCCTGGGTGCCTCTGGTAACCAGCCAAACCCATCCGGCAGCGGGGAGCTGGAGATTTTAGGGGAATTGCTTGTGGAATTTGGGCACCGCTCACAGCAAAAGGGCAGGCTGGGGATACCATTGCTGGAAATTTTTTAGTGCAGTCAAGTGTTCCTTGTCCATCTGGCAGACTTTCCTGCACTCTTTTTGGATAATTGTAGGGTAGACAAAATGGCCCTTCACCCCAGCGATGAAACTCTGGAGAGATGATCCATAGACCACAGAGATACACTGAAGTGGGCGGGGGAGCTAGAGTGCCATGAACAACCTCTAAAGGGAATGCTGTGAATAAAATCCTGACTTACCAGTCAGTGGCGTCCTAAAAGGAGAGGAAGTCGGCACGTATAAAACAGCTGTGTAAATTATAAAGCTTCCAGGGTACAACTAACCTCATCATGTTACTTCCTAAACACTGGATTCCCTCCTCCTTTCTCCTCTTATACCCCAAAATAATCTAAAACAATCATCAAACTGGGGGAAAGGCAAACCATTTTGGGAAGGAAAAAATAGCAGCTGCTCTAGATATCTTTTTCAGAGTCTGGCTAAGATCGTTTAAGTTATTTCTCATTCTCTTTTCTTCTTGGCTGCCTTGACAGCCCTTCAGGATTTCAGCTGGCTCCAAGCACAGCTCAATAAAGATTATTCCGGAGAAGTTTCATATTCCTAAGATTCCTTACATTTCTTTCTTTAATTTAGGAAATGAGGTTGAAAAGGCTGAAAAACAGCCCAGATTGCCCCATTTCCTATGCAAGTTTCTTGCAAAGCAAGCTGTGCCTCCCTTTCCAAGAAGAACAGAGAGAGGCAGTTCTGATTGGAAGGTGGGCGGTGGGTCCTCTGGAGCAGCGGTAGGACTATTTGTCTTTTGAAAAGGCCCCAGCGGGCCCAAAAGCTGTCTGAAAACTTTTTGTAAAGGAAGGGAAGGGGGGCGGGGGGGGGGGGTAGGAAACTTTTGTGTGCTCAGCCACTGGAAAAGCCAGTAACTGCTCTGTGGATTTCATTCATTCACCAAACGAATGTCTACTTTGCACCTGTGTGGTGCCAGGCTCTGTTCTAGATGCTGAGGGTAGATGGGTGAAGACGACTGACCAAGTGTCTGATCCCTGCAGGGAGTTTCTGTGCAGGAGGCGGGGGCTCCACCGAGAGGGCTGGAGGAAGCCCCGGCCCTGGCTGTTTCCTCTCAGTTGGGTGCTTTCCTTCCCTCCTTCGGGCTCTTGAGTCCCTTCCTCCTCCTGCGTCCTTGGTTTATTATACCCTTCACCTTTCCCCTTTATAATCACATGTGCCGTTTGTAAACATCAAAGGAAAATAAGCAGGACTGGGGAGCTGATGAAAATGAGGCCTATGACTCAGAGGAGGATGTTGTTCTATTTTTCGTTTATACAACTCTCTTCTCAGAAGAAAGCAGGAGACTTTTCGTTATGAGAATAGGCTGTCTCTCTGTTTTAGAGATTCCTCACCTCTGCTCTCATTGTCAAAGTCTCCTTTCAACCATCCACTGCGGTGTTGACCTCCAACTCACCTGGGCCCTCAGAGGAGCCTGGCAATCACTTCTTGTTTCCTCATGCAGCTTTGTTGTTTTTCGTCCTTCATTTAGTCTATTTCAAAAAAAAGAAAAAGAAAAGTCTCCATACACCTTGGCTTTCCCTGACCACATCCCATCCCAACTTCCATGCCCACCCAGTTAGCCTCAACCAATGACAGTGCTCATACTTTAGAGAGAAAATACAAACCATCAGAAAATCATCTCACCTACATAGACTGATTGTTTCACCCACTAGATTCATATGCTGAAACCTAATCCCTCTCGGTGGATTCACAGGTGGGGCCTTTGGGAGGTGATTGGGTCATGACTCCAGCCATCATGACTGGGATCAGCACCCTTGTAACAGAACCCCCCCTCCCAACAGTTCTCTTGTCCTTCCCCCAACATGAGGACACAGTGGGAAAATGACCAGGAAGCAGGCCCTCAGGAGACACTGAATGTGCCATGCCTTGATCTTAGATTTCCCAGCTTCCAGAACTACGAGAAATAAATTTCTGAGGGTGCCTGGGTGGCTCAGTCGGTTAAGCGTCTGACTCTTGATTTAAGCTCAGGTCATGATCTCATGGTTTGTGAGACAGAGCCCCATGTCGGGCTCTGTGCTGACAGTGCAGAGTCTGCTTGGGATTCTCTCTCACTCTCCCCTCTCTGGCTCTCATGCGCTCAAGTCTTTCTCTCTCTCTCTCTCTCTCAAAATAAATAAATAAACTTTAAAAAAAAAAAAAAAGAGGAGCGCCTGGTTGCCTCAGTTAGTTAAGCATCAGGCTTTGGCTCATGATCTCAACATTTGGTTATGATCTCAACGTTCATGAGTTTGAACCCTGCATTGGGCTCTGTAGTAATAGTTCAGAGCCTGGAACCTGCTTCAGATTCTGCATCTCCTCCTCTCTCTGCTCCTCCCCCACTCACACTCTTTCTCTCTCTCTCTCTCAAAAATAAATATTTAAAAATTTTTAATAAAAATTAAAAAAGAAAGTTCTTTATTTATAATCCAGCCAGTCTATCCTGTTATAGCAATTTGCCCCTGCACACATTTTCTCCACTTGCACAGAGAAAGGGTGCCTCTTAATTAAGGTGAGCCCCTGCACCACAGCTTTGTATCTACCCCATTTCGTCTTGTCAGGGAGAGCACTCCATCAGTTACCTACTTCTTTACCCACCCCCCTCCATTTCTTCCCCTCTGCTGGATCCTTTCCTTCTAACACAAAACCCTGGCCTTTCCTCATAAGAACTTCCTGCTAAAAGCTGGTCCAGAAACATCCAAGGACAGATAATAAAAAAAAATGGGGGGAACCAAGATGAAGGCTCTCATAAATACCATTATCTGACTGTTAGACCGTTTGGAATTACCCTTTATGTCTCTCACCTTCTACTCATACTCTACTTTCTGAGATGTTTTATCAACTATCTAACCTTTCCAGTGGACTTTCAGTTTTGCCAAACATACTGTTCGTTCCCAAGATTTCCACGTATTTCTGAACCTTCTTCCTATAGCATCCTTGCTCCTATTTTAGGTAGGTAATATCTTCTCAAATCTCTGAAAATACTAATTAGAGGTTGTGGGGTTTTTTTAAAAAAAATAAATATCTTTCAGGGCGCCTGGGTGGCTAAGTTGGTTAAGCGTCCCACTTCAGCACAGCTCATGATCTCATGGTTCATGGGTTCGAGCCTCGCGTTGGACTCTGTGCTGACAGCTCAGAGCCTGGAGCCTGCTTCAGATTCTGTGTCTCCCTCTCTCTCTGCCCCTCCCCCACTTGTGCTCTGTCTCTCAAAGGCAAATAAATGTTAAAAAAAATTAAAGAAATATATTTCTGTTCCTTAAATTATTTCTCTGTGGGATCCTTGTCATTAGGCGTAAGCTGCTGAGTACACCCATTTATATTGCTACTTCCAGTCGCATTCCTGAACTCCAGATTTATATCTTTAATTGCCTACTGAACAACTCTACTCGGACATCCTAAAGACACCTCAGAGTGAGCTCGTACTTTCCTCCAAACTTGTCGTTGTCTTTCATCTAGCAGTAATTCTTGACTGATCCTATTTTTACTCACCTGTTTCTCCTACATTAATTCCTAAAGGTTCTGTCTCCTTCATGTCACTCAATATTGTCCTAATGTCTCCTACTTTGCTGAAGAAACAGAGGTGGTACAACAGTTGGCACATCTCCATGCATTTAACTGCTCCATCTCAGGGAAGGTGGAGTGACGCGTGATTTGTACATCGGGAAGGACGACCTGGGCGTGTTAGTTCTGAGCCACCCTTTATTCTCTCGGCTGTTAACCCCAAGGACACACATTCTTTTCTTTTTTTTTTTTTTTTAAGTTTCTTTTTTCTTCTTTTTAGTAATCTCTACACCCAACATGGGGCTTGAACTCACGACCCTGAGATTAAGAGTCCCATGCTCTTCTGACTGAGCCAGCCAGACATCCCTATGGGGACACACATTCTAATAGTCATCCAGGTGCAGCATTCCCCAGAGGATGTCACAGTTTGGGTTCCTTGGAAAGCAGATGCTGAGATAGATATTCATGTATAGGAGGTTTATTAGCAGTGTTCTCAGGATCAATACTTGTGGAGGGAAGTGAAGAGAAAGGAAGGGAAGGGAAGGGAAGGGACGGGAAGGGAAGGGAAGGGGGAAGGGGAAGGGGAAGGGGAAGAGGAAGGGAGGGGAGGGGAGGAAAGGAGAGGGGAGGGAGGGAAGATTGGACAAAGGGAGAAGTTGAGCTGAGATTCAGTCTCTATAAAGGCTTTAGATGACCTTGGGGTGGGGGGGGTTCCAAAGCTGAGATGACCTTTCAAAGTTGTCTCAAATTGGGGCTAGGGAACCAAGACTTTATATTCCCCAATCTGATCTGTCATTGGATGCCAGCTACCCCAAGAAGGAACATGATTTGGGGCTAGTGGTTCTCTTTGGCCAAGGCCATCCCTAAAGAGGGCTGCTAGATGAGGGTTCTAGCAGCCCTCCCAGCAGCCAGGGGAATAAATCCTTTATTTCCGAAGAGGCATCCAGGTGGCCTTATCTCAGAGAAGCCTGCCCTATTCCAAGGGTTTACTAGCATCTCATTTGGCTCTCACATTCAGCCAAAACTTCCACCATAGTTGTTGTTTTTTTTTTTTTTTTCAGCCCAAAATAGCATGTTTTGGAGTCTATCTGCCCATGTTTGTTTTATTACTTAATTTTCTCAGAAACCTAGACTGGGACAAGGGATGCTAATTAAATCTCAGATATTTCTCAGTATCCTTCCCACTGCTCCCCAGGATCAAGCCATCTTCACCTCTGTCCTGGACTACAGCCATTTCCCATCTGGCCATCGATTCTACCTCCATTATCCATATCCATCCATTCTACCTCCCCAAAGGGACATTCCAAAAACACAGATCTGATTATCTCACTCCCATGTGTAAAACCCTTTCCTCGGGTGCCTGGCCGACTCAAGTCAGTAGAGCATACAACACTTGATGAAGCCGTGAGTTCCAACTCGTCATGAGTTGGAGCCCCATGTTGGGCGTAGAGATTATTTTAAACAACAAACAAAAAACAACCCTTTCCTGCTTTCCCCTTAGCCTCGGAGATAAGGTCTAACCTTAACAGGGCTGAGAAGGCCAACAAGATTTTATTTGAGCTCCCTGGTCTGGTCTGATTCTGTTAACACTCCCTTATCCTTCAGCTCTGTCCTTGATGCGCCAACAAGAGAAAAGTACTTGCAGTCTCCATCAGCACCCCAATGGTTTTCTTGGCTGTGCTTTTTAAACATTTCCTTCCTTCCTTCCTTCTCCAATCTCACTCACGTGAATGTGAGCATCTTGGGGGCTGGGGCACTTCTATGTTCTTACACCAGGCACTCAATAAATATCAAGTGAATGCATGAATGTATCTAGAAAGGATTTATATGCTTACTTATTAGCAGCGGCCACTAAACCTGGGAAAATGTTTAACTTTACTGTGAAAAAGGCACTCTGAAACAAGGAGATACAACCTTTCACACAGAAATTGGCAGAGTTTCTAACAATAATACTTAAGGCCACCAAGGGTATGGCAAAATGGGCACTCTGATACAACGCAAGCATCAGACAAGCATTTTGGCAATATGCAACAAGTCTTAAGATACTTAAATCACGTGCTGTAATAATTGCACACCTATGGATCTATCCTATCTAATCAGAGATAGAAGTAAAATTTATATACAAAGGTATTCACCATAACATGTTTTCTCTTGTACTCTCACACTGTTCATATGTTCCATAATGGGCGTGTTTTAGTTTAAAAACCAGCAAAATGTTAGTAAAATGCTGATAGGGTTAGAGTTCGCATCACAGCTAACGGGAGCCAGCCTCTGGGACAGCCCCATGCTTGTTGCTTCCTGGAAATGGCAGCAGATTGTTCCCTCGCACATTGTCCCAGAGATGATCTGGGCGGCCAATAAAATATGACGGAAAAAATGACACACGCATTTAAGATTAGGTTATAAAAGACTCTACAACAACCATGTTAGTCTCTTTCTTACTCTCAGATCAGACGCTTTTGGGGAAAGCCGACTGTCCTGTCATGAGGGCACTCTATGGAGAGACCTACAAGGCAAGACATTGAGGCCTCTTGGTAAAACCACACAAGTAAGCTTGGAAGCAAATCCTCTGGCCTAAGTCAAGCCTTCAGATGACTGCAGCCCTAATGACATCTTTTTGTTTTAAGTTGATTTTCATTTATTTATTTAGAGAGAGAAAGAGATAGAGAGCAAGCGGAGGAGGGGCAGAGAGCGAGGGAGACAGAAAACCAGGCAGGCTCTGAGCTGTCAGTGCAGAAACCCTCGAGAACCATGAGATTATGACCTGAGCCGAAATCAAGAGTCAGACACTTAACCAACGGAGCCACCCAGACACTCCATCCCCACTGACATTTTGACTGCAACCCTGAGTCTCCCAGTTAAGTTCCTCCTAGATTCTTGATCTAGAAAAACTATGAGCTAACAAACATTTATTGTCTTAAGCTGCTACATTTTGTATAGGATGATCAGGTGTCCAGGATTTACTAGGACTGAGTTTCCTGGGATAAGGGATTGTCAGTGCTAAAACCAGGGAAGCCCGGGGAAAATTGAGATAGCTGGTTAAACTAGTAGTTTTTCCACATAGTTTTAGTGAGATATAATTCACATACCTTAACATGTGCCCACTGAAATTTCAGTGGTTTAGTATATTCAGAGTTGTGCAACCATTTCCACAATCTAATTTTAGAACACGATTAAAAAAAAAAAAAGGGAAATCCTGTTCTCTTTAGCTATCATCCCCAGTCCTCCCAGCCCTAGGCAACCATTAATCTTTTGAGGACAATTGGTTACACAATAGATAATAAACACAAAGTTATGGGTAGCGGGATAAAGGATGCTTGCTTTTCCATTACTCTTTTACTGTATACTCTTTTAAATTGAGCGAATTTTTCCAATAGGCATATTTTCATTTACTCTAAGAAGGTAGTAATATTCTGATTTATTGAAAAGGTGATGAAGTTTCACGGAACTGTTTTCTCTACCCAGCATCTGTCAGCTCCCTGTTCTTCTGGTAACAACACTACCCTTCTTCCTTAGGAAAGTGCCTTTCCCCAACTCCAGGTTGTCCTGATGTGATTGCCACAAGACAAGGTGGATACTTGACTCAGGCTAGGACCATCAGATTTTTCTCTCCCAATAATTTGAACCTCGAGTAGAGGCACACAGGGACAGAAGGCATTTAAAACAAGTCATGGGGGAGGGAGGGGCAGAATACCAGAGAGCTGGTTAGGGAATGTTGTTTCTAAGATCTCTGTAAACTTCCTGGCTCTTCCTTCCTCTAAGACATTCAGTTATTCCTTTGATTCTTTAAGTTACTCCTCTATGGCTCCATAAATCTCTTCTTTTATTTAAGTTCATTTCTATTGCTCGCCACAAAAGAACTCTAACTGATCCAAATAATAATAAAGAATATTCATGGAGGGGAACGCCCTTCTACCTGCTAGGTGGAGTGCTGTCTCATTTGTGAATCTTTTAATAAAGCCAATTAGAGAGAAAGAGAGAGAGGGACAGAGACAGAGACAGAGAGAATAGTTATAGGGAATGGAGGGAAGTTTACCCCCTCAAACCCTCAAAAAAAAAACCCGTAAATCTATCACTCCAACACAAGTCTTACTTTTTTCATCTTACCTATTGGTTCACTTCTACATAGTTAGAATCACGGTATACATATCACCTTACATTTCAATTTTTCTACCTAACATTATACTTGCAAATTTTTTTAGCGTTTCTATAAGGAACTCTATACATCCTTTTTAATGTATGTTATTTTCTTGTACTGGTATATCATAATTTATTAAATCTTGATCCAGGGGTTGGATTTGGGGTTGATTTTAGTGTTTTGTCAGCAGACATCATGTTCAAAATGAACATTTTCACAGCAAGATTTGTGCTTCTGTTGAGTCATTTCTTTTCTTCGGATAAATTTCCAAAATTGAAAAATAGATATGCTATGAGTCTCATCCTTGTTCCTTTCATGCATCTGATGTGTTGCTTTGTAAAGTGAAAGGTGCTTTTGTGCCACAAGTAATTTTCTGTTTTGTATGTTTGGATTTCCATTTATAGGATATTCTTAGATTGGGCAAATTCAAACAAATAGAATTTACTTGGTTATAAATCGTGTTCTGTGTTCTGACTGTTCTACAAGTATTCATGTGAGTATGACTTTTTACATAAACCTTTTATTGAATATATCATAAATAAATAAAATGGCACAAATCAGAAGGGTAAGATCTCAATGACTTTTTACAAAGTAAACACTCCCTTGTGACCAGTATGAAGATCAAGGAGGACCTCTAGTACTCTAGAAATCCCTTTATGCTCCCACTCAATTACAACTTCCTGTCAGATATCCACAATCCTCAGGGCACCTGGGCGGCTCAGTCAGTTACGCATCTGATTTTGGCTCAGGTCATGATCTCATGGTTCCTGGGTTTGAGCCCTGCAGCAGGATCTGTGTTGACAGCTCAGAGCCTGGAGACTGCTTCGGATTCTGTGTCCCTGCCCCGCTCACTTGCTTGCTCTCTCTCTCTCTCTCTCTCCCCCTCTCTCAAAAATAAACAAACATTAAACAAAAATTAAAAAAAGAAAAAAAGATAATCCTGACTTCTATCACAGTAACCTAATCTCTTCTGTTTTAGAACCTTAAATAAATGCACACTTTTGTGTGCTGTTTCTTTCACTTGACATGTTTAAAAACTTCATCCATGTGTAGCAGCAGTCTGTCCATTCTCATTCTGCGTAGCATTGCATTGCAGAGATACATAATCTATGTAGCTATTCTACTATTGATGGGCATTTTGTTTTTTCCAAATTTTGGCCACTACTGGTTTGTAGGTTACTCCCATATTCAGTTTTCTTAGAAATTGCCAAACAGTTTTCCAAAGTGATATACCAATTTACATCCTCACCAGCAGCATAGAAGAGAGTTCCAGTGGCTCCCATCTTCTGATTTTAACCTGTGCTTTTGCTGTGTTTATTGGGCACTTGGGGATTCTCTTTTTGGAAGTACCTGTTCAAGTCTTTGACCCAGTTTTGAAATTCTAACTAATAAATATATAAGGAATGATTAGGTTGGAAAATCATCATTTTGTAAGCAGAGTAATGATTAATTCAGGAAAGAATCATCAAAAGATGTTAAAAGTTAGTGGGTGAGGGATGCCTGGGTGGCTCAGTCGGTTAAGCATCTGGGTCTTGGTTTTGGCTCACGTCATGATCTCAGGTTTTATGAATTCGAGCCTTGCATTGGGCTCTGTGCTGGCAACATGGAGCCTGCTTGGAATTCTCTCTCTCTCTCCCTCTCTGCCTCTTTCCCCCCACCAAAAAAATAAACTTTAAAAAAAAATTAGTGGGTGAAATTTAATGAAAAACAAGATATTTACATAGTCTCAAAATATCTCCACATAAAATACCTTTAGTTACATAGAGGAAACTAATTTTATAAGAGAGGAATGTGATATACATCACCTTAACTCGGCAATAAAGTTAACACTACCAGTAATGGGACAAACCAAAGCCACGGGCATCCTGATGTAATATGCTGTCGCAGGTATAATATTATTTCTTTGGTATTCCTGCCAAAAATGCATTATCTGAATCAATTCATGAGGAAACATTAATTGAACCCAGTAGAGGTACATTCTGCATAATAACAAGCTTGTACACTTCAAAACTTCAGGATCATAAAATAAAAAGTAAAGATAATGAATATTTTGGATTTTAAAAGATTAAAGTGATATGACAACTCGTGTAATGTGTGATCCTGGATCGGACCCTGGACCAGAAAAAAATACTTTTTTTTTAATTACAAAAAGTTGTATTAGGAAAACTGGTGAGATTTAGTAAGTTCTATAGATTACATTAAATTATGTATCCTTGTTTTGGTAATTTTACTGTGATTATATGCATGGATTGTCCTTAAAATTATATACTGAAGCATTTTAGTGATAAAGAGATATCATGTCTTACTCGTAAATGGTTCAGAAAAGTAAATAGATTTTAAATAGACAAAGTGACATTAAAAAGACAAATGTGTGGGGCGCCTGGGTGGCTCAGTCAGTTAAGCGTCCGACTTCGGCTCAGGTCATGATCTCATCGTCTGTGAGTTCGAGCCCGCGTCGGGCTCTGTGCTGACACCTCAGAGCCTGGAGCCTGCTTCGGATTCTGTATCTCCCTCTCTCTCTGACTCTCCCCCCATTCATGCTCTGTCTCTCTCTGTCTCAAAAATAAATAAACATTAAAAAAAAATTTTTTTTTAAAGACAAATGTGATAAAATGGAAATAATTACAGAATCTTGCTGAGGGTGATACAGGAGTTTTTCCTCTTTCTTTACAACTTTTCTAGAAGTCTGAAACTCTTTCAAAATAAAAGACTACCAAAAAGAGAGGAAATCCCTAGTTTGCTAAGAGTTTTAAATCATGAATAGATGTTGAATTTTATCAAAACTTTTTCTGTATCTACAAGGATGAATATATAAATTTTCTTTTATATTATTAATTGGGTACATAATAAGATGTTAATGTTAAACCAACTTTGAATGCTTGAAAAAAACACATTTTATGTATAATATATTATTGGGTTTGTTTTGCTGATATTTAATTTAGAAGTTTTTCATCTTTGATAAGAGAGAGACTGGTCTGTAATTTTCCTCTCTTGTAATGACCTTCTCAGGTTTGGGGATCAACACTTTATTGGCCTCATAAAATAAGTTATCATTTCTTTTTTTCTGTTCTCTGAAAAAGTTTACATATGATTGATGTTACTTCTTCCTTAAATATTGGGAAACTATACTGGTGAAGACATCAAATTCTGGAGATTTATTGTGTGAAGATTAAAAAAGAATGTTTGCTTATTTTTGAGAGAGACAGAGCATGAGAGGGAGAGGTGCAGAAAGAGAGGGAGACACAGAACCTGGAGCAGGCTCCAGGCTCCCAGCTGTCAGCACAGAGCCCAAGCAGGGCTTGAAATCATGGACCACGAGATCATGACCTGAGCTCAAGTCAGAGCTTAATGGACTGAGCCACCGAGGTGCCCTTATTGTGTGAAGAGTTTTAGTCACTATTTAGTTTCTTTGGTTGATAGGACTATTCATGTTTTCTACTTCTTTGGTGTCACTTATTGTATTGGGTTGTCCTAGAAATTTCCCGTTTCATCTAAATTTTCAAATTTATTGACATTAGGTTTTCTAAAATATTTTTAATTCAACTTGTAATGTCTGTAGGATTTCTGGTGATGTCCCCATTTCCAAGCCTGATAAAGTTAATATGTACCCTTTTTGTTCTTGTTTCTGTTTTATATGTGTGATCTGTCTTGCTAGATTTACCAGTTCTATTATTTTTTTCAGTGACTCTTCTCTACATTTTTCATTAATTTTTTTCCCTTCACTTTACCATTACTTTTTTTTGTTTTATTAATTTAAAAAATCTTTTTTAATGTTTATTTATTTTTGAGAGAGACATAGAGCACGAGCAGGGGAGGGGCAGAGAGAGAGGGAGACACAGAATCCAAAGCAAGTTCCAGGCGCTGTCAGCACAGAGCCTGACGTGGGGCTCAAACTCACGAACCGCGAGATCATGACCTGAGCTGAAGTTGGACGCTTACCGACTGAGCCACCCAGGTGCCCCTATTTTATTAATTTTTTAAGTTTATTTGTTTATTTTGAGAGATAGAGAGAGTGTGAGTGCGGGAGCAGCAGAGAGACAGGGGGGATCTTAAGCAGACTCTGCACTGTCAGTGCTGAGCCTGACGGGGCTCAAACTCACAAAACTGTGAGATCATGACCTGAGCCAAAACTAAGAGATGGATGCTCAACTGACTGAGCCACCGAGGTGCCCCTATCATTACCTTTTTTATACTTTCTTCAGGTTTCATTGGTTTTTTTTTCTAAGTTCTTGAGATGGATACTTAGGTAATTCTTGTTTAAAGCCATACATTTCAGCCTTTAAGATTATAAATTTCCCCCCGAACACAGTTTTAGCTGCATCTTAAAATTTTTAATGTGTCATGTTTTTATTGAGTTCAAAATATTTTTTCATTTCCACTGTTATTTTTTCTTTGACTAACGGATTATTTAAAAGTAGTATATTGCCTAATTTCTATGTGTTTGGGAATTTTGTTGTTTTTAAAAAATTGTTGACTGCTAACTTAATCCCCCTCTGCTCAGAGAACATACTCTGCATGATTTCTTTTGAAATATGGTGAGGGGCTTGCTTTATGGCCCAAGAATTGTCACTTTTAGTAACTATTCAATGCTCACGTGAAACAAAAGTAAATTCTGCAGTTGTTGCCTAAAAAATTCCGTATGCATCAACTGTGTCAATTTTGTTAGTCATATTTAAATGTTGTGTACCCTCACTAATTTTTTCTCATTCTTTCCAACACTGAGAGATGTATTAAAGGCTCCTACCGTGATTATAGATTCGTCTATTATTCCATGCAGTTTCAGCAATTCTTTTGCTGTATATATTTTGTAGTGTGTTGTCGGTTGTGTACAAAATTAGAATTGTTATATCTTCCTGATTGGTTAATATTATTATCGTGAAATATCACACTTTATTTCTAATGATGCTTCTTTCCCTAGAGTCTACTTTATATATTATTGTATAGCTGTACCAGCTTACTTTGGGTTAGTGTTTGCATAAAATGTCTTTGTTTCACCTTTAATTTTTTTGTGGTAATTATTTTACTTATTTGTTTATTTTTCTCTGTCTGGGATTTTACTAGATTACTTTTTTTCCCCAACATACCTGTTTTGGAAGATGGAGACAAAAAGGTACAAACTCACACGAAGTAAACAAGATAATATAATCAGTTCTACAAAGTGTATTTTATAAAAGAAGTAGCACTAGGAACCAACCAAAATAAGTCAGGGAGCCCCAGCAGGGACTGTAAGAGAACTTGGGAAGATATACTTATGCCCACCATACTGACCCTGTCCCTGACCTCTCCCTGTGAGCAGACCAGAGCCCAGCACCCTCCATCCCCCTTACAGATGGATGCTGCTGCAAACTGGGACTATGACCTTGGAAATCTAATGGCAGCAGCTGGTCTGAAGGGGCATAGCACACCCTCTGGTACTTCTGTGGTATAATTTTAGATTGTAACTTTTATATCTTTTGTAAACAGCATATATATACTCATCATAATATTATATTATTAAATCTTTATATTTAAAACCAGTTTGGAAATCTCTGCTTTTTAATGGAATATTATACCATTTATATTTAGGGTAATTAAGGATATATTTGGATTCATAGCTAACACCTTACTATTTTGTTTTCTATTTATCCTATTTGTTACTTGGTCCTTCTTCTTTCTTGCCTTCCTTTGATTTAATTGACTACTTATAAAAATTATTATGCCATCTTTCTTCTATTTATACATTATGTTGTTTATACATAATTTTACTATTCTGTTAACAGTAACCCTAGAGTTTATAATATGTACCCTTGTTGTTTCAGTTTAGCATAAATTAATACTTTTACTGCGTCTGAGGCAATATATCCTTGCTGGCATCCTCGTCAGAGGTGTCTACTATCCTGATATGCTATCTAGGAGTAGACATAGGTCTTTACCATTTATGGAAACCGACTCCTGTCTGATTCTCTATCCTTCGGGATTCAACAGATCCAAATTCTCCTGAAGTGAAGCCACTCCCCTTTTCTTAGAACCCCTTTCCCCTGCCAGAGAGTTATGTTTTCTGCCTCCCTGAGGCTTTAGAAAATCACCATCTTAACCCTCCCTCTAGAGAAGAGAAGGGAAAAATACTTCTCTTTTTACTATGATAAACTTATAGATAAGAAAACAAGATACAATTTATTAATCTACTATCCTCTCATACCTACTAATACGTTGGGTTGTAAATCTAACCATAATCACAATATTTTCATGGGGAAATTAATTCTAAGTTACAAACACTTATCCTTTAGGGAAATTTTAGGACCCAATCTACTCTCTCTCTCTCTCTCTCTATATATATATATATATATATACATATATATACATATATATATATATGTATATATATATAATTTGTATAATAGCATTTTTCTGACTTTATTTAGGGAAAGGAAAAATTGCAGAGACCGATGATAAAGCTCCTCATTACTATAGGAAAATTCTGGTCACTTTACTTCAGGGTTTTGCTTCAACACTAACATTTTTAAAATGAGTGAAAATGAGGGAATATATGATCTTTTACCAAATTGCGTGAAATTTTCGTGCCCTTAGTTATGTTCATTAGGACACAAATGACATAGAGATAGAGGAGGGTAATAAGAGATATAAGTCCCTGAGGCACACTGTAGAGTTAAAAAATGCAGTCATAAATACAGATGGAGGTAAGTTTTAATTTAGAGAACTGTGTTTTGAGTGTTATAGTACTTAGGCCAAAGAACCACGAGATAGTGGCCTGGTTTCATACAATATTACAAAAGTTTCCTTGGGAAACTGTTCAGGCACAAAAGTGGTAATAGTTTTGACCTAGAAGCTACTGCAAAGCTAAAAGTAACCATACTGATTCTTAAATTGATCTCATTCTTCAATACCCAACTTTTGGTTCTGAGGAGAAATAAATACCAGAATGAAGGCAGATTGATAACAATGTATATTTGTGTGTGGCTATGTAGCATATTATAAGAGGAAATGTTTTTCCAAAATAATTTGTAAGTTTGGCCTAGGATCAGCTGAAAACTGGAAATGATCTATGAAACAAGTCCATAGTCATAAAATAAAATTTTAAAATCTGCTTTTACTCATAAGAGATTTTCCACACTTAATCATTCAAGAACTGATTATCCAGAATGTGTAATATACAAACCCGCTATTTCTTTTTTTCCCTTCTGCTGCCTGAGTTTTGGTCATTTCGCAGCTCATTACTATTTTCTCTCTGGGAAAATAAAAGCAAATGTAGCTCCAACTAGTATTTTCAACTTTCTAGATAAAGGCTTTCTAGCAAGAGTAATAATTATTGGTTTATACACCACTTTTCTTTTAATAAATGTCTGGTTAGACTCTGCTGGGCACTGGGGAAGGATTTTAAAAGTTCAAGACATTATCTCTGCTCTTAAGGTTCTTACAATATAACTGGAGAAACAAGGTTTGTGTACAATAGAGCCAAATATTACTGCAATACAATATATATTTAAACAACATGAAAGAATTCTGGTCATACAAACATTGTATACAAGAGAACTTTATTTTTTTTTTTCCTACCCCTTCTCAGTACCTAAAATGTGGCTTCAACATACTGAGAACAAAAGTCATTTTGATAAAATCATCATAGAATACAAGAGAACTTTATAGACCTATTGTGGTTTAGAAAAGGGAGAGCATAGTATGGACTGACAAGATTGTCATAGAAATTCTCAATAAGGTAGTGAGACTTGAATTAAATATCAAAGTATGGATGGAATTTTAACATGGAAAAAGGAAAAAAAAAAGAAATTTCTGCACAAAGAGAAAAATCCTGTAATTCCACCATTAAAAGAACATTTATATTTTTAAATGAAATATTTCAAGTATATATGATATAGAAAATAATATCACAAACTCATCTTTCCCACCAGTTTTTGTCAAACATTTACTTTTTGCCATATTTTTTTTCCAATCCACTTTGGGGGAAATACAGATTTGGCTAAAGGCTTCTGCATACTCTATCATTATCCTTCTTTTTCAGCAGAGGTAACAACTATCCTAAATTTGGAGTTACTATCACTAAGAGTATTTTAAAATGTTTATCACACATGGAAATATGTACTATTGTTCCATGGGTCTGAAGTTAATGTAAATGGTAGCAAGCCTTATGGGTCTCCTGCCACTTTTTTGTTTTCACTAGATATTCTATTTTTTGAGATTGATGCATATTATAGCTCCAGTTCTAGTTCATTTATTTTAACTATGATATGGTATTTCACTGTGTGGTCATACAACAATTTACTTAACCATTCTCAGGATGATGAACATTTAGATTGTCTCCAATTATTTTCCTGTTATACATGATGCTTCAATGAATATTCATTTACATGACTCCTTATGCGTTGATGGGAGAGTTTCTTGCAAATATAGAGAGAGAAATGGAATTGCTGGATTGTAAGATAAGGGCATCTTTCGTTTTAATAAATGTTGCTAGATTGCCTTCTAATGTAATTGTACCAATTTATTTTCCACTCAGTGGTATGTAAGAGTTCCCATATCTTCCTTATTTTTGCAATTTTGATGACTACATCACAGGCATGGAACTGCCAGAGTACCCTAGAGTCAATTCTTCCTGTAAATGGGCTGTCTGTGTCGATGATGCTCAGAGTTGGATCTCCTTATGAACCAGCCTGGCCCAGGCTTACAGGAGATATGAGTCTTCTTAGAACTGGGGAAGAGTCAAGAAAGAATGGTATGGTGGCTGAGGATTGTATGCACATTTTAATCATTGTTGTGTCCCCACGATGTAGCACAACCTGAATCTCAGTAAGCAAGGCTCAGTAGGTATTCAATTGAGTGGAACTAATCATTAAGCCTGATCTCTTTCTGGTTTTCACTTCTCGAAGCTTCAATTTCCCCATCTGTAAATTACAGATGATGATAATTTAAGGGATCACCCAAAGATACAAGAAGATATAAAAGTGAAAACATTTTTAAACTCTAAAAAGCAATGCAAATTAAGTTAGAAAAGATTTGAGAGCTGTTTCTGTGTCATGACTTCTTAGTATGATCAGTTAACATTTTAGCAGTTCAAAACCATTGCCAAATTTCTCATTGGCATTCTTCTTGGAACTCTAATAAGTCCTGGGGTCCCATATGCCTAGACTCTGCTCAGTATCACATGTAAAGATACATGGCAATTTTTAAAAGGTATTCCAACTTTTTACAGATCTCAAAGAACATCAGAGAACCCATTTATGGTTACAGAGACACACTTGGGTTCCATTCTATTCTCTCTCTCTATAAATCCCCAAACTCTTTCTCTAGGACCTAGTTGATTGGGCTTTTGGTTACCTCCCTTCTCCCTTTCTTCCAACACTTTGAAGGTTGACTTAACTCCTTTCTAGCTAAATTATTCCCCTTCTCTTCTCATTTCCCCACTCAGGTCTACATTCTTTTTACCTTAGATTACACATCACAAATATAGCAAGCTAGGGCAAGCTAGAAAACACTGCCTGGGAGAAGAATAGATATTCATATCTCAATAAATCATCCCAGAGCATAAGGTCTTGTTATGGAAGCCAGTAACATTATTTTCCCTTCGAATGTTTCAAACACAAGATTTGTAAACACTTTCTGCTTCGTTTAAGTGGTCCTTCCTTGAAAGAAAGAAAGAAAGAAAGATTGCTCACCACTGCTCTATACTCTCAAACTTTCACTTAGAGATCTCATGATTGATTCTACCATCTTGACTTATATGACTCACATTTACACATCACGATCTAATTCCCTCTTGCACTTCCTAAATCTGTCACTGTCCTTGTAATGTCTCCTCCTTAATGCCCTTTCATCCCCTCAAACTCAACATACTTAAAAGTGAACTCACATTCATTCCAAATTTAGCTTCCCCGCAGGACTTCCATATTTCCATTGTTGGCATTTTAAGAAATTATGTTTATTGCCCAGGTGTAGTATTATCAGAAGAAGAACAAAATGGGGCCAGAGAGACTAATTAAGAGACTTGCACCACATAGCAGAAACAGACTGCATTCAGATTTGCAGACATGGTGTTTTGGGTTTATTTGGAATGACCTGAGAGTTAGGTGAGAGGTAAACCCTAAATACCAGTATCAGCAACTTAAGAGTATTATACTTTTCAGCATTAAAATTCATGTAAACATTTTCAGGTATTGATGCCCAGTTAACAGTCTCGAGGTTGAGATAGAGAAAGACTGCCTATACGCGGTGCCACATTTATGCTTGTAAAAGGCTATTCACAAATTTCACAGAGGGAAATTGTAAATAAAATACAGAGCATCAGGGAAATTTTCATGAGTTTCCTTCCTTTTGTTATTCCGTCAACACAGGTTTAAACCATTCTGATGGTATCAGATGCTTAGCTGGGGAAGTTCATAACTGAGTCTTGATTTAAACATATATACATATTTTATTTTTTTATTTTAGAGAGAGAGAGAGTGGGGAAGAGGGGCAGAACGAAAGAGAGAGAATCTCAGGCAGACTCCGTGCTCAGTGCAGAGCCTGACACGGGGCTTGAACTCGTGAACCATGAGATCACTGTGACCTGAGCCAAAGTCAAGAGTCAGATGCTTAACCGACTGAGCCACCCATGCACTCCTAAACATATATATTTTTAAAAGTATCTTTAAGTAACCAAGATGATCAGATTCCAGGCAGGAAGTTTGGCTCCCATACCAAGAAGAAATATGCCTTGATCCATCCAGATGGGCTTTGCTATGAGCTCAGACCCAGCAAATGGATGTCCTAGGCAGAGATCTGGGTCAATTTGAGAAATGGGTTATCTTCACATCAGCTTGAACTGTGAGCAGGGGTAGGAATAATGGAAAACTCCTGGCACTTTATTTGAATTATTTAACTTAGCTTTTATTGCTATTTTTTTGGTGTGTTTTGATCAAGAAAACCTCCATACCAGGTTTAAACCAAATTAGTGAATTTTTTTTTCCCAAAGAGATGAACTTTCTAGATCTGTAAGCAGATAGCTTTACCACAGGTTTTGTTGGGAGTGGGGGTTGGAGTCCTCCTAAGAGTAAGAATTACTAGAATAAAGTTTTCTTCTTCTTCTTCTTCTTCTTCTTCTTCTTCTTCTTCTTCTTCCTTATTTCTTTTGAGAAAGAGCGAGAGCGTAAGGGAGGGGCAGAGAAAGAGGGAGAGAGAGAATCCCAAGCAGGCTCCTCACTTCAGCACAGAGCCCTACGTGAAGCTTGAACTCACGAACTGTGAGATCATGACTTGAGCCAAAACCAAGAGTCAAGAGTCAGATGCTTAGCCAACTGAGCCACCCAGGTGCCCCTAGAATAAAGCTTGTTTTAAAAAAGGCCAGCATGATAATGCTCTGGGCAATAATCTGCTCTGGAAAAAGTGTATATCACCACATTTGTTCTGGACCAACTCGATCTGGCCCCATAGTGGCCTCACTCTATATTTGGGAACTAAGGGTCAGGGCAATGCCCTTTAACTGGGAGTATCTAAGGGGAACTGTAGGCTAGATATTATGTAAAAAGGAACTGGGAAACACTATGCTGTAATCTACCATGGGATAAAAGGTTAATATAATCAGGAGTTTCATCAATAAGATTATCTTAGCATCTCTTAGTCTCTTACCCAGCCTGTATCCCACCTGTACTTTCTTGTAGTCCCTTGATACTTCGTTATCTATTTTTCACACAGCCTGTACCCCTCAAGGATTAGTTGAGTTAAAAAGATATTAACTACAGTGCTGGCCAAACAGCACCCCCTCAAACTCCTGGCTTCTCAAGAAGATAGGAAATTCTTGTCTATCCAAACAAGGCTCTAGGATCTTGTCTAATTTGTTTGTCTTTTCAAGACCTCACCTGGTAGCAATATTGGGTAGAGGTACTCTGTGCCTTGTTTTGTTGTTGGTGTTGTTATATGTGCTTGGTGATGAGAAAATGGTATCTGGTCTGATGAACTCTTGGCAAGACAGGAAATTTATAGTAGGATGCACAAGACCAGGTTTCCTGTCCCCAGAATTTTATGGCAATGAGGTTTCAAGAACGCTTCTGATGATATGATTAAGAAGGGAGCAAATGTGGATTTTGGAGATTAAAAAAAAAATTTTTTTTAACGTTTATTTATTTTTGAGACAGAGAGAGACAGAGCATGAACGGGGGAGGGTCAGAGAGAGAGGGAGACACAGAATCTGAAACAGGCTCTGGGCTCTGAGCAGTCAGCACAGAGCCTGACGCGGGGCTCGAACCCACATTCCGCGAGATCGTGACCTGAGCCGAGGTTGGACGCTTAACCGACTGAGCCACCCAGGCCAGGCGCCCCAAGGAGATTTTTAAAATCAGGACCCAAGGGCCAGGTTGGACTTGAGGATTATATAATCTAAATGGCATCCCTTGGTGTTGAGCAGTACAGCAGCCCTGAGTTTGTCATGGCTATTAAAAAAGAAAAAAAAACTGAATCAAAGTTTAGGCTAAAATATAGTGTTCAGATAACAGGTAGTTATAATCTTCCTATCGTCAACATTGATCAGACTGCCTGTGGAATACTGAACTCACCTCCTGGTGCCAGAATTTACAAAGATATTCACAGGGCACCTGAAGGGCTCAGTCAGTTGAGCGTCTGACTCTTGGTTTTAGCTCAGGTCATGATCCCAGGGTTATGGGATCAGGCTCCCTGTGGGACTCTGTACTGAGCATGGAGCCTGCTTGGGATTCTCTCTCTCCCTCCCTCTCTCTCTCTCTCTTTGCCCCTCCCCAGATGGTGCTCATGTGCATGTGCGCTCTCTGAAAATAAATACACATTTAAAAAATACTTACTTAAAAAATAAAGTGGAAAAAAAAGATATTAACAAATTAAATGTGTCCATAATGAGGGTGTCTGGATGCGATGTATGAAGACTATAATGTATGACCAAATTGAAGGGGATCTGGGAGAATAACACTAAGAGGAGACACAACAGCAGAACAGGGACTATGGGCTTCAATAGTTAGACTGACACTGACCTCCATAGTGACAGATCTGATGACACTTTTCTGTCTCCCTCCTTGTCAGTCTCTTTCTGGCATTTATCACAAGCTTGATCACTCTCTTAAAATTCCCTCCTTCGCTTCATTGATATCAATTGTACTAGTTCAGCAGATGGTAAAATTGAATTAGAAGTGTAAGATGCACCTGTGAAGGATAAAGAGGGAAGGGAGCAGGAGTAGGAGGGAAGACTCTCAGACTGCAATGCATGGCTTCATACCTGTGAAAGGAGAGAAAGAAGGAAGAAGGACTGGGTAGGAAGAGCCTCAGTCTGCAGGGACGCTCTGTAACTGGCTCAGTAGGCTCACGGGGGGGCCCGGAGCAAAGCTGCCCACTAGAGGAAATTCCATGGGCAGGAATGGCCGGCTGTGCTCAGTCATTTGTTGGGAGCATCTGGGGAGACTGAGACCTCTGCATGAGTTCTGTGATGGATCCCAAAGGCATGGTAGCTGGAGACTGTCAGCGATTCACACTCCTACAGCAGGTGCTTCCTTGAAGGGACTCCTAAGTGGTACACACCTATGGCTTCCATACCATTCCATTTCCACATAATGGATTCCACCTTCCTAGCCTCCTTTGCTAGATCCTCTGCCTTTGCTCACAGTCTAAATGTTGGGGTTTTCTAGGAACCTGTTTTCTGCCTACCTATTCTACTTATTTTCCCTATGAGAATTCATCTCAACCCACAATTTCAAAGACATCACCCAATGTTGATGCTGAGTCCATATGTTCATTCAGACCATCATTTTCTCCCACCTGGACTGCTATAATGGTCTCCTATTCTCCCAGCTCATCTCCAGTCTTGCCACCTGCCTTCAATTCATTTGCCACCTGCAGCTGGTGGACTATTTCTAAGGAGCAAATTAGACCATGTTACTTCAGTGCTGAAAACCCACCAACAGCTCCCTTTTGTTCTCAGGAAGAAATGTGAATTATTCAACACAACTTACATGCTCCTTAATGGACTGGTCCCTGCTTACCTTCTAGCCTCGTTTGTCATTCTCCTTAAAGGGAACTACTTTAGTTTCTTCAAATGTAATCTCTCTACCCTTGGTATGGAGTATACCTTCTTGCCTGGCTAATTCTCTACTTGTCTTTTAAATCTCAGTCTGGAGGGTCCTTCCTCTGTGAAGACTTCCATAACCTGCAAAGACTAGATTCGGTGCCCTCCTATGTGATCCCAGAAACTGTGTGATAAAGGGCAGGTGAAATCTTGGTTGTGAATCTACAGAGGGCAGTGAAACACCACTTGGGTGCTAAGTATTAGAAATCGGAGGGACAATATTTTACATACCAGAACTTCTCTCAGGAAATATACTATATGAGATAGAAAGGAATACTACAGTAACAGTTTGATGTGGGTGACAGTTCTCCCAAGGACATGATAGGCAAACATTCTCAATCCAGTCACCACGCCCCCCCCATCCTCCACCCCAGCCCAACCCTAGACATTCAGAAATATGTGTGGCTATTTTTGTTGTTGATGCCAATGTTGCTGGGAGCAGTATTAAAATAGAGGACAGTCCCACACAAGGAAGAATTGTCCTACCCAAAATGCTAATAAAACCTCCATTGAGAAACACTGTACTGGGACATATGCAAATCTGGGAGCAGAACTGAATTGCTCAGAACATCAGAGTGGGAGTTGAAAGTTGACACCTGAGGACTTCCATCTCCACCTACTCCCCATGCAGAGCTCTACCTTATCTGTAAATAAATGTAGAGTATACCATTTAAATTTTTTTTTTCAACGTTTATTTATTTTTGGGACAGAGAGAGACAGAGCATGAACGGGGGAGGGGCAGAGAGAGAGGGAGACACAGAATCGGAAACAGGCTCCAGGCTCTGAGCCATCAGCCCAGAGCCCGACGCGGGGCTCGAACTCGCGGACCGCGAGATCGTGACCTGGCTGAAGTCGGACGCTTAACCGACTGCGCCACCCAGGCGCCCCTACCATTTAAAAATACATTTGTTTTTGAGAGAGAGTGAGAGACAGCATGCACACGAGAGAGCAGGGGAGGGGCAGAGAGAGACAGAGAATCTCAAGAAGGCTCTGTGCTGACAGCAGAAAGCCTGATGCGGGGCTCAACTCTTGAACGATAAGATCATGACCTGAGCCAAAGTCAGAGGCTTAACTGACTGAGCCACCCAGGTGTCCCTGTTTAAAGAAAATTTTAAAACATATATTGGCTTGAAAAAGAGCCAAATTATTAGCCCAAGGAGCACCTAATAAATATCTCCTTCTAACTCTGCTTCCCTGCACCCTAGTACTTACCTCATTGTAAAGGAATTATCTGAGAATTTGTAGCCTCAACTTGAATTCAGGGACCATTTGAATTCAGGCCCTATTTCACATTCAGAATCTAACATAGTGTTTGGCGTGTAATAGATAATAAATATTTCTAAACTATGACTCTTAAAATTTAAAAATTAGCCGTGACACCTTTTCTAAGTTTCAACTCTATGTGTTTTTTTTTATGTTTATATATTTTGAGAGAGAGAGAGAGTGAGACCGAGCAGGGGAGGGGCAGAGAGAGGGGGAGAGAGAGAATCCCAAGCAGGCTCCATGCTGTCAGAGCAGAGCCCGATGCAGGGGCCCCACCTCACAAACAGTGAGATCATGACCTGAGCTGAAATCAACAGTTAGAACCTTAACCAACTGAGCCACCTAGGCACCCCTCAACTCTATTTTTCGTCACTAATTTTACATTTACAGTTGAGCATCTCAATCTTACCAGGTAAGAAACAGAATCATTTACTTCGACCTAACGTTAAAACCCTCCCCCAAATAAGCCTCATACCTCTGTTATGGCAAATGCTATCACCCTCTTGGGACCTTCTCAGTTGTTTAAGCCTATTTGTCACCCATTGTCTACCTGCTTCCTCACCCCACGGACCTTTAATTCCACAGTCCAATGATCTTTATGTTCTTTGTCTTCTGTCTTCAGCATCCCTGGCCTCCATTCAGGTTCTCCTGTATATGTTATTGCATTTGTTTTCCTAAATAATATCTCCATTCCTATCCCCATGACTTGTCACCCTTTAAAGCATTCTAAAATGGGGTGAGGGGAGTGGGAGGTTGGGTTAAATAGGTGACAGGTCTGAGTGCACTTGTAATGAGCATCAAGTAATGTATGGAATTGTTGAATCACTATATTGTACACCTGAAACTAATATAACATCGTAAAAAATAATAAAGTTACACTTATACCAAAAAAAATTTTTTTTAATTCTAAAATATATCCAAAATAGTAGCAATTAATACTCTGTGGGCTTACTGTGGTAAGGCACTGCTGACTTTTGTTTCGTTTTGACTCCATAACAGCCCCACTTTGAAATAACCTCCTCAAGGTCATTCAGTGAAGGGACAAAGCTAGGAATCCAGGTAGCCTGACTCAGAGCTCTGCTAGGCTAGGCTGCATGACATCCTGGAATTCTCTGTCATTGTGTTAGATATGTCTCCATCTGATTCTCCTCCTCTGGTGGATGGCCTGGTTGTCGTCTTTTTGAGCCAAGGCCTGCTTTGTGTTCCTTTCCCAGAGCTGTTGGTCTACTGAAATGTGAGTGGTGATTATGAGGTCAGTAAGCCAAGGAAGTGGATCTGATGGGTGGTTCAGACAAGAAGTCTTCAGGGTAAAACTGAGAGCTGGTACAGAGACCAAAGAATCCCTAAGCCACACACCCATGAAGGATGGGCTAAGAGAAGGGTGGTCTGAATATACTGTCCATTTTAGCCTTTACCTGCTCCCTACCGTGTGATGCTCACATGGGTGAGTGCTTTAAGGGGCTTAGGGCTAAGTGGCCAGCCTGGAGCGTACGACCTCCCCTTTACTTCTTTGGCTAACTCCAACACATTTTTCAGGATTTACCTTTAGCATCCTTCCTATATCTTCCTGCCTGCATTCCTGCCCCTCTTCTGTGCTTCTCAGTTATGTGAGACTGCCTGAGGGCAGGCACTGTGGCTTTTCTTCTCTGTATTCTGTACCACTAGAATTTAATAATCATTGGCTCTAAATGCATGACAGGGAGGCAGATTTGGGCTTAGCATAAGATAATTTTTTAAAATTAATTTTTGGGAGACAGAGAGAGTGGGAGTGGGGGAGGGGCAGAGAGAGGGAGACAGGATCTGAAGCAGGCTCTGTGCTGACAGTGGGGAGCTGAACGCGGGGCTCAAATTTACAAGCCAAACCGTGAGATCATGACCCGAGCCAAAGTCAGACACTTAACCGACTGAGCCCCCCAGGTGCCCCAAGAGAAGTTTTAAAAAGTATACTGTAAAGCAGAGTACAGATTAGTGGCTGAGAGCCTTCATGTCTTACCCTGTTCAAATTTCAGCTTTCTATTACCTTGAGCCAGCTTAATCTGTCTGTACCTCAAAAAATGATGATATTAATACCTATGTCATTAAGTTGTTGTTGAGAATTAAATGAGATAATACATGGAAAATACTTGGCTCAGTTCCTGGCACCCCATAGGCACTAGGTAATGCTAGATATTACTATTGTTTTTATTATTGTTACTTTGATCATTCACTAGCACTGTCTCATAACAAGACGGGTTGCTTTTGGAAGCAGCGAGTTTCCTTTTGTTGAAGGTATTCAGGTAGTAAAGACAGGATAGATGCTGTAGAAGCAGTTCTTAAATTGAAAAGATTAGATGACTTCTAAGGATGCTTTTAATCACAGAAAAGGGAAGCTATTTCTCAGATTCAAAGAAAGTGTGATCATTAGTGTTACTTCTAGCAAAGTTGAGGAGCATTGGAATAGGAAAAACAAAGACATCGGATTTGGCATCTGCATGTATCTATATCACAAAGAACAAAATATTTTATTCATTGTGAGCAGTTAATTGCAAAAGCCCTTTTATTTATGCTGTAACCCATATGGCAAATCAGGCCCTTACACGAAAATCAATCCCTTTTCAAAAGGACTAGCTAGCTCGGCCCTGCCAAAATGGAACAAACAAAACCTTAAAGACTGTTTCAGTCCTACTGAAATGTCTTTTCCCTTTGAAAGAAGTCTATTAGTGATGCAAATGCAAAGTTATCTGCACAGATGATAATCCTAGCGAACAAAACAGTGAAACCATTATGAGGTTCTCTTGCTGAGAATTTGGCTCCCCCGCCCCTGTTAAAAAGGCAGAGAAAGCGAGTAGAGCTGATTCCTATTTGGGATAGTTTATTAGGTCTGCTTATCTGAATCCTGGACTAATTATTCTTATGTTTGGCTTAAAGGGGCCAAACAATTCTCCAAATGTGGACAAGCTGAAGAAAGGCCTGCAGTCTGGGTCCCTAGCAAGTGCCTTAAACAGGCAAAAGCAGGAATGGAATAACATTTATATTCGGGAGTTCGATTTTCAAGATACCAGAGTCTTAAGGTAAGATCTAGCTAGAAGAAATCCAATGATAAGCACTCATGTGGGAGTAATTTAAGTGATGTGCACATGTCACTCATGCTTTAATTAAAACAAAGCTATTTGTATGGGTGAAGAGACGGTCATTTTCCAACACCTTCTATTCAATACTCAGAGTAAACAACTTCTTTGAGAACTTAATATGCAATCTTCCTGTGGGCAAAAGGATTGAAATGGGAAAAATGAGGCAGTTAACTGTAACTGGCTTGACTATTATTTGATTACACTTATTTTATCCTTAAGAGGTTTGATAAGACCTAGTTTTTCAGGAGTCATCAGGCATTAGGGAGCACTAGTGGTTAGAAGGTGTGGTGCCTATGGATATTAGAAAGGCATTTCTGAAGCAAAGTAGTATTGTCAAAGTGGCCCTCACCTACTTGGTTAAAGCTTTTGGACATGCCTAGTGGACGGTTTACTGAGAACAGAAAATTAACTCTCCATGTCCACACGCTTTCTTGAACAGGTATTAACAGGTGGAGCCGGTGTCCACAAGACTGGACGCGATGCTCACCATCTGGGTCTCACTCTGGGTGGGGCTTTGGGTAGGTACACTAAAGAGCTTCCGGATCAATCATGTGTTTACATTTCAGGCGCAGGATGGGTCTTGTTCACACTCCACCCTCCACCACCTTTCCTTCGCAAGGTTGCTCACAGCTTGCACTGTCCCCACCCGGGTCTTTGATAATCCAGGCGTCTCTGGTGAAGAAGGTCAACCACTGTTTTAATTCTGGGCTCTGCCAGCTTCCCACGCTCTCCACTCGGGCTGGTGAGCAGCCGCTCAGCGTGTTTTTCCCCCAGAGCTTCCCACGCCCTACCCACTCCACACGCCTCCTGGCTGCCCTCCAGGCCTGCCCTCTTTTGCAGCCAGGCAGGCCAGCTCCAGTGTCGGATATCTAATCTAATCACTTTTCTCAGGGGCTTTCCTCAGGGCCACCCTTTCCCCGCAATCTCAGAAGGTCTCTGGTACTCGGCTGTGTCTTCTGCGTGCAAGTGCTTCTACAAATAAACTGGGGCTCCTGGCTGTCTTGCAAATTAAAACTTTAGTACCTGCTTAAGGTTGGGACGTGATACAGCGACGTCAAACTTTGCTGTTCAGGGAATCAGAAGCGAAAAGGAGCTACTTTTTTTCCATCCCACTCCCCGCGGCCCCTGGGACAGGCACACCTTCCCGGCAACGCTCGGCCGCAGTTGCGCGCGGGTCGGCAGCGCGAGAGTCCTGCGCGGGACCAGGGTCCGGTGCGGCCGGGCCGCCCGCCCACGCCCGGCAGGCGCGCGGAGCAGGAGCGCGCACGGGGCCGCACGCGCGCGGGGCCGACGAGCGCTCCCTCCGGGATCGCGGCTGCGCAGTCGGGCCGGAGCCGGGAAAAGGGGGAGGAGGGTGGAGGAGCCGGAGTAAGGGGAGGGGGAGGAGCGGCGAAGGCGGAAGCCATGTTGGAGTTGCACCCCGAGCGAGGGGCTGCGAGCGTTCTCCTCTCCTTGTGGGTGTGACCCGGGTTCGGCTGGCGGCGGACTGCGGGGGCGGGGACGGTTAGCCGGGTCGTCGTCCGCGGCGGCGGCGGCGTGAGAGGAGCGGCGGCGGCCGCAGCGTGGAGCCGGGCGATTGTGACCGCCGGGGGAGCAGGGGGCCGGCCGCGGCTCCCACTCTCCGTGTGGCCCCCTGAGCGCCCCCCCTCCCCTGCCCGGGAGGGAGGCGGGGGGCACCCGGGGCCCGCCATGAACCCCGGGTTCGATTTGTCCCGCCGGAACCCGCAGGAGGACTTCGAGCTGATTCAGCGCATCGGCAGCGGCACCTACGGCGACGTCTACAAGGTAAAGGCGAGGGGCCGCGCGCCGCCGAGGCCGCGGGGTCGGGACCCGTCGCGGGGAGGGCGGGGGCGCCGCCGCAGCCCCCTGGGCACCCGCGTCCGCGCTGTCCCTCCGCGGGAGGCGCGGGCGCCCCGGGAGCAGTGGGGGAGGCGGAGGAGGAGCGGGCGCCCGGGGGGCTCTGCTGCCTTGGAGCGAACAAAGGGCCAAACGAGTCACCCCGAGACCTCCGAGCCCTTACCTGAACCCTCCCCTGGACGCGCAGTGCCCGGCTAAGGCTGGACGCGAGCGGGCCGCTCTGCTCGTTACAGCGCGGAGAGGGTCTGGCCGTTTGCTGCATTGGCAGGGTCAGAGCGACGAACCAGACGGCGGGGGTTTGGCGTATGTCAAACCGGTGTCCATCAGACGGACCCGGGACTGCCCGCCGTGGGTCGGGCACTGCTGCCCACCGGGCCGGCGGTAGTTTGGAGCCTGGGCAGCCTCCGCCCACAGCCCCCCAACCTCTGGCCTCTTAGCATCCGCATACCAGTTTTCTTTTAATCTTCCAAGTATTGACTTGGGTCAGTAAAACAGATCTAGTTAGTGTAATTTTTTTTCCTGTTTTGGAGAAAAAAAGCAACTTTGTTTTCTGCAAATTGAATTGGACTGTGGTGCCTTATTAAACTTGTTTTTGTCAGTGATATAGAAGATTCAGATTTTTTTTTTTTTAACGAATACTCAGCAAGGGTACTGGTTTGACTGGGTTAGAATTCAAAGTCCATTAGTCGTCCAGCTTTCCTGTTGTAAAGGTACCCCCTAGATAAATCACCCTTCCGTGGCCAGCTCAACTCTTGGCCTCGTAGAGACTGCCAAGATGGGGATAGCGCCAAATGTGGCAGCAGTCTTGATTTATTTGTGTATCTTCTTACTGGTGACTGACTGAAGTACAACTCCTGTTTCACATAACATCAGAGGATGCACAGAGAAACTTAATTTTACTTTGGAAAGTTTCGTCTTAACTTTATTTTGCCCACGGATGGCAACTCACAGGACAGCCAGGATTCTGCATTCGTCTCCTTTTGTGGATGATTTGCTTTCCGTCATCACCTGTCTCATCAGTTGTTCTCGTGAGAATAATACAGGCATTTTGTGCACACCTGTCATCTATACGGTACTGGGCATCTAAGCACTTGGGTTGTAGCAGAAAAAGATAGACATGTTCCTAAATCTTACTGGGAGTTTATCTATTTTGGGGAGGGGGCAAGAAGACCATTAAACAACCACTTAGATAATTATTTTATTGCAGTTTTATTTCGTGCTGCCCAGGAGAAAAGAAGATTAGGATTAGGGTGATGAGAGCACAGTAACAGGAGGACCTGATCTCTGGGGAGTCAGAGGCAATGGGGAGAGAAGATTATGCCAGATAGAGGCACATAATCTGCAAAGGCTCTGAGGCCCCAAGGAACAGGGGGAAGATTTGAAAGGCCTGAATGGCCTGAGAAGCCAGAGAAGGAGGGTGGCCCTAGATCATACAGGCCTCTTAGGTCTTATGAAGCGGTCAGATTTTTCTGTAGGACAATGGGAGCCATGGTAGGGTTTTCAGTGGAAGAGTAAAATTAGATTTGTACTTTTAAAAGATCTGCCTTACTGCAGCGGAGATTGGAGGGGAAAGAACAGTTAGGCAGCCATTGCCACAGTCCAGGTAAGAATGACCATTGGCTATGTTTTGGAATTGGTGTGATTATGAAAGTTGAAGTGAATGGATCCAAGTAGATTAGAGCTATTTAGGGGAATCTAGTTATATTCAATTGAAAAGGTAACTAAAACTTCACTAGTATGTAAGTCTTAGGTGGCAGTGTGTACAGTAAGTTCTTTTCAAGAATAATTGGCCATGTATTTACTATATTTAGAAAAAACAGCTGGTAGTTAAGCCACATGATTAAAAAGAAAAAAAAAATTAAGGCCTATAATTTCCTAAGGACTTCTAAGTGCAATACAGGTATAAGTTGATTACTCGTCATCTGTTTAAAGTAATGATAATGAGAACTAACATTTGTGGAGTGCTTATTCTTTGCTAGGTACCGATGTAAGGTTTTTCCGTGTATTAATTTACTTACTGCTTACAGCAACCCTATGAAATCGGTGCTGTTATTAACTCCATTTTGCATTTGAGGAAACTGAGGCACAGGGAAGTTGCGGTAACTTGCCAGGGTGGGTAAGTGGCAAAGCACAATTTGAACCTTATCTGTTAGAGACTGCATTCTTTTTTTTATTTATTTTTTATTTTTTTTATTAAAAAAAAATTTTTTTTTCAACGTTTATTTATTTTTGGGACAGAGAGAGACAGAGCATGAACGGGGGAGGGGCAGAGAGAGAGGGAGACACAGAATCGGAAACAGACTCCAGGCTCTGAGCCATCAGCCCAGAGCCTGACGCGGGGCTTGAACTCACGGACCGCGAGATCGTGACCTGGCTGAAGTCGGACGCTTAACCGACTGCGCCACCCAGGCGCCCCTAGAGACTGCATTCTTAACAGTACTGCCTGTATAAAGATAGGATATGAGCAGGTAATGTCTTACTGAATTTTCCAGTGGGGAAATCAGGGCACACCTTTTAGTTCAGCATACGTGTTGTAGCCATACTCTGTGTTAGAGCGGATCTTGAAGTAGTAGTCGGAATACCTAACTCCTACTGTGCAGCCAGGCCTCATTGTTTTTGTAGAGTCTGCCAAGTGGACACCAGATAATAGAGGCTTGATCCCTGCGCCAGACTTTTCCAATACCAGGGGCCCAAAGCAGAAAACTCCATGTGGTTTTTGGCATCGTACGCCCTGCTTGCTAAATCACCCAAAGCTTAAGCTGTTTGTATTTTTGTCTGAAATCACGTCCACATATAAAGATAAAAGATTTTTTTTGTATTTGTTTGGCTGTTTTAGATTTTTCTTAATTGTACAAACTGTGTTGATTAGAGAGGAGTACATAAGAGGGTTTGTTTTCAAAAGCCAGTGTGTGTAATGTGCTCCTTAATTTGTCAGTTTAGGTGCTAAAAATGGAAGAATCAGATTAAATAAGGTAGAGACTTAATTGTTTATAGTCATTCTTGGAAGGTGGGTGCTTCAAGGGATTTTTATTTTCAAACTGTATCCTAATGTGATAACATGCTTGTTTAAGGTGGCATGGTTTACTTAAAAAGCACTGAAGTAGAATGTGGAAGACCTGGAATTTATTAGTTGTGCAGCCTTGTAAAATCATTTAGCCTCTCAGCTGTTTTGTTGTGAAGGTGTTATTACCATCATATGCCTGTTTATGGTATTAGATAAATGACTTGAGTTTTACCCAACAAGTTTTCATTTTTTCTAGGCTAAAAAATATAAGTATACATTCTCTCTGCACTACCTTAAAGTACGTGAAAATAGAGTTTAAAAAAAAAAAAAGTCATACTTTTAAATGTCCTGTAACTGTGTGGACTTTATCTGTGAGATGAAGTATTTGTAGCATCGGTTACCTAGGGACCTAGGAGTTGACAACTAGAGAGCTCAATGACTGGGCCTCAGGAGGTCCTCTGACATTAATAGGTTTAATGTATGTATATACATATACATATGTATATATATACGTATGTATATATATATACATATACATATGGGTGTTCTTTTGGAGAGATGGCTTATAGTGTTCATTACATTTAGAAAAAAGAAAAGAATGAACAATCTATAGGTTTGTCATTTCAGAGAGTTCTCTTGGAGAAATTAGGCAGTTTACCAGATCACATTATCAATGTTTATCAACATTAATAGGATTTTCACATGCGTTGTACTATTTTTTCTCAGGTAGCTTTTTCAGTTCGTCATATTCCTACACCATGTCTTGTTGTTTTTCTACATTTATTGCTAGAGAGAAGCAGAAGATACTAAAGCTGGAGATAGGGTAAGGCAAGGATGTTTGAAGGACCAGTCTTACTGTGTCTCTAAGGAAGTGTCTCATCTAGTTTCATGGCTTAAGCTTGATCCTGTGAATGACTCCCAAATGTGTTTCTGGTTCGTGCTTTCTCCTGAGCCCTAGCCCACTGTCTCCACCTGACCTCTTTCTTTACAGAGCACATCTGCCTCCAGATGGGCCTTTCCTTATATTCCACTTCTGTCAAAAGCCCCAGTGTTGGCAGTTTGCTAAGGCTTGGGGCCTTGGAATCATCTTTTATTCCGGACAGGACTTTGTAGGCATTTCCCAAAATGTGTCTGGGATGCTCAGAGAAAGCACTACTATCAGTATACCGAAGACTGAGACATCATGTGGTAAAGAAACCTGTTAAATGTTGCTTAACCCAGCAAACTCCAAACTTGCTTGTCTGTGGGATTCTTTTTCTCTGTAATCCATATTGCTTGTCCTTAGAATCAGTGTCCTGTAGAGAACATGCTTTGGAAATGTTGATATTGATTTTATCTGTGTGTGTTTGGAAGCCATTCCCTGTGAAGCAGAGGCTGCACTGTTGCTAAGCATCGAAGTAGCACTCACATGGTAGTCTGGGTAAACAGACGGAGTCTCTATGAAAGCTGATAAGAGCAAAACGGAAGATTGGGCAGTGAAATCAGAAAATTCATTTGTTCAAGCATTTAGTGAATTGTGTTGGCTTATTTGTAGCTCTGTATCTTTCAAGGTGTTCTGATTAATATCCTCAAACACTAATTCTTTCACTATACTCCATGTTTATAAGATTGGAAAACTCAGTTCTGAAACCTAACTTCTTTTGAGGAACATGAATACCTTAAGCATGGAGAAAAGAATAGCTGAAGGAAAATAAAGCCTGATTGTCTAAGGCTATGCTTATTTTTTACTTTCATGGAGGACAAAGTCTAGGGGGACCTGAGGTCCTAAACTTCAGAAAGGTCATTTGAGTATTTAAGGTAAAATTAAGGTAGAATTTTCCAGCATCAGTAGTTACTTGCGATGGCAAGTGACAGTGGGACAGATTGTGGGATCATTTTTCTTGAGAGCTTTAAAAACAACAACAACAAAACCCAGGTTATCTGACTTTGATATGGATCTGACTCCCTAAAGGAGGTGCTTACCTCCAAGGTTTAATATGTATACATATTTACTTGTGACAGAACATTTAATACATTATTTTGTATTGAGAGTGAATAGTTGGTAGTTCTCTTTTGAGAGTACACTGAACAACCATCCTACATTGAATAGCAATACTGTGAAAGGAAATGTGTTAGGGACTGTGAGCGGAGTAGCAAAAATGACAAGATTTGGCCCTTGGTATTTATAGGGACGTGGAATGTGGACCTACTTTTAGCTATCATAGTTTTGAGTTCAAAACCTTTTTGATTTCTTCTTTTCTATTATATTAAATCTCTTACTGGCTGAGAGATTGTCTAGACACTCCATAATCTGGACAGATGACTTCTCTGTAGCTTAGTAAAGTGGTTTAATAGCTGGGTTCTGTCTGGAGTCAGAATGCCTGGTTTCACCACCCTTAGCCAATTACTTAATCCTTTTTTCTCTGCCTCAGTTTACTCAGCTGTAAAGTAGTGATGCTTAGAAAAGGGCCTTGTACTCTGTGCCTCTAATCATTAATTGCTTCTAGTATTATTTATTACATATTTCTTTTGCTACTGGCCTAACCTACCCTGCTTCTCATGCTCCTGCCTCAGGGTTTTTGCACTTGCTGTTCTGGGCCTGAATTCTACCCTCCCCTGATAGCTATATGGTTTGCTTCTTTGTTTCCCTTGGGTTTCAGCTCACATGTCACCTTTTAATGTGTCTGTTCCTTACCACCTTATAGGAAACAACACCCCATTCTCTTTTTTTTAATGTTTTATTTATTTTTGATAGAGTGTGAGCAGGGGAGGGGCAGAGATAGAGGGACAGAGGATCTGAAGCGAGGTCCGTGCCAGTAGCAGCAAGCCCGATGCAAGGCTCAAACTCATGGACAGCGCCATCATGACCTGAGCCTAAGTCCCACGCTCAACTGACTGAGCCACCCAGGCACCCCACCCTACTCTTAACTTTCTGTCTTTAACAGGGATGCATCCAGATTTTGTAGGGCCTGAAGTTTATATAGTTTGGGGGGGGGCCCTCATTAAGTAAGTAAATAAAAATAAAAAGTTTGGTATAAAAGTGAATATTTAGAATGAGAAAAGATGTCCCAACAAAATGTTGTAACCTTAGAGTCAGGTCCTTTTTTGAGATCTCTGTAGGCATTTACTCAGAAGTGGTCTCATAAAATGCTCCCTGTTAGCATCCTGTTACTGGTCACCTTCTATGTTCTGCATGTCCCAGTAATTCTCAGCACTCACAGAGGCGAGTGAGGAAGCCTGAACTTGAAGTTCTGTTAGCTTTATAGAAAATTCACCCTCTGCTCTCTTCCTAGTTTTCGTTTTTATTATGACGTTTGTCACCTTCTATTTAGTTGTGTATTTCTTTCTCTTCCTACTATAGTGTAAATCCAGGAAGCTGGTGGTTTTGTTTTGTTCACTACTGTGCCCTGGTGTGTGACACCTATTAGACTCTCAGTACATATTTGTGGAATGAATGAATGAACTGACAAAGGGAACAATCTATATGCTATGTGAGTTTAGAGAAAAGAGATCATTGTTTCTGGTTGGGAGAAATCACAGCAGGTTTTACAGAGAAGGTAGCATTGGGCTGGATTTAAAGTTCTGGCAGTAATGGGTACAGAATGAATTACGCATTGTGGATTATTATTAGGTCTAAACTGAATCAGTAGGCCTAATGTGAGTATCTTTTGCATGTTAAGTGGTGGTCATACCTATTATGTGCATATGAAGATACTCTGTCATTTTAAACTGAAGACTTTTAGTGACTAGTGAGTATATGGAGCTGTTATGTATTGGTTTTATTTTGTTTTTTAATAGAATTAAACTGGGCTTTTAGGAAAGGATTTTGTTTACCAGTACCAAAAGGCCTTAGATTCAAGAGATGAAAACATGCTATTTTCTGCTTTAGCTTTGTCAGTCTTTTTTTTTTCCTGGAGGATGCCACGTTTCAGAGTTCCAGGCTGCCTTGACCTGAGATTGTGGGTTTGGATTCCTAGTGTGACAATGCATTGCTTATCTTAGTCCTTAAACTCTGTAGGAGAATTTTAGATTTGACTGTGAATTTTAGTTACGTTTAAATAAGACTTTTATTTTGTTTGATTGAAGTCTTGTTAGAAGTTTGAGATGGTCATCTACCTTCTCCTGCTCAAAAAATCTTCTCTACATTGCCTGTGGACGAAAGTGCATCTTTTTAAGCCTAACATTAAAGGCACTGTCCTTTTTGCCCTCTGGCCCCTAAGAATGAGTTAAGTTTAGGTAGCTGGGAGGGGGCAGGGAGAGAGAAGAGGCTGGCAGAGAAGGGAATGGGGTGTTGGTATTCCCAGGTGTATGTAAACTATAGGGGTAAAGGCTTGGGGACTAGAAGAGAGGATTAACTTGGAAGGCTTGTGTTGGGAGCATGGAGAAATAGATTTGCTAGATAAGGGAGGGCCAATTTTAAACTTCTTGGAAGCTAGATAAAGTTATTTAGGTATGAAGTGGTAGCACGTGGGAACTCTAAAGGTTTCTGTACAAGGAGTAATGTTGAAAGTGCTCAAGATTATTCTGGCAATCATGAAGAAAATGGATCAGAGAGGAAAGATGGAAATATCTGCTAAATAGAATCTGTGATTCTTAAACTTTTTAGTTTCAGAACCCCTTTATGCTTTTAAAAGTTATTGAGAACCCCAAACTTGTTTGTTGTATCTATTGCTATTGACTATTTTAGCAGTTAGACATAACCGAGTTTTAAAAAATACCAATTTATTAAAAAGAATAAACTTATTACATGTCACATAAGTGACATTTTTATGAAAAATAACCATATTTCCAAACAAAAATTTAGTGAGGAGAGTGACATTGTTGTACATTTTCCAAGTCTCTTTAATATTTGTTAAATAGAAGACAGATTCTCAATTCTTCATTTATTCTATTGGGACATTTTGTTTTGTTGACATATATAAAAAAATCTGGTCTCTCATGTATTTGGAAAAGGAGAATATTTTACTAGCCTTTTCAGATAATTGTGGGTATTTTCCTCTTATTCTTTTCCACGACTTGACAGTTCGTACCTTCTTAAAAGTTAGTTATCATGTGGAATCCAAGACCATATCAATGAAGCTTTCTTACTCTTATGTTAAAAGTCTCTTCTTGGACTTAAATGGATCTTTTTTTTTTTTTTCTCCTTTTTTAACATCATGCATTGGTCATTTAGAAAACAGAGATTAACTGAGTTATCCTGATCTTACCAAAGTTTCCATATTTCATTACACAAGGTCAAAAATCATCATTCCTCTTGATGGAAAAGCTTTTTTTTTTTTTTTTTTGAAGTTTATTTATTGAGAAAAGGGAGAGAGGGGCAGAGAGAGAGAATCTCAAGCAGGCTCCGCATCAGCACAGAGCCCAATGTGGGGCTTGAACCCACAAACCGTGAGATCGTGACTTGAGCCAAAGTGAAGAGTCGGAGACTCACCTGGCTGAGCCACCCAGGCGCCCCATTGGCAGAAAAGTTTTGAGGTACTGATGGTAGATAGAAGTTTTCCAAGATTCATATTTCTCTCTGAAAGTACTAAATGTATCACTTGCAATAAATACTGTTGGTTTTTTTCACTGAAGTGACAGATTCATTAGTTCATTTTCAATAAAATTTCAAATACTTAAGCATGACTGACCAGTCAGTTCTTTTAAATAAAAAATGGTGTTCTGTAGAAAAAGTGGCTAGTTCAGTTTGCAGCTCAAAATCACACATGCTGTTCTTTGAGACAACCATTGTACTTTGGTATGCAGTGGAAGTGTTTTGTGGATATCATCAAATAGAATATTAAAATGACTTGTATTAAGGGTTAAGAATTAATAAAATCAATAATTATGCTTCAATAAAGGCATTCTTAAGTGAAACTGGTATTTTGTTGTTTTGTTTTGTTTCTCCTTTTGAGTGCATGGCAGTGAAAAATATGGTGACTGGTAGTACATTGTGGGACCACTGCTTTGATTTGTGCCAAGGCACCAGCAGTTTTATCACCATTGCTTTTGCTTTTTTAGTGCAAATGTCAACATGGTAAAAGGAGGCAAATAACATTTTCATATTATGAAAATCACTTTGTCCTTTCAAACCCTCAGGATAGGGACTCTCAGGGATTCACAGAATTGTGCTAGAATATTATATGGAATAAGCTAAGGGTGAGGTATGTAGTGATGGAGCAGACAAGGTGAGAAGAAATGGCAAGGAAGGAACTGATGAGAAGCATCATGAAGAAACATTTGATGGGGCTTTGTGAAGAAATATGAAGATGGAGAAAGACGATTTAAAGAGGACATCAAAAACTTTTTTTTTTTTTTTTTTAATTTTAAGCAGGCTCCATGCCATGGTGGGGCTCGGACTCATGACCCTGAGATCTGGAGTTGCATGCTCTACTGATTGCACCCCAGGACTTCAAAATTTTAAGCTTGAGGAGCACGTAAAATAGTTGTTTGAGCCAATTAGTAGTGGGAGAATGATGTCAGTTACAAAGACAGTAAAGGTGAGAGGGAGGAGCTCGGATGGGTAGGGATCTTTTACTAGAAAATAGGTATCTGTGAGATTCGTTGTTGTTGTTGTTGTTGTTGTTGTTGTTTGCTGTAGTTTCTCTGAAGAAACACTAATAGTGACTTTTCCTTTTTCTTTGGAGTGTAACAGTTCTTTGGCAGTGTCTTTAAGACTAATGAAAATTGGTCAGGGTCAGTACCTTTCTCCCAGCACTTAACTGAGGGATTACTGGAGCACCTGCAAAAGATATGTCTTCCTGTTGAACCGTGCTACACATTTGAATGGTAACTAAGGTAGGAATTAGTGGAACAGTAGAATATGGACTAGATATTTTTATTGTGCCATACATTTTAAAAATTTTGTTTTATTCTTACAGCATATACATTATACATCCACATTTTTAATAATTATAAAATTATCTAACTCCCAAGAGATAAGAGATACTCTTAGTATTTTGATATATTTTCTTCTGTTTTTTTAATAAACAAATATTTTACAAAGCTTTTATGCTGTTATATATTTCTAAGGTAGAATTAGTCTACTTACAGTGAAATGATTCGATCTTAGTGTTCAGTTAGGAGAGTTTTAACGGGGGCTCCTGGGTGGCTCGGTCGGTTAAGTGTCCAACTTCAGCTCAGGTCATGATCTCACAGTCCGTGAGCTCGAGCCCTGCGTTGGGCTCTGTGCTGACAGCTCAGAGCCTGGAGCCTGCTTCAGATTCTGTGTCTCCCTCTCTCTGCCCCTTCCCTGCTCATGCTTTGTCTCTCTCTGTCTCAAAAAAATAAAAAACATTAAAAAAAAATTTTTAGAAGAGTTTTAACATACAGAAAACTGCATAACCCACACCCTTATTAAGAAAGAACATTTCCTTAACCTCAGAAAATTCCCTCATGCCCCTTCCCGGTCTCACACCCCCCTCTCCCATGGCAATCACTATTCTGATTTCTGTCAGTGTAAAAGCTTTTTTAGAACTTCATGGAAATGAATCACAAGTGAGTTGCCTTAGCACCTTTGACGATAAATATATGGGGATATTCTGGCTTCCGTTGTGTTCTGTTGAGCTGTATGGCTGTACTTGTACCAGTGCATCACAGTCTTGCCTACTATTGTTTTATGGATAGTCTTGGATTCAGGTAGTGAGTCCTCCAACTTTGTTCTGTTGCTGTTTTTTTTTCAAAACTGTTGGCATCTATTTTAAGTCCTTTGTTTTTTCCATGTGAATTTTAGAATTGCTTTTCAAATTATATAAAAAAGCCTGCTGGGATTTTGTTTGGGAATAATTATAAACTCACAGGAAGTTACAAAAAGAGTACAAAGAGGTCTTGTGTACCCAACACCTAGCCTCTCCCAGTAGTGACATCTTTATATGACTACAGTGCATTATCAAAACCTGGAGCTCGATTGGCACAGTGTGATTTAACTAGACCTTGGATTTCACTGCTTTTTGCATGCTTCATTTTTACGTGTCTTTGTGCATAATTTTGTGACATTTGATCATGTAGATGGTCCGCTGGGATTTTACTGGGATTTGGTAGGATCTGCAGCTCAATTTGTGGACATTTGAGATCTTAATAGCATTCAGTCTTCTGATCTATGAATATGTCATTTCCCTCTATTTATTAGATCTTTGTCTTGTCAGTGTTTTACCTTTCTTTTCTTTTTTAACTTCTAAATTTTATCCCTAGTCTTTTTTCCTAACATTGTAGTAAAAGATAACTATTAACGTAATATTTCTTCAAGGTGGTGCAGTAATCGAATGTGGGCGACATTTTCAGTTTTTATTAAAATCTTCACTGTATTAGTAATGTCTGACTTCCTTTCACTTGACCTTGTACATTTTAGCTCTGAGCATGTGGACTCCTTTTAAAATTGGCAAAAGTGAAAAGAAAATGGGAAATGACTATTTAAAATCTGTTCACTTGAGCTTTCTTATCTGAAGATTAAAACAAAGTCTTTAAAAATCTGAGATATTTTTATATATGAGATATGGGTTTATGTGTGCATATTTTGTAGATTTCATATTTTTTGAACTTATTAAAGAAAAATAACTTAAAGTTTGCTTCATCCTTAAGTGAATAATCAACAACAATGTACCAGATTGTTTAGGAGATCCTAAAAAATTTCTTTCAGATTTTGAGGAGCTTATGCTCAGATTGAGGAAACAAAATATGCCTAAGTGGAACATCTAAGGAACATTCCTAAGGCAGCAATTTAACAATTAAAAAAGCAACGATGTGTCATAAATTCTACAGAAATTCAATTTAAGGGTAAGATGACCTGGGGTTAATCGGTAAAGACTTCCTGGAAGAGCATATCTTGACTTGGGACTGGAAGAAATACTGGGTTTGCATTTGTAGAGAACATTGGGGAAGCCATATGAGTAAATATGGATAAAAATACTGCTGTGCAGTCAAAGTGGGCAGAGAGCCATTTTGACTAAAGTAAGGGTCCATATTGGGAAATGTGATAATGTTTCAGATACCCAAGATACAGACAAATGAATGCCAACTTAAGGATATGAACTCATTTGATTTATAGTATAAAAGTTTCCAAATTCATTAGGGCCAGTCTTTCTAGCCTGTTTAGTTCACTATTTCGATGGTATTAATTGAATTTTCCTTTATTCCTCCCCCCCTCCCCCAGTTGAGCTCAAAGTTATACATTTCATTTTTATACTTTTGGTGATTACCTTAAAATTTCAACAGGCATAATCAGGTTAATGAATATCTCTGTTCTCTTTCTGGTCCGTACATGGACTTTAGAATGCTTAATTCAATTACTGCCTTTTTGTATTGTCTCTTGTTTTGGTTCTGCATTGTTTTACATCTTCCTGATTAGTATTTATTAACATTATTTTATACAGACAGTTCTCTTTTACATTTACCTATACGTGTTCAGTTTCATTGTTCACCATTGTTTCTTGGCATTGTACTCGTGTTCTGGGTTCAGTGTTCTTCCTGGTGACCACTCTTTGGTAGGGTTCTTTCTCTTTCTTTCTCTCTCTCTCTCTCTCTCTCTTTGTCTCTGTCTCTTTATTTCTCTCTTTGTCTCTTTCTCTTTCAAGTGAGGGACTGTGTAAGGTGAACTCAGAGTTTTTTTCCGTCCCTCAAAAATGTCATTATTGTATCCTTACTTTTAAATCTTAAGTTAGCATGGCATAGAACTCTAAGTTGTGACAGTTATTTTGTCTCAGAACTTTGAAGATATTCTGTTGTCTTCTGGTTACCTGTTGCTGTTGTTAAGTCTGTTGTCAAAAAATAAAATGATAAAAAAAAGTTTATTGTCAATTTAATTCTTGTTTCTTGTAGCTAATCTGTTCTTTCTGATTGACTTTTAAGTTTTTTCTTTTTTTTTTCTTTTTACTCTGGTGTCCTGTAGTTTTCACATTGATGTTTTTTAGATGTAGATTTGAATACAAATATTTGTTGTTTTTCTATAAGGAGCAGCATATTTCTTCAGTCCTGGAAAATTCTGAGCTGGTATATCATTGACTATTATTTCTTCCCCATCTCTCTGTTGTTTCCCTTTAGAGCTCCTATCGTATGTTGTATCCTTTTATTTCACCGTGTCCCATAAAGTCATGGTTTTTCCAGCTCTTTGTTCTGTGTCTTCTGTTATGGTTCATGTGTATAGTATCTTTGTGTCTGTGTATAATCTGTTGCTTTTTAAAAATCCTTTTTGCGGGCTCCTGGATAGCTCAGTTAAGCAGCTGACTCTTGCTTTGGGCTCAGGTCATAATCTCATGGTTTGTGAGTTGGAGCTCTGAGTTGGGCTCCATACTGTCACCACCTAGCCTGCTTGGGATTCCCTCCCTCCCTCTCTCTCCCTTTCCTTCCCTCTCCCCCACCTTCCCCCACATGTGCTCGCTCTCAAAATAAATAAAGAAAAATCCTTCTTTTGGGTGGAAATAATTTGAACTCATAGGAAAATAGCAAGAATAATATGAAGAACTCTTTTATACCCTTACCCCATATTCAACAGTGATTAACACTGCCACATTTGCTTTTTCACATTTTCTCTTTCTATCTATACATATTATTTAAAAAAAATTTTTTTTAATCCTTATTTATTTTTGAGAGAGAGAGACAGAGTGGAAGTGGGGAAGGGGCAGACAGAGAGGGAGACACCGAATCTGAAGCAGGCTCCAGCCTCTGAGCTGTCAGCATGGGGCTCGAACTCACAGGCTGCGAAATCATGACTTGAGCCGAAGTAGGACACTGAACCGACTGAGCCACCCAGGTGCCACTATACCTGTTTTTTTTATCTGAACCATTTGAGGGTAGGTTGCAGACATCATGTTCCTTTACTTGTAAACATTTAATATATATTTCTCAAAGTAAATATATTCACTTAAAACAGTTATCAAAATCAGAAAATTTTAATATTAGTACAATACAGTTGTTATCTGATTTCCAGACCTTGTATTCAGGTTTCTACTGATGGCCCTAATGATATCCATAATATCATTTTCTTCCTAGTCCAGAAACCAGTCCAGGATCATATTTCACTTTTCGTTTCCAAGACACTTCATTCTTTTTTAACCTAGAATAGTTTTTTAGCCTTTCTTTGCCTTTCTAGACACTGACATTTTTTAGGAGTATACATCATTTATTTTGCCGGATTTCCATTTTGGGCAGAAATGTATATAAATGATGTGTCCTCTGTGAATAATATCAGGAGGCATGTGATGCTGACTTGTTTCATTATTAGTATTTTGATCACGTGGTTAACATGGAGCTGCCAGATTTCTTCAGTATGAAGTTATTTTTTTCTTTTGTAATTAATAAATTGTGGGGAGATATTTTAAGACTGTATAGTATCTCTTTCCTTACCTAACTTGCAGCCATCAGTTTTAACATCCATTGGTGAATCTTACTTGAGTTATTACTATGTGGCTGCAGAAGAATGCTTTTCTAACTCCATTAACTTCTTCTGCATTTATTAGTTGACATTCTGTTGTGATGAAGAGCTTTTACTTCTCTATTCATTTTTGGACTTAATGGATTTTTTTACTTTATTCATTGGGTTCTAATTGATCATAATCATTTATTTTGATGTTCAAACTACTTCAGATTTGGTCAGTTGGATTCTGTCTTAGTTCAGTCTGCCAAAACAAAATATCATAGACTGGGTGGCTTAAACAACAAAAAATTTATTTTCTCACCATTCTGGAGACTTGAAGTCTAAGATCATGATGTGCCAGTACAGTTGGTTTCTGGTGAGCGCTCTGTTCCTAGCTTCTAGATGGCCACCTTCTCACTGTGCTCACAAGGCAGAGAAGGAGGGGTATCTCTGGACACTAATCTCATCATGAGGGGCCCAAACCTCATGACTCATCTAAACCTAATTATTTCCCAACACCATCGCTTTGGGGGTTAGAACTTCAACATACAGTTTGGTGTGTGTGTTGTGGGCACAGTTCAGTCCAGAGCAGATTCCATTGCTTTTTAAATTATAATAGTTATATTTCTAGAAGCTCTGTTTTATTACTTTTCAAGTCTGTGTATTCTTTGTACATAGTTTTTTGAGAATTTGTAGTCTTGCTGTTTGTTGTTGTATTTGCTGACTCACTCATGGTAGATTTTTATTTTAATTCTGAATTCATCAAGTTTTTTCTGTAAGAATATTTTTGTGGCTCAAATTGTGGGGGTGTCTTTCCAAAACAGTTCTGCTTTTGCTTCTTCCAGGAACCTCAGGAGTCTCTTTGGTCTGGGACTGATATTTATGTTAATTTCCCGTTTGAAATTCCTCACACCTTGTGGATAATGCAAATTTGAACCCCAAACCCAAATGAGCAGCTGGGCTCTTGGTTTTGAATTCTTAAGGGACTTTTTTCTTTCTCCCTGTTCAAAGCCCAAGCAGAGACAGGCTGTTGTTATCCTCCTCCTGTGCTTGTGCGTTCCTTTTTTTTGTTTGTTTTGTTTTCTTTTTCTTTTCACTTTACTGAGGTTGCAGTCCTTGCCAGGTCCTAGTTTTATCCAGAGGTCTCTGTCCCAGTGTATTGTTTTGAGTTAATCCCAAGACCTGTTCACCTGTCCTCAAGTTATTTAATTTATTTATTTAAAAATTTTTATTTATTTTTGAGAGAGCACAGACAGGGGAGGGTCAGAGAGAGAGGGAAACAGAATTCGAAGCAGGCTCTGTGCTGTCCTGTCAGTGCAGAGCCTGACTCGGAACTCGAACTCAACAAACTCCTAGATCAGGACCCGAGCCATAGTTGGACACTTAAATGACTGAGCCACCCAGGCCCCCCTGTCCTCAAATAATTTAAAAACCCAAACGTCTAGTTTGTAGAGGCCAATTTCTCCCCTTCTGCATCCCTTCTATTTTTTATCCTTATCCCACTGTTGTTGGAAGCCTCAACTCTGGTTTTCTATTTCCCTTCATTTATGGTACCCAGGATTTTACTTGTATTTTTTGTGCACCCCATTAGTTTTAGGTTTACAGAAAAATTGAGCAAAGAGTACAGAGTTCCTATACACCCCTATTAATGTCTTGTATTAGTGTGATACATTTGTTAAAATTAACAAAACAGTGTTGATCCATTATTATTTTTTTTGCTGCTTTTTTTTTGTTTGAGCATGAGCTGGGGAGGGGCAAAGAGAGAGAGGGAGACAGGAACTGAAGCCAGCTCCATCCTGACAGCAGAGAGCCAGATGTGGGGCTTGAACTCAAAAGCTGTGAGATCATGACCTGACTTCTCACAAGCTGCGAGATCATGACCTGAGCTGAAGTCGTATGCTTAGCCAACTGAACCACCCATGAGCCCCTGATCCATTGTTATTAACTAAAGGCCATTACATTAATGAACTTCAGTTAAGTTTACATTAGGGCTCACTCTTTGTGTTGTACATTCTGTGGGTTTGGACAAATGTATTAGGACAAATGTGTTAGATATGTATCCATCAAGGTATCATACAGAGTATTTTCACTGCTCAGAAAATAATCTGAGTCTGCTTCTCTGTTCTCCCTAACCCCCCTCTCCTACCTCTGGCAACCACTGATCTTTTTACTGTCTCCATAGTTTTGCCTTTTCCAGAATGTCATATAATTGGAATCATAGGTATGTTGATTTTTCACACTGCCTTCTTTCACTTAGCAATATGCATTGTTTCCTTCGGGTCTTTTTGTGGCTTGATATATCTCATTTGTTTTTTTATCACTGAATAATATCCCAATGTATGATCGTACCACAGTTTATATATCCTTTCACCTATTGATTGACATCTTGGTTCCTTCAAAGTTTTGGCAGATATGAATAAAGCTGCTATAAACACATGTGCAGGTTTTTGTGTGGACGTAAGTTTTCACCTCATTTGGGCAAATACCAAGGTGTGCAATTGCTGGGTTTTGTGGTAAGACTGTTTAGCTTTGTAAGAAACTATCGTCCAGAGTGTCTGCACCATTTTGCATTCCCAGAAGCAGCAAATCATGATCCTGTTGTTCTACATCTTCGCTAGCATTTGATGTTGTAAGCATTTTGGATTTTGGCTATTCTAATAGGTGTGTAGTAGTATCGTTGTTTTATTTTTTATTTTATTTTATTTTTAAAAAATATTTTTATTTTTGAGAGAGAGAGACAGAGTACAAGCAGGGGAAGGGTAGAGAGAGAGAGAGAGAGAGAGAGAGAGAGGGAAACACAGAATCTGAAGCAGGCTCCAGGCTCTGAGCAGTCAGCACAGAGCCTGACATGGGGCTCAGACTCACGGACCGCGAAATCATGACCTGAGCCGAAGTCAGACACTTAACTGACCGCCATGCAGGCGCCCCTCATTGTTTTAATTTTCAGTTCGCTAGTGACCTTTGATGTTGAGCATCTTTTCATATGCTTATTTTCAATCTGTATACCTTATTTGATGAGATGTCTGTTCGGATCTTTTGTCCTTTTAAAAATTGGATTGGTTGTCTTATTGTTGAGTTTTAAGAGTTCTTTGTGTATTTTGGATACAGGTCCTTTTTGAGCTATGTGTTTTGCCAATATTTTGTCCCAGTCTGTGGCTTGTCTTTTCATTTTCTTTACAGTGTCTTGAGCAGAGCAGAAGTTTTTATTGTAGCAAAATCCAGCGTATAAAAAAAATTTTTTTTTTGGCTGATCATGCCTTTGGTGTTGTATCAAAAATCTCATTTCCAAATCCAAACCAAGGTCACTTAGATTTTCAGTTATCTTCTAGAACTTTTATAGTTTTGCATTTTATGTATAGGTCTTGATCCACTTGAGTTAAATTTGGGAGAAGTGTTAAGCTCTGTGTCTAGATTCTTTTTCTGTCTTTTTTTTGCATGTGGCTGTCCAGTTGATTCATTACCATTAGTTGAAAAGACCATCCTTTTTCCATTGAATTGCCTTTGCTCCTTAGTCAAAGATCACCTGACTATATTTGTATGAATTTGTTTCTGGATTCTTGCTTTAGAGCTTTCTAACAAAGTAGCACTGACTGGGTAGCCTAACTGGCAGAAATTTATTTTCTCATAGTTCTGGAGGCTAGCAGTCTGAGATTAAGGTGTTGGCAGGATTAGTTTCTTAAGAGGACTGTCTCCTTGGCTTATAAATGGCTGTCTTCTCCTAGCGTCTTTACATGGTCTTCCCTCTAACTGTCAGTATTCAAACACAGGTAGTTTGAGATTATTAAAAAGTGGTAATTTGGAGTCATATATAGCAGAGAACTAGGGGAGGTAAGTACTGGTAGACCAGTGAATCTAGTTAGGAGGATATACTTGATGTCCATAGAGTCATTTTCTTGAGTGGTTGGAATGCAAAGAATCTAATTGCAAGTGATTCAGAAGGTAAGAGGGGATGGTGACATCTTCTGTAGTTTGTCGTTGAGAAGTTTCATTCCGTTAGCTTACTTCTGGTACCATATTATTCTTAGCCTTTTAGTGTGTTCATCAGGAGTGTTTGTTGAGCATCTGTGCTGGGCTTTGGCTGATGTGGAGGATGCGATCCCTCTTCTCAGAGAGGTGGCAGACTAGATATAGGGATAGGACCAGGTAATTTAATTACAGCATTAAATAGTATGTATTATTTTGTGGTTATGTATTGGATTATGTGATTGTTGGTAAAAACTGAGAAATGAGACAATGCTTCAGTCTACTGCCAAATAGGAAAGACTTTTTGGAAGAGATAGAGTGAAAGGTGGGCCATGAAGTGTGGTTTAGATTTAGGTGGATGAGGTGGAATGGTATTATAATGGGGATGGATATTGCAGAATAAAAACCTGATGGGGGAGGAATAAGCAAGAAGGGGTCATGCAGGAAACTGGTCAAACATGCCTCAATCTGTATTGGAGAATACTAGGAAGTATTGGATATTAATAACAATAATTATAATAGCAAATAGCATTCATGAAGTACTTGCTATGTACCAGTTGTGGTTTTATGTAAGCACTTTACAAGTATTCTCATTTTAATCCTCATGGCATTATGAGGTAGGCATTGTTGTTATTTCCTTTTTATAGATGTGGAGACTGAGGCACAAAAAGAAAGGTCAAGAACAGACCCAGAGTCATACATCCAGTACGTGGTAAAACAAAGATTTGAATTCAGGCAGTCTTTACTCCAGAACCTATGCTTTGTAGTCAGTTACTATGTTCTGCCATAGAGAGTAGTTGAGACCAAAATATGTCTTGAGAAACTGTCTCACAAATGAAATATGATAGAAATAAGGGAACCACTGAAGATGTTTGAGACAAAGTGTAGATAATGAGCTACTTGATTGCAGGGACCACTTAGTCCCATGGAGGATTGGTGGGTGTGATGTAGGGTGGACATGAATCCTCAATCTGATATTTCAAATTATCTAGAATATCTTGTTCCAGTCCAAGAGTGAATGGTAATGATGTGACTCAGATTAACAACAGGGGAAGTTTTGGACATAGATGGCCTAGAGAAGTTGAGTGAAGAGAGATGCGGAATTAGGTTTTGGGCAAATTGAGATAATATATTTAACTAGAAAGGTGTTGTCCCATTCCCCTCCCCTCTCCCCCTGAAGTGGTAGACTAGCAGATTTAAATTTTTTTTTTTTTTTACGTTTATTTATTTTTGAGACAGAGAGAGACAGAGCATGAGTGGGGGAGGGGCAGAGAGAGAGGGAGACACAGAATCGGAAGCAGGCTCCAGGCTCTGAGCCATCAGCCCAGAGCCTGACGCGGGGCTCGAACTCACAGACCGCGAGATCGTGACCTGGCTGAAGTCGGACGCTTAACCGACTGCGCCACCCAGGCGCCCCTAGACTAGCAGATTTAAAGGGACCCTAGGGAGGTACAGTTAAGGAAAGAGCACACATGAGAACAAGAATTCTTCAGTAATCAGAGACTAGATAAGGGACATCTTTTGTGCTTAGTTTTCAAAGGAAGAAAAGCTCTCATCTAACTTCCTCTTCACTTTTAATATCCAAGGAATTCAAGATTCATGGCTTCAAGCTTTCCTTTGAGGCATAACATTTAAGTGAATGAATGAAATATATGACATAAAAGACCTGTAAGTACACGTTTGTGGAAGTTATAGTCTTTAGGAAAAGGTTTGCTATTATAAGTTACTGAATATTTTTTTAGTTGAAACAGGTAAGAATAATGCAGTAAATAGAGATAAAGATCACCTACTATTTTTGTTATCAGAGTATTCTTTCCACACATTGTTCATCCTTAAAATCCATTTTTGGATTTCTATTATCCTTCCAGTGCCTCAGGAATAGATAACTTATCTCTCACTGTCCCCATGTACTCTTCTCTCTCCATGTCCTTCTTAGTAGGTGACAAAGTTGACGGAAATGAGAAGGCATTGAAGGTACTGAGAGATAAACCAGATGGACAGTATCATTATTAAAACTTGTTCATCTTTTTCTTTCTGTTCCTTGCTCACCCCATGCTCCACTGCCCTTTCTCCCTTCAATAAAAACTCAACCCCAAACCTTCAAAGAGCATCAAGTAGAGACTATAAAGCCCTTTGCAGAAACAGACCAACAGACACAGTTAGGTTGTTTTTTTGAATGTCATTCACTTTGAACAGTAATGTCAGTCATTGTCATTTTTATTTCGGTCATTGTGTTGACATTTTTCTTATGGGGGGGGGTCTCCTGTTTCTGGTTAGTGCTGTGACGTTGATTTGCCAGCACAACTGGAGCAAGTTGATTTGCTAACACACTGGAGTAAGATGTTTTGATTTGGAATGTTGAGATTTTTTTTTTTCCTTCAGTAAACTGTGGTTATGTGAGGTTTGACAAACTTTTTTTTCCCCAGAAACCAAAATTGAAGGTTTCCGTTAATTACTGGGCAAAGTTGCTATTTTTACCGTAGGTTTAAATTGTTTGTGCTGAGATGTCTTTAGCTGTTTCTATCATGTTATAATGCAATATTTGAATTAAAATTTGAAGAATATTTCTGTAACAACTTTCATAGGAAGTGATCATATAAAAAGTGTGAAATTTAATTAGGCTATGTTTTATAAGAGTTTAAGACAAAGTATTTTAAAAATATGACTTAACTTATCTTGGGTGGTCCGGAAAAGTCTGGAAACTAACCTTATGGGATCTAATTTTTTTAGCAACATTGTTAGAAACTATTTACCAGATATGATCAGCTCTTTTGGGAGACAAATACTTTTTTGTTTATCAGCCAAGATTTAAACTCACCTTTTTAAACTTGTAACATTAAAAAAAATTGAATTGTTTAATTTAGTTAAGATTTTAAAAAACAAACTTTATTTTAGAATAATTTTAGATTTATAAAAAAAAAATCACAAAGATAGTGATAGAGAGTTTCTGTGTACCCCTTCCCCAGTTTATCCCCTTTTGTTAATGTCTTATTTCACCATGGTATATTTGTCACAACTAAGGAACCAACACTGGTACATCACTATTAACCAAATTCCACAGTTCATTTGGATTTGACTAGTCCCTAATGTTCCTTTTCTGTCCCAGGATCCCTGCAGGATAGCACATTACATTAACTCATCATGTCTCTTTAAGCAGAATTTTCTGGTCTCTGACAGTTTCAGACTCTTTTTTGTTTTGATGACCTTAACAGTTTTGGGGAGTGCTGATCAGGTATTTTGCAGTGTGTTTCTCAGTTTAGATTCGTCTGGTGTTTTTCTCATGGTTAGACTGGATTATGAATTTTAGAGAGGATAAAATATCCATGCTATTAACATGACTTCTCACTAGTGATGTTAACCTTTTATCACCTGGTGGTGGTAATGTTTTCTAGGTTTCTGCATTATAAAGTTATTTTTTCCTACCTTTCCATGTTGTGCTCTCTGAAATCACCAAACTCAGCCTCACACTTACAGGGTTAAGTTGCATCTTTTTTTTTTTTTTCCAATGTTTTATTTTTGAGAGAGCAAGAGCAAGAGTGAGAGTGGAGGAGGGGCAGAGTGAACCGGGCAGAGAGAGACGGAGACACAGAATCCAAAGCACGCTCCAGGCTCTGAGCTGTCAACACAGAGCTCGATGTGGGGCTCGAACTCATGAACCATGAGATCATGAGCCGAAGTTGGATGCTTAACTGACTGAGCCACCCAGGTGCCCCTCATCTTTTTGAGGGAGGGAGTAGCTATATAAATTAACTGGAATTCCTCTGTATGGAGATCTGTGTTTTTGCCCTTCAGTTATTTTATATCTGATAGATTTATTTTATACTTTGGGTTATAATCCAGTAGTCCGATTGTGCAGATTGTTTCAGTTTAGCCATTGCGAGCTCTTTCAGGTTGCTTCTTGTGTCCCTTTGACAGTATCTATTGTTCTGTTTTTGATACTTGTTTACTTTCTGGTAATATAAGATGTTTCAGGCTCCTCATGTATATTCCATTTCTCTAAGGATCCCTGGTTCCTTTTTTTTGGAAATAGTATAAGAAAGCAAGATATAGGCTCTGGGTATATTTATTGTTACTGCTATGTTATTACTTCTAGGCCCTCTTTAGTGGATAGAGCAAGGAAATCACTACTAACTAAATTACTGTGTTACTGGACCAAATATATATTTAAATACAACTAACATATATATATATATATAATTATTTCTGTATCTAACCGTATCTATTTTAGGCTGAACATGCGTTCATACTGCTGTCTCAAAATCTAATCCACTACCCCATGGTTCATTCTAGTCTTGCCCTACTGCTGATCTGTAGCCTTCTTGTCCAGTAGTGAGATACCTGGCTCCCACCATCCACTGTCCATTCATGTATTTGTTCAGTGTCAGTATATCTGTATAGCTTTTTAGGAATTGTCACAACTCTGTAAGTTTTCAAACCAGACTGTTCTCATACATTTTTTTTAAGTTGCTTGTTTACTGTTTGAAATAATAATAATACACCATGTGCTAACTGTTGTTTTATGAACTTTTATATGTAATAACCAAATTTAGTCTTACTCCATTGGTATAATGTAGGAACTATAATTGTCCCTCTTTTACATATGAGAATAGAGGGGCACAAAGAGCTGTAGTCCAAGAGTTTCCAGCTTATAAATGGCAGAGCAACAGTTGAACCCAGGCAGTGTGCCGGTGAAGTCCATGCATTTGGCTATACTGCCAAGAGTAGGTGTGTGAACATGGAGCTATACATCTGTCACGTTGGCTTCTAGTTTTTAAAGAAGTATTATCTTTTGCCAAGGTAGGAGGGTCAGAAGTGATTTAGTGATACCAGAAATATCCCCAAGGTGTCCCCCTGTACACGGGAGGGGACAGATGTTAGAAAAGAGTAAATTTCCTTAAAAAGCAACCATGGCGAAAAGGATCTTAGGAGATAAGTTTGTTTTCTTCTGGTCAGCTGGGGAGATTGTACTTGTGAAGAAAGTAGCTGATGCTTTTAAAAATGTTCTGGAATTAACAGCTTTTCCCCCCTCTAAACCACCCCACCACAATTGCCAAAAGATTATTTTTTCCTTCTGGTAGAAGCATGTGGTTCTCACCCTCTTCACATATGTCTCTTGCACAGAGGGGAGAGGAGTGGGTCAGAATTGCAGTTAGCAAAGGCGTTCAGCTGGCTGCTAATCAAGAACGAAATCAGTTGAAGGGATTTCTTTATTAACATGCCAGAAACATCTATTCTGTTTCAGCAGAGCCTGTTTAGCATTTGGTTTCATTGGTCAGTTTATATAGAAAAGCTTAGTTATTCTGGAGCATTGCTTTCAAACACTGCTGTCCCCTACTCCTCAACATCTGACTTAAATTTTAACAGCTTTGAGATATAATTCACATACAATGCACCCATTTAAAGTACAATTCAATAAGTTGTATAACCAGTCTGATTTATATGTGAGTCTTAAACTCAGAGACAAGATAGTGATAGATGGAATTTATTCTTCCAAATGTTGACTTATAGTTCTGTTTTTATATTAACTGCTGTTAATGGAAACCAAAGGTGACTGTTACTGCCTAACATTATTACCTTGTAAAGAGTGGAGAGACATTAAAACCATTAGAAACTCTCAGAATGTGGTTTAGTTCTCATGGAAATAATGCACACAATTGCCTTGTTTTCACCGTAATTCTATTTTCCCTTCTCCTTCTGTCTCTTTTTCTCCCACTCAGTTTTAAGGGCATTTAGTCCTATAAACCTGTTTCAATGGAGTCATTATTGACTGGATTGTATTATTAGTCATCTACCAATAAGTGCAATGGGAAAAGGTCTTTTTTATGTGTGCTGAGAAGTCCCATTTCTTTAGTGTGGAGCATGTTAAATTTCTCCTGTTGCTTAAGCAAATCAGATCAGTTAGTGTAGAAAATCTAACGTTAATCATTAATTCTGACACTTGTTCAGTTGGGCCACATGATTCTTAAATGACAGCACACATTTGGAACTGTTTGAGAACCATAACTTTTAAAAAGCGCCACACTTCCTTGGAGGGGTTTGGACTTCACAAGTGCAGACTGTCATTTGACAGAAAAGAAAATGTGGTTGTGAACATAACCAATCAGGGGCCATTGTACTTGGCTTATGGGATTGCGTATAGCCTCTTGAACTTCTTAGTTCTTCCAAAAATTGTTGGTGATGGTAGTTATGATTCTCTGTGAATTTGGGCCTTAATTTCGGGTGAATGAATTACCATTATTTTTTAATGAATTACCACTTACATAACATTTGGCTTCACATATGTTGTGATTGTGTTGCTATTCTCACAAGTAACAGTATAATACAATCATACCACTGATTCTGTACCCAGTCCAGTCCATCCTCTGTATTCATTTGGTCCCCATCTTCAGGATGTGAGAATAATGGTGGACATCAAAGGTTGGTTCTGCTCCTATTTCTGGCTCCCTTGTTACTTAGGTTATTGACTATGGTTCATTTACTTAAGCACTCAGGGCTATAGTTTTCTCATCTCTTGCTAAGTCCTCTTTAATTTCTGTTGAACTTGGTAACTCCTGTTGTTTTCTTCGTGTTGTCCAAGGAATTTAGCCTGCTGCTGTATGCGCTTTTTACTGCACTGTGTGGTCTTTGATGACTTTCTTTATAGCCTAGGTAAAACTGTATGTCGAGATGCAGTTTCTACTTCTAAGGGGAAAAAAACCACATATAATCGTTTGTTGGGTCTCTTTGCTGGTGACTTCAGGGAGGTAGACAGAAATTACTTATATGTAATAGACAATGAGAAGGTGGAAAAAAATCTTTAAAATTATTGAAATGGCATTTTGGTATCTGCCAAGTAGATATGACTTGGTCAGATGGCCAAATAGGAATTTATCGTCTTGACCTAGATTGCCACATTTGAGTTTAAGCTCTGCTGGTTTGTGACCTTGAGCACCGTAATTTAACTTCTCTCTACCTCAGTTTCATTTGTAAGGGGGAAATGTTAATAGTACTTACTTTAGAAGGTTATTGTGAGGTTTAAGTAATAAAGCATTTAAATCTTTGTACAGTACCCTGTACATACTAAGTACTTCGTAACTGTTAATGTATTTGTTCCTGTTCCCGCCCCCCCCCAAGCTCTCCACCCAACGTGGGGCTTGAACTTTGACCCTGAGATCAAGAGTTGCATGCTCTACCGACTAAGCCAGTCAGGTGCCCCTATTTGTTCCTGTTCTTTATTACCTAAGTTTGAGCTTATATTCATTCATTTATTTTTATTTGATGTCAGCCCATCTCAATCGTATTCTCTCTACCATATCATCCAGATTTTTGTTTGTTTTCACTCCTGTATAGCACTAGTCAGTCTGATATTTTCTTGTTTTTGTGTCCACCAACTGGAATGTAAGCTCTGTGGGATCATGGACTTGTCTGTACCATTCACTGTTATAACTCCAGCATCTAGCATAGTGCCTGCAATGCAGTAGGAGCTCAGTATATATTTTGGAGGAACATTAATTGCTGCATTTAGTTGTTCAGTGTATATATCCAAGAAAAGATGGCATTGACTTTGCAGCTAGGCATGGTGGACATTTTGGTTTTCTCAAGAGCTATTTTGTGGTCTTTTTTCCAGGTCTCTGACCTTCTGGCTACCAGTGGATTTTGCCTCTGGAAGTATGTTCTCTGACTTGATTCTTCTTATTTTATTTGGTACATGAGTGCAATTTTCCAGAGTTTGTTTTCTGGAACATTAGATGCTTAAAATGATCCTTAATTAAAAGATTAAAGGATTCTGTGATCAAATGAGTTTGGGAAATGGTACTGTTCCTTTCCTCCACTTGAGATTCACATTATATATTAGTATAGTGAAGAGTCTCAGAAGTCCTGCAGTAGATACACTTTTTAACCTTGATCAGTTATTTTTCTAAACTAGTTGATCATGAACCTAAACAAATGTATTTATTTATTTGTTCTTTTACCTAATGACTATAATATCCCAGTTCCACAGAACACACTTTGGGAAATGCAAGGCTAGCCTACTGCCAAAAGCCTGGTTTACCTTCACTCAGTTCCTTTCCATGTAAAATTATGTCAGGAAAATTAAAATTAAACTTAAATATAGTGATAGTACTTTGAGAACTCTCTAGAGTGCCATAAGGCACTACTTGTCAAGAATTTCAATCTATTCCTATTAGCCGCCATGTAACTGTAGCAGCAGGTATCTTTGGAATCTGAAGGCACCACATTTCCCTTTCTGCAGACCTCACATTTTTTCAGTGCTAATGATCCCAGTTGTTCTTACCCTTAGAATTGTTTTTTTTCAACTCTGGAAGACTTCTGTGCTCATATATAGAACTGAGGTACTTGGCGTACCCCAAACTGGATGAATGATGAAGCTCTTGCTACATCAAAATTCACTAGTTCTACTTTCTCACAAGTTTCACCTGGCCTTTCAGGGGAATGGACTTGCAGAATTCTAACATTGTAGTTTTACCATATAGCAAAGACATAAAGCATAAGCTAACAATAGCATTGTGTTCATATACCTCGTACCATACCTGGCATGTAATTGACCACTAGTAAGTATTTAATAACCAAACGACACTGAAATCATGCACCATTCTCCTTGTTTTCACATAGTGAACTGCAGTCACTGTCTAGAGAGGGAATGCAATTTGGTATATTCAGTTTGGATTATGCACTACAACTTTGTGGTATGATTTTTAAGTAGGAAAAATGTAGGCAAAACATCTGCATTTATGCCAGAAGTAAGGGAGTCAACTGGCTGTTTCTTTGTACTCTGCTTTTAAATTAGATCCTAAATAACAGCTTTAACTAAACATAGAGGTCAAGAAGACTTGCTTGTTGCATGTAGATGTCCATTTTCTAGTCCTTTCAGGAAATCCACTCTCAATTTAAGGCATAAAATTATAGAGTATATCTTGCTTTAAAAAATTACTGTTTAATTATTGTCTTGTATTTAAGAGGACATTGTATTGGGTTCTGTCCATTTATTTACAACTTTAAGTAAAACAGTATAATGACATCAAGTTTTTTGTTCTTTTAAATACATTTAATTAGTTCTAAAATGTTTACTTAATACCTGTGTAGATTATATGCTATGGATATATTTCATTTGAATGAATAAATAGAAAAACAGTGCTAGACTATTAGTATCAATAGCTACGATATATATGTTCCTTTAACATCATTATACCACATAGCCTTTATGTATTTCAAATGGCTGTTTCCTATGTTTTGGTTTAATTGCTACAGTAAGAAAGTTTCACTTTTGAGAAGCTAGAAAGCTTTTCCGAAGTTAGAAAACTTTTTATATTTTGTATTATTAACAGTACTGATTATGATCTTCAACCAGAGACCTTTTAGAAAATAATCCTTTACCATTTTCATTATAATTAAATTAATGTTTGTCTCTTGAAGGCAAATTCTGTTTTTCTTCATATACTTGTGTGTTTGTTCCCAAATCATGTAATAAGATTCTTGACTGTTATAGTTTAATGATTATAATGTTAATAGAATTTGTTATTGTAATGTATGGACACAGAACCAAAATTTAATGTATTTAATTTAGATATAAAGCTTTAAAAAAATTCTAATTTTTTTCAGTATTACCAATTGCTTTGTTGTGGTTATATTACTCCAAGTTATTAAAATGGGTCCAAGCTGTTGCATGAATATAGGGAACTCAGAATTCTTGATTCTGGCTATTTGTGGTAGATCCTGCCAATCCGTCTAGGATTCTTCTGCCTCTTCTACTTAAGTAATGCAGTGCCCTGTTCCTGAACTAGAAATCAGCCTTCTTGTTAAAAGACAGATTCCTAGGCCCTCTTCCACTCTTCTAAATTACTGTTCTCCCATCCAGACTGACATGTAATTGGAACCAAAGAGAGATTAGCCAGAGTTACTTCTCTAGCTGGAGAGAATCAGAAAAACCTAAAGAATGTTAGACATAAACCTATGCAGCATTTTGTGTCTCAGGTGCACGGAGAGAAGATTTTCAAAGTACTTTTATCAGTAGAAGTGTTTTTCTGCCATTTTTAGTGCATTGTTGGAATTAGCACTGGAAAGTATCTGCTTACACGCTATTGACCCTCTTAATGCTATTCCTTCCCTGAACCACACTGTCTGTATCTTAGTGCCTGTGAATTAGAGGCTTGTCTTTACATTTGTTATAGTAGTAGGTAAATAGGCATTTATGTAGACTCTAACATAACTACCAATTGCATTTAGACTCTGGATAATTAGTCTGTGTCCATAGTGTTAAATTACTGTCGTCTTTAGTTTTTATCTCTGAGTTTATCTCAATATCTACTTTTTCTTCTGATTTCTGCTCTTCACACTAAATTTTTCTGGATAAGTTCAGAAAAGTGTTTATACTGGCTAAGTGTTCATACTGAAACACTGAATCCAGTTTCAAGCGGATCTTTATTGAGTCTTAGCAGTATTACGCATCTTTGACTCCTTTTCATATTTACATCCAGCACCTATTTTCAGACCAAATTCATTTACCTAAGACTCTGCATTGGTTTTTAAAGATTAAACAGAAATTCAATAAATTGTTCATGTATGGAGGGAGCACTTACTATGCATAAGCACTACTCTACTATGTCTTGGGCATAAAAATATGAACAAGACATTCTGGGAGCTCACAGTCTTAACAGGGAAGACAGACATACAAATAAGCATAATAACAGTGTGATTTTATTTTAGAAGTATATTTTAAGTTCTGTGATGTGGTACGAATACAGATTCTGCCAGAGAATGCCAAGAAAAGTTACAGTGTGGGGGAAAAAATGACCTTGAAGTTTTTCTTTTTAAAAAATGCTTTATGGATGGGGCGCCTGGGTGGCTTAGTTGATCAAGCCTTCGACTTCGACTCAGGTTGTGATCTAGCAGTTCATGAGTTCGAGCCCCATGTCTGGCTCTGTGCTGACAGCTCAGAGCCTGGAGCCTGCTTCCACTTCTGTGTCTCTCTCTCTCTCTCTCTCTCTCTCTCTCTCTCTCTCTCTGCCCCTCCCCCGCTCACGCTCTGTCTCTCTTTCAAAAATAAATAAACATTAAAAAAAATGTTAAAAATGCTTTTTGGAGGTGTAATTGATGTATAGTAAACTGTCCATATTTAAATTGTATGATTAAAATTTTTACGTATGTATATACCTGTGAAGCCATCACCTTTATCAAAATAATAAATATGCATAATCCTCAAAAGCTTCTTTGTGCCCCGCATATAATTGCCTTTTTTGTCCTTAACTAGTCCCCAGACAACCACTGGTTTGCTTTCTGTCTGTTTAGTTTGCATTTTCTAGAATTTTATATACATGGAATCATACAGTAGGTACTCTTTTGTCTGGCTTCTTTTATTAAATTATTGTGAGATTCATCCTTGTTGCATGTATCAGTAGTTCATTATTTTTTATTGTTGAGTATTGTTCCATTGTAGGGGTATAACATAGTTTGTTTATTCATTCATGACTCTTATTCGTGCTATTTTTGTTGTATTAAGAAATAATTTGCCAAACTCAAGGTCACTATGGTTTTCCCCAAATACACTTTTAAATAGTTTTTCCAGCATTGTTGATGTATAGTTTATAAACCATGAAAATTATCCAGGACTGTATTATTACAGTCTGATGTATATAATTGTGTTTCTTAAAAAACAAGAAAGAACCAAAAAATTAAAAGATTAAGCATTCACCCCGAAGAATCAGAAAAAGGACAGAGCAAACTCCTAGGCACTAGAAAAAATGTAAATAAAAAGGAGGGCAGGAATTAAATAGGAGGGAAAACATTTTTTAAGTTTTTAAAAAAAATGCTTATTTTTGAGAGAGAGAGAGAGAGAGCGCATGAGCAGGGGAGGGGCAGAGAGAAAGGGAGACAAGAATCTGAAGCAGGCTTCAGGCTCTGAGCTGTCAGCATGGAGCCCGGTGCAGGGCTTGAATTCATGAACTGTGAGATCATGCTCTGAGCCGAAGTCACATGCTCAAACGACTGAGCCACCCAGCCGCCCCCGGAAGAAAAAGTTTTTTAAAAGTTGATCAAAGAAACCTAAAGCTGTATATTAAAAAAAAAAAAAAAAAAAAAAAAAAAAAATATATATATATATATATATATATATATGTATATAAGAAAGGTAAGTTTCTAACAAGATCACATAAGAAAAGAGAAGGTGTAGTTTTTATTTATTATTAGGAATAAAGAGAGGGCATACCTACCAATATAGCAAATATTTAAATATTCATAAGGGAATATTATGAGCAGTATATGTCAATAAAACTGAAAGCTTAGATGCAGGGATTGTAAAGTCAAGACAGGGTCTAGGCTGGAGACTGTTGTCAGCATTGCAGAGAAGAGAGGATAGTGGCCAGAACTCCAGGGCACTAGGAGTGGAAACGGAAATAAAGGATGTTCACAGAATTTATACTACTGTGAATGGAGAGGTGGGGAGTGGCAGGGAAGGTTTAAAGCATTCAGTTATAGGATTTGGGCTTGGATGGTGTTGTGTGGTGGCATTACACCTGAGGAATAGCAGGGTTTGGGGGAAAGAAGGTTGAATTTGAGGTATATTGGGGGACAAGTGGAATTATCTTGTTGGTTATGTGGATCTTGAACTTAGAGAAGACTGGCTAAAGTGCTTATTTTGCCACAGGATTGGGTTCTTGTTTTTAAATTCACCTGCTTGTTTTTCTTTTTGTGAGCATGCCTTTAAATGTTCCCAGAAATATAAAATACCTTTTTTAAAAAAATCAGATTAAACCTTCCCCCATATAAATATTATTTACCCAGCTAGATCTCAGATATGAGAACAAAGAGCCTACTTAGAGAGCAGTCTGTTGTAATAAACACTAAAACGTATGCTTGTAACAGGAGCCCTTAACTTTTTGGCACAGTTTCTATATAAGTATTCAGATTTCTCTGAGTCATGTGGCTACGACTTAGACTGTGATTCTCCAGAAGGCACGGTCAGGCATATCTGACCCTGCTCCTAGGCAGCTGGGGCAGCCTTTACTAGAATATAGCCCTTTTGTCTTAGCATTCATTTAACTAGTGAAGTTCCTAAAATAGTTTTTAAATTAGTCACTTTCACTTATGTTAGTGAGGTGCTAAATGTAGACTTTATTTTCTCCTTATGGTCCTAGCAAAACTTGCCGTCACCCAAAGAGGGAAGCAAGATGGTTCTTGTGTCCTTTTTTGTTCTACTAGAAGAGAATGTGACAGGTACTGGAAGTGGCCTTTCCTTTTAGGCTTTCATTTCTTGACTGGATCTAAGGCTGCTGTTTACCAGTTTTAGCATAATCCCAGCCTGACCTGCGCCGAGCTGGCTGTTACTAAAACCTTTACATTGCTAGAAGTATTTACTGCCTGTTGCCAAGTCCTGCTGACTTCTATTGACATATAAAGTGCAACTATAAATTTGAACAATGTGAATTGCACGCTTTTTTGCTACACAGTACAACATGTTTTCAAAGTGTAATACATTCTCTAGTTTTAATAGATTTGTTTGAAATTTGGTACGAACATAGACAAGTATGATTACATTTGTGATGTTGATGTTTCACACAGTGATCAATGTTGTAATTTTAATTATTCTTTTAAGTATCACTTGGGAGAGGTTTATAGCATGGTCCAATAAATTTTTTTGAACAAATATCAACCAAGCCAACAATTTCTTTTCATCTTTTTATTTCAAATTTAATTGTTTTAAATTTAACTTATTTTTTTGAATAGGGAATGTATTTATTTACATGGTTCAAAAATCAAAATGCTGTTTTTAAAAAGTATACCCTGAGGAGTCTTGGACCTGCCCATCCTCATCCACTCCTTCTCCCCAGCCCATTACATGTCATTATTTAAAAAAAACCTTTTTTTAAATGTTTGTTTATTTTTGAAAGAGTGCGAGTGGGGTGAGGGGCAGAGAGAGGAGAGGCAGAATCCAAAGCAGGTTCCAGGCTCTGAGTTGTCAGCACAGAGTCTGGTGTGGGGCTCGAACTCATGAGCTGTGAGATCATGACCTGAGCTGAAGTCGGCTGCTTAACTGACTGAGCTACCCAAGTGCCCTACATGTCATTATTTTTACTAATTTCTGGTTATTCCTCCAGATTTTATTTATGCAAATAGTTCAAATATGTATTTTTATTTCCTCCTCCTTTTACTCAAAAGGTAACATGCTATTATTCTTCACCTTGTATTCTTTTTCAGTTTTATACCTTGGATCTCAGTACATAATGATCTTCCTTTTTTTTTTTTAAATGTGTAATATTCAGTTGTGTATGTATGTCATAGTTTATTCAAACCATTACCTGTTGCCAGTTACTTGAATGTGTTCAATCTTTTGCTGTTACATTTTCATGGTCAATAATCTTGTTTATGTGTTTTTTTAAGTTTGTGGTGTCTTGTTTATTGGGTCCTAGAAATGTTTGCTAGGTAAAAGAGTAAATACATTTGTAATTTTGAAAGATATTTTTGTATTCCCTTCATATAAAGGTTGTACATTTTCCACTAGCAGTGTACAAGGGTCCCTGGAGCATCCGGTTCCCTAAAGAGTGGTTGGACTTACATCAGATTTTGCCAATCTGATAAGAAACACTGTCTCAGTGTGGTTTCTGGTTTGCATTTGTTTTCATGAGTTAGGTGAAGCATCTTATCTGTATATTTAAGGGCTATTTGTATTTCTTTTTCTCAGGTACTTTGTCTACTTTTCTAGGACTTCTCTGTTTATAGAAATTCTTTATATGGGTCTTTCTGGACTTTCTATTTTGTTCTTTTGGTCTCTGTATTCTTTTGCCACTTGTACTGTTTCAACTTTTGAGGCTTTATAGTAAGTTTTAATATCTGTTAGAGCTGTTTTCTCATTGCTCCCCCCCCCCCCGCCAGAGTTTTCATGGTAATTATTGCTTATTTTTCATTAAGATCTTTAAAGTTAGCCTGTTCTGGAGGAAAAACAAGTTGGCCTTTCTTGGGATTTGTGTAAATTATAAATTAATTACCTGAAGAGTTGACACATTTGTTATGTTTACTCCATGTCTCCAAGAATATGATTCTTCCTTTTTCTTCATTCAGTTCTTTCTTTTTAAGGTTTTGTGTTTTTTTTAAGTTTATTTATTTATTTTGAGAGAGAGAGAACAGGGGAGGGGCAGAGAGAGGGAGAGACAGAATCCCAAACAGGCTCTATGCTGTCAGTGCAGAGCCCAGTGTGGGGCTTGAACTCGCAAGTGAGATCACTACCTGAGTTGAGATCAAGAGTAGTGTGCTCAGGGCCGCCTGGGTGGCTCAGTCAGTTAAGCGTCTGACTTTGGTTCAGGTCATGAGCTCGCGGTTTGAGAGTTTGAGCCCCGCATCAGGCTCTGTGCGGACAGCTCAGAGCCTGGAGCCTGTTTCAGCTTCTGTCTGTCTGTCTCTCTCTCTCTCTCTCTCTCTGCCCCTCTCCCACTCATACTCTCTCTCTCTCTCAAAAATAAATAAACATTAAAATAAATTAAAAAAAAAAAAGTAGTGTGCTCAACCGACTGAGCCACCCAGTCGCCCTCTAAAGGTTTCTTCATAAGCTTGCACATTTCTGGCCAAGCGCAAATATATAAATATTTCAATGTTTTGTTGCTGGTGGAAATGAGGCCTTTCTGCTGCATGTCAAGAATGCCGTGTAGTTGTTGTATATTATATGAACAATCAGAGTAGTTGACCTTTAAGTTTCCTTCCAGCTGTTTGGATATTAAGTGTAATGCATAGTTACTACTCTCAAGGAGCTTGCAGTGTGCCTCAGTATTTGCAAAGACAAGGTAGAATGTGGGGGAAAAGATTCTTCCATCTTTTGCCAAATAATTAATAATGAATATGCAGATAAAATAATTCCTAATTTGTAGAATATATGTAGATCTCCATGACTGTTAAAGTTCTGTGCATGTCAATATTTCATCAGTGACTCAATTTGGCCCAAACAGTACAAAATAAAAGTAATACCTTTTTTATATAACTTGGAAGGAAAAAAAAAAAAAAGGAAATGAGGCCTTTTCTCCCTTTAAATCTTCTATTGTTTTTTGCATTTATACATATTGGCTATTGATTTTCATACATCCATTTTATAGCCTACCATTTTGTTAGATTCTCTTAGATTTGTGCTCAGAATTTTTAATGCTGTTTTCAAGTACATTGGAAAGAGGTGCCAGGTATTATATAGCTTTTTTGGAAAGGTTGCTAAATTCCTGGTTGAGAGACCTTATTTATTACCTCTACATTTTTCCTGGTGTAGATATGTAGGATGATGAACCCTAGCAAGTTGAAAAAGAATCAATTCTTTGATTTAAAATTTCAGGGTTTTTACTTGGTGGGTGTGTTAAGGGTGATATGAAATCCATTTATTGGTATGTGATGCAATTTACTTAAGTCAAATAACCCAGTTAGTACATGTGTTTTTGAATAATTTAGTAACATGTTTTTATCTTGTAGAAGTTTCATTGAGTGTAATCAAGTTTTTATTTTTCTCCTATTTTTTAACATTTTTAAATTTATTTTTGAGAGAGAGAGAGAGAAAGGTGGGGGGAAGGGGCAGGGAGAGTGAGAGCGGGAGACACAGAATCGGAAGCAGGCTCCAGTCTCCATGCTGTCAGCACAGAGCCTGACATCGGGCTTGAACTCATTAACCATGAGATCATGATCTGAGCTGAAATCGGACACTTAATCAACTGAGCCACTCAAGCGCCCCTTATTCTTTTCTTTATACAAATAGTAAGTATAGGAAATCTACAGGAAATCACCAATTTGTATATTGTGGCTGACCAAGACTTTGCATCAGTATAGGCTCTACTTGAAGAGTTTTCTAATCTTTCTTATTTTAGAAATAAAGATCTGCTTCCCTCAAAAAGTGAGAGGGTTTGAGCCTTGAGTGGCTCAGTTGGTTAAGCATCTGACTCTTGATTTCGGCTCAGGTCATGTTTTGTGAGTTTGAGACCCACATCGGGCTCTGTGCAGGGAGCCTGCTTGGGATTCTCTCTCCCTCCCTCTCTCCTGCTTGCACAAACACTTTCTCTCTCAAAATGAATAAATAAACATTTAAAAAAAAGGTAAGAGTGGTTTCTCATAAGCTGTGAAGAGAGGGAACTGTTTTGGGATAGTTATTTTTGTTGAAATTGTTTTATGAAAAGTGCTTTACTGTGATCTTTTAAAAATTTTGGGACTTGAAGCTAAAGCATGTTTTCTTGAGCAGAAAAATATTCCCACAGTTCAGAAGCATAAACTGAATTGTCTTATTTTACCCAGATGGACTCTGGAGTATTAGGCTGTTAGCATAAAATTACTTGCATTTCCCTTCCTTGCTTTTCTGATATTTACATATATATGTTCTACACAGGAAACACAGTATCTGTCTTCTGAACTTTTTTTTTTTTTTTCAACGTTTATTTATTTTTGGGACAGAGAGAGACAGAGCATGAACGGGGGAGGGGCAGAGAGAGAGGGAGACACAGAATCGGAAACAGGCTCCAGGCTCCGAGCCATCAGCCCAGAGCCTGACGCGGGGCTCGAACTCAGGGACCGCGAGATCGTGACCTGGCTGAAGTCGGACGCTTAACCGACTGCGCCACCCAGGCGCCCCTCTTCTGAACTTTTTAAATGGGCTCTAGTCTTACAGATACTAAACTTTTTAGGTTTTAAATAAAGCATATATATCAGAAATACTTTGAAGAGTAATTGAGATCTCAGTTGTTTTTTTCCTTGATCTCTCCCTTTTTCAAGATAAATGAGAAGGAATTATTTGAAAGTGTTTTACTTTGTTATGTAGCGTGCTTGGGTTTTAGTAATAAGAGTCTTAAGTCACAGTAGTAAATAATAATAGACAAATGGGATAAGGATAATATGAATGTCCTTAGCGGTAATTAGGAAATTATGTTCATCCTAAAAAAACAAAACCAGTAAACTGTTAAAGTCAAATTTGATGGCATTTAATAGTGAGAAAGGACGCTGATAGTGTAGTCTTGCAAAATTGAATAATGTAATGTCTCTTTTGTATAAAAGAATAGTTTCAGAGGTATTACGTTTTCCTTTTTAGATATAGTTAATGAAAATCTCATGATTGTATGTATTGATTGACAAAGTGAGCAAAAGCCAGTATTGTCAGGTAATAGAAAAAATTACTTGCCTTATTATACTTGCCACTATGAGTTAAAAGTGTGTGTGTGTGTGTGTGTGTGTGTGTGTGTGTGTGTAGGTTGTTTGGTTAAATCTGCTTTTTATATACTTGTTTTAGATTTGTCAACAGCAGGCCATCAGGTTTCTACTCTTAATCTCTGTGGTATTTTTCACACATCGAAAGCCCCTTACAGATGAGTTTATTGCACATTATGATATTAGTGCTTCATTATGAGTTGATGTTATTTCTTGAATGGAAACAATGGCATCTATCCTTTTTTTTTTTAAACTAAATATTAGAGTGGTAGAAAGTTGTTTAATTTCATGAGTGTCTGAACTACTAGTATTTGCTCTTAATGCTAACTAAGGTGATAGTTTCTAATTGCTATCACAGGTGGAATCATTCCTTGGTTATTTTTGCTTCAGATTTTTAAGAATTAGGAAATAAAAATCTTTCATATTTCTATGTGTTTATGCTTCAAAGGCACAAAATCTTCTTGGTCAAAAAGCCTGTATCATACATGTAATGTCAGATCACAGTTGATTATCAGAAAATCCTTCCCTGACTTCCTCTTACCTAAAGATCTCCTAATTATTCTTACAAGCACAGTATAAAGTTTCCAACCCCGTAAATGTTTTTCTTCTACATCAGACAATCTTCCCTCAAGAGCTCATTATGAAGAACATCTTGCACAGCGCCTGGCACTCAGTGTTTGTTAAATGAAGCAATTGGTGACTTTGCAAGTATTCTCTAATGTTTTCCTCAAAAATGAAATCTAGGCACAAGTGAACTTCACAATTAAATCTTTAATTTTGTATTTGTAGCAATTGAAAGTGTATATGGTGTTTGCATAATGAATATTCATTGTCAAAGAATTGTCTTTGAATAACATTCCTGATTATGAGTAACTTGGTTATTAAGAGCATAGCTTTTTGGAATCAAGACAGTCTGGATTTAAATTTGTTAATTTCTCAGAGAGCCAGTTATGTGTTCTATAAAATAGATTTAATAATAATGCCTGCCTCATAGGATCATTGTGGAGTAAATGAGCTTTACACATAAAGCTTCTAGCACAATGCCTGGCACATAGTAAGTGCTTGGTAAGAGGCAGTTCTTTTCTGTTCATTGCTAGTGTGGTAGCATCATCAGCATTATCGGTTTCTGAGCAAGTACCATGGTTCATATGTTGAACCAAGGACAAAACATTTCTAGTTAGGAAAGCTGTACAATTATGTCAAGTTAATATTCTGCTGTGTTAGAGTGCTAAAAACATATTGTTGGCTATGAGTTAATATTTTATTAAAGATAACCAAAACACATTTTAGGAACAAAAAAATCACCTTGTTCAAGCACTATTAACTTGTTGTGGGTAATTAACAACTATAATTTTTTGAAGGTTATAGGATATTTGTAATCGGCAAAGATTGATTCTACTTTTTGAGGCTTTAGGATATTAACATACATAAAAGAGGTTGCTATCCCAACAAATAAGAGTCCAGGACCAGATGGCTTCCCAGGGGAATTGTACCAGACATTTAAAGTAGAGATAATACCTATCCTTCTCAAGCTATTCCAAAAAAATAGAAAGAGAAGGAAAACTTCCAGACTCATTCTATGAAGCCAGCATTACTTTGATTCCCAAACCAGACAGAGACCCAGTAAAAAAAAAGAGAACTACAGGCTAATATCCCTGATGAATATGGATGCAAAAATTCTCAATAAGATACTAGCAAATTGAATTCAACAGCATATAAAAAGAATTATACACCATGATCAAGTGGGATTCATTCCTGGGCTGCAGGGCTGGTTCAATATTCGCAAATCAATCAATGTGATACATCACATTAATAAAAGAAAAGATAAGAACCATGTGATCCTGTCAATCGATGCAGAAAAAGCATTTGACAAAATTCAGCATCCTTTCTTAATAAAAACCCTCGAGAAAGTTGGGATAGAAGGAACATACTTAAACATCATAAAAGCCATTTATGAAAAGCCCACAGCTAATATCATACTCAGTGGGGAAAAACTGAGAGCTTTCTCCCTGAGATCAGGAACCCAACAGGGATGTCCACTCTCACTGCTGTTGTTTAACACAGTGTTGGAAGTTCTAGCATCAGCAGTCAGACAACAAAAGGAAATCAAAGGCATCAAAATTGGCAAAGATGAAGTCACGCTTTCACTCTTTGTAGATGACATGATATTATACATGGAAAATCCGATAGACTCCACCAAAAGTCTGCTAGAACTGATACGTGAATTCGGCAAAGTTGCAAGATACAAAATCAATGTACAGAAATCAGTTGCATTCTTATACACTAATAATGAAGCAACAGAAAGACAAAGAAACTGATCCCATTCACAGTTGCACCAAGAAGCATAAAATACCTAGGAATAAACCTAACCAAAGATGTAAAAGATCTGTATGCTGAAAACTATAGAAAGCTCATGAAGGAAATTGAAGAAGATATAAAGAAATGGAAAAACATCCCGTGCTCATGGATTGGAAGAATAAATATTGTCAAAATGTCAATACTACCCAAAGCTACCTACACATTCAGTGCAATCCCAATCAAAATTGCACCAGCACTCTTCTTGAAGCTAGAACAAGCAATCCTAAAATTCATATGGAACCACAAAAGGCCCCGAATAGCCAAAGTAATTTTGAAGAAGAAGACCAAAGCAGGAGGCATCACAATCCCAGACTTTAGCCTCTACTACAAAGCTATAATCATCAAGACAGCATGGTATTGGCACAAAAACAGACACATAAACCAATGGTAGAATAGAAACCCCAGAACTAGACCCACAAAAGTATGGCCAACTCATCTTTGACAAAGCAGGAAAGAATATCCAAAGAGACAGTCTCTTTAACAAATGGTGCTGGGAGAACTGGACAGCAACATGCAGAAGGATGAAACTAGACCACTTTCTTACACCATTCACAAAAACAAACTCAAAATGGATAAAGGACCTGAATGTAAGACAGGAAACCATCAAAACCCTAGAGGAGAAAGCAGGAAAAAACATCTCTGACCTCAGCCGCAGCAATTTCTTACTTGACACATCCCCAAAGGCAAGGGAATTAAAAGCAAAAATGAACTATTGGGACCTCATGAAGGTAAAAAGCTTCTGCACAGCAAAGGAAACAACCAACAAAACTAAAAGGCAACCAACGGAATGGGAAAAGATATTTGCAAATAACATATCGCACAAAGGGCTAGTGTCCAAAATCTATAAAGAGCTCACCAAACTCCACACCCGAAAAACAAATAATCCAGTGAAGAAATGGGCAGAAAACATGAATAGACACTTCTCTAAAGAAGACATCCAGATGGCCAACAGGCACATGAAAAGATGCTCAACGTCGCTCCTCATCAGGGAAATACAAATCAAAACCACACTCAGATATCACCTCAAGCCAGTCAGAGTGGCTAACATGAACAAATCAGGAGACTATAGATGCTGGAGAGGATGTGGAGAAACAGGAACCCTCTTGCACTGTTGGTGGGAATGCAAACTGGTACAGCCGCTCTGGAAAACAGTGTGGAGGTTCCTCCAAAAATTAAAAGTAGACCTACCCTATGACCCAGCAATAGCACTGCTAGGAATTTCCCCAAGAGATACAGGAGTGCTGATGCATAGGGGCACTTGTACCCCAATGTTTATAGCAGCACTCTCAACAATAGCCAAATTATGGAAAGAGCCTAAATGTCCATCAACAGATGAATGGATAAAGAAATTGTGGTTTATATACACAATGGAGTACTATGTGGCAATGAGAAAGAATGAAATATGGCCTTTTGTAGCAACGTGGATGGAACTGGAGAGTGTTATGCTAAGTGAAATAAGTCATACAGAGAAAAAAGATACCATATGTTTTCACTCTTATGTGGATCCTGAGAAACTTTACAGAAGACCATGGGGGAGGGGAAGGGAAAAAATGTTAGAGAGGGAGAGAACCAAGCCATAAAAGATTCTTAAAAACTGAGAATGAACTGAGGGTTGATGGGGGGTGGGAGGGAGGGGAGGGTGGGTGATGGGTATTGAGGAGGACACCTTTTGGGATGAGCACTGGGTGTTGTATGGAAACCAATTTGACAATAAATTTCATATTAAAAAAAAGAATGTATGTAGATGAAAAATTGCCTTTATATTCTACCTTACTCTAATAAACTTAGTTTATTGAAAAAAAAAAGAGAGAGATTGCTAGTTTTCATCTGCTTCACACTAGGAATTGCTGCTGGAGTGGAAATTGGCAAGAATGACTGAAAGAAACTGGTATCGGTGTTGCAAAACTGTTGAAGAGATAGATCATGACCTGAAATGAGGGCTCTGAGAAAGTAACATAATCCTCTGTCAATGTCATGAACTGTTTGCCTTACAATATTTAAACTTTAAATATGCTTACTTTGAAATGCCAGGATTCCTAACTGGGAAATACATATGGTTTAGTAAAGTTGCATTCCTCATATAAATCTATGCCTTTCAATAAGAAATCTTAGGGACATTCTCTTTTTTTCATGGAAAACCATAAAACTGAAATCTTTGTGCTTTTCTTTGGCTCTGTGCATGGTATAGTGATACTGCTTAAAGCCTTCAGAGATTGAGAATCTGCCAACACTGAATAATTTAGCCTAAATCGTAGATGAATCACATCCTCAGTTTCTTGTGTGCAGTTTTTATCTTGTATGTGGATTGTTGTGGTGCTTTTAAAAGTTATTAGCACAACTTTTTAACACTTCACCTTTTCTGTTTCTAATGCATGACTTTTTAAAAAATCAAAACACTAAAATAGGGGTGTGTGGGTGGCTCATTTGGTTAAGTGGCTGGCTCTTCGTTTCAGCTCAGGTCATGATCTCTGAGAGTGAGAGAGATCCCCATGTTGGGCTCCATCTCATGGTCCTGAGATAGAGCCCCTCATAGGGCTCCACTCCCTCCCCCCACCCCGTGGAGCCTGCTGAAGATTCTTTCTCTCCCTCTCCCCTCTTTGCACCATGTGCTTGTGTTGTCTCCATCACTCTCCCTCACTCTCAGAACAAAACAAAAAACAAAAAACGCCAAAATAAGTGAGAGTCCCTTCCTTCTACCTCTCCCTTCCTGTTACCTACATCTAGCCACTGGTTCCTTGTATATATATGTTTCTAGAGCTTTTCTATACATGTGTGAATTCTGTGTGCAGAATTCTGTGTGTGCACTATATACTCATACATGTAGTTTATATCATTATGCGCCTTGCTCTTCTAATTCAGTACCGTGTTATGGAAATCATGTCCATACATAAGGCTCTACTTCCTATGGCATTTCATAGTATGAATTTACCATAATTTTATTTGATCATTTCCTAGTAATCAGCATTTAGGTTGTTTTTACATTTTATAAATATTGCTGCAGCGAATACATACACATATTTGTACATTTTTAGAATATTTTTGGAATAGATTGTTAGGGGTGAAATTATTAGGTCAAAGGATATGTGTTTTAAAATGGTGACAGTAAAAAATTATTTCTTTAAAAATTATTCTCCCAATACCCTCCTCTAAATATGTGGGGATGTCCATTTTACTCCTGTTTTTTCCTTTCATTCATGTCATTTATTCAAGTCATTAATTTATTTGAATTTTGCCAAACTGATATGCCAAAATATGCATTTTATTATTTTAACTTACATTCTTTGATTTTAACTGGGCTTAATAATTTAAAAATATCTATTATTTATATTTCTTCTACAGATTGCTATTTTGTATCATCCTTCATCCATTTTCTACCTACTTATTTTGCCATGTAGAATCCTTAATTGTATCTGGTGAGATATGTTGCTTCTTTTTCTGTGATTTCCTTCATGTTAGTTTTGAGAGGACCTCTCTCCATGATTATCAAAATGCACTATCTTTTTTCTAGTATTTCAGTAATTGTGCTTTTTATATTTAAGTCTTACAACACCTGAATTTATTTTTTGTGTATAGCATGAGATAAAGGAGTCTGATTTTTTCCCCCCACCTGAATAAACAGTTGTTCTAAAAGGGTCTTTTCACCGCTGATTTGAATTGCTGTCTTTATCATATTCTAAATTTGGACTCTTTTGTTCCATTGATTTATTGGTCTATTCATGTGCCAGAAACACACTTTTCTAATTATTGTGTCTTTTTCATATGTGTTTTGGTACTTGATACAGCAATATCCTCTTCATTAATCTTTGAAAAATTTTCCTTGGTTAATCACACGTTTTCACTTCCAGATGTATTTTTAAACGTTCTTTGCATGTTTTCTAGAGAAAATTTGCTAATGTGCAGTGGGATGGCATGCCCTTTGCTCTTTTAGGCTGTGAACAGATGAGTTAGTAGTCTCAGATACTCTGTGCTCTTATAGCAACGCTTTGACCATACTGCCCTTTGACTTCCTGTGATTGTCATCACTGGCTGTCACTGCCTCTTACCTTTTCTCTTTGCTACTCTGTTCTCTTTTAGCATCTTACCAACACAAGAAGCCTCTACTGATTTCTTTGCCTCTGTTCTTCACTTGTGTAGAGCTTCTAACCTTTTGTTGCTCACACTGGCCAATCAGAATGTAAGCAATAGTAGTACATCAGGTTATGACCTTAGGTTTTCCTCACTCTTAGCCCTTTCATTGTTGCTGGCTGCTTAGAGTGTGCTTTACAAATGCCAAATAAACTTTTTTTTTTTTGAGTCATGCTTTTGGAGCTGTTTCATTGCTCAGATTTACAAGAGGTCTGTTCTTATAACTGAGATATTATTGGATAATTATTATGATAGTGTGTTTGTGTCATGCACAGTTTGAGGTGACATACTTACTTGCTTTACTACCTTTGCTCTAACCTTTCAGCTAAGTCCTTAAATGTTGTAGTAGGATATATACCATGTCAACATGATCAGACCGAGTTTGGAGTTAAACGGTATGATTAACTGTACCAGTCTGTACTGTTGGATAACAGCTTCATGAAAATTTGTATTTGTAAAACAGATAATTTTAAAAGGTGGGTTTTTATGTTATATAATAATTATTTGGTTTGCATAAACGTCATCTTAACTAGACACGTAACTATGAAGCTTCTTGATTTTAATGGCTTTTTTAATGGAATTACTATTTTTTTTCTGAATATACCTAATAGAGTTCATTTTAAGCAGATTCATGTAGATGTCTCAGTATTTTCCCGGGTTATCCAAATCTTGAGAATCACTTCACTGAGTTAAGACAGTGGAAAACAAAAGTACAAAAATCTCACACTGTGTCTTTGGTCTTAGGTACACATTGAAATTGTTCAATTTTTTAAATAAGATTTTTTTCTGATTATGAAAATATTTGCTTATCTGATCATACTTAGCGAACAGAACATTGTAACAGAGAATAAACATTACCTGCCCTGCTGCAAATATAAAATGAAATTTCATGCATTTATATGGAGGCTTGATTAATAATGGAATAATAGTTGATAGTGGGCACTTATATTTACCTGTTTTGTTCTAAGCACTTTATAAGTACTGACTAATTTAAGTCTCACAGCTACCTCATTTATATAGTTTACGTCATTTATTATCTTCATTTTACAGATGAGGAAACTGGCACATGGAGGTTGAAGAACTTGCTTATGGTCATATAGGCTAATAAATGCATTATGTGTGTATTCATAATAAATGATGGAGATCAGACTTAAACTCCTAGAACATGTATATAACCACTGTCTTTATTGCCTTTGTATGTATTAGTATTTCCATGCATATATGTATCATCTTGCCTACGTATCTGTTTATTTTAATAGAATAAGAGTTTCTAAAAGGATTATTGTAGTTTGCCCCTAGGACAAATAAAAAATAAAAGTGAAAATGTTCACTTTTCTAATTTTAAAAAATAGATATTTTAAAAGACTGGTATTATGAATTCATAGGTATTTGTTCCATATTGTGAGTTTCTTATTCTGGGAGAATAGAGCGTCATTACCCTCAGCAGTTTAATGGATTTACATTTCATCTGACTCACAGGAAAGTCTCTTTCCAGGTGAGATTGACTTTGGGAGGAGGTTATAACACTGACCAAGGGCAGTAGGAGCTCATTGTCCAGTTTCTTTACTTCAGCCCTTAAAGACCTATGTGGGCTTATAATGGCAAACCACAAGCTATCCTGTCAAAATGTGGTACCTGAAAATAATATTCAGCAGCACCAGGGAGATCAGTTCCAGTTATTGTTGGTGATCTGGGTATGTAGCCACTGCTGTGCCTGTTTTTGGCCTCGTGACCACATTTACCCTTGTCTTGTTCTGTGAACTGGTCTTCTGTTTTCCATAATCTGCTCTTAAGTTCTTTTTCCTGTCCATCTGGCTAAGGTGTTTCATAACTTACTTGAGGATATGCAGTCTTGATACTTTGCAGCCTGACTGAAGTCAGGTCCAGCTTTATTGGAGAGGAATGGCCCAGCTCCATTGTGGCTTTTCATGTGAAGACTGTTCTAGACAACTCTGGATTGGAAGTGCAACAGAGACCATAGCTGTTTATTCCTGAAAATAATTGCTTAAGTAAACATAGTGTGGTTCTTGTGAATTTTGGCTCTGGACACCACAAACTGGAAAATGTGGGATGAAATAGAATTTTAACCATTTTTGTCCATTCCCATTAAATTATTTCAGCTTCATTGATCATCATTTCAGGCCTGCTGTAATGCAGTATGGCCTTAGAGGTTGTCCTACCTTCCACTGGCTCCTCCTGCACTTCATCCTCCGAGATTATGGTAATGTTATAGAAGTAAAAGCCCAACAGTAACAGAAGCAAATGAGATGCATTTGAAGGGTTTTAGGAACACAGAAGAAATGTGGAAATTATGGTATTCATATTGGGGATTCTCCTGTAATAATAGGTGACTTTTTACTGAAAGGAAGAATAATGGTAGAATAATTTTATATAGTGTGCCTCTAATATCTCTAGGAGTGCTTTATGAAAGTAGCATTCATTGATTTGATGAAGTTAAGTTTGTCTCTCTTCGGAATATATTTATGTTTGTATCATAAAAAAAGCATATGTATGTCCTCATATCACTGGGTTTGGTGTTGTATAAGTTCTTTATATTTTTTGGATACTAACCCTTTATCAGGTATGTCATTTGCAAATATCTTCTCTCTTTCACTAGGTTGTCTTTTAGTTTCAGTGGTTGTTTCTTTCACTGTGCAGAAGCTTATTTTGATGTAGTCCCAATAGTTTATTTTTGCTTTTGTTTCCCTTGCCTCAGGAGACATATCTAGAAAAATGTTGCTATAGCCAATGTCAGAGAAATTACTGCCTGTGCTCTCTTCTGTCTAGCATTTCTATGGTTTGAGGTGCTACATTTAAGTCTTTAATCAGTTTTGAGTTTATTTTTGTGTGTGGTGTAAGAAAGTCATCCAGTTTCATTCTTTTGCATATAGCTGTCCAGTTTTCCCAACACCATTTGTTGAAGAGACTGTCTTCTTCCCATAGCATATTCTTGCCTCCTTTGTCAAAGATCAATTGACCATGTAATTGTGGATTTACTTCTGGGCTCTCTATTCTGTTCCGCTGATCTATGTGTCTGTTTTTGTGTCAGGGTCCTATTGTTTTGATTGCTTTGTAGCATGTCTTGAAATCTGAGATTGTGATACCTCTACTCCTGTTCTTTTCAAGAGTGCTTTGGCTATTCAGGATCTTTTGTGGTTCCATAGAAATTTTAGGATTGTTTTAGTTCTGTGAAATATGCTGTTGTATTTTAACAGGGACTGTATTAAATCTGTAGATTGCTTTGGGTAGTATGGACATTTTAACAATATTTATTCTTCCAGTCCAAGAGCACGGGATATCTTTCCATTTGTTTGTGGTCATCTTCAGTTTCTTTCATCACTGTTTTATAGTTTATAGAACACAGGTCATTCACCTCCTAGTTTTTTCCTAGTCACTTTAATATTTTTTTTTTCAACGTTTATTTATTTTTGGGACAGAGAGAGACAGAGCATGAACGGGGGAGGGGCAGAGAGAGAGGGAGACACAGAATCCGAAACAGGCTCCAGGCTCTGAGCCGTCAGCCCAGAGCCTGACGCGGGGCTCGAACTCACGGACCGCGAGATCATGACCTGGCTGAAGTCGGAGGCTTAACCGACTGCGCCACCCAGGCGCCCCTCACTTTAATATTTTTGATGCAATTGTAAATGGGACTGTTTTCTTATTTCTCTTTCTGCTACTTCATTATTGGTGTATAGAAGTTCAGTAGATTTCTGTACAGTGATTTTGTATCTTGTGGCCTTACTGAATTCATTTATCAGTTCTAGTAGTTTTTTGGTGGAGCCTTTAGGGTTTTCTATATTTTGCATCGTGTCATCTGCAAATAGTGTTTTACTTTTTCCTTATCAGTCTGGGTGCCTTTTATTTCTTTTTCTTGTCTGATTACTATGGCTGTAACTTCCAGTACTATGTTGAATAAAAGTGTGGAGAGTGCACATCCTTGTCTGTTCCTAATCTTGAGGGAAAAGCTCTCAAATTTTGACCATTGAGTGTGATATTAGCTGTGGGTTTTTCATATATCCTTTATTATGTTGAGGTATGTTCCCTCCAAACCTACTTTGTTGAGGGTTTTTGTCATGGATAGATGTTGTACTTTGTCAAATGCTTTTTCTGCATCTTTTTGAAATGATCATATGGTTTTTATTTCTCTTGTTGATGTGATGTATCACGTTGATTGAACCACCCTTGCATCCCAGGAATAAATCCCACTTGATCTTGGTGAATGTTGGATTTTGTTTTTTAAAATATTGTTGGATTTGGTTTGCTAATATTTTGTTCAGGATTTTTATATCTGTGTTCATCAGAAATATTGGCCTGTACTTCTCTTGTGGTTTGTAGTGTCCTTATCTGGTTTTGGTATCAGTGTAGCATTGGCCTTGTGGAATGAATTTGGAAGCTTTCCTTCCTCTTCTGTTTTTTTGTTTTTTGGTTTTTTTTTTCTTTTTTTTTTTTTTTTTTGGAATAGTTTGAGAAGAACAGGTATTAACTCCTCTTCTTAAATGTTCAGTGGACTTCACTTGTGATGTCATCTGGTCCTGGACTTTTTGGGAATTTTTTGATTACTGTTCATTGCTGGTAATCAGTCTGTTCAAATTTTCCGTTTCTTCCTGATTCAGTTTTGAGAGGTTATATGTTTCTAGAAATTTATCCATTTCTTCTAGGTTGTCCAGTTTGTTGACATATAATTTTTCATAATATTCTCTCTAATCCTCTGTATTTCTGTGGTGTTGGTGGTTATTTCTCCTTTCTTTTCTTTCTCTTCTTTTTAAAAATCTTTTTGTTTTGCGAGAGGCGAAGAGGGGGAGTGGGGCTGAGGGGTAGAGAGAGAGAAAATCTTGAGCAGGCTCCACGCTCAGCACGGAGCCCCGTGTGGGGCTCGATTTCATGACCCTGGGATCACGACCTGAGCCGAAATCAAGAGTTGGATGCTCACCTGACTGAGCCACCTAGGTGCCCCCTCCTTTCTTTTCTGTTTCTGTTTGTTTGAGTGTGCGTGCTCTCTCTCCTCCCCCTCACTCTGTGTGTGTGTGTGTGTGTGTGTGTGTGAGAGAGAGAGAGAGAGAGGGAGAGAGAGAGAAAGAGAGTGTGTGTGTGTCTGGGTAAGCAATTTTCTTTTGTTGCTCTTTTCAAGGAACTAGCTCCTGATTTCATTGATTTTTTTTTTTTTTTTTTTTTTTTTTTTAGTTTCTATTTCATTTATTTCTGCTCTTTATTGTTTCTTTTTTCTGGTTTTTTTTTTTTTTTTACTGTTTTTGGCTTTTGTTTTTTCTTGTTTTTCTAGTTTCTTTAGGTGTAAGGTTAGGTTGTTTATTTGAGATTTTTTTCTTCTTGAGGTAGGCTTATATTGTTATAAACTTCCCCTCTTAGTACAGCTTTTGCTGCATCCCAAAGATTTTGGACCATTGTGTTTTCATTTTTATTTGCCTTCATGTATTTTTTGATTGCCTCTTTGATTTCTTGGTTGACTCATTGTTTAGTAGCATGTTATTTAACTTCCATATATTTGTGTTCTTCCCAGAATTTTGTTGTTGTTGTTGTTGATTTCTACTTTCATAGTGTTGTAGTCAGAAAAGATGCATGCATGGATGGTGCCCTTGGGTGGCTCAGTCGGTTAAGCATTAGATTCTTGATTACAGCTCAGGTCATGATCTCACGGTTTGTGGATTTGAGCCCCACATTGAGCTCTGCACTGACAGCATAGCATGGAGCCTGCTTGGGATATTCATTCATTCTCTCTCCCTCTCTCTCCCTCTCTCTCTCTCTCAAAAATAAATAAACATTTAAAAAAAAGAAAAAAATGCATGGTATGACTTCAGTCTTTTTGAATTTGCTGAGATTTGTTTTGTGGGCTAATATGTGATCTCTTCTGGAGAATGTTCCATTTGCACTTGAAAAGAATATGTATCCTGCTGTTTTAGGATGGAATGTTCTGAATATATCTATTAGATACATCTGGTCCAGCGTATCATTCAAAGCCACTGTTTCCATGTTGATAATCTGCTTGGATGCTCTGTCCATTGATGTCGGTGGGGTGTGAAAGTCCCCAACCATTATTGTATTACTATTGATTACTTCCTTTATGTTCACTGTTAGCTCCTTTATGTATTTGGGTGCTCTCGTGTTGGGTACATAAGAATTTACAATTGTTATATTTTCCTGTTGGATTGTTCCATTTGTGATTATATAGTGTCCTTTTTTGTCCCTTGTTGCAGTCTTTTAGTCTTTTTTGTCCGATATGTAAGTACTGCTACTCTGGCTTTCTTATCACTTCCATTTGCACACTAAATGCTTTTCCATCCCTTCACTTTTGTTGTGTGTGTGTCTTTAGGTCTGAAATGAGTCTCTCCTGGGCAGCACAAACATAGGTCTTGCTTTTTTATCCATTCCATCACCCTGTGTCTTTTGATTGGAGCATTTAGTCTGTTTACATTCAAGGTAATTATTTATAGGTATGTACATATTGCCATTTTGTTACTTGTTTTATGGTTGTTTTTGTAGTTCTTCTCAGTTCCTTTCTTGGAAAAGTGGGTCTTAATCTTTGGGTTATGGACACTTTGAGATACCTGATGGAAGCTATAGAATTTCTTTCCAGAAAGATGCATTAACATATTACCAGTTTGCATTCAGTGTCAGAGGCATCTTGGGTTCCCTGAACCTATCCTTGGGTCCCAGGTTAAGAACCCATGATTTAGTAAAGGACAATTAGCTTTGTATATCTCTGTAACCTTTGAAAGCATCACTTTATGACAGTTTATAGGTAATTGACAATACTGAGTTAACAGAAAATGCTAAGTTTTGTACCACACACTTGATAAATATATAGTATTTCTTTGAATTGAAAAAAAAATGTACATTTTTCCACCTAACGTAGCATCCCATTACCTGGAAAAGTCAGTCTTCATTCCTCAGGAATACTAGTTTATGAGGTGTTAACTCTGTATTTCCATAAAATAAACTATACTTAGCATTTTAATCATTAATGTTCTGGAGCCTTTTTGTGCTAGTGAGATTATGAGCATCTCTTTCCCACTCTGTGTTCAGAGATTTCAAGCTCTGGTAGCCATGGTGGGAGTGTTTACAATGTAAAATACCACCAATCAAGGCTTGCTCTCTCCTTTTCCCCCAAACTGATTTTTTAAACATTTACCAGCATGCAACTGATATTAATTACTCATTCGGCAAACATCTTTTGAGTTCCTGTTCGAGACACTGTCCTAGGTGCCAGAGGATACAGCAGGGAATAAAAAACATTTACTTAAGTGAACATCATTTTCTAAATCTTAAATTTGCTAATGAAAATGGGGAAGAATTGGGAGTTCCTTTTAATCAAATCATGGTGAGAGAGTGGAGTCAAAAGCAAATGGATTTCCTTACTGTAAACTCTTCAGACTCTTTTTTTTTTTTTATGTTTATTTTTGAGAGAGAGAAAGAGACAGAGCATGAGCAGGGAAGGGGCAGAGAGAGAGGGAGACACAGAATCCGAAGGAGGCTCCAGGCTCTGAGCTGTCAGCACAGAGGCTGATGTGGAGCTCGAATTCACAAACCGTGAGATCATGACCTGAGCTGAAGTCGGCCTCTTAACCGACTGAGCCACCCAGGTGTCCCTTTTCAGACTCTTTTAATGTACTATTGTACATTGTTAATCTCTAGGAAGAGAATATATAGTATTATTTTCAGTGCAAGAAACTCTTTCCCCCCACCCCCCTCCAGAATATATTTAATATCTTTCAGAAATACTATTCTGCTGTCTGTGGCAGTCGCATCCTAGATGTTAGGAATTAGTGAATGAAGGGCATTTACTCAAAGAGTGTAGGTCAGAGTGTGGCCGGGGCTTCTGAAGACAGGCCTTCCCACCATCTGCTTTATAGGTGGTTCATTTATGGTTTGTGGATTGAATTGTTTATTGATGGTGTCCTGAGTCATTCTGTTGTAATTTCATTTCCAGTAATTAAAGAACATTTTATTTTACGTAGTGGAAAAGCATTGTTGTACTTCTATTGTTGTTAAATTTAGAAAAATCTTTTCTTCTTGATCTGCAGTTTCTGATTTGGGGACTCCTAATGTTATGTGCAGGTGAATGGCCACCACCTACCCCCTGCTGCTGGATTTCTCCTCAGCAGTGGGCCGTGCTTGCTCTGGAACCTCTGCCTGTACTGGGAGTCTCTGAAACCCTCTTCACCTGCCGCGTCCCCTTCATTAAGCTGTAGTGTTTCTCAGAGTGTGGTTGTTGGATTGTATCACAGTTGCTCGGGGGTTATTAAAACTGTAAGTTCCTGGGTCTCATCACAGACCTGTTGATTCAGAATCTGTTATAGGTGAAGCCCAAGAATTTGTGACTTGAAGCACATTTATAGGTGATTTCTATTGTTTAATTTCCATGTTGAATTATTTAAATTCCATTTTTGGTAGTTGTATATGTTATTTCATACTGTTATAGGGCTATTGACATTTTGGCTAAGACTTTTACTCTGTGGCACTTTATAGGCACAGCAGGACATTTAAAATCCTTGGCTCCTACCTATCAAGTGCGTTGTCATCCCCAGAATGCCTTCACACATTCCCAAACACTTCCTTTCTAACACAGGGGGCTAGTGTCCGCCCTAATTAAGCATCACTGCTGTATACTTCTTCTACTATTCTAGAAGTTACTCTTACTAATACATGTATCTAATTTAAGACCTCACATTACTCGCTAACTCCACACCTCCTAAATACACATTCCCAGGAGCCCTTTAATATCAATCACACCTTTCCATTTACATGCCATTTGTTCAGTATTTGAGTTCTTTTAAAAAATGGCATAAATTAGACATTATTATTACTGCTCTCTATAGTCATCAGTGTTTGTTTATATCAACCCAAGATTGCCAAATTATTTTTGCTCCTTTTGGCATTTAGACTGTCTTGAAACTTTTTTTAAAATCTTGAACTATACCTTTAGAAGGACATATTCCATGCCTTTTGGTGGTTAACTCAGTTTTTATCAAAAAATGTATGGGTTTTTTTTTTTGTCCTATTTCTTGAATGATGTTTTTACCTAGGAATGCAATTCTAAATGACTTAATTACTCTTACCAGAGTAGTATTCCGACCTTTATTATTTTTCTGAGAAGTCTAATTGTTCCTTTATAGGAACCTTTCTCTGTCTGATTTTAAAGATCACCTCCTTGCCTTTGGCGGTTTGCAGTTTCATCTAATGTGTCTGGATGTGGATTTCTTTTTTATCCTTCTTGGGACTTTTAGTGTCTCCTGAATATGGCATCCTCTCTTTATTCTGGAAAAATTTCAGCCAATGTCCCTTGAAGTATTGCTGCTTCTCCATTTTTTTCCTGTTCTTTCCTTCTGAAATTTTAATCAAATGTAAGTTAATCTCTCTTTCTTGAGATGAGATTTAATGAGATGGGATGGTTTTAAGATGTCTCTTAATCTCTTTCATGTCTTTTATTTCTTTGGCTTTCTTTCCTGATTCAGAGTATTTTGTTTACTGATTCTTTCTCTGTGTCTACTCCAATTAGGTTTTTAATTTCAAGGATTATATATTTTTTCCCCAGAAATTCTATTAGGTGTTTTTTGTTGTTGTTTTTTTTTTTTTCCTGTCTGCCTAGTCATTTTTGTTAGCCTCTTATTTCTGGCCTATATATTCAATATTTTATTTCTGTACATTTTTATTTAATTTTTTGAGAGTGGGAGAGGGGAGGGGCAGAGGAAGATAGGGGACCCAAAGCCGGCTCTGTGCTGACAGCAGTTAGCCCAATGCAGGGCTTGAACTCACAAACCATGAGATCATGACCTGAGCCCAAGTCAGCCACTCAACCAACTGAGCCACCCAGGTGCCCCAATTTCTGTAAACTTTTAAGGCATACCTAATTGTAATTTTATATTATATATCTGTAAATTCCAAAATTTGAATTTCTTGCAGGTTTAATTCTGTTTTTTATAGCTTTTGCTGCTGTGATAGTTTGTTTCCTTTTGGTTTGATAATTTTGTTAATTTCCTATTTGGATAATAGTCATATTTAGGAATCTCCTGGGATGTGGGTTGAAGGTATGTTTGACTTCATGCAGAGAATTTGCTTCTCTTTCTGACAGGTGCCTTGCATTACCACCAACCTAGAAACAGCTGAAATTCATTTATTGGCTTGAGGCCCTGGTCCTTGTAAGAAGTGTAAATTTATACTTAACTGAGAACAGGCTTGTAATAATTTTCACTGGACCCCATTCCAGTGAAGTCCTGATTCATATGGTTGTGTTTTTATTTGCTCTCTTTGTTAGTGGCCAGACATGCCCAGCCCCCTCACTGAAGGGTATAGCCTTTCACGGGTATTGCTGGTTTTAAGTAGTGGTCTCAGTTCCACCTTTCATCACATCTAATAAAAATCAAAATTCAAGTCTCTATATTTGTTTTTGTTTTTTTTTTTTTAATGTTTATTTATTTTTGAGAGAGACAGAGACAGAGTGCAAGTGGGGAAAGGGCAGAGAGAGAGGGAGACACAGAATCCGAAGCAGGTTCCAGGCTCTGAGCTGTCAGCACAGAGCCCGACTCGGGGCTCAAACTCACAAGCTGTGAGATCATGACCTGAGCTGAAGTCAGTTGCTCAACTGACTGAGCCACCCAGGTGCCCCTCAAGTCTCTATATTTGAAGTTTGAGCTAAGATCATGGTTTTAGCTCTTGCGCACCACTCTAATTTCATTAAATAAACACATTCAACAGATATTTTTGCTGTCTGTGTATTTCTTGTGAGTTTAGCAGTGCATTTAAAAGAGTATTTGTTGTGGGGCGCTTGGGTAGCTCAGCTGGTTAAGTGTCTGACTCTTGATTTCAGCTCAGGTCATGAACTCATGGTTCCTGAGCTTGAGCCCCGTCTTGGGCTCTGAGCTGAGCCTGGAGCCTACTTGGGATTCTCTCTCTCCTTCTCTCTCTACCTTTCCCCCCTGCTCTCTCAAAATAAAGACTTTACTTGTTGTATCTTATTTGCTTTATCTAGGTATTTGTAATATGAGGGATTCTCATATCTCAGCTAATGTATTTCCAAAAGCAAAAACCTCAGGTAATTTCTGTTTACACTGGGGTTTGAGCACCACTGGGCCAGAGATGCTGCTGCTGTTGCTTCTATAATGGGAAGTTGGAATTTGGTTATCTGCACCCTTATGTTTTCCCAAACTCAATGCCACTGTTAAGTTTTAACCGTATTAGTAGTTAAATTGACATTTGTAGTCTGCCATTGAAAAACGTTACTAATACAGAATAAGCCCACTTTGAATTCTGAATTAAACTTTGAAGTATAATTTATTATGTTGCCTTTTATCATGCACAGATTATTGTCCACTACATGCAGTCATTTGCTAAGTGCATTTTTTTTTAAATGTTTATTTTTGAGAGACTGGGAGAGAGCACAAGTGGGGCAGGGGCAGAGAAAGAGGGAGACAGAAGATTGCAAAAGGGGAGCTGCGCTGACAGCAGACAGCCAGAGGTAGGGCTTGAACTCCTGGACCATGAGATCATGACCTGAGCTCATGACCTAAGCTGAAGTCGAACACTTAACCAACTAAGCCCTCCAGGCGCCCCTGCTAAGTGCATTTTTCACAAAAAGTTAGCATGATAGTCCTGATCTGTTTTTTTTTTTTTTTAATTAGCACCATATAGTCCCAGAAATTTAGATCTTTAAACATCTGGTTTTAAAGGGGCACCTGGGTAGCTCAGTCAGTTGAGCGTCTGACTCTTGATTTCAGCTCGGGTCGTGATCCCAGGGTTGTGGGATTGAGCCCCGTGTGTGGCTCCATGTTAAGTGTGGAGCCTGCTTGAGATTCTCTCCTGCTCCTTTCCCATTCATGCTCTGTCACTAAAATAAAACAAAAAATTTTTTTAAAAATCTGGTTTTAAGAAATAAGGAGCGATTTAAGGTGATTCTGGAAAATAGAGGCTATTGTAAAGATAACGTGTGATATGAAACTGGAAAGTTGTCAGGAACTCAAGGCAGCTTTGGAGATCTGTTCCTTTCTCATGGTCTCTTATAATTTTTTTTCACACTGGGTTACATTGTGTAGTGGTACTGTTTCTCAGGGTTTCCAAGTTCACACTTTTTAGACCTGTGATGTCTAATATAGTTGTCACTAGCTACACATGGCTATTAAAATGAAAATAATGTGTTGGATCTGTATGCTGTTAACTGTAAAACACTGATGAAAGATACCAGAGAAAACCTAAACAGAGATTGGTGTTCATGGATTGGAAGACTACATAGTAAAGATATCAGTTCTCTCCAAATTGATTTATAGATTTGATGCAATTCCAAATAATCCCAGCAGGATTAAAAAATATATATACAGACAGGTCAATTGTTTAAATTTTTTTTTTTAATGTTTATTTATTTTTGAGACAGAGACAGACAGAGCATGAACAGGGGAGGGTCAGAGAGAGAAGGAGGCACAGAATCTGAAACAGGCTCCAGGCTCTGAGCTGTCAGCACAGAGCCCAACGCGGGGCTCGAACTCACGGAGTGTGAGATCATGACCTGAGCCGAAGTTGGCCACTCAACCGACTGAGCCACCCAGGCGCCCCCAGACAGGTCGATTCTAAAATGTATAGGGAAAGGCAAAAGACCTTGAATAGCTGAAGCAACTTTGAAAAAGAAAAAGAGGAATCACATAATAATTAATTTTTAAGACTTTTTGTAAAGCTACAGTAATCAAGACTGCATGAGTATTAGTAAGGGATAGACACAAGATCAGTGGATCTATATAGAATCCAGAAATACACCCACACAGGTATAGCCAACTGATTTTGACAGAGGTGAAAGGCAGTTCAATGCAGGAAGGATAGTCGTTTCAACAAACAGAACAGTTGGACATATTCCTGCAAAAACAAAAAACCTCGACCTAAGTGTCCCACCTTAAATAAAAATTAAAGTAAAATGTATCAAATCTAAATGTAAAACTTTTTTAGAAGAAAGCATAGGAGAAAATTGGGATTGAGCAAAAAGATTTTTTTGGACATGACACCAAAGCACGATCCATGAAAAAAAATAGTGGATAAATTAGACTTTATAAAAAATATAAACTTTTACTCTCTATATTAGATTACTAGGGCTGCCGTAACAAAGTACCACAGATTGGGAGGCTCAAACAATTGAAATTTTGTTTTCTCGCAGTTGTGGAGACTGGAAATTCAAGATCAAGGTGTTGGTAGAGTTGGCTTCTCCTCAGTCTCTCCATGGATTTCAGGTGGCCACCTTCTTGCTGTTTCTCACATGGTCTTTTCACTGTGCGTGCACATCTCTGGATCCCTTCCTGTTCTTGTAAGAACGCTAGCCCTACTGGATTAGAGCCACCCGTATGGCTTCATTTAACCTGAATTACCTCTTTAAAAGGCCTGTCTCCAAATACAGTTACATTCTAAGGTATTGGGGGTTAGGACTAAAACATACGAATTTTAGGAATGAATGCACACAATTCAGCCATAACACTCTGCAAATGATGCTATTAAGAGAATGAAAAGAACTTGTATCTGGAATATATAAAGAACTCTCAAAACTCAACAATACGAAAGTAAACATCCCAATTAAAACATAGGAAAAAGATTAGAACACACTTCACCAAAGGATGGCAAGTGAGCACATGAATAGATATTCAACATCATTAGCCATTAGGGAAGTGCAAACTGAAACCACCACGACATGCCATTACACACTTGTTAGAATGGCCAAAATTAAAAGTACAATACCAGTTACTGGCAAGGATGTAGAACAACTGGGACACTCATAAATTGCTGCTGGAAATGGACAATGGTACGGCTACTTTAGAAAGAGTTTGATAGTTTTTTACAAAGTTAAACATATACCTATCATATGACCCAGTTTCACTCCTGGGTATTTTTGTAACCTGTACTCAAATTTCTAGGAAGCTTGATTCATAGTCACCAAAAACTAAAACTAGCTAGTATTATAGCTAGCTTTCACTGGTAGAGGATGAATGGTGGTATATCTGTACAATAGAAAACTACTAAAAAATGAGAAGGAACGAACTAACAGTACATGCAGCCACTTGGTGGAAGAAGATAGTTTCAAAAAGTGACATGATGATGGGCGCCTGGGTGGTTCAGTCGGTTAAGCGTCTGACTTTGGCTCATGGTTCGTGAGTTTGAGGCCTGCGTTGGGTTCTGTGCTGACAGCTCAGAGCCTGGAGCCTGCTTCGGATTTTGTGTCTCCCTCTCTCTCTGCCCCTCCCCTGCCCATGCTCTGCATATCTCTCAAAAATAAATAAACATTAAAACTTTTTTTAAAAAGTTACATAATGAATGTTTAAATTTATATGAAATTCTTGAAAAGACAGAACTGTAGTGGCAAAGATCCAGTCATTGGTTGCCAAGGGTTGGGGGAGGCAAGAATATAACTTCCAAGGGAGTTTTTGCAGTAATGGAACTTTTTTGCTTCTGGCTGGTGATGATGGTTATACAAGTCTATACATGTGTTGAAACTACTAGAACTATGTTTTTTAAAGTTGATTTTTTCCAGTTATAAGCTAAATAAATCCTGGGGATGTAATCTACAGAATGTACTACAGTGATCACAGTTCTGTATTGTATATTTGGAAGATGGTGAGAGAATCGTTCTTAAAAGGTCTCATCACAAGAAAAAAGAACTTTTAAGTGTGTGTGGTGGTAGATGTTAACTAAATTTATTGTGGTAACCAGTTTGCGGTATGTACATGTATCAAGTTATGTTGTACACCTGAAACTAATACATTTTAAATGTAGTAATGCCTCAGAAAATTAAAACTCCCAAATATAAGTATTATACTGTATGCACAAATATATAAAATTCAGTTTTTCAGTTGTACTAGACATATTTTAGTTGATCGATAACTACATGTGGCAGTCTATTTATTGCACAATGCAGATACAGAACATTTCCATCAATGCAGAAAGTCCTGTTGGACAACGCTGTTGTAGAGTGAGAGTCAGCCAGTTTTTCCTGTAAACAACCCAATAGTAGGTCTTTCAGGTACTTCATATGGTCTCCTTCTCAACTACTCAACTCTACCATCGTATTGTGAAAGCAGCCATAGACAGTACTTAAATGAACATGGCTGTGTTCTAGAAAAACTTTATAAAAATGGACCTGTTTCAACGTTTTTATTTATTTTTGGGACAGAGAGAGACAGAGCATGAACGGGGGAGGGGCAGAGAGAGAGGGAGACACAGAATCGGAAACAGGCTCCAGGCTCTGAGCCATCAGCCCAGAGCCCGACGCGGGGCTCGAACTCACGGACCGCGAGATCGTGACCTGGCTGAAGTCGGACGCTTAACCGACTGCGCCACCCAGGCGCCCCTTTTTTTTAAAATTTTTTTTTTCAACGTTTTTATTTATTTTTGGGACAGAGAGAGACAGAGCATGAACGGGGGAGGGGCAGAGAGAGAGGGAGACACAGAATCGGAAACCGGCTCCAGGCTCTGAGCCATCAGCCCAGAGCCCGACGAAAATGGACCTGTTTCAAATCAAGAAACAGACTCTTAACTACAGAGAACAAATAGGTGGTTACCAGAGGTGAGGTGAATAGAGGGGATGGGTGAAATAGGTGAAGGGGATTAAGAGTACACTTTATCATAATGAGCACTGAGTAACGTACAGAACTGCTGAATCACCGTATTGTGCACCTGAAACTAATAGAACACTGGAATTAAAAAAAAAAAAAACGGATATGTTTGCTGACCCCTATGTTAGAGAATCTGGCCTATATCCTTTCTTCATGTCAGCTCAGGGTTTACTGGTGGAGTGACCTTGTGTTTTACCATTCAAATTAAATAAAAATTTAATTATAATTTTGAGAATGAAAGTGGGCACTATTAAGAATTCTGTTAGGACTTAGGCATAAACTAGGAGTGTCCTAAGCAAACCAGGGACTGAGATCACTCTGGCTATCAGTCTTCTAGTGTATTTAGTTGCCCTTGTGGTAGGCTCACACTCGTTCAAGTAACTGGAAAAGCAGTCAAAACTATTCCTTCAGCAGGGACTGTGGGTTAGCCATCTCCCTCTGTAAGGGAGTATTTATATGGGAGGTACCCTGAGGCTTGGCCCTCCGTTTACACTCAAAATAGCCCGTGTTTTCTGTCCCAGTGCCCTTGCTCATGCTTTTCTTTCTATGCCCTCTTTCCCATCCCTCTTCTGTGTTTGTTGTTATCCAGCCCATCTTGCAAACCTCTGATTAAATGGTAATCTCCTTCATAAAGCCATCCCTGTAACACCCCTTTCAGACTTAGAAGTTGGTATTTATTTTATGAAACTCATGGCACAGTGCTTTATACCATGTCTCCAGACCTGGTGGGACGTCAGAAGTACCTCAGTAGCTTTAAGTACAGATTTATGGTTCCTGTCTTAAATCTGTTGATTGAAAACCAGTGGTGGTGTTTTGTTGTTGCTGTTGTTGTAGCTAGTTTAGTATATGGAATCTGTTAATTTAGACTTAAATTATTCGATGTAAACATTGACCTTTGTAAGGAACGTTAGAAATAGCCTTTTTTCACTTTCTTGTTTTTATTTTTTTTTTAATTTTTTTTTAACGTTTATTTATTTTTGAGACAGAGAGCATGAACGGGGGAGGGTCAGAGAGAGAGGGAGACACAGAATCTGAAACAGGCTCCAGGCTCTGAGCGGTCAGCACAGAGCCCAACGTGGGGCTCGAACTTACAGACCGCGAGATCATGACCTGAGCCGAAGTTGGACGCTCAACCGACTGAGCCACCCAGGCGCCCCATTCACTTTCTTGTTTTTAAATTGCGGGAACATAATTGGGAAGAAGACACAGGGAAATCACTTGCTCAGATCCCATTGCTAGTTACTGGCAGGACTAAACTTCACATATCTTCACCCCCATTTCTGAACCTTTCTTCTTCATATTCATGTCAGACAAACCTTTCTAAGGTGTAAGCTTTGAATACCTGGAAGTGCTTGGTCATAGTCGATGGTCAGATTATTTTATTGGTAGTGATGGTCTCTAACTCACTTTATATAGTATGTAGCATACTTTTTGCTTCTTAACAATTGCTTCTGGATTATGTTGTTTACTCCCACTCTCACACTCAAGGGATATTTTTCTGATAGTTGGAGACGGTGCAGTAGTCAGCATGAAATTATCTCAGAAAAATCCTTTCCCAAATTCCATCATGAATGGCCTCTAAAAGGCTGACTGAACCAGGCTGACTTCTGGGATACCTTTGAATCATAACAGTTTGCAAATCCCCTCTAAACTGAGACCAGTTCTAGATCTGTAGGACTTTCCTAACCAGGCCCACTGCCATTTGAGAAAGTTTACCCAGGATCTTTGGGAGTGTGTGTGTTTGGGATGTCCAAGCCAGAATAGAGATAGGGAAAAAGGCATGGGGGAAGTGATGATGACCTAAGCTGAGCTTTAAAGGATTATCTAGGAGTTAGGCCCAGGAAGGAGTTGGGGCAAGCATTCGTCTCAGCAGTATGTTCCAAAGGGCAAACGTGTGGATAGCATTGGGGAATGGCAAGTTGTTTAGTTTGGCTGCAGCACAAAAATGCAAATTAGGAAGTGACGGGGGCAATATAGTAGAGAGTTTTATAGTTAAAATGCTATATTTCTCAACTAGATACACGCACGCAAAAGAATGAAATTGGAGTTCTCCTGGACGCCATGCCAAAATTCACTCAAAATGGATCATAGACCTAAATGGAAGAGCTAAAATTCTAAGATGCTTAGAAGAAAAGATAAGAAAAAAATTTTTGTGACCTTGGGCTAGACATTAGTTTTTTAGCTATAACACCAAAAGCACAAGCAACAAAAAATAAATTTAAAAACTTGATCAAAACTAAAACCTTTTGTGCTTCAAAGAACACCATCAAGAAAATCAAGACAATCCACAGGTTGGGATTAAATATTTGCAAATCATGTAACTGATAAGAGACTTACATCACAATCTATAAAGAATTCTAGGTCAGTAATAAAAAGACAACACAAAAATGGGCAAAAGTTGAATATGACATTTCTCCAAAGAAAATATTCAGATGGCCAATGAGCATAAAAAGATGCTCAACATCATTAGTCATTAGTGAACTGCAACTCAGACCACAATGAGATACTACTTCACAGCCACTAGGACAGCTGAAATAAAAACCGTAACAACAAATGTTGGCAAGGATGTGGAGATATGGAACCCTTGTGTATTGCTCGTGACAATATAGAATGGTCCTGCCACTTTGGAGAAACGTTTGACAGTCCTTCAAAAAGCTAAACATAGAGTTGCCGTGTGATTCGGCACTTCCCCTCTTAGGTCTGTCTGTACCCAAGAGAATTTGAAACAAAAATGTGTACTCTAACATTCATAGAAGCATTATTCATAATAGCCCCAAAATGGAAACAGCCTAAATATCCTTCAGCTGACAAATCGATAAATAAATTGTGGTACTTCCATACAGTGGAGTATATTCAGTAAGGAAAGGAATCATGCACTGATACACAATACATCATGAGTGAACCGGAAAATGTTATGCTCAGTGAAAGAAGCCAGTCACAAAGGACCACATTTTGTATAATCCTATTTTTATGAACTATCCAGAGTAGTCAACTCCATAGAGGTAGAAAGTAGACCAGTAGCTGTCAGGAACTGGGAGGAGGAGGAATAGGGAGTGACTGCTAATTGATTGGTGTAGGGTTTCTTTTTGGGGTGATGAGAAGTTCCAAAGTTAGAAAGCAGTGATGGTTATGAAACTGTGAATGTACTTAAAACCACTGAATTGTATGCACTGAAAGGGTAAACTTCATGGTATGTGAATTATATCTCAATAAAAGCTGTTATGAAAAGTGTTGTAATTAGTGAAAAATTTAAATTCTCTGACAAGGAATTTGAGATTTGTCTTTATAAAAAGGCTTCCTTCCTTCCTTCGTTCCTTCGTTCCTTCTTCTTTACTTTCCTTCCTTTCCTTCCTTTTGCACAGGAGTTGGGTAGGAGCAAAGAGAATCCCAAGTGCAGAGCCCTGTGCAGGGCTAGATCTCACCAACCGCGAGATCATGACCTCAGCCCAAAGCAAGAGTCAGATGCTTAACTGACTGAGCCACCTAGGTGCCCCTTGAATTTTGTCTTTAAAGCAGTGGTGTGTATTCCTGAAGAGTTTTCCGTTCAAGAACAACATGATCTGAGTATCACTTTCAAAATAAGTGAAGAATGGTGGGCAAGCCAATGATGTGGCAGACAACTCCTAGGTCTAGATGCTAAGAATATTTATCCTCAGTTTTCTGCCCTGAGCAAGTCTGAAATTTTCACATTATTGATACTGAATTAAAAATGTTTAACTTTAGGGGTGCCTGAATGGCTCATTCAGTTGAACGTCTGACTCATGATTTGGCTCAGGCCATGATCTCATGGTTTGTGGGTTTCAGCCCTGCATCAGGCTCTGTGCTGACAGTGCAGAACCTGCTTGGAATTTTCTCTCTCCCTCTCTCTCTGCCCCTTCCCTGTTCGTACTTTCTCTCTCTCTCAATATAAGTAAATAAAACTTAAAAAAAAATTTTTTTTTAACTTTGTACATGGCAATATTTTATAATATTTACCTTGTTCTCATTTTCTTCCTAATAAATTGCTCTGGGTGATTGCAAAAAGATTAGTAGTTGCGGAGTGTAGGAGATAAGTATTACTTTTTATATTTAGCTCAGTATATAATCTTGACCATTGTAAATTTAGAGACAGCAAAACATGATTTAGCTAGAAGACCAAGAATTTTTTTTTTTTTTTTTTTTTTTTTTTTGAGAGCAAGCGAGCGAGCGCAGGAGCTCGTATGCAAGCAGGGGAGGGACAGGGTGGGAGAGAATCTTATGCTGGCTCCATGCAGGGTGTGGAGCTTGATCCACATGGGGCTCAATCTCAGGACCCTGAGATCAAAGAATCTGACACTTGCTTAATCAACTGAGCTTACCCAGGAACCCCAAAACCAAGATTCTTGATGAATCATAATGCTTTAAAGACTTTTTGTTAATAAATGTCTGTCTGCTGCGTTTTGATGCAGAAAAGCTCAGAAATTCAACTTGTCTGGGTTTTTTGTTGTAATTTTTCTTTTTGTGAATTACCTTAGTTCTGTCAAATAAAGTTACATACTGGAAAATATTTCAGAAGGTAAAAAAAAGTAGTAATCATTAGGTGTCTTCTGTTTTTTTGTTCATTCTAAAGAATCATAATTTTAAGGTCTCCTTTGTTATCCTTAAAATTCTGGAATGATTTAAATTTTGAAAAATTATATCTGAAGTCACGCCTGTAGTAAACATTGACTTCAGTCTGATAAGTGCTACTGATAAATAGTTTGCTGTCCCAGTTTCTCTGTTAAATATGTGCTGGTGTTAACTATTAGTAAATCTGTTTTTAGAAGAGAGTTGTACATTGTGTCCAGTAGCCATTTTGGACACTCTCTGTAACTTGTGTTGTCAGTAGACACTGTGCCCTCTTGTGGTCAATTAGGAACAAAATTTCAGCTATAAAAAATCATCCTGGCTTTCTGTGAGTTCATATTCTCTCTGCTCTTCTGTAATGGAATCACCCATACTCTGATTTTCTTTCTTTCTTTTCTTCTCTTCTCTTCTCTTCTCTTCTCTTCTCTTCTCTTCTCTTCTCTTCTCTTCTCTTCTCTTCTCTTCTCTTTTCTTTCTATGTTTATTTATTTTTGAGAGAGAGAGACAGAGACAGAGAGACAGAGCATGAATGGGGAAGGGGCAGAGAGAGAGGAAGACCACAGAATCCGAAGCAGGCTCCAGGCTCAGAGCGAGCCCAGTGCGGGGCTCAAACTCATGAACCGTGAGATCATGACCTGAGCTGAAGTTGAACGCTTAACCAGCTGAGCCACCCATGCGCCCCTGAATTTCTTTGGGTGAACAGAAAACAAAACCATGGCAGGATTTTTAAATGGAGAATTGAGAAGTGGGGAGAGTAGCATCTTGTCTTAGTTTATTTGGAGAAGTGCTAGAAAAGATGGGGGTTAGAGGACAGAGTGTCTAGGGGGAGCCTGACAGGGCAGGTTCATGAAGTGTGAGGAGAAAAAGCAAGTAGTTGTGATAATGTTTGAGAAGATTTATGAGTCCTGTTTCTGTGATATACCTGAGTATTGTACAGGTACACTTTGCTGGCCCTTCACAAAATGCTCCCAGAATGGTGTTCTGATTTTATTTCTGTTTCAGTGTGTGTGTGTGTGTGTGCATGCGCGCGTGTATCTTCTCATTCAAGAGAAGGGAATGAGCACATATCTAGCACTATATTGAAATGTCTATCTCATTTAACAGAAACTAAGTTTAGTTTGAAGTAACTGTTCAAATCTGTTTTGTACTGCTTATAATAAGTTGGCCATGGTAAGTGTTCATTGGTTATGGGAATTTTTTCAGAAGGAATGAATTTTCCCTACAAATTTCAGTTAAAATTTTTTCTTAATTTATATGGGGAGATCTCTCTTTTATAAAAATATTTATTTAAGTAATCTCTGCAGTCTTCGTGGGGCTCAGATTCATAACCCCTAAGACCAAGAGTCACATGCCCTTCCAATTCAGCCAGCCAGGCACCCCAGTAGGGGGAGATCTTTTTAATACCTTTGAGTTAAAAGGTTAAATGTTATATTTCAGCAATGGCCGTGCCCCATATCTACCTTCCTAGATTATCATCTGACCTTTTTAATGCCCCAGTATTCTTAGAAGGGTTCTATTGTTAATGCTGCTATCATTACTTGTAGATGATTCACTGATCTTCACCAATCCATTAATAGGAAAGTGTTGTGGGGCGCTTTGCTGGCTCAGTTGGCAGAGTGTGTGATTCTTGATCTTGAGGTTGTGAGCTCAAGGCCCACATTGGGTGTATAGATTAGTTAAAAATAAATAAAATTAAAAAAAAATATGAGAGTGTTGCAGTTCAGCTCACAGGACTGTATCTTTCTGTGATCAGTGAATTGTGTGTATTGATCTTCATTGGCTGATATGAAAGTTAAGTTTCAGTGAGCAGTTTTATGTAACAGTTATAACAGTTGCAAGTATTTTGAAAGTTCTGATCAAATTATAAAACATTTTAAGTTGACAAAGAATTACTGCTATTTGCATACAAATTGAAAAGACAGCTTCAGCTTATTACATAATTACAGTTGTAAATACCAGCAATTTAATGTTATTGATTGATCTCTTAAATAATTTTTATTTTTAATATATGGCTTGTGAAATATACTTGATTTGTACTGAACTGCACTGAATTGATTGTACCATCAGCTGTGTTTAAACAGATGCGTGGGGGGGGCTGTTTTTATATTTATATTATTATATACTTATAAATTATTAGCTTTTCATATTCTCAGATTTTTAAGATTAAAAGTTTAAGGCTAGTTAATGAATTCAAAATTTTAAATGGACTTAGAATGAATGGCAATAAAGTGTAATGCTTAAAAGCTCAGACTCTGAAATCAGTCTTCTTGGATTAGAATCATTACTGTTGCTTACTAGCAATATGGCCTCGGCAAGTTCTTTAACTTGTCTGTGCTTCAGTTTTGTCATCTGCAAAATGGATATAATATTAGTACCTACCTCATAAGATTGTTGTGAGGACAAATGAATTAATAAAAAATACTTAGGACAGTGCCTGGCACATCCTGAAGTCTCTGTATGTGTTAATTATTATTATCACTGTTATTAAATTTACACTTGAATTAATGTTGGCATTCATTGTAAAGAATATATTGTTTGCTTTGTAAATATAAACCCCTTTTACAGTTCTTGCATTAAAAATTATCTCTGTATAACTGAAAATAAACAGTAAACTAAAATGACATTTATAAGGTTTTTCATGAAAACTTTTTTTTACAGTCATTTTTTCTTCTCTTTTAGGCACGGAATGTTAACACTGGTGAATTGGCAGCAATTAAAGTAATAAAACTGGAACCAGGTAAACTGAAATTTGATGTTTCTTATTGCTGTAAGCCACTACATATCTTTAAGGCTGATTTTAATGATGTTTGGTCAGCATTTTCTGATTGTTCCTAACATCTGGGAAATAGAACTGGGGTCTACTCTTTCCTCCTCCTCGTTGAGTTCTGTAGACACCTGACTCAGTTCTTCTTGAAAAAATAACTCATAATGGGGGGAGGAGGAGAACTCCTGAAGAGACTGTTCCTTCTAACTCAGTTGAGCTAACTTGTCACCAGTCTCTAGTGCTGTTTTTCTAGGTTAGCACTGTCCTATACTGAGAGGGCATTGTGATGCCAGGGGGAAAACACTGAACTGAGATTGGAGTGCCTGTAGTCCAGTTCTTTCTGTCCCACACTCTTGCTGTGTGAACTTGGGCAGGTAGCTTCTCTGGGTCTCGTCTGTTTTCTCAGTAGACCTAACCCTCCCATTTTATGAGTCATTAATATTGTAATACTAGTTACCTTCCAACTTGAGCAGCTTATTGTAGAGCCCCTAGATGACTCTGCTTTTTTTTTTTCTGCTTCAGCTATATTTTCTCTCTGAAATCCCCTACCCTTTACAAAACCCATGTCTTTCTGAGCTAACTACATACCCTTGTTTATCCTCTCTTAAAAGTCCTTCTTTGGGGCGCCTGGGTGGTTCAGTTGGTTGTGCGTCTGACTTTGGCTCACGTCATGATCTCGCGGTTCGTGCTCTGGTGCTGACGGCTCAGAGCCTGGAGCCTGCTTCAGATTCTGTGTCCCCGTCTCTCTGCCCCACCCCTGCTTGTGCTCTGTCTCTCTCTGTCTCTCAAAAATGAATAGACAGTAAAAAAATTTTTTAAAAAATCCTTCCTCTTTTTTTCTCTTTTCTATCATAAACAAGTAGTTGTGCTAAGTGTCTAGACTGAGTTCCACAGTGATGGTACTGCCTTTCTGATGGCTTCCTTCACAACAAATTGATAATACATGAATTTGGTAAAAACAGGTTTTATTCCTGGTGTGAGCAGAAATCCATTTGGTAGTTTTTTTGTTTCTGTTTTTGTTGTTTTAAGGAGGGCATTTTTTTTTTTGAAAAGTCCAGATAGTAAAGTATTTTAGGCTTTGTGGACCATATGTGGTCTCTGCATACAGTTACCCCTCTTTCCTCCCTCTTTGTCTCCTTTCTCCCCCTAAAATGTAAAAACTATTCTTAGCAAACCAGGCCACCTGCAGCTGTAGTTTTCCTGCCCTTGATTTAGATCATCAGTAGACTTTTTAGAAGTGCCATTAAGATGAAATTTAAGGATGTGTTGATGGACTGTGATCAAACCACACTTAAATATAATGAATGAAAAAATACTTTCTTAGTTACACATATTTACAGATTTTGTATAGTCTAATTAATACTCTAACATACAAGATAGTTTTTTCTTTGAATCTCCTCTGTTTTTTAGGGGATATTTAAAGTTGGTGAAATCTGAGGTAAAAAAAAAAAAGTGAAGATTTGGCATTTGAAGCAGGGTCTTCATTTGTAATCAGTAAGGAGTGGCTCTGTTATTTGATGAAATCGTCTCTAATTAGAAGCAGTTTGTACATACATCATTCCTTCCAATCAGTTTAGTGTTTCCTGTTTCAGGTCTTCCTGCCTCTGCTCTAAGAGCACTTAACCACATCTGTATTGTCATTCTAGAAATGCCTTTCTTTGTTCCAAGGCTTTTGGTCAAGTTTGTGTCCATAGCACTGAACTTAGTGTCTGGTACACGGTACCTGTTCAGTACCTCTTAAAACTTCCTTTAAAAAATTAGGAACTTGAAAAATCTTTCTGTTCATCAAGTCCTTTGTTTTCTGATTAATGCAATGTTTCTGTTGTTACGATGTGAATCTTAAACTGTCATGCATATGTTGATCATTGTTTTAAAAGTAGAAAATACAATTAAATAAAAAGAAGAAAAATCATTCATGTTCTATCCAGAGATAACAGGGTTATTATCATTTATATGTTACTGCATGTACCCTTAAGTTTACTTAACATTGGATTCCCTACCTAGATCTTCATAGAAGCCACCTGACTTTGAATACTTTAATTTCACATATCACTTGTTGGTGAGCTTGAAATATATGGCCCGGTGTTTAAAAACACAGGTCTAAAGCCAGGCTACTTTGATTGTAGTCCTGGCTTTGCCACATTGCTTAAGCTTTCTGGTTCTGTTTCTTGATCTCTAAAATGGAACTAATAACAGTAGCTTCCTCTTAAGGTTGTTGTAGGGATTAAATGAGCTAATATATCTAAAGCACTTAAAACAGTGTCTGGAACAAAGTACCGTAGTACCTTCTATAGTAAGTAGCTGTTATTACTACTAACAGTACTCCAGTTCTCGAGATATGACCAACCATATTCCATCTATACCCACCACCCTCCTTCTCCCATTCGTAATTTTGAATGAGACCCCAAATATCAAATCATTAATATTTCAGCATGTATGGCTAAAGGATAAGAACTCAAAGTATAACCACAAATAGGAACCCTTACAGGAACATAAAATGGTGCATCTACTTTGGAAAAACAGTTTGGCGTTTTTCTTAAAAAGTTAAACATTAATTTGCCAAATGACCCAGCAGTTCTTCTCTTGTGCATCTGCCTGCACAGCTTTCACATACAAGTTCATAGTAGCATTATTCACAGTAGCCTGAAGTTGAAAAGAACTGCCCATCAGCTGGTAAATGAAGAGACAAAATATGTCTATAAAGTGAAATATTATTCAGCACTAAAAACAAACTGCTTGGGGCGCCTGGGTGGCGCAGTCGGTTAAGCGTCCGACTTCAGCCAGGTCACGATCTCGCGGTCCGTGAGTTCGAGCCCCGCGTCGGGCTCTGGGCTGATGGCTCAGAGCCTGGAGCCTGTTTCCGATTCTGTGTCTCCCTCTCTCTCTGCCCCTCCCCCGTTCATGCTCTGTCTCTCTCCCAAAAATAAATAAACGTTGGAAAAAAAAAACAAAAACAAACTGCTGATGGATGCAATGACATAAATGAACCTAAAAACATGCTAAGTGGAAGGACCCAGACACGAGAGACCACACAGTGTATGATTCCTCTTATGTGAAATGTTCAGAAGAGGCAAATCTGTAGTCAGAAAGTGGATTAGTGAGCTGGTGTGTTTGTGTGTGTGTGTGTGTGTGTGTGTGTGTGTGTGTGTGGACTAACAGTTAATGGACATGAGGAATCTTACTGGGGTAATATTCTAAACTGGTTTACAGTAATGGTTGCACACCTTCGTAGATTACTAGAAAAACTATTAAATTGTACTCTTGATATGGATGAATTACATGATTTTAAAATATGCCTCAGTAAAGTGATCAAAATATATAACCACAATACCATTGTTGTCTTTCAACAACTTTAATAAGTTTCCTAATAACAAGTAAGTCCCACGTACTGCAATTAGTTGATATGTCTCAAATTTCTTTTATATTTGTATATTCCTTCTTTATCTCTCCTTTTTTTTAAAAAAAATCTCTTCTTTTTCCTTGCAATTTTTTGTTGAAAAAAAACTAGGTTATTTGTCATGTAGAATTATTCCCTCAGTCTGGATTTTGCTGATTGCCTCCCTGTGGTGTCATTTAATATGTTCTTCTGTGAATTGGTAGTTAGCCTGAGAGGATTGATAAGATTCAGGCTAGATTTGGAATGTGGTGGAGGGAGACAACTTCATGGTGGCATGTTTACATTTTTCTAAATTAAAATTCTGATGGACTGTCTATGATTTTTGGAAAAACAAAAACCAAATCTGAAATACTTAAGTGTATGTAATGAAGAATTACATCCAAGTTTGTTATTTTGTTCTTGTTTTTTTTTTTTTGTTTTTTTTTTAAGCAGCTGATATCCAGTTTGAACCTGACACTAAATGAAGACTTATTCAGACATGTGGACAAAATTGTTTGCTTAAATGTGAAGTTAGTGTGTTTATGTCACTGGGACTAACAGTCTTATTCATGTGGCTTTAATTTATATTTGGTTTCCTTAGTCATCCTTTGATTAACCAAAGCCTGTAACATTTTTTTAAACTTTTCGTTTGAATTCCAGTTAGTTAACATAGAGTGTAATGAAAGTAAAAAAAAAAAAAAAATACAATTAAATAAAAAATAAGAAACTAAGCATCATTCATCATTCTACCAAGTGTGTGAACCCTGTCAACAAATACAGTTAAATAAAAAGAAGAAACTAAGCATCGTTTGTCATTCTTCCAGGTGTATGAACACTGTCGACTTCTGATGATTCTCTGGATTTTCTTGTATGTTTATATACAAACACCCACACATACATAAACATATAGGAACCACACAGTTATGTAGACCACAAAGGGCTGGTGGAAGTTCAAAGATTGGCAAGAGTACACGACTGAGATTGGCTTAATTTGCTTGCCTGCCATGAACCAGTGAACAGGCACCACAGAGGACAAATAAGATAAGGATGCACGTGAGTGAACATGGCTCACCGGGGCATCCCCAGGTCCTCGCAGAGGGTGGGCTACACTGGTGGTCTGTGCAGTGAGTAATTTGTCAGCCACAAAACCTAGTTTGCCATCATGTATGCTTTCAGGCTTGGAGAGTGACATCATCTGTAGTCAGCAAGTGGTGCAGCTGCTGTTAGAAAAGGCAATTATTTGTTGTGACACTGTTCTGTGCTTTTGTGTTCCATTTCTTGCAGTGTCCTCGGACCTGTAGCAGGCCTGGCCATCGCCTGCCTTACATGTAAACACATGTATGTGTATATGAGTACACTTTATTCATATAAAGGACTTAATTTTGTGTATTTGCTTTTCGTTTGAAAAGCATTTCATGAATATTTTTCCGTGTTAACATTTTTATGCCAGTGGTTTTTTAGCTGGCTGCATAGTAGTTGGTTATATAAATCACATTTATTTACTCAGTCCTTAATGATTGTAACACGTAAGTTTTCACGGTTAGAAACAGCATTACTGTGTACCTGCGAGGATATCTTTTGTTTTTATACATGATGGTTTTGTCATGATGAATTCATAGCTGGTCAGAAGATGTGTCCATTTTTAAGAGTTACGATATATACTAGGAAGGTTGTGCCTGAAATTTCCTGTTGTTTTCCCCCTATACTTTTGCCCACAAAGGGTATCATTAAAATAAAATCTTTACTATTGGGTAGAAATTGATACTGTTAATTAATTGGCATTTCTTTGTCTTCTGGCAGTTGGATTTTTTTGTGAAGAACTTGTTCATGTCAGTTATTTAACAGAAATGTATTCAGTGTCTACTATGTGCCAGTCTATGATCTCACTGTCCGGCAAATAGTGGTAAATAAGGCAGACTCGTACCCTTGAAAAGCTTATATTTTAGTTCAAAGAGACAGTAAACATGTGGTGAAACATGTAAACAAATACTTTATGAACTAAAGTAAGGTAATATTGAAAATAGTGTGGTCATGGGAGGCCTCTCAGAGCAGATGGCATTTGGGTTGAGACTTGAATGATGAGAAGATGACAGTCCTGTGACAGGCGTGGGGAAGAGCATTCCAGGTAGCCAAGATCAGGTGCAGAGACAAGAATGAGTGCAGTGCAGTTGAGGACAGAGAGAAGGCCTATATGGCTGGATCATTGTGAGCCAGCGGGCGTATGAAATGAAATGAGGTTGGAAAGCTAAATTACAGGTGGCCTTGGGGACTGTAGTAAAGAGATTAGATTTTATTTGAAGTGTACTAGAAAAACTTTTAAAGAATTTTTGACATCTGAGCAATGAAGTGGTACTATAAGTACTATTAGTGAAATGGAGAAGACTTAAAGGGTGGATGGAATCAGTAATCCTGTATGTTTTATTAGTAATTCTGTATTTGTTATGTGTGTTTTAGACATCTGTTAGATGACCAATTGCACATGTTAAATAGGCAGTTTGACATATGCATTTGAAGCTGTGGGAGAAGTTAGGTTAGAGATACAAATTTAAGGGTCCTTGGCATATAGGTGGTAGTTGAAGCTGTGGTAGCTGTCTGGCTGAGGTTATAACCCTGGATGACTGCAATATTAGAGGCCTGCCAGACGGGGAGAACCCAGCTAAGAGAACTTGAGAACAGCTGACAACTTAGGAGAAATACCTGCTGGGTGTTTTGTCTTGGGAGCTCAAGGAAGAAAGTCTTTCAGGAAGGAGGGAGATGAAACTGTCGGATGATGCTGAGAGATGTGGAGTAAGATCACGATGGAGACTTGAACATTGGTTTTGCAGACTTGGACAATTGGTGGGCTGCTCGAGCAAGTTAAGGGGAGAATGAGAGGAAAGGAAATGAAGGTAGCAGGAAGGATCCGCCTCTCAAGGCCTTTTGCTGAAAGGGTAGCAGACAAATGGGGCATTAGCTAAAGCAGGACCTGGGGTTATGGAGGGTTTGTCTAGAATAGATAATGGTAAGTTATGTTTTGTGCCATTGAGAATAAACCAGTAGAGAAGAAGAAATTGATGTTGCGGAAGATAATGCAGATAACTCCAGGAATAAAGTATGAGAAAATGAAAAGAGGTAGGATCCAAGGTATAAATCTGAGAGCAAGGAGAAATGATTCATTTTAATAGATAAGGCAGAGGACAAGTATATGCATGTTCGGTGGTGGGGTTGATAGTGGGAAGCTTACCTGATTGGGCCCATTTTCCTTTTGGAACTATAGGGCATGGTTATCAGCCCAGAGTGAGAGTTGGAGGGTGTACTGGAGATGTAGTGCTGGAGGTAAAATACGTGAAATAGTCTCAGGGACTGGAAGATGATACATAGAGTAGGATGGTCTGGCATTGATCAGTGACCCATTGAAATATGAAGCTGTAAATTTGTACTCTGTAGATGTTGCTATGGTACAGGGGAAAGGAAAGGTGAGGTGTATCATTGTAATTTTGCTGGCAAGTATAATGGAGGGAGAGAGGTCTGTCTCTGGAGTTAAGGGTGATTGTAAAGGAGTGGTTATATTGCTGGTTCATGGAGTCTGGGCAGAGAAGGACAGGAAAGTGGTATGGATAGTAAAAAATGATAAGCTCAATGAGAACAATCCTCGAGATTGGAAAATTGTTGGAATGGGAGAACTTTAGTCAGTCATATGGAAAGATTGGATGACCTGAATGGGATACTTGAAATAGAGGCTTTAAAGGTGGTACGTTGGAGGGGCACCTAGGTGGCTCAGTCGGTTAAGCGTCCGACTCTTGGTTTTGGCTCGCACGATCTCTTGGTTTTGGGAGTTGGAGCCCTGCGTTGGACTCTGCGCTGGTAGCACAGGGCCTGCTTGGGATTCTCGCTTTTTCTCCACCCCACCCCCTTTGTACTGTCTGTCTCTGTCTATCTGAAATAAATAAATAAACTTAAAAAAAATAAAGGTGGTGCATTGGAGCACTTGGGTGGCTCCGTCGGTTAAGCATCTGACTCTTGGTTTCAGCTCATGATTGGTGGATTCGAGCCCCACATCAGACTCTGCTGATGGGGCAGAGCCTGCCTGGGATATATTCATTCTCTCTCCCTCTCCCTCTCCCTCTCCCTCTCCCTCTCCCTCTCCCTCTCCCTCTCCCTCTCCCTCTCCCTCTCCCTCTGTGTGTGTGTGTCTCTCTTCCTCTGCCTCTTCCTCTTTCTCTTTCTCTCTGTCTCTCCATAATCAACATTAAAAAAAAAATCTAATTTTAAAAAATAACTAAAAGTGGTACGCTTATGAAGGATGATGAGATGCCCATGTGAATAGGGTGGGGCTGAAATAGAGATTGTTATAGCTGAGCAGGTCATGCATCCAAGAGGCCTGGGTGTTTTGATGATCATTTATGAGGATGTCGAGGGCACGAAACATGAGTGAAGTAGTGATGAGCCAGGTGCCACAGTGTCAGTGTGTGAGGGAGAATGGCTAAGAATTCCAGAAATGGCAGCTACAAGGAGTAGGAGGTGATACCCTGTGACAGCAGCCGCTTCAGGAGAGGCTGGGCTTTGAAGGAGAAAAGGGGAAGGGGTATTTGGAAGCAACAGCGAGGACGGAGAATATCCACCCCGCTTCTAGGTCCTGCAGGACGTGAGCAAATTTCTACACCCTGAGAGGACTAAAGAGGAAGCAGCATCCTAGGGGAAAGCCAGCTTTCAGTTAGAATGTGAAGGTGAAGGGAGCCTGAAGAAGGGCTGGAGGATGAAGAGGAGGTCCTGATGACCTGTGAGATCAAAGGATGCCCATTTTTCTATGGAGATACCTGTCTTTTATTGATTGATTTTTTTTTTTAATAGAGAACACTTCTGGGGTGTCTGGGTGGCTGAGTTGGTTAAGCGTCCAACTTTAGCTCAGGTCATGATCTCACGGCTCTTGAGTTTGAGCCCCACATCGGACTCCGTGGCTCTGTGCTGCCGGCTCGGAGCCTGGAGTCTGCTTCAGATTGTCTGCCTCTCCCTCTCCCTCTGCCCTTCCCCTGTTTGTACTCTGTCTCTCTCAAATATACGTAAACATTTTTTAAAAATTAAAAAAAAAAAGAACACTTTAAAAAAATGTTTATTTATTTATTTTGAGAGACAGAGGGAGGGAGAGAGAGTATCTGAAGCAGGTTCCGTGCTGTCAGTGTGGAGTCAGACTCGGGGCTTGAACCCACAAACTGTGAGATCATGACCTGAGCTGAGGTCAAGAGTCTGATGCCTAACTGACTGAGCCACTCAGGCGCCCCTATTTATTGATTTTTTTTAAAAAGGTCTTTTTCTATGACAGATTTTAATCCTTTGGTAAATTGCAATTTTTTTTTCTAGTATGCCTTTAAAATTTTGATGACTTTTGGATACAGGTAAGTTTTTAATTCATATGTAGCTAAACCTATCACTATTTTTCTTTATGCTCTGAAGGTCTTGCTCATTCCCCTTGTTTATTTTTATGTGTGTGCATATTTTATATTCACTTGACTATTGTACTTTTTTCAATATTTAAATCTTTGATCCATGTGGAATTATTGTGGTGTATCACCTGAAGTAAAGATCGAACTTGATTTTTTTTTTTCTTGCATAATTAAGTCAAGCATCTTAGTCCTTCGGTATAATTCGGTCTGTTCTGGGCTTTCTGTTTTAATTTTAGGAATTGCCTATTTATTTTGTTGCTAATGCCACACTGAAACTAGATTTTATTTTATTTATTTAAAAAATTTTTTTAATGTTTCTTTTTGACAGAGAGAGAGAGAGAGAGAGAGAGAGAGAGAGAGAGAGAGGGAGAGAACCTGAGTGGGGGAGGGGCAGAGAGAGAGGGAGACACTGAATCCAAAGCAGGCTCCAGGCTCTGAGCTGTCAGCACAGAGCCCAATGAGGGGCTTGAACTCACGGACTGCGAGATCATGACCTGAGCCTAAGTCAGACGCTCAACCAACTGAGCCCCCCAGGTGCCCTCTGAAACTAGATTTTAAAATAATACTTGTTCTTGAGGCAGATTGATTCAAACAATATTTTTATAGGATTGATAGTGGTATATGTTTGGACAGAGATAAATAATGTATTCAGTGACAGTGGAAAATAACAATATAGGTAAATTTTCTAAAATCCTCCTTTAAATTGCAAGAATTATTTTGACTGTTGTTTGTAAGTATTTCTCAAATGCACTTATCTCAAATAGCATGCTGAGAGCAGTGTACTCACCATGATGTAACTGATAGTTATAAGTTAAATCCTCAACACCTCATGACAGAGAAATGTTGCCTCCCAGAGAAAGGCTCTCAATGGCATTTTTTCCTATAGTTTGGTGTCACTTCTTGCTTGTTTTTATCAATAAACATTTACTGACATGCATTAAGATAAATGAAAAGACACAGTTCTTGATTTTGAAGTGTCAGCCCTTTATATCTGCCCCCTTTATCTGCTGTGTCTTTTGCATTGTTGGCCAGGAGATTGGACAGTTAGATTTGTTAAAATGGCATTTACTGAAAAAGTAAATAATGCTATGAGTTTATCAGAAGAACTTTCCTTTGAGCTTTGAGTCCTCTCTTTTGCCTGATCAAGTTGCTTTTTGTCTATGCCTGGTTCTCATTTATGTTCTGAAAAGTTAATTACTAAATAAGTGCTTAGTTTTGAAGTCTAATTGTTATTTTGGAAGAGTTTCTGTGATGGGTAGCAAGAATCAAAGAGTGGTATGATGGTGAAGGAATAATGGTTTAGAATGTAAACTTCGGACCCAGGGTCCTTTGGTTGTAATTGAGGCTCCATCACAGTAAGTGCCATGACCTTAGCAAATTACATAACCTGTTTTTATACCCTCCTGCAAAGTGGGTATAGCAGTAGTTCCTATTCATAGGGTTGTTGTGAAAATTAAGTATTTTAATACATTTAAAGCATTTAAAATAGCTATTATTTTTATTTATAGAGACTTAAAATTTTTAAAGTATAATTTCATGTATTGTGAAATTGAAATTAATAAAATTAAGTAAGCTATTATGTTTTCTTTCATTCTAGGAAACAAATGCAATAACTGATTTCTTAAACTGTCTGCTGACTTAATACTATCCCTTATTATTCTCCTCTGTCCCAACACACACACACACACACACACACACACACACACACACACACCCCTTAAACACAGTAGAGCTCCTTAGAGACATTTATGCACTTTGAGTTAGATTTTTCTTTGTGATAATCTGGGGGCTGTGGAATAAGGCAAGCCTGGGAAATTATTTCCTTAAGCTTGTTTTCTTTACAGTGACTACTCAAATGCAATGAAACCAAGTTCTAGAATTGCCTTTTTTGAACTTAAATATTCTGTCCAGAGTAGGCTATAAAATCCTTGGTGAAGGTGGCTTTTTTTTTAAATTATAACCTTGAGACTTTGTATAGTTCTAGGCACATAAATGCTCAGTAGGTGTGTTATTGAATGAGTACTAGTGATCAGCTATTTTAAAAAAAAATTTTTTTTGTTTATTTATTTGAGAGACAGAGCATGAACGGGGGAGGGGCAGAGAGAGAGGAAGACACAGAATCGGAAGCAGGCTGCAGGCTCTGAGCCATCAGCCCAGAGCCCGATGCGGGGCTCGAACTCACAGACCACGAGATCGTGACCCGAGCTGAAGTCGGACGCTTAACCGACTGAGCCACCCAGGCGCCCCAGTGATCAGCTATTTAAGTGTCAGACACTATACTGTCAGATACTAGAAAGGCTAGAATTTCCAGAATGATGATTTTTTTTAATGCAAAAACTTTTTTTGATGTAAAAAAAAAAAAAAAACCACGCTTATGAGGTCAGTTGCTAAAGTTCTTATACTTTGCCGAAAAAGTAACTTTATAGCCTTTTGTAGGCTACCCATCCTAATTTCTGGAGAAAATGGAGAAAAGCTTTTATTATTTGCAAGATAAAATCAAGTCAGTTTCATCATAAATAAAATTCTTTTTAAAAATTTTAATTTCAGTATAGCTAACATACATATATATACCAATATATATAGTGTTATATTAGTTTCAGGTGCACAATGTAGTGAATCAGCAATTCTCTATGTTGCTCTGTGCTCATCATGATAAGTGTACTCTTAATCCCCTTCACCTGTTTCCCCCATCTCCCACCCATATCTTCCCTCTGGTAACCATCAGTTTGTTTTCTATAAGAGTCGGTTCTTTAGTTTGTCTCTTTTTTTTTTCTGTTTTTTGTTTCAGATCGATCCTTTAATATGTACATGTTTAGTATTAAAATTAAGTCTATGTCATCTATGTAAGTGGCATTGATAGGCTCTGAAATGCTGGTGGGGAAAGTACAGCTATCATATTAGGTTTGTTTTCTGTTTTCTATGTCGGAGGAGGTATAGGGGAGATTTTGGCAACATAATTCAAGTACACCCAAAAATGTAGGAAATGATGATATGCAGAACTTGGTTTAACAGGAATTCACTTTCTTATTAGTGTTTTTCCAGATGGTGGAATTTTTCTTCTGAAATTCACATACCCACATAACAATAACAATAATGGTGATAAAAGTCACAGCGACCACTTTTTGAACATTTGCTGACGGCTGCATGCCAGACTCTATACTAAACTCTTCATATGCATTGTCTCCATCCTCAGAGTAACACCTTGCAGTAGGTATGATATTATCATCCCCATCTTACAGATGTAGAATAGAGGCACAGAAAGATTAATTTGCCTTGGGGCTTTGTAACAGTGAAGCAAATTCAAATCCAGGTTTATGTTTTTTCTAGAGCCTGTGCTATTGTGTATATTGCCTTACAGATACTTCATGGAATGTTGAGAATAATTCCTGGTTCTCCAGCAATGTTCTTTGAAAGTTTTGCCTCTTTATTGAACCTGTGTTCATTTATTTTTAATTTTTAACTAAAAATTTTTATGTGTTTTATTTAAGGTAATTGCAGAGGATAGAAAAAATTATAAGAACAGTACAAAGAATTTTGGTATTTCACCCAGATTTCTCAATACTCAATTTATTATTTTTGCTATATCCTTTCCTACATTAAGAGATAGACTCTTCCCCTGAAGACTTTAGTGTGTATTTCCTTTAACGATGAAATGTCGTTGTCTTACATAAGAGTACAGTGATCAAAATCAGGAAATTAAGACTGATACAATGCCTATTATTTAAACCCCAGATCTTACTCAGATTTTGTCAGTTGCCCCAGTAATACCCTTTTAAGGCAAAAGAAAGTCCAAGATGATGTGTTGCATTCAGTTCCAGGTCTCTTGAGTTGCCTTTAATCTGAAAGAGTTCTTGAGCCTTTGTTTTGGATTCTAGGTATAGTTACTGCTACTGAAGTATCCTTGTTACTAGGCTGCCTTAAGGGATGGAGTTGGGAAATAGAGGTCCCATGTATGTGCACACACGAATGTGGATTTACCCACACCTCCCCCTCCCTCCTACCCATATGATTGTCTAAAACCAATACCAGTCTAACACCACATGGTTCATTTTCTCCTTTTCATGTTTGTAACTCTCTTCTCCAGTAGAGAAACCTAGTTTCCATTATCCACAGTATATTCATTCCTTTGCTTAATCCTTGAACACAGAAGTAATTTCAAAATTGTTAATCCATATCTCTTTGAGAAATCAACTACTAACTAGAAGTCACTGTTCAGAGTTCTGTTTATCTTTAGAACATATACTGTTCTCATGTTTGGTTCCCTACCACCCTTACCCTTTCATAGTGTTTATGCTATTCATTTGAAGTCTGTGTGGTGTATTAATTTCCTAGAGCAGCCATAACAAAATATCACAAACTTAGATGGCTAAAGCAACAGAAATTTATTCTCTCACAGTTCTGGGAGGCCAGAAATTGAAAATTAAGGTATCAGTGGAGTTGAATCTATCTGAAAGCTCTGGAGAGAATATGTTCCATCCTTCTCCTTCAGTTTCTGGTGATGGCCAGCAATCTTTGGAGTGCCTTGGGTTGTAGAAGGCTTGAATTTCTGCCTTTGTCATCACATACTGTGCTCCCTGTGTCCAAATTTTTCCTTCATATAAGGACACCAGTCATAGAGATCTCCCTTAAGGCCTCATCTTGACTTGATTACTGCAAAGACCATATTTCCAAGTAGGGTCACATTTACAAGTACTAGAGGTTAATTAAGACTTCACCATATTTTGGGGGGAGGGGGGACACAATTCAACCCATGATATATAGCCAGTTCATTTGTTTCTGTTTGTATTCATTTGGGGGATGCCTGCCTCATCTTTGATTTTATTTCTTTTCTTTTAGAGTGTTTTTAGAGCATATGAAACTTTAACATGATTCTAAAAGGCAGAACTATACAAAAAGGAATATTTAGGAAGTATTATATTTCTGTCCTTTTTACCCTATTCCTGCTCACCCCCTATTGATAACCACTGTCTTTGGTCTCGGGTTTATCCTTTCCATGTTTTTTTGTTGTGCCGTTTTGTTTGGTTGGTTTTGTTTTTTACCCAAAGGGACAGGTATATGAATATTTTCTTGTTTTCTTTTTTTATTTCACAAAGGGTAGCATACTATAGATATCTCTTTGAATTTTGTTCTTTTCATTTAGCAACATGTCTGGGAAATCACTCCAAAATAGTCCATTACACACACACACACACACACACACACACACCCCAAAGTTAATTCAGTCACTGTCCCATGTGTGAGCATTTAGGTTCCAGTGTGTTGCATTTACAAATAATGCTGCTTGAAAAATTTATGTCATCCATATTGAAAAACGCTACAAGGAGGTCTCAGAAACATGCCAAAATGAAGGAAGCCAGACATAATAGGTCTCTTGATGTATGGTTCCATTTATATGAAATATACAGACTAAGTAAATCCTTAGAGACAGAAAGCAGATTTGTGGTTGCTGGGGAAGAGGGAGGAAATGGGAAGTGACTGTTTAAGTATATAGGGTCTCCTTTAGGGGTGATAAAAATGTTTTAGAATTAGAGGTGATGGTGGCACAGCATTGTGAATGTACTAAATACCACTGAATTGTACACTTTGTTATACGGATTTCACCTCAAAAGTATGTATTATCCATAAGTTAAAATAGCTGCTTATTTTTCTCATGCGTCTTGGTGCTTTGACATTTCAACCCTTGAAATGTGCAGTGCATCTTTAAATGCTGAGGTTCATCATTTTAATGATGGTGTGCATAACATATATACATTGCTCGCACATTTTTTTTGGTTGCTTTATCAGAATTTAGAGTAATTTTCTTTACCTCTTCTGTCTCTCATTTTGCAGAGCTTTTGGGTTATGTTTTGTTTTTCTCATACACTGGAGAGAGTTGAAGTCTAATGATGCTGGAGCTTAAAGTATCTGGGGAATTGGGAGCATGGTCAGGGATGGGAGTGGGTCGTAAAGGATGGAAGCTAGAAGGATATTAAGGCCAGAATGTATACCATGACACTTTCTATGCTATGCCAAAATGTCTGGAGCTGTGGGTTATAGAAGGTTATTAGGGAGAAGACTAATATTTATCCTGTGTTTTAAATATAACTGGCAATAATATGACAAATGTACTGAAATGTAAGTTAATACTGGAAATAGGGAGACCAGTTAAGAATTATATTGGGAAGCGTATTGGGGCTCAGGTTAACTGCCATACAAAGAAACTCCAAAATGACCTGAGTAAGATAGACATTTATTTCTCTCTCATGTAACAGTTCTGAAGTGAGCCCAGACTGGTGCATTAGTACTGTTACATGAGCTTCTTGAGGGATGCCTGTTCCTTCCATTTTATGCCATCACCCAGTAGAACACACATTCACTTGCTGTGTGAAGCAGGGTCATTGGTGTGTCCATCTTTTTCTTGTAGGAACCGAGAGACAAGTATTTTAAGGCAAGCAACTTTTAACTAATGAGTCTGGAAGTCGCACACCAGCTCTGCTCATTGTCCATTCCCGGAAACTTGCTTACATGGTCACACAGATTCATGAGAGGCTAGGAAATGTGTTTTTTAACCTGACAGCTATATGTCCAAGAAGGAAAGAATGGCTATTAGAGGTAAAAATAGTAGTCTACCCCAAGAGGCAATTTGGCTGTTATTATGAGGATTTGAACCAAGGTAGTTAACAGTAGGGCTGGATTGGAGAGGTATTTAGGAAGTAGAATGAAGAGAGAACATATTTCCATTGATTTGAGACATGTTGATTATGAGGTGTTTAGAGATTGTTTTTGTAGATATGTATAGTTGTCAGTATGATCTACAGGTCTGGGGCTCAGGAGAGAGGTCTTGGCCGGATGCCTGGATTTGAAAATCATTGGTGTTAGGTAGTAGCTGTAGTCAGAGAGTTTCAAAAAGAAAGAAGGCATTGCTAATATTAAATGCTGCTTTAGAATTGATAAGAGGCCTTGGATTTGGATCTTAGAATGACACGGACCTTTGCAAGAGTAATCTTAGCAGAGTCCTGGAATGAAAAATACATTGGGTTGAGGAATGCATGGAAGTCATGAAAAGGAAACAAACCTGAGACTACTCTTTGAAGAACTTTGGCTGTGCAAAGCAATAAGGGGACTGGTTTAACAAGGGAAAAGAAGGTTAAGAGAGAGTTTTTACATTGAAGTAAGTTTGAGCGTATTTGTAGACTGAAAGGAAAGGAGTGGTGATAGAATAAAGGTATCAAAAAGAATATAATAAATGATGAAGCAACGTTCTGGGAAGGCTTGGAAGAAACAGGATCAGGAGGTACCTCTTTTGAAAAGGAAGAGAGTACCTCTTTTGGGATCATATCTTTATAAAGGGCCAAGAGTGGGCACAAATATAAATTAGCTTTAAGGTTGAGTAGAAGGTAGTAAAAGAAGATCTCTACTACAGGGCCTCCATTTTCTCAGATGGAGGAAGCTTTGTCCTTAGCTGAGAGTGAAGTAGAGGTGGATAAGTAGGATATCTGAAAAATAATGGAAATGACTTTTTGTTGTTGTTTAGGAGCCACTGTAGGAAATAGAAGAAGAAACTGACTAGTTACCAGTGATGGGACTGTTGGATGGTGTTATGTGCCTAACTGAAGTTTAGAAATAAACCATTTTTTAATTGTTTCCATTAACACAGCTGTGTTACTATTCAAGAACTATCATTAGAACATTGCCTGAAAACATTATGCCATCAGTTTTCACGGATTAAACGTTTCTCTTTTCTCTAGAAATTAGAATTATGGGGAAATTAGTGTTAAGAGAACTAGACAAGGGTAGTACTCCGATGTAGGTAAACTTGTCTCTTTCAAAAACTGTTCATTAGTGAAATTCCTGTCCCTGTAATGTTAATTATGCATCCATGATACCTGTCCTCCAAAGTCTCCGAGGATAACAAGCATATATTCATAATTTATCTTCAGCCTTACTCACAAAGTAGGTTAAAAAAAAAAAACACCAGTAATGCTAAGATAAATGTTTAATTAAAGTTAGAAATAGTACTTTTATAGAAAAGAGAAAAACAATACTGAGATATGTCACTCCATAATCTCATCCTTTTGCGTAAAGTCTTCTTGATTCCAGATGTGTAATGCAAACCAGTGATTCCTGGTATTTAACATGAAATGCTGCTACCACAAATGTAATATTTATTGTACTTCTATATAATGCCAGTATGGAAGAAAGTTCAGTTTCCTTTTAAGACTCTTGCTTCTACTAAAGCCTATGTTTTCTTGATATGTTAAAAAGGGACATTGTAGTCCCAGAGGTCTTCACTATAAAATACAGCCATTCGAACAGATGTGAGATGGTATCATCTTGTGGTTTTGATTTGCATTTCTCTAAAGATTAATGATATTGAACACATTTTCATGCACCTGTTGTCTACTTGTATGTATCTTCTTTGGAAAAAAATGTTTATTCAGTATTTCTGCCCATTTTTAAATCACATTTTTTTTCCTGTTAACTTGTGTGAGTTCTGTATATGTTTTTTGATATTAACTCCTTATTGGACATGATTGGCAGATATTTTCTCCCCATTCCACAGGTTGCCTTTTTATTTTGTTGATGGTTTTCTTTGTTGTGCAGAAAGAAGCTTTTTAGTTTTTTATCATAAAAAAGACAAGAGATGAGTGTTGGTGAGGATGAGGAGAAAAGGGAACCCTTGTGCGCTGTTGGTGGGACTATAAATTGGTGCAGCCACTACGGAAAACAGTATAGAGGTTCCTCAAAAAATTAAAAATAGAAACTCTATACAATCCAGCAGTCCAGCTTCTGGTATATATCCCAAGGATATGAAAACAGGATATTGAAGAGTATCCACACTCCCATGTTTATTGTAGCATTATTTATAATAGCTAAATTTGGAAACAACCTATATGTCTGTCAGCGATGAATGGACAAAGAAGGTGTAGTGTGTACGTACACAATGGAATGTTACTCTGCCACCAGAGAGAAGGAAATGCTGCCATTTACAGCAACCTGGATGGACCTTGAGGGCATTATACTAAGAAGTAAATTAGAGAAGGCACATACTGCCTGGTATCACTTCGGTGTGGAATCCTAAAAAACAAAAGTAAAAAAAGGTCAAATTCCTAGAAACAGAGTAGAAGAGTGGGTGCCTGTGGCTAGGGGATAGGGAAATAGTGTATAATAAAAAGCAAACAAAATTAATTCAAAAGGTAAGTTCTGTATATTGTTATGAAAAAGAGAAGACAATACTTGGCTTAACAACAAAGCCCCAAAATATATGAGGCAAAGCTAACAACTGGAGAGAGAAATGGTTTAAACAATAATATTTGGAAACTTTAATACCCCACTTCTATTTATTCATTTTTGTTTTATTTTTATTTTTTGAGAGAGAGCGAGCAGGGGAGGGGCAGAGGGAGACAGAATCTTAAGCAGTCTCCATACTCAGCAAGGAGCCCTACGCTGGGCTCGATGTCAGGACTGACCATGAGATGGCCTGAGCTGAAATCGGGAGTTGAATGCTTAGTCGACTGAGCCACCCCAGATACCCCAGTATGCCACTTTTAATAATTAATGGTAAAAGTAGGTAGAAAATAAGGAAATAGAAATACTATAAACCAATTAGACCTGATATACATCTGTAGAACACCTCACCCAACAGTAGCGGAGCACATATTCTTCGCAAGCATACATAGAACATTCTCCAGGGTAAACCATATGCTAGGCTATAAAACGTGCCCGAATTAATTTAAAAGAATTAAAGTCATACAAAGTATGTTCTTTGAGAATAGTATTAAGTTAGAAATCAGTGACACAAAGAAATTTTGGAAATTCACAAATATGTGGAAACTGCACAACACTCTTTTGTTAACTAAAGGCTCAAAGAGGAAATCACAAGGGTAATTAGGAAGTACTTCAAGAGGAATAAAAATGAAAGTACAACATATAAAAACGTATGTACAGGTGTGCTGTTTCAAAGGGGCACATGCATTCCAATGTTTACAGCAGTGCTATCGACAATAGCCAAAGTATGGAAAGAGCCCACATATCCATTGATGGATAAATGGATAAAGAAGATGTGGCATATATATATACAATGGTGTATTGTTCGGCAATCAAAAAGAATGAAATCTTGCCGTTTGCAAATATGTGGATGGAACTAGAGGGTATTTACTAAGTGAAATTAGTCAGAGAAAGACAAATATCATATGACTTCACTCATGTAAGGACTTTAAGAGACAAAACAGATGAACATAAGGGAAGGGAAGCAAAAATAATATAAAAATAGGGAGGGGGACAAAACTTAGGAGACTCTTAAATAAAGAGAACAAGCTGAGGGTTGAGGAGGGATTATGGGAGGGGGGAGGGGCTAAATGGGTAAGGGGCATTAAGGAATCTACTCCTGAAATCATTGTTGCACCATATGCTAACTAACTTGGATGTAAATTAAAAAATAAATTAATTAAAAAAAAAACTTACGGTGGGGCGCCTGGGTGGCGCAGTCGGTTAAGCGTCCGACTTCAGCCAGGTCACGATCTCGCGGTCCGTGAGTTCGAGCCCCGCGTCAGGCTCCGGGCTGATGGCTCGGAGCCTGGAGCCTGTTTCCGATTCTGTGTCTCCCTCTCTCTCTGCCCCTCCCCCGTTCATGCTCTGTCTCTCTCTGTCCCAAAAATAAATAAACATTGAAAAAAAATTAAAAAAAAAAAAAACTTACGGAATGTAGCTAAAGCGGTGCTTAGAGGGGAGTTTATGACTGTCAATGCCTGTATTAAAAAAGAAAGTTTCAAGTTTGCTGACAGCTCAGAGCCTGGAGCCTGCTCTGGATTCTGTGTCTCCCTCTCTCTGCCCCTCACCCCCTCTCAAAAATAAACATTAAAAATTAAAAAAAAAAAATTTAAGCCAAAAAAAAGAGGAAGAAATTAAAGACCAGATTAAACCAAAGGCAAACATAAGGAAAGAAAATATAAGGATTAGAGATAAATAAATACAGTATAGAACAGTAGAGAACATTGGTGTAACTGAAAATGGGTTCTTTGAAAAGATCAACAAAATTGACGAATCTTTAGTTAAACCAAAGAAAAAAGTGAAAAAAGGGAAGACTAAAATTACTAAAATCAGGAATGAAAGAGGGGAACTTACTACCGATCTTACAGAAATAAAAAGGATTATGAAAATACCATGGACAGCTGAATGCCAACAAATTAGGTACATAGGTGAAATGAACAAATTTCTAAAATGACACATCATCAAAACTGACTCAAGAAGAGATAGAAAATTTGAATAGACCCATAACAAATAGCAGTTGAATTAGTAATCAAAAAACTTTTCACTGAGAAAAATCCAGGAACAGATGGTTTCACTGGTGAATTCTACCAAATGTTTAATTAAGAACACCAATCCTTCACAACAACCCTCCCCACAAAAAAAGGAAGGAACGCTTCCCTACTCATTCCATGAGGTTGATATTACCCTGATACCAAAACCAAACAGATTTTACAAGTTAACTACGGATCAGTCTTAATATAGATGGAAAAAATCTTCAGCAAAATCATAGCAAACTACATGCAACAATGTGTAAAAAAGACCGTAGGGGTACCTGGGTGGCTCAGTTGGTTAAGCTTCCGACTTCAGCTCAGGTTATGATCTCACATTCCTTGAGTTCGAGCCCTGCATGGGGCTCTGTGCTTAAAGCTTGGAGCCTGCTTAAAGTTCAGTGTGTGTGTGTGTCTCTCTCTCTGCCCCTCCCCCACTCACACTCTGTGACTCTCTCTAAAAATATAAACATTAAAAAATATTTGGAAAAAAAAAAAAAAGATTGTACACCATGACCAAGTGGGATTTATCCCAGGAATGCAAAATTGGTTGAATATCTGAAAACGTAATACACCATATTATTAGAATAAGAACAAAAATCATTTCAACAATGCCAAAAAGGCAATTGACAAAATCCAGAACCTTTTCATGATGAAAAAAAGAAACTGAACAAAGTAAGAATAGAAAGGAATTTCCTCAACCTGATAAAGTACATATATACAACACCCACAGTTAGCAACCATACTTTGTCTTTGATGAAAGGCAAAGATGTCTTTCCTGTAATATCAAGGACAAGACAAGGAAGTACATTTTCACCATAACTATATATACATCATTGTAGATCTTCCTAGGACAGTTAAACAAGAAAAAGAAATAAGAGGCATCCATATTGGAAACAAAGAAGTAAAATTATCTGTATTTCCAGGTGATATGATCTTGTATCTAGAAAATCCTAAGGAATCAATCCACTAATATACTATTAAAACTAAAAACAGATTCAGTAAGTTTGCATGGTACAAGATCAATATGCAAAATTTTATTTCTATACACAAGCAGTTACATTCTGAACATGAAAGTGAGAAAATCTAGTTACAATAGCATCAAATTAAGATTAAATACTTAGAAACTAAGGTTAAAATATTTATGTATAAGTTTAACAAAAGAAATGGAAGACTTGTGCATTGAAAACTATAAAACATTGGACAAAGAAGATCTAAATAAGTGGAAGGACATTCCATATTTATAGATGGAAGACTTAATATTGTTGAGGTGGCATTACTCCTGAAATTGATATACAGAGTCAACACAATTTCTGTTGAAATCCCAACTTGCTTTTTGGCAGAAATTGACAAGCTGACCCTAAAATTCATATGGAAATGCAAGGGGCCCAGAATTGCTAAAATAGTCTTGAAAAAAAGAACAAAGTTGAAGGGCTTGCACTGCTCCATTTTAGAAGTTATTACAAAGATGCAGTAATCAAGACCGTGTAGTATTGACATAAGGATTGACATGTAGATCAGTGCAGTAGAATTAAGCAGCCAGAATTTAATCCTTGTATTTATGATCATGATTTTTGAGAATGTTGCCAAGACAAGTCAGTGGGGAAAAGAATAGTTTTTTTAGATAAGTGATGCTAAAAATGAATTTGGGACTCCAACCTCACACCATACAGAGATTAATGCAAAATGGATCACATAACTAAATGTGAGAGTTAAAACTATAAAACTTTTAGAAGAAAACCTAGGAATAAATTTTTGCAACCTTAGGTTAGGTAGTGCTTTCTTAGATATGACACCAAAAGTGATAAAAGAATAACTATATAAATTAGATTTATATCAAAATTAAGAACTTTTGTTCTGGAAAATGACCATTAATTAACAAAGTGAAAAGACAGTGTGTGCAGAATGAGAGAAAATGTTTGTAAATTAAAGGGACTGGATCTAGAATATATAAAGAGCTCTTTCAACTCAATTAAAAAAAAAGAGACAACCCAATTTAAAAACAGGCAAAGTAGGGGCACCTGGATGGCTCAGTTGGTCAAGCATCCGACTTCGGCTCAGATCATGATTTCATGGTTCATGAGTTCGAGCCCTGTGTTGGACTCTGTGCAGATAGCATGGAGCCTGGAGCCTGCTTTGAGTTCTGTGTCTCCCTCTCTCTCTGCCCCTCCCCTGCTTATGCTCGCTCGCTCTCTCTCAAAATTAATAAATGTTAAAAAAAATTTTTTTTAAAACAGGCAAAGTATTCAAGTAGACACTTCTTCAAAAAAGAATTTACAAAGGGCCAGTAGGCATGAGCTCAAAAGATGCTCAACAGCATTAGCTATTATGAAAATGCAAAATTTTGAGATACCACTTTATACCCATAAGGATGGCTGTAATAAAAAAAAGTAACAGTGTTGGTAAGATCATGGAGTAATTGAAACTCTCATACATTGCTGGTGGTAATGTAAAATGGTGCAGCCACTTTGGAAAATAGTTTGGCAGCTCCCCAAAATTGTTAGTGAGTTACATATGTTCTGGTTTTTCCACTACTAGGTATGTACATAAAATAAATAACAACCTACATTTACACACGAACCTGTACATGAATATTCAGAGCAGCATTATTCATAATGGTAAAAAAGTAGAAACAACCTAAATATCCATCAACTGATGAATGGATAAATAAAGTGTAGTGTATCCACAATGGAAAAAAAGGGAATGAAGTATTGATACATGGACAGTATGGATGAATGTTGAAAACTTTATGCAATGGAAAGAAATTAGTCACAAAGGACCACAAATGGTATGATTCCATTTATATGAAATGTCTATCATGGCAAATTTGTATAAGCAGATTAGTTCCCTAGGGCTGGGGGAGGAATGATGGGAATGGGGAGTGACTGCCAATGAGATTGAAAAGGTTCTCACATCGATTGTGATGGTGGTCATACAGTCCTGGAAGTATATTAAAAACCATTGAATTGTACACTTCATTTGAATTATATCTCATTAAAACTGTTACAAAAATAGTACTCGTAGTATTAATAATTACTAGAACATAATGCTTATTGCTGTATTAATACTTAAATTTAGAAACAGCTAAAAATAGAATCTTGGGCTCTTACTGATTACAGGTATGTAACTAATTATACTAGTTAGACTGCTAAGGCAGCTAGTTTTTTCACTTAGCAAAGAGAAAAGGTGGCAACTAGGAAAAGGTTGAAGAAAATGCAAGAGTAAGAAACATTAAAGATGATATTTGGAATTGAGAAAGAAGTCTCCTTAAGGAGTGATAAGATATCTGCGAAAAGAAGGTGTGGTATGAGTTGGGAACAAAAATAGAGTGGGGGAAGAAAAGTAATTAACAGTGCTGTCCCTTGGAAACCTCCTTAGTCTAAAGTAGCCTAAGCCCCTTAACCAACAACTTGCAAGGAAGCGGGAGGAAGGGGACCAAGCAGGAAGGCTCAGGAGGAAGGGTTGATGTTGAGGTTCTTTAGTTTATGTGGTCAGAACTTGTGAAGTTGTGAAATTTTGGTTAGCCTTTGTTTTTTGTTTCATTTTTTGTATGCAGTTGTACTTACTGTACTTTTCCAAAACCATCAGCTGTAAGTTGATGACCAGTTTATCTCATCTTGCATGAGATTTTTTCCACTTTTAGTACTGAAAGTGCCATGTTCCGGGGAGTCCTTAAGAGTCCTTCAGTCCTTGGTCACCCTAGTTGTAAGATGTGCTGCTGATTTATAATAGCTTTTTTGCTGTGTGTGTGTGTGTGTGTGTGTGTGTGTGTGTAGATGATGAGGGAGAAAGACGCATTAAATGTATACATTACCGGTAAAATTCAATTTGGAAAAAAAATGAATTATAGAACCAAGAATTAGGGAAATGCCACAAAATATTTGTTGACTCTTACATTGTTAAGACCCTTTATAGTTAGGCACTAGAGTTATCAGCACCAAGACATGGGCCTTGTTCTAAAGGAACTGTCTATAGTGATAGCAATTCTTTGAGATGATATCTTTTCCTCAGCAACAAGAGTGTGTGTTGTTTTTTCTTTCTTTTTTTTTTTTTAATTTTAGAGAGCGTGCAAGCACGGGAGAGGGGCAGTGTGGGGGGAAGAAAGAGAATCTCAAGCAGGCTCTACATTCAGTGCAGAGCCCGATATGGGGCTCAATTCCATGACCTGAGCCAAACTCAAGGGTCAGATGTTCAACCGACTGAGCCACCCAGGCACCTGAAGCGTCTATTTTTAGTAGAAAAAAGTTGAAAGAACTGTTGGTAAGAATGTGGTGGTCCTGAAGTCTTCACAAGACTATAATTTCTGTGAAGGCAAACTTCATATTCATTTTCTTTAACATAAGATTCCCAGTGTCTGGTAAGTTGCCTGGCACCTATTAAAGACTCAGTAAATATTTATTGGATAAATCAAATTAATGAGGAAGATTAGGAGACTGGACAGAAGATACTTTAGAGATTTCTTAGAGATAGGTCGGTTTAAACCAGGATTCTTTTTTGTTTTTTTGCCAGTAAATAGCTAATGTTTACAGACTTTGTGCCAGGCTCCGTCCGAATGCTTTGGTTGTTGACTCATTTAATCATTGTATTATTATCCCTGTTTTTTATAGATAAGGAAACAGATGGCACTGAAAGTTTAAAATGCTTGCCTGAATAGAGTGGATCTTGGATTTGCACCCTGGCAGTGGGACCCAGAACCTGCCCTCTCCCTGCTCTCAGGAGTTGGCAGTGGTGTGGAAACTGTAGTATCAAGTTCAGCTGGATGTTTACTTAACCTAGAGCTAGTACATGAAAGCCTTTGTTGGTAGAGCCACCACTTACCCAGCTAAGTGATTTCTCTGCACTTTAAAGGAATAGTGAACTTCACTGGGTAAGATATAAATGTTTCTTCAAAACCTGTAAATCTGCCCAAATTGGGCATCTTTTGTGGAGAAATTAATGAATAATATACAAAAAAAAAAGAGATAAACCAGCGGGTGGGAGGGAGGAAACGGTGGGTGATGGGCATTGAGGAGGGCACCTGTTGGGATGAGCACTGGGTGTTGTATGGAAACCAGTTTGACAATAAATTTCATATTAAAAAAAAAAAAAAAAGATAAACCAGCAAGTAAACTCTGCCTTCTAAAGAGCATAATGTAAACAGTTTAATTAGCAAGTTTTTCACGCTCTGACACAAAATGGAGACGGGAATGTCAAGTAACTAATGGAGAAAGTAAAAATTTGCCCGGCTGTTTGTCAGGCTGGAATTACACACAGAAAGCCTTACACAATGTTTCTCCCAAGAATAATGCAGTTGGAAAGTGTCGTAATAAGCCCTTTGAGTGACGATGGCTTGCTTATATACCAAGAAACTTTGTTCTTGAAAATCATAGACTGTCAGAAACTTGGCTGTGTGTAATTATATCTGTAAGAGTAAAATATCCCCCTCTTGTCTGGAGAATCTTAAGTCATTTTGATATGAGAAGCAATCTTGACCTACAGCTGAGTTACACAGCTTCAGATAAGGGCTTTCTGGATACAACATCCACACAGTTGCTAAGGAAAGAGGACATTGGGTTCTCTTTGCAGTCCAGTCCTGAAGTAGACCCGTTTTACATACCGCTCTGCTTTGCTCTAAGCCTGTCACAGCACTGCTTAGTTTAAATTTCACCTAAACTCCACTCCTCCCCAAATCTCATAACGGTTACCTTTCCTCTGTTTTGTGAGATGGCTCAGGATTCCTCTGCTGTGCAGTCTTCCTCATTGCAATGCATCAGGCTCCAGGTTTGTTCCTGTGGTCTTTAACCTGATCGGACTAGCACACTGCTGACTCTTGGAGACTGATTTGAAAAGAAAACTAAAATTGGATCAAGATGAGAGCTCGTTGCAGAGCTTGCTAGTAGAATAGAAATCACCTTGCAGTTCTTATAAGGTGTCATTGTGGGTCTCTTGAGTCTTTTATTTTTTTCCTTTGTGTGTTTTAAAGTCATTGTTAGAGCCGTAAGGAACTTTTTAGGTCTTCTTTCTCAGTGGTTATCAGATGTTTCACAGCTTTCAAAATTTTTGTCATAAAGAATAGGTGGTGACGGGAAGCACTATTTGAACAATTGCTTAAGCCTGACTCTTATATTTCCTGTTGTGAAAAAGTAGGCACCGCATTTATAATTCCCCCAAACTCACACGTTTTATTTGTGGATCTTATTCCTCTGATTCTTGGCCCACTGTTTAGTTTTTCACACTAAAATATAGGATTTAATTACAGTTCCTCATAATTACTCATTTGTGGTGTTGCTTGCAGCACCACGATTCTACTAGTTTTTAAAGTAGACCGTAAATGCAGAGAATACTGATTAATTAGGTAGCAACTCATGGGAGAAGCTCATTTCTTCTACATGGGGAAATTCATTCCTTTTCCAACATAATGAAAAGTATAGAGGTTGGTGTGCAGGGTAATTTGCAGTAAGAAAAATAGGGTATTATGTTTTGTTTTCATTGAGAGCAACCTTTATTAAATTGTAGAGCAAAATTCTGAAAGTGCGAAAGGTACTGGAAAGACCTCACTCTACTATTTCTTCATGGTTCTCCAAAGTTGTATTTTATAAGTTTTCTTTCCTGTCTGCTTTTGACATTAGTTTTTTTCTGTCCTGAGAGGTAGGAGAGGTGCTTTCTCCTCTTTATTTTCATCATAGAGTAGAAGGCACCAGGGAAATGATTTATCTGGCTCCTTTTCTGTGTCCCTGGAGTGCGTTAGTAGTAGATGCCTTACCACCTGTTGTTTATTCAGTGTTGCATTGTGCTTATTGCCATCGTGAAGAGAGTCTTTGTTACATCATTTATGATAATTTTCAAAGATTAATCATAGGTTGCTTAACCATTTTTTAATATGTTAGAGGCATGTTATGGGCTTGAGGCTGACTATACTAGACAGATTCTGTATTTAACAATTGAAGGGTCATAATGCTCAAAGTTAAAACACAAATAACAAAGGACTTTTTGTTTAATATAGCTGCCATTTCTTCCTCATTTCCAATCCTGTGTGTCTGTTCAGTGGATTTAGCTGCATGAATATTTAGCACTCAATTTAGTTAGGATAGAAGATACAAAGACAGGGTTCCTGCCTTCATAGAGCTTGTTACCCAATGTGAAAATGAACTAGAGAGTGTTTTTGTAGCAACCTAACTACAGGGATTGAGCCAGGTATGTGTGTATTTGAATTGTGCTGACAGTAAGGAATGGGCGGACTGTGACTAGAAACACTTACTCGATTCCCACGTCAATGAATAGCTGGCTTTGACTAGTCGTTTACTCTGTGAAATACTCTAGATGGGGCGTATCTAGGCAAGATGCTCTGTGAAAGGACACAAATAGGACATATATCCTGATTCATTTGATGGGTTCCATAGAGGTTGTAAGGTTCATTTCACTTGGTATAATTAGGAAAGGAACAGTTCAGCTGAGCCTCCAAGGCTAGCTAGGATTTTGCTAGCTATAGGAGAATAGGGGTATTTCATATGAGGATACTGTGAAAGCAGAGATGGTATTGACATACCCAGCCTGCTCTGTTTGGGTATAGTGGGAAATAAGATGTAGAAAGCAGATTGATGATAGTTTATGGAGAACGGTAAATAGTAGCTAAAAGATTTAGACTTTACCCTGCAGACTGTGAGATTTTTTTTTTTTTTACAGGTTAGTAGCACAGTGTACATAGGACAGAGTGAGAAGAGAGATCCTGGGAGTAAGAAGACCTGTTATTCTTACAACATCCACAGTTGAGTAGCATGGAAGGCAGGGATGACTGCATGAGATTTTAGGGCGGAAGGAGGAACAGGACTGAAACATGACTGATAGGCTACTACAGAAAAGGAAAGAGGTACAGTGTATGTCCAAATTGAGGTTATGGGGAGAATAGTTTTGCTGTACTGTTTTTATTTTGGGAACTGATATTTTCTTAAGTTTTATTCAGCTGTGACTTACGCCTACATAGCCTCCGGATCAGGAGCCATAGAAAATTGTATTTTAAACCAAGCCTTGTGAGAGAGAACCAGAACACTAGAGAGCTCGAAGTTTTAGAACTATCCCTAAACAGTAAAGTGTGGTTCTTGTAAGCATGGTAAAGATAGAAAAATTATTGCCCATTATATTCTTTGCTTGGTTTAAAATCTGTACCATGATTTGTGTTTCCTTTTTGTTCTTACTCCAGCTTTCAAGCCTGCTACAAACCTACTTTACATAAAGAAATTCTAGGTATGCCGCTATAATTTTTAATAAAGCAGTAGGGATATAATCCAGAGGACTGGTACTGGGAATTCACTTCTGAGTTATGGGTACCTCCTTTATTTTGAATCTTCCATTAGAGCTACATTGATAAACTGGGCTCTCAAAAGAAGAGCTGGATCCAGGTAAGAGAAAAGGAGACCTAGAAGGTTAGTTAGGAATTTCTGGTTAAATCAGTCTAACCTCACTACCTGGAGACCATCCGTTCACATTGGGGAATGTTTTCTCAAATACTTATTTAAAACGAAATGGGTAGAATTTCGTTCTTTGGGTGTGAAAAAGTTTTTTACTCTTTTTATGTATACAGTGCAGATACACACACACATATAGAATATCTGTGGCATTAAAATTTCATCGGGAAAGGCCATTAGGAAAACAAGATGGAGAAACGCTGTGTTAGGAGTTTTTGTTTTTGTTTTCTTTCCCCTAGGAGTGGGAATCCTGTTTTCTTTAAACCAAATATACCTAATCATGGAATGATGATGGAAACTGTTCTGGTACACCAATCAGGATATTTTAATCTTCCACTGTTTAGTTTCAGCAAGGAAATTTCTTGATCCTATTGAACTCAAGTTCAGAGTTGATTTGTAACCATTTATGCAGATGTAAGTGATACTTACTTTAAACATTGTTAATCATAAACACTTATTAAAAGATGGCCAAACAAAAAATAAACTATAAGTTATTTTCATTAGATCATCTGTTTGTAGAGTCATTTTCTTATTTGCAGTCCTTAAAAATACCAATGCTGCTATCATAATTCATTTTTTCATTTATATTGGAATATCTAGAAATCCTTGGAACTATTAGATACTTCCTTTATATTTCTGTGTGGTTTTAATTTGTAATTTGAGTATTCTCCCCAAAACTAAGAATTGGGTACTAGTTCTGTGGTTTGCAAAAAATATTTTACAATTTTATATTGTAATTACTTAAAGTCATTTTCTTATCTCTTTAAAATTAGCCATTAGATTTCATGGTAGTTTAGGATAGTAATTGGATTTCAGTATTTCCTGGTACCCTGATGGTTTGGGACAGTAGTTGACAGCTTTTTTAAGAGAATAACAGTTCTGGGAAGAGAGCCATAGATTACTGAAATACTATTAATTCCATTTATTATTTCTATAATATGAAATGGAGTTTAATTCCATTTATTATTTCTATAATATGAAATGGAGTTTTATAAATTATGTATTTTGAATGGTACCATAAATCAAATTAAAAGGCAACTCAAAACTGGTTATAAAATACATGTAGCATGGATGGACATTGCCATTTCTCTGTGTTTAACAATTCTTTTTTAATGTTTGTTTATATTTTAAGAGAGAGAGAGAGAAAGAGCGCAAGCAGGGGAGGGGCAGAGAAAGAGGGAGACACAGAATCCGAATCCAGGCTCTGAGCCATCAGCACAGAGCCCAGTGTGAGGCTCGAACTCACTAACCATGAGATCATGACCTGAGCTGAAGTCGGACGCTTAACCAACTAAGCCACCCAGGCACCTCTCTCTGTGTTTAAAATAGAATGGAAGCAGGAATGTTTATGAGTGAAGTACCCATAAGATGGACATGGGAAATCGTACTTCTTTCCCATAATCTAAGTTTAAATTTTCTTTCTGGCCATAGAACATTGTGTGTGCATGTGTGTGCATGCATGTGGTTAAAAAATACCAAACCAAACAAAAAAACCACAGATTTAGCTTCTTAACAAATTTTTAAGTGTATAGTACAGCATTAACTATAAGCACAATGTTGTACAGCAGATCTCTAGAACGTTTTCATCTTGCATGATTAAAACTCTGTACCTGTTGGGGTGCCTGGACAGCTCAGTTGGTGGAGTGTCTTACTCTTGATTTTGGCTCGGGTCATGATCCCAGAGTTGTGCAATCGAGCCCCATATTGGGCTCCATGCTGAGCGTGGAGCCTGCTTAAAATTCTCTTTCTCTCTCCCTCTCCTCTACCCTACTCATGCTCACTCTCTCTAAGAAAAATAAATACAAATAAATAAATAAATACCCAGAAGTTGTATTGCTGGATCATATGGTAGCTCTGTTTTTTCCTTTTGTGAGGAAACTGTTTCCTGTTTTCCATAGCAGCTGCATCATTTTACATTCCTATCAACAGTTTACAACTGTTCAGATTTCTCTACATTCTCACCAACCTTTCTTTCCTTTGTTTTCTTTTTCCTTTTCTATTCTCCCTCCCCATCTTTCCTCTTTTTCTTTTTTTCTGTTTCTCTTTCCTTCTCTTTCTCGCTTTCTCTTTCTTTCTTTCGATAATGGCCATCCCAACAGCTGTGAGTTGATATCTCATTGTGGCTTTGATTTGCATTTCCTTGATGCTTAATGGTGTTGAGCATTTTTCATGTATCTGTGGGCCATTTGTACATATTTTTTAGAGAAATATCTATTCAAGTCCTTTGCCCATTTTTTAATCAGGGTGTTTTGGTTTTTTGGAATGTTTTGCTTTTCAGTTATGGGAGTTCCATATGTATTATGGATATTAACCCCTTATCAGATACCTGGCTTACAAATATTTTCTCCCATTCTGTAGTTTGCATTTTCACTCTGTTGATTGTTTGCTGTGCGAGAAGTTTTTTAGTTTGATGTAGTCCCACTTGTCTATTTTTGCCTTTGTTGCTTGTTCTTTTTGTGTCATATCCAAGAAATCGTTGCCAAGACCAGTGTTATGAAGTTTTCCCCCAATGTTTTCTTGTAGAAGTTTTACATTTTCAGGTCTTGAGTTTAAGTCTTTAATCCATTTTGAGTTGCTTTTTGTGTATGGTGTAAGATAAGGGTCCAATTTCATTTTTCTGCATGTGGATATCCAGTTTTTCCAGCGCCATTTATTGGAGAGATTATTCTATCCCCATCCAGTAGTCGTCATGCCCTTGTTGAAAATCAGTTGGCCATACATGTGTGGGTTTATTTCTGGCTGTCTGTTCTGTTCCATTGGTCTATATGTTTGTGTTTATGCCAGTACTGCCCTATTTTAATTACTATAGCTTTGTAGCATGTTTGAAATCAAGAAATGTGAGGTCTCCAGCTTGGTTCTTTTTTCTCATGATTGTTTTGGATATTCAGGATCCTTTGTGGTTGTTTCATATGACTTTTAGGGTTGTGTTTTTCTATTTTGCAAAACTAAACAAAACAAAAGCCACTGGATTTCTATAAGGATTGCGTTGATCTGTAGATCACTTTGGCTAGTATGGACACTTTAACAATATAAAGTCTTCCAGTCTATAATATGGACTTTATTTATGCCTTTAGTTTTTAGTATACAAGCCTTACACCTCATTGGTTAAGTTTATTTCCAACTGTTTTATTCTTTTTGATGAGATTGTAATTGAGGTTTTTCTTGATTTTCTTTTTGGATTATTTATTGCTCCAGTATGTAGACACAACTAATTTTTGTATGTTAATTTTATATTCTGCAATGTTGCTGAATTTTGTAATGCTTATAGTTGTCTGTTTTTTGGAGTCTTTAGGGTTTTTTACTTATAAGATCATGTCATCTGCAAACAGATAGTTTTACTTGTTCCTTTCCAATTTGGATGCTTTTTATTTCTTTTCCTTATCACTCTGGCAGAACACATTTAACATGATCCAGGGTAGACAAAGAATCAAAAAAAGGTGAGAATTCTTCTGGACATATCCATTCTTAAATAAGAGCTACTTATTTTAAAGTAATACCAATTACAAAATGGTTCTCCCATGTTTTTCTTTTCTGATGAATATAATTTTAAATTTTTTTATGTCCAGAAAAAGATTTGGTTGGTATTTTGGTTGGTGTATTACATTAATTCAGGGATTAATTCAAGAGACAGTTGCCATTTTTACTATAATAAAGCCTTCTCTTCAAAAGTGAAGTGTCTTTCCATTTTTCAAAAATGTTTATTTATTTTGAGGCCAGTAGGGGGGGCAGATAGAGAATCCCAAGCAGGCTCCAGGCTGGCAGTGCTGAGCCTGACACAGGGCTTGAACCCATGAACCGCGAGATCATGGCCTGCGCCAAAATCAGGAGTCAGACGCTTAATTGACCGAGCCACCCAGGCACCCCATCTTTCCATTTGTTTAGATCTTTTATCTCCCAAAATACTTTATTTATGGCCTACACATTTTGAAGCTTATCCTTAGATATATAATTTGATTTGATGTATTCTAATTTGTTAATTTAAGCATTTTAAAAAATTGTTTCTGGTTGTTTTTTCAGTTGATTTTTATTTGCTTGCTTTCTGGGAACATATATATACTAATAATGAGAATTTTGTATTTTTACTATTTATCCACCTATTTTTTTCTGTTGTGGATTTCAGTTTCTTAGTACTTCTAGAATAATTCATTGACTCATTCATATTCAGTGCCCCTATTATGTGTTAGGAGACACAGTGACTAAGTAGACATACAGTATGTTAGATATGGCAAGTGCTACAGAGAAAACTAAGGGCAGTAACGTACTGTAAGAGCAGTTGTAGAGTTGTGATTGTGGGTTGCTATTTTGTATAGGGGTATCAGAGAAGGTCTCACCTTGAAGGCAACAGATGAGTAGAGCCTTGAAAGAAGTGAGGAAGCAAGCCATCTGGGTTAAGAGAGCACTTTAGGTAGTCTGAATAGAAAGTGTAAAGGCTGAGAGTCAGGAGCTCGTTTATGCTATTCAGGGAGAAAAGCAAGGAAGACAGTGTGGCTGAAGCCGAGTGAAGGGGGAGAATAGTAGGAGAAATAATGTAAAATTACAAATAACAAATCATACTGGGAGATAATAGTAACGAATATTTGTGAAGCCTCGTTCTAAGCATTGAAGTATTCTTTCATCTAATCCTTCCAATAAGAGAATTAGAGGGAGACACTGTTATCTCCATTTTATGAGGAACCTGAATTCAGAAAAAGAATATAAATGAATTTGCCCAAAATCATACAGCCAGAAAGCTGTGAAATCAGGTGTCGTAAATCAATATTTTGATTCCAAAGTACATGTCCCTAACTATGACACTGTGCTAAACATGGTGAGTCCAATTGCAAAGTATAGATTTGATGTTATAGAAATAAAGGAATTACTTGAGGTTTGAGTTTAAACTGTTATAGTTATTATAGTACAGATTTCATGTCCCCTGTAAGTTTCTTAAAGTCAAGGAAAGTATTGTTCATTTCTCGAACTCTACCTATAGTTTCTAAGCACATTCTCACTTGTATCATATTTGCTGCTCAGTGTATGGTGGTTGTTGAATGTATTCTCAAGAAACACCATCTAAAGAGAATAACTGGGGGCACCTGGGTGGCTCAGTCAGTTGAGCATCTGTTGATTTGGGCTCAGGTCATGATCACAGGGTCATGGGGTTGAGCCCTACCTACATCGGGCTTCAGACTGAGCATGGAGCCTGCTTAAGATTCTCTCCCCCTCTCTCTGCCCCTCTCCCCTTTAAAAAAAAAAAAAAAAACTACTCATCTTTAACCAACTGTAAAGTGTTAGGTATTTTTATAAACGATATATTGATTTTTATATATATATATATATTTACATATATAATTTCACAAATATATATATGTACATGTATGTACGTGTATATATGTACGTGTATGTATGTATATATATACATATATGTGCGTATATGTACATATATACACACACACAAACACCTCATTACAGAGTTCTACACTAGAAGGTAAATCGTATCTATAACAAGTTGAAAAAACTTGTTTTTAAAAATCTTAAAAAAATGATAATTAAAAGTATTTTAAATTCTAACTTGCTGTGTTAAATAACTGTCGATAATGCAGAGAATTATTTTATTATAATGACACTTGTCAAGACATTTCTGGAAAACCATCACAACTTATTAGGATTGTGAAGATGTCAAACACTTAGAAGAAAGACATAAAGATGACTGAAGGAAAATAAGAAAACAAAGAAATAAAATAGGATACAGGAAACAAAATAAGAACACCAAGGGAAATTGAGGATGCCTTGTAAACTTGTGTTTACTTCACAGGGAGCAGAACTAGGGAAATAGAATACACAGTTTACAGATAGACTAAGACTTGGTTCTTTGAAGACACGAACATACTTGTCTCTTGGTTCACTTCCCAATGCAAGATAATCCTTAAATTTTCCTGGTTTGATTTTCAGATAAACTGTACTTCCGTTTAGTGTGAAGGGACATGTCAACTGCCTTCATATAACGACTTGGATGGAATTAGATCCATAAGCTGTTACACAGACCAAATGACATTGCTACCTCTTAACCAATAGTTCCATTTTTTTCATGTTTTTTTTTGCATTTATTTATTTATTTATTTATTTATTTGTTTGTTTATTTTTAATATAACTTGTTGTCAAATTGGTTTCCATACAGCACCCACTGCTCATCCCAGCAGGTGCCCTCCTCAATGCCCATCACCCACTTTCCTCTTTCCCCCACCCCCCATCAACCCTCAAATGGATAAAGAAGATGTGGTTTATATATACAATGGAATACTACTTGGCAATGAGAAAGAATGAAATATGGCCTTTTGTAGCAACGTGGATGGAACTGGAGAGTATTATGCTAAGTGAAATAGTTCCATTTTGACAGTTTCACAATATTTATCTGAACAACAATATTTGTATAATTATATTACTGAATTCTTATTACAGTTTTATAAAAAAGTAAGTAGTTTATTAATTCAAAATGCTTGTGTTAATGTACTTTATAAAACATACACAGTTGACACCAGTGAAAATAACGAGGCATACCAAAAAAGCAGTTAGTTGGATATTTGACTTAAGTATTATTTTGTCAAAGAAAAAGTAAAGAATTTTATGAAATTTTGGAAATACAGTGATTGTCAGTTTGTATCTAAAAGGCAAGGAGGTATTAGGGATTCTGTGTTTTCTTGTAGTTTTCAGGGAAAGACCCACCTCCATGGCATTGAAGTCTCCTCGTTTGTTCTCACACATCTGACTAAATATAGCTGTTTACAGGAAAGCATTGTATACCAAATAGAAATGTCTATAATCTGGTTCATTGTTATCTGTCATTGTATCTGTTCTTTATTAAATGGAAGGAACTGAGTCTTTTTTGTTAAAAAAAAAAAAAGTTTGTTAAAACTCTAAAACATTTGTGAAGCACCTACTACAGTTTGGACAACGTTTTTCATAAATGGATGGTAATAATTCTATCAGCTTAGAATAATGTTGACTACTGTAATAACTAAACTAGAACATATGAATGGCTTAACATAATCAAGTTTATGTAATAGTTCAGTGCAGATGTTCAAGTTGTTGGATGACTTTCTTCCTTTTAGTGACTCAGGGACCCAGACTTCTTGCAATTCCTGGGGCCTCACAGTGTCATGTAGTTTGCTGATAGGGAAATAAATCGTGCAACAAGGACACATTACTTTTGCTCAGTTTCCATTGGCAAGAACTAGTCCTTAGGCGCATCAGTGTTCACTGTGAAGGAAGTGTCATCTTTGACTAGATGATTGTCTCTCACCAGTAACTTCTACACTGCGGAAGGAGAACACAGATTGAGAATGGCTAGCCAGCTCTGCCACAGTAATAATGTTGATAGTAATAATGTGTTAATTTCCTGTGGCTGCTGTAACAACTTACTGCCAAACTTGACGGCTTGAAAAGCACACCCTTTTCTCTTAGAGTTCTGGAATTCTGAAATCCAGAGTGTGTTTCACTGGGTCAAGAGCCAAGTGTCAACAGGGCTGCACCCTCTCTGGAGACTCTAAGGGAGACTCTCTTTGCTTGCCTTTTCCAGCTTCTAGAGCCATATTCCTTGCACTCCTTAATTCTTGGCCTCTTCCTTCATCTTCAAAGCATAGCAACTTGCTTCTTGCCTTCTTATAGTCAAGTCTCCCTCTTCTTCCCTCTTATAAGGACACTTGTGACTCCATTTAGATGATCCAGAGAATTCAGGGTAATTTCCCCGTCTCAAGATCCTTAATTTCATCACACTTGTAAAAACCTTTTGCCATATACGGTCATATTGACAAGTTTTAGGGATTAGGACCCTTCTAGGGCCATTATTCAGCCTCCTGCAAATAGTTAACATTTATTGAACACAATAATGTGTTCAATGTGCATCATGTTTATTTAGAGAAAATTTCACGTCTTAGTTTCTGTTTTTCTGCCTGTTTATTCATGATCCGGTCTACTTACAGGTTTGCCTGTTTTTCTCAGTTATGGTTTTCTTTTCTTTTTTCTTCTTTTTTTCTTTTCTTTTCTTTTCTTTTCTTTTCTTTTCTTTTCTTTTCTTTTCTTTTCTTTTCTTTTCTTCTCCCTTCTCCCTTCTCCCTTCTCCCTTCTCCCTTCTCCCTTCTCCCTTCTCCCTTCTCCCTTCTCCCTTCTCCCTTCTTCCTTTTTCCTTTTCCTTGTGTTTTCTTTCTCTGCCATTTTTTGGAAAATATATTCCTTGCTTCAGTGTCTAAAAATTTTACATAAAATCCTAGACTCTCAGAATTGGAAAGAATCTGTAGAAATTGTCTGGTATAACCATCCCAGTCTACAGTATCCAATTAAGTGTGCTAGGATTTGGGATGGGGGTGCCTGTTAATTTATTCTTTGAAATATAGTTCTCTGGAGCTTTGATGAAAGCGCTTTAAATCTACTGTAAGGCTTCTTTGGATTACTGCTGGATTAAACTCTGTTTTCTTTTTTTTCCTACCCAAATCACCCTTTTTCAGTTACCTTTAAAAATCGAATTGTGCATTTTTTTTACTCCCCCCCCCCAAAAATGTTGAATTTAACTCAGCCATTCTCCTAAGCACATAGAAATGACTTGATAAGAAAAAAGGAAGCACTTTGGGTTAACACCAGTTTCTGGGAAAGAGGGTAGTTGAAGACTTAAAGCCATTCTCAGGTTTTTGTAAAACATGAGAGTAGCAAATAAGCAATTAATTATATAAAACATGGCAACTGGTTGAAATTAAACCAAAAGCAGCATTCTTGATTTAGTGTCAGCTTGTAGAGGAATTATGTGGTATTACAGATTCATACAGGCAACAGTTCTATTGATCACATATTAGTTGCTATGGATACAAAGATGACTAAGACATAATCTTGTTCCAGAGGATGTGATATTCTAGTGAGAACGTAGACATGCACTGATGCAGTGTCATAAGGGCTATGATATGTGCAAAGATCACCATAGAAGATGTGATACAGTTGTGAGTAACAGAAACCACAACTCAGGGTAGCTTAAACAATACAAACAGGGAATTTATTGATCACGTGCAGGTATATCTGAAGCTTACAGAGTCAGATGAGGCTAGCTGCGGTGGCTCAGGCAAGCCTTCTTCCTTCCCCTGTTTTCCTGTTTCTCCTCAATGCTTTCTACAGATCAACTTTATTCTAAAGCTATCTCCCTTTGAGGTTGTAGAATGACTACCACCAGAACAACAGCTGTTATCCTCTGACCATCAAACTAGATCAACTTTGATCTCTTGTAAGCCCTTTACTGCTTTGGGGAAATGCGTAATTGAGAGGCAGGTGAAAAAGCAAAATTTAGAACTTTCGAAGTATTTAATATGTCCCTGAAATTTGGTATTAGTTTTATTTGGCTTTATTATTTCTAATTAGATTTTTAATATATTGTTGCAAATTGGATTTTTCTTAATATGATGAATATCAGGAATTCTTCATGATGGGGAATAAAGTCAGAAGAGAATCCTAGTTCAGTGATTTTCTTCTGAAAATTTGGAAACATAAAAGTTTTCTGTTCTCCCTTTGGAGATCTTTGATTTTGTATTTACTTCATTGCAGAAATTAAGAATCTGACATACTGCCTTTTGTCTTTTATTTCTTCCCTTGTAACTGGGACAGTAGAGTGGGTTTTGACATTGGGTTCAAATGGTTCATGGCTAGGCTACTTCAAGTCTCAATTCGGTTTACAGTAGGAAACTGCCAAGGCAAGAAATGTCAGGGCTTGCCATAATGACCTCATACTTACAGTTTGAGCTGTAATTTAGGGAATCTGTTTCTTACTTTGCCACTAATATACATTGAAAATGAGGCTGTTCATAGTATATAAAGCTTTTAAAAACTGAAAGTAGTGCAAAGCTACTTTCATGTAGATGTTAAGGACTACCATTTGTTCTTTCTACCTGGTCCCTGGTTCACCACATTTGCATTCACTGCAGTTCTCTTTCTATCACAAGTGTTCATTCAGGAGCCATACCATGCAACACTGCTATAGGATTGCCAGATCTTATTTTGGAGAATTTGGGCAAGAAGGGAGTAGAAGGAGATTATTTGCTAATAGTCTGACCAGGCTAAATACAATTCCATTCTGCATCCGAATATGGCTGGAACAAGGCAGTTGAATATAGGAGAAGCCTGTGTATGTGGGCCATCTGGTAACACAGTGCTGCTAGAGGGTGGGTCTCTCAGCCAAGAGCCTGTGGAGGTATATTTGACACTCTTGGTGCATAAGGGTTCCTGCCCTAACTTAAAAAGAACTACTTCCTTGTGCTATCATTATATTAAATGTTATTTGGTAATAAAGGAAAAAAGCTGTGTATGTTTTCTAGTGAATTATATGATGATTATGTCCAGTGTGTAATAGTAATAATAACAAATGTTTATATAGCACTTACTCTGTACCAGGCACCATTCTTTTTTTTTTTTTTTTTTTAAAGCCAAAGCAATCTTGACGTTTATTTATTTTTGGGGGGGGGGACAGAGAGAGACAAAGCATGAACAGGGGAGGGGCAGAGAGAGAGGGAGACACAGAATCACACACAGAATCAGAAACAGGCTCCAGGCTCTGAGCCATCAGCCTGTTAACATCAGTAACATTATTATGTTTATTATTATGTTTTGAAACAAATTGACATTTTGAAACTTACCTACTAAATATTCGACATGCTTGTTTTTTATTCTAGGAGAAGATTTTGCAGTTGTACAGCAAGAAATTATTATGATGAAAGACTGTAAACACCCAAATATTGTTGCTTATTTTGGAAGCTATCTCAGGTACATTTTTGTTTCCCATCACCTAATACATTTAACAAAATAAAGTTAGCTCTAGTAGCATGCTTTGTAGTTTTCTTCATGCTTTGAAGATAATAGGATATTTTTGTGTGAATGAAAATTTTATTTCTGACCTGTTTATGTTCATTCTGTAATCAATATCATAGTCTGATTTGTCTCTTGTACTCTTGGGAATTCTGGATGTGGTTTCAGTGAAGAAACTCGCAAGTAAAAATGAACTTTTATGGTTAATCTTTGCGTGGTAGACCAGAGATCTAAATATGTCATTCTGTTGCCCCTTACTCACAGACTTGGGTATATTTAAAAAGTCAGGAGCATCTCTAACTGCTAGGTTTTTATTAGAAACTTTTTCTTTCTTTTATGCTTCTAGCTCAGGGTATTGCATCATCCCTTCCCTTCATTTTGTCCAAAGGACTAGGAACTATAATTATTTCACTAACTTCTTATTTTCCCAGGTTGTAAAGTAAACTTACACTGTGAATTGCAGTCTCTTGCTTTGGTCTGGCAGGACTATGCTGGGTTCCCCAGGTCATAGTCCATAGGGGTTGACCTCAAGGTCAAATCCTGTTTTTCCATTTACTTCTCTGTGCAGTTGTGAGCTGAACTCTGTGACTGACTTGTTTTTAAGGTTCCTTCCAAAAGGAGGATTGACGAATGTTCTCTTCCTTATGTATTAAAAAACCCTTAATGTTTTATTCTGGTGGATGTACTGTGGGATATATAAGGAAGTAGCTTATCACAGCTTCCATTGTCATATGACCCAGGTATTAAAAAAACACTTCTCTCCTCATGTAGGCACAGCATATGGAAAAGACAGGGCAGTTCTGCCCCCTCTTTACAGCTTGCGAAAAGCCAACCAAACCAGCTCTTCTTGATTCTAACCACTCTTGAACAGTTTTGATTGCCCCATCTTCATTAAGGTTGAAGAGTAGGTTTAGTGGAGACGTTAGTTTATGTAGGGACAGATACTACAACCAGGTCAATGACTATTATATATTTTGAATGAGTTCTATAACAGCCAGTTTAAAACCACTTTAATGGTAAGTGGTTCAAATAATACCTAACACAATTTCTGGTTCAGTTTTTATTTTATGGACAGACCCAACACAGACAATTACTGTATCAGGTCAAAGAAACAATCTCTTAAAACTCAGTTAAGTTTGTGATAAAAATAATTGATCGCTGCTAATACGTTAAAATCATCACTTCAGGACAATTTGTTTTTTTACTGTTGTTGCTCCTAACAAAATGACCTACTTATAATCAATTGGAAGAAGCATCACAAAATACTTTTCCCCCCAAGGGCAAACAGGTCTTTGGTCTAAGAGTTTTCTCAAACATGGTCTGAGTCGTCAGGAACTATGGGACCATTCAAAGGCTAACCTATTATTCTGGGATAGCCCCATCCATTTATATTGGTCTTTCTGCCATCAAGACAATAGTATCTTTGGTGGTTAAGAGTTCTGGAGTCAGATCGTTTGGATTGGTTGAGTCCTGACTCCATCATTTATTAACTGTGTGCCTCACAGCAAATTACTTAACTACTCTGAGCCTCCATTTCCTCATCTATAAAATAGGAATAATAATAATAGATACAAGATGTGATAGCTACGAGGATAATGAGTAAACACATGTAGTGTTTCCAACAGTGATTAAAATCAAATAAATGCTCCATAAACATTAACTCCTATTACTACTACTATTGCTGCTGTTACTATTATTATTTCTTAACTATTTTTAAGTGTTATCATGTTAGTGCCTCATTTGATCTTTTCAGCAACACTATTACCAGTATTTCTCTATGGTACATACTATTTCCATTTTACAAATAAGATGCTTGAGAGAGTTCAACATCAAGTAATTAGTTTACAGTCCAATTTCAAGTTATTGACAGTAAGGTTCTGCGTTCTTTCTGTAATATTGTGTTCATAGATCACATGACTTTTGACTTAGCCCTTTTGCTTCCTTGCCAAAAGAGCTGACCAAATAAACTTCCACCCCCACTCCCTCAGGTCCCTCCCATTGCCCCCCAAAAATCCTAACACTAAACTGGACATTTGACTGTGTTACTTAGGCAAGAGTCTTCCCACACAGGTTAGGCAGCAAAACATTTGTTCTTGTTACCCCCAAAAGGTGAATTACTTATGAGTTTGTATCCAGTTTTGTTTATAAATCTTGGCTTTGGCTTGCAGCAAAATAGTGCAACTCTTTAGTAACATGTCCATTAACCTTCACTTTTAGACATGGTACAGGAGAGAGCCAGTTAGATTATGCTTAACAAAAATTGTATTTACTTTAAAATTTTAGGAAATGTGTATTCTGACTATATGTTGAATGTCTTTTCTTTTTGAATTTTATTTATTTATTTTGAGAGAGAGTGTGGGGGGTGGGGGCGGTCAGAGAGAGAGAATCCCAAGCAGGGTCCATGCTGTCCGTGCAGAGACCCAGGGCTCTATCTCAGGAACAGTGAGATAATGGCCTGAGCCCAAATCAAGAGTTGGACGCTTAACTGACTGAGCCACCCAGACGCCCCTTGAATATCTTTTTTAAAGTAAACTTTTTGTCGGAGCATAAAATACATAGAGCAAGTGCACAAATTTATGTTTTGTGTATAGCTAGGTGAAATTTTTAAAGGGGTTCTTTGAATCCAAATGTAAGAATACAAAGAGCAAACTTGCCCCCAAACCAAAGTTAAACAGACAACATTAGAGTCATTTTTTTCAGTAGAGCTACCTGTGTTAGTGGAATTGTATGATCTAATGTAAGAAATACTGGCTTAAGTAGATGATTTTATTCTGTAGCTGGCATAGCTGATGTAAGTGATAGAAAAGCAAATGTAGTATAACATAGAACAGCAATTAATCTTCTCTTTCTCTACCTCTTTTTTTCTATAGAGATTTTTCCCTTCTTCCCTAATTAAAGTCCAGACTCAGTCAAATTTGGAGTGTGAAATACTAATGATTAGACTTGCAGGATGTTAGAGCTGGAAGGGACTAAGAGATCTTGTCACTAGTCCTACTCTTTTTACTGATGAGGAAAGTGGGGTGCTGGATCAATGACTTCGTTAGGTCATCCAACTACTCATTGTTGGTGGTGGACTTAAACCAGATACCAGGTATGTAGGGGTACCTGGTTGGCTATCTTTTTGGTATTCTATAGTACTCAGCCTAGGAAGGCCAGATTTAGTCTTAAAGGGAACATGGTTTCTTGGATTTCTTCTCATTATTGAATGATTTTACAAAAGGCAGGGACCTTATTTTTTAAAACTTGATACAAACCCCCTAAAATGCGTACTGTTCTTAGCAACTTTCTTCCTTGTATTTTATTGCCATTATAGCCTATTACAACAAATTTAGACCAAAATAATGAGGAAATTGAGCTAATGTGGTTTTACCATTAATAAATTTCCCCTTCAGGGAATCAGCCTTATCCTATGAATTTACTGAATAGATGACCAGCATGTAATTAAGTTCAGAAGCCTGTTTTATAACAGGGTAGCCATCCTCATTTCCTGAAGAAATACAGAAACGGAGCTGCTAAAAAACAGAGTATCTTATGTTATTCTTAATAGGACATTCTCTGTTTCTCTCTTCAATATCATTAAAAGTCTTTGTTTATTAAGTACTTAAGTACATATACTGTACAATGAGAACTGGATGGACAAAACTTCTCTCTGAAGTTTAAAAAAGTAAATAGTCCTGATTTGGTGTAGATTTTTATTTGTATATTTGTGTGTGTTCCTAAAACAACAGAGTTAAGTAATCATAGACCTATTCTTTAATCCTAGTAGAGCTTAACTATTGCTTCTTTTAAGTAAATAATGACTCTTTAGGTTCCTTCTAAGCATTCCTAGCCCAGCATATCCTTTCATAATATATTTAAAAAATTGAGATACTTCTCTCCAGTTTGAACTCTTAAAGTTGAGGTTGAAAAACAGCAAATGCTCCTCAAAAAATAAGCCAATAGATTAGATCCATGCAGTAAAAAATACTAATTTGGATCAGAGATTTTAAACCTTTGAAATCAAGAATACTAGTTTCAATGAGCATAATTTATCACATAATAATAACATATTTGTAAATCACCACCATTAACAAAGTGTTTTTACATTTCTTTGGATGTATAGAGTGCTGTATTGGGTTCTAGATATGTAAAGACAGATAAAACATAATCCTTGCCTTTAAGGAGTTTATAATCTAATAGAAGAAATACTCATGAGCAAATAATTGCAACATAGTATGCTAGGTACAATAATAATTTCCACATAAGACGCAAAGTGTAAAGACGGTAGAATATCTGATTTTGTCAGAGTAAGGGAATCAGAGAAAGCTGTGTGAATAATATGATTCCTAAATGTTGGGTGTTAAAGTGTTAGTAGGCATTTACTGTAGCATCTCATGTGTGCAGAAAATTATAACTTCTGGCAAAGGAAATGCATGCGTGAAAATACCATGAACTACTCGGGAGGCAACTAATAGTTTCATACTAGAGCTTAAAGGGTAAGTCTGTGGTTGCAGTAGGTAAGGCCATGGAGATTTGGCAAAGAAAGGCATCTTTTATCCCTTAATTAGGACCTGTAGGTATTGAGCATACTTGTTAAAGGTTTGAACACAGAGTACAGAGTAGTGTATCTGTGGCGGATGGACCTGGTGTGTGGGGGATTGAGACAGTGAAGATATTCGTTTTATTACAGTGTGAATGTCGTAACCCAGGAAAGAGATGTTTGTCCGTTGAGTTATATAGAAACTGGAAGAAATTTTTTTCTAGAGCTAGAGGTGGGACTGGGGAGGGAACTTAATAACTGGAAATGCTTTTTTGAATGCTCACACTATGGAAATAAAGATTATCGTTAAGTTCATTTTAATTTGTACCTAGCTACCCTCTTTTTTTAAAAAAGGAAACTTTTAATTTTGGAATGTATTAGATTTACATAAAAGTTGCAAAGATAGTACGAAGAGTTCTGTCAGTATTCCCTATTGCTAACATCTTACATAATCATGGTACATTCGTCAAAACTAAGAAATCAACGTTGGTACCATACTATTAGCCAAACTAAGGTACTTCAATTAATTTCACCAGTTTTCCACTAATGTTCCTATTTTGTTTTTAGTTTTCTAGTTATACTGATACAAACATTTGTTTCCTTCAAGTGCAACCAGAGTAGTAGTAACAGCAGTTACCTCACACGCTGTCTAGGGTAGTTAGCAGTGTCCCGGCCTCTACTAGATGCCAGTAACACCTTCCCAGTTAGGACAACCCGAAATGTCTTTGATAAGCCAAATATGCCTTTGGGGACAAAATCACCCCTGTTGAGAACCACTGCTTTAGGAAGAAAATTTGGTGGAACTCTCTTATGAGATGCCTCCTTATACCAGAATTGCTAGGGTGTTTTCTAGGAACATTAGTTCTGAGGGATGCTAATACGTGATTTGAAAACAAGGGGTCTGTGGAAAAAATAATTTGGGGAAGTAGCGAACTAAACAAAATTAAAGAAGTTTTCTTTCTTTTTCCTCTTCCCTCTCTCCTCTGCTTTTTTTTAAAATCCCATTCTTCCTCCTACCCTTTCTCCACTTCCTAACTTCCTCCATCCCCATCCTTCCTTTCTTCCGTCTCTTCCTTCTCTCTCCACCTGTTCCTCCTTCCCTTCTCCCAGCTACCCCTGCCTCACTGCATGATTTCTCAGAGCCTTTAACATATCCGTGGCATTGTTAATTTCCAAGAGAAGACTATATAGTATGTGACATTCCTAAAACTGGTTTAACTGCACATTGATTTTTTTTTTATGGTAAGCATACTTCACATAGGATTGCTGTCTGCTCACCCATTCTTTGGAAATTAGTAGGTTGAACTGGGGGTTGTTAGGTATAACTATAGAGAAATAGGTCAGAATACAGAACTACCCCTCATTGTTAAAGGGGAAGTAGATAGATGAATTACCTATAACTTTTTGGAATGCAGTAAATTTTGTCTGTTTGAAAATGCACCAAAATATTTTAAATTCAGTTCACATTAAATAAAGTTATCCTATATTTAAAAAAAAATTTTTTTTTTCAACGTTTATTTATTTTTGGGACAGAGAGAGACAGAGCGTGAATGGGGGAGGGGCAGAGAGAGGGAGACACAGAATCGGAAACAGGCTCCAGGCTCTAAGCCATCAGCCCAGAGCCTGACGCGGGGCTCGAACTCACGGACCGCGAGATCGTGACCTGGCTGAAGTCGGACGCTTAACCGACTGCGCCACCCAGGTGCCCCAAGTTATCCTATATTAAAACAACTAGCAGTTATTAAACTTTTTATTTTTCACATTGAAAGTTATGATTAGGAGTTGAATTATTTTGCTGAATATACTGGAGTAGTTATTGTGAAATGTTTTGTTCAGCAGGATAACCCACAGTTAAGTACAGGGATCAGCAGACTGCAGTATCGGGGCATGGCCAGCTGTCCCATCCCAGGGAGAATGATTTGGTATGCCAGTTTCTAGCAGACATTCTAGAGCTGTGGATTCTTGGTGATCTTGCTCACATTTTCTTTTACTTTTTAAATTATGTTATATTTGGGCAAAATATATAAATCCACAATGTTTAATCAGTTTTAAGTCAGTGATGTGTTACAAAGTGTGGGAAGATTGGGGTGCCTTGGGTGGCTGGTCAGTTAAGCACCCGTCTTCGGCTCAGGTCATGATCTGGCAGTTTGTGAGTTCAAGCCCTGCTTTGGGCTCTGTGCTGACAGCTCAGAGCCTGGAGCCTGCTTCAAATTCTGGGTCTCTCTCTCTCTCTCTCTCTCTGTTCCTTCCCAGCTCCCGTTCTGTACCTCCCTTCCGTTTCCCTCTCCCTCTCTCTCTCTCAAAAATAAAGATTAAAAAAAATTTTTTTTTAAAGTATGTTTTAGAAATTGTAAGATTTTTAGCTCAGTGAAATAATTATTAGAATGTTAATTCCTATATGCTCTAGTAAACATTGAACTAGAAGATTAAAATTTCCCTCCCTTTACTTATTTTTCTATTCCTTATAGAAAGAGAACTTTTACAGAATAAGAGAAAAGAATTACAAGAAAATTTATAGTGATACCTTGAGTATTTACCTTGGTGGTTAATTGTTTCAATTCAGATATCTAGGGACAAAGATTTTAGTATTTATTGGCCTGCATGAAATGGGCCAAGTGAGTCAAGTCCTTTCCTATTAGGCAGATGGCTTGGTAAATGACCAAAAAAGTAGATGCAGATTTGTCTTCGCAAGAGGGGCATTCATGGAACAGATGGAAGTACTTTTTCTAAAAGATTCTGAATATTCAACCTTTCTGATAATACCAGACTTAACTAAATATATTTTAGACATCTTAAAAAGTAAAGTATATATATAGTATATATAGTTTTTAAATCATTATTTATTTTCCTTTGTAAGTTTGGAAAGTAATTTTACGTAGAATGACTAGAAAGTTGTTTTAAGCAGGATTGGGAGGGGGGATAGACCAGCGTCAAATAGAGGATGGTATAATACTGAAATATGTAAGAAAGTGGAGAACTAATTTCTTTTCTCCCTTTTTTCTACCGAGGAGAATTGTTTTCCAATTGGAAAGGGTAGGAAAATCATTATGAAGAAGGGATTGAAGCAGGAGATAGATGAGGAGATAATTGTAGAGCAGCTAGATATTTTAAATGAATCTGAGCTTTGAGACTTATATAAAAAGTATATTTTATTACAGTGAAAAGTTATCAGATGGGATTGTTATCCACTATCAGTGAGTGTCTTTTGACAGATAGAAGAGGTACCAAAACATTAGTGGTCAGCAATGACCAATTTGCAAAGGAAAGGAAAAGGAAATTTCTGGAAAATTGTTAACCTTGATGTCCGTCATCAGCCCCAGCAAACCTCTAGAATAAATTATTAATCAGATAATTAGTGAACATTCATAAGAAAGAAGTGGTGATTATTGTGACTTTAGTAAGAAGTCATCAGTCCCATCTCTCTCTCTTTTTTAAATGTTTATTTTGAGAGAGAGTATGAGCAGGGGAGGGGCAGAGAGGGAGGACAGAGGATCTGAAGCAGGTTCCAAGCTGACAGCACAGAGCCCAATGCGGGTCTCAGACTCAGAAACCATGAGATCACAACCTGAGGTGAAGTCTGATGCTTAACCAACTGAGCCACCCAGGTGCCCCTCTTTTTTTTCCCCTTAAAAAAGAAAATGCCAATTTTATGTGTTTATATTGTCACTGAGTTCCAGAGCAACTTAAGGTGACTTACAAAAATAGACTACAAGATGAATTATAACAAAAGGAATAGAAAATAGCTTACATTTATTGGGCTTATATTCTGGGCCCTTTTCTAAGCAATTTACATGTTACTTTATTCTGAGCAGACCCAGAACAACCATTCACCCAGTTTTTATAAGATATGTAAGAACCCCTGCTACTTGTCCTGTAAATGCTTGTGTCAGGTATTTTACATGAAAGATTCATTTAGGACAGATGTGAAAATATTTTAGAGCAGTGGTTCCCAAACATTTTGCTATTAGAACCCCTTTTATTTTACACTCTGAAAACTTATTGAGTACCACAAGGAGCTTTTGTTTATGTGAGATTTAACAAATAAGGACAAAGTCCTATGCATAGTTCTAATGAACCAGATAAACAAATGTGAAGCTGGAGAATCATCTGACTCCTTTTTAACCTAAAAAAGATCCAGAGGTTTTAGTTAACTTCAAACTGAAAATCAGAGGTTTTAGAGCAGTTGCTAAGAACCTGAAGATAGCCTTTAGCCCAGTTAATAGAAATATAAGTGTTCAAATAAAGGAGATAATTGTTGATTCTCAAGGGTAATTAGACTTCTCCCTGTGTTGCAATCACCAGCCATAAATGCCTTCATCCTTTTGGATAAGACATCCATCTGCCAGCCCCGGGCATGTGTTCTGAGAGTTAGTAAAACCAGACCACTGGGCAGCTAGCTCATACTTTACCATCCACTGTCATGCCTCAGTTTCATTGGTCTGTGGACCACCTGTGAATTTTAGACACTAGAGTGACTTCAGATTTCTTCTTCCGGTCCTCACTGTGTCAGCTTTGCCTCTAAAATCATGGTATTTTTTTCACTGTGTACTGATGTTCATGCTCGGATCCTTGTGTTCCCTGTTACATGCTGCATGGTGCATCGTACTCAACCACGTCCACTCTCCTTGTAGGTCTGGTTAATCTCTCACCACCAACATGTGTGATATATGTCTGATAACAACTCCACTTTTTTAATGTTTATTTATTTTAGAGACAGACAGAGCACAGATGGGGTCAGGGCAGAGAGAGGGGGAGACAGAATCTGAAACAGGCTCCAGGCTCTGAGCTGTCAGCACAGAGCCCAACACAGGGCGGAAACCCACGAACCATGAGATTGTGACCTGAGCCGAAGTCAGACACTCAACCAACTGAGCCACCCAGGCGCCCCGGCAACTCCACTTTGTATGCAACACTTAGAATAGTACTGGATTCTGGATGCTACATTTTAAAAGACATTGACAAAGTAGAGACCATCCAGATGAAGGTAACTGAACTGAGGAGTTTATAAACCAAAGCATTGTTTTACAGTGTCACCCCACCTATCCTAGCTTCCTTTCCTGCCATTGTCTCTTCAGGTAGTCTGCGTTTGATTCACATTAAATTACCCATAGTCTTTCAAGTGTAGCATCTTCTTTCAAATTTTCATTCTCTGAGCAGACCCCTTCCCTGTCTCTCGGTGTTGAATTCCTACTTTAACTTCAAGACACAACAAATGATATCTCCTCCCTAAAATTTCCCTTGACTTTCCTAGATATTCTTACCTCTGGGTTCTCACAGAATGTTATTCATGCCTGGATTGTGTACTTAATCAAATTACAGTCTAATCCAGGGATCAGCACACCTTTTCTGTAAAGAACCATATGGTAAATATTTTAGGCTTTGTCTGTTTCTCTGTCACAGCTACTCAATTACGCTGCTTTAGTACAAAAGTAGCCATAAGTGAGTGTCACTGTGTTTCAGTCAAACTTTATATGGACACTGAAATTTGAACTTTGTATAATTGTCATGTGTCAAGAAAAATTCTTCTCTTGATTTTTGCCCCCAACCATTTAAAAATATAAAAACCAAAGCAGGAAAGATTATCCAATGGAAAAAAGACAGTCTCTTCAGCAAATGTACTCGAAGAACTGGACAGTGACATGCTGAAGAATAAAACTAGACCACTTTCTTACCCGTAACACAAAAATTAATTCAAAATGGATGAAAGACCTAAATGTGAGACAAGAAACCATCAAAATCCTACAGGAGAAAACAGGCAGCAACCTCTTTGACTTCAGCCATAGCAACTTCTTACTTGACATGTCTCCAGAGGCAAGGGAAATAACAGCAAAAATGAACTATTGGGACCTCATCAAGATAAAAAGCTTCTGCACAGCATAGGAAACAGTCAACAAAACTAAAAGGCAACCAACAGAATGGGAGAAGATATTTGCAAATGACATATCATATAAAAGGTTAGTATCCAAAATCTATAAAGAACTTAGCAAACTCAACACCCAAAAAACCAAATAATCCAATGAAGAAATGGGCAAAAGACAGGAATTGACACTTTTCCAAAGAGGACATCCAAGCGGCTAACAGATACATGAAAAGATGCTCAACATCACTCATCAGCAGGGAAATACAAATCAAAATCACAATGAGATACCACCTCACAGTTGTCAGAATGGCTAACATTAACAACTCAGGCAACATCAGATGTTGGCAAGGATGAGGAGAAAGGGAAACCCTTTTGCACTGTTGGTGGAAATGCAAACTGGTGCAGCCATTCTGGAAAACAGTGTAGAGGTTCCTCAAAAAATTAAAAGTAGAACTACCCTACGACCCAGCATTGCACCAATAGGTATTTATCCAAAGGCTACAAAAATGCCTATTTGAAGGAGCACATGCACCCCAATGTTTATGGCAGTGCTGTCAACAGTAGCCAAAGTATGGAAAGAGGCCAAATGTCCATTGGCTGATGAATGGATAAAGAGGATGTGTGTGTGTGTATACACACACACACACACACACACACACACACACACACACACAGGAATATTACTTGGCCATCAAAAAATGAAATCTTGCCATTTGCAACAGCATGGATGGAAGTAGAGTGTATTATGCTAAGCGAAATAAGTCATGGGAAGACAAATACATGATTTCACTCATGTGGAATTTGAGAAACTTAACAGATGAACATAGGGGAAGGGGAGGAAAAATAAGATAAAAACGGAGAGGAAGGCAAACCATAGGAGACTCAAATACAGAGAACAAACTGAGGGTTGCTGGAGGAGAGGTGGGTGGGGGGTGGGTTAAATGGGTGATGGGCATTAAGGAGGGCATATGTTGGGATGAGTACTGGGTGTCTGTCATATATAAGAGATGAATCACTGGTTTCTACTCCTGAAGCTAAGACTGCGCTGTATGTTAACTAACTTGAATTTAAATTAAAACACACACATATATATACACACATATATTCATATACATACATATAGATGTGTGTGTGTATACACATAAACCATTCTTAGTTCCTGGGCTGTACAAATCAGACAGTAGGCTAGATTCGGACCACTGGCCAGAGTTGCTGACTCTTTATCTAATCAATTTGTTTATTTTTTTCAGTCACTCTTGTATTCATTCATTTATGAAATATTCGTTTGCTGGCTCTTCTAAGCACTGTGAATGCAGTGGGGAGAGAGACAGACATGTTAAGGTAGAATCTTCTGTGTTCAACTGAGCTTGCTGGGTTCAGAGACTTTCTATTCCATCTCTGCCCCCTGAGAATAGTATATTTCCTGGTACATTTTGACATGAAGTTGTGAATGATTGAACAAGGAATAAGCTGTTAAATCTTTGCTAATTATTTCTCTTGTGACTGTGATTATGATATCTTAATTGAGTGTGAGAGGGAAATGCTATGTAAAGACAGGTAAGTGATAAATTTTAACAGATTGTTTTGGAAAGACCTTTGCTTACTAGATGTCATGGTAAAATTTGCATTTTGTCTGTTTTGTTGATGATAGCACTATTAATGTGATATGCTTTGAGATGTATTGCCATTCTGTGATGAATCTTCTACATAGTTTTTGGTCTGAGCATTTTAACTAACATTTAACTTCTATAATACTGTCTTGGAGTAGGTAGGTAAACTGGGAGGGGGAGGGAAAGTTTTTAACTAGAGGCAATTTCGTTTGGATGTGTCTGACATTTTTATATCCTACAAATGGTCTATTTTAAGGATTAAAACCTTGGATTGTGGGGCGCCTGGGTGGCGCAGTCGGTTAAGCGTCCGACTTCAACCAGGTCACGATCTCACGGTCCGTGAGTTCGAGCCCCGCATCAGGCTCTGGGCTGATGGCTCAGAGCCTGGAGCCTGTTTCCGATTCTGTGTCTCCCTCTCTCTCTGCCCCTCCCCCGTTCATGCTCCGTCTCTCTCTGTCCCAAAAATAAATAAACGTTGAAAAAAAAATTAAAAAAAAAAAAATAAATAAAACCTTGGATTGAGTTATAACAACACATTATATTAATTCTTTTACTCATAGAGATTAACTAGCTTTTTTTCTTAGCACGTTGAATTTGTGTGGTTTTTCAAGGTTATAGCATACAACCTTAAAATACTTGTTACCTCAGATCATTTTCATCATGAAAATGTGATACATGTTTATATTCTCTTTATAGGCGAGATAAACTTTGGATATGCATGGAGTTTTGTGGAGGTGGTTCTTTACAGGATATTTATCATGGTAAGACAAAAGTTATGTTTTATAGAGATTAAGTAGAGTTTCTTAAAATATAGTTATTAAAGCATTAATGTTTTCAGGAGAGAAAACTAATGTTTTATTATTTAGATATATAAAAGAATGTAAGATATATATGGATGAAAAGAGCATTTGCTTTATAAGTTACAAAATTATAGGCAGTTGAATTCATTGCTATTTCTAAAGAAGGCATATTATATATAGTTTCAGGGGGCCTGGGTGGTTCAGTTGGTTAAATATCCGACTCTGGATTTCAGCTCAGGCCATGATCTCATAGTTCGTGGGATCGAGCCTTGCATGGGGCTCTGCACTGACAGTGTGGAGCCTGCTTGGAATGCTCTCTCTCCCTTGCTCAGCCACTCCCCTGCTCATGCTATCTCTCTCTCTCTCTCTCTCTCTCTCTCTCTCTCTCTCAAAATAAATAAAATGTCAAACTCAAGCTTGTAAATAACATGTAAAAAAGGCCTTGATGGTTAACGCTAAGCCAAAAGAATATCTAGTTAATACACGCGTGGTATTAATACAAAGATCATTGATTTGCTCTTGTGTATTCAAGAAGCATCAATTAAATTGTTTACTTTTTAAAAATACTAGATTCTGGGGTATTAAAAATTATTAAAACTTTTTGGGGTGCCTTCGTGGCTCAGTTGGTTAAGCGTCCAACTTCAGCTCAGGTCATGATCTCACTGTTGGTGAGTTCGAGCCCCACGTCAGGCTTTGTGCTGACAGCTCAGAGCCTGGAGCCTCCTTTGGATTCTCTCTCTCTCTGCACCTCCCTCATTCGCATTCTGTCTCTGTCTCTCAGAAATAAATAAACATTAATAAAAATGTTTAAAAATTATTAAAACTTTTTTATTGAGATTTCAGTGGAGTATGTAAGAAAGACTTGTAAAGTAAAATAACAGCGTTTACTGTCTTTTCTTTCTCTCCCTGTCCTGTTCTGTTTCTGTTAATGGGTTATTGTCACAAGCTGCAGAGTTTATTCTTTTACTAGAGATGTGCTTTTTAAACATTAATGTAAAGTAATGTCTTAATAGGTCAGATGTCAATTTTATGAGAAAATATTTTGGAAAAGGTTGCATTTTTCTTTATATGGGATTTTGGCTCAGATTTTCCCGTTAGGGCCTCTTAAGTAATTTTGAAGGCTGATTGTAATAAAACAGATGTTAAAAGACTGTTTGGGTTAGGAATTTTACTGTCTCCATCTCACTTCACTTTACTGTATCTTCTTGGTATACATTTTACTTTTACCATAAAGATTGACATAATAGTATTTTAAAGTACTGCTAACTACAGTTGGAATAGGAAAAAGGAAATGATGGATTTTCTGGAATTGTTTTTGAAGGCTTAATGAGGAAAATGGGTTTTCAATTGATGCATAAACTTTGGGTAGAAAGAAGAGGTACAAGTACATTCTAGGAGGTGAAACAGCAGTACGGTAATGTGAAGGTGTGACAGGTAACATCACTCTTATTGGTGTGGGGGGTGTATTTGGGGGATGGGGTCAGATACAGAGAGACTTGAAAGCCAGATGGAAGAACATGAGAACATTTCTGCTTTATGAAGAGTTCTTTCTTTTCTGAGTATATTTTGTATTAAGTACAACTCTTCTTTATATGTGAGAAACTTTTTTATTAATGACATTTTGATTTCAAAGATTCAGTGAAAAGTGAGACGTATGTGGCGTTATTTTGCATTGTAGAACACACAGTATGTCTGGAAGCTTGTGATTTCTTCCGAAGTCAAAAAGCTATTTCCCTTTTTGTTGTCTTAATTTGGACTAATTTGTCTACTATTTTTTCTCATACTTACTCATTTAATTTCCTTCATCCTAAAGTTCTGTACTAGGTCTTCTAGTGGTTGAACTCTCAGTGTTTGGCCCTCACCCTTCACTTGTCGTGTAAGAGGCATAGACAGATATTTGCTGTCAGCATTGTCTTCTAGCTTTTATAGTTTTTCTATAGTATCTTCTTCTCTCACTTTACATTGATCCTTTTCAGGCAACCTTTTTCTAATTGGTTTTAAGATTTTTTTTCTCTTAATTTATGGTGTTTTTAGTATCTAAATACGGATTTACATTGCTTTTTTTTGCTTAGGTCTTAAAGTGCTTACCTCAGAGGATTTCACTTACTCATCAAGCGTGGACAATTATCAGTAATTCTGTCTTCAAAAATCTTTTCTACCTCAGTCTCTCTGATCTCTCCTTTAAAATTTCAATTAGATATACATTAAATCTTCTCTGTGTCTCTTAAACTCAACCTTGTATTTTGCACTGTTTAATCCTTCAGTAGAGCACTGAGGATACTCATAACCCTCCTATAGTATATGGATTTTACAGCTGTGATTAGTACATGCATAAGGTTTTAATTTTTGGTGACTGTATTTTTCATTTCTAGAAATTACTTGGTTCTATTTCAAGTCTCCTTCATTTAGAAAAATTTTTTAACGTTTTTATTTATTTTTGAGAGACAGAATATGAGCAGGGGAGGGGCAGAGAGGAAGGGAGACACGGAATCTAAAGCAGGCTCCAGGCTCTGAGCTGTCAGCACAGAGCCCGACACCGGGCTCGAACTTGGGAACCGTGAGATCATGACCTGAGCTGGTTAGACACTCAACCTACTGAGCCAGCCGCGTGCCCCTCCCTTCATTTTATATTTGTGTCTTATTCTCTTGTAATTTTTCATTCATTCTTTTATGACCTCAGTTTTAAGCGTCCCTTTCTTAAGTCTTTCTCCAATTGTCAAGTAGTTCCACCAGATAGTATGTATGCATGGTCTTAGGCATCTCTTCTGCTTTCTTCAGGAAGAAGCAAGAGGACCAGTTTAGTTAGGGAAATAGTTTTGTCGTGATTGTTATTTCCATTTCAGCCAAACGTTGGAAGTAACAAAGTAATATGGATTTGTTAATTTTGATTGATTTAAACTGATCAACTGGGTCAACGGGAGAAATGATCATTTGCAATGCCCTGAGTATTCTCAAATGTACATGCGAGGGATTTACATGATTATACAAAGAACCCCAGACCCTGTCTCTCTATTCACTCTTGACTGCACCCTGACTTCTACCAAATGACCTCCTCGTGGAGATGTGTGTACTCCTCTTCGGGTAGTCTGCAGCGCTCTCTGCTTATACAGCCACATAAGACTTATACCTGTATTTCTCTTTCTCTTCTCTCCTCTCTCTTTTATCACATTGTCCTTCTGTGGGAGTAGTGTAATAACTTGGGTTACCTTATCTAGTAAAAGAGAAAGTTCTTCTTTTCTAATAACCCTAATGCTTGTGGGGTTTTGCTTTTTTTATAGGTATCTACAAACCATATTGATCTGTCTTGCAAAATTTGTAAAGAACTTGCCCTTTTTGGGGTAAAGCCTGCTTTTTTCCCTCTTTTATTTTGGCTTTCTAAAGTATCATTAAACCAATTTTTATATTTTGTTTTACGGCTCTTAATTCCATCGCTCTATATGACTTTTTAAATTTAAATCTTAAAAGAGAGAACTGTATTAGTTGTCTATTGCTGTATAACAAATGATCCCCAAATTTGGCAGCTTAAAACAGCAAATATTGTGTCACAGTTTCTGAGGGTCAGGAGTTCAAGAATGGCTTAATTGGGCGAGTCCAGCTCAGATTCTCTCATAAAGCTGCAGCGTTGCTGTTAGCTGGGACTGCAGTTATCCAGGCCTGACCAGGGCTGGAGAATTTACTGTCAAGTGGTTTCACTTATTGTGGTTGTTGACAGAAAGCTTCAGTTCCTTGATGGCTGTTGGCAGGTCTCAATTTTTTGCTCTGTGGATCTAGCCATGGGACAGCTTGAGTGTCTTCACAATATGGTGGCTGGCTACCCCCCCCCCCCCCGCCCCGCCCCGCCCCAAAGCAAGTGATTCCAGAGAGCCGGAGGAGGCCACACAGCCTTTTATGATGGAGTGGCAGAAGTCATATGCTGGCCCTTCTGCCATATTTTGTTCTTCAGAAGCAAGTCGTTTCTGTCCAGCCCATACTCAGGAAGGGAATTAAGTTCCAACTCTTGAGGGGGAAATATCAAAGAATTCTTGGACATATTTTAAACCACCACAGGTGTGTGTGTGTGTGGGGGGGGGATGCATTTTGAATTTACATTTTTTCATGAGTTTTTTCCTCTCCATTTGTTTACTTTTTCTTTGAAGAACTAACATTAGAACCTTTTATTGTTCCAGTATAATGCATTTTCTCCTCTATTTATTGAGCATTTTCATTTCTGTTTAATATTGTTAACAATTTTCCACAGTTTTTCATGTCAGTTATGGCGAATTGCTTTCTCATTTATTTAATAATTTTGAGTTCTGAGATCATCGTCAGTGGGAATTATACGTGGCTTTTGAGAGTGTATCCTTCCACAGTGGGTTTTTTCCTGTGACCCCAAGACGTCAGTGTATCCAGTGTATCTGAACCCTGAACGTGAATGAACAAGAAGCCTGTGGTGACAGCATCAGGAGAAGATATTTTCCCCTATCCAGATCCCAGGCCATGGCACAAAATCCTGAGTCTTCTCCTTGTGCTTGGCTACCCTTTTAAAATGAGGATGTAGTCCTTCGAGGGTTCTGGTTATGTGGGGATATTTTTTTTAACTCTGCCTCTACAGACCTATGGCCTTTTATTCTATGTTCCTGTAGGGGATAAAATCAACACCCCAGCTTACCAAGATTGGCCTTTCCCTTAGAGACGGCTAGAATATTTCACATTTTTACCATTCTGATTTTCATTTCCTCTTTGTTTTTGGTTCCTGGGAAAGTCTCTTACTGTTAACAAACTAGCTAGGCATTTAAAAGATTATTTAAAATACTCTTTTCTGTCATTTGTAGGTGTTATTTTCAGGGTATTCAGATTGTTTGCCATACTGTGGAAACAGAAATCTAAAGGATGCCCATCTTACTGAATGAGAGTGGGCTTACAAACCATAAGAATTAGTTATATGGCTTGTCTTCAGACACTCAGACCCAGACTTGTCCTCAATGGAAACTTTTTTTGTGTGTGTTTATCCATTCATTTTGAGAGAGAGAGAGAGAGCACAAGAGGGAGAAGGGCAGTAAGGGAGAGAGAGAAAAGGAGAGAGAGAATCCCAAGCAGGCTTTGCACTATCAGCACAGAGCCCAACACAGGGGCTTGACCTTACAAACCGTGAGATCATGACCTGAGCCGAATCAAGAGTCATATGCTTAACCCAGGCGCTCCAGTAGAATCTAAGTGAAATACATTTCTCTCTTCACAATTGTGAAATACCACAAGTACTCCAAAGTAAACATTTTTACAAAGTTGTTAAGTTTGGGTAAATATGGGATTACTATCTAGCAAAAGATTCCACCACTGGAATTTAGTTCCATTCTTAGAATAGTCTCTCCCATCTAATGTATTTCTTTATTCTAAAGTGATTTAGTAGTGAAAAAGAGAAAACTACTTAAATGTCTTCAGTAGTGGATAGATGCACACAGAGAAATATTATTTAAATAATGTGATTTAAGTTACATGTATTGATATGGAAAGGTGTCTGTGGTAAGTGAAAAGGGCAGGTTCCAGAATTGTATATGTAACATGATTCCATTCATAATCTTGTGTGAGATGCATAACATACATTATTTAAAATGTCTCTTTATAAGATTGTCTGGTAGACCTTAGGCCAAACTATTGATATTGAGTAATTACTGAGTATTATTGAGTAATAGTTTGGGTAAGGAAGAGACCTTTACTTTCCAAACTTGTCTATTGATTGCATCTTTATGAACATATATTATGTTTATATATATGTTTATGATCATATATTAACGTGCTGTCAGCATAGATAGGGACTCTCTGTCTCCCTCTCTCTCTGCTTCTTCCCAGCTTATGTGTGCACACTCTCCTCTCTCAAGATAAATAAACATTAAAAAAGAAACTAGCTAAACCTCTAGGCCATGATTTATTTCTTTTAACATTTAAGAGGTAATATTGATCAGCAAGGTACAAAAATGAAAATATAATTAATTTCAGAGAGTATTTCAGTCTTTTTATTCATTCCACAACATTTGTTTGCAGCTTTCCCCTGCCAGGCACCGTTCTGAACACTGGAGATACAACACTGAAAAAACCAGGTTTAAAAAATGTTGCCCTCATGAAGCTTATGTTTTAGTACAGTTTTTTAGGTGTATTAAGGCTACTGCTTAGTGGAACTGGTAAAAACTTTGCCATTTACTGAAAAACATGCTTTGACTAATTTCATTAATATAAATTTTCTTCTCTTACAGTAACGGGACCTCTGTCAGAACTGCAAATTGCATATGTTAGCAGAGAAACACTACAGGTAAATCCAGTGCTGATTTAACATTTTTTATTAGACTGTTTAATTATTGTGCATTGTCTGTTAAGTAAAGTAAGGATTGAGCATCTAATTTGGTAAATTCTTGTATATTAACACATTTTTAATTGTCTAGTAGACTCAAATTTTATTTGCAGATAAGCACTATAAAGCCTCAGTGTGACAATATGACCTCCTCAAATTTAAGTGCTTTGAATTTGTTGTTTCGTATTTTTATACTTCTCTGAATACCAAAGAAAGGCTTAAAAATTAAGCACTCTTATGGGAATTGAAGCTCATTTTAATACTAATTGCATTTATGCTTTTTAAAAGTTATTTCAAACTGCAGAGTTTAGTGGAAAGTATTGTCTTAAGAAAATTAGTGGTTCCAACAGAACTTTGCCTTTTTCATTTTCTTGATTCTTCTTTTAGGCTATTTCAGTAAAATAAATTAATGATTACTGCTAGATTATCTGTGATGAGTAAATAAAAAACAGAAACTGCTACTCAGTTGATCACTTTAAATCCCAAAGTATTCTCTGTAATAAATAAAGTCTTGTTAATTTTTCTGTTTTTTTTTTTTCTTTTTCTTTCTTGAAACTCCAGGGATTATACTATCTTCACAGTAAAGGAAAAATGCACAGAGATATAAAGGTATACATCATAAATTTAACCTAATGGCCCTCTCTTCATTTTTAAATACTCAGACCAAACTGTTGAGCAAAATTGTCTTAGTCTATCTGATGAATTTCTTACCTGAAATATGTTACTGTAATAACATTAAGTGATACTTTTAAGAATTTTATTACTTTTTTAAAGTAGCTTTATTGAGATATGATTCACTTTGTTGAGATGTGATTCATTTGCCACAAAATTCACTTGTTTAAAGCATACATTTATGGATTAGTGTTATAATAACCCGTATTAGCTTATCTCTAGTTATTTATTTGTAAATTGCAAATTAAGTCCTTAGCTTCCATCAAGTTAGGGTTTTTACAACATTTCATACTTTGAATATTTTAGAAAACTTTGGTAGTCTTAAGGAACTATCATTAATAATGTTTCAAAATGGATAAATTCAATTGTAACATCTTCTGATGATCTGATTTAACTGGCAGAGGAGAGCAGGTGCACTGGGTGTGCTGGGGTCAGCTCCGCGGTAAACCAGGGTGCTTGGGCAGGGCTTCCTGAGGTTCTTTCTAAAGATACTGCCATCTCCCCAACTTAGTTCTTTTCTTTCATTTATTTTTCTTTTACCTTCTTCCTCATTCATCTTTTCTCCTATTTCTCTCCCCCTTTTATTTTCTGAGGTTTTCTCTGGCATAAAGGTTCTTAATATTTTTTTTCTTAATCATGTTGTTCTTTGAGTCTCTAATGAAAGCCATGGACTCTCTTTTCAGAAAATGTCCTCATGCATATGCCTTCATATTTTGCATGAAATTTCAGTGAACTCTCAGATCATCTGCTGAGATCCTTTACTTTAAGTGTTTTTCATAAGCCATTTAAGACCTAAGCAAAGAGCTTTGGAGTTCATAGGGAGAAGTATAACATGAGTGCATTAAAAGCACTGTGTCATCAGCACATAGATGATCTGGAAAGACTGATAAATTTGTGTCAGAAATGGAGGTTGGAGTGCCTTCCAAGCAGAGGGAACAATGTAAGCAAAAATGAAGACGTCAGAAAGTGTGGGGTCATTTTAGGGAATATAAAAACTGTGCCATATTATCAAAGAGAAGAGAACATATGATGGGGATAGCCGGATGGTTTTGTGCTCGATTCCAGGAGGAATTGTGTGATGAACTTCAGAGTTTGAGCCCAGCTGGGGAGAGTGTGACCATCACCACTATTTCTACCCTCGTCTAAGCCATCGGTCTGTTAATACCTGCACTTCTGCAGCAGCCTTCTAACCAGTCTCCCTGTTCCTGTTCTTGTGTGTTTCTGCAGTCCTTCTCCACCTTGCAACCAGAGTGATCTTTTTAAATCAGAGCTTGTCACTCTTCTGCTTATAAACCACCATCCCGTTACTCACTATAACATCCAGATGTTTGTTTTGGGGGGTTTTGTTTTTGTTTTTGTTTTTGTTTTTTACCATTGCCTGTAAGGTGTTACATGATCTGGCCCCAGCTTTTCTCTCTGACTTCATCTCATACTCCTCTCCATTTTACTCATTTTGTTCCAGCCACACTAAGCTTGCTGGTTTTGGAGTATGTTGACTCATTCTGGCACCAAGACTTTGTATTTGCTGTGCCCTCTTCCTGGAATGTTTTTCTCCCAGATTTTGGCATGCCTCTGCACCCTCACTTCATCTAGATCTCTGCTCAGACATCACTGCCTTAGAAAGGCCTTCTCTTCCTGCTTTACTTGGCTTTAGAGTACTTCCCTCTTCCTGGCTTTGAATCATTTGTTGGTTCGTTCATTCATTCATTCATTCATGTGTGCATGTATTTTTAGATTTTCTTTCTCTCCTATTCACTGTAAACTTCATGAGAGATGGAGCTTATTCTCATTTATTACTATAACCCTAGAACATAAAATAGTACCTGATTGCTCAAGGAGAGAGAGATGGAAGGATGGAAGGAAGAGGGGAGCATCAGAGGCCATAGATGCACGTAATATGATATAAACTGTAATTTAGGAAAATTAGTCTGGAGCTGGGCAAAGACCAAACTGAGGACCGTGGCAGACATCTAGATCGCTGGGGCTTAGATCAAATTAAAATCCCTGCTGTAGTCCCTTCTCCCTTCTTTTTCTTGTTTCTCCCATTATTCCCAGTAATATCAGGGGGTACAGTCTTCTTTATGCCTTCCTCTTTTTTGGGTGGGGCTGGTTTCCTAGTGCTTTTCCTGTTAGCCTATAATTACATGATTGTTGGCACCTTGGACTAAAGATTTAGCCTGCTTACTTTTGCTTGCTCATTTAAAAGTTACAGAAAAGGCAAAAAATAAAATTTAGAAAGTCTCTATACCTTTGAGCTTATTGAAGATGTAGTGGTTTTATCGTCTTTTTTGGAGCTCAGATCAGGAAGTAGAGGTGGCCAAAATGCTACTAACATTGAAATGGGAAAAACTGAGTTTTTTTTTCCCCTTTCTGTGTGGGGGAAAAACCCAGTTCTTTCCGACTGTATGCTTCTTTCCTGAGGCTTCTTTACTACTCACACAGAACACTTCATTCTGACCCTGGTGGTTACCAAATGTCTGCAGGTTTTTCCCCAGTGTGATACCAGCTGGGTGTCCTACAATTTAACTCAATTCTGACACTGTCTACTTGGAGAGAGCATCAGATCCCACAGATAAGGGCTCAGCCCCATGAGACTGTCCCTTCCCCCAACACACACACACACCAGATACCAGTTCAAGCCCAGTTTATCAGCTGTGCTTCTGAGCAACTGACTGTATAGATTGGAGGTTCCAAAGACCCCCTCCTTGAGTTCAGTTAATTTGTTAGCGTGGCTCTCAGAACTCAGGGAATTATTTATGTTTACCAGCTTATTAAAGGATATGATAAAGGATACAGATGAACATCCAGATGGGAGAGGTGTGTAGGGCCAGGTGTGTGGGAAGGGGCATGGAGCTTCCATGCATTCTCCAGACACACCCCTCTCCCAGTGCCTCTGTGTGTAATTCAACCCGAAAACTCTCCAAACCCCATACCATTGAGATTTTATGGAGGCTTCCTCATGTAGGCGTGATCAGTCATTAACTCCATTTTTGGCTCTTCTCCCTTCTCAAGAGAATGGGGGGCAGGGCTGAAAATTCTGAAGTTCTAGTCATGGCTTGGTCTTTCCAGTGATCAGCCCTCATCCAGGAGCCATCCAGGAGCCTACCCAGAGTTGCTCCATTAGAACAGAAGACACTACTCTGTGACCCCTGAAATTACAAAGGTTTCAGGAGCACTGCATCAAGAACCAGGGTCTGCAAGCATATACTAGAACAAAAGATGCTCCTAGGGCTCTTGTCACTTAGGAAATTACAGGGCTTTCAGGAGAACTGGGCTAGGAACCGGGGGTAGAAACCAGTGTATATTTTGTTATCTCACAGTCATGCAGCCAGGTGACATTTTAATCCGGTGGGCCTGTGGCTAGTTGTTTATATTCTGGGTGGTCCTCAACTGTGGGCAAACACATTAAGATAGACAGCCTCATGAGTAAGCAGCAAGGTTCAGTCTTATGCACCAGCAGTGGTTCAACTGATGATGAACTCCTAGAACAGGAAGTAACACGTTTAAGATGTAATACAGGAATTGAAAATGCCAGTATTAGGTCACGTTTTAGGGCAGTCACAATGTTTGATCAGTAAGAATATAACAGATGAAAACTAATACATCATTTTCATAATAACATTCATATTGTGTTAATAGCAGCGTTTTGCAAGGTAGAACATTTTATAAGAATAGTCAAATTGTCTTAAAAGACCCTAAGTTTTCCTGCAAATATAATAATTTAACACTTTAATTGGGCATACTTTAAATTTTAAGTATTTCTAGGTCTAAGGCTGCCACTTGCGATCATTTTATATACGTATATTTGATCAATTATATGTGCTGTCTGATAAAAAGTTTCTTACTTTAACTAAAATGTTCTCGCTTTGAAGGGAGCTAACATTCTGTTAACGGATAATGGTCATGTAAAATTGGGTAAGTAAATTAAAATTTTGTCATTTGAGCAAATTTATTCCAGAACATAGTAAGTTTTATTTGCCTCTGTAAGATTAGTTTTCCCCTCAGCATCTGTGTATTTTTAGGTGGAAATCTCTTTGTGGGGCATATGTAACCTGTTTCTGTTCCCTTTTCTCCTACATGGGGATAGAGTCCGCCCTTCACATATGACAGATTTGTTGTAAAGATATGGCAAAATAGTAATTCTTCAGGAATTCTTTCACCTGTAACCTGAGGAATGTGACTTTTAGTAAGAAATTTGTACAAAATTGCCTTGTAACCAAAAAACAGGGTAAACAAACAAAAGCCAAAAAATCAATAACACCAAAAATCCTACATCCTTTACGTTAGCATTTAAAACTAAATATAGTCGGGGTGCCTAGGTGGCTCAATTGGTTAAGAGTCAGACTCTTGATTCAGCTCGGGTCATGATCCCAACAGTCGTGGGACCCAGCCCCACATCGAGCTGTGTACTGACAGCGCGGAGCCTGCCTGGGATTCTCTGTCTCTCTCTCCCTCTGCCCCTTCCCCACTTGTTCTCTCTCTCAAAAAAAACCAAAACAATATTACTAATATAAGGATGTAATTTAGATGCTGGATGTTGCTTTATTTCAAACTGTACCTTTTAAAACTTTTGGTTATGACTAAAATAGAGTTCCAAACCTAAATAATAACTTAATTTGAAAGTTTGAGACTGGGAACATGTATAGTATAGTAGTTTTTATAAACAGAATCATGGACATTAGGTATTAAATGAAGAGTTTAATAAATAGGAAAGTTATTTTGAATTATATATTACTATAAGACAAATCAGAATTCAAAAAACATTTATTTTATAAAAGCATGAATAAAACTATTTTGAATTATAGCCTACAGTAGGACTGATCAGATATAAAAGTATCTATCTGATAATTAACTTACATAATAAAATTTTGCTGAGCTACCTCTAAAGATGAAAAAAGCATTTATCTAACTATTGATGTCTTAGTGAACAGTTTCTATCAGCAGTTTAATATTTTGTGTTAATATTATGTGCCTTACTGACAGAAATCCTATATATAAAACGTTGGTTGATAAGGATTTAGAAATGACTGTTAAAAAACTAGAAAATATTTAGACCTCAACATACTTAAAGAATAGCAACAAGTCCTGCATAAAAACAAATTTCCTAGTGATTGGTGTTGGGATTAGAAGGTATTGCTAAGGTAAGATTTTGGGAAACATTCTGTTTGGGTGTCTTTTCAGGCTAGGCAGATTTGCCGGTAGATTCTTGGTTTGTTTGATGTCAGTCATCATGAGTATGGCAGGAAGTGAATGGAATATATGACTATGTAAGGTCCCTTCCAGTGATATTCCTTGAATTTCAGGTCCTCAGAATTTGAAATTATAATATTATTAAGTCTGGCGGGTTAAATTTTCTCAGCTCTCTCTCATCAAAATCATTGACTTTTGTTTTCATCTGATTCATGCAGGGATATATGAGAATCTATTTGGCTGTAATACACCCTGACTACTTAGTGATATTTTAGTGCTAACCCATAAAAGTTAAAAAAGTTTAATGTGATGTTTAAGAATATCTCGTTTCTGTGAAATTAGTTTAATGAAAATAATTGTTAAACGTTTCTTCTCATGTTACTGTAAATCATTTTACCTTCCCTCAGTTTTCTTCCCTAAATGTTTCTTCTTTTTTTAATAGCTGATTTTGGAGTATCTGCACAGATTACAGCTACAATTGCCAAACGGAAATCTTTCATTGGTACACCATATTGGTAATTGTATTTTAATTGATAATTTAACATTTTGTTTTTCTGTCATTATTGAATACAGCATTTATTGAAAACATACACTGGTCAAAAATTTTAAGACTAAAACAGATTAAGAAGATCATCAAGAGCTTAAGCAGTGTAGGCGGGTACACTTGTGGATACACAGCCAAAGAATATTTTACCATGTTCATTAAGTGGAAGAAGCTCTAAAAAGATTGATAATGGCTTTTGGGAACCTTGCTATAAAGGAACTCTCGCTTGCTCTGTAGGGTCCAGCATGATTTTTATACATATTTAGTAAATGTTTGTTGATGATTACTGATCTCCAACTGCAGCTTCAGAGATTAAAAACTCTAATGTTATTACCCACAAGAGAGTGAAACTGTCTTCAGAACATGGGAAATTGTGAATTAGGCAAAGTAAATTTTTGGAACACACTCTGTCTTCATCTCTCTCTCTCTATATATATATGTATCATGTCTTTCCCCCATGAACTCTAGGGATGTAGAACAGAATGGAATGTCTTGTCCAGAGTGACTAAGGTTGGCAGTTCCTCGGTTAATCAGAAACATCTGTTGAATGGCAAATCTCAAAATTAACACAGATGTGCATTAAACCTTTTAATTTCAGGCTTATGAGTGTCTTTTTCTTTTTTACTTTCTTTTCGTTCTCTTTGTTTCTTTTCTTTTTCTTCCTTCTTTCCTTTTTCCTTTTTCCTTTTTCCTTTCCTGCCATAAGACCAAGGCCTTTTCTTTGAGTGGCTCTCTAATTAGAGTTATATCTTAATAATGTAAACTATACCCATAATACATCAACTACATTTTCCAGGTTGTGTTTCTCTAAAGCGCAATCTTTAGTTCTAAAGAACTTGGACATACAAAGCATGTGCCTTTTTTTTTTTAAGTCAGGTTTATGAGATATAGATTGAGCCTTACTAGGTGTGCAAGTCTCCCAGTGTTGAGAGACTTGTATGCTTTGGTGGTGAGAAATAGCACTATACTCAATATAAAAGATAGGTTTCCAACACCCAAGGAAGTGTTCTTTTGCCCCCTTTAGTAAATTCTGTCCCTTCATCCCTAGCCTCTGGCAGCACTCAATCTGATTTCTGCCTTTTCCCTGAATGTCCTACAAATGGAATTATGTATTCTGTAGCCTTCATAGTCTTTTAGAGTTGTCATATTCTCAACATAATTTTCTAGGTTTTTTGGTTTTGTCTTTAGAAACTTGTCTTTAACAAGCTTTTTTGTAAGCATTCACTTTAATTTTCATAACTTACCTTTTTAACCTGCTAACAAATCAGTTTTTTATAACATTTAATTAAATTGCATATTTATAATATTATATAATAACGTATATAATATAATGAATAAAGAGGTTCAAAGATGAACTCAGTTGACTGTATAAGCATACAGCCTAGCTGGCAGGAGTAGAAGCACTAGCTGGGGCCTTTGACTTGTGTATTTATAGAGGAGTGGAGAACGTCTCCTCGCACGGCAAGTGGGGCATATCAGCTTTATGCATTTTCCTTCTCTGCTAGTGCACTTGTACCAGTAATCTGGAAGATTCCAACCATCAGTAAAGTAATAACTGACATACTTTAAAATTCACTTTTCTTATGACAGTTCGAATATTTTTAAGAAGTACTTTAAGATTAGAAAGATTTTAAGAGGAAGCCTTTTGAAAGTCAGAAGGTGTGTGTGTGTGTGTGTGTGTGTGTGTGTACGTACGTATTTTTAACTTCACCAATTTACTTGACTTCCCTAAAATCATAATAGGAGGACAAGTGTGTATTTGTAAAGTTACTTATTAAAATCATTCTTTTGATATGTAAGAGTTGGTTGTTTTCAAAACCGTTGTTTAGAATTTAAAAACTTTTATATTTGAAAATATAATTTAAATCAGTCAAATAAAAATTTATAGAGCTACAATTGGAATAAGACTATATAGGAAAGTTAAAACTAAATTTGGGTAATTTTCCTCTAAATAAATACAGTTTTAAAAAGCAGACACTCATTTTTATAACTTCCACCTTTAAAATAAAGCTGAAAAACTGCCAGTTAAATTTATAGTAAGTATGAGCTAAATACTAAATGAAGATTATTGATGCCCCAGTAAGTAGTTTTGGTCATATGAAAACAGAGGCCAGATTGCAGTTCACTGGTACAAATAGGTAAGAGCTAAAAATTATAGATCATTTATTGCAAGATGTTATTTCTCTGTAAAATTCTACATTGTACAGAGAAAAGAGATTAAGGTGTGGACAAATTTGGGTTATGTTGCTGTACTATAAATGTCAAGTTTTATAAACCTTTATAAGTATAGCAAAGTAACCAAGGAATCACCAGTAGGGTCTTGGGATGGAGGGTCTTTTAAGGGATCAAGATCTCGACAGAGATCTTTAAAATACTACCTACTTATTTTTCAGATATCAAGGCCTAAGTAGGCCTCAGCTTAGAAAGGGATAGTTCCAAGTGCCTCTGGTGGGAATATGGAAGAAAATACAGTAAACACAAGTTTTGCAGTTTTTTTTTTCCCTGCAATATTTCCTTCAGGATGGCTCCAGAAGTCGCAGCTGTTGAGAGGAAAGGGGGTTACAACCAGCTCTGTGACCTCTGGGCTGTGGGAATCACTGCCATAGAACTTGCGGAGCTTCAGCCGCCTATGTTCGACTTGCACCCAATGAGGTCAGTGTATCATAATTGAAGAGTTCTGTGCTTAAATTAAGGGTGATCCTCTCACCCCCAGTACTTATTATATCATAAATACTAGTCTGAGTCTTGCTCTATCTTAGTAATTGTAATAGAATTATTTAATAGTAATAGAATTATTTATATTATATATTAAAATATAAAAGCTTAAAATGCTGTGTAACAATTTGTTGTTGATTTTTCAGAGCGTTATTTCTAATGACAAAAAGTAATTTTCAGCCTCCTAAACTAAAAGATAAAATGAAATGGTAAGTATTTTTGTGTTATTTACTTTATAATCATGACTAAAAAAAGAATTAAAATTTAAAAGTCTTAATTTTCAAAATTGCTTAGGTCAAATAGTTTTCATCATTTCGTAAAAATGGCACTCACCAAAAATCCAAAGAAAAGACCTACTGCTGAGAAGTTACTACAGGTATTATTGTTCCCTGAAATATCTTTTTTTCAAAAGGTAAAATGTCATCCAATCATATTTCTAATGAGTGTTCTGTTCTATATTATTTTTATAGCACCCTTTTGTCACACAACCTTTGACACGGTCTTTGGCAATCGAACTGTTAGATAAAGTGAATAATCCAGATCATTCCACCTACCATGATTTTGATGACGATGATCCTGAGGTAGGAACTGTTTTTACCAAGTATACATATAACATATATGTACGTATGTGTGTGCATCTCAGAAGCAATATTTTAAAGTTCTGGGTCTGGTTTAAATAATAAACTCGTGAGGGAATAATGAACTCTTTGAATTGGTCTCTCCTAGGGAAGTCATGTGTTGGATTTTTCTTACTGGCTTCGTGTGGGTGACTGTTTTCTGAAAATGGCAAAGGCACAATCATCTAATCCACTTGGTGAAATTACTGTAGTTATTTCAAAGTAGTCATTTTGGATGAAGTTGCCAAATAAATCGTCCACTTTAAAAGAGAGAGTGCAGACAGGAAGTACCTAAGTCAGATGTTAGAATACATTCAAAATTTCTGTTCAGTTTTCCTCTTAAAAACAATCCTGCTACAGTACCTCATGAATTATTAGTGGTTAGTAGAAAGTATAGGATTGATTTTTTTGGTGACTAAAACCTTAATTATCCACTACGGGAATGTTTTAAAATGAGCCAGTGTTGGGGTGCCTGGGTGGCTCAGTCGGTTAAGCATCCGACTTCAGCTCAGGTCATGATCTCGTGATCCATGAGTTCGAGCCCCACGTCAGGCTCTGTGCTGACAGCTCAGAGCCTGGATCTTGTTTCAGATTCTGTGTCTCCCTCTCTCTGATCCTCCCCCATTCATGCTCTGTCTTTCTCTGTCTCAAAAATAAAATAAACATTAAAAAAAATGTTTTTAAATGAGCCAGTGTAGTTGTTAGAGAATAAAATAACTAATATGATAGAAGGATTGATATCAAAGGAAGCTGTTGGCATACTTAACATTCCTAGCCCAGCTAATAATTGTGACACCTAAGAGAAACTTGGTAAATGTGACATGGCAGAATTTTGTTATTGGATATATAACTTGAGATGGATACCCTTGACCCTGATGACTGGCTTTATGGAAGATACTTAAAATGGTGTAAATTTCTTGATACTGAGGGAACAATAGCTCTCAGTGGTTGGAAGGATGGTTGTGTATTGTGTTAAGTCAGAACCTTTCTGTCAATTCACCATTGTTCTAGCTTGCCATCATTATACAGCTGTAATTAAAAAAGCTATCTGTCTTTTTGTTCAAAGTCTGGAAAGGAGTTTGGAAACATAAAACTTAAGGAACGTAAAGTGTTACTATTGACCTTATGATTATAGTAGGGAAAACTTGTTTTATTGTTATGCTTAAGTATTCAATTTGCAAGGTAATGTGGGACTATAAAAATGACCCTGGTAGCTAAGACACCCTGCAAAGTGATCTTAATAATCAGTGGGAAAGTGACAGTTGTTCTATGACTTTGAAAATTTTTTGTAAGAACATTAAAAATTCTCTTACTGTCAGTTTTAAATGTATAAGGAAGTGAAAAAGTAATTAAGACTAATATTTACTTACTACACTGTTATTTAAAATATTAGAACCAGTGAGAATTAACGTGTTTTGTTTTTTTACCAAAAAAACTTGCATAGATTGATTCTCAAGTAGTCTACTTACTAAGTAGATTGCACAGTGCTTGCCTTCTTGTCATAACTCTGTGACACGGAGCAAGTATCTTTTTTGTGCCTTGGTGAACTGTCCTACTCCCTTTCTAAGTTCGGGTCAGTTTCCAACATTCTTTTCCTTTGTACTTCCAGTGCGTGAAATATCTCCGTATTCGTATTCCCATGATGTGAAATTTTTTGTGGATGCCACTTCTTCGGGAGCATCTTCCTCTTTTTTATCAGAACCGCTTTCTTCCTTTATACCAGTGAGTTCACCTCCACCGAGTTCTCTGGCTGTACGTCTATAGGCTCGTGAGCGGCAGCCGGGTCCACGCTCTTACCATCATCTGTTTCTTCCTAGAACTCCACTTACATGTTACATTCAGATTTTATTTCCAGCGTGATCCAGACTTCACACTTTTTATTTCTTTACAGCACTTTCATCTTTGTTGGCTAATTCCCTCTTTCAGCTACCAGTTTTTGTTAAAATGTCACATGAGTGTATCCTCACTGGGAGACCAGAGGGAACACAACTACCCACTCTGCCGTCTGTGCACGAGCTGACAGGTGCTCAGTGAGCAGTCACAGACATGGAAAGAAGCGATTTGATTTGTCACTGAATGTGACGTGCGTCTGTTTGTCACGTGGTGATTTATGGCCTGAATAGAGAGCTTGCAGTGAAGTGTGTACGTTATACAGTTACAATTCATGTACTGAATGTTAATAAGATATTAATATACCAAATATTATACGATTGTAGAGTATCTATACAATTAATATACTGCTGACTGATATTTGAACCATGTTATGGGGGACTGGTGTCATTTAACTAATTCATGGTGACTGAAATTCGTGCATCCTGAGACTGCAAGGCAAGGACTGCCTGTGTCTTCTCAGTGCACTGAATGCCACCTCGTTGTCTCTTCGCACGTCCTGTACACTCGTCACACTGAATTACGAAGTCCTTTTGAAAATGTACTTAAACAGGAGAAATAATAAGCCAAATACAGAAGCAGTCTGTGGAATGAAGATGCTTCTGAAGTTTTCTCATGTAGTGGAGAAAGAAATTCATCTTTCTTATGAAGTCTGTGTTGTTCGTATTATAATTGTAGGTTGTGGGGGGAGAACTTTTCTTCTCATCATGTTTAAGATAAAACTTTTCCCGGAGAAATTCATAATCTTACTACTTGTAAATGCTTCGTTGTTGAAATTGCTAAGGGCCGCGTTCCCGCTCATAATTTGAGTGACATGTATCTAACTTGCATTTCAGGATTTGCTGTGATACTGTGCATGTTGTATGAAGGCTGAATACTCTTGAAAACATTGAGCACATCTGCTAATTCTACAGTCTCTAAAATGTATTATCTATCCTACACTGTTGGAAGGAAGTTTGACTTTTTTATTTTGGATTCCCATGTAGTTTTTTAGAAAGGTGCTGCACATTATACTTAATATAGTTTTCTTCGACATGTTAACCCATTTACTCTGTTCAGCATTCTGAGATTTAATAATTTTATAGTTATACCGTTTAAGCTGGGAAAGTAACACTGTTCTCCTAGGCAGTCACAGGTTTTATTCATGTTCACTGGTAATAGCAGTCTGTGTGACTAGCCTGACGGGATACCTGTTTTTGCTTGCTTGTTTGTTTTTGCTACTATATATCGTTATCAGAAGTACGGGGTTTGTTCTTTTCCAGCTCTGCGTCTAATTAGCTGAATGCCCGAATTTTGAGTCTCAGTGTTCTCATCTATAAAATGAAGAACAGTACTTGGTTCACAAGTGTAGTTTGAGGACAGAAGGAGCTGAGGTGTACGAAAGCACTTTGTAAAACTGCAAACCACTGTGTATACGTAAAGTTTAAATACTTCAGTTTTGAAATGGCTTTTGCTGCTGTTTGACTACTATCAGTATTTCAGTGTTTGGGGTCTTTTAGATTCATAAGGTTTTATTTCCTGAGACGCACCAATATGAGAATAGTTCACTTGGGTCCTGTTCTTGATCTGCCTTTTGAATCTGCTAATTTGAACTTAAATGTTAACGAATTACATTTTTCACGAAGATATATCTACGAGTGTGTCTCCTTCAAAGGTAATAACTTCAAGGGAAGCGTTTCACACACAGAAAAAAAAAACCTATTTGGTACGTGAAATAGATGCTGGCATCACCTTTTAAGGTGAGACCTTCAAGTGTATGGGCAGAAGCTGCAGAAGCTTCTCAGATAAGGCCCCTCGTACTCCATATGGTTGGAGGGATGTCTGTGATTGAATGTTTCTCTCTGGAAGTGGCAATACACAGAGCTTTTAATACAGTAAAAGGAAAGAAAATAGAGCGCTGTTCCTACAAGAAGAAACATGAAGGGGGAAAAATTATGCTTACTAAAGTAAAAGGACCATAAATCTTTAATGCCTTTAGCATCGTTTCATTTTATTCACCCCATTCTTTTTGATAGAAGAACTTGAGGCAGATTTTTTTTTAAATCACAGTATCCTCTTCTGCAACAGGGAAAGCTGCAGCTTTTGAACAGCTGTTGAATTATTGAAATACTCAGTTTTGGATATTTATTTCTATTTATTTCAGAGAACGTTTATTGGGAACCTGCTGTGGATAAAATATATCCATAATTTTAGAAGCTCCCAGTTGCTGGTTGCCTCCTTTGTAAAAAAATAACCACAGAATCATTATATTTTGTCCTGTGTTTGCATAAAATGGGGTATTTCTTTCACATTTGGGTAATTTTGTGGACCAGACTGTGACTTGATTAACAGATGCCACATTATCATTGATTTTGGTCTTTTCCTAGCCTCTTGTTGCTGTACCACATAGAATTCACTCAACGAGTAGAAACGTAAGAGAAGAAAAAACCCGCTCGGAGATAAACTGTAAGTGTATACTTTACACAGTTCATAATTTAACAATGAGAAATAAGATTTCAGGTTGTAATTTAGTTAACAATTACTTTTGTTTCATTTTTTTCCAAATAGTCTTTCTTAGTAAATCTTTTTAAAGGTAGAGTTTAATTAAGGCAGTAAAAATTTTTCACTTACTTTATTCCTGGGGAATTTTCTGTGGCAAGAGAGGGGATGTATTTATGTTGTTATTGTTTGGGAGGAGGAATAAAATCCCTCAACCAGGCAGGACAGAAGTAATTGAGGCACTGCTTCTTAAACCGATAGGTGTGTACAACTCACCTCGAGAGCTTGTTGAAGTGGTTTCTGATTCAGTGGATCTGCTGTGGGAGTGAGGTTCTTCTCACAAGCTCCGAGGTTATGGAGATGCTTATGGTTCCAGGACCACACTTCGAGTAGCAAGGAGAGGTAGAGATCTGCAAACTGGCTTAGCGTCTGAGTGTCCTGAGCACCTTTAAAACTAGGTTCCACGCCCCACTTTTCCACAGATTCTGATTCACTAGGTCTTGGGTCAGCCCAGGAATCTGTCTTTTAAAAACAGCCCTCTGGGTAATTCTTATGTACATGAGCGAGTTATGGGCCCACCGAGACAGACCTTTCATTCACAGGGAATCTGGTGCTGTCAGCTCATCAGTGATGAACTCTGCCAGCAGGAATCTGCAATAATAGTGCCTGAACTTCATTTTTCTTTTTGGAAGCGTTAATTCTCTATGACTTAGAATACTCATTTAGTGCAATCGGGCACTGTGATAACAGTTTTCTGTGAATTAAAGATTTATCCTGAAGGACCTAAAATCCAAAATGGCTTTAGTGAAATTATGTGGTAACTTAAAGATAACTACTGAAAAGAAACTGTTCCCAATTTTTGGCTAGATTAGTAATGCCAATTATAATAATACATTTCATACTTCAAGATGAATCCACCTCTTTGTCTGAAAAGCTAATAAATAAGTAGTGGCAGACACCATTTAGTAGGAAAAAAACAAAAGGAATGCAGAGATGAAGAGATTTGCCTGTGGGATGGAGGGAGACTCCAGGTAAACAGCAAGCCCTGGATCCCTCAGCCTCCAGCCCAGTGGTCTTTCACAAACACTGCTCCGTTTCAGAAACCGCCTCATCACACTTGTGTGGCTTTTACACTGCAAGTCCTTTGTAAACTTCTTTGAAACTTTCGCTGGACCATACACGGTATATTAAGTTCTTAGAAAAACTTTGTGCTGGCGCTACTTGGAAGTACTCTTAAAAAGGAGGAAACTCTTGAAAGAAAGTACCACGCATTGTACAAAAAGCCCAGGACTGGGATTTGGTACTCTGTTTGCCAGCAATTGCCTGTGTGACCTTTAAGCTCCATCTGAAGCCAGATGGTTTAAACTTGCTGATTTCCCTCCAAAAGTATTTTTCTGAAAATGACAACCTTAGTATATGAGCAAAATTTCCTATTTTTTTTAATTAAAAAAAAATACTTAATAAGATGTCTTTGTCCTTTCTTTGATAATACAGATGGTGAGATCAGAGATGTCTTTGTAGTTCATTTAGAAAACTTTATATATTCAGTACTGTTGAAAATCTCATTTAAGGTACTTTTATCTTGTTATCCAGTTCTTTTAAAAAATTACATTATCAGACTCTTTATTGCAAAGTGCAGTTCTTACTGAATCATTCTTTACAAATTTATATTTGTGACTCTCAGCTTGTAAATGCGTATGCATGTGTATGCTGTTTAAAACTAGATGCCTATACCCCAGTTTTTCTGAGATTCTCACGTGCCCTCCTTTTGGTGGAAGCAGGTCCCTTCTCCCCCATTTGCCAGTAAAAGAGGTGTCATATCCCTCGTTGAGGTAGCAACAGAATTAAAACCACCACTTTGTTAATTTGTGAGTTTGATACTTGAGGCTTTTAAATCTTTCACAGTGTTCTAATATCTGCTTTCTTAGAATGTTTTATGACTTTATGTGAGATATGATAGAATTAGAATAGTTAATGCTGTTGTCTATAAAGACAAGCTTTGGAAAAAGTATTTTAAAAATTGTATACAGTTGTTCCTCCTGATAATGTTTTATGTTTACATTTACATGGTGTCTCTCCATGCAGCGGAGGTTTTCTCTTTATTAAACCAGATGGTGTTTAAGCAACATATATATGAAAACTGACTCCTGTGCAGAAAGGGTGTTATTCTTTCCCTTTTAGGAATCCTCTCTGCCTTCATATCATTAAATACAATAAGCAAAGACTCGCTTTAGGAAATAATTCCAGGGCTCTTCCTGTCTGCCTTAATAGGGTTAGTTTTGATCCATAATTGCTAGTGTAGGGTCAGCAAGTGGGAATGTTGGAGTGGAGTTTTCATCTGGATATTAAAATAGAAATTTACAGTGTCTGGCTTGACATATGTTCAAGGAGATGGTAGAGGAAACAGATCAAGACCAATCGACAGCTAGTTACAGATAAGTAGGATTTTCTCACATTATGAAGAACATCATAAATAGCACTGCAGCGTAGGATGGTTGACCAATAATTATTTGAACAGTAGCTGGAAGATTCTGTGGCAGAAGCTTGACATCACTTGAGGGAGTTTGAAGAGAACAGGCATGAGGAATAAATCTCCAGAGGGACTGTGCTGCGCCGTCCCCCCCCCCCCCCCCTTCTAGCAATGCATTCCCACAGACTACAGAGTAGTACTTTGCCCACAGAGGACAGGGGTATAGGAGCCCTGCTACAGTTAAGATTTTGTCCTTGTTAGGAAAGTTAGTCTAAGACAACATCTCTGCTCCCCAGCACTCAGTGATTATACAGATTATGTATATACAGAATATACAGATTATTCTGGCGGGGGGAAGCAGGTATGTTCACATGTGACAGTAACACGACAGTAACACAAGACAGATAGATGCACAGACTGTCCTCATGTAAGTTTATTACACAGATTTAACTTTGCTGTTTGATGACAAATACAGGTGAGAGCTGTTCAATAGGCCTGTATCAAGGTAAGGTAGGCAGATATTAAAATATTTTAATACCTTACCTAAAAGTTATTTTATGATCTTTGATGTGTGATCATGTGTGGACAGGGGTGAGGAACCCATTACTGAAGAACCTACTCATCTCTAGGGGCCAGAATTTGATATCTGGTCCATAACAGCTGTAAACTATGTACATACTTATACAACTGGAGGTCTTACAGGGCTGTGTTTCCCAGCCTTTTTCACTTTTCCCTTCTATTGATAAATATTCAAATCTCATGGTTTCTTTTAACTGGTATTAACATTCACAATAAATCATACATACTAAGCTAAAATAAAAGCAATTATAAAAATGATTTTACTTTAAAATTTCACTCATTTCCTGACCTTGATTGAGAATGACTGTTTTGGCTGAAGCTCTTACTAGTTGAACTGTGATATATTTGTGATTGTGTTTCTTCTTTTTAATGTTTTGTTTGTGCCTCTGCTTTTATTTCAGTGGTTTTGAATGCTTTACCCTGGTGATAAAAGCAGATAATGATAGTGAGATATGGAAATTAGAGGTAAAGATAATGAAACATTCAGTATATTATAATAGCAAGGAAGAAGGTGAAAGTAGCACAGTTTATATATGCTCTAGGTAGTTTATACCTGAGCTACAGTGATGTATTATTTATTGTCGTATAATAAATTTCCCGAAAATTGAGTAGCTTAAAATAATGAACATTTATTCTCATACATATTCTGAGGCTCAGGAATCCAGGACAACTTTGCTGCATGGTTCTGGCTCACATCTGTTATGAAGTTATACCAGCTGGGGCTAAAGTCATTTGAAGGCTGGGCTGGGCTGGAGGATTTGCTTCTGTGGTTGCATAACTATTCACTGAGGCTTCAGTTACTTGCCACTTAGACTCTCCTTAGGGCTGTTCACAACATGACTTCAGAGCAAGTAGTCCAAAAGAGAGCCCAAGATAGAAGCCTTACCTTGGAAGTGATACACCATCACTCTGCCATATTCATTTGATCACAAAGACCAACGCTGGTGATGTGGGAAGGGACTACACAAATTGATGAACACTAGGAGGCAGGAATCATTAGAGGCCAACTTGAAGGCTGGCTTCCAAAAGTAGTCTGCCTCAGTTGCTGTCTGCCCACCTAAATCCTGAGTTAGATGCTCTCTAGTGAATGCTGGGTCACAGTGAAGTAGGTTAGATCCTGACTGTAACATACACATAATTCTGCTAATCATTTTTTTATTTTATTTTATTTTATTTTTTACTATGGAAGAGGCCTAGGACTAACAGATTTAGCTTTAAATAGCCTACCTAGACTTTCTTGGACTTTTTCCAGCCAACAGATTCTTAATTTAAAACATTGGGTTTTGATCCCTATATGGTACATGGTAAAATTAAATGTATTGCCATAGAGTAACTTTTAAAATTATTACGTCTTTAAGAATACAGAAAGAGATCATGGCTTTACTTCTTTTCTTCTTTAGTTGGCCAAGTAAAATTTGATCCACCCTTAAGGAAGGAGACAGAACCACATCATGAACTTGTAAGTAGAGTAGTCTTGGAATGTTAACACTAAAAATAAATATTTTAATTAGTCTTTGTGATATTGGTAGTGACTAAAAAGTCTAGTTCTTGATATTTTCAAAAGCATTTGGGGAAATAAAAAGGTAAGTAATTCTAAAATTACAAAAAATAAATCTGTGTTGCTGAGATCGAATATTCTTAATGTTAGGAGAAATGTACTAGTTTTACCATTCTCCTATTAAATGTTTTTAATGCTGACCTGTTAATTTTTTTTTTATTTTTGTTTTTCAGTTTTCGAGGGGCTTTTTGTGTACACATTTGTTAGAATAAATGCCACCATTTTAAATTAAAATGTTGGACCAATAAAACACATCTCACTGAATTTATGGGCAGCCTTTTAAGAGTGTAAGCCAGTTTTCTAAACATGAGGGTAGAGTCAAATCTATTGGGACTAAAACTCAGGAGAGACCAGGCATACATAATAGATCAAGTCTGTCATTCATTGAAGGCTTGCTAACTCTATGAATGTTCTTTTCATTATTGTTTTTTGTTAATGTTTTATAAACACCTTCCTAGATATGTGATAATATATTTTTAGATTCAGTCTTAGAAACAACATGTTTTGCAAATATTTGAGATGTTACTATCCTATGAGAGAATTTAAAAAATGAGACTTAAAAAACAAAATCAATCCTAATGAAATTAGTTTCCTAGAGCTCCAGATTATATGTTTTTTTTTTTCTGTTCAATACTGAGAAGAAAGTAACTATTAATAAGTAGTAAGGATTGAAATGGAAACTTTCTTAAATTTAATGCTTTTGTGAACCCACTTGACTAAAGGTATACAAAGTGGAGTTATTCTAATTCAGTATACCAGCATGGAGGGAAGGAATGTTAAATATTCTTAAAATGATTATAACATTTAAACCTAACATTTATGTAGAGGATGTAGAAGGTTAAGAACAAAAAGTAGTAATGATGTTTATAAATGCTAATGGTTACTTTGTTAAGGCAGTTTGAGTTTGTTTCCTGTTTCTCTTTTGAAGTTGGCATTGCATGTATTTAAATTATATACTAGTTTAATAAAACTGTATTACAAAGCAAAGTTGTTGCAATATTGCTATTTTACAAGCTTCTTAAGATTATTTGACTTGGCATTTGCCTTAATAAAATTATTAGCAGGACTAACCTCATTTGTGACAGTTTCCCTTTGTGAATTTGTGGCTTTTAGTTTAAGTGTAAATAACTTGGGTTTCTTGGTCTCTGCTAAACAGCCCGACAGTGATGGTTTTTTGGACAGTTCAGAAGAAATATACTACACTGCAAGATCTAATCTGGTATTTCTCATCTTCTGATTTTCTTTGTCAGCATTGTTTAGTCTTAATTGTTTTCGATTTTTTTGATCAAATATTTTGTTCAATTTTAATGAACCAGTTTAAACATCATTTTATAAGTTCCTGCCATTTAGCAAGGTTCTGTATATTGATTATAGCATTTTTTTTCCAAAACAAGTTAGATATATCTACTCAAGTGTATTATAATGTAATAAAAACTAAAATCTATTTTCCTTTTTTATGAAAAGTATTTAATTTTCTCAAATGGGTTTTTTTAGAAATTACATTTCCCTATAAAAATGTCATTTTAATAATGTGACTTATTTTAGTGAACTAGAAAGCATCCATATATGTATTACATATCCGTTCATATATATAAAACTATTTTTATATATTGCATATATAACATATATGGAAATAGTTTCAAAAAATAACTTACCCCTAGTTAACAATGAAATCTGTCTCAGATGAAATTTTAACTTTTTAGCATTAGGTAATATCTCATTTTCTTAGGCCAAAATTTGGATTTTAAAGCCTCCCTGAAGTTATAAGTATTAAGGCTGTTTTACCATTAGGTAAGAAAAGAGGGAAACTAACCCTGGTAATATTAAATAAATAGTAACTTTAATAGTTGCTATTGAATAGTTTTTTTCTACTTCAGTAGGTAGCCAGGACCCAAAGTTGCCTCCATATTTATCCTTAGATTCTATTTTTCTGCCTTTTCATTGGAATTTTCTTTCTTTTTCCTTTCTCTCTGCCTTAATAACGTACTTCTTTCAATTCTGGTTAGTTTAAATGATTCTTTATATAAATTCTTAAATCTATACCCTATAACATTTGTAGAACATAAAATGTTGAGACATAATTTCTCTTTTGAGGAAGTTGCTGTCTTAATGGGCGGAAATTATTTGGACATACAAACTTTCAGCTGTGCAACAAAATATACAGTGGATTGCCAGCAGGTGTTGACTGTTGAGGAGAGGCTGACATTTATGTAATAAGTGTATGGAAATCAGAGGAGAAAAGCTTTGGGGTTAATGTGGCTTATCTGGCTTCAGGAAGGGACTAAAACTGATCTCACTGTAGTGTAGGAACCCTTATAGAGTCTTCAGGAAGAGAATGGACAGATGCCTCCAATGTTTCATGGAATTGATGTGGGAACAGTCATCGGCACAGATGCCAGTTTTGAGAGATGGCAGATAAAGAGCTGAAATTATGAAATTGGCATACTACTCCTTGAATTATGGTATTGGCTCAGAAGAGGAGGATTGAAGTCATCAAAGAAGAAGTGATAGATGAAACCATGATTGCATCTGTTCCCTAGTTAGGTCCGAAGAAGGATGGAGTGCAGAAAACTGGTTACCACAGTGGGTGATGTCTGTGTTTTGCAGTCAAAGGTAGAACCAACATGGGGGAGAAAGAAGAAGCAGTTGGAAAGCTGGAAGAGTCAATATCAATACTTGGACTGTCACAAAAGAGAGAAGGATGCATCCGATGGTCCAGAGAGGACCAGAAAGTGTAAGGATTGAGAGTTAACTGTCCACAGGGGCAAGTGAGATGAAATGTCTGAAGAAAACGCTATCAGCGGCTTCTGGATTGAAGATTTTTTTCAGAATTACATATAGATAGGCTAGAGTGACAATTAGTGAAATTTGTTGTGGAAATAAAAGATCACAAAATCAAAAGTTTAAACTGACCACCATTAATATTCTCTAGAAAAGACAACAGCAACAAACCCAGAAACATGGTCTTTAAAATTACAGTTATTCTCTTCTGTTCTCTGGGTTTCTAGAACTAGCCTAGTAACATGAATAAATTATGGCTCTGTTCCCTAGAACTGTCCTACCCCAAATAATCAGGAGTTTCTGACAGAGGGAGCAGCTGACAGGCAGTCTTGTGACAGAGGGCTTTAGGGACAGTTAACTAATTACATCGTTCTGGCAGAAAAGGATGAACAAAATATTTGTCAGACCCTACAATTTATAAAATCAAACTTTAAAAGTTCACCTCTGATGATGATAAAAACTAACATTCATCTACAAGTTTTTATACACCAGGCATTCTAAATGCTTCAAATGTATTAAAATCTTTGTATTAGAAATGAGGGAACTTAAGGTGCAAAGAAGCTGAAATTGGTCTTCCTCCTCAGCTAAATAATAGCCCACCAGGGGTTTGATCAAGGCAGCTGGTTCAGGAAATGAAACCTAAACCACTGCCTGTTGCATCTACCCCAAATACTGAGCTCGCACTCATGGTCTCTCTTTTTAATCATGTACATATGTTCCATAGTTATTATTATTTTTTTAAGAGAATGTACCTGTTTTACTGTTTGTTTTTAATGTTTGTTTATTCTGAGAGAGAGCGCACGTGTGCGCGTGCACCAGCGGGGGAGAGGGAGAGAGAGAATCCTAAGCCAGGCTCTGTACTGACAGCAGTACTGATGCGGGGCTTGATCTCATGAACTGTGAGATCATGACCTGAGCCGAAATCAAGAGTTGGGTGCCACCCAGGTGCCCCCATAGTTATTATTACTTTTTTTTAAGTTTTTTTTTTGTTTTGTTTGTTTGTTTTTTTTTTTTTTAGAGAGCAAGTGCATGTGCACAAGCAGGGAGGGGCAGAGGGAGAGAGGGAGAATCCTGAGCAGGGCCTCAATCTTGGCAACCCTGAGATCACGACCTCAACCAAAATCAAGAGTTGGATGCTCAACTGACTGAGCCACCCAGGTGCACCATTATTCTTTTATTGTGGTAAAATATACATAACATAAAATTTACCATTGTGAGCTTTTTTAAGTATGCAGTTCAGTGGCATTAGGTTCACTCATATTGTGCAACCATCACCGCTATCCATCTGCAGAACTTTTTCGTCTTTCCACACTGCAACTCCTTACCTATTAAACAGTAACTCCCATTCCCCCTTCCTTGCAGTGCCTGGCAACCACCATTCTATTTTTTGACTCTTTGAAGTACCTCACAGATGTGGAATCATACAATAGTTGTCCTTTTTTGACTGGCTCACTTCACTTAGCATAATGTCACAATGTGTTTAAGATTCATTCATGTTGCTGCATGGGTCAGAATTCCCTTTTTAAGGTCGAATAATACTCCTGTGTGTGTGTGTGTGTGTGTGTGTGTGTACACGTGTGTACCACATTTTGTTTGTTCATTCATCAATGGGACAGTTGCATTGCTTCTGCCTTTGGACTATTGTCAGTAACGTTGCTGTGAACATGGTGTACAAACATCTTTCAAGTTTCTACTTGAAGTTCTTTGGGGCATAGAACATGAAAGGGAATTGCTACATCATATAGTAATTCTACATTTAATTTTTGAGGGAAATGCCGTACCATTTTCCATAGCAGCTGTGTCATTTTACATTCCCCCCAGCAGTTCACATGGGACATGGGCTTCCAATTTTTCCACATCCTCTTCAACGCTTCTTATTTTCTCTGTGTGTGTGTGTGTGTGTGTGTGTGTATGTGTGTGATAATAGCCATCCCAATGGGTGTGAAGTGTCCATAGCTGTTTCAATCCCCTGATTTCATCAGTCCTGAAACTTTGGCACTGTCAGCAAGATTTCCAGCTGTTACAAATACTTGTTGCTGGCCACTAGAAAGAAACCCGTTGCACACAAAATGTCTGGCTGTCATCTTAGCACCAAGATGACAGCTCTAAATCTTTTGGGACCCAGATTTACCCTCTTAAAGACTTGTTGCTTAAAAGTCCCATATCATCAGTGATTTAAGTGCTAAATGTATTCATTTTATGATTTTAGAAATGCATTGAGAATATTACATCTCAGTTTTCATTATTACATTACAATGATTTCTTAAAAATTAGATTATCATAATATATGAAACCTGAAGAACAGAGCTTGATTTCTAGGATTGTTAGTAATAAGGATCTGCAAATTTTGAGAAGATGCTTAAGTTTAAAAACTTCACCATAATGCAGTAATTAAATAGTAAGAGTTTTGCTTCTAGAAGAAAGCATAGGCAGTAATCTCTTTTGTTGCCTTAGCAACATTTTTCTAGGTATGTCTTCTAAGGCAAGGGAAACAAAAGCATAAATAAATTATTGGGACAATACCAAAATAAGCTTTTGAACAGCAAAGGAAACCATCAGCAAAATGAAAAGGTAACCTATTGAATGAGAGAAGGTATTTGCAAATGATATATCCAGTAAGAGGTTAATATCCAAAATATCTTAAAAAAAACTTACACAACTCAACACCAAAAATACAACCCAGTTAAAAAATGAGCAGAGGACCTGAATAGACATTTTGGCCAACAAACCCATGAAAAGATGGCCAACAGCACTAATCATCAAGCAAATGCAAGTCAAAACCACAATGAGATATCACCTCACACCTGTCAGAATGGCTAAAATCAAAAAGTCCAAGAAATAATAAGTGTTGGCAAGGATATGGATAAAAAAGGAACCCTTGTGCACTGTTAGTGGGAATGCAAATTAGTGTAGCCACTATGGAAAACAGTGTGGAGGTTTCTAAAAAAATGAAAATTAGAGATACCATATTATCCAGTAATCACATTACTGGGTATTTACCCAAAGAAAATGAAAACACTAATTCAAAAAGATACATGCACACCCCTCTGTTTATTGCAGCATTATTTACAGTAGCCAGGATGTTGAAACTTAAGTGTAGATAAATGAATGGGTGAAGATGTGGTATATATATACAATGGAATATTAATTAACTCAGCAATAACAAAAAATAAGATCTTTCCATTTGCAACAACATGGATGGACCTAGAAGGTATGCTAAGTGAAATAAGTCAGAGAAAGACAGATACCCTATGATTTCATTTATATGTGGAATCTAAAAAACAAAAAGCAAATGAACAGATAAGCCAAAACAAAAAAACAAAAAACCCAGGAGCAGGCCCATAAATAAAGAGAACAAGCTGGTAGTTGCCAGAGGGGAGGGGGGAGGAGATGGGCAGAATGGATGAAGAGGAGTGGGAGGTACAGGCTTCCAGTTACCGAATGAATTAGTCACAGGGATAAAAGGTACAACATAAGGAAAATAGTCTGTGGTGTTGTACGAATGTGGTCTGATGATAGATGGTAGTGCAGTTGTGGTGAGCACAGCATAATGAATAGAGAGGTCTAGATCACTATTTGTATACCTACAACTAATGTAATAGATGTCGATTGTACTTGAGTTTAAAAAAAAAAAACTTTTTATGAGGTCCCAGTAGTTCGTTTTTGCTTTTGTTTCCCTTGTCTCCAGAGGCATATCTCTAGTAAGGAGTTGCAGCGGCTGAGGTCAAAGAAGTTGCTCTCTGTTTTCACCCGTAGTATTTTGATGGTTTCCTGGCTTACATTTAGGTCTTTCATCCATTTTGAATTTATTTCTGTGTATGGTGTAAGAAAGTGTTCCAGTCTTATTCTTCTGCTGTCCAGTTTTCCGAGCACCATTTACTGAAGAGACTGTCTTTTTACCAGTGGATATTCTTTCCTGCTTTGTCGAAGATTAGTTGGCCATACGTTTGTGGGTCCATTTCTGGGATCTCTATTCTGTTCCATTGATCTTTGTATCTGTTTTTGCACCAGTACCATACTGTCTTGATGATTACAGCTTTGTAATGCAGTTTAAAGTCTGGAATAATTGTGATGCCTCCAGCTTTGGTTTTCTTTTTCAACATTAATTCAGCTATTTGGGGTCTTTTCTGATTCCATACAAATTTTGGAATTGTTCTAGCTCTGCGAAGAATGCTAGTGTTATTTTGATAGGGATTGCATTGAATGTGTAGATTGCTTTGGGTAGTATCAACATTTTAACAATATTTGTTCTTCCAGTCCATGAGCATGGAATGTTTATCCATTTATTTGTGTCTTCTTCAGTTTCTTTGATAAGCTCTCTGTAGTTCTCAGCATACAGATCTTTTCTCTCTGATCAGGTTTCTTCCTAGGTATCTTACAGTTATTGGTGCAGTTGTAAATGGGGTCAATTCCTTGATTCCTCTTTCTGCTCCTTCATAATTGGTGTATAGAAATGCAACCGATTTTTTTTTTAAGTTTATTTTTAGAGAGGGAGAGAGAGTGTAAGCAGGGGAAAGAGAGAGAGAAAGAGAATCCAAGCAGGCTCAGCACTGTCAGCACAGAGCCCAACGTAGGGCTTGATACCACGAACTGTGAGATCATGACCTGAGCTGAAATCAAGAGTTAGAGGCTTAATCGACTGAGCCACCCAGGCACCCCACTGCAACCAATTTCTGTATGTTGATTTTATATCCTGTGACTTTGCTAAATTCATGTATCCATTCTAGCAATTTTTTGGTGGAGTCTTTCGTGTTTTCCACAGAGTATCATATCATCCGCGAAGAGTGAAAGTTTGACTTCTTCCTTGCCAATTTGTATGTGTTTTATTTCTTTTTGTTGTCTGATTGTTGAGGTTAGGACTTCCAGGTGAGAGTGGACATCCCTGTCATGTTCCTGACCTTAGGAAAGCTCTTAATTTTTCCCCATTGAGGATGATATTAACTGTGGGTCTTTCATATATGGCTTTTATGATGCTGAGGTACGTTCCTTCTGTCTCTAATGTCTTTTTTTTTTAATGTTTGTTTGTTTGTATGTTTGTTTTTGATAGAGAGAGAATCAGAAGCAGGCTCTAGACTCTGAGCTGTCAGCACAGAGTCCAGCACGGCACTTGAACTCACAAACAATGAGATCATGACCTGAGCCAAAGTCAGACGTTTTACCAACTGAGCCACCAGGCACCCCTGTCCTTAATTTCTTGAGGGTTTTAATCAAGAAAGGATGCTGTATTTTGTTAAATGTTTTTTCTGCATCTGTTGAGAGGGTCATAATGGTTCTTCCCTTTCTTTTATTAATGTGGTATATCGTGATTGATTGGCAAATATTGAACCAGCCCAGTACCCAGGAATAAATCCCACTTGATCATGGTGAATAATTCTTTTAATGTACTGTTGAATTCGATTTGCTAGTATCTTGTTGAGAATTTTTGCATCCAGGTTTATCAGAAAGATTGACCTGTAATTCTCCTTTTTAGTGAGGTCTTTGGTTTTGGAATCAAGGTAATGCTGGCTTCATAGGACGAGTTTGGAATGGGAAAAGATATTTGCAAATGACATATTGGATAAAAGGGTTAGTATCCAAAATCTATAAAGAATTTATCAATCTCAACACCCAAAAAAACAATGAATAAAAATTCATAATAAACCAAATATACCAATAATAAACCAAAAAATAATAATCCAATGAAGAAATGGGCAGAAGACATGTATCGACACTTTTCCAAATAAGACATCCAGATGACACAGACATCCAGCAGACACATGAAAAGGTGCTCAACCTCACTCATCATCAGGGAAATACAAATCAAAACTACAATAAGATACCACCTCACACCTGTCAGAATGGCTAAAATTAACTCAGGTACATCAGATGTTGGTGATGATAAGGAGAAAGGGGAACCCTTTTGCTCTGTTGGTGGGAATGCAAACTGGTGTGTCCACTCTGGAAAACAGTGTGGTGGTTCCTCAGAAAATTAAAAATAGAACTACCCTACGACCCAGCAATTGCACTACTAGGTATTTATCCAAAGGCTGCAAAAATGCTGAAGGAGCACATGCACCCCAATGTTTATAGCAGCACTATCAACAATAGCCAATTAGGGAAATAGCCCAAATGTCCATCAGCTGACAAATGGATAAAGAAGATGTGATATATACATATATGTACAATGGAATACTATCCTGTGATAAAAAAGAATGAAATCGTAACCATTTTCAACAACATGGATGGAACTAGGGTGTATTATGCTAAGCGAAATAAGTCAGTCAGAGAAAGACAAATACCATATGATTTCACTGATATGTGGAATTTAAGAAACAAAACAGATGAACATAGGAAAAGAGAAGGAAAAATAAGATAAAAACAGAGGGAGGCAAACCATAAAAGACTTTTAAATACAGAGAACAAACTAAAGTTTGCTGGTGGGAAGGTGGATGGGGGATGGACTAATGGCTGATGGACCTTAAGGAGGGCACTGTTGAGATAAGGGTATTATATGTAAGTGATGAATCCCTAAATTCTACTCCTGAAACCAATACTACATACAGGTTAAATAACTTGAGTTTAAATTTCAAAAAAAAGAATAATACAGTAGATACATATTTACCAATGTGGAAAAAAATAAAAATTAAAAAAAGAAATGTAAACATATCCTTAATCATTTTTATATTTATTTCATGGAGGAATGATAATACTTAGGATATGTTGGTGAAAAAATATATATTATTAAAGCAATAGTAAGAGTTTTGCCCATAACCATAAAAATGGGTTTATCTAACGTACTGTCTTTAGATTAAAAAATTATACACCTGTTTAATTGATGCCAATTTTTTCTAATTTGCCCAGTTTTTCTGGGTATTTTAGCCTATACAATAATGAAAAATATATTTAAAGTTAATTATATGGAAAACATGTTAATTGGTGTGGAGGAACATAAGTAGTAACATAGTCTTTGCTCTGAAGAAAGTTATGGTATACTTGAAAAAGTAAGAATAAAAAATTTAAATTATAATTTAAAACATGTCAGAAAGGGGTGCCTAGGTGGCTCACTCAGTTAAGTGTCCAGCTTGGTCTCAACTCAGGTCTCGATCCCAGTCATGAATTCAAGCCCCGCATTGGGCTCCATGCTGGGCGTGGAGCTTACTTAAAAAAAAAAAACAAATATGTCAGAAAGGTATACCCAATTGATCATTATCAGTAAATAACAAAAGTACTTTAAGAAACCCCTGAATTACGGACTTAAAGCCGTATTACAAAGCTGTATGGTACTGGCACAAAGACAGACAGTCAGATCAATGGAACAGAATAGAGAACCCAAAAATGGACCCACAAACATATGGCCATCTAATCTTTGACAAAGCAGACAAGAATATCCAACGGAATAAAGACAGTGTCTTCAGCAAGTGGTGCTGGGAAAACTGGATGCGACATGCAGAAAAATGAACCTGGACCACCAGACACAAAAATAAACTCAAAATGGATGAAAGACCTCAATGTAAAACAGGAAGCCATCAAAATCCTCAAGGAGAGGGGCGCCTGGGTGGCGCAGTCGGTTAAGCGTTCGACTTCAGCCAGGTCACGATCTCGCGGTCCGTGAGTTCGAGCCCCGCGTCGGGCTCTGGGCTGATGGCTCAGAGCCTGGAGCCTGTTTCCGATTCTGTGTCTCCCTCTCTCTCTGCCCCTCTCCCGTTCATGCTCTGTCTCTCTCTGTCCCAAAAATAAATAAACTTTGAAAAAAAAAATTAAAAAAAAAAAATCCTCAAGGAGAAAGCAGGCAAAAACCTCTTTGATCTTGCCCGCAGCAACGTCTTACTCAACACTTCTCTGGAGGCGAGGGAAACAAAGGCAAAAATGAACTCTTGGGGCCTCATCAAAATAAAAAGCTTCTGCACAACGAAGGAAACAATCAGCCAAACTAAAAGGGAACCGACAGAATGGGAGAAGATATTTGCAAATGATATAGTAGAGAAAGGGTTAGTATCCAAAATCTATAAAGAACTTATCAAACTCAACACCCAAAAAACAAATAATCCAGTGAAGAAATGGGCGAAAGACATGAATAGATACCTTTCCAAAGAAGACATCCAGATGGCCAACTGACACATGAAAAACTCAACATCACTCATCATCAGGGAAGTACAAATCAAAACCATGAAGAGGTACCACCTCACACCTGTCAGAATGGCTAACATTAACAACTCAGGCAACAACAGATGTTGGCGAAGATGCAGAGAAAGAGGATCTCTTTTGCACTTCTGATGGGGATGCAGACTGGTGCAGCCACTCTGGAAAACAGTATGGAGGTTCCTCAAAAAATTGAAAATAGAACTACCCTACAGCCCAGCAATTGCACTACTAGGTATTTATCCACGGGATACGGGTGTGCTGTTTCAAAGGGGCACATGCACCCCAATGTTTATAGTAGCACTATCAACAAGAGCCAAAGTATGGAAAGAGCCCAAATGTCCATTGATGGATGAATAAAGAAGATGTAGTATATATATACAATGGAGTATTACTCGGCAATCAAAAAGAATGAAATCTTGCCATTCACAAGTATGTGGATGGAAATAGAGGGTATTATGCTAAGCGAAATTAGAGAAAGACCAATATCATATGACTTCACTCATGTGAGGACTTTAAGATACAAAACAGATGAACCTAAGGGAAGCAAAAAGAATATAAAAACAGGGAGGGGGACAAAACATAAGAGACTCTTAAATATAGAGAACAAACAGAGGGTTGCTAGAGGAGTTGTAGGAGGGGGAATGGGCTAAATGGGAAAGGGGCATTAAGGAATCTACTCCTGAAATCATTGTTGCACTATATGCTGATTAACTTGGATGTAAACTTAAAAAATAAATAAAAAATAAATAGATAAAAGTTAAAAATAAAGCCCTGAATTAGGTCAAAAGTTAATAAAGTCTAAAAATAAATTTATTCTGGAAGAGAAACAGTAAATGTCAACATCTGTTTATTTTAAATTTGTTAAGCTATTACTATTAAATTTATATGATGTAGCTACTTTTCTTACCTAATATATATGAAGACAGTTTCTTAGGAGAACTCATTTATTTTGCACAACAATAGGACATTTTCTACATTGGCAAACCTACCCTGCTTGATCTTCATGTCCGAGTTCATCATGTAGGAGTCATGAATACTGTTTAGCATTTATCTGTTAGTGTTCTGACCTCACTTGCTTCTCGTTTTAAGAAAGTCTTTTTTGATTTGTCCAAGATTCAATCCCTTTTTACTTGTGTAAATTGCTGTATTAAAAGGTATCTTCAAATGACCTTATCCAAATCATAATTTTCTCATTTTCTGATGAGGAAAGAAATTCTCTTGAGCTGTTCCCTTTTTTGTTGATTAAAATATATTGCTAACATATTTTTTCTTTTATATTTTTGTAGCCAGCTATATCAGTTCTGTTAACTTCCTGCTATTTTCTCATCAGATGTAGGCTTTGCAGCCTGACACAGGGTTTACAAAAAACAAAACAATAAAAAGATTTTCTTGAACATGTATTTTCCCTTTCCCATGTTCCATGTTCTGTCCTTTATCTTTTTCAGTGCTTTCTGGCTCTATCCTGCGCTTAGAAATACTTCCCCATTCACTAAAACTGAAGTTAGGATTTTCTGACCCAAAAAGCTATTTTCATTGGGCTAGAGTAACCATCTTCAATTTTTGTTTGAGCTGTTCAGATCAAATCTATATAAGGCTATTGCATGTTTTCAGCCCATGTTGTTACTTGTTTGACTTTACTGTCTAGCTAAACATTGTCCTTCATTAATAACTTGATGCCTCATTTGTTACTAATTCCCTTATGTTTCTCTTGGCGTGTTGAAATGTGTTCTTATTTAGCTTATAAAAGATTGCTATGTTTTACTGTCATCTAGGGTTATCTTGAGTGCTTTTCCAAGCATAATTTTGGTAGCATTTTTCTATTACAGAATAGCTTCCAAGTACTTTTTGATAAATGTTTTAAATCAGTCTTTCTTAGAATGTTCTAAAGATATATAAATGGCTACTAACTTTGCCCAATTTTACTTTTTTTCCTTTCCTTTTTTTTCTCATTTTTCTTGAAAGATTTACTGTCTGAATCCCTGCCATATAATAGGTGGTTGGTAAATAATAGTTGAATTACCTGAGATTCAGTACTTACTAGAGGACTTAGTGTAATTCTTTTACCTGATTGGATTCCTAGCACATTGTTTTTGTTCCATAGTTGCTAAAAACGTAACTTGATTTCTAGAGAAGGAATTAATAAAGAATAAGCCCCCTTTTATTTTAGCTTTCCTGGTAGTGTTTGACACGTGGCACATTTAATCACCACACTTGGATATATCTACAACTTCTCCCTGGCCTGAATGTTATTTTGCTTATGAACCTATGTACAATTTTCTATTAAAATACTGCATTTGTTATTTTAGACTCTTACCTTCCTAAATACCTTGCTAATCTCAATGGATTTTTTTAAATCATTGTCATCAACCCAGCAATTGTCATGTACCATAAGATGACTGTTCCTACAACAGCCACATGTGTGTTTATATAACAGAAGCTATTGCCATTCTGCACAAATATAGAACACTTTTAGACGCCATCATTTGATTAGGGCCTTAAGAGATTATGTTGACTGAAGAGATTGCTGGTGTGGTGGAGGAGGGACGTTACCTGTAGCTGAAGAAAAAAACTTGAATTTAGGAGTGTATTCATTGAGATTAGTACTTCTCTGTACTGAATTCCAAAGATTAAAGGTTCCTGTACAAAGTCATGACCACTTCAGTTGTACAGCATAATAATTGTGTAGCAGTCTTACGGTAGCAGTGATAGCATCCTATTAATATCATTATGAATTAAATAGAACAGGTATCCTTTTGCACTAGAATTTCATGTGATACCAGTGTGATGATGGTTGACTAATCTTACTGTTTTTGATGTATTCTCTTTTCTGTCACTAGTAAGAACATTTATTGTGCATGAAAGAACGCAAATATTGAAGAAGACAAGATTTGAATCTTGTCTAAACCAGGATTTTTATTTTGACAGGTCTTGGAGTACTTAAATGTTAAAGTGCTTTTTACTTAAATGTAATGTATCGTTTAGAGTTCTTATGTTCCTAGGCTTAGTATTTTTGTGATCTAGAATTTGTGTATCTTAATGAGGCTGGAGTGTTAGTTATCTGCTTGCAGGAAAATGAACTACTGGCATTGGAACAAGAATTTGTTTTAAGGGTCTGGTTAGTGTGTGGTAGGTGCTATTCTAGACTTTGGGCCTGTAGGGAAGAAAGATGGATGTAACAATTTTCCTGTTTTGAGGAGCTCACAGACTGGTTTCTGTTTTTATAAACTGGTTAATAAATTAATTAAAAGGCAGTTTAAGTGCTAGAGGAGAACTGTGTATTCAATGCCATGAAGACATGGGAAAGGTTGCACCTTCCTTCCTGTCAGTCTTGGAAGCCTCCTCCAAGGAGGTGTCTTTTGCATTAAGTCCTGACTGTGCATCTGGCGATACCTTGTGTATTAGAAAACACTTTATTCTATATTCTGATGAAAATAAAACTCATTTTAAATGTTAAATATTCCCCTTTATTGTTAAAATCATGCTTGAAATACAGTGACTTAAGGGGAGAAAGGAAGCTTTACTTTGTACTTTCCATAGTTGTTGGAAAACAGTTTTTTCCTCAAGAAGGCGTTTGAGTTGAGCATTTATGTTGTTACCCCTTTAAATTTCAATTCTTAAGCCTACAACCCATAGCATTCAGTGGAAACGTTTAGTTAAGGAACTGCCTTAGTAATACTCCTTTGAAGTTTCACTACTTAGCTCTTTAAAAAATTATTCAAAGCCCTTTAAGTGTAATTTGCAACCTTGCCCATGTTCATCTATACAATTTACTTAAAAAGAGCACCTATTCTATATGTTTAAAAATTATTACCTGCCTGAAGCAACAATAGAAGTGTGTGAATGTGTATAAATACATAATTATTGCAGATCTTCTATACAAAGTCAAGATTTTTGTTGCTTGTTCTCTTCTGTAATTTTTTTGCTTCATTATAGCTTTGCTATTAAAATACCTTATTTGAGCATTTTTCTTTTTAAAAACTGGGGTTTTTTTGCAAATTTTAACTAAGAAAGCAATAACCATAAATGAAACTTACATATATTATTCAAACAAGTTCCCAGAAAAATACTGAACTTAAATAATAAAATACGTAAACCACAACTACAAACTTCTGACATCTTTTATTGTTGGAAGTCCTACCATACCTTTTTTTTAAAGAACATATAGCAATACAGATTTATTTGCAGTCTGGGGTTTCTCTTCTAAAATATATATATTTGTGTATTATGATTTGTGATATACTACTATTTTGCTAAATACATCATTTTGTACTATTAGGATCTACAACTAGAATATGGACAAGGACACCAAGGTAGTTACTTTTTGGGTGCAAACAAGTAAGTAAAGTTCTTTTTAAATTAAATTTATATTCAAGAATAATTAAGTTGCTTTATATTTTAATTTATTTATTACATATATCTTGTGCATTTTATTACATATTTAATATAGAAAAATATGTTAATATTTCCAGAAGTAAATTGTATTAGTCTGGTAGATAGGTTTTTATAATACGCTTTCAACTTTTTTTCATTGCTACCTTGCTAATCATTTAGTCAGTAATTGTCATAATGGAGACATTATGTTTTTTATATCAAGCTACTTTGTAGACCTTACTTGTTAGAGAAAACGAAGTACATTCCAACTGAAGACGATACATGTTTCAGAATTTTTTTATTTTATTTTTAAGGTTGACCTGTTTATTCCTTACAAAACTTGCTTTGGTACATATCCCAGGTGTGTTGGCTCTGAAAATAGCTGAAAATATTCACAGTGTTTACAACTCTTTATCCTAACTTTTTAGTTGTTAAGAGCTTTCCAAAAAGGAGATAGTAGTTAAAATGCATCTGCTGTCTTCAGAATTATCAATTCATGCAAGAAGTAAATAGAACAATTTACTGTACACCAGGCACTGTCTAGGTGGTACAGCACTGTGGTGAAAAGGCAGCTTACAAGGAGTAACAATTTAAGTTGTTCATAGTCCTCAGCAGAGTAAGGGGACAGGACTCTGCTGTTCTTTGTAGATTCTCATTTTCTGAGTTCATGGAGAAATTACCATTATAAAATCTAATATGTAAGGAAATACTATTTAAATTGTCAAAATCTCTCAGCAATGTAGATATTGTTTTAACAATCAGAACATCTTAAAATTGCAACATATAATTTCACTTATACATTAGAGAGTTGAAAAATATATATACATCCATAGTTTAAGCAGTTGAGGAACGATGACTGAAGACAGTAGTTCAGATTTAAAGACAATGCAAAATCGTGTCTCCTTTTTTTAGACTAAATGTTTAATTTAAATACCCTATCTTTTCTCAACACAGAGAAGAGACTTTGAATGACTGCCTAGAGAAATGCATTAGTTTAGATTTAAGCTGCATTTCTTTTTTTTTTTTTTTTTAATTTTTTTTTCAACGTTTTTATTTATTTTTTGGGACAGAGAGAGACAGAGCATGAATTGGGGAGGGGCAGAGAGAGAGGGAGACACAGAATCGGAAACAGGCTCCAGGCTCTGAGCCATCAGCCCAGAGCCCGACGCGGGGCTCGAACTCACGGACCGCGAGATCGTGACCTGGCTGAAGTCGGACGCTTAACCGACTGCGCCACCCAGGCGCCCCTTTAAGCTGCATTTCAATTAAATACGATGAATTTGTTTTTAATTAACCTGATTTAAGTTTCCTAAAATGGGAAAAAGGCATACAATTTCCCTGATAGAAAAATGAGATTTTATCTAAATAGTAACTGTGTGCTATTTATAATCTCTCCTGATTCATTAATGGACAGCAAAGGAAGGTTTGTCTCATAGTGGTTAGCAAATAAAAATTCTGAAGTGCTTTTTTTATTATTTTGTCTTAATATAAGGTCACTAGTTTTAAGGACCTTGTTAGCAAATTTTGGTGTATTTTAAGAGACAGTGGATGATTCGGAGAAAAATTCCATTTACACTTTTTTGGTTCATTTTAAATATATTTTTAAATTATATACTAGCAAAAATGCAAAAAAGAAATATGGCCCATCACTAAATGCTTTTCCAGATTCCTTAGTTCCCATTGTCTAATATCTGATTGTTAGACATTTTCATAGTATATAGTTACTTTGGCTAGGTAAAATGTTAATAATTTGCCCAACCTTCATTTTTTGATTAATTGGATCCCTGCTTAAGGAACTGTATTCTATATAACGAATCACTGGCAAGGTAGGTTGGCCAAAAATTTGACCTTTGGCTGTGTTTCGTGTACAGGTATATACATACATGTGACATGAGCATGGATGTAGCACTTCTCTTACTGTACTGATATGTCTGCTTTATTCTTGTGACCAGGCAGTGTTTTAAAACTCACAGGATTTCCTGCTTTCTCCATAGGTGATCAGGCAGACAGATTTCCATTTATGGGTTTCTACCTATTCCAGACCATACAAGAACTAAGATAGGGTGTAGGTGTTTTTTTTTTTTTTTAATAGAATATGTATTTTGACTTAACTGAGTTTTCTTTTCTCTTGAATGCTGTTGTTGGGGTCAACTTTTCTGATTATTTAAAACCAACAAAATACTATTTTTAAAAGAAAACTAAATTATTTCTGATTGTTTTTAATGTAGAGCAAAGATTCTAGAGATAACTTAAATTCTCTTCTAAAGACTTAAATAATGGTGAAAAAAGTAACTTGAATTACACAGTTCCTAGCACAGTTGAGTGTAGTAGTAGTGAATGCCATATCTGGAGTCAGAACTGTCTCTTCCTGTAAGCTATGTGACTTTGAGAAATTTACCTCAATTTTCTCTAGTAAAATGGGGATTATAATAGTCCTTGCCTTGTAGGGTGCTAAGGGTGAAATGTAATAATCATTGCAAAGCATTTTTAGGACAGTTACGGTTTAATAAATACTTATTAATTGCCCTTATTTGTGTAGTATTTACTCAGTAAGTAATTTATTATAAAAGCAAGTGAATGTGAGTGAATAAAACTGCTCTTTGGTTTTAAAGAGATAGGAGATTTTTTGTTTTGTCTTCAGATATACTCAGGACAATACTTAAAGATTGTTTTTAGCTACTTAGACAATTTCAGAAGATTTCAGAAACCAGCATGTGAATTTCTTAGCTAATTTTAATATGCTAAATATTTTGGCTGTGGGTTTTTCTTTCTTTTTTTTTTTTTCACTTCCCTGTGTCAGTTCTTCACTTTCATCAGTTAAATTTGTGATTGCATATTGTTCCCCATTTTTAACATTTTCATCCAGATATCCTAATGTTTTTAGACTGACTTAGTAACTCAGTATCTGTGGGCATCATTTTTGTTTTACTTCATTCATTACTTTCTAAAAATTCCATAACAGAAGAATCCACATGGACCAGTGGATAGTGGTTTATTGTATAGCACCCAATCTTGGTGATTAAATCAGTGTTACTTTTCCCCAGGGCTCACAAGATACAGTATTTACCATAAATGCACCTCTTAGCAAATTTAGCCATGTTTCACTTTCTCTTTTATAAAGCCTGAGAAGCAAATCATATATCCTACTTTTCATTAACACTTCATGAATTCTGTAAGTTTATTAACAAAATACCTGGTAACACATAGTAGGAGATATACTAGTAAATGAATTGAAAATATACGTGAGTCCCTAACAATAAAGCATAGCTGCTTTTCCATGTTCTCTTATTCAGCCTTTCTCTCTTATTCTTGGAGAACATAGTACTCCTGGGAACATTCTTTTTTAAAAAGTGGAATGCCCTGTAAGTCCAATTAAATATGGTAATTGAAAAATAAAGTACATTTTTACTTTACTTCTTAATTGTTTTCAAATCTGAATATTCTCTATTGGAAAAAGAGGTGCACCCCCCCAAAATACTGGCATGTGCTTAAGAAAAAAATTTTTTCCTATCTTCTAAAATGATATAAAAGCCCACTATACAGTTCAGAGATACTATATTTAACTTGGTAACATAGTTTAAAGCAGTGCTTCCTAAATTTTTGGTCTCAGGATCCCTTTACACTCTTAAAAATTACTGAGGACTCCAGAGCTTTTGTTTATGTGTGTTATAACTGTCAATATTTACGGTATTGGAAATTTAAACTGAGAACTTTTCAAAATATTTATTTACTTAAAATAGTAATATACTCATTACATGTTATCATAAATAACACTTTGTGTGTGTGTGTGTGTTTAAAATTCCTCATGGGGGCACCTGAGTGGCTCAGTTGGTTGAGCGTCTGACTTCGGCTCAGGTCATGATTTTGCAGTTTGTGAGTTTGAGCCCCACGTCAGGTTCACTGCTGTCAGGCTGTCAGCGCAGAGCCCACTTCCGATCTTCTGCCCCCCTCTCTCTGTCCCTACCCCACTTGCACTCTCTACAAAAATAAATATTTTTTAAAAATTTCTCATCATTAAGGACCAATTTAAATGCCACCTCAAACCTAACACCGTGTAATTCCTCTCATGAGATTTAGAAGCAGCAAATAATTGCATTAATAGATTTTATATATGTCCATGTAATTCAACAAACTTTATTGCGGCCCACTAATAACATTTTTTATGAAAAACAGCTATCTTTCTGAAACAAAATAATAGTAAGGAAATTGGCATTGTTTTATATTTTTTTGCAAATCTCTTTAATATCTGGCTTATTAGAAGACAGCTGAATTCTCATATCTGCTACTAATCTGTTGTGTTATCATGTATCTTATAACCTCTGGAAAACTCCAGAGTTTCATTCCCAATGAAAAAATTAAGAGTGAAAAAGGTAAATGCTTTTTTGTATTATATGTATTATGAAACTAGTTTTATTCTTGCAGACCCCCTACAGGAGGCCAAGGGACCTCTGGGATCCCTAGACCACACTTAGAATTGCTAGTTTAAAGAAATGTTGCGTAGCACATCATAATAAAGAAAATGTGAATTGAGTACTTACTGTATTTTAAATTACTATTCCAAGCATTTTACCCATATTCATTGTATCTTTCGATAAATGCTTTGATGTAGGTACTGTTATAATTCCTGTTTTACAGATATGGAAACTGAAGCAATGGGAAATCAAAGTACTTATTGAAGGCCACACGGCTTACAGTGGCAGAGGCGGGACTCAGATGCAGGCTGTCTTTGCTTTACAGGCTGGCATCACTTACGATCCTGCCCGTAGTCAGAAGCTCCCATCTCCCTAGAACTAGCCCTTGAAGAGCTTTGTAAATAAGATCACACATTTGACTGAAGTACCTCAATTTTTTTTATCTGCAGAGTAGGATTTGCAATTAGTTTATGGCCTTCCCATGTCATTTACCACTCAAGTTAGAGCTTTGTCATTTTTTAATACTTAGGTTGTTAGTAAGCTGGCCTAATTAAAATATTTGAAGACTAAAATGTATTCTGTTGCTCATACCAGCTAACTTTACCTTTCAATTTCTCTGGTTTTATGTTTTGACAATTCTAAGGGGAGTTTTTTCCAATATATATCAGTGGGAAAAATGATCAGAAGGTATTGCCTTACCTTTTGAGGAGAGTAGATTTTCCGTTGGCTCACTTTTACCTCAGTAATCTATTAGTAACCATATTTCTCCCTATCCCGTTGGCTTTAAGAAGGCTGCTGAGTTTTTATGCTTGAAGAGTGCAACATAGGAGGTTCGCTGCAAGTCCATGCAGCGAAAAGGAAGGGAACTCAGGAATGCCGTGAGTTCTCTCACATTCCTGAATAGCAAAGTTCCATAACTTGCTCCTAATGATAAAATCCTCGCACCTGGTCTGATACAGGCTTAGTCTCCCAAAAGTGTAAATGTGTTTGCCAGTACACCACTGGAGAACAGATATCTCAGGTAAGTGAGTGTCTTCTGTGAAAGCAAAGTGCTACTACATTCATGTATTCACATCACATGCATGCATGCTTTTGCAGAGAGATCCAACATGTTGAGTTTCATTTTGTAGGATTGCCTGAGAGCATGATTTTTTTTTAAAGTGTGTCACCTTCCTTATTTTAAGAAAAAGAAAATATAATTTCAGGTGTCAGGTAAAATGTTCCAGGTAGAATTTGAATCCTGGAAACTCCTGACTATGACCCTGCAATTATGGTTTTGTCAGTCCTATTGTGACATTTCATGGTGGGTTGTCCTCTGTTTGAACTGGTATTTTTCAATAAACATTAGGGTTTATTTTGTTCATTTCAAATACATGTATGAAGACATTAGCAGCAGAAAATACAGATATATTATTAAGTATAACTTGATGTTCTGTGGCATAGAGATCATTGTAGCTGATGTTAGAAAATAGTAAAAAGTAATTTAAAAATTTATGGTTAAGGTTCAAATGATGAAAATATGTACTTGGTATTCCTTTCCTTATTTATTCACATTGTTTTTTGTTTTTTGTTTTTTTTTTTCTTTTAAGGAGTCTTCTGAAGTCTGTTGAAGAAGAATTACATCAGCGGTAATTTTGATTTTTAATTAAGCTTAAAATATTTTTTGTCACAGAGAGTAGAGTCTGTTTGCCCCCTTCTCTGTCATGTAGCCTCACGTTTTGTTGTTTAATTCTGAATCCTGTAAAGCTGCAGAAATAAAATGCTGTCTTGCAGTAGCCCTTCCTACACTTTGTAAAATTTCTTCTTAAGCCATTTTGGTGAAGTCCATTTAGTAACAGTGGAATTATCCTTTGTCCTTAGAGGGCACGTGGCACATTTAGAAGATGATGAAGGGGATGATGATGAATCCAAGCAGTAAGTTCTTTCTCTGTTTTTGATAAAAGATGTCATTTGATGTGATTTCATAGGTTTGACAGCTTTATATTGAGAGTATTATGGGTTATATCACAGTTTCTTTCTCTGTTCTAGTTGTGTTACCTCAGGCAACCTTAACAAAATACCATGGAGAGGTGGTCTAAACAGCAAGTTGTCTCACAGTTCTGGAGGCTGGGAGGTTCAGGCTCCAGCTGCTAGCCAGTTTGGTTCCTGGCGAGAGTTCTCTTTCGGCCTGCAGATGGGTGTCTTTTCACCATGTTCTCACATGGGCTATCATCAGCGCATGCATGCATGCATGCACGCAGAGAGAGAAACCTCTCTCCCCTTTTCGTAGAAGGCCTCTAATCCTATCCAACTAGGACCTCACTCTTACAACCTCATTTAACCTTCCACTAAACATTAGAATATGAACACAATTCAGCCAAGTTGTCTACCTCTCTGACAAGGATCACTTTTCCTCCCATTTCCAATAATGTGGTCATCATTTCCATTGCAGACCTCCACCATTTCCACTGGAGAATGGCCTTTAATGTGTACATTCTACCAGTATTCTCCTGGTAGTTATTGATGCATTCTCTAAGAAGAGGGAAACTTTCTCTTCAGCTCTCTCTCTCAGCAAAATCATTGTTAGCGTCCATATTTCTAGCATGTACCTCAGAACTCTTCCAGCCTCTACCTGTTACTTGATTCCAAAACTGCTTCCACAGGGGTGCCTGGTTGGCTCAGTCGGTTGAACGTCCAACTCTTGATCTCAGCTCAGGTCATGATCTCACCGTTCATAGATGGAGCCCTGTGTTGAGCTCTGCACTGACCACGTGGAGCCTGCTTGGGATTTGGGATTCTCTCTCTCCCTGTCTCTCTGCTCCTCCTCCATGCACTGTCTGTCTGTCTCTCTCTCTCTCTCTCTCTCTCTCTCAAATAAACTTTAAAGAAAAAATCTTAAAAAATAAAAGCAGATCTTCCACATTTGGGGTATTTGTTGTAGCAGTACTCCACTCCTTGTTACCAAGCTGTGTCTTAGCTTAGGCTGCCATTACAAAATACCACAGACTGAGTAACTTGAATAACAGAAATTTGTCACAGCTCTATTCTGTTCCTGGTGATGGCCCTCTTACCTGGCTTGTAGACAACTGCCTTCTTTCTGTGTCCTCAGATGGCCTTTTCTTGGTGTGTACAAAGAGAGTGAGGAGAGATCTCTCTTCCTCTTCTTACAAGGTTCTGTTGGATCAGATATATGGGAATATTTTCACTTACATAAGCATTCAGGCTTAGTTTTTTTAGATTCTCTTTTTTTCTTTAAAGAAAAGTGCAGTTTCATGGTAGAGTGACAGGTACCTGACTAGCAGTTGGAGGCATAAAGGCATAGGTTTTCTTTTCTGTCTCAGTACTCTTTGACCTTGAATCAGGTCACTTAACTTCTCTGGACCTGTTTCCTCATCTGAGAGTTTATGCTCCATCTTTTAAGTTTTTGTACATCGAAAACTCCCAATTCTGAGTTATAATGAATCTTAGCTTCAATCAGATAAATTCTGCCTAAAATTTTGTAGAGAATGTATGTAGCTTTTGATGAGCTTCATCAGAGGTGTTTCATCTCTAACAGTAATAAAAATGAAGCTTACATTGTGATATATTTTTATACTATATCATTTTGCTGTTTTTCCCTAACTAGTTGTTGCTAGTGTTTTCATAATAATTACCATTCAATTGATATAAACTAGAATTGTAGTTATCTTTTCCTATTTTAATTTGAAACCAAGAAAGCATGTCTACTTAATTACTTCTGAATAAAACTTCATTCAGCATAACGTGAACATTGTACAGAACGTTTTGGAAAACACTCATAATCTCAGGAAAGGGAACTTGTTTCTGTAAATTTTCTTCCATATCTCTGAAAAATTAATTACACTTTAGTAATCATTCAATTCTGATCCTAAACTTTTACGTTTTTATAGTTCAACCATGAAAGCAAAAGTTCCACCTCCTTTGCCACCAAAGGTAAGCAGGTTTGTTTTTCAGTTTGAATTATGTGTGGGTGTGGGTGTGTGTGGTTGGTCTGTCACATCAGTACTATATTAATAGTTACTCCGTAGCTTATTTTCACTTGAGAGCCACAAGAAAACATGAAGTTACCAGCCATGATATTGATGATTGTGATTAATTTTGGTTGCTTTTTTAAATTATCCAACTTGTCATTTAGTATTTATTCTAAATAATAAAGTTCTAGAAATTTATACATGAAAATGATTAAATTAATGGGTTAGTATTAATTCACCTGGCTTAGAAATCTCACATTTTTTGTAAGATTTTTTTCCTTCAGAAGCTATGATCTAGTAAATGATTTCCTAAGAATGGGTAATGGGTAGTGATTTATTATCATAGATACTAAATTATCAGAAGGTACTTTTACATTTAAAAAACAATAAGAATAATTTTCAAAAATTTTTGGCAACTGTTTTGTCAGAAACATTGTAAAATGCTAAAATTCTCACTGATGGGTTTTTTTTAAAAGGCACAATGAGTTAATATAGGTAATACTAATATAAATTTATTTTACATGTTTATATGCACAGCAAGTTTTAATTATAAAATGAACTGTTTATAAAATGAACTGTTTATAAAATGAGCTGTTACAAGGTTTGAAATCAGGGTTTATAAATGACAATTGGAGTCTGGCCCGTCTTGGCATCTAATGTTTTACTATATTTTCATTTAGGTTATTCAACTATCATTTCATTTTATACTTTAAAAAAATTATGAAAGCTTTGAAATCCGGGTTTATAATGTTTATTTTTGAGAGAGAGAGACAGAGTGAGAACAGGGGAGGAGCATAGAGGTAGGGAGACAGAATCAGAAGCAGGCTCCAGGCTCCAAGCTGTCAGCACAGAGTCCGACGTGGGGCTCGAACTCATGAATCACAAGACCATGACCTGAGCCAAAGACACTTAACTGACTGAGCCACCCAGGTGTCCCGAAATCAGGGTTTATAAACAAGAATTAGAGTCTGACCAGTCTTGGCGTCTAATGTATTACTGTATTTTGTTTCATTTTATACTTAAAAAAAATTATGTTTCCCACAGGTAAATAATACTGTATTTGCTTGTTTTGTTTTACATTAGAATTTCAAAAACATAAGTGTGAACAATCTTTCTAGTAAGGGACACATTAAGAATTTATAAATTCTCCAAACCTTCAGCTGACTGGGGCTTTTTCCATTGTCTGCACAGAAAGTTTCTTAGCCATTCCATATTGCGGTGTTAGTCTTTTCCAGTATGATAGAATTTTAATTGGTATCTTCTGCCCCAGTCTGAAAGGTTAGGCATTAACATAAAAGACATTGAGTCATCTAAAAAATTTTTTTAATGTTTGTTTATTTTTGAGAGAGACAGAGACAAAGCATGAGAGGGGGAGGGGCAGAGAGAGAGGGAGACACAGAATCTGAAACAGGCTCCAGGCTCAGCGCTGTCAGCACAGAGCCCGACGTGGGGCTCGAACTCACAGACTGCGAGATCATGACCTGAGCTGAGGTCGTACGTGCAACCGACTGTACATTGAGTCATCTAAAAGAAACAGTTTAGTATTACAAAGAACTGTAATTTGATTAGTCTGAATGTTTAAAATAAAGAGACTCATTTAAATTGGAGATCTGAAAGAGTCCAAAAAGAATATTTTTATTTAGCAAGTCTAGATAGGAAGGCTTGCGAAGGAATTAATAGAAAAGGACCTTTTTTCTGAGAAAACATGTTACTGTACATTTTTAGGATATATATTAAGATAATATGAATCAGATAGTTGAATAACCTTAAAGCTCAGCTAGTAAACACAGAACAGTATTTACTTCAGGAAAGACGTTTAATATTTTTCCTTTTTGAATGAAACAAGTAATTTCATGTTTAATCATTGATCTCCTTTTCTGTATTATTTCAGCCTAAGTCCATATTCATACCACAGGAAACTCATTCTACTGAGGATGATAATCAAGGAACTATCAAGAGATGTCCTATGTCAGAGAGCCCAGCAAAACCATCCCAAGTTCCACCCAGACCACCACCTCCCAGATTACCTCCACAAAAGCCAATTGCTTTAGGTAATGGGTGAAGGGAGGGTGAAATAAGTACGTTACCAGGTTTTCGTACTGTGTGAAGAAAATGGAGGGTGTCTTTTCTTTTAAGAGTATCTGAAATTCCTTTGAGGGAGGGGAGAAGGAAGGCAGTGACTGTAGAGATGGCTTCTGCTTTTTTGCCACATAGTTTGAAGTGTTCATATATGACAGGATTACTGTGACCCATTCTGGTATTAAAATGTCCTTGTTTCTCATTTCATATCTAGCCTTCTTTCTTGGGGAATTGTAAATGCTCAGTTCATCAGTTATCTTAGTGTGGCAATAGAAGAAACGGAACGAACAAGGACAATGTGTTTTGGTTGTAGGCTACTTGTGTTTTAGAAAAAGAAAAGAGGGTTCTTCATCTAACTCCTTTCTTTTTTTTATTTCATATTATCATTTTTAGAAAAATGTCACTTTTGCTAGTTATTTGTCTCCAAATTAATACTAGAAGATGCTGTTTTAGTACTGTATTGTGTATTATGCAAAAGAAACAATTAAAAAGCAACTAAAATTTCCTGGATATTGTAAATTGCCCCTTCCTGAAAGTAGTTATATATTCAGTATTTCTTTGTTTTTCGCATTAATATATGTGCTTAGATATAACCTGATTTTAAATTTGTCTCTATGAGGGGCACCTGGGTGGCTCAGTTGGTTGAGCATCCAACTTCATCTCAGATCATGATCTCACGGTTCATGGGTTCAAGCCCCGCATCAGGCTCTGTGCTGACAGCTCAAGAGCTTGGAGTCTGCTTCAGAATCTGTGTCTCCTTCTCTCTCTGCCCCTTCTGCACTCGTACTTTGTCTCTCAAAAATAAATTAAAAATGTTAAAAAAAAATGTTTAAAAAAAGAGATAGAAGTAGAACATAGGTATCAGACTTTTTTTTCTTTAACTGTTTCTGATCGGATGAAGGCAGAAACCATCTGAGAAATCGTATTTTTCTTTCCTACTTGATAATTTTCTAAGTGAAAGTTTTCATGAAAATTAATCCTTTTTAAATATATTTAAACATCTTATTGAAGGAAATGGAATGAGCTCCTTCCAGTTAAATGGTGAACGAGATGGTTCATTATATCAACAACAGAATGAACATAGAGGCACAAACCCTTCAAGGAAAGAAAAGAAAGATGTACCAGTAGGTATTTATATTTATAATATACTTACTATATAATATATAATAATACTTAATAATATAATTGTATTTTCTTTTTCATTGTTAAGTTAGTTTTGTTATTATAATTAAACTATAGGGATTGTATATTTTGCAATTAGTATGTTGTTTTTTTAATGTATTATAATAGATTGCTTAAATCTTAAAAAAAAAAAGTAACTGCTGTGGCAAACTTGAATGATGACTTTCTGCTATTCAAATTATGTAGGCCTTTTTTTTTTTTAAATAATAGTGTATTTTAAATGTGACCTTCAGCATACAGGTAACTATTATTATTCTCATTGATGAGATTCTTAAAAGTTCCTAACAGTCTCAAAAAGTTATGGAAAGAAGGACATGGACAGATAAGGAAAGCTAGGACTTTACTTAGGATGAGTTTTTAACTATAGATTACATAAGTCGTGGTATTACTACTATTACTCAAAGAAAATAACAAGGAGGAAAAATGAAAATTATTTTCCAGTAGATATAAAATATCACTTTAGGAAAGATGAAATTAGCCTCAGTAGCTATTCTTGTTACAAATGTTGGATAAAATACTGTGACATAGCTATTAAAACATAAATAGTATTTATCAGGATATTAAAATTTTTTAACATTTGTAAAAAATTTGCTCATGATCGTCAGAAGACATTTGTCTTTCATCATAGAACTTAAAACAAAACAAACAAAAAAAATCCTTAAAATACCCAATTTAGCAGATGACCGTGAGATCATAAGATGAGAGTATTTTTTAAGTTTTTGTGTATGTTGGGGCACTTGAGTGTCTAGGTTGGTCGAGCTTGATTTCTGCTGAGGTCATGATCCCAGCCAGGGTCATGGGATCAAGCCCTACATGGACTCCCCACTGAGTGTGGAGCTTGCATGAGATTTTCTCTCTCTCTCTCTCTCTCTCTCTCTCTCTCTCTCTCTCTCTCTCTCTCTCTCTCCCCCCTCTCCCCCTCTCCCCCTCTCTCTCCCTCCCTCCCTCCCTCTCCCTCTCCCTCTCCCTCTCCCTCTCCCTCTCCCTCTCCCTCTCCCTCCCTCCCTCTCCCTCTCCCTCTCCCTCCCCCTCCCTCCCTCCCTCCCTCCCTTCCTCCCTTCCTTCCTACCTTCCTTCCTTTCTCCCTCTCTCCCCCCACCCACACATGAATGCACACACTCTCTCTCAAATAATAAAAAAAAATCAAAGGTTTTGTGTTTACTAATATTTGCTTTTATATAGTACAGTTAAAGTACTTATGTGCATATAGCTATGGTTTTATGCAGGAAGCACATTGTTAGAGGCTTTTGTACTATAATCTGTTTTTTTAAGATTTCATGACATAATATGACATACCCTTTTTGTATTTAGTTAAAGCATTTAAAAATCTAGGATTATCCATCGTAAGTTGTGAAATTTAGGTAGGATGTTGTTAACAAAAGCATCAAATGCCCTTTAGGAATGGGTTTTTATGATGTCTCTTCAACTGAACAGGGCCTTTTTGTGTTCACTGGTTTAAATTTTAGCAGCACTGTTAATGTAGTACAGAAATACAGCTTCATGACTCTACGATGCAGCATGAGAACTTTTGAGAGATGTATACATTTTTTTATGTGTGCATTTGTAATTCTTTCTCTTACCTTATTTCATTAGGATAAGGAACTACTGTACCGTAGTAGTAAAACTAACAGTCTCAGTGATTCTGAAATATGTCGGCAACTGTATAATAGGATAAACGGTATCCATGATATGTTGAAACGTGATTACAGTTTCTGCAGCTTGAAATTGTTTATAGCCAATTCTGTCAGTACTCAAATGTAAATCTGACAGTTTCAACATTCAGAGCTTGCTAACTTAAAATGTTTTGCGGGGCATCTGGGTGGCTCAGTTAAGTGTCTGACTCTTTGGCTCAGGTCATGATCTCAGTTTGTGGGATTGAGCCCTGGGTTGGGCTCTGTGCTGACAGGCGGAGCCTGCTTGGGATTCTTTCCCCACCCCCTCTGCCCCTTCCCTACTCATGCGCACGCTTTCATGCGCGCTCTCTCTCCCTCTCTCTCCCAAAATAAATAAATACACTTTTCAAAAATGTTTTGCTCATATAGATGATCTAAGGTAACTTAAGGACATAAATATAAAACCAAGTACATAAGTTAGTTGCAAAATGAAAAAAAAAATTATCACAAATTGGTGGCAGCAATAGGCTGTACATCCTCATACACATATCTACAAAGTAAAATTTCAAATAGTTTTAATTTCAGAAGTGTCTAATAGTTACAGAAGTAGTGTTACACAGCATATTTTATTTGTATCAGGTATATGAAATCAATTAATAGATTTTGATTTTTGTCACAGTTAAACAATTTTGACTTAGAGTGACAAAAATTAGGAAGTCATTCCTTAAAATGTTATTAACATTAACCCCCAAAGAAATGTAGACTTTCATAAAACTTATATTTAAAGTATAATCCCTCTGAAAGGGTGGGAGGCAAATCATATATCCAGGCATGTGGCCCCTTGGAAAAATATCTGGTATTCTTGAGCTTTTTTTTTTTTTTTTTTTTTTTTTTTTTTTTTTAATTTAGAGAGAGCACACGCAAGTCAGGGAGAGGGACAATGGGAGAGAGAGACAGAATCTCAGGCACACTCCACACTCAGTGTGGAGCCCAATGTGGGGCTCGATCCCACGACCCTGGGGTCATGACCTGAGCCAAAATCAAGAGTTGAGCGCTCAACTGACTTAGCCACCCAGGTGCCCCTCTTGAGCATATTTTTACTCTCCTTATTAATTATCAGTATACTCTGACCAGTGATTGATATATTTGAATCCCTCAAAATGTAAAATTTCAACTCACATTATAAACAAGGTTAAGATAATCTATAGACTAGGATAAAACATTTGTAACATATTTAATAGATAAAGTATTCAAATCTGGAATCTATAAAGAACACCAACAAATAGATAAGAAAAAAGATAACTCAGTAAAAAAAAAAAAATGAGAGAAGACAATTCATAGAAGAGAAAGTACAGATAGCCAATAAACTCTTTTTAAAATATTCTCAATGTTCCTAGCAATCAGAGGCATGCTTATTAAGGAGAAAACATTTTTTACTGATCAGTTTGATAACATTAAGTGTCTGTGAGACCAAAGGAACCAGGGCTCATCCACACTGCTGGTGGGTATAATGTGAAATGGGCACTCAGAAAGACAGTTTGGTGGTCAGTATCCACTGCAGTGTAAGAGGTACAGACTTTATATTCCAGTAGTTTCTCTCATCACAGCATACCCTAAAAAAATAATTCATACATTGCATAGTAAGGTAAATGCAAGAGTGATCATTTCTGCATTGTTGTTATAGTAGAAAGCGGAAAATAACTTAAATACCCAATAATAACTAGGGAATAGCTAAATAAAGTTTGTTGTATTTGTACTGTGCTGCAGTTAAATGAACCAAATCTATGTGTACTGATACGAAGATCTAAGACCCGTTAAGGCAAAAGACAGGTTGATAAAAGAGTGCATTAGCTGTGTTCTAAAGCACACACCAAAACAGTGTTTTCTATGGGGACACATACAGAAGTATATACAAGGTGGTATGGAAAAATACACAAATACATGAGTACATATAGTTGCCTAGGAAGAGGTTTGGAAGGGGCACCCTAAACCAGCTTTTTTGGAGAGGGGGCAGGTACCAGGGATAAATGGACTGTGGAAGGATTATAGGGGACTTTAGCCTTATCTGTATTGTGCCCTTTTACAAAGAGAGTGTACGTGTGTATTTTATTTCAATAATTATGTTTGAAATACAGTATTAATATGCCAAACAACAACAAAAGAAGTATATTAATGCATGTATTCTTTTTTCTAGAAGCCTATTAGTAACGGTCTACCCCCAACACCTAAAGTACATGTAAGTATAAATATCAAATAAGTTGTTTTCAGGCTAAATACAATGACCAATAATTGCTTGACTGTGTACCTTTGGTTAGATTTTTTAGCTTTTTGAAAGAATCTCCATTTAGTATTGAAAAAATCTATAAGATTGCTAATTTAAATATAGATTGTTACATTTTAAAGCTCCTTTATTCCAGAATTTGTTACTATCTTCTTTGCAGACATTTTTGAAGAAATGTAGAAAAGGCACATGGATATAATAGGAAGTACAGAATGTAAATAGGACACATTTTTTTCTAGCATTTTCAATGATCAAAAACATTTTAGAACTAGAAGGAGCATTAAAGGACCATCTGACTCAAACTAGTTTGCCCACGAGTAAAACTGAGACCCCAAAATATTCACAAGATCACAGAACTACCCCCCAGCTCCAACCAGAGCTGGAATAGACGTTAGATACAGTCCTGTGTTACAGTCTGTTGTGGTTTTGTTGTTTGATTTTTTTCATTAGACCATGCTGTTTTAGGATTAAAATTATATTAGTTCAGTGTAATTGTGCGTCAGTATAGGTAGAACTATATTTTCGCTGCTGCAACTCTTTAATCTGAAACATAGTGTGACACTAATTGAGGTGTCCACAGAGCTTCTAGTCTGTAACCTCCCAACTCTACTTTTTAGCCTTTTAGTTTCTTATTTCTTAATTTTTAGCCTTTTTTCTCGACTTTTTAAATTAATATGAAGATCTAAATATTTATGCCTTTTCTTATAAAAGTTTTGAGAGTGAAGGGCTCCCAGGTCTGGCAGAGACATTCGGGTTGTCCTGTTTGGATACAGTAGAAAACTCTCCGGTCAGATGTACAGCTGATGGGGAGGAGCCTCTAACTGGAAAGGCAGGTGGGACTGCCCGTACAGACTGGCTTACACTTGGAGTTGGTTGGTCGGCACTGCATTGTGTCATTTGGATTTTTAGGGGTTAGGCCACACCTCCACATGTGAATTTTAGCAGCTGTCTTAAAGCATAATTACCAGAGTGAGTTAAATGATACACTTTCTGCCCTACACCATAAAAACATGTTTATAGGTCTTCTGCGAGGTGGTTGTTATTTGGTGCTAAAATCTTAAAGATATTGTTTGGTAGGTTTCTGTGAGCAGAAGGAAATCTTAGGATTTATTATTTTGATTCTTTTTTATGTTGATATTTCTAATCCATTATCATCAGCTACAGGGGTGTGTGTTCTGTCTCTGGGTATTGTCTTCATATTTGTGAAGAAAACACTCCAACTATATGATGCACAGTGCTCTTCTTTTCATCAGATATTTGTGTTCTTTCCCCCCAAGTTGTTGCTAATAAAAGTGATTAAATGAGTAAGCTTTCTTGTATTTATTTATTCTAACATGAACAATAATTTGAAAATTAACATTTTATTCTTTCAAGATTAAAAAAAAGTTCAAATGAATGATACTGTGTTTCCTTATAAGGTATTTATTATATGAAAGACTTGTAAATGGGCTTAATAAATATTAACATAAAAAAGTAAAGATTTTTATTGAATCCATCCAGGGAAAATAATCACATTGCTCAGTTTTTCTTAAAAAATGGTTCTGTATGTTTTAAAGTACATATATGAATTTGAAACCAGCCATACCTCTTTCATGTTGAAGTATTAAATTCAGTGATTAATAACATTGTATTATTGAGATTATTTAACATTTATTACTAATAACATTTCAATGATTCAATAAATAAGAAAATTTTCACCTTTGTAGCAGTTATAATTTCCTTCTTAGCAGGGAATATCGTATTACTTGGTTATTCTTTGTTTTTCCAGATGGGTGCATGTTTTTCAAAGGTTTTTAATGGATGTCCCTTGAAAATTCACTGTGCAACATCATGGATAAACCCAGATACAAGAGGTAGTACTATGTTATTTGTTGTTGTTGTTGTTTTTTAATGTTTATTTTTGAGAGAGAGACAGCATGAGTGGGGAAGGGGCATAGAGAGGAGGACACAGAATCTGAAGCAGACTTCCGGCTCTAAGCTGTCAGCACAGAGCCCGACATGGGGCTCAAACTCATGGACTGTGAGACCATGACTTGAGCCGAAGTCGGACATTTTACCAACTGAGCCACCCAGGCAGCCCCTTTCTAGTTGTTTTTTAAACTGAGGTCATGGAAGAATTCAGTTTTCTTCCTGCTCTGAATGTCTTTCTGAAAAATATTTTGTTATAATTCAAAAAAAAATTTTAGGCTATGTTTCTCTAGCTTATTAGCAGTGCTTGAGGTGACCCATGACACTAAAATTTCACTGTGTTGTCCCCATGTTAATATAGCAAAACCATGCACTCTATGCCACCCTAATTTTCTCCACAAAAGTTTTTTCCACTGCTGCACACTCACTGTCTTTGTGTTTTAGACACAACTGTTGTTAAGGAGTTTAGCTACCCAGGGTCCAGGGTGTGGTGACCACGTTAGAGGATCTCTCCACCTTAAAGGAGATCATAATAAGAATTGTTGCCATTAGTCACTGACTAAAGACTATCTGCATTCTCCCACTATATATCTGTATCTTAATATATGTGTGTATAAGGTATGCATAAACACACACACACATATCTTCTTACTAAATCTTTTAGAAATCCAAGGTGGGAACTTTTATTTCACAGGTAGGCAAAGTGACATGCAGAAAGGTTCACCACCGGTCGGTAGGAGGGCTGCAGTTCAAACCTGGTTAGATTGTATTCTTGGACCACAAAGCTTATGTCTTCAATCTGCCATTACTAATCCTAAATATTGGGCAGTATAACAATGCTCTTGGCCTTCTAAGTTCTTAGCATACTTCAGTTTAGTCTGGAGAAGTTCCTGACCTGTTGTTTTATATTGTCAAAAGCAGATCAGACAGGACCATAGCTAAACTAACATCTTCTAGGAGATACTGAGTACCTTAGCCAGGTATCTAAGTTTTAGCTTTATAAATAGGCAGTAGCCAGATCCTGGTTTCTGATGTTATTTCTTACAGTGGTAGCCCATCTGCAAAAATATTTTGAATCTATATCAGTTCTTTATTTACATTCTGTACATCAACTATACTTTTAAGAGAATTTTTTTTTTACTTTTTTTTTTAATGTTTGTTAATTTTTGAAGGAGAGAGAGACAGAGTGTGAGCGGGGGAGAGGCAGAGAGAGAGGGAGACACAGAATCCGAAAGGGGCTCCAGGCCGTGAGTTGACAGCACGGAGCCCGACGTGGGGCTTGAACTCAAGAACCGCGAGACCATGACCTGAGCTGAAGTTGGTTGATTAACCGACTGAGCCACCCAGGCTTCTCTTAAAAGAATTGTAGAAAATGAGCTATGGATTCTCTGCCAGTCCTCAGCACCCTCTGATGAGTGAGGAACCCTAGCATTCCAGTCTTCAAAACCTCTTTTACATAAAAGTTTTCCTCAGTGCTTTGAGGCTGGTATTTATATGTAACTCAGTTCATTAAGGCAGAGTTTTTAGCCACTTATTTGTATTAAAATATATTTAATGCTTAGGGGTGCCTGGGTGGCTCAGTTGGGTAGGTCTCTGACTTCGTCTCAGGTCATGGTCTCGCGGTTCATGAGTTTGAGCCCCGCGTCAGGCTCTGTGCTGACAGCTCAGAGCCTGCTTCGGATTTTGTGTCTCCCTCTCTCTCTGCACCCCCTCACTTGTTCTCTCTCTCTCTCTCTCTAAAAAATAAACATTAAAATATATATATATGTATATATAGGTTGTCAATCACAGTAATTCTTTTTTCAGGTTATAGTACATATGTACATAATTTTAAACTATATAAATCCATTTTGAAAAAAATTTTTTTTATCAAAACCGGTGAATTTTGTCATTTCAGATCAGTACTTGATATTTGGTGCTGAAGAAGGAATTTATACTTTGAATCTTAATGAACTTCATGAAACATCGATGGAACAGGTACATTATTTTGTATTTTCCTTTCTTAAAGTCGTACACACACACTAGGTAAGAAATAAGTTTCAGTTCTGTGATTTTCTGCCTCTTTATTTTTTTATCCATAAAAGCTTCATCAAGTATGTTGTATTTATCTGGTACTGAGGACGTATTCTCAGGACTAGTCCTTACCCTTCAAGGACCTCATGGGTGTAATAGAGGCGTGGCAGTAGCTGTAGCACTCAGGTTAGGTGTCACACTAGGAGTGAGCACACGTCACTAGCACCTCCTGTGGGGAAGTGAGAAGAGACCGTAAATGGCAATGAGCGGAACGTTCCCAGACAGAGAGAGGGTAAATATAAGTGTGAAGGTGTGAAGTGGTGCAGTGGAGTGGCAAGGGTGGGGAACCCTGAGCAGACAGTCTGGTTCGAGTGTAGAATGAGTGCAGAATGGTAACAGGAAGTGAAAGGGGGCGGGGGGGGGGGGAGAGGCAACTGCCAAACCCCAGAGCTTTGTTCCTGAACTGATCCGTGTAGAACGGTTTGCAGCATGGTGACAGATGACGCTAGAGATTTTGGTCAAAGGGCAAGGAAATGTTGAGTTGGGGCAGAAAGGAAAAAGTGTGTTTGGAATTGCGTGGGGATGTTTCTTTATTGTCACAGTGACTGGGGGAAGCTTTGGATGTTTAGTACCCAGAGACCAGCAATGCTAAACAACCTACAGAAATGATCATGATGACATCAGTAGCTAGTACCTGTATAAAGCTTACTATGCACCAGATACTGTTTTTAAATGCTTTACATAGAGTAACTAATCTTCACAACTCTCAGAGATAGATACCATTATGAGTTGCATGTCAGATGAGAAATCTGAGGCACAGAAAGGATTAGTAACTTTTCAGAGATCTTACAGTGCTTAAGTGGATGAACTGGGATATGAACCCAGGCCAGACGGCTCCAGAGTTCATGTGCTTAACTGCTTGACCACGCTGCCCCTCCCACTTGTATTCCTCCCATAGAGAAACACTAGATCTAGGGAAACAAGAAAGACCTAGAATTGGCAAATTGAATGACCAGTTCAACACGGACATATAATAGAAGTATTTTACTTATTATCTTTTATAAACTTTGTACTTTTTTTTTTTTATCAGCTATTCCCCCGAAGGTGTACATGGTTATATGTGATGAACAATTGCTTACTGTCAATATCTGGTAAGTCTTTTAGTTTTTATTTATATTTTTTTAAGTTTATTTATTTTGAGAGAGAGAGCGCGAGCGAGCTGGGGAGGGGCAGAGAGAGAGAGAGAATCTGAAGCAAGCTCTGTGCTTTTAGTGCAGAGCCCAATGTGGGGTTCAGACTCACAAATGCTGAGATCGTGACCTGAGCCGAAACCAAGAGTCAGACCCTTAACCAACTGAGCCACCAGGAGCCCCTAGTTTTTTGATACCTTTCACTTGTTCCTATTTATGTTATTAGCTTTTATATCGTGTTTATTTATTTATTATATTTTTTTTTACAGGTAAAGCTTCTCAGCTTTATTCCCATAATTTACCAGGGCTTTTTGATTATGCAAGACAGATGCAAAAGTTACCTGTTGCTATTCCAGCACACAAACTCCCTGACCGAATACTGCCAAGGTAACTGTGCACTTACTTATGTTTCATCCTTAGAGATTATATGTTAATTAATTCTAAATAATAGTTACACTGCAGAAATTGAAAAAGCACTTAGTTTGCGTTAGTAGAAATCATGTGTAATGAAAATCTTGTGAGAGGTAATAGATTTTCACAAGAACTGAGAGGCACCTCTAGAAGTTTAAAACTAATTACTGTTTAGTATTTCATACAACATTAAAACTGATTTTTCTCTATAATTTGCTAGTAATTTTTCTTCATATCCAGTGCTTTGGACATATTTGTGTTAATTTGAATAACACAAATTTGTCTCAAAGCACAGTTTCTAAACTTAGAAAATCAAAATGATTTATTAAATCAAGGTTTTTACATTAGGAGATAATTACTTAGGAATTGAGGGGTTTTGCTTTTCTGCTTTCAGGGATTTTTCATTATGTTCTCTCCTCCTTTGCTTATTATATTGTACTTCATTTATTGACTGAAAGGTCTTCTGAGTCTGCTATAAATTTTATGTTACAAAAACATTATACTCTGGCCATTCTTCCTTTACCGTATCAGTTGTAAAGCAACTAATGTACACCGTTAGCTCTCAAGTACCTTGAAAAGCTGTTCTCAATGCTGAGTTTACAGCTAAAATGTGCCCCTTTGTGCAAAAGGCTTTTTCAAAATTAATCTTTTTGATGAAAATCATTTAAAAGTTATACTGCATGCTTTTCTGTCTTAAAATAGATTACATTGAGTTTAATTGGACCTTTTCATGATGACTCAGAGTTGCACCTATGAACTTGACTTATTATACTTCTACTGTAATGTCTACAGTTGGGGTTAAGGGCAAGAACTACCCCAAGAATGGGGCCAGGGGGCTTCTTCACATAGAGTTTATCTGCCCCTCTTTTCCTCTCAGCTACCACTTGGTGCTATTGATTTTCTGTCTTCTTACAGCACATCTCCCTCTAGCCTTCTGACTTGATAATCCTAAATTCTCTGGGCATGGAAACTGGCCCCAAGCTTTAAAATATACAAGAGCGCCCCCCCCCCCCGGAATGTAAAGCACATAAACTTTAATACATTCACTTTTTTATATCATTTTGTCAGAATAGAGACCTTTGTAGTTTATTTATAGCTGTGTTCAATTCTTCAAATTTTACTGAATATACAAGATGTGCGGGAAGTTTCCTAGTATGTAGCTAAAACAAAATTGAATAACGTATTACCTCTTCCTTTAAGGAATTTCCATAGAGGAAGATGTTACCTCTAAGAGTGCTTTACCTCGAGGCTTTTATTTCATGTAATTTTGTTATAGTCAGTCTTTAGTGTTGGTAGCACTCACCAATGTGTCCTTCCCACTTTCTTCAATTTTGTTATCGTAAAATCTTTTTTTTTTAATGTTTATTTATTTTTGAGAGAGAGACAGAGTGGGAGCAGGGAGGGATAGAGAGAGAGAGGGAGACACAGAATCCAAAGCAGGCTCCAGGCTCTGAGCTGTCAGCACAGAGCCCGACGTGGGGCTCAAACTCAAGAACCATGAGATCATGACCTGAGCCGAAGTCAGATGCTTAACAGACTGAGCCACCCAGGCGCCCCTAGAATCTACTCTTAATTCTCTCATTTACTGGCAAGAAATCTGAAAACCTTTTTTGCACAATAAAATTTTATGTTCTTCCATAAAGTGAGCACAAATTAAACTTCCTTTGGGAAGTTTATAATGTTCTGTGGTTCTCATTATAAATATAGGTACTCATTGTATTGTATGGTAAAGCTTCAGTTAAGCATAATTTTTAGAATCCAGGTAGACTTCAATTTAAATCCTACATTGTTCACTCACTAAGTTCAGGACCTAGAATAAATTGTAAAACTTCTCAGGATATTCATCTGTAAAATGGAACCAGTATACCTATCTTGCAGATTGTTTTAAAAATGATAAATTATGTATGAAAAGTATCCACCATGGTTTCTGGCACATATTAGGCTCTTAAGAAATAGTCGTGTTATCATTATTATTAGTCATGGTAAATTGAATTGTGTCTGTAATGTACCCTAAAATATCTTACGTTAAGTACATTGAGAATGTTGGTTCACAGGATTCTAGTTAATTGGGTGCTGTAAATAAATTTTTTTGCCTTGTAAAATCATAACTAAAATTAAGGTAAGTCTATATGTAGATCACTGTAGAAAATTATGAGTTTTTATAACATTTCAGTGTGCTGCTCACAGCTCAGTTTTGAATCATTTCATTATTGTTAACTTCTAAGCTATACTTAGTAGTTGATTTTGTCTTGACTGTGTAGCATTCTTTATAATCTTTCAAAACCTTGCAGTCAATTAATCCTCCTGGGTTTGACAGATTTAGTAACTTAACCTCTAAGTTAACGTTGGGGGCCAAAGGACAAGTTCACAAGTGTGGACGAGGAACATTAAGTTGGTTGCAGTGGAAATCTATCAAGAGCTTGATTCAGATTTTTTTTAACTGTAAAAAGCACTTTGGTTCAAGCAGTTTACTTAATTTAAGGGTATGTGGAATTTTTGTTTTATTTTAAACTGTATGAAATTCCAATGCCTTATGAAAGGGGTATTTTTGTAATTATTAATGTAATTTATGAATTGGAATGTAAAATTCTCCCCAGTATGAACTTAGTCGAGAGGAACAATAGGGGCTTTAACCCAAAATTTGAATCAAGATATTCTAGATTCTCACTTTAGTCATTTAGTCCCTCAGTATCTGACTAATTTCTGTGTCACTGTTTAGGTACCATAGTATCAACAAAATTCTAATTCACACGGATAAAGTACTTATAAGTGATAACAGATTTTAACAACTTACCTTGCAAACTCAGAATACTCTTTAAAGTGATCCAGAATCATAAAAGAGAAGTAGATTTGTTTTCAAAGTTGAATCACTATGAATGTTGCAGTTAGGCTAAGACACTAGAGTAGAGTTCTTCCTGAATTGCTAACTGTATGATCTTGAGGAAATTACTAAATCTAACCCTCAGATTTCTTTTTTCTTTTCTTTTCTTTTCTTTTCTTTTCTTTTCTTTTCTTTTCTTTTCTTTTCTTTTCTTTTCTCTTTTCTTCTCTTTTTTCTTTTCTCTTCTCTTCTCTTCTTTTCTCTTCTTTTCTTTTTTAGAGAGACAGAACACACAAGCGGTGGGTGGGGAGGAGGGAGAAAATCTTCTAAGTGGGCTCCGTGCTGAGCACACCCCCTAACCTTCAGATTTCTGTGCTGTGACCTATCTCATGGCATTATCAGAGGGACTGACAGAACATGTGAAATTCATGGTAAACAATAAGATCTCAGTAAATGTTAGCAATAGTTATTATAGATTTTTATAAATACCGGCATATAAAACATATTAAAAGCTAAAATTACAATACCTCAGCATTATATGACTGATTATTACTCAGCTGCCAGTTGTACAGTGATAGGAACATACATCAAGATTATTCTGAGCTTGGGGTGCCTGGGTGGCTCAGTTGGTTAAGCATCCAAATTGATTTCTGCTCAGCTCATGATCTCACGGTTTGTGAGATTGAGCCCCACATCAGGCTCCGTGCTAACAACGCAGAGCCTCCTTGGCATTCTCTCTCTCCCTCTTTGCCTGCCCTTCTCTCTCAAAACAAGTAAAAATAAACATTTAAAAAAAAATAAGATTATTCTGAGCTTGTTTGGAATGGCATTGCGCATCACATACGTGCTCTACAATTCTGTTACCAGCAAAGGGCAACTCTGTTTTGTTTTTTTTAAAAGATGTGCAGAGCAATGGCCTCTAATATGTGGCGTGTTTACACATGTAAAAGAAGTTTATGTGTACAGAAATGGAGAAGTATAATTTGAGGCTAGCAAAACTTGGTACGTTAGCAGTCTGTTATATTAATTTTCACTATAAAGCCATTTGAGTTCATGGGTATTTTTTTTAATTGTAGTTTAAAAAACAATTTTAGGGGCGCCTGGGTGGCGCAGTCGGTTAAGCGTCCGACTTCAGCCAGGTCACGATCTCGCGGTCTGTGAGTTCGAGCCCCGCGTCAGGCTCTGGGCTGATGGCTCAGAGCCTGGAGCCTGTTTCCGATTCTGTGTCTCCTTCTCTCTCTGCCCCTCCCCCGTTCATGCTCTGTCTCTCTCTGTCCCAAAAATAAATAAACGTTGAAAAAAAAAAATTTAAAAAACAATTTTAAATGGATTTTTACATATTAAGTTTGAATCACCTGTTTGCAGAACCCGTAAAGGACCTTAACAGAAAATCTATATCTCATTCTTCCTGAGCAGAGAAATAAAAATGTCTAAAAAAAGTTCTTATAAATTGTTTTAGTGATAAGACAATGTTTTACATAGCTTAAATTTATTATATGTGCTAAAAAATATCTTTCCCCCCAGTTTATGGCATATCTTTTTACCTTTTTAGTGTTATCTTTTGGTAAACCAAAGTTGTTAATATATTCAAATTCATTCAACAAATTGCCACCTGTAGTTTGAAGTGGTAGGGATCCCTAAGTAAAAAAAGTATCAGTTACGTTTATTAATATTGGGGTGCCTGGGTGGCTCAGTTGGTTATGTGTCCGACTTCAGCTCGGGTCATGATCTCGTGATTAGTGAACTCAAGCCCTGCATTGGGCTGCTTCAGGTGAAGCTGCTGTCACCACAGACCCAGCTTTGGATCCTCTGTCCCCCTCTCTCTCTGTCCTTCGCCGGCTCACACTCTTTCTCTCTCAATAAATAAACATTAAAAACAGAAGTTTATTAATATTTTCCTGTATAGTTTGTTTCTTTTTGTATTTTTTAAGGAAATCCCATGTTTCTATTCTTCTAAATCTAAATATTCTATAGTCTTGTTTTTCATACTTTAATAAATCCTTAATCTATTTGGAATTGATTGGAAGAGGGATGAGAAACAGATCAAATATATTATTTTTAATAGATTACCTATTAATGTCAGCACCAGTTTTTATTCTCCATTCATCTGTAATGATACCATTATCGTATACTAACTTTACCTACATGCCTTATATATTCATTTTCATTTACATTTAGGAAATTTGCTGTATCAGCAAAAATCCCTGAAACCAAGTGGTGTCAGAAATGTTGTGTTGGTAAGTAAACTATTCCATAGCACGTAGCTCTCCTGCTTTGCGGAGCGAATGAGAAAACACTGTGAGGCTCATTTTTAAATCTAGTATGAAACAGTACTTCTCCAGGGTATTCTGCCAGTGATAGTTTATTTTTACCCCTTGGGTAAAACAAATGTGTTGGCCATCCAGTCTCCATGTAGACTAACCCTATAATATAGTACCTTGTACATAACAGTTGTTTTGCAAATTATTTATTGACTGGATAAATGGAGAAAGTAGGATGACTTTATTACAGCACTTTATCACACCCTGTTCTCCAAGGGGCCTGTTGCTTGTCATTCACATGCTGCATGGTAATGGCTTATGAGACTGCATTTATTCATTCAGCATATATTTCCATGCCTTTAATGTGTGAAACCTTATGCCTGTGGTGTGAAGGTTATAGTCTCTCTGTTCACACACACGACCCCGAATCCCTCCCCACCCCCGTAACAACCAGCTGTTTTATTTGCATCAAGCAAAACCAAAAAAAATCTTTTCCCTTAAAATCTCTTCCCTTCAGAAACTCTGAGGCTTTGTTTTATTATTTGTAAACCTGTATTTTGAGATTTCATTAACGTCTTCATGCTGTTGCAACCAAAGCATTACTGCCTCTGAACATTACTACCAAAAGCATCCTTAATCACCTGTCCCTAAGTGTGCTATAGCCTATCAGTTTGGCAACTTCCCCCCAAATCTTCTTAGGACCCTTCCTTTAGGGTCCTGCTGCCTCACCTAATCTCCCTGCTCCCATGAGATGCAAAATCTTTCTTCCCACCCAGACCCCAAAACAACCACCAGTTTCGTTTGTGCATTAGACAGAAATCCTGCAAGTGATGGAGTTTCCTGCTGTTACCTGAAAGTTTTTTCACCCTCTAGTCTAATTAAGAAATTGACCTAGCAGCCAGCTTTTGTTTGTTCTCAGAGCTTGCAACTACTATCATAAGGATTTTGTATCATAAGAGGACTTACATACGCTTTTTTGCCTTGACAGTGCGAAATCCTTACACAGGCCATAAGTACCTATGTGGGGCGCTTCAGACTAGCATTGTTCTATTAGAATGGGTTGAACCAATGCAGAAATTTATGTTAATTAAGGTAAGCACGAAAAGCAATCTAAGTCATTCTTAGTATAAAAGCTTATAAATGAAATCAATTTTCCTGTTCCTGTTTTTTTCCTTAAAAAAACCAACAACATTTTTTCCCATTAATTCTCAGGTTAATGTCATGATTTTGGATTATGTGGCAGGGTGGTGAAAGTATGCGTGTGTGTGTTAATCTCCTGCCTGGGTGTTACATCTCCACTTCCAGTGTCAGTCACGAAAAATAGTGAGACCTGAGAGTCCCCTGTCAGGCCACATCTTGTGCACTTTCTCCGTAAGATCGTAAGGAAATGAGTTGGCCTGATACAAGTTTCAGAAGAGACTAGAGGGATGGTTCAGGGAAATGACAGTAGGAGCTGGAAACAGGGTCTCACATACACAGTCAGATATCCAGAACCGGAGATGTTAAAAAGCAGTGAAATGCTGTTCCAGTATACCCTCTGGTTGACCAGCTCCATCACAGCAGGAAAATAACCTACAGGTTGGCGTTTGGCCCAAGAGGACAAGGGGTAACCATACTGAGAAGGAAGTTCTTGATCTGAGTTACATGCCTGCCTGCTGATTTTGATTTGCCCAGGCTTTCCCATGAATGGTTTTTTGGTGACTGAGTTTCTCTAGAATCTGTAATTAATGAACATTCTTTAAAATATCTAATATTACTCAGCAGTGACTTTAAATTGGAGGAAAAACTAACTCAAAATGTGTGAAGTACAGGTTCACTCGCACCAAGGGACTGCCAAAGGAATTTTTTAAAGCTGTTTCCTTTGCTATTTTATGTAAATTAAGTAGTCTTAGTTTTTTGAGCATTTGAGATCTCCATAGAAACTGGGGTCAGGAGGGGCGCCTGGGTGGTTCAGTCGGTTAAGCGTCCGACTTCGGCTCAGGTCATGATCTCACGGTTCGCAAGTTCAGGCCCCACGTTGGGCTCTATGCTGACATCTCAGACCCTGGAGCCTGCTTCGGATTCTGTGTCTCCTTCTGTCTTTCTGCCCAACCCTGCTCACATGCTCACTGTTTCTCTCACTCTCTCTCTAAAAAATAAACATTAAAAAATTTGAAAAAAAAAGGAAATTGGGATCAGAATATAATTGGAGTGGATTCTTCCTAAATTTTATAATACAGCATAATAAAGGCTTCCTTTTATTTAAATTTTATAAGTGACTGAGGAATCTATTTTTAATTTCATATCACTATTTGTTAACCTCAAAATTAACTAGGGCTAAAGAAATGAAAAAATAGTTTCAAGAATTTTGGATCCATTGAGGTGGTATTGCCACAAATCACTGAAACAAAAATTCTTTAAACCAGAAGCTGCAGGGGAAAAATAAATAGCCTTAAGAACTGTCTAAAGCAGAGCTTCTGAATCAGCCCATTTATGGCAAAAATTGCTATGTCCTCAGCTCCTCTTTGTTCTTGCCCATTCCACAAAAATACACCTTATCATAAATGGAGGAGTAAAGTGTACATGGTTTGATTTTTCAGCAGCCCTCCCCTTCCCTGCCCCTTCCTTTCCCCTTTTAGGTGTATTTTAGGTACATCTTCCCTATTCCTTTCATTCTTAACCTCTGGTAGAATGAAAAATAGTTTCATCATATCAGTGTTCATATCATCAGTTAATAATCTGATTAAACCATAGGATGAATGAATTTTTTGTGTAATTTGATATGTTATACCACTTACCCTAATACACAACAAAGAGTCTTTTCTCTGTTAAAGGAATTTTAGGTATGAAGAGCATGCAGGAGAGAATGTATAAGACATGGGAAGCTTAAAAATGACCCGTCCACATTTTCTCTCTTCCAAGTGGATAGTCCCAAGGAGCCTGGCCCTGGCTAATGAGGCCTGTTGCCAGAGTTCAAAGATACTAGACTTACAGTATAGTCTCCCTCAAGACTTCACGCCCTTCCCACTTTCCCCTTAAGCTCCCTGAGCTCTCTGTAGGCTCTTACTCTCCTCCCTGAATCTTAACCCAGCTCTCCTTCCCCTGCCTCTCTGCTCCAAGACCCTGTGGATATTTTGTTTCTGTATTTGACATTGTTGTGGTTAGTATTTATGATGTTGCTTTTCTACACTCTTACAAGATGTGCTCAAAAACACTTTTATCCTTTATCCTCCTCTTCATGACATTTTTGACAGTTTTTGATTTATTAGACTACATTTTCATCATAAAAGTTGTAAGTTAAAGACCTCCCCAGCAAACAATTATGTACTTACTACCAACCAGGCACAGTGCTGTTTAAGGAGACAGAAATGAGTAAGATATGGTCACTGCCCTCAAGGACCATCACCAACAGCAACTGGATGTAAAGCTTTTAGACAGGAGTCCTCTTCTGTTAATGACTTAACACGTGATTATTAGAAACTAAATAGAAATATTCAGAATCTCTTGGTTTTCTTATTTGCTCACACACACACACACAAAGAAGCACTATTTTTTACTGTACTGCTCTTACCACATTTCAAAGAGAATTATTTTAAATGTTTTACCTTATTAAAAATATGACAGATTTAGGGGCGCCTGGGTGGCTCAGTCGGTTCAGCATCTGACTTCGGCTCAGGTCATGATCTCGCGGTCCGTGAGATTGAGCCCTGTGTCAGGCTCTGTGCTGACAGCTCAGAACCTGGAACCTGTTTCGGATTCTGTGTCTCCCTCTCTCTGACCCTCCCCCGTTCATGCTGTTTCTCCCTGTCTGAAAAATAATAAATAAACTTTAAAAAAATATATATATATGACAGATTTTATCCAAAGCCTCTCCCCAGGTAAGGGGAAAGCTTCTAAAGAGAGGGGGTTTGGGGATTGTTGATGAAGAAGTGTCTGTACCCATGGGATGGAGGCACTCTGGCAGTCACAGGGAAGGAAGGAATACGGGAACAACAGGTGCACATAGAGCTTCACCTTCTAGCCACAAGGACCACATTGTGTTTTCTAACACTTGTATGTGTGTGTATTTTCTGACACTTTTAAGAATAATAGTTATGGTGGACCTGTTTCACCTGTTTTTCTCCAGAATTTATTTTCTTCAGAATTTACATGTTGCCAGATTAAAAAATAAATCAAATTCAGTAGCTTTGTTAAATACTACCAATACTAACCTTGGGGGAAATTAAATGAAATTACAGCCCATTCATGAGAGCAACAAAATCTAAAACATACTAAGAGTGGACTTACTACCGTATGGATAAGACCCATATTTTTTGAAAAACAACCTTTTCTGTTGTGAGGAATATCATCAGCACCTCTGAACTCCCCATGGCACCCCATCCACTAGGAGTCAGCTCCCTTATTTTCCATTTTCACTGTATAAACGTACACCCCTAAGCCCCTAAAATTAATTTTACCTGATTCTTCCCCAGTATCTAAGTGGAGTCATAAAGTATGTATTCGTTTGTGTCTGGCTTTGGTGCAGCATCAGATTTGTGTAGTTGTTGGATATGGTTCTAGTTTGTTCATTTTCATTGCTCTGTGACTTCCCATTGTGCGAATAGGCCGTAACTTTATCTAGCTGTTGTTGATGGGTATTTGAGTTACTTCCAGTTTTTTGTTATTTGAACAATATTGCTGTGAACATGTTTGCATCATGTCTCCTGTGCCTGTGTGTGCTCGTATTCTCTAGAAAGGATAAGAGTATTGCAGGGCCCTGACACTCACAGATAATGTAGTCAGCCAGCATGGCCTTCCCTGCTTATGCTCCCATCACTTGGTGAGCACTCGTCTGCTCCTCCTGGTAATACTTGTTACTGTCACTTGTTTCATTTTAGTCAGGGGGATATGGATCTTATCTCGTGGTTTAATTTCCTGATTACTGAGGATGTTAATGTTCTCCATCTATTTTCCCAAACTTACAAAATACGAATTTATTTAGTCTCTTGGTTGCAATGTAAGAATAATTTTGAAATTATGTAAAAGTAAAATTGGTTGCATCATAAGTGAGTTAATGAATAGCATCACTTGCACCAAGAAGCTAAATTTCTCTTACTTATGGGGTTTTTTTTACTGTCCACACTTATAAGAGGAGTGTTTCTTGCTAATTAGCATTTCTGTGCTCTCATCCATGTTTGCTCAGTTGGATAAGAAAGCAGGGAAATATAACTGAAGCAGCATCCAATGGGGAGACAGGAGACTTTGCAACAAAGTCTGGGGGACCCTGGGCCAGTCCCCAGATTTCTGGATCTCAGTTGCCACCTGGGTTGGACAGGTGATTTATAAGTTCCCTTCTAGCCCTAATGTCTTAAAATTGTGTGATTTTTAACTTAACAACATTTTACAGTGTTAAACCTCAAATCAAATACTTTATAATTTGTGTTTTTCTACATACCCAGAGTTTCTGTGACAACAAGCAGTCCTAATAGTAGAGAGTTATTTTCCATGTGTTTGTAGAAGTAAAAATTCTTAGTGCTCTCGTGACACTATTTGGCTTCCGTTTTCCTTTGTTTAATGTCCTTTTGTTTCTGTGTCTAGCACATAGATTTTCCTATACCTTGTCCGCTTCGAGTGTTCGAAATGCTGGTAGTTCCCGAACAGGAGTACCCTCTCGTCTGTGTTGGCGTCAGCAGAGGGAGAGACTTCAACCAGGTGGTTCGATTTGAAACTGTCAACCCAAATTCTACCTCTTCGTGGTTTACAGAGTCAGGTTTGTGACTTTTACTGAGTTATTAAGGCCAGTACATATCAGTGGTTCCCAAACAGGAGTATGGATCAGAATCCCCCGGGGGCCTGCTGGCCCCCCACTGCCAGAGTTCATCTGGTAGATCTGGAGCAAGGCCTGAGAAGTTGCTCTTCTGTGTGCTCCCGGCTGATGCCGGTGATGCTGACACAGGCACCGCCCTGTCCACTGCACATACACAGGCCTCAGGCTGAGGAAAGATGATCTAAATAAAAGCAAAAACTGCATTGAGTCTATTTTCCATCATATTCTGGTAATTGAGACACAGGTACTATGCAATCACTTTAATGAATTTTTTAATGATTCGTAATTAAGATATAAATATAGCTAAACAAAAATATTTGAGGGTGCTTGAAAATCATTCTTTTGTATAATTTGTTTTCTTAAATTTTGATCTGCGTTGCCCAGTGGTGTAGCAGATCCTTTTTTCATACTAGTATCTTGGGAAATATTATTTCCAATTAATTATCTTTTTACAGAAATTTGATTATAGTTTGAAACCTCCAATCTTGTTGGTGTAGTCAGTACATACCGGTAAAACTTATGTTTCGTGGTAAATAAATCTGATTCAACTTTTTACACTTTAAAAAAAGTGACCTGAATGGTCTTTTTTTTCCTGATTTTTAAAGCACTGTGTTTATTATGGAGCTCCTTTTGATTTTTTTCCCCTTTAAAAATAACACTGCACAATGTTTTGCTGTAAAATAGACAGTGGCCATTTAAGAAGGCAATTTCATTATTTTTTTAATGTTTTATTTATTTTTGAGAGACAGAGAGAGAGAGAGAGAGAGAGAATGAGCGGGGGAGGGGAGGAGGAGGAGGCAGAGAGAAAAGACACAGAGTCTGAAGCAGGCTCCAGGCTCTGAGCTGTCAGCACAGAGCCAGACGTGGGGCTCGAACTCATGAACCATGAGATCGTGATCTGAGCCGAAGTCGGACGCTTAACCAACTGAGGCACCCAGGCACCCCAAGAAGGCAATTTTTAAAGGTCTTGCAGAGGCCTTTTGTCAGGGTCTTTGGGTTCTTAGGGAAATATTAAGAAGACAATTGGCCGATAAATATTGATTAGTCAGGAGTTTGTTGGAAGCCTAAAAGAGTGTTCACAAAAAGAAAAAAACTTAGAGTTGTGGGTCTTTGACACTGAAAAAAAGTCATCGCAAACACATTCACAAAAACCTAGAGACAATTACATGACTTCCTGAAGCCCAGGAAACTTGAAACAGCTTTCCTTTAAGGACACATTGTTGAAGGAAAACATGGCTGGCCCTTGACAATGTGATGTGGCTTCCTTGGCTCCCTCGAATTCTCTGTTCTGCATTCTCTCTTAGACACCTATCTACCCTTTCAGACAGCAGGTACACTCCTGCTTTCCTGATCTCTTCCTCCCTGCTTAATAGGCATTGTTGGGTGATTGATATTTTATTGTTAGTGGATTTCAGTTAATACCTTATTTCTCCCAAGCATTTTAATTTTAAATCCTTTTCTACTAATTGTTGAATGAAGGGCCTGATTTCTGCGCAGAAGAATTTTGTACAGCTGTGTGAGTACCTTCATTCTAAGGAGCTTCTGATTTCATTCTCTTACTGTAATGAAATCACTTTATTAGGAGTTGGATTTTTTTGTTTTTTGGAAGTTTTTTTTTGTGAATTAACATTAGATTTCCTTTTTTCTTTTTTAATATAATTTATTGTCAAATTGGCGAACATACAGTGTGTAATGTGTGCTCTTGGTCTCTGGGGTAGATTCCCGTGCTTCATCGCTTACCTATAACACCCAGTGCTCATCCCAACAATAGAAACTAAGTATGATAACTACAGTTCATCTCTGGTTTTGAGATGCTAAGGTAAAAATTGAATGAGAGAAAGTATGGTTAGAGTTTTGCATCATATGAAATTCTGAGTCATTGGTTTCCTAAACTTTGTTGCACTGTACAGCCCACCTGGGAAGTTTTAAAACTCCTGATACCTCAAGTCACATATGCCATCAATTAAATAAGAATATCTAGACGTGGCAGCTAGGCATCAGTATTTTGTAAAGATCTCCGGGTGATTCTAGTGTTTGGTAACTAATTGATACAAGCAGTTGGTAAAACCTTATTTTCCTGACTTTCTCTCTGGTATGCTAGCCTGGCTTCCTGAACTGAAGTCGATTGTATAGATATGTTCAGATTGTTAATTTTCACCCACGTATGTAAGAGCTACAAAGATCTGATTTCCAGGAGGCCTGTTCCGTGTCCTTTCAGCTCTGGTTGGTTACAGACGTACCAGGTCTAAAATACATTTGAAGGTCTAACAGCAGGCCTTGGATGTCCTAAGACTAATACTATAGGAAGTAGAAAACAGTAACTGTAGGTCATCAGACCCACTCTCAAGGACACGTAAGGCCAGAAACAAAGGCCTGTAGATCAGCAGTTTCAGTTTTGATGTTCGTACAAAGTTTGGGGTAGCCTACTTTTCACTTCGTGGAAAATCATTTAAACATTCTCAGTTTGGGGGTGCCTGGTTAGCGTCCAACTCTTGATTTCGGCTCAGGTCAGGATCTCGCAGTTCATGGGTTTGGACCCCACATTGGTCTCTGCACTGATGTCATGGAGCCTGCTTGGGATTCTTGTCTCTCCTTCTCTCTACCCCTCCTCCACTTGTGCTTTCTATATAGATACAGATACAGATCTATATCATATATATGTGTGTGTATATATATGTATATATATGTATATATTTATTTATTGATAAATAAATATAATATTTTTTTCAAAAGCATTCTCGGGGCGCCCACATGGCTCAGTCAGTTGAGCGTCCAACCTCGGCTCAGGTTATAATCTTGCGATTCGTGAGTTCGCACCCTGCGCCGGGCTCTGTGCTGACAGCTCAGAACCTGGAGCCTGCTTCAGATTCTGTGTCTCCCTCTCTCTGCCCCCACCCATGCGCATATGCACGCTCTCGCTCACTCTCTCTCTCTCTCTCTCTCAAAAGTAAACAAACATTAAAAAACAATTACAAAAAAATTCCCAGTTTATAAGAACTTTGATAAATCTTAATTAAAAAAATGATGCCTGTTTGCATTTTGATAATATTTCATACTTCTCAAAATACTTCAGTATTTCTTTTAACTCATTTGTACTTGAAGTGATTTGTTTGTCCTTCTGATTCATTCACTCAGTAAATAATTATTGCATGTGGTGCTGGACACTACCATGTGATATACAAAGCAGTCCCTGGCTTTCTGAGCTTAAAAGCAGAAATCAGTCATAACTATAATATAGAGGATTAGACTCCTGATTTCACATATGAGTGAAAATAATGACATCACCAGCAGTAATGACAATAGTTAGCATTCCAGTGAGCCCTGACTTCCTTCCGCACTTGCATCAGAGTTTAGACCCAAGCAGCCTGGCTCAGCCAGTACATATGTATAGCTAAAAATTTAAGTCTGTTTCAGATTCAGTGATGTTCAGAATTCTTGTTTTTAGGTCTCTGTGCTTTCAAAATTACTTTTTTTATGTCAGTTTATTGAGTTTGTTTGTGTTACAGATAGCCCACAGACAAGTGTTACTCACGTAACCCAATTGGAGAGAGATACCATTCTTGTATGCTTGGATTGTAAGTTTTTATTTATGAACATCTTATTTTAACACCTTCCTTTTATCTTAGTTTCTGAGTGACTCTCCCCCTCCCCGTCTCTAGGTTGTATAAAAATAGTAAATCTCCAAGGAAGATTAAAATCTAGCAGAAAATTATCATCTGAGCTCACCTTTGATTTCCAGATTGAATCAATAGGTAAGTGCAAGTTTTGTATTTCTGGTTTGATTGCAGTAAGAGCTGCTTAAAATATCTTACCTGATAATTATCTGAGATTATAGAAATATATTACTAAGAATACATTTTTTACAATACAGGGTATAATGAATATGAAGTCAACATCAGTCTTCACTTTTATACATTCTCTAAAATAGTTTAATAACTGACATCTAGAAATAATGTTGTCCTCCTTACAGATTTGACATTTCAAAAGAAATACATACCATTTTTCATAACACAGGAATTTCCATTTCCTCCAAACTCTTGTGGAGTTTCCCTATAAGTACTTTAAAATTTAGTACTTAGCGTACTCTGTTGTACTTCTGCTGTTGTATCTGCTGACCAGAGCAAAATGTGAAAATGGCAAGAAGGAGATTCCATTATCTCATTCTCACATTTTGCTGGACTACGGTGTTTTCTGAAAAAGGATTTCTTATATATTCAGTATTCTAAAATTATTACATTCCAGGGGCATGTGGATGACTTAGTTATCTGACTCTTGATTTTGGCTCAGGTCATGATTTCATGATCATGAGATCCAGCCCTGTGTTGGGCTCTGCACTGGGCATGGAGTCTGCTTGGGATTCTCTTCTTCCCTCCCTCTCTGCTCTTTTCTCTCTGTTTCTCTTTCTGTCTCTCTCTCTGCTCTTCTCTGTTTCTCTTATTTATTATTATTAAATAATAAATTTATCTATTAAATTAAATAAGTAAATATTAAAATGATTACATTCCAGAAAAATGAGGTAAAAATGATCACAGATGGTACTGGGAATATGAATGAGAGTTAATTCAGTATTTAACTAGGCACAATTTTTTTGCTCTTCATTATCAATGAAAGATATTTGCACATATATAAAGAGGGTAGGGCCAAGGACAGATAGTTCATTTGTTTTATTCCTGGTTCCGCTTTTACGGTCTCCTCCAAGTAGAATGCCCTTCTTCCAGCAAGCAAATGCTGATAATAAAATGAGAGAAATCTCTTCACGATTTTCAAGTGGAATCTGTGCGGGACGCCTGGGTGGCTCAGTTGGTTAAGCGTCTGACTTTGGCTCAGGTCATGATCTCACGGTTTGTGGGTTCAAGGCCCACATCAGGCTCTGTGCTGACAGCTCAGAGCCTGGAACCTGCTTCTGATTCTGTGTCTCCCTCTCTCCTGTGTCTGCCCCTCCCCTGCTCCTGCTCTGTCTCTCTCTGTCTCTCAAAAATAAAAAAAGTTAAAAAAAAATTTTTAATATATATAAATAAAAATAAATAAAATGGAATCTGTGCTTAAAAACTCATAGCCAAAGCCAAAGAATAAGATAAATAAAGAACAGAAACTCAAAGCAATATGTAGGCCTGCTGTGCTTCTTCTGATAAAGAAGACTAAAAGTATCCTGTAGGAAGTGGGAGCCAGAGCCTGGCTCCTTGCTTGAGGTGCCTAGTAATCAAGACTCTCCCCACATAAAGCCTGACAGCCTTATAGGAGACTGCTATCCACCCTTAAAAAGAAATAATCCCTATCCTATACAGACTATTTCAGATTACTGACAAAGAAGGAATGCTGAACAAATCAGTGTTTAACACTGATACTAAAATCAAGCAAGGTTAGTATAGAAAACAAAAGAATCCATTCTCATGAAAGCAGAATTTGAACAAATCTGAAACAAAATAGTAAATAGAACACACCATCAAGTATAATAGAGTTTATTTCAGGAAAGTAAAGGTGGTTCAGTATCAGAAAACTTGTTTATGTAATATATAATATAGCACATTAAATATTAAAAGCAAAAAGTCACATAACTTTCAGTAGATGCACAAAAAAGCATTGAGTAAAATCCAGATCATTCATGATTTAAGAAAAAACTTCTCAGCAACTTAGCAATAAAAGGAAATGTTCTTCATCTAGGAAAGCCTATTAAAAATATTCATGTTTGGGGCTCCTGGGTGGTTAGGTTGGTTGGGCATCCGACCCTTGATTTTGGCTCAGGTCATGATCTCATGGTTCATGGGATCGAGCTCCAAGTCTTGCTCTGTGCTGACAGTGTGGAGCCTTCTTGGGATCCTTCTTGGGATTCTCTCTCTCCCTTTCTGCTTCTCCCTCATGCACATGTGCATACTCTCTCAAGTAAATAAACTTTTAAAAAATATACTTAAAAAATAATAAAAAAAATATTCATGGTTTCATGGTCAGATTCTGCCATTAAAGTCGAGAACAAGATAAGAATATGTGCTATCATCACATTTGACATTGTCTTACTAGACAAGGAAACTATGAGGATTAGAAAAAAGTAAAAGATCCTTTTTTGCTGATGATATGATTATATGGACTGTATAGCTCTCTGAGTAAACTGCTGGAATTAGTAAGAGAATTCAGAGTTGCTAGATATGACTCACACCAATAAATAGCTTTTTGATATGCCAGTAAGGATCTCACTGACGATGGCAATAAAATAAGAAATTTGGAAATAAATGTAATCAAAATATGTTTAAGACCATTATCTAGGAAATTCCAAGTTATTGTTTGAAAGCATAAAAGATTTGAACAAGTGAAGAACTATACCGTGTCTGTGAATATGAGAAAGGTGTCAGTTCTTTATAAGTTAAACCACAAATTTGGTTCGTTTAAATAAAAATCCCGGGGCGCCTGGGTGGCTCAGTTGGCTAAGCATCTGGCTTTGGCTCAGGTCATGATCTCGCGGTCCCTGAGTTCGAGCCCCGCGTCTGGCTCTGTGCTGACAGCTTGGAGCCTGGAGCCTGATTCGGATTCTGTGTCTCTCTCTCTCTGCTCCTCCCCTGGTTACTCTGTGTCTCTCTCTCAGAAATAAATAGACATTAAAAAACATTTTTTTTAAATCCCAATAAAGTGATTTGTGCCACATGATAAGCTGATCTAAAAATTCATGTGACACACAAAAATAAATTCAAAATGGATGAAAGACCTAAATGTGAGACCGGAAACCGTCAGAATCCTAGAGGAGAAAACAGGCAGCAACCTCTTTGACCTCAGCCACAGCAACTTCCTACTTGACATGTCTCTGAAGGCAAAAGTGAACTATTGCAACCTCATCAAGATAAAGAGCTTCTGCACAGCAAAGGAAACAATCAACAAAACTAAAAGGCAACCAACGGAATGGGAGAAGGTATTTGCAAATGACATACCAGATAAAGGATTAGTATAAAAAATCTATAAAGAACTTACCAAACTCAGCACCCGAAAAACAATCCAGATGTGAAGAAATAAGCAGAAGACACGAATTGACACTTTTCCAAAGAAGACATCCATTTGGCAGACATATGAAAAGATGCTCAATATCACTCATCATCAGGGAAATATAAATCAAAACCACAGTGAGATACCACCTCACACCGGTCTGAGTGACTAAAACTAACAACTCAGGAAACATCAGGTGTTGGCGAGGATATGGAGAAAGGGGAACCCTCTTGCTGTGTTGGTGGGAATGCAAACTGGTGTATCCACTCTGGAAAACAGTGTGGAGGTTCCTCCAAAAATTAAAAATAGAACTGCCCTACGGCCCAGCAATTGGACTACTAGGAATTTATCCAAAGGATACAGGAGAGCTTATTCAAAGGGACATGTGCACCCCAGTGTTTGTAACAGTGCTATTAACAATAGCCAAATTAAGGAAAGAGCCCAAATGTGCTTCAACTGATGAATAGATTAAGAAGATGTGGGGTGTGTATGTATATATGTGTATATATATATATACATACACACATACATACATACATACACAATCGAATACTACTCAGCGATGGAAAAGAATGAAATCTTGGCATTTGCAACAATGTGGATGGAACTAGAAGGTATTATGCTAACCAAACTAAGTCAGTAAGAGAAAGATCTCATGATTTCACTCATATGTGGAATTTGAGAAACATAACAGATGATCATAGGGGAAGGAAGGATATAAATAGAAAGGGAGGCCAACCATAAGAGACTCTTAAATACAGAGAACAAACTGATGGTTGATGGGCATTAAGGAGGGTGCTTGTTGGGATGAACACTGGATGTTGTGTGTAAGTGATGAATCACTGGAATCTATTCCTAAAGCTAAGACTATACCGTATGTTAACTAACTTAAGAATAAATTTCTTTAAAAAAAAAAAAAGGAAAAAAAATAAAAATTCATGTGAAAGAGTCAAAGGCCAAGAACAGTAAAATAAATTTGGATGAATACTTGCCCTACTCAGTATTGGAACTTTTATAAAGCTATAGTGATTAAGACAGTGTGGGATCAGACGGATAAAAAAGTAGAAGAGTGGCACCAGAAGAGAAGGCTCAGAAGTGGACCTACATGTAAATGGAAATTTATAGCATAAATATGTCAATGGAAAATGGTGGACTGTTCAGCAAATGATGGTGATGCAATTGCTTATCTGTAGGAAATAAAATTAGATGTCTTCCTCACTGAATACACACAAAAATATGTATTAAATATGTAAATATTAAAAGCAAAACTAAAATTTTTAAAAAGTATGCCTGTGTCCCATTAATTCTGTTTCTAGAATTAGAAAAATTTGCACATGTATTAAAGAAGAGGTACAGAATGTTTATTACAGATCAAAAACTTAGAATCAGTTCAAATGTTCACCATACCCCATGTATGAAAGTCGGAAACATTTGATACAAAGTTTGATATTGTGTAGTAATAGTAAAAACATGCATGAGAATGACAAGCATCAAATTTATAATAGTGGATACGTCAGGGAGAAAGGAAGGCCTGGAATGGTCGGGGCCAGCTGCTCGGGCTGTACTCAGGTGCTGGCTGAATTTGGTTGTATTTTAAACGAAAGGCATATAATGGCAAAATGTCAGGATTTGAGAGTTGAATGGTAGATACATATGTTTCTGTGCTCTTCTCATGTTTTTCGGTATGTTTGAAATATTTTGTAATGTCATTTTCTCAAAACAAAAAATTTCTGTAACAAAACAATATTTTCAATGAATCTTCTTTTTTCTTGCCAAAAGATGAATCAGTTCTGTCTGGTATATGCATATTTTTAATTTCAAAAGTAAAGATGCCATGTAAACATGGAATAGTGACATTAGTTCTTAGTGGAAGTACTGCTGTGCAAGATAGAGGGACAGAATGATGCTTATCAGTTGAACTTTTGTACTATTAACAGTAACTGAGCTGTTCTTGCCTGCTAGTTTGCCTACAAGACAGTGTGCTAGCTTTCTGGAAACATGGAATGCAAGGTAGAAGTTTTAGATCTAATGAGGTAAGTAGTCTTTTAAAAATTATGTCCATTAAATAGGCATGAAACTATCAGATTCTACTTCAAACAATTTTCTTTAACTTTGCAAAGTTCCTAATGGATATGAGGAATACTTGATATGCTCGCTGTTGATGTTCAATGTATTCAGTCTGGTGACGAGGTTCATAGCGTGTGCTCTGCAGCCACCTCTCTTTCTGCATTCACCCAAACGACTTCAGTGCGCATTTTGTGTGATACTCACTTTTATATTCGGGACAAGAATTTCCTAATACTGCTAAAAGTGATTTCCTCGCAGCTCTCCCAACTCTCCCAGCCCATCCCTTGGAACAAGAGTGCAGATGCTGGCTCTCCCCGTCTTGAGGCACCATTTCTACTTTGGATTTCAGAAATGATGACCAGAGCAGGCTTATAAGTCAAGGATCCCACATTCCTCTCCAGCCACCTTGCCTCCTATTTCTCTTACCCTCCTTCACTTGGCATTTATAAGATTCTTTGCCCCTTTTTCTTCCTACCTAAATTTAACTCCAGGAACGATTTAACTCGCAAGTCTTGTGAGTCAGTTCAGCTCACCATTTCCACCAGAGAGTGCTGGGGTTACAGACATTGTACTTGGCCCCGAGAATATTATAGGCAAGTGAAACCAGAAACTCTCCCAGTACCCCCAAATCAGTCTCAGCAGTATAACTTTCACTTGAACATTAGAGGGAAACGAAAACCTTCAGCTCCTCAAGCAAGAAAGCTCGTTTATGCCCCAGTCTGTCATTCTGAGCTCAGAGCATTTCTGCTAACCAAGTGGGCAGTGTAGTAGAGCGACCGTCAGCATGAATTCCAGAGTTGCGACACCAGGTTCGTTTCTCCGCCCTGCAGTTTAGTACGTGTAGCCGTGGCGTGTCACTTAGCTCCTTTTCATTTTCAAATGGGAGATAACAATCATACTTATTACTTCATGGGATGATTAAGGGAAAGGAAACATGCGATGTGATTGGCATAATGCCTGATTTACATTAAGTATTCGATAAAAATCCAAGGGGCGCCTGGCTGGCTCTGTCGGTACAGCATTCGACTTTTGATCTTAGGACTGTAAGTTTGAGCCCCACGTTGAGTTGCAGAAGTTACTTAAAAATAAAATCTTAGAGAAAATACAGTTTGGGCTAATACGTTCCTAGCAGTAATTCCCACAAGAGGGTTCACTTCTCAGGAAGATGTTTTAAAATCATCTGTGGAAATTGAACAGGGAATTAAGAACAGTCAACAACTAATAAACACTAGGCAGAGAAAGAAAAGCACCATAGGCAGCATACAAGAGAACAGTTTTTACAAAAAGACAAGGTTGCCCCCAAAATCACCTGAGGGGCTTCTTCAAAGTGCGCCGGTAGCCCTTACTGAGTACTGCTTGTCCAAAAACATGTCGGAGATCAGTCATGAGCACGATTACTGAAGTGAGCATGTTGTATCCTTCAGGTGTGCTGGGTTCCAAAAGAGTTGAGAATCCCTGATGTTTCCAGAATAACTAATTGTAGAGGTACTAATGCAATGGGGAGAAGTTACTGCCATTATAATTTGAAATGCTTCGCATTCAATAAGCAAAAGGAGTGGGTTTTTCTTTCTTCTGTAGACATATCTTTAACTCTCCAGCTGGTAATCGGTCACACTGAAGACTTCCTGAAGGCTGTATGCCATCAGAAAACACTATTTCAAGAGACTGGGGCGGGGGTGGGGGGCGGTGGATATGGGAAAGAAAAATCCTCTGTTGAGCACTCCCTTAGCTAGGCATTATACCCACTGATACTTTTAAGAATACTGCACAAGACTACCGCAGAGTAGATATTTTCTCTCCTGTTTTGCAGAAGACAAAACCATTTGCAACAAAATTACGTACCTTGCCCAGTGTCATAGCTAGTAAGTGGGATTCAAATTCCAGTCTTGAGTTCGTCCCATCATGCCACACTGCAGCCTTTTAAAAGTAAAAGGGCCCGATCAAAGTGGCCTGCTGCTGCAGTGGCCTTGCTGTTAGCATTAACCTAACTGACAAAAGGTTTTTGTTAAATAAATGGACTGGGTGCTTGCTTTTAAAGTTTTCCCTTGAGGTCTAGAATTTTGTTTTGTTTTGTTATGTTTTTATTTAACTTCCGGTTAGCTAACATACAGTGTAATAATAGTTTCGGGAATAGAATTTAGCAGTTCATCACTTACATGTAACACCCAGTACTCATCCTCATCGTAACAAGTGCGCTCCTTAGTATCCACCACCCATTTAGCTCCTCCCCCCGCCCACCTCCCCTCCAGCAACCTCAAGGTCTGTAATTTAATAAGTACATGGTTTTCCTATTCTCCTATTTTAGGATTTATTCAAAATTAGCCATGTTTTTCCTAGGCTAACAAATTGACGTATCTCTGTGCTGACTTAACAAGTTAACAGTCATAGAGGGATCTGTTTTCATCTTAGGAATTATGTTTCTTTTCGATAGAGTTATAAATTAAATGCCCATATAAGATTTTGTGCCTTTAACTTTGGAAATTAAATTTATATTTTAATTGAACAGGTAACACAAGAAATTTCAGATAACACAAGAATTTTTAGGCTGCTTGGATCCGACAGGTATGGAAAGGGGTTGTACTAAAAACATAGTACTAAATGTGTTTTATAAAATCCAGCATGAAACTGATTTCATTTTCAAGGGAATTGAAATTTCTACAGTAATATATTCAACATTGTATTTTTCACACCAAAGAATCCCCAAGTCAGGAAGTTATAAAGCCTTTGAGAATGTACCTGCTGTTCCAAGTAACAGGAATATATAGATCTGTCAGTACTAATTTTGCATTACGGTGCTGTCCAAAGCGTGATTTACAGCACAAGAAAGAAGAAATACCATATGCTGACAAATAAAACTTTTTGGTTTTAGCGCCAGATAGAATTTTTAGGTTCTATTCTGATATATTTCCTGTTTCTTGAATGACAGATTGTTCTATACTTTATGAGAATTAAGTTCCCCCAAATTATTCCAAACACAGGTTTACCCACCCCCTGCTCCCTGACTCTTAAAACAGCACTGGCTTAGAGGTGGGAGGTGGTGGGCAGCAAAATTACTTACCGGAGCTGGAATTGGTTCTTTAACTATAATGATTTGCAAATGATGGTCTGCCCACAAATCAAATAAACAGTGTTTTATAGAGGCATAAAATGAAGAAGTAATGGAAACTGTCTGCTGACATTAGTTTTCAAGAATAACTTTGTTCTGCTACATGTTTTTTTGTTTATTACTTTTAGGGTCGTGGTTTTGGAAAGTAGGCCAACTGATAACCCCACAGCAAATAGCAATTTATACATCCTGGCGGGTCATGAAAACAGTTACTGAGAAATGTTGTGCTTTGACAGTTAACGCCAGAAAAGAAGGACACTACCGCGGCAACATTAACGAATGCTTGAAGCTGTACAAAGGCTGCAGTGACCTGGCTTCAGTTACTTGTAATTTATTGTGGCATGAGACAAGATGGGGGAAATTTCTGTTTTAAGTGGTATGGATATATTTAGCATATTGAACCACACAAGTGCTTAATTCATTGTTAATGTAATCTTTGTACATATAGGCAGTATTTTTCTGTGAAACTTCATATTGCTGAAGACATACACTAAGAATTTATGTAGATAATGTACTTTTATGAGATGTACAAGTGAGTGTCTTATCTGTACAGATGTAAATGTTGATGAAAAATGCAATTGGGGTTAATATTTTAAGAATTCTTTAGTATATTCTTGGGTGTGGCTATATTACAAAACGGGATGCTGGCAATGAAACAGTACATTTAACACTATTGTATTTTTATTATATGTAATTTAGTAATATGAATATAAATCTTGTAACTTCCAAATTGTAATGGAGGCTATAATCATTTTATAATCTTGTTTTTAATTTTAATGCAAGTACACTGGTGTTTATATTTGCACAGAGTATTGATACGTGATGTATTAAGTCACAAAAGTAAGCTGTGACAATGTCAATATGCATTTGGCCCCACAACATCTTTTTTAAATGTCTTTGGATTGTTTTGTATGTGAAACAAACCAATTAACCACCTGTTGTAGTAACTGGTCTTTTTATATTTAAGCAGAATCCTGTAAGATTGTTTGTGCTTAAAAATATACCTTTGAAAAAATTTTGAATCAGAGAATAGCGGTACCGATAATAGTGACGCTGCAATTGTTGTCAGAATTACAGTGTGCACAAAGAATAAATCAGCGTTATTAGAGTCCACACTAAACATTTCATATAGTCACGTTGAAGAACTGTAACATTCCATCGAGTGGAGTGGTTCAAATTTCTAGTGGGATTTTTACTTTGGTTGGCCTTATTTTATGCTCGTTTTCCTATTTCTTTTGACTTAGAGTATTAATACATGGCCAAAATAATTTAGTTACTACCTCATATAAACAATATAATGGTTACTACACATCACAGGAACTTAGCTTTGGTTTAAAGTCATTTTTGATTGCTTTTTTCCAATGGAATATGTATATACCAAGTTTTAGCAAAAATGCACACTCTGGCTCTTTTTTGGTATATGTTCTTTATATTTTAATGTGGGTATATACACTAGGAACAAACTAAATTGTGATTTATGGTCTTCACTTATTTTAATTGATAATGCTTTTAAATATGTTTTTGATTGTACATAGTGTAAAATAAACATGTTTTTTAACACACGGTTGTACAGTAGCTTGTTATCTGGCTTAATCTGTATAGAGTAAGACTAAAATATATTAAGGAGAAAAAAACGTTTACTTATTCTGCATACCCATTCTGGTCCCTCCGATCATATTTTTATTTGATCTGTCATCTCAGTTTCATAAAGGGGCATCATCTATAGAATCTTCAACTTTCTGATGAGGAAGATCAAAACATCCATAGTCTTAGGAAGCAGGTGTCGGCAAACATTCCTCATCCCAATCCTGCTCACCATCTGCTTTTTGTAAATAAGGTTTTATTGGAACACCACACCACATACTCGTTTATGTGTTGTCTGTGGCTGGATTTGCTGTACAGTGACTGAGGTGAGTGGTTCCGAGAAAGCTGTATGGCTTACAGAGCCTTAAATATTTACCAACTGGCCCTTTATAGAAAATGTTGCCGACTCTTGGGTTACAGAAAGGAAGGGGACAGTGTTGGGGAATGCAGTTCTGGAGGTTAAGGAAGGGGACACTTGGGTGGGAAGAACTGGATTGTGTGTCATGAGGCGCCATTTCTACTCTTGCTAGTCTCACTACCCTTCTCTGTGACTTTAGGTAATTTACTTGACTCTAGAACAGTTTCCTTATTTAAAAACATGACTCTAAGTCATATAGGTATAACATTATCATCAGTTTGTTGAAAAACAGAGACTCATGGAGTTGATTTTCAAGAAATCAAGAGCTGTTCTTGGCATTTATTGACAAGGCTGTCGATCCTTTTTCTGGGCCAGTTTTTTTCTAGTTTCCGAGTCCTATATGTTACATAAAGGGTCACATCTCAAAAAAGATTCAACCGTCATATTTAATTGTCAAACAGAATTCTTCCCAGAAATGCAACTGGTTTGTAGGTCACTCATGGGCTTTTTAAAAATGTGGACCCCTGGAATCACTCCCTGGGGATGAGGCCCAGTGACATATTATTTTTATAAAGTTGTACAGATTATTCTGATGTGCAGCCCCTGTGTGGGAAACACTGGTTGACTTGAATTTAAATCAGTTTTCTGAGGGTGGTCCAAGGATCACATGCCTCAGAATAATCTGATGACCCTTAAAAATGCAACTTTGTAGCTCTACCTGGTAAGTTTTGACTAAGGATCTTTATTCACTCAAAAGGAAAAGAGCCACTCACCTAAATGTTGGAAACTATTTCATCTTCATTAAACTATCTTGTGAGCTAGTTTCTTAGACATTAGTGTTGAGATGAGATTGGTTGTTTCTGGGCCCATTGCCATCATTCAGCTTGCAAGTGCGCCACTGATTTCAGAAGAGATCAGGAAATAAAGAACAAATAGCAGTTTTCACCATTGTTAGAGATGAAAATGTGTGCTATACAAAATACTAGGTAAGCACTAAGAGTCTGACTTGAGGGAATATGGTAAGTGCCCAGGGCTGTGTGCCAGGTGGCTATCCTACATGCTTTATATAGATTCTCCCACTAGAGCACCACAGCAGCCCAGTGAGTAGGTATTGTTAATGCTCTTTCACAAATGAAGAAACAGGCACATACAGCTTAAATAACTTGCCTAAGAAAAGCTGGTAAGTGATAGAGCTAGGATTTAAACCCAGGCCACTTGGTTCAAAGTGCATACTCTTTTAAGTACCATACTAAAGTATGTATTCCACAGAATACAAGCAATATATATATCCACTGCCCTCTAAAATATAAGCATTTCCCCCCCAGGAAATTAGATTTATTTTCACCAGGAGTTGGATTCCAAATTCTGACTCTCACTGTGTCTTGCAACAAGAGAAATTAACTTCCTGTCTTAATTTATTTTTGCTTTGTCAGCATTTTCTTTATTCAAAGTGTTTTATATTAGAATAAGGATTTACATAAAATTACAACTAAAGCTTATTAAGTCAGTCTAGTCAAAACTCATTGCAAAGACGTGTGTGTGTGTGTGTGAGAGAGAGAGAGAGAGAGACTCCATTATTTAACCAACTTCTATTGATAACTTTCAGTGTATCCAGACACTTCACTGGCACTGGAGAAAAGATGGAAAAGGCGGCATTTCCAGTATTCAAGGAGCCCATTTGGTTGAAAAGCAATAAAGGTACAAAAGGCTGCACCGAATTCTGCTTTGGGAGAAGGAAAGCCTTTATGCAGAAAGTTCTATATAATCCAGGTTGTTGATGGATGAATAGTTTATGAAGTGCAGGAGAAAAGGGTAGCAAGCTGTAGGCTAGATCTTGAATGCAGGTGCAAGGAACAGTGGTGATACATGCAGCTGAGTTTAAGGTGCCTGGAGCACAGCAACAGGGCATGAAGCTAGAAAACAGGTTGGGCCTGACTGTAGAGGGCTTCCCCACGAGAAAGGAGCTCTAGTAGTCTATAGTTTCAGGAACTTCATAGATGGAACACAAGACCATGGAAACAGGCCGCTGGGTTTGCGCGTAGTGATCACCTGTGTCCTTACTAAGAAAATTTTCTACAGCATGATGAAGGCAGAAATGGGTAGATGTGAGTTTAGGTAGATTTGAGGGTATGCTTGGTCTTGAAGGAGAAAGGAGATAAACATTTCTGGCTTTGTTTTCTAAGCAAATGAAGGCAATGGAAAACTGAAGATGAGAAAAAGGGAGTAGAGCGACCTGAAGGAAGAAGGGGAAGTATGGCCACCCCAATCCGGCATGATGGGGAGCATTGTATTGATGCTAAACAAAGTATGTATGTGCTCATTAACATAGCATTTTTAAGTTCCTGTTTGGAAACAAGAAGAGTAAGCTTTGGCAAAAATGATACTGTCCAGCGTTCATCACATTATTTGCCTGACTTGCTTCCTCACTGGCTGGCAAATTGGTCTCTCTCTGAATCAGCTCCACATACTACTACCCTGCTCGCTGAATTATGAAAACGGCAGCAACGTGTACCATAGCTAATAGCTGCCTGTCACGGAAAAGCCTCCAGAAGTTTGCTGAAAAGCTATTTGGACAAAAGCAGGACTGAAAAGTACTAATAACAGAGGATCTGACAAACTGAAGGTCTCTGCCCGGGCAAGGAAACAGCCTCATTTCAACGTTTACATGCGCTTAATTTTAGTGCTCCTGAGGACTCGGAGAGGAACAGGACTTCGTACAATCAAGTGCTACTGGACAAGTAGCTTAAATATTTCCTGAGAGCCTTCTTCGGGGCCCCTTCGGGGTTCCAGAGAAGAAGCTTCTCCTGTGTCTGCACTACGACGTTGCGGCCCTGCCAGACGTTGCCCACCGACACAAGGCGGCGGGGCCACGGCTTCCCCGGCAGCAGGTGCGGCGGCGGGGGCGGGGGGACCGCTCCGGAAGTCGCCCTGCCCGCGCGCCCTGAGCGTCCGGTTGCCCGGGAGACGCCGTCGCCGTGCGGGTGGCTGCCTGCACACAACGACCCCGGCCGGGTTGGGGCCGCTCGGGGCTGCGCGAGATTACGTCGCCGCCGTCCGGGTCCGCGCCGTAAGTGGAGGCGCTAGCGGTGGGTCGGGGGCCTGCGGGCTGGCGCGAGGGGCTGATGGCGAGAGAAGTGGGGTCTGCTCGCACGCTCCCAGAGAAGGGAGAGTTCCCGAGGGCAGGGGAGCGGGCTGCCTTCCCTTCTGGTAGCCTCCGGAGGGACGGGGAGGGTGGGGGCGAGGGGCTAGAGGTGACAGGGTGCTCCCGCCAGCCTCACGCCCCACCCGCTGCGGCTCCCTAGGAGCTAGAGGGAGATGCGGTCCTGGAGTGGCGAGCGGCGGCGGGAAGGTGGCAGAGCGGCGGCGGGGGCGCACCCGCGCTTTGGGAGACCCTTGTGTGGCCGAGAGGCTGGACTGCCATTGAAGGGTCGAGACCTCTTCAGAGGCCTGGAAATAAAGAGGACTATGCCACGCTTCCAGATATGCGTACAGATGAAATGTGGTGGTTGTTTTGTTTTTTTTTTTTTAAACAAAATTAGTTTCTTGGGTTATATAAATTATATGGTCTTCTGGTTTCCTGGGGAGTGCTTTCAATTCATCTGTGCCATCACCAAGACAAGCTTATTAACAGGTGTGTGTACTTTCGAGGTTCTGTAATTCAGGGTTATGTTCATAAGATAGATGCAGATGGGTCTTGTAGCCCACTTTCCGGGTCAGTTTTATAAAGACGAGTACTGCAAGTTTGGTTGCACTGGAAACACTACTAACAACATAGCACATGGTGAGCTGAAGTCTGCAGAATCCACCTGGTCTGGCCTGGTCTTGAAAAGGTCTCCTTTCCCCCTAATTCCTAACGCCACCATTTACACCAGTTTCTTATAAACTTCAGGAAATGTGTCAGTATTTTTTCACCCCATTACTCTCCTGTTTCTTAATTTTGTTTTTCTTCCCCCGGCGCATTCAATAGGCTTGCTTGAGCCCTCAGGACCTGCTTTGTGATACAACCATGGAAAACAATCTGCCTCCCAGTGTTTTCTCTGTTTCTGTATGCATCATTTCCTTAAGACTAAGGAAATTAAAAAGAAAACTTTCAAAGAATTTAATGATCCACTCAAGTATCGTATCCATCTTTCTGTATTTACCAGTGGGCCTAAGTGTATATCTGTTTTTACCTTTGTGCACAGAACTTCATGAATTTAACAGATATTTGGTAAATTGTGAAGTCAGGAGACCCCATAGCCAAGAGATATATATATATTATATATATTATATATATATTATATTATATATATATTATATATTATATATATTATATATATATTATATTATATATATTATATATATTATATATATTATTCTCTCTCTCTATATATATATATATAGATATAGAATATATCTATATATATATAGAAGGTCACTAAGGACAGTGAAAAATATTTTCAACCAATTTCATCTATTCCCTGGCAATAGCTATATCACTGCTTAATCTTGATTTCCTGCCCAGATACTATATTAACAACCAAAACGTGATTATTTCCTTTGCTTAAAAGAGAGTGATTTCACATAATTAGCAGAAAGGTTAGAGAATAAAATTACGGAAGGACTTCAATAGGTTGAGCACCTGCCATGTGCCAGCCGATGGGCTAAGGATGCAAGTCGGATGTAATGAATAATGCGTAAAAAAGGAGTGGGGAAGTCATGAACACAGTATGTGTGCAGAGAAAGATTGGGGTTGGGGAAGGCTAAGAGAAAGGACATTTGAATTGAATTGCAAAAGATGAGGATTTCAGGGTCAGACCTTCCCAGCAGTGGCATAAGCAGAGACAGATCTGAAAATGTCTGGGGAAGAATCTGAGGAGCATCGTGGGAAAGGTCCATTGGGACCAGAGTGTAAAGGACTGTAAATATCATACTGTAATCTGAACTTTATTCTGTGGCATTAGAGGCCATAGGACATTTCTGAGGAAAGACAACATCTGAGGATATTGATGTTTGAGAAAGATGTCTTTGGTGTAATGGAAGTTGATATGCAGGAGAAAAGTGAGTTAAGACACTTCAGTCCCACCATATATAGGTTTTTTAAATAGCTGCATTTTGATATAATAATTTCAAACTTGAAAGAATAGTACAATGAACTCCCATACATCTATGTGATTCATTAATTATGCTCCATTTGTCTTATCATTTCCTTCCTGTCTCTCCATGTATAAATACATGTATATTAATTTTTCTGTCTGTACCTTTTGAGAGTAAGCTACAGACATCATGCCCCTTTACCCTTATGTATAGTTCAGGTATATTTCCCAAGAACTAGGCCATTTTCTTACATAACCACAGTACGGATTACATAAATCAGGAAATTCAGTACCTATTCCACAGTCAATATTTAATTTTTTGTTTTTACATTTATTTTTTTTTTAATTTTTTTTAACGTTTATTTATTTTTGAGACAGAGAGAGACAGAGCATGAACGGGGGAGGGTCAGAGAGAGGGAGACACAGAATCCGAAACAGGCTCCAGGCTCCGAGCTGTCAGCACAGAGCCCGACGCGGGGCTCAAACTCACGGACTGCGAGATCATGATCTGAGCCGAAGTCGGCCGCTCAACCGACTGAGCCACCCAGGCGCCCCTTACATTTATTTATTTTTGAGAGACAGAGAGAGACAGAGCACAGCGGAGGAGGGGCAAAGAGAGAAGGAGACACAGAATCTGAAGCAGGCTCCAGGCTCTGAGCTGTCAGCACAGAGCCCAACGCAGGGCTCGAACTCACAGACTGTGAGATCACGACCTGAGCCGAAGTCAGACACCTAACCAACTGTGCCACTCAGGTGGCACCACAGCCGATATTTAGATTTCATCAATTAGCCCAAGTATAATTCTTTATAGTTATCCCATTCAAAAATTCAATTTAGCATCACACATTGCATTGCATTTCCTTTTCAATCTTTTTAGTCTCCTTCATTCTGGAACAGTTCTTTGACCTTTGTCTTTTATGACCTTAACATTTTTTTAAGAACACGGGCCAGTTATTTGTAGGATGCCAAAGTAAATTTGTCTACTGTTTCCTCGTGATCCGATTCAGGCTTTGCATTTTGGGCAGCAGTACCACTGAGGAGATGCTGGGTCCTTCTCAGGGGTACATTTGCCTTTTCTAGAAATTTCATGTAAATGGAATCATATAATATGTGTGTGGGTGGGGAGCTGTCTGGCTTCTTTCACATAGCATATGTTTTCAGTTTTATTTTTTTATGCGCATCACACTATAGTATGAATCAATACTTTCCTTTTAATGCTGAACAAGTATATCATTGCATGGATTTTCATTCATTAGTTGATGGGCATTTAGATTGTTTTTAACGGGAGCTCTTATGAATAATGATATTATAAACACTTGCATACATGTCTTTGTATAGACCTATTTTTATTTTTCCTGGATAGATACCAAAGAGCGGAAGTGCTGTTTCTGTTTAACTTTTATTTTAAATTTGTGTTTAACTTTTAAGATATCACCAAACTGTTTTCCAATGGGACTGCGCCATTTAGCCTTCCTACCATTAATGTGTGAGAGTTCCAGTTTCTATGCATCCTTATCAATCCTGGATATTGTCACTCTTTGTCTTTTACTCCTTCTGGTGGGTACATAGTGGTATCTTATTGTGGTTTTAATTTACATTTCCTAATGACTAATAGCATCCTTTCATGTGCTTATTAGACATTCATATATCTTCTCTGGTGAAATATCTATTCAAATCTTTTGTTCATTTCTGGGGTGACTGGCTGGCTCAGTTGGTAGAGCATACAACTCCTGATCTTGGGATCATGAGTTCAAGCCTCATGTTGGGGGTAGAGTTAACTTAAAATCTTTTGTCCATTTTTAAGTTGGGTTATCTGGCTGCCTGATGAGTTGTAAGAATGCTTTATGTATTGTGGATACAGATCCTTTTCTTTTTTTTTTAATATTTATTTTATTTTTGAGAGAGAGAGACAGAGTGTGAGCAGGCAAGGGGTAGAGGCAGAGGGAGACACAGAATCTGAAGCAGGCTCCAGGCTCCAAGCTGTCAGCACAGAACCCAACTCAGGACTCTAAATCACAAACCGTGAGATCATGACCTGAGCTGAAGTCGGACACTTGACCGACTGAGCAAACCCAGGCGCCCCATGGATACAAATCCTTTATGTAATGTTTTCTTTAGGCTCTGTCTTGTTTTTTCATTTTCTTACTGGGTCAGTTTTTTTGAAGAGCAAAAGATTTTAATTTTGATGAATTCCATTTTATCATTTTTTTTCTTTTATGTGTCATGCTTCTGGTGTTGGATCTTAGAAATCTTTGCCTAAGTTAAGGTCACAAAGATTTTTCTCTTAATTTTTGCTAGAAGTTGTATAGTTGTAGCTCTTACATTTTGATCTGTGATGCATTTTGAGTTAGTTCTGGTATATTGTGTGAGGTACTTAAGTTTTTTTGTTTTTGTTTTTATTTTATTACATATGTACACCAACTGTCCTAGCATCATTTGTTGAAATGATTGAAATGATTGAAAACAATCTTCTTTTTTCATTGAATTGCCATCGCATCTTTGTGAAAAGCAATTGACTATAAATAAAAGGGTCATTTCGTGACTGTCCGTTCTGTTTCACTGATACATATGTCTGTCTTTATGCCAGTACCATATTCTTTTCATTGACTCTAATTTTATGGTAAAATTTGAAGTCAGGTATTGTAAGTCTTCCAGTTTCTTTTTATTCCAGTTGCTTTAGCTGTTCTGGGTACTGTGAGTTTCCATACCAATCTTGGGTTCATCTTGTCAATTTCTATCCCCCAAAAAGAGTCTGTTGGGAATCCATTTTTGTTGTTTTTATTGACTTGTTCTCCCCCACCCCCTCCCCCCCACCGCCCTTGAGTATCAGAAACACTTTCCTTTTGCTTAGCATCCCTCATAACGTTTTAATTGGAAACTGGGCATTTCAGATAATACATCAATGCTGGATTCCAGTTTTCTCCACTGAGGATTTTTTTGTGGGTTGGTTTTTGTGTTTGCAAACTGCCTGTATTCTAGAATCTACCTCCCTCCAAATGTGTGACTGTTGATGTCTGTGTTCAGTTTTTTAATTATTTTAGCCTGGCTTTCTAGGACTCACCACTGTCTGCATAGTTTGGTGGTCACCAATAATTTGAGCAGCAGTGGTACTTAAACACCTCTAGGCATAATCCTTCATCCTCTTCCAGTGGACCAGTGCGTGGGTTGGGCAGCGCATTCAGAGTTCAGTCAGCCCTCAAATCTGCCTCAGGACCCTACTGGGTCTTCCCTCTGTATGCCTCAGAGTTTCCCAGTTAGCCAGAGATATGTGGAAAGCCAAACTACCCCTTCTGGGGCTCTTCCATGATCTTCCCATAAATGTTTGGCTAGTCTGCAGCTCACTCCACCTGGAAGTACATCCTTAGGCTTACAAAGCTGTGGGGCTTTCCCCCGTTGGTTTCCTACTGAATTTTACTGACAGTCCTGTCACGGGTTTTCAGCCTGTCATGGGTGTGAGCCATATCAAGCACATTTTCCCTTGGAGTAAGGCTTCTGGTTCATGGCCAGTTCACAGTAGTTGTGGCGGTGCCCCTGCTGAGCTGGGGGGATGAGGGTAGAGGAGGAATGGCAGCAGGTCCAGGCAGAAGCCACAGACCCCCATTGTTCTTAAGTGGAATTCTAACTGATCATGAATAAGTACCTCTCAATTTGTTTTTTACCTTTGGTTGATTTCCAGAGCCCCCAAATTGTTATGGGTTGGTTCGGGCTTTCATTTTACTTTTTTGACAATTTTCCCTGGCCTTGTGTTTTCGGGAGAGAATTTACCAACCTCTTTACCCCACAGTAGTCAAAGTCTGACCCCTGGTGCTTTTTTGTGGGATTTTTAAAAAATAAACTTTCTTTATTTCTTATGCAGAAACCACTTTATTTTTTTTTTAATTTTAATGTTTATTTTATTTTTGAGAGAGAGAGAGAGAGAGAGAGAGAGAAAGCATGAGCAGGGGAGGGGCAGAGAGAGAGGGAGACACAGAATCCGAAGCAGGCTCCAGGCTCTGAGCTGTCAGCACAGAGCCCGATGCGGGGCTTGAACCCACAGACTGGGAGATCATGACAGACCCTTAACCAACAGACACTTAACTGACTGAGCCACCCAGGTGCCCCAGAAGCCACTTTAAATTCTCAATCTTTAATCAGGTAAATTTTCGTAAATGGTATTTTTCTAGAAAATTATCCATTTCATCTAAGTTTTTAAATACATTTTTATAGATGCCTGCATGGGGCACCTGAGTGGCTCAGTTGGTTGAGTGTCTGACTTCAGTTCAGGTCATGATCTCACAGTTCGTGAGTTCCAGCCCTGCGTGGGGCTCTGTGCTGACAGCTCAGAGCCAGGAGCCTGCTTTGGATTCTGTGTCTTCCTCTCTCTCTGCCCTAACCACCCTCCCTTTCTCTCTCCAAAATAAACACTTAAAAATAAATAAATACATAAATAAATAAAAATATAGATGCCTGCAAAGTAGACTCATGATTTTTGAAAAAAAAATTGTTCTGTTTTATTACCTCTTATTATTTCTTATTTTGTATATTCATTCTTTCTCCCTTTTTTCTTGAATAAGGTAGTTATAGGTTTGTTTAATTTTTTTTAAGGAACTAGGATTTGGGTTTATTAATTAGATCTATTATTTCTGAATTCTCTATTAATTTCTGCTTCAATGTTATTGTTTCTCGTGCTTTATTTTGGTTTATTTTGTAGTTCTTTTTTAGATTATTGCATTTATTTATTATTTTTACTCTTTTATCTTTTCTTCTATATTGTTTCAATCCCTGGATTTTTTCTCTCAATTTCTATATGTCAGGGTGTCTCAATCATGGCATTATGAACTTTTCAGATAGACCATTCTTCTTGTGGGGCTCTGTCCTGGGATAAATATTTAGCAGCATTCCTGGCCTCTACATACTCATAACAATCAAAAATGTCTCCAGACATTGAAAAATTCCTCTGAGGAACAAAATGACCCCCAGTTGAGAACCCCTGCTTTAAATGTATCTCATTGATTTTGATATGTAGTGTTTTCATTATTTTTTTTTTAGTTCCATTATTTCAGTTTGCATTTCCCCCTCTACCCAGTAGGTATTTAACTGAAGGCTTTTTTAGTTTGTAGGTAGAAGGTCTTTTTTTTTATTATATATATATATATTTTTTAATTGTATTAATTTCTAGTTTGATTGTGATCAGAATGTTTTTATAATATTTCTAGTTTTTTAAACTTTCTGATGTGTGCTTGAGAAGAAGGTAGATTTTAGATTATCAGAGTATATAATTCAATATATCTGTCTCCTAAAGATCTACCTTATTGGTTATATTGTTTAGGTATTCTGCATAGTTACATGTTTTTTTGTTTTGTTTTGTTTTTTGTTTTTTGTTTTCCATTGGCCTTGCCTTTTCCTCAAACTGGTGTGTTTAAGTGTCATGATTAATGTGTTTCTATACATGTCTCCTTACATGTCCTAAATAAAGTTTCTGCTTTATAACAGTAATTGCTATGTTATTTGAGGGCTGTTAATCTTCATTGTGAATCGTGGCTTTTAGCATTAAAAATTGCCCCCCTTCTGTTGTATTTAATGCTTCCTGTAGCTTTAATTATATTTTGTCTTGGGGGCGCCTGGGTGGCGCAGTCGGTTAAGCGTCCGACTTCAGCCAGGTCACGATCTCGCGGTCCGGGAGTTCGAGCCCCGCGTCGGGCTCTGGGCTGATGGCTCAGAGCCTGGAGCCTGTTTCCGATTCTGTGTCTCCCTCTCTCTCTCTGCCCCTCCCCCCGTTCATGCTCTGTCTCTCTCTGTCCCAAAAATAAAAATAAACGTTGAAAAAAAAAATTAAACTTTAATTATATTTTGTCTTAAATCTCCTTTCTTAATATTTCCATTTGTCCTGAATACCTCTGTTTGTCTTTTTATTTTTAACCTTTCTGAATCACTTTGTCTTAGATGTGTCTCTTGCATATAGCTTATAGTTGAATCTAGCTTTGTGAGCCAAATTGAAATCTTTTTCATTTAATCAATGAGTTAAGCCCACACATATTTATTGATATAACTGATATTAGTCTTTACCCTGTCATATTGTTTTATATTATAATTTTTACATGTATAATGTTAACCCTGTGTTCTTTCTCTATGTATTGTCTTTGATTTTTATTTCTTAGACTTCTTTGGGTATTTTTTTAGTGCTCTCAGTCCATTTTCTTATTTAACTTTTTATTCTCTGGTTTGTCTAGGTTTTTTTTCAAGTTTATTTATTTATTTTGAGAGAGAGAGAGAACACGCACGTGTAGGAGGGGCAGAGAGAGAGAGAATTCCAAGCAGGCCCCACACTGTCAGCATGGAGCCCAATGCAGGGCTCAAACTCACAAACCGTGAGATCATGACCTGAGCCAAAATCAAGAGTTGGAGCTTAATCAATTGAGCCAGCCAGGTGCCCCTGGTTTGCCTCTTTTTAATGGTGTATTTTACTCCCATCTATTTAGTTATCAATTTATTCTGCTTTCTTTGTTCCCTTTCCATTTTTTAAACAGATCTTTAATTGCATTACCTTCTACATTGTCAGCACTTCTAACTTTTGTATATTATTCTTCCACCCTTGTCCCCATCTTTGCTCTAGTCATCAATTAAATATATTAAATGCTCACTATAAATCTCTTCTTGAAGTTTTCCCAATCAGCTCTTGGCTGGGTGAAAGTTTCCTCTTGTAGATTCTTTTTTTTTTTTTTTAATTTTTTTTTTTAATGTTTTATTTATTTTTGAGACAGGGAGAGACAGAGCATGAACAGGGGAGGGTCAGAGAGAGGGAGACACAGAATCCGAAACAGGCTCCAGGCTCCGAGCCGTCAGCACAGAGCCCGACGTGGAGCTCGAACCCACGGATGGCGAGATCATGACCTGAGCCAAAGTCGGCCGCTCAACCGACTGAGCCACCCAGGCGCCCCTCCTCTTGTAGATTCTTTAAGAGGGTTCATGAATACAATATTCCTGGAGGTCTTGCATATTTTAAACTGTTTATGTATGATTTTGCTACTTGAAGGACACCTTGGTTGAGTGTAAAATCCTTGGCCTTCACTTTCTTCTCTTGAATCTCTTGAAAAGGCTGCTGTTGCACTGTGTCCTCTAGACAAGGTTGATGTCACTCTCTTTCTCTTATGGCTGCAGGATATGAGAATATTTGTTTTGATAGTTTTATTCAAATATGTCCGAGTTGATTGTTCTGATTTAGTTTTGCCAGCTACCTGACGGGCCTTTTCAGTATGTACGCTTTGACTTTATTTTGCTGCCAGAAAAATTTCACGGATTATACTTTCAACTATTCGTTCTGTTCCACCATTTTGTTTTCTTCTTCAGAGACTCTAATTACATGTGTTGGGTCTTCTTTGCCTGTCTTCCATTTCAACCACTTTCTCTCTAAACTCTCTTACTTTTTCTTTTCTCATTTTTAATCTCTTAATTGTTCTGTCTTTTTAAAATGTCCCTTATTAAGTTTTCATTGGAATCTATTCTTTCATTGGTATCTTGTTTTTTAGCCTTTATTTCTGAGATGATTTTGTCTTTTCCTTGTATTTTTTTTCCTGAGTTCAATCAACTATCTTTTTTTTTCTTATTTATTTATTTTTTTTGTTCACTTCTGGTCTTATTTGAATTTCTGATTCCAAGTGCTTTTCATATATCCAGATGAATGTTAGAAGATATTTAAATTGGTTTGGAGTGTTGTGTTAGTTTTCTTCTGCTTCACTGTTAGGTTTTTGGACATAATTTTCATCAGCTGAAATGTTCCATTCTCATTTCTATTTTCTTCCAATAATAGGTTTGTGTGGAGACTGCTTTTGTCTATTTGATTTCCTGGGCAAGTTTTGGCTTGTGATAGTTGACAGCAATCCTAGGTCAAGAGAGTCCGCTCTGTCAATGTACCAAAGTGCAGTTTCTTTAATGAGTAGCACTTTTTTTTTTTTTTAATTAGGGGCAGAGAGATTTGCCTGTCCTTCAGTTTTGGGGTTCTCTTTTGTCTTGCAGGGGCACAAATTTACCCTCTTGCTTCTTTTACTCTTCACTCTCCAGTCTCTGACAGAGATTGGATAAGCCTCTCCCTTCCCTCTTGCCCTTCTCTTCCCCAATAGTGTCACACTGACTGATGCCTTCTTGACATCCGTAACTTTTAAGTCCTTTCCCTGTGGTGACTGCTCTGATCCACTGAGACACTCTCAGTATTTTTGCACTTGTGATGTATTTTCTCTTTGGCTGGGGGGAAGGGGGGATGATTTTAAGTCTATCCCAGGCCCTTCATTTCCTCTCCTGTCTCCTTTACAGTTTTTCCAGATCCCACCACATTTCTGTATTCGTTCTCTGCAAAGGCTTCTAGTGGGATCCTAGGAAATATCTCTTCCAGAATTTGGAGTGTACTTTTCTACTTAAGTTTTTAAATTCCTCTGTCTTTCCTATTATGTTGGAAGCATTTCATTTATGTGCATTTTCTTATTAAGTTTATTTTTATTTAAGAGAGAGATAGAGAGCAAGCCACATGTGGGGCCCAAACTCCCGAACTGTGTGATCATGACCTAAGCCAAAATCAAGAGTCAGATGCTTAACCAACGGAGCCACTCAGGTGCCCCAATATTTATGTGGTTTTATTGTTCTGGTTGATTTCCACAGCTTTGTGAAAGATACGTGACGAGATTAGAGTTAGACAGCCATCATTATCCTTGGCTATCTCAAAGTTCCCCACCATATACATCTTTACAAACCGTTTAGGTAAAATGTGGAGCAGGTATGTGAACTTTGGGTAGAGGTAGAGGTAGAGGATAAGAAAGAAGACATTTGGCTTAGAACAAACTGACTTTGAAACGATTCTATTTGTGTAGAGATAGTCATCAAACAGATAGTTGGGCTGTACCTCAGATAAGAGATAGAAATTACTGCTTCTTAAAACTCTGGTAGAGTCCTAGTAAGCTGGAATTAAAGCCATAAATCCCTTTGAGGAATTTCTGTCGTGGTCTGACTCCTGCCTGCACGCTCAGACCCATCTTCCATGAACATATAAGCCCTTTAGAAAGCAGATACCATTGAGAGGTTAACAGGTAAAGTACTATTTTTCTGGTGTTTTATTTTATCATATTCAGAAGTTTGGTTGATGTGTCTAAGAAATCTAAATATTAGTCTGAGAACTCAATCATTATTAAGCCAGTTAGGGAAAAAAAAAAAAAGAAAATCATAGATCAATAGATCAAAATATCTATCTAGAGGGAAATAAGAACATAATACATAGACGAACATCATGAGTAAGCTTTCTGGCATATTCACAGTTTCTTCCAGTAACCATAGGGCTTATCGAGTAGGTTAAGTTCATAAATCCACAAAGATCTATACTGATAACTTTCTAAAGCAAATTCCTAGTTTCTACTGTTTTATCACCTGTAACTAGGCTAAAGAACAAATCTATGCATGTTTATACATAAACAGATTTAAGATAATAATACCTATATAAAAATACAGTATAACTGATAGAGATTTCAGAACATAATCTGTGATGAATTTTCCATGTGTTATTTAAGAGTGTATGCTTCAGTTTTCTCCCTGTAATAAGAAAGAATAGAATCTACAAAAAAAAAAAAATGAGGCATTGTAAAATGGTTTAGTAATAGTCATTTACCAAGGTAAACACTCCCCCAGTTGTGTCTTTCTATGGTGATGAGAGTAGATGATTTCTTTCTCCATTGAGACAATCTGTGGGTGGAAAAGATGTTAGTGAAGTAAAAAAGAAAAAGAAAGAGGATACTCATTTGAACATGAAAAATCTAAAAAGGGGTCACCTCTTTTACTTGACATTTTATTAATACTAAGACCTGGATAAAATGGTTCTCCTAACTGTGCATTCTTTTGAACTAACTGAGAGGCAGTATAGCCTAGTGATTGAAATTGTGATCTCTGGAGCTTGACTCCCTGGGTTCTAATTCCATACTAGCTTCACCTTGCCTTGGTTTTCTCATCCATATAACTGGATGAAAATCGCACTTACTTCATAGAATGGTTGTGCAAATTATATGTGATTTTCCTAGGACAATGTTATTTAAGGGCTAGCTCTTATTATCACTATTAGATTATATTAAGATTCTGCTGGATAAAGTGGGGTGGGATTTTTGAGACTTACTTGAATTTTTATATTTTTAATTCCTACACTGATTTCTTTAATTATGGTGGCCTTATTTGTTACTTACCATGTAATCCAGTCACCACAAAATTCACACATGGGTGATGCAGGACCAACAAATTAAATATTTCCATGGAAATCATTATGGATATGAAAGCATTCGTGAAAAATTAGAGAAATCTGTCCTCTTTTGGTGCTTTTTCTTTTCTTTGGGAGCTAAGAATTTAAGGATGTGTTCCTTCATACATATAAGAGCTAAGAGCTAGAAAGATTTTGTTACTGTTTTTAATGGCTGCTTTATTTGACAGTCCATATCTGCTCTTTCCTCTGTCCACCAGGTGGAAGTGTAGCACTTTGTACCTTGTCTGGTTCTCATTTCTTCCTAAACCCCCTTGTCAAATGGGTGAGGAGAGAAAAGAGAAACAATGTAATCAAGAGTATAAAAATGTTCCTTCAGTTGGATTTTACAGCATCATATTTTAATCATTTACTTGAGGATAATGAAAATAGACTAGATAAGGTTCCTTTCCACGAATTCCTTAATTCAACTGAAGTAAATACAGACCCACTATAAGAAATATATGAGATCTTGGGGCACCTGGGCGGCTCAGTCAGTTAAGTGTCCGACTTCAGGTCATGATGTCACAGTTCATGGGTTCGAGTCCTGAATTGGGCTGTGTGCTGTCTGCCAGTGCAGAGCCTGCTTGAGATCCTCTGTCTCCATCTCTGTTTGGCCCCTCCCCACATCTCTCTCTCTCTCTCTCTCTCTCAAAAGTGAATAAATGTTAAAAAAATTTTTTTAATAAAAATCTTAAAATGAAAAAGAAATATATGAAATCTTTGCAGTAGCTCAAAGAACCACATAAAGACTGAACTAAACTGCCAAAATAATGTTCACATCTTTCTAAGTGTATTTAAAATTAATCGATGGAAATAAATCTCTGGCATCCTGAGTAAATTGGTTTTATGTAAAAGATTGTGAGAACATTGACCTTGATGACTTGATCAAGCTGAGTCGTCTTATTTTCCAGGTGCAACATTGTGCTGCAAGGCAATCAATACAGTACCTTAAGTCACTTCAACCATAATGGAAAAGTATGAAAAATTAGCTAAGATTGGAGAGGGGTCCTATGGGGTTGTATTCAAATGCAGAAACAAAACCTCCGGACAAGTGGTAGCTATTAAAAAATTTGTGCAATCTGAAGATGATCCTGTTGTTAAGAAAATAGCACTAAGAGAAATACGTATGTTGAAGGTAGGTTAACTTTCTCTATATATCTATAACCTCATGGTATTGGATGAAATATGTATGCCCAAATTACAATTTGAATGCATCTTAAAGTGGTGTTGTTTTTCTGATTGGACTTAAATTTCTTGGTATCAGCGACTATGGAAAATGAGTTGATTATCGCTTTGGACTTTGGCAGTTCTGATCCTGAAGTACTTTCCATTCTGGTTGGTAAATATCTACTGTCCTGAGTCCCTTCATCCCAGTGTTCACCCTCCCCCACCCCCGCCTTTCTCCGCTCATCCCCCACCCAATCCTCCTCCCCACAAACAGGCAACTAGAAGAGCATCTCCCGGCACAGGATCCCCCAGGACTGGACTGTGGCATCCATAGGGGTTGGTCCTTCCTGTGTTCCACTGGTTCTTAGACCTACTGAGTATCTCCCCCAGCTATGTATACACATTTTCCACAAATAATTTGTTAGTTAGTTGTTGTTGTTGTTGTTGTTGTTGTTTAAGTAAGCTCTATCCCCAATGTGGGGCTTGAACTAGGACCTGGAGGTCAAGTCACATGCTCTACCAACTGAGCCAGCCAGGTGCCCCTAAAGTTGTTTTTACTCTGATAGGATTTGACACGTAAGATTCATAAGTCTTCAATGGAAATGTTTTCCTGTCCTAGAAATGTTACGGTTTTAGAACCAGAAAAGAACCTAGCGACAGTTCTCATCCAGCACCTTATCTTATCAGGGAGGAAACTGAGGCACAGGGCAGCACCTCTCAAACATTAATGTGCATTGGAATCCCCAGGGGACTTTGCTAAAATGCAGGTACTGAGTTGAAGGTGTGTGGTCAGCCTGAGATGCAGCATTTCCAGCAAACTCCTTGGTGGCACAGAAGGTTTGGAGACCACACTTGGAATAACAGAAACGTGATTTATATCCTCAAGCACACACAGCTGATCTTCACTTTTGACATGTGTCATCTTTTTTTAGGAAAACCCCAGAAGTCAGTTTTTAAAGGGAGATAATAATTATCATATTATCTGTCCCTTCCAAGTATTATTTGCAGCAGGATTCCTAAAACTAATAATAGTTTAAAATATAATTTCATATACACCGACTGAGTTTTCAAGTACATCCATCATAAAAACCGGTTCACTGTTACCTCGCAGCCAGCAGAGGGCGCTGGTCAGCAGACAACATCACAGAGCTAAGCTCCAGGGTGTGTCTGACCTGGCTGCGGGTTGTTTTCTAATGAAAGTAATGCTTTTTTATCCCCCACCTCCCGCCTACCCACGTCTGCAAGTAAGGTTAACGCTCGTAGTACCTCCTGGGTCACAGTGCCCCAATTTGACTTGAACGTACCCCTTTTCTGCTTTTGGTATGTTATACCCATGCATGCCCTGAACAGTTTCCTTCCATGATAAACTTCCCTTCCCTTCCTCCTATCCTCCTGTTATTTAAATGTGATTTGATTTTTGTCCTCCTTATCACCTGTGTTACTGATACAAGTCACTGTTTTCCTGGGCTAAGTTAATTTCATTTGCAAAGGGGATATGTATTGCTCATCTACCCCAAACCGGGCCTGACCAGGTTAGCATCTGTGAATCCCTTAGCCTCCTGGTAGAGACACTGTTTCATTTCCATCCTGTGGTTTTCAGTGTAGCACAAAGCAGCTGGCTTACCTGTGTGACCTGTTTCCTCCCGTTTGCCTCTCTGCTGTCTTAGGGAACGGCAAGTTGATTTTGTGCTCCGGACATATTTTTAATATGTAATGGAGTCCTTTTTCTCAAACTGTTGAACAGCAGACACATAGTTGCAGACTCATTTTTTTTTTTCTTCAAGTCATGCTTACAGGTACTAAAGTAGAGGAGGCTATCGCTATTGGGCCTGCAAAGTATTTATGCAGCTCCTACTGTATACACAATACTGTGTTCCCTCTATATATCTTTCTGAGTAAGTGGTAGAGGGTTTGGAAAGTGATGTATCTGTATACTGGAAAACAATAGGGAAGATGAGTTATATGTAAGTAGGAGTGATCAGATGTCCTGATTCATAGCTTTTGTCCCAGAATCCGGTCTGGTTAGCACCCTCTTTCAAAAGCACCCTAGGGTGTGAGGGCGATCTGTCACCCCCTGGACTGCCAAAGGTGATTTGGCTGATCTGGCTGGCTAGGCTGTTTTCCTCTTCCTCCCTCACCACTCCATGTGCATCATGGAGCTTGGAGCTGCATGCTTGGCCGAAGAGGACGACCTTCCCTGATACAGGAGGACCGCTCTTCCGTCAAGGGTCTAGGAGTAGCTGCGTTCCCCTGCTACAACCTCCAAACGAGCTCTCAAAAGCCTCCTGGTTTGTGTGCTAACTTACATGGTGGCCCTAGCTGTAGGCAGGATGACGGTATCTGCCTATGTGCCTGGGACAGTCTTGGCTTATTATGCTTGTTACCCTGATTGGATGATAAGTTATATAGTTAACTCTATGATGGATTGTCTTCAGTAGAATTTTCCCTCTGGTTCATAGCATTAAACAGGTGCCTTGTGAAATCCTTCAGCTTGAGATGGAATTTAGCACATAAGACGTCTAAGCATAAGAGAGAACAATAGAATCAAAGAACAGAGATGAAAACATGATAAATAAATTAAAAATACACTGTGGGGACTCATAGAATAGGCAGCTTAATCAGAGTTGAACGTTGGGATCTATTATTTCTGAAAACCAACACGCAAATCCAGACTGGGTTTAAACCCATGACAGTATGCAAACTTAGTGGGGATTAATAATTTTTAGGGCCTTTTACTCAGTAATTCCATTTCTTCAATTTTTTATTCAGGTTATTTTATGACCTGGATGTTTAGAATTTTCACAAACTACATAAAGTATTTGTGGTATCAGTGCCTATATTTTAAGTTGTGCACTTTATTTGCTATCTCCAGAGAGATTCAAGCAGTTTAATTACCATCTATATACAGGTACATTAAATAAACTCTTAAAGAATTTATTTTAAAGAAGAAAAACATCTTCTTTTTCAACCTCAAGTTTCTATGATTCTTACCAAGAGTAGTTCCTCTTGTGAGTAACCATAATAAAATTATCCACAAGAGATGCACAGGGAATGGTAAGCAAGGCCTTCTATTGTTCAAATTGTAAGGGATCTGGGGAGAAACTACTATAAGAAATAAAATCACCAGACTTTGTATTTCAATTCCTTTGCAGCAATTAAAGCACCCAAACCTTGTGAACCTCATTGAGGTGTTCAGGAGAAAAAGGAAAATGCATTTAGTTTTTGAATACTGTGATCACACACTTTTAAATGAGCTGGAAAGAAACCCCAAAGGGTAAGTGACACACAAACTGAGGCTCTTGTGGCCATTTGGTTTCATTATATGTGGGATTAACTGTGGCAAATTTCAAGTATGAAACACAGTCCTCTTTCTACCAAGATGTGTCTGCTGGCTACCCCTTTCCCATCTGAGTTAGGATGTGCTCAGAGGAACACGAATATTAACCTAGAATAAAAATATTTAGGGGCGCCTGGGTGGCGCAGTCGGTTAAGCGTCCGACTTCAGCCAGGTCACGATCTTGCGGTCCGTGAGTTCGAGCCCCGCGTCGGGCTCTGGGCTGATGGCTCAGAGCCTGGAGCCCGTTTCTGATTCTGTGTCTCCCTCTCTCTGCCCCTCCCCCGTTCATGCTCTGTCTCTCTCTGTCCCAAAAATAAATAAAACGTTGAAAAAAAAAAATATTTAGGAAGACAAATCTACTGCAAATATAAATCACAACGCGTTTTGAGGCTAACTTCCCTACAGGCATACCTCGGAGATATTGCAGGTTTGGTTCTAAATCATTGCAATAAAGCCGACATTGCAATAAAGTGAGTCAAATGAATTTTTTGGCTTCCCAGTGCATACAGAAGTTATGTTTACACTATATTGTAGACTATTAAGTGCTCAATAGCATCATGTCTAAAAAAGCAATGTACATACCTTCATTTAAAAATATTTTATTGCTGAAAAATGCTAACCATCATCTGAACATTTAGCGAGTCATAACCACTGGTCCCAGATCACCATAAAATACAATAATAATGAAAAAGTTTGAAATATTAGGAGAATTACGAAACACAGAGACACAAAGTGAGCAAATGCTCTTGGAAAAATGGCGCCAGTGGACTGCCTCCACAGGGGATTTCCACAAACCTGCAATTTGTGAAAAAACACAATGTCTGTGAAGTACAATAAAGCAAAGCACAATAAAGCAGGGCAATAAAACGAGGTACGCCTGTATTGGATTGTCTCAATTCAAGGAATGAACCATGGTTCAATATTTGGATTCCACTGAAATTAGAATCCATATAATTCACTAAAAGGTTAAAGGAGAAAAAATACATGTGGTTGATAAAATTTGAAAAGGCAGTTGATAAATTCAACATCCTTTCCTGATTATTAAAAAAAAAAAAAAAAAAAACCTTTGCAAAGTGGGGTTAAATGCTTTCCAAGTGCATATGCGTGCACACACACGCCCCTCTTTAAATCAACAGCTAGTTTTATACTCAGTACTAAAGGAACCACCATTAAAGTGAGAAATGAGGAAGTCAGTTGTCACTACCATAAGGCAACACTGTTCTGAGAGCTCTAGCCAATGTAATGTAATAAGAAAGACAAATAGAATATGTAACTTTGGAAACAAGATTGAACTGTCTTTATATGGATGATAGTATTCTACAAAATCTAAGATGATTGCCTAAAGGATCATTATAACCAGTAGAATTCAGTATAATGAGTACAGCACTCCAAATTCCACACATAAAAATTAACCACTTTTGTATCAATGAGCACTTTAGGAAAGCTAGTGGAGAAGGATCTCATTCAAATATCAGTAACAAAAAAGTTTAGAAATAAAGATAAAAAGAATTGTTCAGACTCTACATAGGAAAGACAACTACAAAATTTAAGTGAGGTACATAAATGATTTTATTTAAATGAACATGTATTTCTGGGTAGAAATATTCATTATTATAAAGATATTGCTTCCCTAATTTATTTATTTATTGCACAAAATCTAATCAGAATGCCAATGGGATTTTTTTTTAACTTGAAAATCAAGTTCTCTAAATCAAGAAATTTTTTAAAAAGAAAAAAGGGGACTTTAAATGCCAAATATTAAATTATATCAGCTTTAGAGATTCCTTTGACAAAATGTACCATAAACAAAACTAAAAAAGAAGTGGCAAATTAGGTAATTATTTGCCAGATGAAGAATTAATATCATTTCACTTGTAGATTTTGCAAATCAAATGTTTTAAAAGATTAGTGCCCCATTTGAAAATATATTCATTCAAAAAAACTTGAGTAAAATACTATTGTTTTTCCAGCTAGGTGCTAAGGATATAGCAGCAAACAGAACACATTAAAAAAGTTGCCTGGGGGTGCCTGGGTGGCTCAGTCGGTTGAGCATCCAACTTCGGCTCAGGTCATGATCTCATGGTTAGTGAGTTCGAGCCCTGCATCTGGCTCTGTGCCGACAGCTCAGGGCCTGGAGCCTGTTTCAGATTCTGTGTCTCCCTCTCTCTCTGCTCCTCCCCTGTTAACATTCCACCTCTCTCTCAAAAATAAAGATAGATAAATAAATAAATAAATAAATAAATAAATAAATAAATAAATGTTTATTTATTTTTGAGACAGAATGTGAGTGGGGGAAGGGCAGAGAAAGGGGGGGTTCACAGATTTTGAAGCAGGCTCCAGGCTCTGCGCTGTCAGCACAGAGCCTGATGCAGGGCTCGAACTCATGAACTGTGAGATCATGACCTGAGCCAAAGTTGGCCACTTAACCTACTGAGCCACTCAGGCACCCCTAAATGGTTTTCATCTTTTAACCAAGAAAGGACATTTAGAGAAATTTGTAGTAAGAAAATAGATAGGTGCAAAAAGTTACACATAAGAATGTTCAACACATCATTATTTACTACAACAACAACAAACTGGGACTGACCTAATTTTCCATTAGTAAAGCTTTGGTTAAATGCACTTTGCTATATCCATACAATGGAACACTATGCATCCAACCCATTAATAAGGAAGTTGGATAGTTCATGTTCTGGGGGAAATGTTCATGAAATGTTATGTGAAAAAAAAAAGAGATTATAAAGCATAATTTTCAGTGTAATTGAAAATTTATTTTGAATTGTCCCTATATCCTAGTGAATGCACATATTTTCCTCTGAAAATAAAAATTAATTAAAAAACACAGTTTAAATGAGGAATTAATTCATAGTTCAACTTTATTGCGAACAAAATAGGGTTTTGTATTGGCTTAGACAACAGATTGTTCAGCCATCCTATAAGTTAATTTATAAATTACATTTTCATAAAACTTAGAAATATAATTTTTTAATGTTTATTTTTGAGAGAGCGAGAGACAGAGCGTGAGTGGGGGAGGGGCAGAGAGAGGGAGACACAGAATCTGAGCAGGCTCCAGGCTCTGAGCTGTCAGCACAGAGCCCGACATGGGGCTCGAACTCACAGACCATGAGATCATGACCTGAGCCAAAGTTGGACACTTAACTGACTGAACCACCCAGGTACCCTCATTTTATTCTTTAGAGACAGAGTGCAAGCAGGGGAGGGGCAGAGAGAGGGGGGGGACACAGAATTCAAAGCAGGCTCCAGGCTCCGAACTGTCAACACAGAGCCTGATGCAACCTTGAACTCACTGACCACGAGATCATGACCTGAGCCGAAGTCGGACGCTTAACCAACTGAGCCACCCAGGTGCCCCTTTGAAACTTAGAAATATAATTGTTCAAGGCCCTGAAAATAAAACGTACAGTACATACTACACGTGTACCTATTTAATTGAACTAAACATCTTTCTCTTCCCTCTATGATGCATAAGCTTTCCTGCTGGTAGGACTTAGCTGATGCTCTTCCTTTAATCTAGAGTATTCTAAACTTTTCCACTTTCCCTATCTCTATCATAATCTTTACAATGAGAAATCCGACCCCCCACTCCCTTCTTAAAACCTACTTAGAGAACAGCCAGGAGAGTGTAAAACCAGTGACTAGCAAACAGAGGTAAACAACCAGGCCACATACATACCAACCCTCTTTGAGCCGTTGTTTATTAGGGTAAATTCACGGTGTGGGGAAGTCACGGTGTGCAGCCATGAGACAATCAACGTGGTGGATGTGTGGGATGGGCTGTGGGATGGTGATATGATCATCCAGAGACCCGAGGACTAAGTTACCTCATGAAGAAGAGTTGATTTAACACTAAGGTGGTGAAAGTACTGTTCCCTCTGCCAGATGGAACCTCTGGTGTCCTCTGCTTTGTGGGGAGCACAAAAAGCATTTGTTAGATAATAGCGGCATAGCGAGTACTGAGTACTGCGACAGTGTCGGATTTGCTCGGGTAAAGAAACCACATGGATATACAGCAACTGAAATTGGCATCATCTGGTTAAACTTAAAACGATCTAGTCCCATTCTGTGTTCTACAGTAAGTACAATGGGTAAGTTAATTGGTGATGTGATAGACATTGCCTTCCCGCCAGAGAAAGGATTTTCTTTCCCATTGCACCATGTATAATGGAATAATCCTGCCTTCAGGAAGCTTAAAATCTAATGAGGAACCAGAGATACAAAAGAAAAATTACAAATGATTATAATGTTGTAAAACTACTAATGGGTTTATAAAACTATGGCTGTCCACTCCATTTCTGGCTGACAGTAGCATATTATGTACATCTGTAAACCAGGGCTTCAATTTCTTTTTTTTTTTTTTCAATTTTAGCTTTATTGAGTTATAGTTGACACATAAAAGGTTTGAATTTTTTTCTCTTTCTCAGTTAACTGTTCACAGAAAATTTCCCGTGAGACCGGGTGTGGTCTGGTGGAGAGATAGCAGTGAATCATGAGTACTGAGAAATACATTAGTGAGGGTTGCACAAGCGTCATGTCCCAGATTATGAAGTGGGGAGATCCTTTCTCTGAAATGGCTTCCTGATTTCCACGGGGATGGTGGGATCGCTGGATGACAGAAACCAAGTAGTAGTACTTCGTTTCCAGAATTGCTGTAATAGGCAACAGAGCCATAGTGATGATCAAAATGTTTTAATTAATCATAGGTTCTCTCAAACCAAAATAGATGGGCAGATCACTAAAGTCCTGTTTGTTCTATAAAAACTGGGGACTAGAAGCTTGACTTGAGTCACCCCAGTAGCCAATTCACAGATCCAGGGCCTTGTGAACCAAGGGAAGACAGCTGTCCTTGAAGCATAGCCCTACAATGACATCACACATATGTATTTAATTCTTCCCCTTAGCCTGCCCTAAAGTAGTCTGCCGCCATTTACGGGACAGTTGTGCACTGGGAAAAGAGAAATACCCTATCTTTTGGGAATTACTGGACAATGCTCTGAGGTAAAACCAGTCCCCAGTGACTTTGAAAGCCACTGTGGTTCATCAGTTTTGGGGGGATGGGGAGCATTAAGCATTAGGTCTGGTAGTAAATGAAATCTTGACTCAAATCCATCTCATGATCATCCTACCACATCCACAAATCCATCCTTGGGATTATTTCCCCATTTCCTAACTGGGTAGCTGAAATAGATACACTAACAGATGGAAAAAGAGCCAGTTGGCTCTGACCCAAGGAATGAAAACTCTTGTGGTAGGAAGAACCTAGTAGAAGTGTCTGGTAGGCTGCTTCTTTACCAAAATAGAAAACTGAAAGCCATACTACGTATTCGAGGAAGAGCATAAATTGGTGCTACCATTATACACTTTGAGGAGACACAGTTGGGAGGTAGATAAGCATGTTGCATGTGCAGAATCCTCTCCAACACTCCTATCTCCTCAGATCTTTGGATCTCCTCCTCCTCATTTTCCTAATTAATTTCTGGCAGTCAACTTCAATTGCCATAGACAACCATTTCGTCTAGGTTTCAATCAACCAATTTAGCAATCAACTAGACCCACTCCTAGCTGCTCCAGATAGTCTGTTGAAACTAGAATCTCTAGTAAGTTTGCCCATAGTGTTATAATCAGCCCAGTCTAAAATTATGATTCTTCCTGTCTGGTCCTACATCAGTGAAATCCATTTTTACATGCATTCACCACTGTAAATTAGCAACATCTTATAGTTCTTTTTTTGCTGCACAAAACTTTTTCCTCTGTTTGACTTTGTAATAGGCTCCCTGGGACATGCTGAAATCTGACTTTGAGAGATGATGGGGGGAGGAGCCTTGAGAAGAGGCATCCCCAGGCCATGCACCTGCCTCAAGTGAGAACACTAGAGGCTTCTTGTCAAGGCAAAATCAGCCTCATCATACAAGTCTGGCCACTGCTTTGCACGACACGGGATGTTTGGTGGGAAACTGGGGTGCTCTTAGTAATATGAATACTCCCAAGAGTCACATTTCAATTCTTGAGGCTTAGATAGCTCTTTCTCAGTTAATTAACCGAGAAACTAATTAAAATTTTTTTTTTTTTCAACGTTTATTTATTTTTGGGACAGAGAGAGACAGAGCATGAACGGGGGAGGGGCAGAGAGAGAGGGAGACACAGAATCGGAAACAGGCTCCAGGCTCTGAGCCATCAGCCCAGAGCCCGATGCGGGGCTCGAACTCACGGACCGCGAGATCGTGACCTGGCTGAAGTCGGACGCTTAACCGACTGCGCCACCCAGGCGCCCCCCGAGAAACTAATTAAACTCACACAAGTCAAATCTATGTTGTCACTTAGTACCCTGTAGGATTATTCTCACTGTCTTGATTTTTCAGTCATTTCACGGTATTCCTATGGGTCCACAAAGTGAGCCCTATAGACATAAGTAAAAAGGGGTTCTTTTAGGGCAAGCATTGAAACTCTGGCTTCTTAACTGTGCCTTGAACCAAGATATAAAAGCCCTAAACGTGACCTCTTTAAAAATTTCTCATGAAGTTAGAAAGGGCCAGCACACCCCACTCTTCTTTGATTATTTACGTTTCCCATATTATTCTATCACATTCAGTCCACCAAAGCCCTGCCTTGAGAAGGCACTTTTTCCAGATGACCACAGATGATGATTTAACAATTATCTCATCACTAGGTGCCCATCTACCATCTATTCCAGTCACTAATGGTAATTAAGTTCTCCTGCCTTCAGACCTAATTAAATCAGATAGCCAATCCCCAATTCCCAATCCTTTTTGCCCATATCTACTTCTGGTATTGAATTCTGAGCAGGTTAGGATTCAACAACATAATTCACTCCAGCTAGTTTCAGCAAAAAGGGATTTATTACAGAGTGTTAGTTTATAAAATTTCTGAGAGTGCCAGAGAAACAAGCTTAATTTAAGTACCTAATGGATACCAGGTACCTTTCTCGGCCTCGGAGCCACAATGAGGGACAAGACAAAGTCCTTGAATTGGAAGAAAGCACAAGGAGTCAGGGAATGCCTAGGGAAAGGAGGAGAATGGACCATAAACAAAAAGATCTGGGGGTCCCAAGCCTAGGCATGTTTAGGGAATGGCAGGAACCCATGGGGCTGGGGCAGAGTACCTGTGGGAATGTGGGAGGAGACAGAAGGGGAGGAGGACAGTGTGAAGGGGCTGGTAGACCAGAGTAATTAGGTTGGCTTTCATTCTAGGATAGCAAGGGTTCACCGAGAAGAACTCCTTTCATCTCGGGTCCTGACAGTGAAATCAGGTTTTCCCATATTAAGTTATATGACAAATTAAAACAAAGATGCTGCATTCTGATGTGAGCATCAGGATTCCCCTGAGTGACAGAGAGAGAGAGAGAGAGAGAGAGAGAGAGAGAGAAGTCCCCTGAGCAATCCAGTCTGAATTCCCTGATGGCGCCACCCTTATTACAGTCTTGAGCTAGGATGTCTAGTTTTTGCTCTGAGGCCTTCATTATTCCTTGCAATATCCGTTTCTGCACTCCCCCAGAGGATGATATTTAAACACTGAGTGTCAGTTGACTTCTTCAGAAGGTTTTATTTCCCTTCAGAACACTTTGAGAAATGCTGCCTGTGGCTGAATAATGTTGCAACTCTCTATCTTTCTGGAATGAGCACTGTGTGAATCTGTATTCTCTTTGATAACTATCTTCTCTTTGTAGGGTCAGTGGTATTTGTTTGTAGTTGGTATTTTGTATATATGTTGTGTTGCTTGTGATGGAACCTGCCTTCTTGGAATCTGAGCTGACTATTCTGTTTAGGGCCACGCCATGACACTTGATGTGAGATGCCATGAAACAAACACTCCTCTTCCACAGTGAGAGCTCGGGACTTCCCTATGGCATTAGTTCATGCCTGATTCCATATTATCGACGCTAGAACCCTGGGTCCTGCCAGTCCCCACCTTGTTTCCCGATCCCAGGACTTGAGCCCCTGTGCCAGCCGTCCTTTGATCCCACCTGGCATTCCATTTCTGCATGAATCGGGTCCGGTGTTACTCTTGCGGGTCCCTCACAAGGACTAAAATCCACCTCCCTTCCCTCCACCACCACCACTGTCATCAGAATCACCAGATCTCACCAGCATTATTAAATTTGCCACCTAATTAACCTTCCTGTATCTGCTTTGCCCCCAGAAATCCATTCTCCATATTATGCCACTTGCCTTCTTGAGTCCTTTCAATGACTTTCTTTTAGATTCACAGTAAAATCCAAACTACCTACCCAGATCTGTAATCCCTCCGTGACTTGGCCTCTGCCAGCCTCACCTTCTTCACTCATGCTTTGGCCACACTGGCCTCCTTATTGCTTTTCCCACACTCCCCATTCTTTCTTACCTCAGGGCCTGTTGCTAGTCTTTTGAGGTTCTTCTTGTCTTTGTATAGCATCTGAGTCCCGTCTACTGGCCTCACCTGATCTCAGACCCTCATTTCCTGAACCTATGGAGATACTAAAACCCAGACTCTTAGGGCATAGACTTCTTAATAAACTTGCAGGGCACTGTTCCATTTTTACACATGAGGAGCACTGAAGGCACATATAACTGGCCCAAGGTTATAAAACTTGGAAGCAGGGATTTGAACCGTGCCTCATAGTGCTCAAAAATGGCTCTACTATTCTATTACAAAAATATTTAAGCGATGTCTCCAGCTTGGCTCTAGGCAAAGAGGGGAAAAAGATCAAGTTATATCAGAATTCAGTGTGGGAAACAGAAATGGCTCTAGATACTTCCAGTGGAAAGGGATTAATACTGAAAATTAGGGGCTTTCACAATATTAATAATACTTAATAATTAGAAGAGCTGGAGTCAAAGGGCTGCCGTCAGCCTGTGAATATCAAGAACATGCCGCCATAATTGTGACCTGAGATCAGAAAACTGCCCTGGGAAAAATACCTCCACACACTTGCTGCTTCTCCATATATGCCCCAGCTCCACACGGTGGTGTCTTGTGTGGACCAGCGACACCTGCAGGATGAGTTTAGTTTGTAAAAAGTGATCTAGGGGCGTCTGGGTGGCTCAGTCAGTTAAGCGGCTGGCTCTTGATTTCTGTTCAGGTCACGATCTCACGGTTGGTGAGTTCGAGCCCCACATGGGGCTCCTCACTGACAGGTGGATCCCACTTGGGATTCTTCCTCTCTCTCTGCCCCTCCCCACATGCACTCTCTCTGTCTCTCAAAATAAATAGAAACTTCTAAAAAACTGATCTAAACATAGGATTTACATTTCCAAATATGATAAAATATTAAAGCTAAATGACTAGGTGTGTTTGGGATATTCGATAATCCTAAATTTTTTAATTAAAAAATTTTACAGTAGGCATTTAGCAAAAGACATCTTGTGTTTCAGATTTTTGAAACTATGCAACCAGCAACCCCCATCTCCATGAATAGGGTTGAAAAACAAACAACACCCGGATAAAAATATTTGCGGCACATATGCTGACTCCAGTGTATGTTGAGCTTCGTAAATCAACTTAAAAAAACTTTTTAAAGTTTTTATTTATTTTTGAGAGACAGAGAAAGACAGAGCATGCGTGGGGGAGGAGCAGAGAGAGAGGGAGACATGGAACCCGAAGCAGGATCCAGGCTCGGAGCTGTCAGCACAAAACCCGTTGCAGGGCTCAAACCCATGAACCATGAGATCATGACCTGAGCCGAAGTCGGACGCTTAACTGACTGAGCCACCCAGGCGTCCCTTCATGAATCAATTTTAAAAAGAGTAAACAGACCAGTCAAAAAAGACATAAAGGCCATGAACAGGAAGTACACAAAAGAAGAAATGTAATGTCCAATAATCATGTGAAAATTAAAAGTCACTAGTAGTTAGTAAAATGGAAATGAAAACCAAAATGAGCTTTTTATTTTAACCACAGATTGGCAAACATAACATTGGCAAAACCGGCAAGACAATGAGGGGACAGGGGCTTCGATGCACAGATGTTTGGTGGGAGCGTTAATGGGTCTAACCTTTCTTAGAGAAGGTAGTTTGGAAGTATGTAACTGAAAACATCTTCAGAGGGACAGTGATGCGAGCAATGGCAAAATGTCAGCAGAAAGTTACAGGGAATGTAATTGCTATCATTTGTAGAGATGGCTACACGAAATAGACTCGTCCCAGATGGAGTGGAAGTTACCCAGATCCCCATTTCCGCAATGGAAAATACCTTCCAGTATTTCCAGGGCTCTGCAGGGGCAAGAAGCATCCAGCCTTCCATCCTCCTGGGGGCTGTGTTCTCCCTGGCTTCCCCTGGCTGGGGACCTGCCTGCTTACCGGGTGTACGAAACTTACAAAACAACTGTAGCACGTGTTCGAGTGTGTTTACCACCAAACCCTCGGAAGTCAGTCTTCCAGTTTGCCCTTCCTCCTACAGGTCCTACCTGCAGAATCAAAATGTAACTTGTGCCTACCGTTAGCCTTAGAAATCCCACCTCTAGAACTTACCTTAAAAAGATGATTACAGATGTTCATTGACATGTTGTTTCTAGGCATAAAATTGGGTCAACCTAATTGCTCACCAGTGGGAACTAAGTAAGTAAATTATGACACATCCGTATAATGAGACCATGAAATAGGTGTAAACGTATTAGTATTTGTGCCGCTGTGTATTAAAATGTTTCTGAAAGAGGTGGGGGGAGTTGCAGAAGATGAAATGTATGACTAGCCAGGTGTGAGAGAGATTTCGTCACGGATATGCTTTTATACTCTTTAAATGTTGAGCCATACGAACACATATATTTAAAATTAAAGTTAAAAAGTAAATGCAGGGACGCCTGGGTGGCTCAGTCCGTTAAACGTCCAACTTCAGCTCAGGTCGTGATCTCGCGGTTCGCGAGTTGGAGCCCTGCATCAGGCTCTGTGCCGACAGCTCAGAGCCCGCTTCGGATTCTGTGTCTCCCTCTCTCTCTGCCCCTCCCCTGCCCTTTCCCTCTCAAAAATAAAAATAAAAAATGAAAAATAAAAACAAAAAAAATGAAAAGTAAATGTAGAGAGAGACAGAGAGAGGGAAAGGAACAGAGATGCCTGAAGAAACACAGATACCTGTGCATTCCAGCAATTATTTTGGGGTAGCAAGTTTTGAGCCAACACTTTGTATTCTTTTGCTTGTCTGTAGTGTTTGGATTTTTGTGATAAGCATGTATCATTTTTGCAGGACTAAAGTTTTTAAATTACAAAAGAAAATTGTATATCTATAATGAAAATATAGTAAAGGAGTTTTCATTAACACATTAAGAAAATGTATTTCCAACACACCCTTTGCACCCTGTTTGTTGGCCATGACAAGCCCTATGCATTCCATTTCTGTTCCCAGCTCTTGGCCCTGACACTTCAGCTTTGGAGTTTTCAATTCCTTTTTAATTTTCTTTCCCCGCCAGAGTTGCTGATGGAATGATCAAAAGTATATTATGGCAAACACTTCAAGCTCTTAATTTCTGTCACAAACATAACGTAAGTAACATTTTCTAATATATTTGTCAATTTATTCTTTTCTTCTCAATAGCTCAACGATCTATTTAAAGAGCCAAAGACAGAGGGAAAGGAAGAAAGCTACAGAATATGGGAAAAGCAAGTCATGGCTTTTTTTCCCAATTTCTGTAAGAACCAGATTACTAATTCCTTATGAATTAAAAATTTGTATAAACTTGCTGTTCCTTTTGCTATCCTGCTGATGATTCCTGTGGTCATATTTAAATTGAAGTAAGTTTGCAGGATGTGTAACTCCCCATGGTACTTGATTTGATTTTGTTTTTGTTTTGTTTTTTTAATTTTTTTTAACGTTTATCTATTTCTGAGAGACAGAGACAGAGTGTGAGCGGGGGAGGGGCAGAGAGAGAGGGAGACACAGAATCCGAAGCAGGCTCCAGGCTCTGAGCCGTCAGCACAGAACCCAAAATGGGACTCAAACCCACAAACCGTGAGATCATGACCTGAGCTGAAGTCAGTCGCTTAATCGACTGAGCCACCCAGGCGCCCCAGTTTGATTTTTTTTTTATGTTTCTTGAGTCTTTTATTCTCTAACAGTCTCCCTTCCTCTATCCTTTTTCTAAAATGTTTTCATTATTAGTTTTTTACACCCATAGTTTTCAAACTTGAGCATGTATCAACCCCCTTGGAGGTCTTATGAAGACAGTTTAATGGTGACTTTTGAAATCTATTATTTCTTCTGCATATATTAATTCAAATTCTATGGAGAACAACCTACCCTCATGGACTCTGGCTACTGTAAAATACCGTCAGAAAAAGATGTGATTATTTCCTTTACTTGTCAGTGCTCATAGTGATAAGTTGTTATGTTAACAACCTCCAAGAGTGAATAATGAAGGGTTTGGGGTGGAATGCAGGCATCATTTCAAATTTATGGGTTTTAGGGGTGCCTGGGTGGCTCAGTCGGTTAAGCATCCAACTTCGGCTCAGGTCATGATCTCACCATCCGTGAGTTCGTGAAGGCCCCGTCTCGGGCTCTGTGCGGACAGCTCAGAGTCTGGAGCCTGTTTCAGATTCTGTGTCTCCCTCTCTCTCTGCCCCTCCCATGCTCACACTCTGTCTCTCTCTGTCTCTGAAAAATGAAGAAACCTTAAAAAAAAGTTTTTTAAAAACAAATTTATGGGTTTTATATATTGATGTGTTTCAATCCTTTGCTTTCATCATTCTCTCTGATGTTCAAATTGTCCCATCTTGGGCCAGAGGGAGCTTCTTTAAGTTGGCTTCTGGGGACTCTTGCTATAATGATAGTTTTTAAAAAATAACTCTAGACCTTTTGAGTTGGTGCCTAGACAGAGGCAGTGCCTGCACAAAGGTACAGACTATCTTATGGTCAATTTAATGCCAGCAGAATGTCTATCATTGTCTAGGATCGCTGGAAAAGAATGCAAAATCATGGAAATGGATTTCAATACTTAGTGGAAGCTTCCTTTAGTTGTAAGGAAGTTAATGAAGAGTTCATTAGGATCAATCAGAAGCTTATATTTTGTATTAATAAAGTATAGAGAGGTGTGCCTGGGTGGCTCAGTCGGTTAAATGTCCAACTTCGACTCGGGTCGTGATCTCACAGTCCGTGAGTTTGAGCCCCGCATCGGACTCTGTAGTGACAGCTCAGAGCCTGGAGCCTGCTTTGGATTCTGTGTCTCCCTCTCTCTCTGCGCCTCCCACTCTCACACTCTGTCTCTCTCTGTTTCAAAATAAATAAAAACATTAAAAAAAATTTTTTTTAAAGTATAGAGAGATAGTGTTCACAAGATACATAAGCCTGTTCTTCATGATGCAAACTGTGCTTTTAAATACTTACTAAAGATGATGCTGAATCAAAACCACATCTCTGTTGCTTCCCACCATGATATCAGAGGTATTACAGTTTACCTTAGATTCCTGTAGGAGTCTTATGGGTAATTAAAATGACTTTTAAAAAATTCTATTTACCGTAAGTGTTTGTACCCCATCCTTATATAATCAGGCACTTACCTGTGTACTAGGTTATAAGCCTGAATGCAGTATCTGGATTTATCTCTGTATCTCTCTAATACCTAGCCTGGGTCTTTTTATATAAAAGGTTCTTACTCAATAAATATTTATTGAATAACTGAATTAATTAATTAATTAATTAGACAGTCAGCCAGTCAGTCAATCAACTTACCTACATGATTGTGACTTACTATTTCACAAACCCAAACATTATTATAACTCAATGCAACTGCCATCATTTCTCTGCTTGGAACAACATGTTCTATATCTTAAGCTTTAAAACCTCCAATCAATTATCTTTGACCTTTATTTTTTTTATGTTTATTTACTTATCTTGAGAGAGAGAGAGAGAGAGAGAGAACACAAGTGGGGAGGGGCAGAGAGAGAGGGACCGAGAGCCTCCCAAACAGGCTCAACACTGTCAGCACGGAGCCCGATGCACAGCTTGATCCCATGAACTATGAGATCATGACCTGAGCTGAAATCAGGAGTCAGTGCTTAACCGAGTGAAGCCACCCAGGCACCCCAATCTATGACCTCTATTAAAAATGGATATTTTTTTCAGACAAACTTCCCTCCTCCAACATAGGAATTACTTTTGAACTCTGTTTATCTCATTTTTTTTTATGCACTGGTAAGCCTTTGTGTATCTTTTTATTTTATCACTGAAATGCATGCAAAGGAAACAAGTTAGGTCATATATAAGACCATGACTACCTTATTATCCCCAGAGTGGTGATCCTAACCCAGACAAGGAAGGTTAAAGTTATAAGGGATTGAGGCCTTGTTACTCAAAGTGTGCTTCACAGAGATCCGCTGGGAGCTCTTTAGGAATGCAGAACATCAGGCCCACCCTAGATCTACTGAATCAGAATCTGCATTTTAACAAGATCTCCAGGAGATTCATGTGCACATTAAATTTTGAGAAGCACTGGACTCAAGAAAATACCTACTCATTTTGTTCTTTCTTACCCTTTAATATTGCCAGGATAAGTTATCTAAGTGACCCATTGAGCATCATTATGAACGCATGGATTTTATATACTTGATATAATAGACAAAAAGAACGTCATCTCAAAACAACAAAACTACAGTGACTTTCAAAGACGTGTGTGTTTGGGGCTGCAACATCCATCATCATCTTGTTAATGTTAACGTTCTCATTGTCAAGAAGGAGGTCCCTTTCCTCACTGCTGTATCAATATCCATCTCTAAAGCTCAAAGAGAACAATCTTCTCAAATAATAGTAAACTTTTTGAGAGAGAGAGGGAGAGAGAGAGAGAGAGAGAGAATCCCAAGCAGGCTGCACACTCATCTCAACCATGAGATCAGGACCCGAGCCCAAATCAAGAGTTGGACGCTCCACAGACTGAGCCACCCATGTGCCCCACAAACTTTTATTTAGGGGCATCTGGCTGGCTCAGCCAGTGGAGCATGTAACTCTTGGATCTCAGGTCATGAGTTCAAGCCCCACATTGGGTATAGAGATTACTTAAAAAACAAAATCTTAAAAAAAAAAAAAAGAATAGAAAACGATTATTCAATCAGGTTGTACAAGAAGCAATTTGTAGAAGTTTCTGGAGATGATTCTTAACATTGGGGGCCATGGATACCTCTTCTTGTTGGCTTGTGAGCCAGTAAAAAAGAGATTATACATTAGCCACAATGACCCAACTTGAGCAACATTTTCTAAAAGCCGTATATGCAACCCAAGTTACTGAAAGGACCTGCTTCTGTCACGCTGACAGGCAGGTTTCTTGCTCTTTGGTGGAAAGTAACCTGATTGCAAGAGGCCTGCAGAGTTTGCACTGAGAGTGGCTTTGCAGCGGGGAAGCGGGTGCTGTCTGCCTAAGCATCTCCCCTTCTCTGTGCTGGACTTCTTACTGTTCCAGGGATTTTTACTTTTTTCTTCTTCAACATCCTATTCCTCTTAATAGTAGTCTCTCTTACCTGCAGCTACACCAATAATTTTTCTATTTCTTTGGGACACATCAGTGCTTCGTTTTTGCCTTTGTAATTTTTGGTTGGAAAATAAATTGCTAAAAATTTCACATGGATTTGCATTAGATCCAAAAATCATATTTAAATAGGCCAAAAGTCAAATGTCAGTGTGAGCCCGTTTGCTTGGTAATGCCACACATAGTCCAGAAGTTTTAGAATATGATACAAACTCTTTTAAGGGACATAATCTGTTCCTAGTAAATCACCAACTATTGTGAGTGCGACTCAGTGTTAATTCGAGTTTCATAAACGTGTTGCTTAAAAGGTCGGACGTCCAAACTGTGTTGGTTTATATTACCGCAATGTATTTTTTTAATTAATATGCAAGGCCTTAGGACTTTAAAGAGACCTAGAAATTTCTTCTGTTAGTCATATAAATTATGAGACAATTGATAATAATTGAGACCAAATAGGAACCAGCTTCTACTACCACTGCCATTTTTGTGACCTAAAATGAATTTAGGACTCAGCTTTTTCTCTTCCCAGATAGCTATCATAGAAGCAAAGAAAAATTATTGCAAAATTGCTATTTTGGCAGGAATATATAAAGGGACTGACAGCACAGCAGAGAAGTGAGGCAAAAGGAGTGGATGATTGTGACGCTTAATCCAGCGACCCTGTCAGTGGCCATCTGCAGTCACAAGATTGTTGCGGGAATGAATTCGTGGGCAAGTGCTCTGAAAAGGACAGAGCTCTGTATGAGGGCTGAGCTGTAGAAGAAGAGGGACATCATTTCTAGCTGTTTGCTTGTTTGGGAAGGAGGCACAGAAAGATAAAGTTCTGAAGAATAGGGCCCGAGTTGTGTTCTGGGCGAGAGGGTCTCCATTACATGGAACAGCCATTTCTGGAACAGCAATGAGTGAGGCTCATTCAGCCCGCCTTCATCCTTACCCCAGCTTGGCCCTCGCACATCCAGCGAGGGGCACCTGCCCCATCCAAGGCCATTACAGTGAGGCAGCCAATTGTAAGGTTTCTGCCTCTAGAGGGATAGCGGGAGCCTGTCGGAGGTGACAGCGCCTCACGGTGGTGTCCCACTCTCCCAGCGGGAACCCGGACAGTGCTGGGTGGGCATCTCTCAGGAGAGCTGCTGATCCTTCCAGGTTAGCTGGTGCTGAGGAAGAATAAGTGGTTCTCATCCCCTGATGCCGAAGGCTTTAGTGTCTCTCCAGAAGTAGGTGACCATACATCTCAGCTTTCCCAGGACAGTTGTGGTTTGTTTCTGTTGTCCTGGCATAGTTACTAACAGAGCCCCTTTCACACGTCCCGATTCAGGCAACAAATAATATGGTCACTCTAATTACAAGCCAATTTTAAGCGAGTTTGTTGTTGTTGTTGTTGTTGTTATCATTCAGATCTTTTCCCAGTGTCTCAAATCTGCAATACTTATTCAACCTAGATTGTGATTCTTGGCTGGCAGGAGTTATCAGAGCTACATGGAGTCTAATCTCATCTAGGGCTTCACCTCTTCTGGTTTAAGTAGAGTGCAGTAAAAAGTGGCAAAAATACTTGTGTGACACCACCTTCTCCAAGAAAAAAAAAAAGTTTTCATATCTAACAATTATGATGTCAATTTCTTCACTTATATAGCAGCATTTTGACTTTTTTTCTTTTGTTACGGTAAGATTTACAGGTGAAAATTTGCCCACTAACGTTCTTTTAGGAAAATGAAGGAAAAGCGTATTTGTTTGAATCTCATAGGCTGTGTTTATCATTTAAACTAATAGTTAATGTTTATGCTTTGTCGTTTTGATGGCTCAGAGAAATGATCCAGTATTATCTTACAGTGTATTCACAGAGATGTAAAACCTGAAAATATTCTAATAACTAAGCAAGGAATAATCAAGATCTGTGACTTTGGGTTTGCACGAATTCTCAGTAAGTAGCATTTTTTTTTTAAGTTTATTTATTTTGAGAGGCAGGGGTGGGGGAGAGAGAGAGAAAGAAAGAGAGAGAATCCCAAAGAGGATCTGTGCTGTCAGCACAGCCCGATGCAGGGCCCAAACTCACAAACTGTGAGTTCATGACCTGAGCCCAAATCAAGAGTCAGAGGCTTAACTGACTGAACCATCCGGGTGCCCCATAAGTAGCAATTTTTTATGGACTCATCCAATGCAGAGGATTATGAAATGATATAAGATCTTACTTTAGATACTGAATGTATGCTAAATGTGATGTTGTTATTATTCAGAGAGGAAGAGTTCACTTTTACCTTCTAGCCAGGACATGGTTTTGCACTTCAACTGTGCTCCACTCCACTAGAATTTATTGGATGTCACATGTATGTGCTTTGCCTTGTAGAGAAGAGGAAAAGAATTATAAGATGTATGTCTGCTCTTCATGCACTTATAATTGAAGTAAAAGAACCAAAAGAATAATACAAAATGATTCGCAAAGAAGTACCAAAGTGAGGGTCCAGATCCTTCCCTGGAGAAGGTTCCCTGTGTGCTAGAGAGGTCGGGAAAAACTATGTAGTTGGTAAGACTAGGAGAGTAAATGGAAAATTAAGGAGAGGATTCAGAGACAGTGCTAAGAAAAGGGAAGTCATCCCAGTCGTGGGGATGGGGATAACCAAAGGGAAAGGGGAATAGACCATTATTTCTCCCTGAATCTAGAACTGCACCTCAGGCAAAACCTGTATTTGCAACAACTCATTGGAAGGCAGGTGTGTCCATAATCGGTATCCTGATAGGACCAGACACAAGGGGCTTCACAATGCACTAGGAAGTTGTTTTCAACCTGAAGTTGCACTACAGAAATCCTCATTCACACCTGCCTCTCTGTGGAGGATGATATAGAGGCTCACTAGCTGAGGGACCCCCGGGAGTTGAACTTACTGACCGAGTGCACAGTGGAACTATTTACTCAATCAGTGCCTCACCGCATCAACGGTTAGGAGTGCTGTGGCCTCCGAGTTACTGAAGCTTGCCTGAACGCCTGATCTGCTCTCGGGAGTAGTTCATGTGTTACAAGAATGTGACCCACCTGATCTGATTGACGCATTTGCAGTTCCAGGAGATGCCTACACTGATTATGTTGCTACAAGATGGTACCGAGCTCCTGAACTTCTTGTGGGAGACACGCAGTATGGCTCTTCAGTAGACATATGGGCTACCGGTTGCGTTTTTGCAGAGCTTCTGACAGGCCAGCCACTGTGGCCTGGAAGATCAGATGTGGACCAGCTGTATCTGATCATCAGAACACTGGGTAGGAGTTGCATCTTATGGCTTACAGAGTTGCTAAATTGTTGTAGCAATGGTACATTCCTGTAATGCACAGCAAGAGCTTTCTTGCTCCTCCAAAGTGCTGCTCAGGATGCTTGTTCTGGGTTGTAGCCAAAGCCCAACCATTTTCTCAATGTGGAGCCATAACTCCTCGCACTGAGGAGTTTTCAGATTCCTTTCCAAGTCAAGCCAATTAGCCATGGAATAAACCACACACTTACTTTCCACATCAGGCTAAGATAGGGGATATGAGTCATCCGCATAGAGCTTACTCTAAGAGAGGTTTGATCAAATGTGATTTCTGCCCACTGTAAAAGAGGAGTCTTCCCCCTTTACAGTAGAGCAGGGTCAGCAGACTTTTCCGTAAAGGGCCTGATGGTAAATATTTTAGGTTTTGTAGGCTCTACAGTCTCTGTTGCGACTCCTTGACTCTGCTCCTTTGTATATAGCACTTAAGAATTTATGGATCACTGGGGCGCCTGGGTGGCTCAGTCAGTTAAGCATCTGACTCTTGATTTCAGCACAGGTCATGATCTCACAGTTCATGAGATCGAGACCCTCATCAGGCTCTGTGCTGACAGCATGGAGCCTGCTTGGGATTCTCTCTCTCCTTCTCTCTCTCTCTGCCCCTCCCCCATTCTCTCCCTCTCAAAATAAATAAATAAACATTAAAAAACAAGAATTTACGAATTACTTTCAAACACATCATCTTTACCAGTCTTAAGAACAACCCATGCTGGGGCGCCTGGGTGGCTCAGTCGGTTAAGCGGCCGACTTCGGCTCAGGTCATGATCTCGTGGTTTGTGGGTTCGAGCCCCGCGTCGGGCTCTGTGCTGACCACTCAGAGCCTGGAGCCTGTTTCAGATTCTGTGTCTCCCTCTCTCTATGACCCTCCCCCGTTCATGCTCTGTCTCTCTCTGTCTCAAAAATAAATAAACGTTAAAAAAAAAATTAAAAGAAAAGAACAACCCATGAAGGACATTGTAACATTTTTAATCTTGCCTGTGTTACACCTGCGGAAACTGAGGCTCGGGGAGCTTCCGCGATTGGCCCCGAAGGCATACAACAGTTAAGTGCACAATAGGAATGCAGCTCAAGGGCTCTCTTTCACAAGCTTCCACACGTGTCAGCACCCGTGGCAGGTGAAGAGGACATCAGCCAGAAGGGGGGCTGTGGCTTTTCACACCAGCAGCATGGACGCAAGGAAAGCAGTACACGCACACGCAAGGTGGGCATTTCCGTGTTCCTTTGCCGCAGGCTCTCCTGGCAGTCTGGCTGCTGGGTGATGGGACCACTGCTGTTTGGTCTGATGCACGTCCCTGTTCCAACACATCCGTCTGGAGAATTCTACAGCGTGAAAACTGTGGGGGAGAATGTCACCATAGGCCACACCTTAGGTGTGTATATACCTTAGGTATACATTGTCTGACTGATTTCCTGAAAGGCGTGTGGAAATTTACCTGATGCAATCATTAGACAGACTTGAGTTCGAATTCTGGGTCTTTTAATGACCATGTGACTTTAGACAGGTTATTAAACTTCTTCTCTTTTGTAAGTTTATTTATTTATTTTGAGAGAGAGAGAGAGAGAGTGCATGCACGCAAGTGGGAGAGGGGCAGAGAGAGAGAGAGGGTAAGAGAGAATCCCAAGCAGGCTCCATGCTGTCAGCAAAGAGCCCCACGTGGAGCTCGATCCCACAAACTGTGAGATCACGACCTGAGCCGAAACCAAGAGTCAGACGCTTCACCGACTGAGCCACCCAGGTGCCCCGGGGTTACTAAACTTCTGAGCCTCGTTTAACTCACTGGTGCAGTGGAGGTGAAAAATAGCAACCATTGTAGATTGTTATGAGATCACGTGTGTAGAGCCCTCAGCATGGGTTTCTTACCTCCTCTCTTGGTGGGAGATGAAGGGCAAAGAGAAGTGCACGGAGAACTGACCTGCCCTGAGAAGGCAGGAGTTTGCAGCGGTTCAGACCTCCCCAACCTGAAAGGAACCATCAGGCTCAGCATTTCTGGTACATCTGGACCTCAGAAGTTAACTATTTAAACACTTTTATTTTTATTAAATTTATCATGAGTTACATGGTTTGTATTTTACAGGAAAACTAATCCCAAGACATCAATCTATCTTCAGAAGTAACCAGTTTTTCCATGGCATCAGTATTCCTGAACCGGGAGACATGGTAAACTTGCTCAATTTTGGATATTTTATTATTTGTGTTGCAGCCTTCTCTAAAGGGGGATTTTTAAAAATATGTATACTTTTGGCTCCTGTTTTCCTTCTAGAACACACTGACACGGATCAAAGAAGTTCTGTAAAGCTACACATATTAACCAAGAGAATGCTTTAAAAGCCTACTTGCCCTAAGTTAAACTTACAGTTAAATCTGAAGTGAGAGTATATTTAATTCCTTACATAAACACCTTGATCCTTTTTTTTAATGTTTATTTATTTTTGACACAGAGAAAGAGAGAGACAGGACGTGAGTGGAGGAGGAGTAGAGAGAAAGAGAGGGAGACACAGAACCCTAAGCAGGCTCCAGGCTCTGAGCTGCCAGCACAGAGCCCGATATGGGGCTCGAACTCACGGACCGCGAGGTCATGACCCGAGCCGAAGTCGGACGCTTAACCAACTGAGCCACCCAGGCGCCCCATCACCTTGATCCTTTTAGTCAAAACACTCAGTACCTTTCTGTTAAACAGTACTTACCTACCGTTAGGTACTTACTGTCATCTTCTTTATTTTGAAAACACGCAGCCTCTATTTTTTCAGCTTGTAAAACAAAGCCCGAATCAATAAAAGCCATTTCTCCACAGCAGATATTTTCACGTGGAAAGTCCTTCTACAAAGTGATCCTCATTGTATCCAAATCAAAACTCCGAACTGCATTGATCACTGCTAGGCTCTTGCTGTGGTCTCTGCCTTTCTTTGGGAATGTGTCAATGACTTGACCCTCTTATTCTCTATAGACATTGATTTCCTACCTGTGTTACCTGAGTGTGGCCTATGGTTTTTAAAGCTCCATGTGGTTTAAATTCTGCCCATAGGATGAAAGGGTAAGAGGTGTGTGCCCACATTCAGGCTGTGTTGGTACAAGAGGGATGCAGGGGTGGGGTGATCTGGAAAGCCACTTCATGATTTATGACACATGTGACAATCTGAGGTTTGAATGGTCCCAGCTCTCTCTCTAGCCACCCTTTCATTTTAGATTTGGTATTTCATATAATACTTTGAGATATAGATAGAGATATAGATATAGATAGAGATATAGATATAGATATAGATACATACATACATACTAGATTTCTTTTTTATATTTGTTAAAGCTTTTAAGAAATACAGCAAAAGGTTAAAATTGAATTAACAAGGCTAGAGGTTGAATTACAGAGGAATATTTATATAATGTATTTAATTTTAAAGAATGAAATACACATTCACAAGTACACGCTGCCTCGTTAAAGGGCACTATGACCGTTTATCTTTGAAGCTTACCCTTCCCCAGGTGCTCCTCCCTCAATCCCATCCTCTTCCCTCCCTACTATCCTGAATTTTGTGTTTAGCATTCTGTTGCTTTTTTTTTTAAGTTTTTTAAAATGTGTTTAAAATTTATTTTAAAATTTTTTTTGTTTTTTTAAACATTTAAAAAAATGTTTAAAATTTATTTTTTAAATAAATATAAAAAAGTTTTTATTTTGAGGGAGAGACGGAGGGAGTGTGCTCCCAAGTGAGGGAGGGGCAAAGAGAGAGGAGAGGGAGAGAATCCCAAGCAGGATCCATGCGTGGAGTCTGAGGCAGGGCTCTATCTCACCACCGTGAGATCATGACCTGAGCCAAAATCAAGAATCAGACACTTAACAAACTGAGCCACCCAGGGTCCCTCATTCTGTCGCTCTCTGTAGTTCTCACACATGTAACTCAACATATTTGCATTAATGCACAAAGGGTCCCTGTAACAGATCAGATATTAAAGTACTGTTGTAGAAAAAATAAAATAAAACAAAGTACTGTTGTAGGATTTCAGGGACATTTGAAGGTCACATTTACAAAGCATCAATTGCAAGACATGGTGAAATTAAGAAAATAATTCCAACTTTTGTTTTTTAAACCTTTACACTACAGTGTAAAATTATATAAAAACAGGAATTTTTAAAAATCCTTAAAAGGAACCATCTAACCTATGGGAGAAAGTCTTTCACCAAAATGTTCTTATTGCTAATGTTTTCAAAACTAAATATAACTTTGTTGTTATGTAACATTGAAATTCTTTATTTTGTTTTCTAGGAAACTCTTGAAGAAAAGTTTTCAGAAGCTCATCCCATGTCTTTGAATTTCATGAAGGTACTTAAGAATCAAGTATAACAATTATTGACTGTTAATTGTAATAATTGAAGCTGGTAATTCTGGGAGGGGTTGATGGTAGGGCAAATAATGCCAAGGTAGGATGTAGTCATTGAAAATAATAAGGAACTGTAAAATAATTACAGTTAAAGGAACATCAGTAGTTGAAGCTGTAATCTTTCTAACATGTCCATTAAAACCAGTTGAAGACAAAAGAGTATAATTAGTGTTTGCTGTGATGAACACCATTACTTCTTTTGCGTTTATTAGGAAATTTACTATTAAGTCAGTATATTCAGACTATAGTAATTTATGAGGATGAATGTACTCCTTAAATTTGAAGGTCTAGAATTGTACTGTCCAAGATAGTAGTCACCAGCTATATATTACTATTGAGCCTTATAATATGGCTAATTAGAATGAAGATGTACTAGATTTCTATAAAAATAACTCTAAAATAATATTAAATATTTCATTAAGAATGTTTAGGATATTAATTACATGTTGAACTGATAATGTTTTGGATACACTGGGTTAAATACAATTTAAGATCATTTAAAAAAATTAGTAGACCAGGAAAACACAGAAGACATGCAGACACCAGATATAGCCCCTACACTATGCCCCCAAAAAATAGTCAAAGGATGAATTCTAATAAAAAGCAGAAGAAATTCACCTATTACTAGTCTGCTATTCATGCTTGACCAACGGATCCAATGCTAGAAGGTGTGACTCTTACATCCACCATGGATTCTAAAAGCTCTTAGTGGGATACAGATGGAGATATCAGTAAGGATATCTATCTTTAACAACCAATTAAATTCTATCTATAGCCGTGGCTTCAATACTATTCATCAGAATGACTACTCATCAGAATGAGCTTTTTAAAAATATACATTCCAGTATCTAACCTCAGATCTACCAAAGTAGAATCTCTATGAATAGGGCCTTGGAATTTGTATCTTTAAACATCCCCGTAGGTGATTATGATTTACAGCCTAGCTTGGAAATCATCTGATCTAGAAGGTAGAACCATCTGAATGACCTAGCGTCCATTTTGTAGACTAGCCATTGTGCTAGTGTTGGTCGCTGCCAAGGTGCTATCCAGGGTGCTGGATGCCTCTGGTCTGAGTCCTCCTGAGAGCCTGACGCCTCAGACTTGCCTTTACCACTGCTTCACTGGCACCTCAGCTGCCTTCTGTCTGCCTCACTGCTCTGACCTGCCTTAACTCAGCACTCCGCAGGCGCTGCCCTAGAAGTCCAGTTCCCCAACCTTGTTCTGGACAGGTTGTTCTGACCTACCTGCAATTTAACAAAACCTCCTGCAGGGAGGGTGTCTGTCAAGCATTGTAATCCCAACCCATTCTGAGGTGCAGGCCAAGCCTTGTTCTGGTTACTCCTCTAACCAGAGAGAAAACTTAAGTTGCCCTGCAACTGCAGGGCAGAAAAACTCCCAAGGTATAGGACAGATCCCTGTCCTCAGCTCCAAAGGTGAAGTACTCTGTTGCCCTGCCCAAGATTCTGGATGAAGCTGGTTTTGTCACTGAGCCATTTGATTTATACCTGTAATGTCTGACCTGAGATCCAAGGATTCTCTAAGTGCATCAAGGATTGTGCTGTTCTGTGGGTCACACCCTATCTCCTAGACACCTGCCCCAGGTTAGATGAAGGAAGGCTTTCTTTCACTAATTGCAATTGAGACATCTTTAACAACAAATAAATACCAGCTGCCATAACAAGTCATTATCCCATGGAACGAGGCCATCATCTATGCAGGCGGCTGCTCAAATGGATGAAGTGCCAGCCAATGACTGTGCCAAAGTCAGTGGTGGCCTGCAGTGGCCAATCTATGGCAGAGTTCTTGTGTTCTCTTCATTATGAGACACAATAGACACTGGATTATTTATTTCCCGGTTGCTTTCATAGGCATAACATCCTGTCACTCTATCAGTTTAATCTGGTCAAAGAAGTCTGTTGACTCTTGGAAATATTTTTAAGGGTTTTCTGTGAAATTTGAAGTTTCGAGAAAAGGATCCTGACATGTACTTTGCAGTTCCAATTTCTCGTCCCTCCTCTTTAAAACCTTTCCCAGGTTGGGAACACTCTGATCAGGGAACACCTCTGAGAATTCATCAGCCTCTTGGTACGTAGAAAGTCATTAACCCAGGCAGTCAACAACTCAGAAGCCTCAACTCCACCCAGTTCATCGCACGGCTCCTAAAACTAACAAAACAGGACATCATTCTAGCCCAGGCCCCATGGAACAGCTCAGCATTAATAGCCTCATCTTAGAATCTAAAAATATTCTTTATTAAAAAAATTGTTTTTACATTTATTTATTTTTGAGAGACAGAGAGAGACAGAGCACAAGTGGGAGAGGGGCAGAGAGAGAAGGAGACATGGAATCCGAAGCAGGCTCCAGGCTCTGAGCTGTCAGTACAGAGCCCAACACGGGGCTCGAACCCACAAACCGTGAGATCATGACCTGAGCTGAAGTCGAACGCTCAACCGCCTGAGCCACCCAGGCGCCCCTCTAAAAATATTCTTTATAGTAAAAACCCGTAGGTATTTAGTAGACTAGATTTCAACAGATTGAAAGCCCACTAAAGAAAATGAATGAATTCAACGTATGATTGGAAGTAAAACTGATAGGACTCAGTTATGATTCAGATCTGGGGAGTAAATAGAGTAGAGGGCAGCGAATGTAAGCTATGTGTACCAGTTTCCTAGGACTGTTGTAGCCAAGTACCACAAGCTGGGTGGCCGCAAGCAGCAGAAATTTATTCTTACTCTTCTGGAGACTAGAAGTCTCAAACCAAGATGTTAACAGGGCCATGCTCTTTCTGAAACTTTCAGGGTGGATTGTTCCTGGCCTCTACTGGCTTCTGGTAGCCCCAGACATTCTTGAGCTTGTGACAGCAGAACTCCGGTCTTGGCCCCTGTCTTCTGGTGTTCTTTCTATGTCTGTCTTTGCGCTGTCTTGCCTCTTACAAGAACACCATTCCATTGGAGTAGGGCCCACCCTATTCCATTATGGCCTCATCTTAACTATTTACATTTGCAAAGACCCTATTTCCAAATAAGGGCACACAGTGAGACACTGGGGGGTTAGGACTTCAACACAGTTTGGGGGAACACAGTTCAACCCATAGCAGTGCCCCTGAGATAAATCAGAAATGTTAAGTAGGCCATTGCATATGTGGGTCTGGAGTTCAAAGGAGAGGTCTGGACCAGAACTATATACATGGAAGTCTCTGGTAAACCTTAATAATTGAAGCCATTTAACATCAGCTAGAAACAGGTAAGGAGACAGGGGAGCATTAAGGAATCCCATCCACCCATTGCAGAGTAGAAGGTAAGTCAACACAGGTTGGTTTGAACAGTGGTGGTCATGAGGTAGGAGGAAGGAAAGGGAGGCATTGGAGAAGCCAAAGGGAGTTTCAAGGAGGAGGATATGGTCAGTAGTGTCTAACACCATGGAGATGAGAACACAAGCTACCTATTGGACTTAAGCATATACAAGTGTAGATAGAGATCATAGATGTGAATAACAAGAACCACTTAAGTGGAATGGTGGAGGCAAATGCCAGAATGAAGTGATAAAGAAATAGAGACTCCCACAGTTTACATTCAAAGTTGTCCTTCTGTGCTGGTTATAGTCCTGACAGCGTTAGGGTTTGAGGAGACAGACTCCCAGTAGTAGCTAGACTTAATTATGGCATGGATCATTAACTTGGGGGTGGGATGGGGGGAGGGGGTCTGCTTGGAGCAAGTAGTGGCCCCTGCAAGTAGGGACAGGAGAATCTAATTATGCCAAGCAAGGTTGTTTCTTAAAACCAGGTCCAATCAGGCGGCTCTGAAGGGCAATTGAGACTGTAGGGGTAGTGGCATTTGCAGGGATCTCAGAGACCTGAGGTCAGCTGGGGTTAGGAAGGAACAGACACCACAGAGCAGCCCAAGCTGGGGTAGCCTCAGTCAATGCAATTATGCCTCAAAACTAAGTCCGTTGTGTTGATAAATTTTATTCTCTAGTACGGTCACAAGGCAAGAAATTTTAGGTCTCCTGTGCCCCGGTGATCTGAGGCTGCTCTAGTTCTGTAGAGATCATAATCTGTCTTTCTTCGTGGGAAAAGTCCCATTCTCTGAGTACTCAAAGAGTATCATGGCTTTTTGAAGAAAACCTTTGTGTCAGGATTCTACCAACCCCACGGCTGCCAGAGTCCTCCCCACTCTTGAAGGCAAAGCGAGAGGCTTCTAGTAGCCTCTCATATAAAGGGTGATGGTGCTACATTTTCCTTTTTGCCTCTAGTTATTCCTATATGAATATATATACCAATTATCCAGATTTTAGGTTTGTTTCGTTACTAAGACTAATACTTCAGCTGTCCCCCTAAACCAATGGCTCTCAAACTTGAGCAGGTATCAGGGCTTCTCAAATGCAGATGGTTAGACCCCACCCCCAGTGCTTTTGATTCAGCAGAAACTACATTTACAAGTTCCCACGTAACACTGATGCTGCTGGTCCCGGGATCATACTCGGAATCACACATGAAGTGTCTCACAAACTATTTGCTTTGACGAGTGATGAAGAGCTGTCATTGGTAGAAACACCTGATCTACCTGTCGCCCCCTTCCAGAGACACCAGATGTTCATTTCTACCCTCAAAAGACTTTGGAATGACAAAAGAAAAGCAATTCCAGTTATTAACAAGTTTCGAGTACTTGATGGTACACAAACTTGAAGATTTTGTAAACTCCTATTTGCTCTTAACAAGTTATTCAGTTTGGGGGCACAGTAAGAAAATAGCAACAAAATTCTAATACCTTTTTTCTTTTCTTCCAAAGGATTGTCTGAAGATGAATCCTGATGACAGATTAACCTGTGCCCAACTCCTGGAGAGCCCCTACTTTGATTCTTTTCGAGAGGACCAAATTAAAAGAAAAGCACGCAATGAAGGAAGGAACAGAAGACGTCAGCAGGTACCTCTGTTCAAAAGTTAAAATGCTATAAAAATGATTCTTTTTTTCCTTTTCTACCTTTCAAAGTGAGACCAGGTGGACACCAAGACCTTTGTTTGCACTGGTTTAGTTGTATTTGTTTATCTTAGTACGTTTCAGTGATTGGCATAATAAAACCATAAAACTACGAAAATACCCAGATCATTGCAGAATCTTATTCCAAATACACTTGAATCAACTTTTAGCTACACTGATTAGATAGCTCACCTATTGGATAGCTCACCTGCCAGATCGTGTACCCGAAATACAACAACTTCGTACAATAAAACCCAGATTACAGCAGGACTGAATGTCAACATCGCAGAGGAATCTGGAACCTTCTGTAGCCTCCAGACACACCATAGAGGAAACTTGACTCTTCCTGTCTTTTTACCAATGGCAGGCAGCAAAGTCTGCCTTCCCTAGGCTTTCCTTAAAATCAAGGACAAGCTCTGACAGATGCTAAGAGAAGAAATGCAAACACCTGGGAACCAAATTTTACCCCAAAATGTGCCGATATTGTAAGATAACACGAGGAACGTGACAGTGACTCTGCAGCTTATTAGGGGACTACCTTTTACCTGGTTCCAGAAAAACCTTGAAGCTAAAACATAAACCCCACGGAAGTAAGTTTGTTTTGGTTTGGGGTTTACTTTTTATCTTGTGTCCCCAGCACCTAAAACAATGTCTGACCCACACATAGTACTTGGTAAATATTATCCAAAATAAATAGAGAAGTAAATAGATGAACACTGCTTATTCAAAAGTGAGGATGTAATTCTCAATTGATCAGACCGACAATCATCCCATTCTGTGTTTACTTAATCTTCAGCCTTTGATCTACTTATTGGTCATTGATCTTCTCCTTAGCATTTCTACCGTAAAGGGAGAAAGCAGGTTTTGTTGTTTTCAGCCTTTGGCTCATGCAAATTGAAGTTTGTTGAGAGAGAAAAACCAAGCCAATCAGTAAGATGACATGTTAAGATGATTTCCCAGTTTTTACCACACAGACCGTTTTACCTTCTACTGTTTAAGTTATGTGTTTGCAAGTCAAGCCCAGCACACTTTACTTAACCAAAAGAGTAGGGTTTGCTCAAATATGTCTGAGGCGGCAGTCTGAAATACAGGGTGAACTGTGTGTAAAAACACTGTCACCTTACAAACAGCTCACCAGATTCCCCACACTTAACCCGGGAGGGTGAACAGCAACACCACTCCATCCCGCCCCTGGGTTCCTGATTCGAGTTCTACCAGCCTCGAGGGAGTAGGGATGCTGGCCTCCTAAGTCTCCAGGTCATAGTGTTTTCCATTCCTTAATACCCTGTAGCCTGACTGATACAGCTCAGGGACCTTATTTCTCCAAAAAAAGAAGCACGAAGAACAGCACATACAGAAGTTACTTCACATTCTCTGTGTTTAGTCAACTGCATCCTGTCCCCTTTATGAGAAAGCCTTTCTAGAGCACCCACTATTAAGACCAAGCCTAAACATCTTCCACCACCAGGTAAAGTCTCTGGAGGGCAAGGCCAAGAGAAAGACAGGGATGTCTTTCTTTCTTTTGTCCTTTTTTTTTTAATGTTTATTTATTTATTTTGAGAGAGAGACAGAGAGCATGAACAGAGGAGGGACACAGAGAGGCACAGAATCCGAAGCAGGCTCCAGGCTCCCAGCGGTCTGCACAGAGCCCGACTGGGGGCTCGAACTCACAAACTGTGAGATCGTGACCTAAGCCAAAGTCAGAGGCTTAACTGACTGAGCCACAGAGGTGCCCCAACAGGAATGTCTTTCAGGTCCCGGTTTTCTTTCTGATATGCACCTCTTGCCTAAACATTTTACCATATCAGAAAATAAAATAAAAATTCAAGAAAATCTTTTCATTCAGTGTGGTTTCATTTTGTGAGTTTAAATTCCTATCTGGATATCATCTAGATCTCTGATGAGTGACCAGCAATTTCCTTAAAGACTAAATTTTGTTTAAAATGTATAGTATGGGGCACCTGGGTGGCTCAGTTGGTTAAGCGTCTGACTTCGGCTCGGGTCATGATATCGCTGTTCGTGAGTTCGAGCCCCACATCAGGCTCCGTGCTGACAGCTCAGAGCCTGGAGCCTGCTTTGGATTCTGGGTCTCCTTCTTTCTCTGCCCCTCCCCTGCTCACTTTCTGTCTCTGTCTCTGTCTCTGTCTCTCTCTGTCTCTCTCTCTCAAAAAATAAATAAACATTAGAAATTTTTTAAATGTATAGTAAAGAGGTTTTAAATCTTTACTGTTTTGCCAGTATCCTAAAATTAAAATTTTGAGATAGGTAGAATGTAGACTCTTGGAATTATTGTCTAACAGCTGGTGGGCATCTAGCTTTTAAACACTGCCTGGATACTCAAAAATTAACATCCTGAAATAAATCAACTACATCCATGAGAATCGTAGAATAAGTAATGGAACCTAATTTCCAAGTACCAGAATATCACAATTCTTGGAAAGGTAACCCTATTTGATTTTAAAATTGATGTCTTTTGACATCTTTGTACCGTGTGTATTCTTTTTGTTTTACCATCTTTAAATCAAACTGTACAAATAGGAATTCTTTTCAATTTACTTTCTTATTTTTGTCTTGTTCTGCTATTAGAATCAACTGTTGCCTCTCATACCAGGAAGCCACATCTCCCCCACACCTGATGGAAGAAAACAAGTCCTCCAGTTAAAATTTGATCATCTTCCAAACATTTAGGAAAATGTTCTTTCAAGTGGAAAGTAATTTAATATGTACACATTTCCGTACAAGAGAGATAGGAATTCTTAGTGTTTCAAATGCAGATGAGCCATATGAAAATTAAGATGCCTTCTAGAATTGTTTTGCTCTGATCATTACTGATTCCTCTGCCCGTGCTTTTTACACGCCAACTTTATCTTCTAGAACATTTTCTTTAAATGTTATGGAGTCTGAAACTGCACATATGGAGGAGACATTTTCAATTTCATCAGAGCAGCCCCACCTGAGGCAATTTATGTTGAGAATTTGTGGGCTTGTACTTTGATTCTTGAAAGAGATTTACATATATCGTTTTGGTTTACCTGACCACATAATGTCTTAGAGCATTATCCAAATAGCTTGCCTAGCTGTTGTTTGTGCAGGGAATGATAATCATGTTTCTTTTCTTTTCTTTTTTTTTTTCTTTCAATTTCAAAAACTAACTTTAATGAGGTATGTTTTACATATAATAAACGTACTTATTTTAAGTGCAGAACTTTTCCCTGGATTTCAGCAAATGTGTACACGTGCACGGCCTGACCAAAGGAAGATATAAAACATGGTCATCAAGCTTAAAATGTTCTCCACAGCCTTTTGTAGTAAATCTTCCCAAGATCACTGGCCCCAGACAGCCATGGACCTGCTTTTTCTGTCACTAGTGATTAGGTTTTCCTATTTGGGGATTTGAAATCAAGGGAATCATAGAACCTACATTCTTTTGCACCTGACAACTTGTGCTCAGCATGATGCTTCTGAGAAAGGAGTGACATTATGTTTCTGCATTTAATCACTCTTGTTGCAACCAGGACTTTTGAGTAATGCTGGATTTTATATTGGTGCAGAAAGAGAGCCTGAAATGTCATGTAGTTTATCCCTTGTTTCCAGGGCAGATTCCAGAGCTACAAGGAATTATCATGCTCATCACATAATGCTGTCCTTTGGTACATTATGGTTTCTTACTCTTTTCTCCTGGCTCAGTCATCTCAGAACCTAGACCTATCCTGTGGGTGTGTTTCCTAAATAGTTCACTGTCGATACTTTTCCAAACATTTGCATCCAAAGCCTCTGTGAATTTGTGCAGCCCTAAACTTGTGTAGCATGCCAGATCAGGTTTGTGAATGCTTCCGACAGCAGAAAGATTATCTTTTCAGTTAACTTCATTTTGTGTCTGCTACCAAAAAAGAGAAGCAAACAACAAGATACCTCACTAGGCGAGCCCAATTTACACTGGGATATTTTCCCAAGTGAACTTGACAGATATTCCTACATACGTACATATATAAATGTATACACACATATATATACTTATATATATATACATATATATGTACATGTATGTATACACACATAACACATATATATTTATAAGTTTTGAAACATCATGGTAGATGCCTTTTATCCTAGACGTCTAAGAACAATGCCGTCTGTGTAACGGACTTTTAGTTTGCTAACAAGGAACTCATGTAAAATAATAGCATGGGGTTGTCTATCACTGTCTGGCATAAAGGCACAAAATAGTCAATAAATTATGAAGGTTATTAGCTCTTTTCTGGTCCTGGGTCTGGAATGCTGACCTGAACGTTGTCAAATTGTGCAAATACACATGATTCCAGAAATGCCTTGTATCAGGAACCAAAATATCGAGCATAAATTGTTTTTAGGAAAACACACTAACATCTGATGTTCATCCTCTGAAAGTTTATTGCATTTATAAACATGGCTATGTAAACTTCTAGAGAAGCCTGTTGAGTTACTTGGGAGCATCTCTTTACTTGGGAATTATGGCATCTCAACAATGGTTTCTTGCTCACCGGAAGAACATTTTAAGTGGACTTATTTGGCCATTTAACATGCTTAGTGTGAATATAAGCTGCTACGGTCTTCTTATTGTCATCTTATCATTAAGAAGGCACCTCTTCACATTTGTAAGTTTCTTGCATTTTTAATTAGATGATGATACCACAGGCACAAGGAATTTGAGAAATAAAAGATAGAAGGCATCTTCGATGAAAGATTTCTTTTTTATTTTCATAGTGTTTTTATCATGTAAGCCTTCTTACTGCCAAGCCACTCATGCTGCTCCTAAATATCTAGATTCTATCTCACACACACACACACACGCACAGAGAAGTTCAGAATACACACAACTCCAATACCCATTTTGCTTATAATCATGCTTCAGACAACAGTGGAGAGTTTGGTAAGGGTTGATAGGGTGACTGCTTTTCTTATTTTTGCTTACATTTAAGAATTAACAAAACTGGCATCTCTCTCTCTCAGTTTTTTTTCCTTAGACAAATCCATCATCTAGAGAGCACTGGGGAGGGGAGGGGAGAGGAGAAGAGAGGAGGAAGCACCCAATGCTTGGGAAAATGTTCTTTCACCACCAGGGAAAACACTCTTCTGACGACTTTTGCACCCCGCACTTTCCCTGGGCGTCCCGGGGCCACGTAGCCCTGTCGCCTGCTCAGTCACGCAGGCACACGGACCTCAACCTGCAAGTCTTTCTGTCTCAAGGCCGGTTTCTCAGCCCTTGCATTTCTCAGCCACACGTACGACAGTGGCATCTGAGGGTGTCGTGCCCAAATTAAGTAGTGGGTTTTGTACAACTTAATCAGGCTCTTCACAGAGGCCCACACAACTCTGTAACCAGGCGTTTTCTTTCCATCCATGTCCAGTTTCTGGCTTACCTGCCGCTTCTGTCACCGAGGCACTGGTCAGGCTTTTTAATTTACGGATATAGCTCTTTCCTGGTGCCATCCAGGTACCGCGGGGTCGTGGTGAGTGATGTTGCCCGAGTACTCTCCTTTCCTCCACCTCGGCATGACCTGTTCACACCCCGGGTTTCCTCCACTTTGTACCTGAGAATCTCCAAGCAGCCAAGCAGCTCTTTTGTATTGTGTTTTGTTTTGTTTTGTTTTGTTTTGCCTTGTTCCATTTTGTTTGAAGAGCACTTTACAGAGAACTAAAAATGCAGACTGTACTCCTTTGTGCTCTTGCTTCTTCTTCAGGGAAGAGAGAAATACACCATAGAAAAGGACACCTCATAGACCTTTATCAGCCCTGTAAGGCTACCTTTGGTCTCCATTTCAGTCCTGGTGATATCTGAATGCACTTGTTCCAACTTGCCCCAACCACAAAGCCCTTTTTTTGGGGGGGAGGGGGGAGGAGGAGGAGGGTCACTTTTTGAAGATTATTTTAACTAGACTGAAATTATTAAAAAGTTGTATTTGAGGGACGCCTGGGTGAGTAAGTTGATTAAGCGTCTGACTTCAGCTCAGGTCATGATCTCCCAGTTCATGGGTTTGAGCCCCGCGTTGGGCTCTGTGCTGACAGCTCTGAGCCTGGAGCCTGCCTTGGATTCTGTGTCTCCGTCTCTATCTGCCCCTCCCCTGCTCATTCTCTGTCTCTGTCTCTGTCTCTCTCTCTCAAAAATAAATAAACATTAAAAAAAATTTTTTAAGTTGTATTTGAGAGGCTTTTGAATGCTTTGGATTAGGGAGATAATTGAGTAAGGAGTAAAAACAAAGCTCTAGGGTAGGAAAGACAGAAGTGAGCAGGAATAGATGTTCCCTCTTTTAAGTGAGCCATATTACTCTTCTTCATTGATCTTGCAGATCTCCCAGACTATAAGACTAAGAAAATTTATAAGTTATTTTGAAAAAATTCTCAACTCTGAAGATGTTTTTATGGTTCTTCAGCTGCCTTGCCATAGGAATACTGTTTTTAAAAAAAGATGGCACTTTCTTTTCTTTTCTTTTCTTTTTTAATTTTTTTTTTAATATTTATTTTTGAGAGAGAGACAGAGCATGAGTGGGGGGAGAGCAGAGAGAGAGGGAGACACAGAATCTGAAGCAGGCTCCAGGCTCCGAGGTGTCAGCACAGAGCTCAACGCGGGGCTCAAACCCACCAACCGTGAGATCGTGACCTGAGCCAAAGTTGGATGCTTAACCAGCTGAGCCACCCAGGCACCCCAAGATGGCACTTTCTTAATCATTTGTCACCACTAATGATTTCCAATCCTGGGTTTGAAACAGCTTGAATGGCACCGAATTCTGAAAAAACAACCAAAGAAAACAACAGCAGCAACAACAACAACAACAAAAACTAGCTTTTTTGGTTAATTAAAACATACTACCAGAAGAAGAATGATCCTAAAATTCCACAAACCTTAAAATCTTGAAAAAATTAGGAAGTCAGTATAAGGTATTAGCTGAATCGCAGATTCAGAGTTATAATGCATATATATGCATTATATACAAATATACAGACTTGTGATGCATATGATTATACAGATTTGTGATGCACATAACCACGACAGAAAGACAAAATGCCACTCACATGACCAGGTAATGTGCTGGGTTTGTGTGTGTTCATTTTCCATTAAAACCATGAATTCAGCAACTTCATTCTTGTTTTAGTAAAAGACAGTCTTTAAGAGTGGTAGGTTTAAAGACTAATGTATCATTTGGTCTGGGAGTTAGGACACCAGGTTCTTGGCCTGGCTTGCAAATCTCTGTGTAGCTTCTTCACAACATGTGACTTTTCTGTGCCTTCATTTTCTCATTTGTAAATAAGGGAAGAGACAAACTAGCTGATTTCTAGGGCTCCTGTGATTTTCAATAGCACATGATGTTTCTGTCCTGGACATCTCTCCCACTAGAAGAGGCTTTGTAGAGATTGTTTCTCATTAATAATACTGAGATAAAATTTGGGGTTTTTAAAAAATATTTGTTTTTGGAGGGGAGAGTGCAACGGAGGAGGGGTAAAGAGAGGGGGCAGGATCTGAAGCGGGCTCTGTGCTGACAGGCTGACAGCAGAGATCCCGATGTGGGGCTTGAACCCACGAACTGTGAGATCATGACCTGAGCCAAAGTCAGATGCCCAACTGACTGAGCCACCCAGGTACCCCTCAATTTGGGGTTTTTTGATCTAACCAGGAGCTAAGAGATCTCTCCCTGTTTCTCCCTCTCTCCTTCCCCCTCTCTCATCTCTCCCTTGCTTGCTTGCTTTCACACTCACACAAACACACACCCACCACCACTCCCTGCTAGTTCTGCCAAGTCAATAGTAGTTTGCAGACAATCATCTAACAGAGGTTACATTTTATAAACTGAAGTGGGCTTTAAAGCTAATTACCGCTAAATTTTAGTTAATGTAAATAAAACAGGTGTGCTTTGAAAATACAGAGTAATATGTAATCATTCTTTGATTGTTTTTATTTTTTAATTTTTTTTTCATTCTTTGATGTTTTCATCTAACTCCAGTTGGCTTGAATATGACACCTATGCTATGAAATATTAATTTAAGATACCCATTAAGGCAAAGAACTCTTAGGGCATTTCTAACTTCAGCAAAACTTTTAGTACTTTCAGTAGGTGAAAACTTAAAGGAATTCTGCAAATATATATAAATTATAACCATGTTGTATTTGAGCAACACAGACTCAGGTTCGGGCTACTTTATATTTAACCTGCAATTTACTCAAGCTGAAAATCGGTTACCCTACTTAACAGGAGTATAAACACCTTGCATTTATAAAGTTAAAATTTGTCTTTCTGTTGTGAACACTAGTCACTGACCATATCTGTCAATATTGTCACATTGAAGATGTTGTGTCTACTTATGATTTTAGAACATGTTAGTATGGAAGCAGATCTATTTCAAATCGCATGAAATTGTAGCCATATATTAATTAGCATGTGATAATTTGCATAATGGCAACTTATGCTACCAGAAGCAATTCACTACAAACTTTTAGTTGTAGCATGTTAAATATACATAATACTTTTAAAATTTAGCTTAAGGTACTTGGAGCACCTAAATATGGGCTTAAATACTTTGGTGACCTTATATTTGTATATATAACTTAACCTGAATATGTTCTCTAGCTTATTTTAATAAAAGCTAGAAATATTCCTGTCTCCTTACTTCCATTCAACTCTCCTGTTAGTCTGTTGCCTAATACTTTGTATTTAAATGAGAAAAACTCACATTCACATAGAAAGTTCAGAACTCGTTTAATTTCCTCTCCGTTGGAATATCTGAACAGTTGATGGAGTAACTATTCCTTTCTGTGCCTTGGGTTGGGAATTTTCACTAAATGGAAAAACTAACAAAATCTCTTCCAGTCCAACCCGATCGACGATTATCCCTGAGAACATTTCCTTTGAGGCTGTAAGATTCTTTTTCTTGCAATTCATCAAAATATTTCTCTGACCCTTCCCAGCACTTAAGCTACAAAATATGAAATTTTCTCACAACTTCAATTCCAGGTCCTAACAATGGTTTCTGTTGTAGGCTTAAAAAGGTGAAAAGTCTCAAGACCAAACTTAGACGAATGATCAAAAGACAGAAAGACAATTAGTACCATAATGAATGAGGCCATTACTTAAAGATGCTTCCATTTCTTTTATTTTCTTTTGAACTAGCCTTTCTGCTTTCATGATTTTTAATAGCGCTTATGTTGAAAGAGAATAGTAGATTCTTTCCAAGGCTGACTGCAACGATTTCTCCCATTCCATGGGCCTTTTGCAATGACACTTTGCCATTCCTTTTATCAAGAGATGAAGGCTCCCTCTCCCACCCCACCTTGTGACCAGTGACTTCCTTAGACTAATAGAATGCAACAGATGTCCCTCTATGCCATTTTGGGGCCTAGGTCTTGAAAAGCCTGTCAACCTCGGCTTTGTCTCTCTGGGGAAGCCAGCCACCACGCTGTAAAGAAGCTTAGGCTAGACCTCCAGATGATAAGATACCGTGTGAAGAGAAAGAGGTCACTGGAGGAGCACCAAGGGGCCAGTCATGGGAGTAAAGCCTTCTTGGACCTTGTAACTCAGAGCAGCCACCAGCTGACTATGGCCAAGTTAAGTGTCGAGTAGAACAGGAAAACTGCCCAGCTGAGACCAATCCACCTCCAAAATTATGAGAAATAGTCAATTGTTTTAAACCACTGTGTTTTGGGATGATTTGTTATGTAGCAATAGATAACTGAAACAGAGTATGTTTTTAAACTGAGTGCCATTAAAGTTGAGAAGCATGTTCCAAATAATGTGTACACTTAAAGTAAGGCATGGGATCTGAAGTTATTTAGCCTAGAACTATAAATACACTCTTGGGAATCTGAAAATCATTCTTCCCTACTACCCACTGGCCCTCTCTCTTTGGATCCTATTTATTTTAGTCAAGGCTGTTATGCTTCCAAAGAGGACATCATCTTCTCATAAAACACGTGTCACCACCCTATGCAGGAAATCTAAAAAACCGTAAGGAAGAAATGATCCAGACATTGGATTTTACCAAACACATGCATACGATGTCGGTAGAAATTTACCCGATCTCTTTACGGCAGCCGAAGAGGAAACTTCCTTCTTTTTGCAAGAAAAATATTCACGTCTGTGTTAGATAACTGGATAGATGCCAGACTATTAGCGTCCTCCCTCTTGCCCAAAATAAGAGTCAGTCAGTTTGGGTCCTACTGGGTGTTTTTAACCAGTCTCCTCACTGAGCCTCCCATTCAGCAGATATCAGCCACTGAACATCTTCTGGGCTGTTGAAGAAAAGCCTTATCCAATTGCATGAAAAAAGCTTCTCCTCATTAAAAAAGGTCTCTAGCACCTTTGAGTATTCAGGGCAACTGGTACCGTTGTGTTTCCAAAATTTCCCTCTTTCTCTCTGAACCAGAAAGACATCCTACCAGAGGTTGTATTTTGGCTTTGCCACTTGCAAGATCATGACTTTTGATCATCAGTGTCTTCAGCTCCACAGTGAGAATAATAACACTTCACCTGAAATGAGAATCTTAACACCTGAGGTGGTTAAAAGTATTACATGAAACAGTGATGTCAGTGTGCTTTGTAATTGAAAGAGCTATATAATTAATTACTTTACTTTTTTTATGGTTTTTTTTTTAAGAGAGAGAGAGAGAGAGAGAGAGGCAGAGCATGAGTGGGGGAGGGGTGGGGGGAGAGAGACACAGAATCTGAAGCGGGCTGTGCCAACAGCTCAGAGCCTGACACACTTGAACCCACGAACTGCGAGATCGTGACCTGAGCCGAAGTTGGACACCTAATCGACTGGACTACCCAGGTGCCCCTATTGATTATTACTTTTATTACCTTCTAGAACTTTGTGAATATATTAACTTCTACATTAATATGTGGTCCTTTGAAAGAAACCCATAGAATTCTTCTGGTTTGACTATTTATTTATTTATTTATAATGGAAGTATAGTTGACATAAATACTGTATTAGTCTCGGGCGTACAACATAGTGATTCAACATTCATATACAGTTCAAAATGCTCATCACAGGAAGTATATTACCAGCTGTCACCATACAAAGTCATTATAATATTATTGACCATATTCCCCATGTTGTACTTTCCATCCCCATGACTTATTTCTTTTGTAGCTGGAAATTGGTGCCTCCTAATCCCCTTCACCTATTTTGCCCATCTGTCACCATGCTCCCCTCTGGCAATGATCTAGAATATTTTTTTAATACAGTGGTTGCCTCGTTTCCTCCCCAAAAGGTGTGAGACCTCATCATCCTCAATTGCTTCTATCTTGCATGTGCTGGCTTTTGCATTTCCAACGTGAAAAGGCTCTTATCTTCTGGCGGACAGAAATATCAAGTTTTTCTTTTTACATCGATTGAATTTATTGACATTATTTGAAATGTTTGCTTATTGTCTAGCAAACACTATCAAGCTATCAGGTACTGGGCAGACACAGAAGAAAACAAGCTTTCAAGGGAGTATGTAGCCACCAAGAAGAAACAGCCTGATGGGATTAACCACAAATTAAGACCTCACCAGAAAACTTTGAGAAGACACCAATATCCGCATCATGAGATAATCTGACCATAACTCCAAGAGACTTCCTGAGGGGCCAGAATCATCAGAGACAGAAGAATTGGCTAGGGAGGTACAACTAAATTTTTATGAAAAACCACTTTAGGTATGGGGAGTACACAAAACAATTGTAATATTGTGTTCGTCCAGGATGATTAGTTACTGGCAACTCAACTAGAGAAAAAAAGCAAGAGACCATGCTAGACACGAGTCTTAATTTAACGTGTGTGTTTTGGCGACTGAAACCTTAAGAACAATTTATATTTGCAAGGCAGTGAAGATGTTCTGTGAGTGAGAAGAAGAGTCGGTCTTCATCTTTGAGAAATGCTGGCAGTGAGGGAAAAACAAGGAAAGGGGAGGAACCATCAGAAGTGCACCTAGGGGAAGAATTGGCATTTGTCACTCATCCCTGCCACAGTCCCCGCCATGAGATCTCCACCGTTCCTCCCTTCCTTTTTCTTAATCATCCTCCTTTCTAGCCACGCATCTACTTTTCTCCGATTGGAAACCCTATCCTATGTCATGAGTTTCTTCCTTCAGCAAATACCCATCACCTCACTTTCTGCTCTGACAGAAAAGCATAGAAATTGCTCCATTATCCAATGTCCTTTCTCATGGATTTGCTAACTTTCCCCTTCTACTACCTGCCACTTTCAGGTCTGAGAAAATCATGTTGTATTTGATCTTGCCTAATATAAGAACCCCAGCACTACCTTATATAAACTAAATTTGAAAATAATCTTAGATTGAATTCAAATAAATCTCTAAAATATGTTTTATTTTCTTTTTATTTATTTATTTATTTTGACAGAGAGAGAAAGCACAAGCAGGGGAGGGGCAGAGAGAGAGGGAAAGAGAGAGGATCCCAAGCAGGCTCTGCACTTAGTGCAGAGCCGATGCGGGGCTCAAACTCGCGAACTGCAAGATCATAACCTGAGCCAAAATCAAGAGTCAGTTGCTTAACCAACTGAGCCACCCAGGCGCCTCTCTTTTAGAGGACTCAGTTGGTAGACCATGTGGCTCTTGATCTAGGGTTCATGAGCTCAAGCCCCATGTTGGGTGTAGAGCTTACTTAATTTAAAAAAAAAAGAGTGTATTAGATATTGACATTTCTTTAGATGCCATACTCTCTGTTCTTCCTTTAATGGGATCACATTTGGGGAAAAAAAATCTCTCACCAAAATTGATTCCATCAAACATTTCCTCTAAATCACAGGTTCTTAGCCATGAGTCAGCTTCAAGGGATCCATTGGAAGTCCCCTCTTCCATTTCCAAATCCAAATTCTATAATGTAACTCAGGGCTACTGTTGCCCCATACTCCAGAAAGCTCTTCCAGGCTAACACCTAGATAGCTCACAGTACTTCCAACACAGGACATACGACCTCGACATTGGACCTCTTCCCTCTTGCCCTGGTACTTCCCAGCTTGCCTTTCCGGGCATCTTGAGCTCTTAGACTCGAAATAGCAAGACCATGACTATTCTGCCCAGAGGTGGAATGGCCTAGAAGAGATAAAAATCTCTTCCTCATTCTGTTTTAAATATTTAACATTTAGAAATCCATCTGAGTTCAGAGTATTCCCACTGAGAAGATTAGGGAGATAAAGTACCAGTTAGGATTTTCATGTGAATTTGTTTAGAGGACTAGCTTTTCCAGGAGCTATTTGTCATCAGTAGGCTGAGAAAATGGAAGTGTGGGCTGCGGTGGGTGGGGCTGCTAAGTGGCTGGAGGGCAACATGAGGTCACTAGGTCTCTCTTTAGGGATCGGGAGTGGAGGGCACCACAAGGGGTGAGAAATGGAGATGAAATATGCCTACAGCAAACTGTGAACCTCAAAAGTTTACTACTGCCACACGCAGTCATCATTTCTTACAAAGTTCATCAGAGCAGTGCAGGGAAAGGGAAATACCTTGGTAGGGTTCTAGAGACAACTGTGTTGTTGACTGCACTGTGCTGAGCCAATGTTCTCTTTTGTCTCTGGCCCCTCGGTCTGTAATTAGGAGTAGTCAAGCTCAATGTTTTTAAAGATCCCTCTGGCTAAGATATCTTGTGAAATGATATAAACAAACAACCGGCACTTATCTCTTGTCCTGTGCCTGTGTCCTCTTCCACCCTCCTTTTCTCGGGTCTGTCACAGATGGAACAAAGAGGTGAGGACAGACAAGGAGCCTAGCTAGAGAGCATGCTCAGTCTGCCTCCCAGGGCAGGGACTAGTCCTGTGTCCTTCCACCGTCCTGATCTACTCTAAGATCTCTTTTCTCCAACCTGCCTGATGCAGAGAGCTAGCTCCCTGGTGGCAGGGCAAAATCCTGAGGGTGCAGTTGTTTTGCCAGAGCTCAGCTTCCAATTTTTAAGCAAACCAGAAATATATAAGAGTATTAGAGGGTTTCCATTATTCAACACCGGGCTTGGTATTGGTTTTGTTATGGCTGTTGTTTTGCTTTGCCTTTGTAAGCACTTTAAACTCCTTGTTGCCACAGATTATGGCATACCATAAATAGATAAGCTGGATGCCACTCTCAAGAGGAAGAATATCACTTTTGCCCAATAAGTGCACAACCTGCCCTTTGATCAATAACATCGACAAAGACGAATACATACGGCTGAAAGAATAGCTATTAAGCACAAGTGAAATTGAAACTTCAGTTTTCAAATCGCACAATTCCTAAAGATTAAAGTAAATCCTTGGCCAAGATCCCAAGAAGACTCTATCTGGAGACATTGCCAGGAGATTTTCCAGTGTTCTCAATATGTAAAATCCTAAAACATTATTTACAGTATTTTTATTTTATCTCAACTTGTTAACCATCAGACCCTATCTTGCACAAATTTGCCAAGTGTTTTTGGTTTGATTTTTTTAGTATTCAGAATTCCTTTATTTTGTAAAGATTTTTAAGTATAATCTGCCCCCCAATGTGACCCCGAGATCGAGAGTCATATGCTCTACTGGCTGAGCCAGCCAGGCACCCCTTAATTTTCAGAATTTCTGAACTCCCAAGGGAGCAATAATGACCAACACAGTTGAATATTTTAGGAAATTTGACAGGATCCAAGCTAGAGAGAAGCATTAAATAATAATAGAAATCTCAAGCCTTATGTTAGTAAAAAGGAAAGAAATATTTTAAATCAATACTCTAAATATAAAACGGCTATCATGCTGAAATAAAAGTCATTGACCCATTATGGAGGCAAATTATGGCTGTTTCAGTTTACCCTTAATTTCAGCAATTTATGTATGTATCATGTATTGGATTATGTATTATCATCTCTCTTCTGATGGCTTTTATGTTTTTGGTAGATTAACTGGTCCAAGGGAACTAAATTGCATTAGGCCCTCCTCAGATGTTAGGCATTGCACTGGGTGTTTTCTATGTACTCTCTCATACACTCTCCCAAACACTGTAGGACATAGGTATTGGCCACATTTTACAAGTAAGAAATCTCAGGTTCAGAGAGATAGTGAGGAATTGGCAGAGCTGGCTTTAAAATGTTCAGAAAACTGGGGTGCCTGGGTGGCTCAGTCTGTTTGTTAAGCATCCAGCTCTTGATCTCAGCTCAGGTCATGATCTCAGGAACCGTGAGATCAAGCCCTGCATCAGGCTCTGCGCTGACAGCGTGGAACCTGCTTATGATTCACTCTCTCCCTTTTTCTCTCTACCCCTCCTCTGCTAATGCTCTCTCTCTCTCTCAAAATAAATAAATAAACATGTTAAAAAGTTAAAATTTTCAGAAACCTTGCACCAAACTTTTCACTTATTTTTGCCCTTAAAGGTGGTAAGCATTAATTGTCTGAAGCCGGGTCCCTTACTTTAGAGCATTTTCAGTATTTGCTAAATTCTTACATCCTGATATTTGTAATTTCTTTAAGGCCAATCCTAACCAAAATAACTGTGTAAAAACATATGCCCTTCACTAAGTGGCTAGCCCCAAACTATAGCAAGGTGTCTTTGGGGTAGATCTCATCACATTTGTAAATAAAGGCATCTGTATATTCCTCTTCCATATATGCAACGCCTGGCTTGAACCAACATAATGGTACTGAAATTACCATGAAGCATGAAACAGCCATATTAATGCTACCTAAAAAGATAGAATTTAAATCAGAGTCCTTTGTGAGATCACACCAAACACCTGATTTTATAGATAAGAAAACCAAGGCCTTGAAAAAGTTCAGCGCCCCAAAGAAATGTTAAACACAGATTAACTGGGTGCTCAAAACAATTTTGTTTATTTAACTATGTGTGTCTCTTGGTTGCCTTATTTGATAATGCATTTGAAGCAGCCTCTATGTATAATAATTATAGAATAAAATGAGGAAATAATTTCCAAAAACAAGAACGATGAAAATGTTCTAAAATAAGGGAGTAGTGACAGTTGCACAGTCTGTGAATATACTAAAACCTTCAAAGTGTATACTTTAAAAGGGTAAATTTTATGATCTATGAGTTATATCTCAATAAAACTTACTTTTTTAAGAAGAGCAGGGCTATATTTACTTTTCAGTATAGAATAGAGGATAACACCGTTAGTGACTTTTTTTTTATTTCATTTTTATTTTTTCCAGTCTCTCTTCTGAATTCCACATTACAGCACTGTTAGTGAGTTGGCCCGCATCACATTAGCTTAATGAATCAAGAACATTGATCTGTTGCCTCCATTTCTCTGTCGTAGACTATTAGCTAGGTTTCAGAGTTTCTATCGGAGTTTTCAAATAAGACTCTGGAATATATTTCAAAGGAGAATACAGTTTTTCCCATGAGAAACTTTCTGAATAAATCAGAGGCCATAAACTAAGAGGTCTTGATGACATCTGTTAAGAAATAGAAAGTTAAGGGGTGCCTGGGTCGCTCAGTCGGTTAAGCATCTGACTTTAGCCAGGTCATGATCTCACGTGGGTTCGAGCCCCACGTTGGGCTCTGTGCTGACAGCTCAGAGCCTGGAGCCTGCTTCAGATTCTGTGTCTCGTTCGCTCTCTCTGCCCCTCCCCCGCTTATGCTCTGTCTCTCTCCATCTCTCAAAAAATGAATAAAGGTTAAAAAAAAAGAAATAGAAAGTTAAATCTGTTAGCCTTTATATACAAGCATACATGTGTGTACAAGCATACATTTCAAGCAAAATCCTTTAAGATTGGTACACACAAACTGATCTGGGAAGTCCCCTTCCTCAAATTTATCATAGGATATAAAGAGTTCAGTATAGAACTCTTTGAAAACAAAGATATTCATCCTAGAATTATCATTATTTATATGATGAAAAGGTGGAAACAGATCTAAATGTCCAACAGGAAATTTTAGGGTATAGTGGAATATTGTACAGGCCTTTAAAAATGTGATTTTTATTTATTTTTAAAGCTATATTATTTTTCTTCTTACAGAGATAATAACAATATACACACTATTTAAAAATTTTTTAAACCTCCAAGGGCACCTGGGTAGCTCAATCGGTTGAGTGTCCAACTTCAGCTCAGGTCGTGATCTTGCGATTCATGGGTTCAAGCCCCGTGTTGGGCTCTGGGCTGACAGCTCAGAGCCTGGAGCCTGCTTTGGATTCTGTCTCCCTCTCTCTCTGCCCCCCCACCTCTCTCAAAAATAAATATACATTAAAATAATAATAAAAATTTTAAACCCCCAAATATTTCCACATAACTCCTCCCCTTAAGAGATAATCAAAATTATGTGCTCAGTGACTATTTTATATGATCATCTTGAAAAATGGCTTTGCAACTTACTTTTTGCACTTTATAATGAATTTTTATAAATCAGTTCCTGCAGGTCTGCCCCACTAGTTTGTATGGTATATATTTTTTAAACATTATTTTTAAAAGTATTCAAGACTTAGGGAGATGTTCATGATATAGTGTTAAGTTTTTTCAAAAAACGGAATAGAAAAGATTGCATATGGTATGATCCTAAACTGGGTAGGACCTGGGGGGTGGCATAGATTATACACAAATTTACATAAAAGACCTAAAGAAATACAACAAATTATTAATAATAGTTAGTCCTAAGTGGTAGAATTATAACTTTACTTTCTTCTGTATAAAATTTTATATTTTCCAAATTCTCAATGATGAGCATGTTAAAAATAGCATTGGCTTTTTCTATTTCCAAAAATAATTTAGGTTCCTTGTAGGCAATCTGGAAGATGCAGATAAACTCAAATAAGAAAATAGGAAGTCACTCGTGATCCAACAACCCAGAGATAATAACTCGCCACTTAGATAGATTCTTTGAACAACTTTTTTCTCTGTGTTGTGTGTGTTTTACAAAAATAAAATTATACTGGTCATAATTTTGCAACTGCCCTCTGTCACTTAAATGTATTGTCCACATTTAAAAAATTTTATACTTTTCCACAAAATGATCTTCTGGTTACCCACGACCATAATTCATATCTAAGATTCAGTTATTACCAATTTTTGCTTTCACAATTGAAGTATTGAACATTTGCAAGGATAAATCTTTGCATATATGTGCTGTATAATATTTTCATCTGATAAATAGAAGTAGAATTGCTGCATTAGATGGTCTGCAAAATTGCAACGCTTCTGATACTTATTGCCAATACATTCTTCAGAAAAGATTTAACAGCGTCTCTCCCCAGCAACGGTATGAGAAAGTGGTCGTTTTCCACACTTTCAGCAATGACAGGTGTTAGCAATCTGGACACTTTTATTATTTTTTTCTCTTACTAGGAAAATAATAAATGTTTAGTATAGAAAATTTTAAATGTATAGTTAAGCAAAGAGAAGAAAATAAAAATCACTAAGGATATCATCAACCACTGATTCTGTGTGTGTGTGTGTGTGTGTGTTCTCATGTGCATATTACCTATATCCTTCTTAATTTAATAAAATTAAATCACATAACAAATAGCAGCTAATATTTATTAAGCAATACCTATTTGTTAGATTCTATGCTATGAGTTTAAATTAGCTCATTAAATTCTTATGCCTTGGGGCGCCTGAGCGATGCAGTCGGTTAAGCGTTCGACTTCAGCCAGGTCACGATCTCGCGGTCCGTGGGTTCGAGCCCCGCGTCGGGCTCTGGGCTGATGGCTCAGAGCCTGGAGCCTGTTTCCGATTCTGTGTCTCCTTCTCTCTCTGCCCCTCCCCCGTTCATGCTCTGTCTCTCTCTGTCCCAAAAATAAATTAAAAAACGTTGAAAAAAATTTTTTTAAAAATTCTTATGCCTCTATAAAATAGTATTTTTTTAAAGATTTTATGTTTAAGTAATCTCTACACCCAACATGGGGCTCGAACTTACAACCCCAAGATCAGGAGTCACATGCTCTTCCAACTGAGCCAGCCAGGTTCTCCAAAATAGTATTTTTAGTATTTAATATGTCCATTTTTTTAATGTTTATTTTTGAGAGAGAGAGAGAGTGAATGTGAGCAGGGGAGAGAGAGAGAGAGGGAGACAGAGGATCAGATGTGGAGCTTGAACTCATGAACCTTGAGATCATGACCTAAGCCGAAGTGGGACACTTAACTGACTGAGCCACCCAGGCACCCTACTATGTCCATTTTAAAAAAAGAAACTATTCTTTAGTTTCCCTCCAATACTGTTCCCTCTAAGAGGTGGAGCTCAGTTTCCCTCCCCTTGAGTGTGAGTTGGCTTTAGTGACTCTTTCAAAGAATAGAATATGAAAAGGGACAAAACAGTGACTTGAGAGGAGAGAAACCTGCAGACCCCCCACTCCCTGTGTGATCCAAGTTAGTGTGACCATTGATCAGCCATGCTGATGTCTTGTACCCCCAGTCTGGTGTGAGGAGAAGGGTGCTTCATGTCTGGTATTCTTCCCACAACCCCATAACCCCGGTGTCATCATGGGAAAAAAACATCAGATGAACCAAATTTGAGTGTACAAAATACCTGACCAATGCTCCTGAAAACTGTCAAGGTCATGAAAGATAAAGACTAGTAAACTGTCACAGAGCAGAGGAGACATGATTCACTGCCACGTGGGACCCCAGACCAGACTAAAACAGCAAAAGGAAATTGGTAGAGCAACTAGTGAAACCCAAATAAAACCTGGAATTTAGTGAATAGTGATGAACCAATATTGGTTTCTGGGGTTTTAACAAATGTGCCATGGTAATGTAAGATGTTAACATTAGGGGAAACTGGGTCAGGGTATACAGGAACTATAAGTAGTATCTGCAACTTTTTTGTAAATCTAGAATTATTCCAAAATAAAAAAGGTGGGGTTTGGGGGTTTTGTTTGTTTGTTTGTTTTGGTTTTGTTGTTGTTTTTGTTTTAAGGATGCCTGTTTTAACAGGAACAGCACTTGTGAAGGCAGAGATAAGGTTCCAGCTATGACAGGCTTTTCATACCCTCAGGGTCTGAACTAGTCTCCTCCCTTTTTGTCATTGCTTCCCAGTGAGGGTCCAGTTGTCCAGCCCGAGGGAGCCCAAAAGGGCACACTCAGATGGGGCAGCGCAGACAGATCTTGAGGGCCTGATCCCAGGACTCCAGCTAGTTTTTCTATTAATGTTGATTTTATAGTTTCTGCAGGACCAAAAGGCCTGATCACCAATGGTCACTCATTAATCAGTCCATTCCTCTGATATATTTCTTACTCATTTATTAGCGAGCAAAGGAGGTTGGCGGGGAGGGGGGGAGTCCACTTCTGGATTGACTTTAAGCAGCAAGGAAGTCTGGGGCTGGATGCTTCTACTATGGGGCTCCTGGCATTACAAGTGGCCCATGGAAAAGAAAAGTGTGTTAAGATCACCCGCAGAATGGCTCCCAAAAGAAGGGTGGAGAGAAGGGTCATTCTGCCATCAGTAGGGTAGTGACCAGAGAATACACCATCAACATTCACACGTACATCACGGAGGGGGCTTCAAGAAGCATAGCCTGCAGGCACTCAGAAACATCTGGAAATTTGCCTTGAAAGAGATGGGAATGCCAGGTATGTGCATTAACACCAGGCTCAGCAAAGTATCTGGGTCAAAGGAATAAGAATGTGCCACACAGTATCCCCAGGTCGTTGTCAAGGAAACACAATAAGGATGTACCTGTCACCATTTTCAAAAACCTGTAGACAATGTGGATGAGAACTAACCACTGATTGTCAAAGTTATAAAACAAAACAAAACAAAACAAAAGAGAGAGAGAGACAGAGACAGAGAGGGTAAGTATGAGAGAGGGAGGGAGAGAGAGAGAAAGATCACCAAGTACCCAGAGAATAATACAGCCCTGTTCCTTATCTTTAGCTCGACTATCTCTGCAATATTTCTTTAGATTATGAAGCAGGGCTGTTTCCTTGGTTACAAAGGCCAGCTCACTAGGACAAAGGGCACAGTGGTTGAGTCAGTCCAGGAATTTGTAATGGCAAATGCCAAGCTTTCATGTGAATATGTGTCTATGTGTCCTAAGCATTTGGGATAGACTATCTGTAGACTTGCAGATTACTATAGTTCTCAACCACTCTGTAATCGGCAGCTTCATTTTTTTTTTCACTTAATAAATCACGAACATCTATGCATGTTATCTTTTTTAAGTTTATTTATTTATTTTGAGAGAGAGAGAGGAGCAGGGGAGGGACAGAGACAGAGGGGGAGAGAGAGAATCCCAAGCAGGGTCCACACTATCAGCACATCTATGCATGTAATTAAATGTTCTATAAATCCTTTACGAATGTGATCCTCTCAAAATGGCTTAGGTAAATTAAGGGACACATATCAAAGGATATGGATGTAACTCTACAGTTACTTAAAAGTATGAGGTCACTATCCATGTGCTTATATTGCATAATCTCTAAGGAGAATTAAGGGTAAAAAGCCAAGAGCAGAACAGTGTGGATAGTATGCTACCATTAAAAAAATACACGTATGCATATATAATTTAATAGATTACATAGTCTAGGATATACAGGGGAGAATGTCTCTGGAAAGATTGGAAGGGAAACTGGAACATTTGCCTTCAAGGAGGAAACTTAGTGGCTGGAGCATAAGAGTAAAAATAAGGTTTATTTTACATCTGTTTAAAATGTTGTTAAGACACAAAGTATTTACTTCAAAGGGATAATTTTTAAAAATTACAACATCATAGTTAATGCCTGCCTAGTATATACATTAAGCTGTTTCCAGTTTTCACTATCATATATAGGGCTCCAAGCCACATCTTAGTAGCTAAATCTCTGCCTGTATTGATGCTGATTTTCTTCAAAAAGATTTCTGCAAATGAAATTGCTGATTCAAAAGGTAGAGATATTTTTATGATTTTGATATGTTTTGCTAAATTCTCCAGAAACAAATTAATTTACATATTTCTCTATGCCATCATTTTTTCTCCCTATGCCCTCACTAGCAAGAAAGAGGGTTTTTTTTTTTTTTCTTTCCACTTTGGTAGGATAAAACATAATGCCATATATATGTGTGTGCACGTGTGTGTGTGTATAGTTTTATTCTGTGAGGAGCTCATGAACAGTATGCTTTCCAAGTTCTCGCATGTATGCGTAGATCTTCATAATTTTATCACTTACAGATTTTAAACTCAGAATACTTTTCTCTCACAACTTGGAGGACAGGGCTCCAATACCTTCTAAAGGTAATGATCTTAAGATTGCTGATTGGCATTGCTGATCTTAAGCCTGACATCGTCTGACTTAACATCCTTCGTAAGTTACGAGATTTCTCTCTCTCCCCTCTGGAAGCTTTTAGAGTTTGGGCTTCATATTAGTCTGCTTTCACCAGATTGGGCTGCAAAACAACCTCAAAATCTTAGTGGCTGACCACAGATGTCTATTCCTTGCTCACGTTACAGGACAGTCAACGGGGGTTGGCTGCAGGCTGTGGGTTGAGAACAGGTTCATGTGTCTGCTCACTTAGGGACCCAGGCTGAAGGAGCGGGTCCAATATGGGGTATGCCCTTCTTGAGGCGGAGGGCACAGGAACGAAAGGCCTGGCAGAAACCTGCAATGCCTCTAGAATCTCCTGGTCAGGAGTGGTGGCAGGACACATCTGCTCACAGTCTGATGCCCAACCTACAGGACCGAATAAAGCCTTCTCCTCAGGGTTCCAAATTTTTCCCTAGGAAGTGCCCTGCCATGAATTCAGCTTCCGATTTTTTACAAAAATTCTACGCATACAAAGTAATTTGTGGGCAGCAGTCCTTACTACGGACAGGAAGAAAAGGAGAAGACAGAGGTGGGGTATTTTTAGTGGCTCCAGAAAACTCCAGATTTGAATTTTGCCATTCATGGGTATCAAAGTCCCTTCTCTGCGCCCCCCTCCCCACCACCACCACAGAGGTTGTTTTACTCTCACCTCACCCCACATCCCGTCTTCTCCCTCCTCTCCATCACTCTCTCTCTATTCTCCCTTCCCCCCATTCTCCTCAGTTCTTGGAATTTGGGGATTAATATTTTGGAACTTGAGCAGGAAGTGGGTGACCTGACAGAAAAAGATTAAACATGCCTGTTTCGGTTATCTTTTGCCGCATAACAAACCACCCCAAAACTTTGAGGCTGAAAACAACAGCCATTTTATTATCTCTCACACTTCTGTGGGGCAGCAGGGCCTCGGTGGGATGATTACTTCTGCTGGCCTCCTTCGGGGTATCTCATGCTGCTGCTGTCAGATAGTGATGGGGCTGAAGCAGCCAACATGGCTTCACTCATGCATCTGCTGGAAGGCAGGCTGGGGCGGGGGAGGGCACTGGGTGGCCAGGCCTCTCTCTGTCTCCCCGCCCCGCCCCCCCACACCTGTAATCTCAAGCATTTCTCTCTCTGTGTGATCTCTCCACACAGTGCTAACACACAGGGTAGCGAGACTTCTCATATGTTTACTCAGGGATCCAAAACAGGCCCAAAGCAGAAGCTGCAAAGCCCTTCTTAGAGCATAGGCCCGCCCGGAAGGGAGAGGGTGTCACTCCTGCCACTTTCCACTGGTCAGTGGGAGTTCCCAGGCCAGCCCAGATTCAGCATGGCAGGGGATTGAGAACCCAGGAGCACCCAGGAGGCATGCTGCATGGGGGCCATCTTTGGAGAAAGATACCACAACGCTTTAGGCAGCAGTTAATGTGTGCATACCTTTGTTAAGTCTGCTATAAAGTCGTAATAAGAGTTGACACCCTCTGGCACTATTAGATATTAAAGTACTGAAATTAAACTAGGTATTTATTACTTTGGTTTTTTTTTTTTTTTTTAATGTTTATTTTTAAGAGAGAGAGTTTGAGAGCAGGGGAGGGGCAGGGAGAGGGAAACACAGAATCCAAAGCAGGCTCCAGGCTCTGAGCTGTCAGCCCGACACGGAGCTGGAACTCATGAACCCATGAGATCATGACCTGAGCTGAAGTCAGACGCTTAACCCACTGAGCCACCCAGGCGCTCCTTTATTACTTTGCTTTTGATTGCTGACTGCAGGTTTCGATCACTTTTATTCCTCATTTCCACTTTCCTTCCCCTCTGAAGAGAGACAGCATTATTTGGGTCCTCTCTTGGATCCCTTTAGACCTTTAGTATACTTACACCTTTTAAAATCAATCAACGATACTCAGTTCATAAGGTGGGAAACATTACTCCGTGATCACCTCTCTTCTTTCTCCCTGCTAACTTCTGTCGGCTGTACCTTCTGTCGCCAGGGTTGGTAACATTTACAGTGTTCTGTAAGTAGACTTGTTTTAGAATCAGTAGACTGATTCTAAAAACGCTCAAAAACCACAGGCAGTCACGAGAGGCCTTTGCAGACCACCGTGAGAACTTGGATTTGACTTTGAATGAGATGGGAGCCCTTCACCTCCTCTCCAGCTGTGTCCTCAGCCCTGACTCCGCTGGCCACCTGCAATAAATAAAAAAAATAAAAAAAAATGTTTTTAATGCAAGAAAGGAGGGGAAGGCAAGGAGGAGGAGGCAGACGGGAAGTGTGTGCCCACGTTAATCCACGGTGCCTGGGGCAGAGAGGGCAGGAGCTAAAGGTGAGTGACCTTACCGGGACCACTGCGGTGGCTATTTGGTACCTTTCACTGCACATCTAAGTAGAATAGCGTGATGACAATTCCTTTTTTCCAAGGTATTGCATATCAAAACAAAAACAAAAACAAAAAGTCTTTTACTCTCGTGATCGTGCCCTTTGCGGGTGGGAACTGGTCTGTCCCCACTACTGACCATCCTTACAACAGCCAGAGGCCCGAGGTGCTTTGCCTGCAGGGCGGAGCCATAGATGGGGGGGAAGAGGGCCACCAATAAAGCAGGAGAGCAAGGCTGGTGTGGACCCTGAAGGTTTATCTGCCAAGCTGCTGCCTCGGAATGGTTTCTGTCCTTTGTACCCAAACTGTCCATAACGGCTCATTAAAAATGATAGCCTGGGACTGCTGTGCAGTGAGAAATTGAGGAGCTTTCATACAGATGGGACGGAGCCGCCGGGGAAAGAAGAAGTCAAGGGATAACAGCTGAGGGGACCCTAATGGAGCCAAACCCTGAACACCTATAAATAGGAGATTTCCCCCCAATTCGGTGACGGAAACTGCATGGAAGCTGACTTCCTGTCACCTCACAGTCCAAGGTGGGGCTCCCCAGCCACGGATGTCTCTGCTCCACACAGACACGCAGGGACCCCGGGTGGGGGCTTCGGTCTCCCTTGGCACGCAGCTGCCGAGGTCAGTTTAGTCATCACCATTCAAGCCCAAAGGAAAGGAGAAGAGGGAAAGTGGAGGGAGTTTCCCTTGACAGAAGAGAGAAGGCATTTTCTCACCCGACTCTTACGCTCCCTTGGTTAGAGCTTAGCACACCTGGGAGGAAGGGAGGCCGGGCCCTGTACTCTGGCCTGGCAGGCCTGTCCTCGCCCTGTCTTTTCTTCTGGAAAAGCGGGCGATTCCTTCTTGGTGGACAGCCAGCCTTTCTCTGCTACTGTGGTCACAGCAGAGACCAGGGGACGCCAGTGGGGTGGGAAGCAGAGGGCAGAGGTGGCACGAGGGCAGTGTGGCTGCTTCTGGACTTGACCGGAGCTGACGATTGCCGGAGAGACATTCAGGGACTCGCCTGAGGCAGCAGCCTTTGGACTCTGAGAGAGCTGGGGAACACTTTGAAGGGAGTGAATTTCAGGCAATAAAGTTGCCCAGATTTATCATCTTAATTGGAATGATGAATGATGTGTTTTTTTTCCCCCTCTGCTTTGATTGAGAGGCAGTATGGTAAAGTGGAAGGAACAGGGGTTGGAATTAGGAGGCTTGGGTTTACATCTTAGTCCTACCGGTCACTTAGTAACTTTGAGATTCGAAGCCCCTCATTTGGGGGGGGAGGGGGCTCCTGGCTGGCTTAGTTGGTAAAGCATGCAACTCTTGATCTCGAGGTGGTGAGTTCAAACCCTACATGGCATATAAAGATTACTTAAAAAAACAATCTTAAAAAAGAGAAGAAAGAAGCCTCATGGGGAGCCTGGCTGGCTCAGTCTTTAAGCGCCTGACTTGGTTTCAGCTCAGGTCATGATCTCATGGGTTCATGGGTCTATGCTGCTAGCGCAGGGCCTGCTAGGAATTCTCTATCTCCTTCTCTTTCTGCCCCTCCCCCACTCACACCGTCTCTTTCTCTCCCTCTCTCTCAAAAGAAATAAGCTTAAAAAAAAAACAAACCAGAAGTCTCTCATTTTTAGTTTCCTCATCTGCAAACTGACAAGACCGTTCCTCCTTAGCGTGCAAGACTGTTGAGTCAAATGAAACAATTTTAAAGTCCTCTGTAAATTATAAAATATTCTGCAGATAAAAGAAAATTGCTCATGATAGTAATAAACTTAGTTGGTTTATCTTGCTATGAGATAAGATAACGCAAGAACCTAAACAAACAAACAAAACCCTACAAAACCCCTGGTCCTTTGGCAATCTCTCCCCTGCAAGCGAGAGCTCCCGGTTGAAAGCAGTAGTTAGTAGTTCACAGTGCCTCAGACCCATTTTTGGAAAGAGGGTCTAAATCCAGCGTCCTAGATCTGAAGGACTGGAGATAGGAGCCTTATTGCTTTCCTATTTTTTTTAATATAATTTATTGTCAAATTGGCTTACATCCAACACCCCGTGCTCATCCCAACAGGTGCCCTCCTCAATGCCCCCCGCCGACTTTCTCCTCTCCCCCACCCCCATCAACCCTCTGTCTGTTCTCTGCATTTAAAAGTGTCTTATGGTTTGCCTGCCTCCCTCTCTGTTCGTAATTGCTTTCCTATTTTTGCCATTTGGTCTCGTGAGCAGAAAGTACCCAGTGTCTAGCACCATGTTCTTAAGCCTATAAATAGCCTTGCTTCTGCAGTCTCCTGTAAGGAGGGAACTTTTAGAAGTGAGGCCCTCAACCTTCATATCCAGCTTCAAGTGACCATCTCTAAGACACAGAACCTCTCCACACATTCAACAAAAAAAGGCAAAGGAAAGAATGCTCACCAGATAAAGCCCCAACCCAAATGCCAACTATGAAGAATGAAAGAAAAAGAGATCAAAAAAAAAAAATTTTTTTTTTTTCTGGAAGTTCTTTTTTTAAGTGACTCTAACATCCTGAAACTATCCCATCATGGACTCAGATTATTATGGGAGCCAGCCATCGGTAAACTGTGAGAATGGCCGTTCGCCTCTGTCTCCTGACCTTGTGCAGCAAACACATTCGCCCTCCTGAGGCATTGGGAACCCGCAGCCATTCTGCTCTCTCCTCTTACCTCAGTGAAACCCTCTTTGTTCTCCGGAAAGGAGCTGAGGCACTCAATTTTTTTTGAGGTGTAAATGCCTGGTAAAGCAGACAACACTTTAAGCCAAAGGAATAGATACTTAATTGTGGAGTGTCAGGGACCCGTCAGTGAGTGCTTCAGAACCCATTTCCCAAAAGTCTCACATTAAAAAATTTTTAACATTTTAAAAACTTGTTATAGGCTTTTATGTCTTTGCCAATTTGCTAAATGAAAAATGGTAACTCCTGGTTTTGATTTGTATTCAATAGAAGCTTTTCTTCTTTTTTATTTTTTAATTTATTTATTGTTTAATTTACATGCAAGTTAGTTACATATGGTGCAACAGTGATTTCATGCCCTTTACCATGTAGCCCATCCCCCCTCCCACAACCCCTCCAGCAACCCTCTGTTTGTTCTCTATGTTTAAGAGTCTTTTATGTTTTATCCCCCTAGATATAAGCTTTTCATATGTGTTTTTGCCACTTGTATATTTTCTTTTGAATATTGTGTATTCATTTCCTTCAGGAGCTTAGTAGAAAGATCACTGGGCAGGGAGTCAAGAGATCTGGGAACCAGCCCCAGCCCACACACCTCAGGCCTGGGTTTCTTCAGCAATAAAATGAGGGAGATTGGTCCAGGTGACCATTCTCTAAGAGTTCTAAAATGTACCGCTGACCACATAATGACCAGTTTTCTATTATTTTTGCTTAAAAATAACCAATGGCATAGACAAAACTAAAACCAGGAGCCAAAATCTTTTATTGCCCTTCCAGGCTTAATAAACAAATAAGAATGATTCATAGGTAGCCTGCATTTGCATCAACCCAGCCAATTTGTATCATTTACGGCCCAAACCTATTCTGGCTAATTTCAAGGTGAATTCTTATTTGAGCCCTTTATTTATCCTAGTTATGTTTCAGAGATTAGCTTAATAATTGCTCTTCTTAGGGGCGCCTGGGTGTCTCAGTCGGTTGCGCTTTCGACATTGGCCCAGGTCATGATCTTGAGGTTTGTGGGTTCGAGCCCCACGTCGGGCTCTGTGCCAACAGCTCAGAGCCTGGAGCCTGCTTCGGATTCTGTGTCTCCCTCTCTCTCTGCCCCTTCCCCGCTCATGCTCTGTCTCTCTGTCTCTCTCTCTCAAAAATAAACATTTAAAAATTAAAAAAAAAAAAAAATAATTGCCCTTCTTAGACATTACCTACTACATTTTCCTGAAGTGTGAGAATAAGAGTACATTAGATTGTATCTGAATTGTTTAAATACTATATACAGTCCTAAGCAGGCACTTGAATGTGGTTCCAGTGATGAATTCTTAGAGAAAAACAAGTACCTGCCCCTCACCTGATAAAATGCAGACACTTCAATAGAAGTGGTGGCTAAAATACCACAATTCTGGTTTAAAATATAATTACCTAAAGTCTTATTTTGGAGAAGGTAGATGGGAATTACTACACCCACATCCAGATTCCCCTAGCATAGATTGTATCCAGCAGAAGAGGTAGATAAGGAATTCTAGGTGCAAAAACTCCAGACTGTTTCCAATAAAACCACACAGAAGGAGGCACACACTATTCTTGATACATTGTTTCTTCCTGATTTTTGTTGCTTGTTTCCAAAGATGGCAGGAAAAATATATTACACTTGCCTGTTTTCAGCCTAGTCTGGAATGAAACAAAATTAGGACATTGAAAATAAGGAGAAACGACATTAAAAATATGGAAGTTAAATTATAATACAGCTACACGGTTTTGATCTGTGCTGCCCAACACGGTAGCGGCTATGTGAGCCCTTGTAAGCGCACAAAATATGCTTACATGTAAAATACACAGTGGACTTTAAGGGCAGCATGAAAAAAGAGAATGTAAAATATCTCACTGGTACTTGTTAATCAATTACATGTTAAAATAGTATTTTGGATATATTGGGTTAAAAAAGTTGTAAGCATGTACTTCTAATACGTCTATATTTATAAATCATACACATATACATATGAAGCTAAATGATGTGCATTAGAAAATATTTTAATTACTGACATAAAAATTTTGCTCTTACTAAAAAATATCATAATTATTAGTAATTAGTAATATCATATTAGTACAGCAATATAATTAGTAACAGCAATATGACTGACTATGTCATAATTGTAATGTTTGATTTAGCACCTTGCAGTGAAGCGAAGGTCTGGTTCTACATCCAGCTTTTTTTTCAATACATTCTTTTAAAGTCTCTCAAAGCTAAAAAAAATACTTCAAAACAATATGTGTTATGTGTTATTAGATAAGTTTACTAAACCGTAATACTCATTTTTAATCCTTATCTAACAATTATATTAATGTTTTGTTGAAATTTGGTTAGGAAAGTTTTCCATTTTCCCTAAAGCAAATTAGTTATTCTTACAAATCACAAATCATCTTACAAATCTTGTCAAATTCTTATTTTAAATAAGTGTATTTAAAACCTATTGAAACATTTCATTTGTAAGATTTTAAAACATGTTAGAAAATTCTGTTTTTAAGTTTTTCATGTGTGCACATGCAGATTTTTTTTTTAACATATCATTATATTGTTTGAGGTTTAAAAAAAAATCACATAATGATAGGATCCTTTCCAAGTATATTTTTTTCAGAATAAATTCTCCAAAGTATACATTTCTTTCAAAAAGCAGTTACTGTATTACTATTTCTAAAATATCACCGGTGTGTTACTGTATTACTATTTCTAAAATATCACCGGTGTCTTGAAAAGTTGGTCTGGTTTATTTTTCCAGAAAATATCCAACAGCAAGCTTAAAAATGACTGAGAGCCTCTTGTCATTACCTAAAAGATCAACACTTGTCTTTTTGTCAAAGAAAGATAGGTAACTCTTCACCAAGGTTGACAATTCCTTTCAGGACTTTGCCTCTAGATAATCAGGAAACCTTTGTCTTCTGGTCATCTCCTGAAATTGATTAGGCAGGGCTCCTGGTTGAAAACAGTAGAATCTGCTCTAGCTAGTTTGAGCAGAACGGGACACAGGTAACTAAAAGAATAATCAGAAGGGCTGGGGAAACAGTTCCTTGAGTGAAACTCCTCCTAAGGGTCTGAACCAGAACTGGCTCCCCAAGGGACCTACCACCTGTGCCTGCTGGCTTTAGGAATATGCCACTTTCTCCTCCTCCTCCTCCTTCTTCTTTTAATGTTTATTTATTTTAGAGAGAGGGAGACAGGAATAGAGCACCATTGGGGGAGGGCAGAGAGAGAGGGAGACACAGAATCGGAAGCAGGCTCCAGGCTCCGAGCCATCAGCCCAGAGCCCGACACGGGGCTCGAACCCACGGACCGCGAGATCGTGACCTGAGCTGAAGTCGGATGCTTAACCAACTGAGCCACCCAGGTGCTGTAAGACCATGTCACGTTTGCCACCAACCATGACAGCAACATGAAGCCTCACACCCTGCCTCTTCACCTGCATAATTCAGTTCCAAATCAACGTCTTACTCAGGTGAGCCTTACACAAGGAACCTAAATCAAACGTCTGCACCTTAGCTCAGAAAAAGGCTGGGCCATATGGTTTTTCACATTCTATTTTGAGAAGTGGGATTTACAAATTATCAAATTTGGGGAATTATCAAATCGTGGAGACAGTTCTAAAGACTTTGAGTAGTCCCAAAGGAAAAGATGTTTCCCACACTCCCTACCTCATTACAAAGTGTTATCAATATTCCACTAAATCCACGTAAGAAGGCTCACCAACACTATGAGATTCCACAAATACTCCAATATGCTAAAAGTCACAGAATGAATGGAAGCATCACTGTCAAACTAGCCATGTCATGGAACCCCTTTCTCTCAGATGTGGCTGAGTGAAGGTGCCAGCATTGGCCTTCATGTTAGGTAGCAGAAGGCTTCATTTCTTTCTTATTTTCCAGACAAGAAAAAAAAAAGTGAATAGAAGTTCCAATATTTTCCCTCCATGAGATCTTGTGCCTTTGGGGATGTCTGCTCCAGACCAGCACGTCTCAAAAAACAGTTGGTTTTTCTGGACCACAGCAAAAATGAGAAAAATATGGACCAAAAATAAGTTTTTCCTAAAGCCAAATTAATTCAAAAGTCCCTCCTTTGTTCTTCCTTTTTTAAAAAGTTGAAATGTCTTCTCATTTATAAAATGATGGCCATAGGACATGGCAATAATAATTAAGTCCTTTCTTAGCAACAACTACAAAATAAAATAAGTCAATTCCTCTAAAATATTTTCAAATGGAATTACTCTGTGAGAATGAAAAATCTGTAGTTTATTTTTCTAGATATACAGTATTTCAAATTGTTCCTGCAAAAGGATTGGAAAAATGTGGGGAAAAATTAAGAAAGCTGCAAAGTAAATCTGCAGGAAGACATGCAACATCATGTCATTAGGGAAATGCAAATGAAAACTGCAATGAGAATGCCATTTGACATCCATTGCAATAGACATTATTAAAAAAAAAAAGGAAAATAACAAGTATTCGCTGGGAAATTGAGAACTCCCTCATGCAGTGCTTCAAGGAATATAAAATGGTGCAGCAGCTATAGAAAACAATTTGGTGCTTCTTCAAAAAGTTAAACTTAGAATTACCATATACTCCAGCAATTCCACTCCTACGTATAGACCCCAAAGAACTGAAAGCCTGGATTAAAACACATCTTTGTCTACCAATGCTCATAGCAACATTATTCATAATAGCCAGAAAGTGGAAACAGCCCAAAGGTCCATCAACAGATAAACAGATAAAAAAAATGTGGTAAGTACATACAGTGGAGTATCATTACCTTTAAAAAGGAATGAGATTCTCACATACTTCAACATGGATGAATCTTGGAAACGTTATGCTAAGTGAAAGAATCCAGACACAAAAGGACAAATATTACATGGTTGCACTTGTATGAGGTATCTAGAATAATGAAATTCACAGAGACAGAAAGTAGGATAAAGGTTACCAGGGGCTAGAGAGATACGGTTTATTGGGTACAGAGTTTTAGTTTGAGATGTTGAAAATTTTCTAGAAATTTGGCAATGGTGGCACAACAGCATGCATGTACTTAATGCCACTGAATTGTACACTTAAAAACAGTTACATGGTAGGAGCACCTGGGTGGCTCAGTCGGTTAAGCATCTGACTTCGGCTCAGGTCATGATCTCACGGTCCGTGGGTTTGAGCCCCACGTCGGGCTCTGTGCTGACAGCTCAGAGCCTGGAGCCTGCTTCCGATCCTGTGTCTCCCTCCCTCTCTGCCACTCCCCTGCTCATGCTCTTTCTCTGTCTCTCTCAAAAGTAAACATTTAAAAATTTTTTTAAATAGTTAAATGGTAAACTTTATGTATATTTTGCCACAATAAAGAAAAAGCAAAAAAAAAAAAAAAAAGAGGAACAAACTACTGACCATGTAATAACATGGATGAGAGAATTTCCATTCAATGACGTTATGTTGAGTAAAAGGATTCAGATACAAAAAGGAGAGTGCATAGTGCACAGTTCCATTTACGTAAATACAAAACAGGAAGATCTCTCAATGTATGGTGATACAGATCGGAAATGTGGTTATTTGTGGTTAGGCTGGGATAGGTAAAAAGCACAAGGGAATTTTTGGAGTGATGAAAATGTTCTGCATCTTGATGTAGTTTTGACAATCAAAACTCATGGAATTGTACATCTAGTATCTGTGCATTGAGCTCTACGCAACATGTATGTCAATTAAACAATATGACGAACTGAAATAGAACTGAATTAAAAAGAAATAAACATTTAAAAATAGAGTTGTGAGACAAGACTACACTGTATGTTAACTAACTTGAGAATAGAAAGAAAGAAAGAAAGAAAGAGGAAAGAAAGAAAGGAAAGAAAGAATAGAATGAAATAAAATAAAAATAGAGCTGTGGCACATTACAAAATAATGTAATTATTTTTCTGAGTCGCCAGGGCTCATCTCTTCCCTGCTTACTCAGTGGACGTCAACATGAAAAATCCACAACGCCCAAGAAGAACTTAAAGTATTTTTTCATTGTTTCTTGTTTTTTCAGTTGTTTGTTTTACCTATTAAGACACATGAACATTCATCAGAAAACAAACTGAGCTGGAAAAGAACATTAATCTAAGTTCCAAAGTATGGCTTTCCCAAGTATCTCCACTATGGTTCATGAGTGCTTGAGAATTTCTTGATTTTAGAAAAATACTCCCCTCTATACCGGTTTTATTCTGTGGCATTCTATTCCATAGGTTTATTTTATTTAGAGAAAAACAAATTAGGTCAGAAAGATATTCTGCCTGGTTTTCTGATGAAAAAAGCCCAAAGGATGGATTAAATCATCAATGCAAACTAGAATGTAAATCCCAACCAAACCTACTGGGAACCACACCCAACTTCCTGGGTAGCAGGGCAGCGCCTGGGGAAACAGGGCCATCAGGGCCAAGGAGGTAGGGAAAAAGAGAAGGGGAGGGAGGATCACACGCTATTTTAGGAGATGTACTCTATGTCACTTAAAGAATATACAGAAAAATATGGAAAAGAGATTCAAAGAGAGGTAAAAAAAAAAAAAAAAAGAAAGAAAAAAAAATTCCTGCCTATCTTTACCCACCAAGTACAAAGTCATATCTTAGCAGGAGCTGACAATGACAGATTCCAGGAAGGACTGGGTGGAGGTGGCTGCCAAGAACAGTCACCTCCTAGGAACTCCAGCACCTCTTCCTCCCTCCCCAACCCCCCCCCCCCCACCGCCCCACCTCCCCACATCCCCAGAACAGGTGGCTGGGCTTTTGCAAGACTTGTCTAAACAGCCAGTAAAAGAAAGTGTGTGTTTAATTTTGGAGAAAAGACCTGCTGTTTTACATGATTATTTTTAATTAGCTGTTTTCTGGAGTTGATTAAATTTGGGAATAATTGCATCTTGGGAACTATTTAAGAGCCGCAGATTGTAAACCTAGGCTGCCTCAGGAGTTCGGGGATGGGTTGTCATCCGATGACCAATTGCCAGTCCTGAAAACAAGCATCCTTTGTCTATGGAAGAGATTGTGGTCATGCAAATTTTTTTCTAGTTCTTTTCTGCCTGGAAAGAGAATCCCATCTGGCTGACTTCTCTCTTTTCTCCATGTTCTTATATGAAATATGCAAAACACAAATGCATGAGCCACCAGAGCAGCAGATTATGTGGCCTGCATGTGGCAGATAAAATTGAAACATGACAAGAAGTTAAAATTTGCCCCTGGGAGAAGCATGTAAAAAATGCTTTATTTGCATAATGATTTTATAAAAATTTTAATAAGTCCTAGATGGGAAGTCAGATAATTATGGGGGGGAGGGGGGAGAAAATTGCCAGTCTGGAAAATTCTGTCATAAATAAAAGTATAAGAGAAACAGTTTATGTTTCTGAAATAGTTTAAACTGAGATGTGAACTTGCTTTATAAATAAAAAAACATAAGATATGTTTTATACCATTAAGATTCCATGTCTAACCCAGTTTACAAAGCATTTTCACACACCCATTATGCTAATACTCATGATTATGAGGTAGCGAGAGAACTTATTACTAGATTTACTTTACAGATGAAGGAACTGAGGCTTAGAGCAGTTTTGCCTAAATTCGTACGTGAGCTTTAGTTGGAACCCACAAGCAGGTTTTGACATTCAAACCTCCTGGGCCGTTGCCACAGTACTCCACTGCTTCTGTTCTCTTCCTGAAAATATTATGAAACTAAATAATAAGTTAACCATAGAGCAAGCTCTGTAGTTAATTATAGTTACTAGCACAAATTTAGAAAGGCATTATAGTGTGGCAGTTAAGAGCATGGACTGCTTACCACTACTTAGCTGCGTAACCTGGGGTAAGATATTAAACCTTTCTCTGCCTCAGTTTACTCACCCATAGAACAGGGATAATAAAAGCACCTGCCTCGTAGAGGTTTTGAAAGCAATAAACGAGTTAATATGTGCTAAGCACCTGGTGCAGTGCCTGACTCACAATAGTCATTTCATAAGGGTAAGGTATTCTCTTTGCAAATTAATTTATGTTTAGGTTGCTCTGGTCTGCATTGAAATATTAATTATTTTAAACAGCTGTATTAAATCTGCAAATTAATTTTATGCTTAGGTTCCTCTGATAAGCATTGAGATATTTTAAGTAGCTTTGTATATGCCATATTACATAGATTCTAAAAACCATACAAATTGAAGACAGAAACCATATATCTCATTTTACTATCTCTGGCATGCTCTTGCCAATTATGAGTAAGCATTTTTTCTATGTCATTAAGGATCAGACCTCAGAGTCAATTAACCTAAAGTCTTAACAAAACACTGCAATTTACACCTATTCTGAATCACCCTAGTCTAACAATCATGGAGACTCCGATATAAATTTGAACAGGCTTTGCCCTTTCCAAAATAATGGTGAAACTCACCTGCTCAAATATATTTACTGTAGAGGACATTATGTAGAACATTATGTAGGTCCCTTCTGGTTAATGTTAACTAGCAGACTTTGTTCCTGCCTTCAAGGTTCACGTAAAAACAGGTAAATACACATTCAAGAATCACCCAGTCTTCCTGTGTCAGGCAGCAAGATGCTCTCAACATCTCCTGGAGCATGGTGGAAAGAACACAGGAATAGCTTGAAGGAGATTCCATCAGGTAAGTGAGGGACCATTTGGATATTCAAAAGAATGGTGACTGTAACAGATTTTGCATACTGAATTTCCAAAGTCTATGAGTCCGTGGTGTTGGGGGAAGAGAAGAAAATAGAAAAGTAGGGCAAGCAAATCAGTTTTTCCATATAGAAGGATTCCAACTAATCAATCAACAAAATGAAAAAATCAGCCTACAGAATGGAAGAAAATATTTGCAAACCATGTATCAAAGGATCAATATCCAATATGTACAAAGAATTCATACAACTCAACAGCAAAAAAAAAAAAATCCCATCTAAATGGGTAGAGGAACTGACTAGATAGTTTTCCAAAGAAGACATACATGTGGCCAACAAATACATGAAAAGAGGCTCAACATCACTCACCATCAGGGAAACGCAAATCAAAGCTATGATGAGATCTCACCTCACACCTGTTTAGAATGGCTATTGTCAAAAAGACTAGAAACACCAAGCGTTGGCGAGAATGTGGAGCAAAGGGCATATTTGCACACTGTTGTTGGGAATATATATTGGTGCAGCCACTATGGAAAACAGTATGGCGCTTCGTCAAAAAATTAAAAAATAGAACTACCAGATTGCTGATCCAGCAGTCCCACTTCTGGATGATGTGTACCCAAAGGAAATAAAAATAGGATATTGAAAGGACATCTTCACTCCCGTGTTTATGGCAGTATTATTCACAATAGCCAAGTTATGGAAATAAACTAAGTGTCCATCAATGGTTGAATGCATATATGTGTGTGTGTGTGTGTGTGTGTATCATGTGTATACACATGAAATATTCTGAAATATTCTTCAGCCTTGAGAAAGAATGAAATCTTGCCATTTGTGACAAGGTGGACGGATCTTAAGAGCATTATGCTAAGTGAGACAAGTCAGACAGAGAAAGACAAATACTACATGATATCATTTATACGTGGAATCTAAAAAAGCTGAACTCATAGAAACAGAGTAGAATGGTGGTTATCAGGGGCTAGGGGCTGGAGGAAACGGGAAAATGTTGGTCAAAAGGTACAAACCTGCAGTCAGTAGATGAATAAGTCCTGGGGATCTCCTGCAAAGCATTGTGATGAACAATACTGTATGATATACTTCAGAGTTGCTCAGACACTAGATCTTAAATATTCTCACCACAAGAAAAAATAATAGTTATTATGTGGCCTAAAAGAGATGCGCTTTAATTAATGCCAGCAAGGATTATCTAACTCAGAGGTTCTCAAATGTCAATGTGCACCAGAATCAATTAGAGGCTTGTTAAAACACAGATTACTGGATGCCACCCCCAGAGGTTAGCAGGTCTAGGGTGGGGCCCAAGAACTTGCTTTTCTGTCAAGCTCCCATATGATGCCGATTCCAGGATCACACTTTGAGAACCACTGGTTTGAGAACCATTGGGTGATGGATTGTTAAGGAGGAGGATATCCACACAAGCAAGGATTTTTCAAAATAAACATTTAAAAGCGAAAAAAAGAGAGAAAGTGGACCAACACCTTTTCTAAGTTCAGATACTGCTCGTGTTGTTATCTGGTCCTAGAATCACGGGACCTAAAGAGGGCAGACCTTCCCTGAAACACCAGGCAAGATCACATTGAAACCTTATGAGTACTTTCAGACCAAGGGACCTAATTTTGCTTTTACTATTAACAGACTTGTTTGACCTCAAGCAAGCACTTGATTTTTCGTTAGGCTCTGTCCCTTTACTTATAAAATTAGGATCTTGAACTAAATGTTTTCCATAAGCCTAATGGCAGAGGGTTACAATGCCTGAAGAAATTAGGCTCAGAGAAATTACTGCATTTTGTGGCTTTGGACTCAGAAAATAGCAATACAGAGACACCCATCTCTAGTGAAAATTATTTTTATAACATTGCATCAGGGATTTCTTTTTCTAAGAAAGTTGCTTGTCTTAGCATCTTAGCAATATAGATCTGAAAAGAATGTGAAAGAGAAATGTTGTAAGACAAGTTAAAAAAAAATCAATGTTGCCGCAGCCACTCTGCTTTATATAGCAGGGGAGGGGGGAGGCGGGCTAGGAATCACTTTACTCTGCAGAAATAAATTAGCTCAGTTCTTTGGAACCAGTACGACTTTCTTGCTAGATGTAAAACCACGAACGCTCTTGTGAAATTCCGTGTGATAATGAGGTAGATTAAGGAAGACCATATCAGAAAATGTATGTTTCTTTGCTACTGACAGTCTGTAGAAGACAGAGAGTTTAATACTCCATGTATTCTAGGCAGGCCGGGCTTCTCTTCTTTACAGACTCCCCAACCAATCTCAAAGCCATTCTGAGGAATGAGTGGAGTTGGATCCTCAGTGGGCATAATAGTAAAGGGTACACTTCTCTAGTTCCAGCCTTTTTACATGAATTTCATCAATAAAGACCCCCTTGGCCGGGAAAGGGTAGATCATATTGATGGGCAAACAGTGGGGGAAAAGGGGTTTTCCAAAGCAAAGCTCTTACTGACAGAAGGGGGAACTAAACAGGCAAAAATAAGGTTACATGTCAGGGTTTGGTTCAGTGAATTCAGAATCTCTCAGGATGTAGTCGTTTGGAGCTGGGCAAGTGAGGAGCTTGGGAAGTGAGGCTTGGGCAAGGAATGGGGAGATGGAGAAGAGAGGCAGCCAGGTGGGTAGTGTGGGCTGAACGGAGCTCTGGGCAGCTTGACGGTGAAACCTGTCTGTCAGCTGGGGAAGAAGAGGATGACCTGGAAAAACTGGGCTGGCTTTCATTTTTCTTATGTTGCAAGTGGATTATAAATGTCACTTTCGGCAGAGCTGAGAAGACTGAAATTCTGCAGTTCTGGGCTCAACAATGGCCTATATTTCTATCCCATGCCCCAATCAGCACAGCCTTTTCCTCCCTTTACTTCACACTCTTCCAGCCCAGCGAGACGCCTTTGTGTCTCTTGCTTTCCGTCCTAGCAATGGGTTGTGGAGCCCCGAGAGCAGAGCAAAGCAAGAGCGCTAAAGGGCTGTGCCCACTCTTTCCGCCTCCTGAGCTCTAATCTCCAAGTTCCCTGGAGTGAAAGCCAAAGTCGGTTGTGCCAGACTGAGAACCCAGGGGGAAAACCGTGTCCAGTCTTTGGCTCCCCTACATTCCACGATAATTATATACAATAGAAACACATAATTAAAGACATTCCAGTGTGCACTTACGCGTACACGTTTATTTGGCTTTAAGAAAATGTCCTAATATTTCAAATTTTAAAAGATTTGTAAAATAGTAGAAAACAACCTTTTCTCCCCCCTTCTGATGGTGTCATATCATGCTAAATTAACTTAGCGTGTCTCATTGTTGGGACACTCAGTGATGGCCTCACTTTATGTAGAGCAATAGGGCGTGTACATATCACAAACATAAACATATATTTTTGGTGTCATGAACTTAGGCCAGAGATCCATTTTTCTTTTCTTTTCTTTTTTTTAATTTTTATTTATTTATTATTTTTTTAATGTTTTTATTTATTTTTGAGACAGAGAGAAACAGAGCATGAGCAGGAGAGGGGCAGAGAGAGAGGGAGACACAGAATCCGAAGCAGGCTCCAGGCTCTGAGCTGTCAGCACAGAGCCTGCCGTGGGGCTTGAACTCACGGACTGTGAGATCATGACCTGAGCTGAAGTCAGACGCTTAACTGACTAAGCCACCCAAGCACCCCGTAAAGATCCATTTTTCAAGGACTAGGTTTCAAAGGTAGAAGTTGCCTTGTGACTCAGGATCCTACTTACCTCCTAAAAAACAAAACACTGAAGAACAAGAATGGGATTGAGCAGGGCAAACTCTTTAAGTCGCAGCCTGCTGTCAGCCCCAGCTGGACCTGAAATGGTCTCACACATGAGTGTCCTTCAAAAGATCAAAGAATGAAACTGTTGGAACTTCCCTCTCTTGAACAGTCTCATTTTTCAGAAAGATAAATCTGACACAGCAACGTACATAGAGTCCTTGGCATTGGGACTCTCTGGAAATGAAGTGAACTGAGTTAGCACGGACTTTAATTTTTTTTTTCCATGTTTATTTTTGAGAGAGCCAGAGAGCACGAGTGGGGGAGAGGCAGAGAAAGAGGAGACACAGAATCCGAAGCAGGCTCCAGACTCCTAGCTATCAGCACAGAGCCCAACGTGGGGCTTGAACCCACAAACCACGAGATCATGAGCTGAGCTGAAGTCAAACGCTTAACCAACTGAGCCACCCAGGCACCCCCAGTTAGTACGGATTTTAGAGTCAGCCAAAAGCATTGCACTGGGGGAAGTAGGGCAAAGTGCTTAAGCTAGCTGAGCCTCAGTTTTTCTCTCAGGAAAATGGGGATACTAACCCCTGCTTCATAAACTAAAAATGTAAGTAAGGTACCTGGGATGTTAGAAATGCTCAAAAAAGGCTAGTTTCCTTTGCTCATAGCCAAACCAATTATTTGAGAGCAGCACCATGGGGTGATACACATGGTCCTTGCTTTAGGAATGAAGGAGAAGGATATGGCAGGATGCGAGAGCTCCAGGTTAATGGTTTTGATTTTATTAATGAAATAAAAGTCAAGATCAGGAGCAAAAAGGAGGTGGAAATGGATGGGAGAAATAAGAGGAAAAGGTGTAAATTAGGTGTTCTGAAGACTGATTGCATTTACAAGAGCCCTTTTGAGGTGCATGATTATGAAATTACAGTGACGCCAGCTGAGCGATTCTCTAGCACAGCCCAAGTCCCATGTGCACACGCAGAACGAGTGGATGGACGAGCTTATCTGAGACTGGACTTCTTGCAAGGCAAGTATGGTGAAGGGAGAGAGGCAGGGAAGTGGAAAATATTTTCGAGGCATTGATCATAGTGGTAAACATGGAATCTAAGTCAAGAGGGGGAAAAGGACAGTAAGAGACGGCCCTGAGAGCGGAATAGAGTAGCGTGGATATTTATTCTACCTCCAGTATAAATCATGTTACCTTCCCCTGCATAAGGCAGAAGTAGTTAAGACCAATTTTGTTTTGGAATAATAATTATTTACCTCTGTCACACCAGCAAACTGAATCCAGAAGTTTATTACAGAAGCAAGGACAGTTTATTCTAAGAACACACGAGTACGTAAATATCACATCAAAAGATGAAAGGAGAATAATTCAATGCTCACATCATTAGATACGGTATCAGTTATCTATTGCTGTGGGACAAACCACCTCCAAAGCTTTGGGGCATAAAACAACCATCTTATTACACTCATAAATTCTGAGGGTCAGTAATCTAACAGAGCACAGCAGGGGCCATTTATCTCTGCTCCACAGTGTCCAGAACCTCACTGGGGAGACTCAAGGCCTGGGATGCCTTGATGACTGAGAGACAGAATCATCTGGAAGTGTCATCACGTGCTTGTTTTGCACTTGATGCTGGACTGTCAGGTGGAAAATTTATACATGGCCTCTCCAGTTGCTTTCTCCATGGGTCAGTCTGAGCTTTCTCATAAGCATGGCTGATGGGATCCCAAAGTGAGCATCCCAAGAACAGAAGGTAGAAGTGCGTGGCATTTTTATGATCCAGCCTTGGAAGTAACATACTATCACTTCTGCCATACTCTGTCCATGCGGTCACAAAGATACTCCCGGGTTCAAGGAGAGAAAGTATAAACCCCACAACTCCGTGAAAAACATGTGAAGCATGAGCGATAGTGATGATGTTGCAGCATCTTAAAAAGTATATCATCTGCCACAGGTACTAAAAACTTGTTTGATAAAATTCAGCCGTCCTTGCCTTTTTAAAGCTCTAAGAAGAAAGAAATGGATATGCATTAAAAGCAGGGCTCAAGAGAGAGATTTGCACAACCATGCTCTTAGGGGTATTATTCACAACAGCCAAGGGGTGGAAGGAACCCAAGTGTCTATTGACAGATGAATGAATAAACAATGAGTGAATAAACATACAGTGGAAGATTCAGCCTTAAAAAGGAAGGAAATTCTGACATACACTATAACATGGGGATGACACTTAAGGACATTATGCTAAGTAAAGCAAGACAGTCACAAAAAGACAAATACTGTATGATTCCACTTATATGAGGTATCTAGAGAAGTCAGATTCATAGAAACAGAAAGTAGAATGGTGGTTGCCAGGGGCCAGGGGAAGGGGGAAATGGGGAGTTAACAGTACAGAGTTTCAGTTTTGCAAGATGAAGAGTTTTTGGAGATTTGTTGCACAATAACGTGAATATACTTAACAGTGTTGAACTGTACACTTAAAAATGGTAAATGGTAAGTTATATGTTATGTGTATTTTTTCAATGTTTATTTATTTAATTTTGAGGGAGAGAGCGGGAGCGAGGGAGGGGCAGAGAGAGGCAGAGAGAAAATCCCAAGCAGGCTCACAAACCCTGAGATCATGACCTGAGCTGAAATCAAGAGTTGGACACTTCACCAACAGAGTCACGCAAGTGCCCCTGTTAAATGTATTTAATCACAATTAAGAAAAAAATAATAAGAAGGAAAAAGAAAAATAAGGAAACATGCTAACATAAGGAATACTGTGGCCAATATTGCAAATTGGCATGCTCTCTAGAATGAATGCACAGACGGAAGCTAAAAGACTCCCAGACTCTTTGTGGCCAGGGCTCAAGATGTGCTTTGGGTCCCACCAAACAGGAGCATGCACGTGAGACTTCGATTTGGAACGGAGTCATCTGTGGAGAGGTCGTGCATAAAGCATCTGTGCTGTTGGTGTAGACCATGGCAGAGGTGGTCTAGTCCTGGAGCCAGCTGCCGTAGCAGCAGCTTATTAATTTGGCAGATGACTTCTTGATTCAGCAGCTCTCAGCATCAGCGGTGGCAGCCTTCCCAACTGTGGTCAAGGCAGAGTGGAGAGCGGGTATGGGGTCCAGGAGCTCCTCCCACATTTATGGAAAGGCTGAAGGCGAAATTGTCAAGGTTTGCAGAAAGAAGGATTGTAAACATAGAGAATCAAAGACGCTGTATTTTTTTAAAAAAAAATTTTTATGTTTATTTTTCAGACAGAGAGAGAGAGAGAGAGGAGCGTGAGTTGGGGAGGAGCAGAGAGAGAGAGGAAGACACAGAATCCGAAGCGGGCTCCAGGCTCTGAGCTGTCAGCACAGAGCCCGATGTGGAGCTCGAACTCACGAACTGTGAGATCATGACCTGAGCCGAAGTCGGATGCCCAGCCTACTGAGCCACCCAGAGACACTGTATTTTAAAAAGAAAACTATTGGAACGAATGAAAACCTTCATAAGGTGGCCAGATTTAAGACAACTATATGTAAAAAACAATGCTTTTTCTTTGGCCTAACAAGGGTCAGGTAGCCATGTAATCTTAAAATTCTATGGGGCGCCTGGGTGGCGCAGTCGGTTAAGCGTCCGACTTCAGCCAGGTCACGATCTCGCGGTCCGTGAGTTCGAGCCCCGCGTCGGGCTCTGGGCTGATGGCTCAGAGCCTGGAGCCTGTTTCCGATTCTGTGTCTCCCTCTCTCTCTGCCCCTCCCCCGTTCATGCTCTGTCTCTCTCTGTCCCAAAAAATAAATAAACGTTGAAAAAAAAAATTCTATTCCGAGTGACAACAAAAGTTAACAAGAACCAGAAATAAACTTAGAAGAAATGTGTTAGACCTAATAGGCACACAGATTCTACCTTAAGCCCTTCTCCTTCTGTTTCACCTACAGAATATGTCCCATAATCTCCTAACTAAAATCAGTAAACAACTGAAAGGAATATTACAACAAAATATTTCATGAGAACTGGTCCCATTGGTCTCAGTAATAAAATCTGTTCTTGCCTGACCAACTGAGCAAATTGAAATTCAATTCATCTTTAGCTGTTGGTGTTGTTTTCCATCCCAAGGTTTTGTTGTTTGTGTTTGAACTTCTACGCTAGAGTTAAGAAAACAAAACTATCCACCCCATAAACCAAGGCAAATTTTTTCATTTTTAGGCAGAGGAGGTTAAGAGGAAATCGATTCTGAAGCAGCAATGCTTCTGCCTCAGGGAGAGAAACTTTTAATATAATCCTTATGACTCTGTGTTTCTGGCATTCTCTTCAGAAACCATGCATGTATAAGTAATTTTCAAAGATTTGGGGAAATTAGCTGTTGCACAAGGGATGATGGGATGTGTTATGTTTTGTATTTGTTTTCTTTCTCTCTCTCTGCCTCTTTTTTTTTTTTTTTTTAGAATTGCTGATAGTTTATTGGCCCAAAAATGAAGAGATTGTCTCTGTCAGAAGCAGTCAAAGAAGAAGACAAAATTTCAGTGCTTTAGCTGTATTTATCATGATGAAAATCTGCTTAAGGAACATAATCAAAATTAGGGTAACTGCAATCTCTTCACTGAGACATTTAGAGCCGTATCAATTTCTGTGCATATCACATGAAAGAAATCAGTTTAAAAAATTGTATATGTATTTCTATAATCAATGAATTTGAGTGTTTATGCGGATGCATCATGATTCAAAATACCGATTGATATCCTGTAAAACAATATTTATAGTCAAACATATGAGTTGGGTCCGCTGGGGAGACCCAACTGAGATGAAGTTAAGAGTGCGAAAGGCTTACTGAGAAGGAACATCTGTGAAGGGAGAAAGGAGGAAGCAGGGATGGGCAGAGGAGGCAGCAGACCACAGCACCCATCTGCCAATGACTCCACCATCCCAGCAGAGAGTTCCAGAGCAAAGATTGCCAAGTACAGGAGTCCTGCCTTGGGTGGACATGGCCAGGCTTTCGTTCCACCACCTTGCTGAGTCACTGATGGGGGCCCACCTCAAGACGAGCATGGCCTTGACTCAAAAGCTGAAGGAGACTTGAAGGAGTTAACATCTGGAGGCTGTCAGCCAACTGCACAGTCCTTGCAGTTGGGCGACGAGTCTTTTCTTAAAGGGACATCTGGGCTACGTGGCATCTCCATGTCTGGCGCAAGTTAGATCGGTGTTACATACAAAACAAATTATGTGCCGTTTCTTTACAATTTCTTTTTTTTTTAATATATGAAATGTATTGCCAAATTGGTTTCCATACAACACCCGGTACTTATCCCAAAAGATGCCCTCTTCAATGCCCATCACCTACCCTCCCCTCCCTCCCATCCCCCATCAACCCTCAGTACAATTTCTTATTTAAAAATTTTTTTTTCAACGTTTATTTATTTTTGGGACAGAGAGAGACAGAGCATGAATGGGGGAGGGGCAGAGAGAGAGGGAGACACAGAATGGGAAACAGGCTCCAGGCTCTGAGCCATCAGCCCAGAGCCTGACGCAGGGCTCGAACTCACGGACCGTGAGATCGTGACCTGGCTGAAGTCGGACGCTTAACCGACTGCGCCACCCAGGCGCCCCATTACAATTTCTTATTTACAAAAAAAAAAAGATGAGGCTGTAAAACTTATAAACACCAGCTGTTCTAAGAAATGACAACTGAGGGGCGCCTGGGTGGCTCAGTCGGTTAAGCGTCCGACTTCGGCTCAGGTCACGATCTCACAGTCTGTGAGTTTGAGCCCCGCATTGGGCTCTGTGCTGATGGCTCAGAGCCTGGAGCCTGCTTTGGATTCTGTGTCTCCCTCTCACTCTGACCCTCCCCTATTCATGCTCTGTCTCTCTCTGTCTCAAAAATAAATAAACGTTAAAAAAAACTTAAAAAAAAAAAAAAAAAGAAATGACAACTGACCAATTGGCCTGACCAGTTCTATCATTTGTTTATATACTTGTAAAAAACCACCCTTTTGTAGGCCATGTGTGTTTAGCGAATACAGCCAGTGTGACTCCACTAGTCTGGCAGATCATCTTAGCTCTCAATGGGGTAACAGCCTTGACAGCAGGGGCACCTGACTGGCTCAGTCGGAAGAGCATGGGACTCTTGATCTTGGGGTTGTGAATCCGAACCACAGGTTGGGGATAGAATTTACTTTAAAAAAAAGAAAAAAAAAAAAAGAATTGGGGCAGCTGGGTGGCTCAGTTGGTGAAGCATCTGACTATTGGTCTTGGTTCAGGTCATGATCTCACGGTTTTGGGGATCGAGTCCCGCATCAGTCTGTGCACTGACAGTGTGGAACCTGCTTGGGATTCTCTCTCTCTCTCTCTCTCTCTCTTTCTCTCTCTCTCTCTGTCCCTCTCCCACTTGTGCTCTCTATCTCTCTCTCTCTCTGTCTCAAAACAAGTAAACTTAAAAAATAAAAATAAAAATAAAAGATTGACAGCAGATTTATTGTGGAATAACTTTATCTGCTATAATTAATTTACATGCTTTACAGAATGAACACAGAATAAGACAATAGTACAAAAAATGATCATTTGTTCTATATAGCTCAGAAGGTATTTCCACTTCAAGGCATGACATATGACTTCAAAGAAACTAAAAATACTGCTTTAAAGTCCTTATAGGTACTAATATAATAGGAAGAGCACTATTAGGTAACTAAAATATACTCTCTTGGCTTATTATTACTGCACCACTCCTAATGTGCACCCTAAAATCCATTATGCACATTAAATAATCAGCCCTCTAATTTGTCAATATTTATCAAAATTGCAAATGTACTTTCTATTGACCCACAAATCCCTTCAGGGAATTTATCCTCAGATATACTTGAATATAAGCAAAATAACTTTACTCATTGCAGCACTGTTTGTAATCAAAGATTAGGAAAAAATCAAATTCTCTCCAAAGGGGACAAACAAAATAAATTATTGTATGTCCATGTAATAGAATTCTATGTAACTATGTAAACATGAGAATGCTCTCTATCTATCTATGGATTTGGAGACATTTTTAAGATAAACCATTAAGGGTAGGAAAAATATTTAAAACGGTGTTTGTTACAATTTGTTAATAAAACAAGAAAGTAAGAATAAATAGCTTCAGACCTGATAAATGAGTTTAGAATGTTGCAAGATAAAATATAAATATACAAAAATGCATTTCTATATACTACCAATATGCAAACCGATAATGATATTAAGAAAACAACTATTTACAATAGGATCAAAAAGAATAAAAGAGAAATTAGAAATATATTTAACAAAAGAAGCGCAAAACTTATACTATGAAAACTACAAACCATGAGTGAAAGAAGTTAAATAAGACTTACACAAGTGGGAAGACATCTCATGTTCAAAAGTTAATATTGTTAAGATGGCAATATTCACTGCAATCCCCATCAAAATCCAAGCTTCCTTTTTTTTGTAGAAACTGGCATGCTGATCATAAAATGCATATAGAATTGCAAGGAACCAAGAATAGCCAAAACAGTCTTGGAAAAGAATGACAGAGTTAAGGACTCACATTTCCTTACTTCAAAATTTACTACAAAATACAGTAACCAAGACAGGGTAGAATCGGCATAAGGATAAACATATGGATCAATGGAATAGAATTCAGAGTCCATAAATAAACCCTGACATTTATGACCAATTAATTTTCAATAATGATCTCTTCCTCAGAAAATTAAAAATAGAGCTACCCTACCACCTAGCAATTGCACTACTAGGTATTTATCCAAAGAGTACAAAAATGCTGATTCAAAGGGGCATATGCACTCCAGTGTTTATAGCAACACTATCAACAATAGCCAGGGGCGCCTGGGTGGCACAGTCGGTTAAGCGTCAGACTTCAGCCAGGTCACGATCTCGCGGTCCGTGAGTTCGAGCCCCGCGTCAGGCTCTGGGCTGATGGCTCAGAGCCTGGAGCCTGCTTCCGATTCTGTGTCTCCCTCTCTCTCTGCCCCTCCCCCGTTCATGCTCTGTCTCTCTCTGTCCCAAAAATAAATAAAAACGTTGAAAAAAAATTTTTTTAAATAAAAAAAAAAAACAATAGCCAAACTATGGAAATAGTCCAAATGTATATCGACTGACAAATGGATAAAGAAGATGTGGTGTGTGTGTGTGTGTGTGTGTGTGTATATATACATATATATGTGTGTGTATATATATATATATATACACACACATATATATAATGGAATAGTACTCAGTGATCAAAAAGAATGAAATCTTGCCATTTGTACCAATGTGGATGAAATTAAAATATATTATGTTAAGTGAAATAAGTCAGGCAGAAAAAGATAAATATCATATGATTTCACTCATATGTGAAATGAAACAAAACAGATGAACAGAAGGGAAGGCAAGGAAAAATAAGATAACAGAGATGGAGACAAACCATAAGAGACTCTTAAATACAAAGAACAAACTGAAGGTTGCTGGAGGGGTGTTGGGGAGGGGGCTAAATGGGTGATGAGCATTAAGGAGAGCACTTGTTGGAATGAGCACTGGGTGTCATATGTAAGTGATGATTCATAAAATTCTACTCCTGAAACCACTATTACACTATATGTTAACGAACTTGGATTTAAATAAAATTTTTAAAAAATAGTGATCTCAAGACAATTCAATGAGAAAATAATAGTTTTTCAATAAATGGTGTTGGGGCAACTGCATATCCATCTGCAAAAGAATGAAATTGGACTCCTTCACACCATACACAAAAATTAACCCAAAATGGATCGTAGACCTAAATGTAAAAGCTGAAGTCACAAAACTCTTAGGTGAAAACATGGAGATAACTCTTCATGATGACAGGTTAAGCACATCCTTCTTAAAATGACACCAAACACACAGTAAACACAACAATAGATAAGTTAGACTTAAATGAAAAACTTTTGTTCTTCAAAGGACCAATAGCAAAATAAAAAGACAACCCAAAGAATCAGAGAAAATACTTGCAAATCATGTATCTGGTAATGGACTTGTATCCAGAATTTACAGAGAACATGCACAATTCAATAAGAAAAAGACAAATAGGCCAATTAAAGAATGAGCAGAGGATCTGACTAGACATTTCTCCAGAGAAGATGTACACATGGCCATTAAGTACATGAAAAGATACTCAGTATCATTAGCCACCAGGGAAATGAAAATCAAAACCACAACAACATACTGCTTCATACCTATCTGGGGTGGCTATAATAAAAAAAAAAAAACAGACAATAAAAAGTGTTGGTACGGATATGGAGAAATCATGACCCTCATACTTTGCTGGTTGAAATGTAAAATGATGCAACTACTTTGGAAAATGTTGTGGCTGTTCTTCAAAAGATTAAACATGGGGTTACCATGTGCCACAGCAATTCCACTCCCACTTACATACCCAGGAGAAATGGAGACATATGTCTACCTAAAAACTTGTATGTAAATGTTCATAGCAGCATTATTCACTACCCAAGAAGTGGAAATAACCCAAATTTAATCAACTGATGAGTGGATAAACAAAATGTGGTATATCCATATAATAGAATATTATTTGACAATAACAACTAATGAAATACATGCCATAACATCAAGAAAGCTTGAAGACATTTTGCTAAGTAAAAAAAGCCAGTCACAAGACCACATATCATATGTTCCATTTATCTCTGTGGAATAGGTAAATCTATGAAGACTGGAGGTATGTTAGTGGTTGCCTGAAACAGGTGGAGGTTGGGAGAAATGCAGAATGACTCTAATGGATATGAAGTTTTGCGGGGAGGTGATGACAAATTCCAAAATTGATCATGGTGGTGGTTGTAGAACTCTGTGAATATACTGAAAACCATTGATTTGAACAGTTTAAATGATCGGATTGTACACCATGTGAGTTACATGTCAATAAAGCTGTTTTTTAGAGGCGCCTGCGTGGCTCAGTTGGTTAAGTGTCTGACTCTTGATTTCAGTCAGGTCATGCTCTCAGGGTTCGTGAGATGAGCCAGGCATCAGGCTCTGAGCTGACAGCATGGAGCCTGCTTGGGACTCTCTCTCTCCCTCTCTCTCTGCCCCTCCCCTGCTTGTGCTCAATCTCTCTCTCAAAATAAATAAATAAGCATTTTTTAAATTAAAAATATAAAGCTGTTTTTAAAAGTAAGATATATTTGTACATGTTACTAATTAAATACAAGGGCTAAAAATAACTTCACATTGGAGAAACATCGCTGACTCCACCTTTACCAAGTAACCAAAGTTAGCATCACCAATGATGGAAGAAACTGCCATGTTATGCCCCCTGATGTGACACACTCGGGAGGACACATCATTTATGTACTGTTCCTGCCAAAAAGGCAAAATCTAAATCTTATCATGGGAGAACCGCAAACAAACCCACACTGAGGAACATTATGAAACAAAATGGCCTGTCCCCTTAATGTCCACACCATGAAAGACAAAGAAAGACTGGGGGACTGTTCCAGATAGAAAAGGAGACTGAGGAGACATGAAATCTAAATGCACTATCTATGATCCTGACCAAGAAAAGAAGTCTCTGTAGAGAACATTGTTGGGACAAGTGATGAAATTTGAAAAAGTTCTGGAGGTTAAAGCGTAGTATTGTATCGATGTTAGCTTTCTGAATTTAATAATTTTACTATGGTTATGTAAGTGAAAACCTTCTTCTTCGGAAATGCACACTGACCCTCTGAAATGTTCGGGGTAAAGGGAATGATGTGTGCAAACTGCACGCGAGTAATTCTGAAGAAATATTATACACACATATGTGTATGTATGTATGTATGTATGTACGTATGTATAGAGAGACAAGAACAGAGACAAGGACAGAGACAATAAATGATTTGGCAAATGTGTTACTATGTTAAAAATTGGTGAATCCACATGAAACATATATGGGAATCCTTGCACTGTTTTTGAAACTTCTCTGTGAAAGGTTTTCAAAAAAAAACTTTTCTTCAGAAGAAAGTTTCTGAAACTATTTGGAAACTTTTTTGTTAAAAAATCTATATTTGTGCTTGCTTGTGTTTGCATGGAGAATCTCTGGCACAATAAATATTAATGAAAACTGTTACCTGTTAGGGAATAGGGGAGAAAAAAGCACTGCAGCTTGTGGCCAGGGTGAAAAAGACGCTTTTTGAATCATGTGAATATATTACTTATTTGGAACTTAAAATGCCAAATGATTTTAAAACATAACCTTTGAGTATCTTTCAATTACATATCATGGTTCATCATATTCAGATATGGAACTCCCTGTACAGCAGGTGCTTGGCTGATGGGGTTCCTCTGGACATAAACTATACAAGTTGTTACAATAGATATTAAGTAATTTGCTTAAGGCAACAAAGAGCAATAAAGGACTGAGTTGGTTAACCTGAGTAGCTCTTATCTCTCCTCCGTTGCTCCTCTAACCATTATTACCTGAGACTGAGAAGCTTTGGAGATGTTAGCCTTTTGTTGATGGCGAGAGGAGAAAAAAACTGGCAGTCAGTACAGATGCTTCATAATGGTTTGTCTTTATGATTTTTTAATGATTTGTTTGTTTGTTTGTTTGTTTGTTTAGCGCAAGAGCGAGTTGAGGAGAGGCAGAGAGAGAATCCCAGGCAGGCTCCTTGATACCAGTGCAGAGCCGAATGCGGGGCTCAGTCTCACAAACTGTGACATCATGACCTGAGCCAAAATCAAAAGTCAGATGCTTAACCAACAGAGGCACCCAGGTGCCCCTGGTTTGTCTTTAAACTGCTGCTTGTGCTTACTTCTAGCCCCTTCCAACTCTGATCTATACTCATGAGCAGGTAGTTTTTATTTCATAAGTGCGTTTCTGAGTCTGTCACCATCCTGTTCAGAATTGTCTATAAATTCGCTTTGCTCTCTCTATATTGGTCCTTTGTGGCCTTCATGCCTCCTTGGCGTGTAGCATATCATACATACAAAACATATAACATATCATACATACAAAACATATAACATATCATACATACAAAACATATAACATATCATACATACATATAACATATCATACATACAAAAAGGGGCATATGTGTGTAAATTTTTAAACAATAAGACAAATATCTGCGTATATATACTACTCAGGTTAGAAATAGAACTTTACACGGGGTGGCTGGGTGGCTCAGTTGGTTAGGTGTCCGTCTTAAGCTCGGGTTACAATCTCAGGGTTCATGAATTCGAGCCCCGTACCGAGCTCTGTGTTGACAGCTCAGAGCCTGAAGCCTGCTTCAGATTCTGTGTCTCCCTCTCTCTCTGCCCCTCCCCTGCCCTTGCTCTGTGTCTCTGTCTCTCAAAAATAAATAAATATTTTTTAAAATTTGAAAAAAAGAAAGAGAATATTACCAGTTTCTCAATAGGTCCTTGTATAAAACCTTCCCAATTACAAACGCTGTTCTATACTCTTTTTTCCTACAATTAACAATATATCTTTTTTTTTTTTTAATTTTTTTTTTTCAACGTTTATTTATTTTTGGGACAGAGAGAGACAGAGCATGAACGGGGGAGGGGCAGAGAGAGAGGGAGACACAGAACCGGAAACAGGCTCCAGGCTCTGAGCCATCAGCCCAGAGCCCGACGCGGGGCTCGAACTCACGGACCGCGAGATCGTGACCTGGCTGAAGTCGGACGCTTAACCGACTGCGCCACCCAGGCGCCCCTTAACAATATATCTTAAAGTCTCTTCATATCTGTACATCTCTCATAACTACCTTTATGAATTAGGTATTAATTTAATATTGTGCTATAATTTTGCACTTGTGTATGTATCCATAAAAATACTAGTTTTCTAATATCGCTTAACATATTACCCTGAAACTTAGTGGTTTAAAACAACATATATTTATTATCTCACAGTTTTTGAGAATCAAGAATTTAGAAATGGATTATTTGAGTGGTTCTGGCTCAGAATCTCTGAAAATTTGCCGTCAAAATATTAAACAGGTTCCAGTTATCTGAAGGCCTTACTGGGGTGAGGGATCAGTTTCCAAGATGGTTCATTCATGTTCTGATGGCAGGAGGCCACAGTTTCTTGCAGTGTGGGCTCCTCCATAGGGTTTCTTGATTTCGCTTCCATAACATGGCTACTTCTAGAATGAGAAATTTGAGAGAGAGAGAGAGACAGACTAAAGTCACAATGTTGTTTAAGACTTAGCCTCAGAAGCCGCATATACAATTTCTTCTAAGTCCTATTTTACAGACTGACTATTGAATAGGATTGTCTGGCAGTGTGGGAGTGGTGTCTATACCAGGGCAGGAATAGCACGAGGTAAGGCTTATTGGGCCATCATGCAGGTTGGGTATCACAAAAAATAACACACAACTCACTTCTACTTATTTTTTGCATTTTATATAATGAATCATAGAGTGGGTAGATTTCTCTCTTTCCCAGTGTTCCCCCTGCCCTCCTCTTTGGAGGTTCACAAGGCACATTTCTATATTATCAGTGTTCTTTTTTTTTTAATTATTTTTTTAACGTTTATTTATTTTTGAGACAGAGAGAGACAGAGCATGAACGGGGGAGGGTCAGAGAGAGGGAGACACAAAATCTGAAACAGGCTCCAGGCTCTGAGCTGTCAGCACAGAGCCCGACGCGGGGCTCGAACTCACGGACCGTGAGATCATGACCTGAGGCAAAGTTGGCCGCTTAACCGACTGAGCCACTCAGGCACCCCTCAGTGTTCTTTTTTTAAAGGTTCATCTATGTTGATGTGCGCCTTAGTTTGTTGGGATTGTTATAACAAAATACCATACATGGTGGCTTTCAAACAACAGAAATTTATTTCTCACAGTTCTAGAGAGGGGAAGTCAAATATCAAGGTGCCAACAAGTGAGAGCCTGCTTCCGGTTCATAGATAACTGTCTTCTCTCTCCTTCTCACATGGTGGAAACGGTGAGGAATCTCTCTGGGGTCTCTTTTATTTTAGCACTAATCCTATACATGAAGGTTCCACCCTCATGATCTACTCACTTCCCCCAAATCCCACCTCCAAATACCATCACAATGGAGATTAAGATTCAACATACAAATTTTGAAGAGAACATAAACATTCAGTCTATAGGAATGTTGTATGGCTGTAGTTCATTCATTTTCACAGATGTCTAGTATTCCACAATTTGTTTACCCATTCTACTGTTTACACTCTTACAGTTAAGTGAGGAGTTTTCTCTGGAATATATATACTATGGGAATATATCTATAGTAGTTTATGTAGGACATGCCTATGTTCACCTTTTAAGAAACAGTTATCTAAAGTTGTGTATTTGTTTATTTTCACATAGTCGTGGATGAGAATTTCAATTGCTTTACATCTTGCCAAAGTTTAGTATTCTGCAACGTTAAAATTTTTGCCAATTCAATGGCTATGACATAGTATTTCACCGTGGTTTTAACTTGACATTTCCTGATTGGTAATGAGGTGAACATGTAGCCATCGTCAGTTCCTTTAAAGGAAACTACATGTTCTGAATACTAATTCTTTTTTGGTTATGTGAGTTGCAACTACTCTCTCCTACTTAACTTAGGCTTGTCCTTTCACTTTTTTTAAAAAAGTAAACTGAACGCCCAATATGGGGCTCACACTCATGACCTGACTCGGAGATCAAGAGTCATATTCTCTACCAACTGAGCCAGCCAGGCAGCCCTTGTCCTTTCACTTTTTAATGTTATGTTTTGATTTACAGAAGTTCTTAATTTTAATGAAGTCAAATTTATCAAACCTTAAATTGATGGTTTGTGTTTTTATGTCTTAAGAAATCTTTTCCTATGATGAGCTTATGAAGATATTCCATATTTCCTTCTCACAATTTTATAGTTTTGTTTTTTATGTTTAAAAAGTTTCATCCACGTGGGATTGTTTTGTGCCGGGTGTGAGTTGGGGGTAGAATTTCATTTTTTCTATATGTATTTGTCAATTGCCCATATTTCATGTATTGAACAGTAATATCCCTTCCCCAATCATCTGCAATGGTTGCTGTGTCATAAATCAAGTTTCTATATATATTTGGCCCTTTATTGATCCATTGGTTTGTTGTCTGTTCCTGTGCTGACACCACATAGTTTTAATTACTCTAGCTGTGTATGTTTTCCTACCTTTTGTTTGATAGAAGAACTAGGGTTTTGTTTTGTTTTGTTTTGTTTTGTTATTCCATATACATTTTAGAATCAGTTAATCAAGTTTCATGGTAAACTCTGTTGGGAATTTGATTGAAGTTGCATGGGACTGGGATGCGATCGGTTTGAGGTGCCACTATAACTTGAATCAACTGTAAAGAGATTTTTGTAAAACAACTCGACTCTGTGGAAATCTTTCCAAAAAAGTGCCAGGAACAGTCCCATAGATCTTAGAGACCTTTCGACCATTTCTTCTAATTGTACCTACCTTGCTCCCCACCATCTTTGCAAGAGAGAGAGAGGGAGAGGGAGAGAGAGAGATGGAAACGGAGGAAATCCAAGTTGTAACTAAAGGTGATAAAAGGTGGGTATCCAGGAGTTTTATCAGCCACTATTTTCTCTGCTGTATTTTCTAAGGACATACTATTTGGAGAAGTGGAATTGAAAGTAAGGGCTGGGAAGAAAGGGTGAGTTGAAGCATAAAGGGAGGATATGCTCCTGAAACTGCTGTTTCTTATGCCTAGTGGGTTCTAAAGTTTGGGGGGGAAGAGTCCTGAATGGGGGCTAGGAAAGACTTCAGAGAAAAGGTGGCATTTGCGCTGAAACAACAGCGTGGAAAAGAGTTCCTTGGTGAGTGCCTATATGGGAGATGGGGTGAAGCTGTGACAGGAGGGACTGAAAAGAAAAACGGTTATGGACATGCCAGGCGGACGGAGCAGCATAGGCAGGAAACAGAAAAGGCTGGGTTAATAGGAGGCAACAGTCGTTCACTTTAAGTGAGATAGAGCTGGAAAGATAAGGAATAGCCTGATTGTGCAAGGTCCTGAATACAGAGCTAAGGACTTCGGACTTTATCCTGGGAGGGCAGTGAAGGCTCCTGAACAGGAGAGTAACCGGACCTGAAATTTGCTTCGGGAAGACAATTGTGGCCACAGCGAGGAAGGGAACCCTGTGGCTGCGTCCGGAGGCGGAGCAGGGCAAAGAGCACTGCCGCCTGCAGGGGGCGCGCTGCTGGACCCGACACCCTCCCCGCCCCCTGCCCCGCGGCCCTGATCCCGTCGCGACACTCTCGGAACTCGGCTAGCACGCCTGGACGCGTCCCACTCGGGCCTCGGCTGGTTCGTCTGGACGCGCCCCCGTGCGTCACGTCCGCTCTGGCACTAGGCTTGTTAGCGCCGAGGAGGGGCGCGAAGGGAGCTTTTGCGCCTGCGCCGCCGCCAGCCACTGTCGGCGGTTAACGCTGAGGGCCCCGGGAGTTTTCACGTCTTCACTAGCGCGTTTTTGAGTCCGCCACGGTTGTCTATAATGGCTGCACGCCCATAGGTGTTTTGTGCCAAGAGATACAACCAAATGGCACAGAGGGGCTCGATTGCTCCCCGACCTTAGCGGTACCGAGCCCAGGTCTCTCAGCTGAAAAGCGTCGAGCCTCTCCACTGCAATTTTCCTCCAGCTGCTTGGTCTCAGTTTGCGGCCCAAATGTCCAAACTAGTGAAAACCTGTCCCGGCTGCTAAGCATGCCCATGACGGGCTGTAATCCCTGTTTCTTAGGGCTTGTTTACCTCTGCAGTCAAATCAGAGGCTCCCAAGTTGTCAGGGATCTCGGAGGTCAACAAGTCCAGCCTGTTAACCCCGACGTCCCATGTGAATGAATGTACCGTTTTTATCCGCACAGCCCCGCTTCCTGGGACAACTGTGATTAGCTTGTCTTGAGCATCTATTGTGTACCAAGTACTATAGGTCCTGGGGATGTAATGATGAAGTAGGTTGATCTCTTGCAGTATATTCTAGTGGCCGTGATGATGCTAGCAAGGGACTAACCAAGGTTTATGGTAACAACATATAGGTGGGAATTTAGCGTGATCAGAGAAGGCCTCTTGGAGGTGGTGACGTTTCTAACCAGCCAAGTCAACAGTTAGGAGCAGAGTGAGTTTCAGGCTGAGGGAAGAGCAAAGCACCTGCGCAGGAAAGAGGTTGCTGTTTTCTAGGAATAGACAGAAGGCCAGTGTGACTGGAGTGTGGTGAGACAAGGTTGAGAATGGTAAGAAAAGGTTGAGAATGTAAACAGCCAAATGCAGGCTTTGTGGGTCTCACCAACTGTGAGATCATGACCTGAGCCTAGATCAATAGTCAGATGCTTAACTGACTGAGCCACCCAGCCACCCCTACATATCATACGATTTTTTCTATATTAATCCTTTGATATCAGATATTTGAAGATGGCTGACATGAGAGTCCCTTTCCTCTGAGACCCCCTTCTCCTACCCTAACTCCACTCAAAGCTATGGTTCCTCTATCTCATCGTACCCAGAGGGTGTATGTATGATTTTCAAAATGTCATTCTGAATACTTTGAAAGTGTGAAAGATATTAAAATGTAAATATGTACATTTAAATATACACATTTAAAATGTGTACATTTTAAAAGGGAAGGACCTAAGACTTTTATTATGAGATTTGTAAAGAGATCTTGTAGAGATTAAGAACCACTGCTTAAACATTTTCATCCACGTGATCCTGGTTATTGTTCTCTGAAATAGCTGAACAATATCAGCTTCAACCAAGGCTAATTCTCTAAGCTGTCTCCTCATCTGTTAAATGAAAACAAAAGGATTCTATGACTATTAAATGAGATTATGCTCAAAAAGTGCTTAATGGTAAACCATGAGGGCCAGCTGCACCGTACCACTGAGATGAACAACTTGTAGATAATGCTCATTTAGCACTCCTCAAACATTCACTAAGTGTCTATTCTGTGTAGAGCCCTTAGTGAAAAAGATCTGCCTTCCAGGAGTTTGCTATCTATTTGAAAGAGCCTGGAGAGATTACAAAACAGATAAACTAAATGCCCTGAGAGAGACATAAGTAAGGTGCTCAGGGATCTGGGAGCTGCAAGAGAGGTCTCAATTTCCACTGAGGTAAGTGGTTATTGGAGTTCAAATTTAAGTGGGCTTGAGAGATGAACATACTGAATTTGAAACGCACACACAAAATCTATACTGCAGGTACGCATTTTATTCTTGGTGATGTGGAAAGACTAATCGGAAACACTGCAATCGTTTCTATTACCGGACAAATATTGAGTAGTAGGTTTCGTTAGAAAGGCACCTATCTTTTGTCCAGTCTGTTTACTATACATTGCATGCTCTGGGCAGTTCTTATCTTCGTGTTCAGGAACAAAGTACACACATACACGCCCCTTTCCGAAACTAAAGGCCCAGAGACGCCAAAAGAGAGGTGGGATTCCTCGCGGCACAACCACACAATGGGGGCCGCTTCCCCGTAGCTCGCACCCCACCCGGAAGGCCCGGGTTCGACTTCTTGGGGCCCTTTCGCTCCTCCCCTGCAGTCCTCCGGGGCGCCCTTCCTCGCTCGCGCTTCCCTCCTCCTTCGCTGGGGAGCAGGAAAACCCGGAGCGAACCGGCCCTGCTCGGCAGCGCATGCTCAGTAGCCAGCAGGTTCAGTTCGCTAGTAGGAAGCTCGAGCGCTACACCGGCGTCGGCGGCGGCCGCGGCGGCACCTCCGGGCAGCCAGAGCCTCCAACGACGACCTCGGGCCTTTCCCCTCCCCCGCTACCCCCCGGCCCCGCTCCGCCTCGGGCAGCTAGCGTTTCGGGGTCGCCGCTGCGCGGAGCGGGCTCCGCGGCCGGAGCGTCCCTCCGCACGCCCTCCCCCAGCCGCCGGCTCCGCCGCGGGGCCAGGCCGGGCTCGGGAGCGTAGCCCCGGCGGGCGGCGGCCGCGGCGGAGGGCAGCCCGGGGCGGCGCCGGCGGGCCGGGAAGGGGTGGGGGGGGGCCCGGCCCCGGGGCGGTGGTGCGGGATGCCGCCGCCGCCGCCTCCGGGCTGCGTTCGCTCTCCGCGGCTGGTGCCCGTGTCGGGTGGGTGGCCGGGCGCGAGCCTCGCCCCTCAGCCCCCTCTCCAGGGCTAGCCCGGCCGCGCGGCGCCCCGAGGGGGCCGGGCCGTCCGGTGGGGCCGCGGCCCTGTTCGGTGCTGCGAGCTCGCCCTCTCGCGGCTCCCCGGCCCGGCCGCCGCCGCCGCCCCTCTCCCCGCCCAGAGGCGCCCCGGGGGCACCATGCAGGCGCAGCAGCTGCCGTACGAGTTTTTCAGCGAGGAGAACGCACCCAAGTGGCGGGGGCTGCTGGTGCCGGCGCTGAAAAAGGTGAGGAGCGCGCGGGACCCCCGCTTCTCGGCTTGCAGCCCCCGCTAGGGCGCGGGGCCGGGGCGGTGGAAGGGCTGGGGAGGCGGGGCGCGCGCAAGGCCGTCTTTCTTCCCGGTCTCGCCGCCTCCCAGAAAGGACCGCGCACGCTGAGAGGTTCCCCCACACTCGCTGGCTCCGTGTTGACATTCACCCGGTGTGTGGGAAGGCCGCCGCGGCAAGCCAGGCAGAGTTTGTCCGAATAAAACAGCCTCCCGAGAGGTTAATGTCCTGTCCCTGATTCCGAGACGAGAGTTGGAGGAGGCTCAGTTTTCAGTGGAGGTCACAGCAGGCCACTTTTCCGCCTTCTCGGTCTTACCCTGGAGCTGCTGTCAGCCTCCGGTTTTAGGTGTCCAGTATGCTGGTTTTAGTGGGCTCAAGAATGCTCTAGCCATAATGCTTGCTCTAAGTAATTGCAGAGCTCGCTTGCCAGCGGGAACACGGCCTGCTTTGCTCGCCCTCTGTAATCGCTCTTCATTCCCCTGAATTCCCCCACTCCTCCGATTCACAGGGGCGGATGCACATGCCACTTTTGTTGTTGTTATTTAGAGTCTTGATACTATCTTTCGGGCTGTTGATTGAAATTTTTAACCTTTCTGTGTGTCTTCAGCTTTGCCACCTTGTTATCTAAAGTTGTATGCTCCATGATCTTTGCTTTTAAATGTTTTAGTAGTATTAGGAAATGTTGCTACATTTTAAAAGCTTCTAAAGCAACATTGTGAGTTAGTAAATACATTACAACACTAGAAACTGTGTTTGAAGATAAAAACAATCCGTATTTTTTGTTTCCCTTTTACCTTTTCTGTGGAGATTGCTTTAGTCTCCGAGTGTTTCTGAAGTCCAATTTGTTGTTGCTCAAAGAACGTTTTATGTTATTAAAATATATTTTAGCTCCTACTGAGAGTTGAGATTATGATGTACCTTTTGTTCTGAACACGTATACTTTGAAAAAAACTGTGTCTTAAAAGGTGCCTGATGTTTCCCAAAGGCCAGCAACTTTTACTTTCCCTTTTGCCCTCCTCCCCCTCCTTGGAGACTTACAGTGGAAACTATTTAGTGTGTTAGCAGAATTTGCTCATTTTTTTCAGGTGTAAGTTACTGACTTTTTCCCTTAAGTGACATCAAACGTCTCCGTGATACTGTTTTCTAAGAAAACCAAAGAGATGCCATCTTCCTTACATACCTTATTCATTAGAAACTCCATCAGGGCTCTCTTTTTACTTTTGCTTTACCTGCAAGCTTGGCGTCTTAGCTTATAATAGGGGAGTAAGAGGTCTCAGTCTCGTCCGAAGCCTGGTCCTGGCAGAGGTGGGAGTGGAGTGGGTAGGAGACCAAAAAATTGTTGCAAACATACAGAAGAACTCAAAACACCATCAGTTTGGGGCTGTTTTGCTTAAGAGCAAACAACTCCTTTTCCAGGGAACCATCAAGATACTCTGTCAGTTGTGAGGGTACTGTGAAGTAGTGGAAAGAGCATTCCAAGAGTTGGCCGACCAGGTCTGACTCTGCCACCCTGGTGCCCCTTGCTGAAATCTGTCTACAGAAGCATTTTGTTTGGCCGGCACCCTGTTGTTTTACTTTTAATGTAATTAGTTGCCACTATTTAAAAGTGGGAGATGCTAAAATCCGAATTTTCAGCTTTTCTTGAAGAATAGGAGGGCCTTTCCCCATTGGGCAAGACAATAAACTGCTGGAGCTGAGTAAATGGCTTCCTTCTTTAGACTGGACATGTATCTCCCATTTGCCAAGGTCCCCTCAGTCCTCTTTGCTTATTTGCAAAAACAGCCTTAACCATACGCAGAGATCCCCTTGCAGGACACAAGTGATGGGAGGAGGTGGAAACATACACAATCTAGCCGATAGGTTCTTCTAATTCTTATTTAAGATAGCCACTGGTGATGATTCTCCTCCACCTAAGATGAGGTTGAGAATACAATTTCATATCTGGATGTACTCTTGGGAGCTCAGAACCTGCATTTGCACCTGCCTGCTCTCCTTATCTTGAACTCTTCCTTTAGACTTAATGCACTATTGCAGATGTGCCCAACTTGAGCTCTTTTACCTGAGGCTCTGTTGTCATGTTATTCTCTTCCCCTGGACTGCCCTTTGCCTGGCCTAACACTACTCCTCCTTCTGGACTCACTTGACCTCAGGTGTTTTCTCAAATCCTCAGGGCTGAGTTGGGTAGTCTTCATTTTCTTTTAGCACTGAAGCCTAGCACTTAATGATGAATTGTAAGTTCCTATTCACTTGTCTGCCCCATCCCACAACTAGATTAGATGGTCCTTGAGAACAGGAATGATATTTTACCCTCATTTTATTCTTCATGCATACAGTGCCTGACACCTAGTAGGAACTTCCGTTGCTTGAATGAATGGGTGGCGGAATACCCAAACTACATCATCTGTCTCCTCCTTCACTGACCATTAAAAAAAATTCCTCTTGACGGCTTTATTGTTGTTTATTTGGTTAAAAACTTTGGAGTCGTCTCGGACTTCTCTCTCTTACATTACTGCCCAAACCCAGCATGGCCTGTAGGTTTGTTCCCTTTGACACATTCTTCTAATCTGTTCCCTCCTACTCTTGAGTCCTCTTTCCTTTTCTTTTTTTTTTTTTTAACGTTTATTTATTTTTGAGACAGAGAGACAGAGCATGAACGGGGGAGGGGCAGAGAGAGAGGGAGACACAGAATTGTAAGCAGGCTCCAGGCTCTGAGCCATCAGCCCAGAGCCCAACGCAGGGCTCGAACTCACCTGTGATAGCACCTTAACTAGTTTACTGCGCCTCACCTTTCCTGTATCTATTTTTCAAATTTCAGAAGTTCTAGTACACGTCGGAATACGTTGCACTCTTGCTCAGAACTAACGATATCTTTTGAGGGCACAGGATGCGCTGCACGGTCATTAGCAGAGAATTGATGGTGATCAGTGATCTGGCTTCATCCTGCTTTCCTGGCTGGATTGCCCACCATGGTCTTTCATATTCTTTATGCTTCAGCCAGACTGGACTACTACTTTTCCTGAATATGCCCAGAGTGTCCCACTACCTCTCTCAGTCTAAGTCCTATCTTGTCTATTGCACAAATATATCATGCTTACTACAGACCAAGCATTGCCCTCGGCACTAAGAATAAAAAGGTATGACATCATCCAGAAACGACTAAGTCAGAGAACAGTGGGAAGTGGCAGAGGATGAGTTTGGATAGGAAACTGGTTTCGAGAGAAGTTTTTTAAATGTTAAGCTAAGGAGTTTGAATTTTATCTTGAGGGGATGAAAGTCATTGAGGAATGGGGGAGTAACATCAGATTGGAATTTTAGAAAATTCACTTTGGCCAGAGAATAGAAAATGGATTGGAGAAGAATGAGACCTGAGGTAAGGAGAAAAGTTAGAAGGCTAGTTTAATAGTCCAGTCAAGAGATACTATGCATTTGAATTAAGGATGCATTTGAACTCGGTTGGAAACTTAGAGATGGATTTTGAGAGATGTTTAAAGGTAGCATTGACAGGACCCAGTCACTCCCTCAGTGAGTAGGGCAAGTGGTAAGAGAGCAGGAAGAGTCCCTAAGTTCTGGTTTGTGTGCTTTTTGTCAGAACAGAGAATGGAGGAGAAGAAGCCGTTGTGATGGACAGAGTGGCATAAAGAGATGAGTGTTAGACACGTTGATTTAAAAGTCCTTTCGGCTTATCCAGGTGGACTTGTCAAGCTGGCAGTTGTCAGTGGTATCTGCCACCGCAAATTTGGAACTTCCAGGGGTGGAGGTAAAGCCTTAAGAATAAATGAAGCCTCGGAGGCGCCTGGGTGGCTCAGTCGGTTGAGCGTCTGACTTCAGCTCAGGTCATGATCACGTGGTTTGTGAGTTCGAGACCCACATCAGGCTCTGTGCTGACAGCTCAGAGCCTGGAACCTGCTTCAGATTTTGTGTCTCCCTCTCTCTGCCCCTCCCCTGCTCGTGCTCTCTCTCTCTCTCTCTCAAAGAATGAATAAACGTCTCTCTCTCAAAGAATAAACGTTAAAAAAAAAAAAGAATAGATGAAGTCTTTATCCATACAAAGACTTATACAAGGATTCTGTTCATGACAGTTCTCTTCAGCAAAAAAGAGGAAACAATCCAAATGTCCATTAACAGGTGAAAGAATAAACAAATTGTGAAATAGCCATACATTGGAATACTACTGGGTAATAAAAAGGAATGAATTATTGATACACATGACAATATGATTGAATCTCAAAAATAGTTCAGCTGAATGAAAGAAACCAGGTCAAAAAAAGAGTATATACTGTATAATTCTATTATATATATAAAATTCTAGAAATTGCAAACTTATCTACAACGACAAGGAGCAAGTGAGTGGTGGTTTTAGGGGGAGGCTTTTATGTTCATTTGTTGATTGTGCTGATAATTTCACGGATATATACATACATTAAAATTTAGCAGATTTACAACTCAGATATGTGCAATTTGTTGAATGTCAGTTGTACATCAGTGAAGGTGTTAAAAGTAGATAAAGCCACTTACTGAAAATTAGAGAGGTAAGACTGAAGTAGGGCTGTCATTAGACCTGGTTGGGGAGGGAGAGGAGTGGGCAATAGTGTGTAGGAGAAGAGCAGGGGAAGGAGTGATTCAAGGGGATGAAGAAGGAAGAAGTTGGAGGGGCGCCTGGGGGGCTCAGTCGGTTAAGTGTCAGACTTTTGGCTTCGGCTCAGGTCATGATCTCACAGTTCATGGGATCGAACCCCACATCACACTCTGTGCTGACAATGTGAAGCCTGCTTGTCCCCTTCTCTCTGCCCATCCCCTGCTCACTCTCTATCCCTCTCTCTCTCTCTCTCAAAATAAACACTTTAAAACAAAACAAAAAAACGCCTTTGTTTAAAAAAATCAAAGAAAGAAGGAGTTGGAGTAGAGACTCCTCAGTCCTGGGCCTTGTGGTTTTGTTTTTCTCTTCTGGACCTGAGGCTTCTGCCAGAATTATTTCTCTGTTGGATCTTTGGTCAGGCCAAGAGACATCAGATCTTGATCCCCCTCTTCGTATTTATTGTACGTCTTGTACCTGGCATTATTCATTCCAGGTGTCGGTTGAGATAGGAAGTATAACCCAGAGCCTGGAACAAACTGGGTCCCAGTGATCAATACAGGGTCTACTCAGTGAATGTAGATACAGCAAGCTGAAGAAAGGAGGTCCAGACTTCTAAATTAAATGTTTCACGGGGCTCCTGGCTGGCTCAGTGAGTATTATGCTACCTTGATCTCAGGGTTGGGAGTTCAAGCCCCATGTAGGTTGTAGAGATTACTTAAAAACAAAACCTTAAATCTAAAATCTTAATTAATTAAATGTTTCACTATAAAGCTGCTTAGAGTGAAGGTCTTCCAGAAGCCATCCACACGGTTTTCCACTTATCCGAGAAATACTTCTTTTCTAAATGCACAAAATCAGTGTTGGTATGTTTTGTTGGCGTTTATACTGATTAACTGATATCTGCAACTTTGTATATATCATTATTTAATGCTGAAACTCTGCTCTGAACTTTATAACTAGGGCATAGGAAGTAAACTATTAGAATTTGAAGGGGAAATATAAAAAGAAGGAAGGAGTCAGGTAAAAAGTATGAGACCCTAGTGTCTGCGAAGCCGAGAAAGTAAGGAGCTGCAAGAAGAGTCGTTAAGTGCGTCAGACTACGGATAAGTGAGGTAAGGTGCTTGAAAATGTTAGATTTGACAGCTAAGGGGTCACTTCCTTCTGAGCGGTTTCAGTGTGGATAGATGATGGAAGAACATGGAAAGACAATAGCAAGGTAGCAAGGACAGATGACTTCCGCCCCCCCCCCCCCCCCCCCGCCACTCTCCAGATTACTATGGTTTTTTTTTTTTTTTTTTCAGAAGCTTGGAAATGAAAAGAGATACTGCTGTGGCAAGAAGGGGATTCAAGCTTGGGGAGGTTTTTTATTTGAAGGTGATGGAAACTTGTATATGTTAGGAGTCTCTGGGGCAGGAGCTGGTAGAGAGTGCTGGTGAAGATACTGAACAATGAGGAGATGAGTAGCCCAGGAACACAAGTAATGGGATTTGTCTTGAACTGTTTGCCAGGTACTATTTTAAGTACTCACATGTGTTTTCTAATTCTCATTGGATTACTCTTATTGCCTCCATTTTACAAGAGAGAAAACTGAGGTTTAGAAAGAATAATTTGGTTAGAGAGTCTGCAGTTTTAAATACTATGATATGCTACCTCTAGCAGGGCATCTTTGATGGCATCTTTTTTCCTGAGAGGGGAGGGAAAGAGACAAATAAGGGTTTGTAGGTTGGGCAGCAGGGAGTTCACGTTAGGTATCCTCTATTTTCTTAACGAAATGAATAGCAAGATTCTTTACATAGAGCGAGGAAAGAGAAATGAGTAAGGAGTTTAAGAAGCATGGTGAAGTTTTGAAATTGCTGTTTTGGAGCGTGGAGAAGGAGCCAACCAGTGAATCAGAAAGAACTTGCTGAGCAGTGCAGAGTGTGAAGACCATAAATTTGGAGGCACATTCATTGGTCTGGTGGTTGTGAGATTTCCTCCAGCAGCACTCATCGGTTCAGGTGAATGGACACAGAAGGAGAGTTGATTGCAGGTGGCTGCAGTAGAGACTAAGAGGATAGCAATATTTCAGGTGATAGAAAGTAAAGCTGTAAGATGGGTTATGGGGGGATAGATGAAGGCTCCATGGATTAGAAATCTTTGATGAGTTGGAGGAGGAGGGTAGTGAGAGCAGACAGGGGATTATGATTGGAGATCATCATAATAATTTAGGGTTTTAAGATTCCAGAAATGAAAGAAATAAGACAATCGGGAGCTCTGGAGTTAGTGTATTGAATGATGGATTGGTGTATTACATATATGGGTGATGATGAAGTCCGCAAGGATTATGGCACATGTCATAGTGGAAAGGAAGGCTGTAATCCAGCCATGGCAGTGAGATCCAGAAATCACAGCAGTGAGGATGCTTCAACCAAATAATAAAAGTGGCAACTACTCCCTGTTCCCCATAATGTATTTTGTATCACAGCTTTGGGTAGAATAGGAAAAAACGTTGCACTTCATTTTAGTGTTTTTGTCTTGTGATTAAGTTTTTTTTTTTTTTTTTTACCCAATGTTTTTTTTTCAACGTTTATTTTATTTTTGGGACAGAGAGAGGCAGAGCATGAACGGGGGAGGGGCAGAGAGAGAGGGAGACACAGACTCTGAAACTGGCTCCAGGCTCTGAGCCATCAGCCCAGAGCCCGACGCGGGGCTCGAACTCACGGACCGCGAGATCGTGACCTGGCTGAAGTCGGACGCTTAACCGACTGCGCCACCCAGGCGCCCCTACCCAATGTTTTATTATGGGAAGTTTCAAATATGCAAAAAAGTTGAAAGAATTATTCATTAAAACACCTGTGTACCCATCACCTAGATTCTGTAATTTACATTTACTATGTTTGTTTTATCGCATGCCTATCCATCCCTGCCTCCCTCCATCCACCAATCCATCTTATGTTTTGATGCATTTCAAAGTAAGTGGCAGACATCAGTACATTTTACCTCCAAACATTGCAACATGCATGTCATTAACTAGAGTTCAGTATTTGTTTACAGTTCTTTTTGGTTTTTAGGTAAAATTTATGTGCAGTGGAATACACAAATGTTAATTGTACCATTTAATGAGTTTTGACAAACAAATACAACTCAAACCTCTATGAAGATAACAAACATTACTATCACTCCTGAAATTTACCTCCTGTGCCTTCTCAGTCAATCCCTGTAACCATTGTTCTGATCTTTTATCATCCTACCATAGATTATTAATCTTACCTATTCTAGAACATCATGTGAATAGAGTCATATAGTATATAATTTTTGTAAGGCTTTGAGGTTGTGTTTCTTAGGAATTCAGTTCTTTTTTCCATCAGAGGACTATGTCAGAGTTTGTTTGTCAAGTGGCTGGCTACCTAGGAGGTTTCCAGTTTAGGGCTATTATACATAAAGCTTCCATGAATGTTCTTATTATACAAGTCTTTTTGTAGGCCTATGTTTTCATTTCTCTTGTGTAAATATTAAGAGAAATGGCTCATAGAGTGTTTAGTCTTATAAGAAACTGCCAGACCTTTTCTCAAATTGGTTGTACCTTTAATATTCCCGCAACAATGTATGAGAGTTCCAGTTGTGCCACATCTTTGCCAGTATTTGTTGTTATTAGTCTTTAATTTTAGTCACTGTGGTGGGTGTGTAGTGGTATCTCACTGTGGTTTCAATTTGCATTATCCCGGTGACTAGTGATATTGAACACTTTCTCATGTTCTTATTGGCCATTTTGTATCTTTCTTCGGGCAGTGTCTGCATAAATCTGTTGCCCATTTTAAATTTTGCGTTCTTTTTAGTATTGCATTGTAAGAGTTGTTTATATATCATGGGTAACTGCTCTTTATCAGAAAAATGTTTTATGAATATTTTCTTCCAGCCTGTGGCTTGTCTATTCATTCTCCTAATGGTGTTTTTTGATGAACAGACTTTTTAATATTGATGGAGTCAAACTTATTAGTTTGTGTTTTTTTTTAAGGTTATTGCTCTCTGTATTTAAGAACCTCTTGCCTGCCACCAAGCCGTGAAGATACTCTCCTAATGCTGTGTTCTAAAAACTTTATAGAAAAGTTTTTACAGGGGCGCCTGGGTGGCGCAGTCGGTTAAGCGTCCGACTTCAGCCAGGTCACGATCTTGTGGTCCGTGAGTTTGAGCCCCGCGTCAGGCTCTGGGCTGATGGCTCAGAGCCTGGAGCCTGTTTCCGATTCTGTGTCTCCCTCTCTCTCTGCCCCTCCCCCGTTCATGCTCTGTCTCTCTCTGTCCCCAAAAAAATAAATAAACGTTGAAAAAAAAAATTAAAAAAAAAAAAGTTTTTACATAATCTGTGGTCCATTTCAGATTAATTATTGTGTATAATGTAAAGTGGGAATTGAGATTCATTTTTTATGCTGATATCTAGTTATTTCAGAAGTATATGTTGAAATATAGGTGTCTGGGTGGCTCAGACGGTTGAGTGTCCAATTTTGGCTCAGGTCATGATCTCGTGATTCATGAATTCAATACCTGCGTCAGGCTCTGTGCTGACAGCTTGGAGCCTGGAGCCTGCTTCAGATTCTGTGTCTCCCACTTTCTCTCTGCTCTTCCCCACTCGTGCTTTGTCTCTCCCTCAAAAGTAAACATAAAAAAAATTATATGTTGAGATTTCTCTTTCCCTGTTGACTGTGATGTTTTTATGAAAATTAAATAAGTATTATATATATTTATGTAAATATATATACAAACATCTCCATTCTATCCCACTGATCTGTTTATCTTTACACCAGTACCACACTATTGGTTACTGTAGATTTATACTGAGTCTTGAAGTTAGGTAGTATAAGTCCTCCAATTTTTGTTTTTCTTTTAAAATCTTGTTTTAGCGTTTCTAGATTTGGATTTCACTATAAATTTTGAACCAGCTGTCAATTTCTACCAAAAAATCTTGCTGAGATTTTGATTGTGATTGCATTGAATCTATAGATCACTAGGGAGAATTTGTATCTTAACAATATTAAATCTTTGGGCCCGTGAACATGGTGTATCTCTCCATTTATTTAGACTTATTAATTTCTGTCAGCAACACTTTGTAGTTTTCAGTGTAAAAGCCTTACATGTCTTTGGTTGAGTTTAACCCTAAATACTTTGTTTTTTAATTTTATTGTAAATTGTTTTAGAATTTTATTTTCTAATTGTCACAAATATGCAAACATAAAGCTGCTTTTTATATATTGGACTTGTATCCTTTGATTTTGCTGGTAGTTGCAGATTCCACAGAATTTTCTACATTATTATGTCATGTGCTACTACAGATAGTCCGATATTTATTTTTCTTGCCTTATTTTACTGACTAGGTCCTCCATTAACTGTTAAATGAAAGTAGTGAGAGTGGTCATCTGTTTCTATGGCTGAGTTTTACAGCAGAGGAAATGGGTCCTTAGGCAGACTCCTCAAGATCTTATAACTAATAAGGAATAGAATCAGGATTTGAACCTGAATCTGTCTGGCTTCAAAGACCACTCTTTGTACTGTACTGTATTGCTTCCTTTGAGTAGGCAGTATAATATAGTACAGTAGTGTTTTCATTGTCTTGCACCTTAGATTTTAGGGAAGAAGTACCTTAGGATAGAGGAGGTTGAATGAAGCTTCGAAACCTTTTGCTTTAAGCTGAGAAGCTAGGCCCTTATACATATTAGGGCTCTGCATAGGATTACATTTGAAAAAATGGTTCTGCTGCATAAAAAAGTAAGACTTTTAAAGGCACTAGTTAATGGAAAACCAGTATAGACCATAGAGGAATGGGCTGAGAAATGTCTTGGTGGCATTAGGTAGCTTGGAGACTGTCCTGTGTGCTTCTTTTCGGGAGTGACAGGAGTGATGTTTTAAGTAGCAGTGGGAGTTAACCAGGTGAGGATGAGGAGGAAGTGTGTTCAAAGATTTGTGGTGGCTTGGAGTCCATGAGGAGCTGAGCATTTTAGAAATTCTGAGTAGCTGGGAGTCTGAAGCGTGGGGCCAGATCTTGTGAGCAGTGGGGAAGGCCAGTTAGGGTGGGATAATGGTGGTTTTGACTAGGGCAATAGCTGTGGGCATACAGAAAAGTGGATAGATTTTTAGATGTAAAAGTAGATTGATGATTGAATGACAGAGTAGTAAGAGAGGAGTAAAAACTGATTCCTATGTTTCTGGCTTAAGGGTCTAAGTGGTAGTGGGATGAAAGAGGAAATACTGGGGGAGGAGCACGTTAGGAGGAGAACTAAGAAGCCTCCAGTTCTCTGGGAATGAGAGGATGTGAGAGAATTATGATGGGAGGGATTTACACTTTGGGGGAGGGGAGGAGCCAAGTATGGCAAGCATGGAAAGTGTCTTTGTTGGACTGCTCTCAGGAATGAAGGCTCTGACAATGTCTTTCAAAGTACATTTCAAATACCATTTTCTCCACAAAGGCTTTCTACTGCAACCCCATCCCCTAAGTAGAATGTATCTCTTAATTTACTTAGTGCTTTATATGTCAGTTTTAGTACTTAATGATAGTCTGTCCTTCAAAGTTTTATCTGTGGCTTCTCTTTCTCTATACTGGGAGTTCCTTGAAGGTAAGAATAGGGTCCTACTCACCTTTATATTCCCTATAATGCTTAGCATATTTCTCACATATAGCAAGCAGGTGCTCAGGACCTTTGTTGAATTGCATGTGGTTCTGAGCCCGTCCCCTCAAGAATATACTACTAATGAGCTTGTTGGGTGTTAGCTGAGATCTTCAACTTCAAAAGGCATTGGAATTGCCATGTTCAGTGTATTCCATTTTAGCACATAGGTAAGCAAATACTATATTTTAGAAATAACTCATTTTAAATGGCTAGATTTTTTTTTTTTTTAGGTTTATTTTTGAGAGTGGGGGTGAGAGAGAGAGCACGTGTGCACGAGCAGGGGAGGGGCAGAGAGAGAGGAGACAGAGAAGCCTAAGCAGGCTCCACACGCTGACAACACAGAGCCCCTTGTGGGGCCCAAACTCACAAACCATGAGATCATGACCTGAACAAAATCAAGAGTCAGGCACTCAACCGACTGAGCCACCCAGGCACCCCTTAAATGGCTAGTTTTTTAAAAAGTGTGCAATGCAAGGGAGAAGCAGATGCCAAGGTGGGGTTGGGTATACAAGAAATGTATTAGCAGTGCTTGTGAGAGAAAATGGGGAAGGAGTCAAGGAGAGTCTTGAGACTGTAAGGCAAGTCTGACTCCCAAGTGAAGGAGAGAGGTAAGGGAGGAAGGAACTTGGGGTGAAAGTGTCTTACACTACAGTGCAGTTCTAAGGAAAGTTCACCCAGGCCTCAGGAAGTTCTTGAGTGAAAGTTGGGGTCACAGGAATTCCTCATCCCCCAGGAAGAGGCCTGGCTTAGTATGCGTGCCGTGCTCGGTCCTTGACGGGGGGCAGCCTGGGAGAAGCAGAGCCTCTGCACAAACACAGTGATGGATTTCATAGTGCAGCAGCTGGAGTCTGAGGTCTGAGAGACTCATTCTCAGAGCCAGCCAGGGTCACCTCTGAGGCTATCGATGGCCTGATTCAGGATAATACGGTTACAGACTTCCTCCACTGAAAGTGGATAATTTGTTCCTCCCAAATCCCTTATGCTTTCAAAAAAGATATCTTAGGTTGAGTTCTGAAAGTCAGAAGTTCATTATTGCTGATATTAACAGTGCACAGTTTGCTTTAGTAGTTACCAAATAAAGTTTGCCTTTCATATTCAAGTTTATTTCATAATTAACCCTTTGATGTACAAAACCCACAAACAAAGCAGTAAAGGCAAAAGAAAACAATGCAAACGATACCCATGTTATTACTACGTGAGCTAGTGAACTCGGAGCACTTCGGCACTACCTTGAGTAGTCCAGCTCTCTGGCCATGAAGGTGACTACTTGTTGATTTTCCTTTCCAGGCTGGGCTATCTTGGAGGCAGACAAACACAAATCAGTAAAGGAATTCCTCATGAAGTCTGGTAACTTAATTTCTGGTACCATAAATTCTGGGAACTTCCCATTGGAGTTGGGGATAGGAGTATACATAGGTGAAAAGTAATTTGAAGTTTTGGTTTTATGGACTCTAAATTACTTAGATATTATTTTTAAAATAGATACTTTAAAAGTGTAATGGGCACCTGGGTGGCTCAGTCGGTTAAGCATCTGACTCTTGATTTCAGCTCAGGTCGTGATCTCACAGTTTGTGAGATCGAGCCCTGCTTTGTGCTTTGCGCGCGGAGCCTGCTTGGGATTCTTTCTCTCCCCCTCTCTCTGCCTCTACTCTGCATGCTTGCTCTCTCTGAAAACAAACAAACTAAAAAAAAGTGTAACAGGAATATGATTTCAAAAAAGTTTCTTTAATGTTGCTTTCATGCTGATTTTGGCTGGTTTGGTTTTATTTGCTAAATTTATTGAGCTCTTATTGTATGGTAAGCATTATGGATATGCAAGTAAAAATAAAACAATTGTTTTTATGAAACTTGTATCTGGTGATAAAAAAAAAGTCTATAGTCTGCCCATATATGTTAAAGTATCCCCTTTTCAAATGGGATTAATCTTAGTATATAGAAAGAAGTTTGTTTCAGGGTTCAGAATAAATCAATAACAAATAGGTCTTGAGATTAAAAGAAAAGTTGAATTTTTCATTAACCAGAGACTTTTTGTAATAAGCTAATAATTCCAGTTATTTTATAATGCCTGAAATGAACTTTTCTATATAGACAAGACTAATTTTCTATAATCTAAGCCACTTGCAAGTAAATTGATTTCTATATATGGCCAAATAATTTATAATGGAATGCACTTGGGGCACCTGGGTGACTGAGTTGGTTAAGCATCTGACTTCAGGTCATGATCTTGCAGTTTGTGGGTTTGAGCCCCATGTCTGGCCCTGTGCTGACAGCTCAGAGCCTGGAGCCTACTTTGGATTCTCTCTCTCTCTGGCCTCCCCTGCTCATGCTCTCTCAAAAATGAAAAAATGTTAAAAAAAAATTATAATGGAATGTACTTACTGGTAATTACACTTACACCCGTTTTGTTTAAGGATTTCGGTAGGATTCTGATTTCTGTACATATATTTAATAACTTTTTTCTCTTAATTTTATATATAACATAAAATTAATCATTTTAACTGTTTTTAAGTGTATAATCCAGTGCCAATAAATATATTCACAGTATTGTGCAACCATTACCACTATATTTCCAAAAATTTTTCATCACCTCAAACAGAAACTCTGTGCAAATTAAGCAATAATTCTCCACTTCCCCCTCTTTTAGCCCCTGGTAACCTCTAATCTACTTTTTGTTTCTGTGAATTTGCCTATTCTAGATATTTCATGTAAGTGGAATCATACAACATTTGTCCTTTTGTGTCTGACTTATTTCACTTAGTATAATGTCTTCAAGGTTCATTTATATTGTAGCATGCGTCAGAATTTCATTTTTTCTTAAGGCTGACTAATATTCCATTGTATGTATATACCACAGCTTGTTTATCCATTCATCTGTTGATGGACACTTGGGTTGCTTCTGCCTTTTTTGCTATTGTGAACAATGCTCCAGTGAACTTTAGTATACAGGTATCTGAGTCCATGTTCTCAGTTTTTTTGGGTACATACCTAGACATGGAATTGCTGGGTTGTTTGGCAATGCTACGTTTATCTTTTTGAGGAGCTGCCGTACTGTTTTCCATAGCAGCCATTGTATATTTCCACTAGTAATACACAAAGGTTCTAATTTCTCCACATCCTCACCAATATTCATTTTTTGTTAAAAATTGCCATCCTAACTTGTTGGGATGAGCACTGGGTGTTGTATGTAAGTGATGAATCACTGGTTTTTACTCCTGAAACCAATACTACATTGTATGTTAACTAATTTGAATTTAAATAAATTTAAAATAACGATTGCCATCCTAGTTGGTGTGACATGATATCTCATTGTGCTTTTGGTTTGTATTTCCCTAGTGACTAATGATACTGAGCATTTTCTCATGCACTTGTTGGCCATTTCTATATCTTTATAGAAAATGCCTATTCAAGTCTATTGCCCATTTTTAAAATTAGGTTGTTTGTATTTTTGTTAAGTTTTTGTAAATAATTATATATGTTCTTGGTATTAGACTCATTCAAACCCAACCAAACGTGTCTTAGTTTCTTGATAATGTCCTTTGCACAAAAATTAATTTTGATAAAGTTCAGTTTATCTCTTTTTTCTTTCCTTGTTCCTGTTTTAATGTCATATCTAAGAATCCTTTGCCAAATCCAATGTCATGAAAATTTACCCCTAAGTTTTATTCTAGGGATTTTATGGTTTTAGCACTTATATTTAGGTCATTGATCTAAATTTTCTATGTGGTGTAAGTTAAGTGTCATTTACACTTAGCATAACGCCCCTGAGGTCCATCCATGTTGTAGCAGATGGCAAGATTTCACTCTTTTTTTTAATGGCTAAATAGTATTCCATTGTATATATCATAATTTCTTTATCATCCATATGTGGACACTTAGTTTGTTTCCATATCTTGGCTAATATAACTAAAGCTGCAGTGAACATGGTGGTACATACAACTTTTTGAGCTAGTGTTTTTGTTTTGTTTTCTTTGGATAAATACCCAGAAGTGGAATTGTTGGATCATTTGGTAGTTCTATTTTTAATTTTTGAGGAACTTCCATACTGTTTTCCATAGTGGCCGCACCAGTGTACATTCTCACCAACAGTGCTTACGAGTTCCCTTTTCTCCACATCCTTGCAAACATTTGTTTCTTATCTTTTTATTTTTTTGATTTTTAATTTTAATTTTTAAAGATTTTATTTTTAAGTAATCTCTACAATGTGCGGCTTGAACTTACAACCCTGAAATCAAGAGTCACATGGTCTACTGACTGAGCCAGCCAGGCGCCCCTCTTGTCTTTTTAATAGTAGCCATTCTGACAGGTGTGAAATGGTATCACATTTTGATTGGAGTTGCACTTTCATGATAATTAATGTTGTTGAGCATTTTTTCACGTACCCATTGGCTATTGGTATGTCTTTGGAAAAGTGTCTATTTAGGTCTTCTGCCCTTAAATTTTTTTTTTTTTGGTGGGGGAGGCTGTTGAGTTGTATGGGTTCTTTATATATTTTGGATATTAGGCCCTTACTAGATATATGATTTGCAAATATTTTCTTCCATTTAGATGGTTGCTTTTTCATTTTGCTGTGCAGAAGCTTTTTTAGTATGATGTTGTCCCACTTACTTTTGCTTTTGGTGTCAGATTCAGAAAAACATTGCCAAGACCTATGTTAAGGAGCTTACCACCTATGCTTTCTTCCAGGAGTTTTATGCTTCAGGTCTAATGTTCAAGTCTTTAATCCATTTTGAGTTAATTTTTGTGGTCAAGTTTCATTCTTTTGCATGTAGCTGTCCAGTTTTCCCAGTGCTCGTTATTGAGAAGACTTTCCCCATGGCACATTCTTGACTCCTTTGTTGTAAATTAATTGATCAAATATGCGTGGGTTTATTTCTGGGCTCTCTAGTCTGTTCCATTGATCTACATGTTCATTTTTATGCCAATGCCATACTGTTTTAAATCTTTTCAGAGAACCAGCTCTTAGTTTCATTGATCTTCTCTGTTGTATTTTTAGTCTCTATTGCACTTATTTCTGCTCTAATCTTTGTTATTCCCTTCCTTCTACTAACTTTGGGCTTCATTTGTTCTTTTTTTCTAGTTCCTTGAGGCATAAAGTTAGGTTGTTTATTTGAGGCTTTTCTTCTTTCTTGAGGGAGGCATATTGCTATGAATGGCTGTCTCAAAACTGCTTTTGCTGCATCCCACAAAATTTTTGTTATAGTTTTATTTTCGATTGTGTCAAGATATTTTTGAGTTTCTCTTTTGATTTCTTCTTTGACACGTTGGTAGTTCAGTAGCATGGTGTTTGATTTCTACATATTTGTGAATTTTCCAGTTTTCTTCATGGAATTAATTTCCAGTTTCAGATCATTGTGGTTGGAAAAGATGCTTGATATGATGTCAGTCCTCTAATATTTATTATCACTTTTTTTGTAACCTAACATGTGATCTATCCTGGAAAATATTCCATGTACACTTGAGAAGAATGTATATTCTGTTGCTTTTGGATGGAATGTTCTGTATGTATCTGTTAGGCCTATTGGTTTAATAGGTCATTCAAGGCTGATGTTCTCTTAAATACTTTCTGTCTGGATGATCTACCCATTGATGTAATTAGGGCATTAAAACCCCCTACTATTGTTGTATTGCTCTCTGTTTCTTTCTTTAGGTCTGTTAATTATTTGTCTTATGCATTTCTGCGCTCCTATGTTGAGTGCATAAATATTTACAAATGTTACATCCTCTTGTTGGATTGACCCCTTTATCATTATGTAACATCCATTTTTGTCTTTTTTTATAATTTTTTAAATGTTTATTTTTGAGAGAGAGAGAGAGAGAGAGGGAGAGACAGAGCATGAGTGGGGGAGGGGCAGAGAGAGACAGAGACACAAAATCCGAAGCATGCTCCAGGCTCGAGCTGTCAGCACAGAACCTGATGTGGGGCTTGAACTCATGAACCGCAAGATCATGCATGACCTGAGCCAAAGTCAGTCGCTTAACCAACTGAACCACCCAGGTAACCCCCATTTTTGTCTCTTATTACAGATTTTCTTTTATGATAAATAAGTATGTGCAATATATATATGTATAATTTTTTTCTTATTGGCTTTAATTTTTTCTTTTTTTTTTTTAATTTTGGTATACCCTCTTTTGCATCCTTGTTTTCCCCTCCCCCCTTTTCAACGTATTTTAGAGAGCATAGCATTTAAGACCACCCTCATTCTTTTCTGTGGCGGCATGCTATTGTTTGGTTGTACTATAATTTAACTAATGTATTGAGAAACAGGTCATTTCCTATCTTTTTGTATTGTAAACACTGTTGTAATGAAACTTGTATGTATGTTATATCATCTGTATGTGAAATCTTCATGTCTCTTGCCCATTTCTGATTGGATTGTTTGCCCTCTTACTGTTGAGTTTTGAATGTTGGGTTGTTTTTTGTGTTTTTTTGTGGGTTTTTTTTTTTTTTTTTTTGTATATTTTAGATACCAGCTCTTTGTTGGGAATGTGGTTTGTAAATGCTTTGTCCCACTCCTTAGCTTGTCTTTTCAATCCATTTAACAGGGGCTTTTCAGAGCTAAAATTTTTAATTTTGCCTATTATTGGATCCTGAAAATTTTCTCCTATATTTTTTCCTAAAAGTTTTTTTTTGGTTTTACATTTTACATGTAAGTCTTTGATATATTTGAGTTATATCTGTGTAAGTTGTGAGATTTAAGTTGAAGTTCTTTTTTGTCTTTTTTTTTTTCCTATGGATGTTCAGTTGCTTCAATACCATTTGATGGAAAGGCAATCTCTCCTTCATTGAATTTTTTTGTACTTTCTTCACAAATTATTTGGGCAAATTTTTGTGGGCCTATTTCTAGGTTCTCTATTCTGTTGCATGGTTCTCTCTCTGCCAATACTACACAATTTTTATTGCCATAGCTATATAATAAGTCTTAAAATTGGGTAGAATGGCTTTTCTCATTTTATTCTTTACCAAAATTATTTTAGCTATTCTAGTTCTTTTTCATATAAAGTTTAGAATAATCTTGTCAATATCTATAAAAAATCTTGCTGGGATATTGGTAGGAGTTGTGTTAAACCTATGTATTAATTTAAGGCGGTGGGAGGATTGATTTTCTTACTGTGTTGAGTCTCCCATTCCATGAACATAGAATGTCTCTCCATTTATTTAGAGCTTTGGTTTCTTTAATCAACAACAACAACATTGTGTTGTTTTCAGCGTACACATCCTGTACTTGTTTTCTTAGATTTGCACTGAAGTATTTTGGTTGTAGGGGTTATTTTTAATTTAATTTACATTTAGTATGCATGTGTTCATTGCCACTATATCAAAATACAATTGATTTTTGTAGGTTTATCTTGTATCCTGTGTCCTTAGTGAACTCACTTATTTGTTCTAAGAGTTCCCTCTTTTTTGTTATTTTTGGGGTTTTGCAGGATTTCTTTTGTAGATTCTTTGGAATTTTCTACTAGATAATTATGTTATTGGCAGATAGGGACATTTATATTTTTTCCTTTTCAAATTTATATGTGTTTTATTTCCTTTTCTTATCTTATTGCACTAGAAAGAACTTCCAGCATTATCTTCAATATGTTGACAGTGGATATTCTTGCCTCCTCACCACCCAATTTTGGGGGAAAAACATTCAGTCTTTCACTGTCAAGCGTATGTTAACTTTAGGTTTATTGTAGATGCTGTTTATCAAGTTGAGGTAGTTCCCTTCTGCTCCTGTTTTTCTGAGAGTTTTTTCTTTTTCCATGAATGGGTGTTGTGTTTTGTCAAATGCTTTGTCTACTTCAGTTGACATGATCATGTGGACTTTTTTCTTTAGCTTTTTAATGTGGTGGATTACATTGATTAGCTTTACAGTATTGATGCAGACCTGCACCCCTGTGATAAACTCTGCTTGGTCATGGTGTATAATAATTATTTTGTGTATATATTGCTGAATTCCACTTGCTGGTATTTTAAGAATCTATAATTCTGAAGCATATTGGTCTGTAGTTTTCCTTTTTGTTCTGTTTTTGTCTGGTTTTGGTATCAGGATAATACTAGCTTATAGAATGAATTTGAAAGTGTTTCCTTCAATTCTATTTTCCAGACAAGATTGTGGGGAATTGGTGTTAAATTTTTTTTAAGTTTGCTATAAATTTCAACAAAACCATTTGGGTCTAGAGAGCTTTTAGGGTGTTTTGAAATTACAGATTCAATTTATTTAGTAGGTATAGGGCTATTCAAATTATTTCATAATGGTTAAGTTATGGGAGGCTTGTGTTGTTGTTTGAGAAATTGGTCCATTTCTTCTAAGTTGTCAACTTATGTCTGAAGAGTTATTCATAGTTTTCTCTTATTATCCTTTTATAGTTGAATGGTCTGTAGGGCTATCCATGCTTCAGTCCTGATTTGGTCCTAATATTGGTAATTTGTGTTGTCTTTTTCCTTTGCCAGTCTTGCTAGATGTTTGTCAATTTTTTATTTCTTAAAAGAATAGCAGTTTCACTGATTTTTCTCTATTTTCCCCCTGTTTTCAATTTCACTGGTTTCTGGTCTTCATTGTTTCTTTCCTTCTTGGTTTGCTTTTAATTTGCTCTTTTCTGGGGTTCTTGAGGTAAGAACTTAGATGATTGATTTGAGGCTTTCTCTTTTTTTATAATGTGCTGTTTTACCTATGCCCTACAAATTTTGATATACTGTGTTTTTATTTTCTTTCATATATATGTGTATGTACATATATGGTGTGTGTGTGTGTGTGTGTGTGTGTGTGTGTGTGTGTGTGTGTGTAAATTCCCTTGAGACTTACTCTTCGCCCCTTCGAGCCATAGGTTATTTAGATAAAAGTTTAGTTTCCAAGCGTTTGGAGATTTTTCTGATACCTTTCTATTATTAATTTCTAGTTTTATTTTATTGTGGTCAGAGAATATATTCTATATGATTTCGATACTTTTAAATTTGCTAAGTTTTGCTTTGTAGTCCTAGATATGTTCTGTCTTTTTTTAAATCTTACACACTTGAAAAGAATGTGTATTCCACTCTTGTTGTATGGAGTGTTTTATAAATGTTGATTAGTTCTTGTTGGTTGATAGTGATGTTGTGTTCTTTTAAATTCTTGGTGATTTTCTGTCTAGTTTTATTGTTCAGAGAGGGGTGTTGGATTATCCAACTATAACTTTGGATTTGTCTTTATATTCTTTCAGTTCTCTCAATTTTTGCTTCACATATTTTGGAATTCTGCCTGGTGGATACACATTTGGGATTGCTATCGCTTCTTGGATTGACCCTTTTATAGCTATGTAATGTCCCTCTCTGTCTTTGATAAATTTCCTTGAAGTCTACTTTATCTGATACTAATGTTGTCACTCCTTTTTTTTGATTAATCCTCATGTGATATATATTTTTATGTCAGCCAACTTACTATATTTGAAGTGAGTATCATGTAGATAGCACATAGTTGGGTCATGTCTTTTAATCCTCTTTGCAACGTTTGCTTTTAATTGGTGTGTTTAGACCATTTTTATGCACTGTAATTATTGCTATATTATGGCTTGCCATAAATGGCCTGCCATTTTAGTTCTTGTTTTCTGTTGTAGGTAATATATTGTATATGCATAGCTTATTTCAGGGTACTGTGTCACTTGATGAGTTTGATTAAGTATAGAGGAATGTTACTTCCTTCCCTTTACTCACTTCTGTTAATGGTTGTCTTAATATGTCTTCAGTATACATTTAGAACCACGTGAGACAACATTAGAATTTTGCTTTAATCATCAAACATAATTAGCCTATTGTATTTACCTGTATATTTTTTCATCTTCTTCTTTTCTTCCTAATATTCTGAAGTTCCTTCCTTTTATTGTTTTCCTTCTTTTTAGACAACTTCCTTTAGCCATTCTTTTAGGGTAGGTTTGCCAGCAACACATTTTCTTAATTTTGCTTCAATTGTCTTAATTTCCTCGTCATTCCAGACTGTATTTTTACTAGATATAGGATTCTGGATTAATAACTTTTTTTCTTGGGGCACCTGGGTGGCTCAGTTGGTTGAGCATCTGATTTCGACTCATGATCTCACTGTCCCCGAGTTCGAGCCCCACATCGGGCTCTGTGCTGACAGCTCAGCGCCTAGAGACTGTTTCAGATTCTGTGTCTCCCACTCTGTCTCTGCCCCTCCCCCACTCATGCTCTCTTTCAAAAAAAAATAAATATTAAAAAAATAACTTTTTCCTTTGCATCTAAAAAATGTTGTGCCACATTTTTCTGACCTCCATGATTTTTGTTGAATAATCTGTTGTTGTTCTAATTATTTTTCTAATGTAGGTAAAGTGTTGTTTTTCTCTGGCTGCATTCATGCCAATCTATTTACAAATTCTGCCTTGCATTTGCATATGATTCTTTTGGTGTGTGAAAATATTTTTTTCCCAACTGAAATTGTATTGTGTTGGTCTTGAAATAAAAATAACCCAGAAAATTCTAGAAAATTTATTTCATAATGAAACCACTTTTTAGATGGCAGTGTTATACTCCATTATTTATAGCAGCTAAAGCTATGTAAACCCTTGAAAAGAAAATCTCCGGTGAAGGAAAAAATTATATTTAAATTATATATTAAAATTATCTGTTGCCCTTTCCTCATTCTCTCATTCTCAGCCAGGGTATTTCAAATTTTTTTTTTTTCAACGTTTATTTATTTTTTTGGGACAGAGAGAGACAGAGCATGAACGGGGGAGAGGCAGAGAGAGAGGGAGACACAGAATCGGAAACAGGCTCCAGGCTCTGAGCCGTCAGCCCAGAGCCCGACACGGGGCTCGAACTCACGGACCGCGAGATCGTGACCTGGCTGAAGTCGGACGCTTAACCGACTGCACCACCCAGGCGCCCCCAGCCAGGGTATTTCAAATTCTATTATAAAAGTAATTTTCTCACCTGACATTGGTGGAGGAGTTAAGATGGCCGACTAGTAAGGAGACCCTGGGTTTGTCTTACTCCTTGAACTCAGCTAGATCAACATCAAACCATTTTCAACATGTGGGAAATCAATCTGAGGATTAGCAGAAAAATCTGCATAATTTGCAGGAGAGAATGTGGCTGGTGCATGATATGGAGAGGTGAATTGTGGGAGAAAAGAGCTGTGTTGCTGCGGAGGGGAGAGAGCCATTTTCACAGAGAAGAGAAAGAGGGGGGAAGAGAGAGCAGTGCATCGGGTTTGCGCAAGAAAGCACTCCCCCTGAAAGCAGCTAGAGAGAAAGTGAAAAATGCACACAGGGAACTGCACAAGAAAACTATTCCCCAAAGCCATTGATTGGGGAAAAAGGAGAGGGTTTCAGTACCACCAGTTTTTTATAAATAGAGCCCAGAGTCTGAAGTTTCAGAGCTCAGTGCCTGGCAGTTATCTGGTGAGGAAGCAGGGTGACTCCCTGGGAGTGGGCATCACAGGCTGAGGATACCCCAGGTCACACAGGGAGAAATGGTTCCTCTGTTTCGAGTGCATTTGGTAGAGGTGATGTGGCCTCTCCACAGATAAAAGTCCCAGGGGGTGCCATTAAACCACCACGTTCACCCATATAGGAACAAATACACTGGCTGAGGGCAACAAGCCCGGAGTTGGCTCTGTGTTGTGATTTACTATGTACTCTGAGCCACTGCCACTATGTGGTGGTGCGACCATTTCCTGGGGCAGGTGGGCCACAATGGGGTGAGACCCTCCCCCAGAAGATCACCTGCAGGCCCAAACCATGGGCATCTCTGATGTGTGGGGTTTTGAAACACAGCTGCACCTGAGATAAAACTCTGAAGGGAGGCACCACCTAGGAAATGGACAGCTTAGACACGGGTCGGGGGGAGGCGGAGAACTGACGGAAATGAGGGACACAGGAGGGGTGATTAATCACACATCTCTGAGAGTGCATACTTCCCACTCCAGAGACTAGAGAGTGGGTTGAAGCCATTTTCATCGCTAGCCCACCCACACTGATTGACCCCAGAGATCTAAACATCTCCGCCAAGTGGAGAATGGAGCCATTATACCAACCCTTGCCCTCCTGTGCCTTCCAGGCACATTTCCACTAGGGCCAGTCCACCTGAAAATCAGAGCAGCAGGCCCCTTCCCCAGAAGGCCAGCACAAATCACTTCCACAGGCTTAGTGTATTTAGAGTAGACTGCAAAGGTTCAGCTCAAGGGGAAACTGGATCTGGTTTCATTTGTTTTGTTTTGTTCTTTAATGTTTGTTTATTTTGAGAGAGAGAGAGTGTGCATGTGAGCAGGGAAGGGGCAGAGAGAGGGAGAGAATCTCAAGCAGGCTCTGCGCTGTCAGTGTGGACCCTGATATGGGGCTCGAACTCACAAACTGAGATCATAACCTGAGCCAAAGTTAAGAGTTGGGCACTTAACCAACTGAGCCACTTAGGCGCCCCTGGGTTTTTTTTTTTTTTTTTTTTTCATTTGTTTGTTCGTTGTTTTTGTTTGGCTGTGTTTTGTTTTTGTTGCTGTAGTTTTTCTTTTGTTTCTTGGACACACAACAATTTATTTTTATTTTATTACTTTATGATTTTTAATTTTTTTAAATTTTTCTTCTTTTTTTTCCTCTCTTCTTGTATCTTTTCTCTTTTTTTCTATCAAGCTTCTCTGAACAAGCAGATCAAAACAGACCTAGGACCTAGCTTCCTTTATTTGTTTTTTTTTTTAATTTTTAAAATTTTATTTCATTTTATTGTTGTTGTTGTTTGTTTCTTCCTCTAAAATGGCAAGATGGAGGAATTCACCTCAAAAGAAAGAACAGGAAGAAATGATGGCCAGGGATTTAATCAGTTCAAATATAAGTTAGATGTCTGAACTAGCATTTAAAAACAATGACTATAAGGATACTAGCTGAGCTTGAAAACATAGGAGACCCCAAAGAATCCCTTTCTGTGGTGTTAAAAGTACTAAAGCCTAGTCAGGCTGAAATTAAAAATGCTATAACTGAGGTGCAAACCCCAATGGAGGCCACAAAAATGACAATGGAGGACACAGAGAAGCAAATTAGTGATGTAGAAGATCAAGGTCAGCGATCATGAAGGCAGACTTAGGGAACTCAGAGATTTATTAAAACTCAGTAACATTCATTTCATAGGAGTCCCCAAAGGTGAAGAGAGAGAAGAAGGGACAGGTATATGTGAGCAAATTATAGCTGAAAACTTCCCTAATCTGGGAAAGGACATCAAAATCCAGGAAGCACAGAGAACTCCCATTAAATTCAATAAAAGCTGGCCATCGCCAAGACATATCATAGTCAAATTCACAAAATACACAGACAAGGGAAGAATCCTGAAAGCAGGAAGGGAAAAAATAGTCCTTAACCTGCAAGGAAAGGCTGATCAGGTTCATAGCAGATCTGTCCACAGAAACTTGGCAGGCCAGAAAGAAGTGGCAAGATAATTCAACACGCTGAATAGGAAAAATATGCACCCAAGAATACGCTATCCAGTAAAACTGTCGCTCAAAAAGGAGAAAGAAGGAGTTTCCCAGACAAATATTAAAAACTAAAGGAGTTTGTGACCACTAAACCAGCCCTACAGGAAACACAATGACACTAATCTCATATCTTTCAGTAATCACTATGAATGTAAATGGACTAAATGCTCCAATCAAAAGACATAGGGTATCAGAATGCACTAAAAAAAAAAAGGCAAGATTCTATACATTACCTACAAGAGACTCATTTTAGACCTAAAGACCCCTGCAAATTGAAAATGAGGGAATGGAGAACCATCTATCCTGCTAATGGATGTCAAAAGAAAGCCAGACTAGCCATACTTACATCAGACAAACTAGATTTTAAACCAAAGGCTGTAACAAGAGATGAGGAAGGGCATTATATCATAATTAAAGGGACTGTCCATCAAGAAGATCTAACAGTTGTAAATATTTATGCCCCCAACTTGAAAGCACCCACATATGTAAATCAATAACATAAACTCCTTGATAATAATACAGTAATAGTAGGGGACTTTAACACCCCACTTACAAGAATGGAGAGATCAAGAAAATCAGCAAGGAAGCAGTGCTTTGAATGACACACTGGACCAGATGGATGTAACAGATATATTGAGAACATTTCATCCAAAAGCAGAATACACATTCTTTTCAAGTTGCACATGGAACATTCTCCAGAATAGATCACATACAGGGTCACAGAGCAGCCCTCAAAAGTATAAAAGGATTGAGATCATACCATGCACATTTTCAGATCACAGTGCTACGAAATTTGAAGTCAACCACAAGAAAAAATTTGGAAAGCCCTCAAATACATGGAGGTTGAAGAACATCCCACTAAAGAATGAGTAGGTTAACCAGGAAACTAAAGAAGAAATTAAAAAAATACATGGAAGCAAATGAAAATGAAAACGCAACAGTCCAAAACCTTTGGGATGCGGCAAAGGCAGTCCTAAGGTGGCAGTGTATTGCAATTCAGGCCTATCTCAAGAAGCAAGAAAGTTTTCAGATATACAACCTAACCTTACATTTAAAGGAGCTAAAAAGGAACAGCAAATAAAGCCTAAAGCCAGCAGAAGAAGGGAAATAATAAAGATTAGAGCAGAAATAAAATGATATCGAAACAAACAAAACAGTAGAACAGATCAATGAAACTAAGAGCTGGTTCTTTCAAAGAAGTAACAAAATTGATAACCCCCTAGCCAGACTTAGAAAAAAAGAAAAGAAAAAGAACCCAAATAGATAAAATCACAAATGAAAGAAGAGAGATCACAAGCAACACCACTTAAATACAAACAATTATGAGAGGGATGCTTGGGTGGCTCAGTCGGTTAAGTGTCTGACTTCGGCTCAGGTCATGATCTTGCAGTCTGTGAGTTTGAGCCCTGTGTCGGATTCTGTGCTGACAGCTCAGAGCCTGGAGCCTGCTTCAGATTCTGTGTCACCCTCTGTCTCTGCTCCTCCCCCACTCACACTCTGTCTCTCAAAAATAAACATTAAAAAAATAAAAATAAACAATTATAAGAGAATACTATGAAAAATTATATGCCAAAAGCGGGCAATCTGGAAGAAATGGACAAATTTCTAGAAACTCACAAACTACCAAAACTGATACTGGAAGAAATAGAAAATTTGAACAGACCCATAACCAGCAAAGAAATTGAATCAGTAATCAAAAATCCCCCAACAAACAAGAGTCCTGGGCCAGATGGTTTCCCAGGGAATTCTACCAGACATTCAAAGAAGAGTTAATACCTATTCTTCTCAAACTGTTCCAAAAAATAGAAAGAAAACTTCCAAACTCATTTTATGAATGAAGCCAGCATTACCCTGATTCCAAAATCAGAGAAAGACCCCACCAAAATGGAGAATTATAGGCCTATATGCCTGATAAACATGTCTGTAAAAATTCTCAAATCAAAATCAACAGTACATTAAAAGAATTATTCACCATAATCAAGTGGGAATTATTCCTGGCTGCAGGGCCGGTTCAGTATTCACAAATCAATCAACATGATACACCACATTAATAAAAGAAAGAATAAGAACCATATGATCCCATGAGTAAATGCAGAAAAAGCATTTGACAAAATACAGCATCCAGTCTTGATTAAAAAAAAAACCAAAAACAAAAAACCCTCAACAAAGTCGGGATAGATGGAATATACCTCAATATCATAAAGGTCATATATGAAAGACCCACAGCTAATATCGTCCTCAGTGGGGAAAAACTGAGAGACTTTCCCCTACAGTCAGGAAAAAGACAAGGATGTCCACTCTCAACATTGCTCTTTAACACGGTTCTGAAAATCTTAGCCTCAGCAATCAGACAACAAAAAGAAATAAAAGGCATCCATATTGGCAAGAAAGAAGGCAAACTTTTACTATTTGCAGACAACATGATCCTCTATATCGAAAACCCAAAAGTCTCCACCAAAAAGTTGCTAGAACCCATACAGGAATTGTGCAAAGTCACGGGATATAAAATCAAAGTGCAGAAATCTGTTGCATTTCTATACACCAATAATAAAGCAGCAGAAAGAGAAATCAAGGAATCGATCCCATTTGCAATTGCAGCAAACCAAAAAGATCCCTAGGAATAAACCTAACTAAAGAGGTAAAAAGATCTATACTCTGAAAACTATAGAACACTTATGAAACAAATTGAAGAGGAGGACACAAAGAAATGGGAATGCATTCCATGTTCATGGATTGGAAGAACATTGTTAAAATGTCTTTACTACCCAAAGCAGTCTACACGTTTAATGCAATCCCTATCAAAATACCACCAGCATTTTTCACAGAGCTAGAACAAACAATCCTAAAATTTGTATGGAACCACGAAAGACCCTGAATAGCCAAAACAATCCTGAAAAAGAAAAAACTGGAGCCATCATGATTCCCAATTTCAAGCTATATTAACAAAGTTGTAGTCATCAAAACTGTATGGTACTGGCACAAAAATAGACACATAGATCAGTGGAACAGAGTAGGAAACCCAGAAATGGACCCACAACTATACGGTCCACTAATCTTCAGTGCATCAGGAAAGAATATCCAATGAAGAAAGACAGTTTCTTCAAGAAATAGTGTTGGGAAAATTGGACAGCAACATGCAGAAGACTGATACTGGGCCACTTTCTTACACCATACGCAAAAATAAATTCAAAATAGATGGAAGACCTATATGTGAGACAGGAAACCATCAAAATCCTACAGGAGAACACAAGCAGCAACCTCTTTGACCTCAGCTGTAGTAACTTCTTACTAGATACGTTGCTGAAGACAAGGGAAACAAAAGAAAATATGAACTATTGGGACTTAAAGTGCACAGTGAAGGAAACCATCAACAAAACTAAAAGAGAGCCTACATAATGGGAGAAGATATTTGCAAATGACCTTTCTGATAAAGGGTTAATATCCAAAATCCGTAAAGAACTTATCAAAGTCAATACCCAAAAAGCAATAACCCAGTTAAGAAATGGGCAGAAGACATGAATAGACACTTTTTTAAAGAAGGCATCCAGATAACAGACACATAGAAAGATGCTCAACATCTTTCCTCATTAGGGAAATGTAGATCAAATACCACCTCACACCTCTCAGGATGGCTGAATTTAAAAACACAAGAAATAACAGGTGTTGGCAAGGATATGGAGAACAGGGAACCCTCTTGCACTGTTGGTGGGAATGCAAACTGGTATAGCCACTCTGGAGAACAATATGAAGGTTCCTGAAAAAACTGAAACTAGAACTATCCTATGATCTAGCAATTGCATTTTTAGGTGTTTACCCAATGGATACAAAAATATAGATTCAAAGGGGTATATTTACCCCAATGTTTATAGCAGCATTATCAACAATAGCCAAAGTATGGAGAGAGCCCAAATGTCCATTGATTGATGAATGGATAAAGATGTGATATAGATATAGATACATATACAGATGTAGATTACATTGGAATATTATTCAGCCATCAAAAAGAACGAAATCTTGACATTTACAGTGATGTGGATGGAGCTAGAATGTATTATACTAAACGAAATAAGTGAGAGAAAGACAAATACCATATGATTTCACTCACATGTGAAATTTAAGAAACAAAACAGATGAACACATGGGTAGGTGGAGGGAAAGAGAAGAGAGGGAAACAAACCACAAGAGACTGTTAATGATAGAGAACAAACTGTGTGTAGATGGAAGGAGGTGGGTGAGAGATGGGCTAGATGGGTGATGGGTATTAAGAAGGGCACTGTTGAGTACTGGATGTTGTATGTAAGTGATGAATCACTGAATTCTACTCCTGAAACCAATATTGCACTATATGTTAACTAAAATTTAAATTTAAAAAAATGGAAGAGAGAAAAACCCTTTATTTCCCTTATTAAGTAAATTTTATTTTTTTGAAAAAAAAACTATTTTTTTCACTTCACTGACATACTTGAAATTTGGAATCAAATATCTTAGCACATAATATTTATACTATAAAACTACCAGGACTTGAGTGTAGTGGAATCTCCTTATGACTATATTTTAAGTTAAAATAGCATTTTACCTGAGTAGTTTAAAGCGTTGCAAGGTAGGAAAAGTATAAGTAGCCAATTTTTTTTTCATATCTGTGTAATAAGTCAATTTCAGGTTTTTTTTGTCTTTTATTGAGAGTTCTCTTACAGGATTCAGGTTGAACAACTTTGAAGTCGACAAAATACACAACCTAATACACTTATTGATAATTTATTAACAGTTTTAGTATATGAAATGAATTCTACCTTTTCTGATGATGAAAGTACCAAAGTATCCAGCTTCTTACAGAATTTATTTAATTGTTATGCCATTAAACAACTCCTAATTTTTTCATATAGTCCCCACAATGGAACAAAAATGTCAAGGGAGGCCCCTGGGTGGCTCAGTAGGTTAAGTGTTTTGACGCTTGGTTTTGACTCAGGTCATGATACCATGGTTTGTGGGTGCAGAGCCTGCTTGGGATTCTCTCTCTCTCTCCCTCTCTCTCTGCCCCTTGCCTGCTCTTGCTCTCTCTCTCAAAAGAAATAAACTTAAAAAAATGTACATATCAAGGAAAAGCCAAAACATTCCTTTTGTGATTTCCTTCTAAGAATATCAGTACTTAATGCTTTTTAGCAATTTAGAGTACTAAGCTGTTTTAGTCTGGATGCTTTGGTTACAGCAAAAATACAAGTTTATTTCTGTATTAAAAAATAAAAATTTGGGGGGCACCTGGGTGGCTCAGTCGGTTAAGCATCCGACTTCAGCTCAGATCATGATCCCGCAGTTCATGAGTTTGAGCCCCGCATCAGGCTGTGTGCTGACAGCTCAGAGCCTGGAGCCTGCCTCAGATTCTGTGTCTCTCTGTCCCTCCCCAGCTCATTCTGTGTCTCTCTCTGTCTCTCAAAAATAAATACACATTAAAAAAAATTTTTTTTTAAATAATAAAAATTTTGAATGGCCAACCTTTAAAAGGCATTATGCTGGTGACTCTGGGAATCTCCATAATGGTTTTGTAGCTATCACAAAAATTAAAACAAGAAGTTAAAACATTGAGACCTTACCTGTGACTCACTTATGGGGATCTTTTTTTTTTTTAATAGTAATAAACATTCAGTATTCAAATCAATAATACAGATACATATAAGATAAAAATGAAAATCTCTTCCTCCTCTTTTCCTTCCTTCATCTCACCAGCTTCGCTCCTCAGAATCTATATGGCCTAATATTTTGGATTTCAAAATCCTTAGTTCTCCATCTCAATAATCTTGTTTTCCATTTTTAAAAATAGAGATAGCGCTTAAGAAAATGAATAAACAAGACATTAAATGAAAACTCATTATATTAAGAGATCATGAAGAAAGTTGTATATTTTTTTTCTTCTTGCAGAGGCAGTGAATAGAATTATGCTGCCTCCTTACCTTTACCTGGTGGTGTTCCACATACCTCTGGGGAAGCTCTCAGTTCTTTGCTCATAATTCGAAAACTTACGCTCTGTGTGTGCGGCTCATCATTAAAAGCAAGGAGAAATTAGTTGAGAATTTTATGAAAGAGGAATACATCTAATTTTTTAAGTGTATTTTTAAAATACCTTTATATTCCAAATATAAATGTTCCCTTGTCAGAAATTTCAACATTTGGAACAAATCTTGCTGGTTAATTTCTCAATAAATATAACTCAAACTAGGCTTAGTTAGGATGGGTGCCTAGAATGCTGTCAGGATTCATATGATGTTATTTTCTATAGTATTTAATTGTTCAACAGTTGGTTTAAGCATACTACTGAAACTGTCCTTGCAGCTAATATATATGTTTTTCTTTATCTTTTCTTGTTCTTCTTCTGTGCTTCTGTTTCTCTTTCTTTTGGGTAGGAGTTTTCTTGGTGTAGAATTTATGTATTGTATAGGCCACCCATTTATTTTTTTTTTGAGTTTTTTAATTTTTTTAATTTATTTTTTCAATATATGAAGTTTATTGTCAAATTGGTTTCCATACAACACCCAGTGCTCATCCCAAAAGGTGCCCTCCTCAATACCCATCACCCACCCTCCCCTCCCTCCCACCCCCCATCAACCCTCAGTTTGTTCTCAGTTTTTAAGAGTCTCTTATGCTTTGGCTCTCTTCCACTCTAACCTCTTTTTTTTTTTCCCTTCCCCTCCGCCACGGGTTTCTGTTAAGTTTCTCAGGATCCACATAAGAGTGAAACCATATGGTATCTGTCTTTCTCTGTATGGCTTATTTCACTTAGCATCACACTTTCCAGTTCCATCCATGTTGCTACAAAGTATAGGCCACCCATTTAAATTATACATTTCACCGGTTTTTGATATATTCATAGAGTTGTGCAACCATCACTACAGTCAATTATCAATTATTTTCTTCACCTCAAAAAGAAATCCTGTACCCTTCAGCTGTCACCTCCTAGGCTCCCAGCCCCAGGCAACCATTAATCTACTTTCTGTCTCTATAGATTTGCCTATTCTGGACATTTCATATAATGCAGTCATATAATGTGTGTGTGTGTGTGTGAGAGAGAGAGAGAGAGAGAGAGAGAGAGAGAGAGACTGGGTGTGTTTCACTTAGAAAGGTGTTTATAAGTTTCATCCATGTTGTAGTATGTATCAGTACTTCATTCTTTTTTATGCCAGATAATAGTCTATTGTATGGATTTACTACATTTTATTTATCCATTCCTCAGTAGATAGTCATTTGGGTTGTTTCTACCTTTTGGCTGTTACAGTGTTATAATGTTGCTATGAACATTTGTTTCCAAGTTTTTGTGTGGACATAATGTTTCCGTTTCTTTTGGAGTGGAATTATTGGGGTATATGGTAACTCCAGACTATTTTCCTAAGTGGCTGTACCATTTTATATTCCCGTCAGCAGTGTGTGAGGTTTTGATTTCTCCTTGTCACCAACACTTTAGCCATCCTAGTGGGTGTGAAGTGATATCTCATTGTGGTTTTTGTTTGCATTTCCCTGATAAGTAATGGTGTTGAAATAGCATATTCAACATAGCATATTTTTACCTCTTCTTTGGGGAAATATCTATTCAGATTCTTTTCTCAGTTATTAATTGGGTTATTTGTACTTTTGTTGTTGAGTTGTGAGAGTTCTTTACATATTCTGAATACAGGTTCCTTATCAGATACGTGAATTGCAAAAATTTTCTCCCATTATGTGAATCACAGCATTCTTAAAAATATAATATTGTGATTGAAAAAGAATAGTTAAAGCTTACATAAACACTTAATTTTGCTTTAATACTTACTTATTTTGAGAGAGGGAGAGAGATTGAGCAGAGAAGGGAGAGAGAGAGAGAGAGAGAGAGAGAGAGAGAGAGAGAGAGAGAGAGAGAGAGAGGAGAGAGAGAGAGAGAGAGAGAGAGAGAGAGAGAGAGAGAGAGAGAGAGAGAGAGAGAGGAAATATCCCAAGCAGGCTCCAGAGCCCAACATGGGTCTCAATCCCATGAATTGTGAGATCATGACCTGAGCCGAAATCAAGAGTCACTTAACTGACAGAGCCACCCAGGTGCCCCAAACATTTAATTTTCAATAGGTGAAAATACTTAAACTCTTCTCATCATGGGTTAATCATGGACTTAACTTAAGCTCTTGTGCTTGGATCAATTGTTCTCAAACTTTATTAAGCATCTGAATCACCTGGAGGGGCTGTTAAAAATTTACTCCTTGGGGGCCCACTCCTAGCGTTTCCTTGATATTAAGAAAGTCTTGGGCGGGGCCCAAGATTTTACATTTCTAAGTGGTGCTGGTACTGTTGTTTTCAGGATTTCTACCTTAATGATCCACATTAACAATTATAAAGTATTAGAGTAATGCTGATAAACAGAGCAGTTTCTACCTGATTAAAAAAAAAGATAAAATTTAGATTTGTACCCCACATTTGCATATATAATTTGCATGTACTTTCATATATATAGGTTCTTGTAATATTTAGCCCTTGTTAGTGGCTCAATTGGTTTCTTTTAAGACTCCTACATACATAAAGTAAACTTTTCTTCATAGGGCTATCTCTCTTCAGATCCTCACAGATTTCCTTGATCTTAAGAAAATATTTAATAATCAAAGAATTTTGGAACTTAAAGGAACTTTATAGATCATCCAATTCAATGCCCCCCCATAGAGATTAATTAAATCACTTAATCCAAGGGGCCCCTGGGTGGCTCAGTTGGTTAAGCGTCCGACTTCAGCTCAGGTCGTGATTTCGTGATTTGTGGGTTTGAGCCCTGCGTGGGGCTCTGTGCTGACAGCTCAGAGCCTGGAGCCTGCTTCAGATTCTGTGTCTCCCTGTCTGCCCCTCCCTGCTGTCTTTCTCAAAATAAGTAAACATTAAAAAAAAATTATAAATCACTTAATCTAAGATCACATAGCTAATTAGTGGTAGGTATAGGTAGGTCTTAGTAAATTTATTTCTGAAATTGTTGTTAGAAGAGAAGTAAAAATTTATTTCAGCTAATATATTTTTAGTGTTTTTCAAATACAGATCTCCTTGGTAACACATTTCATTAGGTAATAAAAAGCTTAATACTTTTAAATGAGTTTTTATACTTGATACATATATTTTTATGTAAATGGTATTTTATTACTTCACTATATACCAAAACCAAGACCAGACAAACCCACATGAATTTAGCCTGACAAATAATTAGGTTTTAAAAGGTATATTTTATAGATATCTTTTTGTTTTTGTTTTCCCTTTTCCCCTCCAGCTTTACTGAGGTATAATTGTCAAAAACTGTATATATTTAGGGTGTAAGATGTTTTGGTATACATATGCACTGTGAAATGTTTACTACAATTAAGCTAATTAACATATCCATCACTTCACATAGTTGTCAGTTTTTTGTGTTGTGAGAACATTTAAGATCTACTCTGGTAGCAAATTTTAAGTATATAATACAGTATTATTGACTGTAGTCACCATGCTACTATCCATTAGATCTCCAGAGGGGCTCCTGGCTGACTCAGTCGGTAGAGCATGGGCCTCTTGATCTCGAGGTCATGAGTTCAAGTCCCATGTTGGGTGTAGGTTATTTAAGTAAATAAAACTTAAAAAAAAAAAAAAATAACCAGCCCAGCATTATATCTCCAGAACTTATTCATCCTGTATAAATGAAACTTTGTACCCTTTGACCAGTGTCTACCCTTGTAGACATCTTTTCTATTCTGTCCTTAAAGGTAACATAAGGAAGAAGATTGATGTTAAAGAGTGTGTGCTAGTGAGATGTGGGATAGATTTCCATAAATAAACTCATGTAAAATGGAGCGCATTGAGCAGATTGTTTCTAAGAAACATCTTACATTTATTAGAAAATTCAAAGGGAGTGGGTTGAAGAAAGGAAGTAACAGAAAAAGTGTAAAGCTGCCCGCCCTTCCCCTTCCCTTCCTCCCCCACCTTAAAAAAAAAAAAAAATCTCCCTAGCTGAGTCTGGGTACAGGGAAGGACAGTCTTGCTTTCACCTTTCTAGGTTATAGGCCAGTAGATAACTCGTTGAAATACTAAAATGTGTTTTTTTCATTTAGCCCTTCACTGTAATTGTTAAGCAACTTTTGGGAGGTTGCTTTTTTCATAAATTAGTTGATCTGCATTGTTTCTTTTAGAGGAGTTTGGGTAGCCAAGTAGGTAGCTCCACATAAACATCTAGCTTCTCAGGAACCAACTGTAAAATGCACAGAAAATTATATTAAACATTAAAAATGGATTGTGAAAACACTGCTGACTGACTTATGAAATTATTTCCCAGTTGCCCTTTGTCAGCTCATGCCTAGACTTCCCTACAGCCAGTAGCTTCTTCTAACCATTGTATAATGTTGCTAAAATAATTTTTCTGCTTCACTCTTAAAACTTTAACGACTCCCCTCTGTCTTCTTTGAATAGTGACACAGCCCTATCCTACGTGCAACTGGAATAATTTTTGTCTTGGAGGCAGATATTCCTGTTAAGACTTCAGGCTTGGTGTGTTTTCACCTTTTAAATTTTACCTAGAGTAGGGAACTTAGCAAAGTAAGAAATGTTCATCCGGCCCATAGTGAGGAATAGGGAGTTATTTTACTATCTGAATCACAAACTTTTGAATGTAAATCTGCAGAACTTTGGTACTTTAGAACCACAGACCGGTTGGCAGTTGGTTCTTCTTATGGCCTGGAAACTGCGGCTCATCTTAGCCCTTCCTCACTGAACCTCTCCTCTGAGCTGAGCCTCTTCTGCTTGCCTAGTCGTAGTGTGTCTTTCTTCAGGAAGCCTTTTTATGTTAACTCCACCCATCTACCAGTCCTCAAGCAGTTTCTTAAGAATTTGGAGACATTCTCGTGGGTCTGAGAGTTCTCTGTGAGATTTTAACAATTTTGTGGTTGTCTATAGAGATGCAGATAATACACATCTGGTTTCTACTAGGGGGTGAAGTTGAAACAGTAGCAGAAGCCTTTCTGAGACTTTAGTAAGCGGCAGAGTTAAGCAGCGGTTTAAAATAAAGATTTAAATCAGTGTAATTAAATCAGTGTAATTCTAGGTAGTACCTTAGGGGGTCTTCAAGGTAGCTAAGGGGGTGGGTGTACTGGAGGCAGAAAATACCACCCTCACTTTGACCAGAGTAGCTTCACTTTTATTCATGTTATATTTGGTATTATATACTGTGGTTCGGTGGAGATTTCTCTTGGGAGCTCCCTTCTCCCCGCTAAACGTTCTGAAGGTTCCTGGACTAACAGGTTTATGGTTTAGGGTTTTAGTGAGAGAATAGAGATGATGTTTGTAGCTGACTAAATTATTTGTAAATAGATTTTCTGTAGTGAATCTGACAAGGAGTCCTTCTAAATTGTTAGTGGTGTTTGGGGAATGCTACTCCAGGACACCTTAGGTTGGTAGATGGGTAGCTCTCAAGTTTTTGATCTCAGGGTCCCCTGTACACTCTTAAAAAATTATTGAGGCTCCCAAAGAGCACTGTTTATATGGGCTATACCCATGAATTTATATTTTTGAGAATAAAACAAAAAATTTTAACATATTTTTATATAAAAATAATAAACTGTTAAACAACACATTTTTATTAAAATAACTATATTTTCCAAGATAAAAAATTTAGTGAGTGGCATTGTGTTACATATTTACATTTTTCCAAATCTCTTTAATGTCTTGCTTAATAGAACAAGCCTGGGTTCTTTTTTTTTTTTTTTTTAATGTTTATTTATTTTTGAGACAGAGACAGAGCGTGAGCAGGGGAGGGGCAGAGAGAGAGGGAGACAGAATCCAAAGCAGGCTCCAGGCTCTGAGCTGTCAGCAGAGCCCGACGTGGGGCTCGAACTCACAAACCGTGAGATCATGACCTGAGCCGAAGCCGGACGCTTAACCGACTGAACCACCCAGGTGCCCAAGCCTGGTTTCTTATATCTGCTTCTGCAGTCAGTCAATTGTGATATGTCGTTTTAGTTGAGCTATATGAAGAAAATCTAGCTTCATACATATAAATAGTTGGAAAGGGAAAATATATTTAACAGCTTTTTTCAAATACTATGAGTATTTTTCTTTGACATCAGACCCCACAAGTGGTAGTTTCTTAACTGCAGTGTGGAATCTGAAACCACAGCAATGAACTTTTTGTTCCCTGAACTAAAAGTAACAGTGCGCCCTTCTCAAAAGGCTCAATAGACCTTACTTACCATTGGCTTTTCATCATTGCTGCTCCGTTGAGCTCGAAGTCAATCCTTAAGTGATCTGGCCTCCTGTCTTTCTTATCTCCAAACTCTGCTGACTGCTCTAGTCACACTGAACTTCTTGCCACTTGTTCCTCTAAGCAGTCTCCTGCGTCGTGCTTTTGTGCTTGCCGTTTCCTCTGACTTCTTGGCAAACTCACTATTGTGTCAAATTATCTTTTTATTTTTTAATGTTTATTTTAGAGACAGAGCACAAGCAGGGAGGGGCAGAGAGAGAGAGGGAGACACAGCATCTGAAACAGGCTCCAGGCTCTGAGCTGTCAGCACGGAGCCCGACGCGGGGCTCAAACCCACAAATTAAGAGATCATGACCTGAGCCGAAGTCGGGCCCTCAACCGACTGAGCCACCCAAGCGACCCTCAAATGATCTTAATTAAGTAAAAACCTACCAGTAGAACGTATCTGATTTTGAATGTGAAAATAGGAATCCCGGAGTGGAATTGCTTATACCTGATTGCCATTGGCATTTTGCAGACAAACATTTACCCTGTCCTGTGTTGGTGGAAATGAAAGTGGCACTGAGTCTGGGCGCCTGGTGGCTCTGTCGGTTATGCATCTGACTTCGATTCAGGTCATGATCTCATGGTTTGTGAGTTCCAGCCCCTCGTCGGGCTCTGTGCTGACAGCTCAGAGCCTGGAGCCTGCTTCAGATTCTGTGTCTCCCTCTCTCTCTGTGCCTCCCCAGCTCACGCTCTGTCTCTCAAAATTAAATAAATGTCAACATTAAAAAAAAAAAGGTGGTACTGAGTCATTTGGATTGCTAATACTTTGCTATAAAGTGCATAAATGTGCTTCTGCATTGCAAAAACACTAAAAATTGTCTTATGAGGACCTATCACATAGGTGATCAGTTATTTCAGGAAAATATAAAGTAGAAAATCATTATTTTATGTTAGGATTTTATTTAAATCTAGGTGATTGAAACAATTAAGCTACTAGTCAGTAACATTCAACATGTTTTTCCAAAAGAATTTCATTTATTGCTTGATGTATTTAGTATTCTTCACTTTAAAGGTATAATAAACTATGCCTTTTCAGGAAGTTACATTTTCAGGTGATATTTGATGTTTTAACTGAATTCACCAGATTATTGAGTGGCAGGCCAAGGATACAGGGGTTAAAAAGAAGCATCTCCTGGGGCTCCTGGGTGACTCAGTTGGTTAAGCGTCTGACTCTTGATTTCAGCTCAGGTCATGATCTCATGGTTCATGAGATTGAGCCTGGTGTCTGACTGTGCCCTGACAGCACAAGGCCTGCTTGGAATTTTCTCTCCTCTCTCTCCCCCTGCCTCTCCACCCCTCCCCCCACCTCTCAAAATAAACAAACTTAAAAAAAAAAAAAAAAAAGATGTATCTCCTACCCCAAAGGAGGTTACAGAATTATCATAGTGTTATATTGTATGATTAGGAGCCCCAATTAAACAAAGGCAAATTCTTACTAAGGTGTTAGGAAAAGGCCTGTCTCCAGTGTAGGGAGTTAAAGATGAACATTTGGAATTTTTTTTTTCTGTTACAGAAATATTTATATAGTTTTATGTACCCGAGATATCTGTCGTGACTTGATACTTTAAAAATTCAATTTTAGGAAATAATTATTGATATATCTTAATGATTAGAAATTTTAATTAATATTACACTTAAAGCCCTATAGGCCAAGTGTCAGGATGAGAAAGAAACTCATCCACCTTCCTTATCTAATTTATTTCCAGAGGTGAAAAAGACGAACCTTTCTGTTTGCCATTAGTTTAGTGTATCAGTTGGAGTTCTTGATTTCAAATAAAAGGTCTTGATCGTAAAAGAAATTTGTTGGAAGGTGCTGCTCAGAGGTTCATGAAGGGAGGAGAGCACCCTTGACAGAAAAACTGGCAGGAGCCCAGGGAGCTCTGTCTGGGGCCTCAGGGTTCATGCTGCAGACTTCTAAGTGGGAAAGGCCTGCTGGATCTCTGCTGCTGCGTGTGACCGACTTCCAGTCTCTTTCCTTCCTTGCATTACCTGCCTATGTTTTAGGGAAAAGTGTTTGTGTGCACCCCCTGGAACTGGAAGAGTTAGGGACCAGCCTGTTGGCTCCTCTGGTGGGAAGTGGTCACCAGAAATTACTCTTTTACCAACATTGTACAGAGGGGAAAGGTAATTCCTCAAAAGGAAGTCAGAGTCCTATTAGGAAGGCAACCAGGAAAGACACATATTCACCACCTTTTAGGGAAAGAGTAAAATACCTTGATAAACCCACAGAAGGAACCCAAAGGTTAGTTACAACTGGATTGTTGCCTTGATTGAAAGAAGAGAAGATTGCAGTTAAAATAACACTTTTTGTACAGTAGTACAAAAACACCTGGATTATTAGTAATTTCTGAAAGAAATTTTCTTAAGTCACCACTTAACTGATGTGCTATTACTGTCTTGTGATACAATGTATAGCAAAGGGACTTCAGTTACCACTTCACTGATCATGGAGTTACTTAAAATTTTATGGGCCCATTCATACACATAATAATCCCTTGAGTGAATTTATATAACATATTTGAGTTTATTATTTAATCTGTGTTGTGACATAATCTTGGTTGTAGTGGAGGTATTATCCTCAGATTATGGAGTAGGAAAACTAAGAAGTTAAATCTCTTGTCCAGTCATATAGCTACTAAAAGAATCAAGATTTAAAAAAAAATTTTTTTTTAATGTTTTATTATTTTTGAGAGAGAGAGCATGAGCAGGGAAGGGGCAGAGAGAAAGAGAGAGGGAGATACAGAACCTGAAGCAGGCTCCAGGCTCCAAGCTGTCAGCACAGAGCCTGACGTGGGGCTTGAATCCATAGACTGCGAGATCATGTCCTGAGCCCAAATCAGGCGCTTAACCAACTGAGCCACCCAGGCACCCCAGGAATCAAGATTTTAATTCAGGTCTTAATTATTCACATATATTGAGAATGGCCTGTATCAATCTTTATTATCTGTATAGTGGAGGAAATACTGCCTATCTTTGCAAGATTGTTTGAAGATTAAAGAAAAAGTGTAAGAAGTTTCCTGTTACTGTAAGAGTTAAACCTTTCGTTAAATGTTAGTTTTAAAGATGCATTTATTTTAAAAATTAAAGTATTTCTGCAGTAAGTGATTTTTTGAGATCTTTGTATATGCTTAGAGCCATTTCTTTTTTAAAGTTCCATTTTACCAAAGAAGTAATAGTGCTTCATAAGAGTTCTGAAGTTATAACAGAACTTTGATATTTAGAAGTAAATTGTCATATTCATTTTAAACTTTAATTGGAGAATTTGAGTGGTATGCAGTTTTTCTTGAATGCCTAGTTTGAAGAGACTATTTTTACAACTAATTAAGAGCTTCCAAGTGGGTTTAAATTTGTCTTTTAAAGAGATTTTATTTAAAAATTTCGTAAGTCTTTTCTTTTGAGGCATACTTTGAGTTTTTGGTAAAAATTCATTTCAAGTTTTAAATATATCACCTAGCTCTCTTGCCTCAAAAAGGTATAATTTTTCAGGAGATATTAAGGTATAAATACATGGACTTTGCTGTTTTTAAAAGTTCTGATATAAATAGAATGCGAATGCGTGTTGTGAAAACACAAGGAAGGGAATATTTAAGAAAATATATATAAACAGTAGTGAGGAAGAGGTCTGCTGGGCCACGCTGGAGAATTATGAAGTGTTGGGGATTTAATTTTTATCCAGGAAAATGTATAGTAGGGCAAGTGGTCCGGTTGCACCTGGTAGACTATGAAGAAGTAGGGCAAAGGTGTGCTTTAGATCACTGGTTCTCAACCCGTAGTGATTTTACTCCTACCTGCAGGGGACATTTGGCAATTTCTGGTGACATTTTTGGTGGTCACAACTGGCCAGCACAGGGTTGCTGATGACATGTAATTAATGACATCAAACCTGGTTAGAGGCTGCTAAGTACCTTAAAATACACAGGACAGCCCCCTACAAAAGAGAATTATTTGGCTCAAGAGATCAGTAGTGCTAAGGCTGAAAACTCCTGCTTTAGATCCAGAATGGCTGGTCCAGAATGGAGTAGGGCTGATAAAGTCATCTTAAACTAGACAGTTAGAAAAAAAAAGCAAAGAACAGATACTGTTTACATCAGCACCCCAAAATTGAAATACTTAGATATAAAGCTAACAATATATATATAAATCTGTATAAGGAAAACTACATAACTCTGATGAAAGGAATCAAAGAACTAAGTAAATGGAGACATATTTCATGTTCATGGATAGGAGCTCTCAATATTGTCAAGGTGTCAGTTCTTCTCAACTTGATCTATAGATTCAGTGCAATATCAATCAGAATTATCCCAGCAAGTTAGTTTGTGGATATTCACAAACTGATTTGAAAAGCAGGGGTACCAGTCAGTTAAGTGTCTGACTCTTGATTTCACCTCAGGTCATGATCTCACAGTTTGTGGGACTGAGCCTTGCATTGGGCTCTGCACTGACAGCACAGAGCCTGCTTGGGATTCTCTCTCCCTGCCTCTCTCTCAAAATTAATAAATGAAGTTTAAAGAAAATGGTCAAAATCTAGAACACTAAATGGTGGCAAGGATGTGGAGCAACAGGAAACTCCCATTCATTGCTAGCGGGAATGCAAAATGGTTTAGCCATTTTAAAAATTAGTTTGGTGATTTCTTACAAAACTGAATATACTCTTACCATATGATCCATCAATCACACTTCTTAGAATTTACCCAAAGTAATTGAAAACTTACATCCATGCACAAAACCCGCACATGGATTTTATAGCAGTTTTATTCGTAATTGGCAAAACTTAGAAGTAACCAAGACTTCTTTCAGTAGGTGAATGGATAAACTGTGGTATATCCAGACAATGGACTATTATTCAGTGCTAAAAAGAAATGGGCTAACAAGCTATGAAAAGCTATAGAGGACTTTAAATGCATGTTGTTAAGTGAATGAAGCTGATCTGAAAAGGCTACCTACGCTATAACTCCAAACTATATGACATTGTAGAAAAGGCAAAACTCTGGAGACAGCAAAAAGATCAGGGCTTGGGTGGGAGGGGAAAATGAAGAGAGTACAGAGAATTTTTAGGGCATTGAAACTACTTCCTGTGATACTATAATGGTGTATACCTGTCCTTATACATTTGTCAAAACCCATACAACACCAACAGTGAACTCTAATGTAAACTAAAGATGTTGGGTGATAATGCTGTGTCAGTGCAGATTCATCAGTTGTAGTAAATGTACCACTCTGGTGGGGATTTAGGCTCCGGGCTCTGAGCTGTCAGCACAGAGCCTGACGTGGGGCTTGAACTCACAAGCTGTGAGGTTGTGACCTGAGCTGAAGTCAAAGGGAGGCTATGCAGAGGGTATGTGGGAAATCTCTGTACCTTCTGCTCAATTTTGCCATGAACTTAAAACTGCCATAAGAAATAGTCTTTAAGAAAAAGATTAGGTGTGGGTGCCTGGGTGGCTCAGTTGGTTAAGAATCTGACTTCAGCTCAGGTCGTGATCTCTCAGTTCGTGAGTTAGAGTCCCATATTGTGTGAGCTGGAGCCCCGATTCAGGTGAATGTGAGCCTCGCTCGCACGCTCTCTCTCTCTCTCTCTCTCTCTCTCTCTCTTTCTCTCTCTCTCTCTCTCCCACCCCCTTGTGGGATTCTCTCTCTCCCCCCTCTCTCTGCCCTCGTTCACTTGTGCCCTGTCTCTCTCAAAAAAAAAAAAAAAAAAAAAAAAGATTAGGTGTTATCAGTGTTAAAAAAAGGCAATGAAATCAAATCTATGCTGCAACATGGAAGAGCCTTGAAAACATTTTTCTAAGTGAAAGAAGTTGGACATAAAAGGACAAATGTAGGATTCCACTTATATGAGGTACCTAGAGTGGCCAAATTCATAGAGACAGAAAATAGAATAGTGGTTACCAGGGCCTGGGGAAAAGAGGGAATGGAGAGTTATTGTTTAAGGGCTACAGAGTTTCTGTTTGAAATGAAGAAAAAGTTTGGAGATGGATAATGACAATGGTAGTCCAACAATGTGAATGTACTTAGTGCCAAATTGTACACCTAAAAATGGTTAAGTGGTAAGTTTATTTTACCACAGTTAAAAAAAAAGAAGCGTGTTCCTTGGCTTCACCCCAGGCATACTGAACCACAGTCTCTGGGGATGAGACTCAGAAGGCTGCATTTAAAAAAAAATTTTTTTTCAGATAATTGTTATGCATAGTTTAGGTTAAGAATCACTAATATTTGGGATTATATAATGCAAAGTGGGATAAACTGGATTTTGTTGGTGTGTGTGTATATATATATATTTTTTTTTTTTAATTTTTTAAAATATTTATACTTTGAGAGAGAGAGAGAGACAGAGTGGCAGCTGGAGGAAGGCAGAGAGAGAGGGAGACACAGAATCTGAAGTAAGCTTTGGGCTCTGAGCTGTTAGCACAGAGCCTGATGTGGGGCTTGAACTCATAAGCTGTGAGATCACGACCTGAGCTGAAGTCAAACGCTCAACTGAGTCACCCAGGTGGCCTTGTTGGTATATATTTTTAAAGAGAAACTAGCAGATTGATGATGAATTCAAGTACATATAATCTTCATCTATGGTTTTTATGTTCAGTTGTTAAAATTTGTACCTCGCTGCATGTGGTGATATGAATAATGACTACTCATAAGCATTTAGCATTGTATTTTAAAAAATAATTTTTTTAACGTTTATTTATTTTTGAGACAGAGAGAGACAGAGTACGAACGGGGGAGGGTCAGAGAGAGAGGGAGACACAGAATCTGAAACAGGCTCCAGGCTCTGAGCTGTCAGCACAGAGCCCGATGTGAGGCTCGAACTCATGGACTGCGAGATCATGACCTGAGCTGAAGTCGGACACTTAACTGACTGAGCCACCCAGGCGCCCCTGGCATTGTATTTTTTAAGGTGCTTTCGGATAATATGATTTTATTTGATCATTACGGTATCCTGAGGAGATGGGTAATGATATTGCCATGTTCAGGTGAGAAACTTGAGATTTTAGGAAATTTAATGTCTTGCCTAAGATCACACATACAGGTAAAGTCAGACCTCCAAGATACACATTCTGACAACTGTTATTTCCTGTATTGGCAATCTCCAAGAAAATAGCAGATCTTGTTTGTTATTACAAAGTTCCCATGGATTTAATTGTTTTGTGATTGAAAAGTGTGAACTTGTTAAACAAATCATAACACTTTATTTTGCAGACAAGACTTTATGATTTGACAGCCCTATTATTTTTGCCATGTTGGCAATGCTTAATATTTACAAAACTGAGTTACACTGATTCTATTTAAGGAAGTATTTTTATGAAGTATAAATATGAATAGATGCTAATTAATGTCAGTTGTCAGGAAATCTGAAGCAAACCTGTCATTCTGTGACACTGTTTTCTTCTCTTGAATCAAAATGATCTCTACAACCAACCATTTGTGCCTAGTATGCTTTTCTTAAATGTGACTTTTTTTTTTTGAGAGAGAGAGAGAGAGAGAGAGTGAGTGAGTGAGTGAGTGAGGGGTGGGGAGTGGAGAGGGGCAGAGGAAGAAAGAGAATCCCAAGCAGTCTCCACACTCAGTGTGGAGTCTGAGGTAGGGCTTGATCCTACGACCTGAAATCAAGAGTCGGATGCTCAACTGGGTGAGCCGTCCAGGCACCCCAAATACGACTGTTCTTTCTGAGCTTCCCTTTGAAGAATGTATTTGTCACAGTTGAGCCGAGGAGTCAGTAGATTCTGCTCTTTTCAAGGGACATTCATCCACATTCTAGAATAGTGCAAAGTTGGAGGGGAAAGCCACTTCTAACATTCCTGTTTTATACATACCCTCTGTAGTCTTACTGTCTACCATCATGGAATTGATTGGGGAACAGCACCCCTTACGAGGTTACGGTCTTCAAAACATTGAAATACATCCAGTTTCTTCTCGGTAGTATGGGATGTCTAGGAGGAAAAAAAAAGTTTCATCTGGTTTCCTGTGGCATTATTATTTTATGGTCATTTAATATCTAACCACTTCTTGCTGTTTTGATAGGATAGAGGCATTGTATGATTGAAATTATTAAAAATACAATTCCAGACTTGTTTACCTGTACATGAAACTGATCATTTGCTAACTTCATGTCTCAAAGATATCTCAAGCATAATGAAGTCCAGAACTAAACTCTTAATCTCCTTGTTCCCCTTCCCCTGTAGTAAAACATCTGTTCTTCTTACAGTATTCTTTATTTTAGTAAATGCATCTGCATCTGGTGCATCTGGCCAGTGATCTGAGCCCTACCAAACCACCTCTAATATTAGCTCCTTTACTCTCCCTTTTGTGTCTGTTCATGCTGTTCCCTTTACCCTGTCACTTCATTCGTCCACTTTTCACCTAAATTCTACTCTTCACCCTTCAAGTTTCAGCCTTACTCCTCCTTTCCAGAACCCTAGGTTAACGTAGGCTCCTATTTAAGTCTCATGGCATCCTTTGTTTTAAAAAGAACAACAGCAGTAGCTACAGCTAACATTTACTAAACACTGACTGTGAACTGGTACATAATATTATAGGAGGGGTTAAGTGATTTGCTTGGGGTTACACCCTGATCATTGAAAGAACCAAGATTTGAAACTGGATGGTTTAGCCCACGCTTACCCTCTTCACTCCTTTGCCTCTTACGTAGTTGTTTTTGTGATGATCTGTTTAATGTCTTGTTCTCCTTCTGTATTTCTAAGCTCTGTGAGGGCAGGGACTGTGTCTATTTTGTATCCTAGTATCTCACACAATATGTGGTGAACACATGCCTGTGTGCATGTATCTTATTTGGGATGTAACCTCTTTTACTCAAAGTCTGAAAATGGATAACATTTATAAGTGGAATTCACAGATGACATTGACTATTTTACCTTCTCGAAGTGGAAGTATCTATAAATGCAAAGAAATCTATTTAATTCATCTAGTAAACCAATTTGCTCTGTTAGTGATTATATGTCAAGGAACCTGATCTATTTGGGAAAGTTTGCATTTGAAAAAGCTTTTCCCTCTGCTTCTATGCCTTTGATTCACTAGATTTTAGAATATTATATTACACTTAGAAGTTAGGGGCAATTAGTTGTGAATCTTACTAAAACAATGTTCAAGTCACAAACTGTTATCTATTGGTATTTTTAGGAAAACTACCAAAAAATAGACAATAGATACACATGTATTATGAATGGTTACTCCAGCTTTAAAGACGCCTCTTTGAATGGGATTCAGACTTCAGATAGGAGAGGGTGTATGGGAGCACTGTGGGGAAAAACTGGGAATTTTATAAAGAGCTCCTACTTGTGTCAGGACACCACTGATAAGGGCTTTCTGTCACATTTGGAAGGCTCTTGAGTATGAAGATTAAGAAAATGCTTGAAAAAAAATGCTTGAAGAACTAAAAAACCATCAGATGGCTTTCTCAAATCAGTTTTTTGTTTTATTGGTGGGAACTCTGTTATCACAAAAAGCAATAAAAAATTTGTTTTGGAAAGTCATACTTATTGTTTTTAAAGCAAAACAAATGCAAGATGATATGAACTTGGCACTTGACACGTTTGGATTTTGACTTGTATAGTTATTTTCTGTGGGAAATGACTTCAAATACTGTCTTTCCCATGGCTAATGTACACACAGCAGAAAAGCAATCATGAAAATTTTTGTTTAAATGAACACTAAATAAAGTGAAAAAAATTAATTAAATTTATATTTTACTTCATATCTACACACATACATAAAATGTTACAAAAATGCATAAATATGGCACAATTATTTTCAGTATAGTTTTCTGGGGGGATGGGGAGAGGGTGATTGGTTCATTTTTCTCCCTTTTTTCGTCCTTTCCACCCATATCCCTGCCAGAATCCTCTAAGCCATGTTAATAACCTAGCTTATATTTGTCCATATTGTCAATGTCATCTACAAATATATATTTATAATATATGGTACATACACACGTGTGTACATGGGTTTTTGAGCATTCCCTGTACTTTTTTTGTTTTTAATGTTTGTTTATTTTTGGGAGAGAGAGAAAGAGCATGAGCAGGGGAGGGGCAGTGAACAAGGGAGACACAGGATCTGAAGCAGGCTCCAGGCTCTGAGCCGTCAGCACAGAGTCCGATGCGGGGCTCGAACTCACGAGCTGTGAGATCATGACCTGAGCTGAAGTTGGACGCTTAACCGACTGAGCCACCCAGGCGCCCCCCATTCCCTGTACTTTTAATTTTTGTCTTAAAAATACCTTGTGGAAGTCTGTCAAATGGCATAGCTCTAGTTCTTTTTAATGGATACATGGTTGTATTAGTCTGCCAGGGCTGCCATAACAAATTGGGTGTCTTAACAGAAATTTACTTCATTATAACTCTGGAGGCTGTAAGTCTGAGATCAAGGTTTTGGCAGGGTTGATTTCTTCTGAGGCCTCTCTCCTTGCTTGTAGATGGCCATCTTCTCCCTGTGTCTTCCCATGGTCTCTCCTCTCTGTATATATATGTCCAGATTTCCTTTTGTTATAAGAACACCAGTCAGATTGGATTTGGGCCTACCCTAATGACCTCATTTTTAACTTAATTACCTCTAAAGATCCTGTCTCCAAATATAGTCACATTCTGAAGTACTGGGAATTAGGCCTTCAACATATGCATTTTTAGGACACAATTCAGCCCAACAACAACAGTGTCCTGCAAAGCATGTTTAACTCATAATGATATAGCTAATACTACATAGAATTTAGCAATGTGATTCATCCATTCATTTCATAAGTACTCTGTGAACTCTTGTTCCTCTGATTTATCCTAATATGGGTAGGGACAGTGGCTTCTGGAAGAGAATGCAAGAAGGAGTGGAATTAACAGGTGACATGATAGTTACAATAGTGTAGATAGGATACAGGCCTGGCTCTGTTGGGGGGAGAGATGATTTCTGGATTAACCACCAGTTATGTGCTTACATGATACATTCATTAGGTGTGTGTAAGTAGAGTGTTTTTTGTACTTTGAGTAATTAGACATTCAATTCATAGAAAAGCTTAGATGTACTAAAAAAGACTATCATATGTATTGTAGTTACATCTGTAGTTTCCTTTTTACGTACATATACTTGATGTCTCATTTCAGCGGATTGAGGTTCAAAATAAGATCCTATTTTTGAAAAAGCACATGGCTGGAGCCCTTTTCTTACTAAAATAAAAGCTCAGTGTGAGCAAGGATTGATATATTTTGTTTAATGTTGGATCTCTGACATTTAGAATAATGTCTGGCTACAGAGCAGAGCTTCAATAAATATTTGAGTCCAGGTCGAGGTAGAAAATAACTTTTTCCTTTCTTTTTTTAATGTTACTACCCCTCCCCCATTGATAAATATAAGAAAAGGGACTTACTTAGACTAAACATAAGTCAAGGTTTTAGTCATTACACAGAGTAAAAACTAGAAATATGAATGGTCCATAGCAAACCATCCTTGTGGTTCTTATTAATACACAGACAGCCAACTACTTTGTTGAGGTGCTTGAGAAAGTGCTGTTCTGGAGCACAGACACAGCCCCCAAAAGTGGAGCTGCTGCTTCTTAAAAATTTTTTTCTGTCTCCATTGCTGGGACTCCAGTTACATATATGTTAGACTGCTTAATATTGCCCCCACAGGTCATGGAGGCTTATCATTTTTTTCCATCTTTTTTTCCCCCTATCTGTGCTTCATTTTGGAGAATTTCTCTTGCTGTGACTCTAAGTTCCCTTATATTTTCTTTTGCAATATCCAGTCTGCTCTGTCTTCACTTTCAGATAATATAATTTTATCTCTAAAAGTTTTACTTAAATATTTGTATCTTTTTCCATAGCATGTTCATATTTTCCCTTTACATTATTAAGTATATAAGGTGTATTTATATTAGCTGTATTTATTTATGTTTCATCATGACAAGTGTACTTTTTAATCCCCATCCCCTATTTCACCCATTCCCCACCCTCCACTGCCCCTCTGGTAACCATCAGTTTGTTCTCTGTAGTTAAGAGTCTGTTTCTTTGTTTCTCTTTTTTTTTCTTCTTCTTCTTACTTTGCTCATTTGTTTCTTAAATTCTACATTTGAGTTGGGCACCTGGGTGACTCAGTCAGTTGAGCGTCTGACTCTTGATTTTGGCTCAGGTCATGATTTCACGGTTTGTGAGTTCAAGCCCTTTATCAGGTTCTGTGCTGACAGTGTGTGGAGCCTGCTTGGTATTCTGTCTCCCTTTCTCTCTGCCCCTCTCCCGCCTGCTCTCTGTATCTCACTCAAAATAAATAAAAATAAACTTAAAAAAAATTCCACATATGAGTGAAATGATGTGGTATTTGTCTTTTTTTTTTAATGTTTTATTTTTTTTATTGAGAGACAGAGCGCGAGTGGTGGAGGGGCAGAGAGAGAGGGAGACGCAGAATCCAAAGCTCTAAGCTGTCACCACAGAGCCTGATGTGGGGCTTGAGCTCACAAACCGCGAGATCATGACCTGAGCCGAAGTCGGACTCTTAACTGACTGAGCCACCCAGGTGCCCCAGTATTTGTCTTTTTTCTGACTAACTTCCCTTAGCATTATACTCTCTAGCTCTATCCATGTTGTTGCCAGTTCAAGATTTCATTCTTTTTTAAAAATGGCTGAGGGGCGCCTGGGCGGCTCAGTCAGTTAAGTATCCCACTCTTCATCTTGGCTCAGGTCATGGTCTCATGGTCATGAGGTTGAGCCCCATGTTGGGCTCCACACTGACAGCACAGAGCCTGCTTGAGATTCTTTCCCTCTCCCTCTGCTCCTCCCTGCACTCTCTCTCTCTCTCAAAATAAGTAAACATTAAAAAAACGGCTGAATAATGTTCCATTGTGTATATATACTACATCTTCTTTATCCATTCGTCTATCGATGGACACTTGGGCTGCTTCCATAGTTTGGCTATTGTGAATAATGCTGCAGTAAACATAGGGGTGCGTATATCCTTTTAATTAGTATTTTTGTATATTTTGGACAAATACCAAGTACTGCAATTGCTGGATCATACAGTAGTTCTATTTTTATCTTTTAGAGGAACCTCCATACTGTTTTCCACAGTGCTACACCAGTTTGCATTCCTACCAACAGTGTAGGAAGTTTGCTTTTTCTCCACATCCTCACCCCCACTTATTGTTTTTTATGCTTTTGATTTTAGCCGTTCTGACAGGTGTGAGATGGTATCTCTTATCGTAGTTTTGATTTGTGTTTCCCTGGTAACGTGTGTGCGTTGAGCATCTTTTCATTGTCTATTTTTCAGTGTCTATTGGTCATCTCAATGTCATTTTTGGAGAAATGTCTATGGTCCATTTTTTCTTTTTTTTATTTTATTGTATTTATTCTTGAAAGAGTGCACAAGTGGGAAAGGGGCAAAGAGAGAGAGGGAGACACAGAATCTGAAGCAGGCTTCAGGCTATGAGCTGTGCACGCATAGCCCAACATGGGGCTTGAACCCACCCACTGCAAGTTCATGACCTGAGCTGAAGTCGGACGCTTAACCGACTGAGCCACCAGGTGCCCCACTTTTTAATTGGATTATTTGTTTTTTGGTGTTGAGTTGTAGATATTATATATATATATCTTTTTTAATTTAATTTTTTTGAGTACTAACCCTTTATCAGCTATGTCATTTGCAAATATCATCTCCCATTCAATAGGTTGCCTTCTTATTTTGTTGATTGTTTCCTTCACTGTGCAAAAGCTGTTTATTTTGATGCAGTTCCAGTAGTTTCTTTTTGCTTTTGTTTCCTTTGCCATAGGAGACATATCTAGAAAAATGTTGCTATGGCCAATGACAGAGAAATTATTGGCTGTGCTCTCTTCAAGGATTTTTATGGTTTCAGGTCTCACATTTAGGTCTTTAATCCATTTTGTTTATTTTTGTGTATGGTGCAAGAAAACGGTCCAGTTATATTCTTTTGCATGTAGTTGTCCAGTTTGCCCAATACCATTTGTTGAAGAGACTGTCTTTTTCCCATTGTATATTCATTACTCCTTTGTTGAAGAGGAGTTGACCATGTAATTGTAGATTTATGTCTGGGCTTTCTACTCTATTCTATGCATCTCTGTGTCTATTTTTGTGCCAGTACCATACTGTTTTGATTACTACAGCCTTGTAATACAACTTGAAACTTGGAATTGTGATACCTGTAGTTTTTTTTCTTTTTTTAAAAACTTTTTAAAAATGTTTATTTTCAAGAGAGAGAGAGAGAGAGAGAGCACAAGTGGAGGAGGGGAAGCGAGAAAGGGAGACATAGAATCCAAAGCAGGCTCTGAGCTGTCAGTACAGAGCCCGACGTGGAGCTCGAACCCATGAACTGTGAGATCATGGCCTAAGCTGAAGTTGGATGCTCAACTGACTGAGCCACCCAGGTGCCCCTGTTTGTTTTCTTTTCAAGATTGCTTTGGCCATTGAAAGTCTTTTGTGGCTCCATACAAATTTTAGGATTGTGTGTTCTAGTTCTGTGAAAAATGCTGTTGGTATTTTGAGAGGGATTGCATTAAATCTGTATGCTTTGAGTAAGATAGACATTTTAACAATTTCTGTTCTTCCAACCTATGGATGTGGAATGTCTTATTGTTTCTTTGTGTTTTGAATTTCTTTCATCAGTGTTTTATAGTTTTCAGGGGACAGGCCTTTCACCTCTTTGGTTAAGTTTATTCCTAGGTATTTTATTGGTTTTGTGCAATTGTAAATGGAATTGTTTTCTTAATTACACCTTATTAGTGTATAGGAATACAACAGATTTCTGTACATTGATTTTCTATCCTCTTGCTTTACTGAATTCATTTATCAGTTCTAGTAGTTTTTTTTGGTGCCATCTTTAGGGTTTTCTATATATAGTGTCATGTCATCTACAAATTGAGTTTTACTTCTTCCTTACCAATTTGGTTGCCTTTTATTTCTTTATGTTGTCAAATTGCTGCAGCTAGGACTTCTAGTACTGTGTTGAATAAAAGTGGTGAGAATGGACACACTTACCTTGTTCCTGACCTTAGGGGAAAAAAGCTCTAAGTTTTTAACCAGTGAGCATGATGTTTTCATATGAGGCCTTTATTATGTTGAGGTATTTTCCCTCTAGACCTACTTTGCAGAAAGTTTTTATCATGAATGGATGTTGTACTTTGTCAAATTTTTTTTTCTGTATCTATTGAAATGATCATATGGTTTTTATCCTTTCTCTTTTTGGTGATATATTGCATTGATTATTTTGCAAATATTGAACCATCCTTGCATCCTGGGAATAAATCCCATATGATCATGGTCTACGATTTCTTTAATGTTTTATTGGATTTGGTTTGCTAATATTTTGTTGAGAATTTTTGCATCTGTATTCATGAGACATATTGGCCTGTGGGTTCCTTTTTTTGTGTGTGTGGTGTCATTATCTGGTTTTGGTATCGGGGTGATATTGGCCTCCTAGAATGCATTTGGAAGTTTTCCTTACTTTTCTATTTTTGGAATAGTTTGAGAATAGGTATTAATTCTTTAAATGTTTGGTAGAATATTTCATAATAGTCTGTCATGGTTGTTTGTATTTCTATGGTGTTGGTTATTTCTCCCTCTTTCATTAGTGATTTTATTTATTTGGGTCCTCTTTTTCTTCTTTCTTTCTTTCTTTTCCTTCTTTTTTTTTTTTTTTTTTTGAGTCTGGCTAGAGGCTTATCAATGTTTTTGATCTTTTCAAAGAACCATCTTCTGGGGCGTCTGGGTGGCTCAGTCGGTTAAGCGGCCGACTTCGGCTCAGGTCATGATCTCGCAGTCCGTGAGTTCGAGCCCCGCGTCGGGCTCTGTGCTGACAGCTCAGAGCCTGGATCCTGTTTCGGATTCTGTGTCTCCCTCTCTCTGACCCTCCCCCATTCATGCTCTGTCTCTCTCTGTCTCAAAAATAAATAAACGTTAAAAAAAAAATTAAAAAAAAAAAAGAACCATCTTCTGGTTTCATTGATCTGTTTATTGTTTTTTTAGTTTCTATGTCATTTATTTCTTCTCTCACCCTTTTCATTACTTTCATGTTCCTTCCTTTTGCTGTCTTGGGGATTTGTTCTTCTTTTTCCAGTTCCTTTAGGTGTAAGGCTAGATTGTTTATTTGAGATTTTTCTTCTTGAGGTAGGCCTAGACTACTGTAAACTTCCTTCTCAGATCCACTTTTGCTGCATACTGGTGATTTTGGAGCGTTGTGTTTTCATTTTCATTTGTTCCCATTTTCATTTGATTTCTTCTATGACTTTTTGGTTGACCTATTCATTGTATAGTACCATGTTATTTTATCTCCATGTATTTGTGCTTTTTCCAGATTTTTTTTGTGGTTGATTTCTAGTTTCAGAGTGTTGTGGTCAAAAAAGATGCATGGTGTGACTGATTATTTTTGAATTTGCGGAGACTTGGTTTGTGGCCTTATACCAGCTATTTTCATTTCTTTGTCTGCTAATTCCATCATCTTTGCCATTTTCTAGGTTTGTTTCAATTGGTTAACTTCTCTTTTGCTTTTGGGTTATTTTTTCCTGCTTCTTTACACACTGGTAATTTTTTATTGGTTGTCGGGAATTGTGAATTTTACATTGTTGAGTACTGGATTTTGTTACGTTTCTATGAATAGTGTATTTTGTTCTGACAAGTAATTAAGTTATCTGGGATAAGTTTAGTCTTTCTGAGACTTGCTTTAAGCTTTGTTAGAGCAGTTCCAAAGCAGACTTTAGTTTTACTACTGAGACCGTATTTTCCTGAGGACTTTGCCTGATACCCTGTGTACTATTAAGAAATCTTTCCAGTCTGGCTGATGGGAGCATGAACTAATCCCAGTTCTGTGTGAGCTCCAGGAGTTGTTTTGCCAACTGTCTTCTGGTGGTTCTTTCTTGGCCTAGGGACATTTTTTCTCACATATGCATATCAGTATTCAGCCATAGAATTAAGGGTACTCTGCAATCTCTGGAGCTCCCTCCATCTTGGCCAGTCCCCTCCATCCTAGTACCCTACTGCACATATTCTAGCCACCTTGACATGCATGATTCCTATTTCTTTCTCCTTAACTTGAGATTGCTAGGCTCCTTTTGAGTTTTTCCCCACTCTCCCTGCTCAGTGACCTGAACACTGCCTCCAGGCAGAAGCTGAGCAATTATAGGGCTCACCTCATTTGTTTTTCTTCTCTTTCAGCACTGTAGTTTTGAGCTGCCTGTTTCCCAAATGTCTGAAAATATTTGGTTCATATATTTGGTTTTATAAATTATTTGAAGTGGGAAGGTAATTCTGGGACCTCTTAACTCTATCATGACCAGGGACCTGTTCCTTTTGTTGCAACTGCTGGAGGTGGGTAGGAAAACTGGAACCTGGGGAGGGGACAGGCAGGCATAGTGGTCCCACTTGTCCTAGCTGGCAGTTCAATACCCTTTCAGCTTTTGCACACTTTTCCATCGCTTTTCTCAATCTGTTTATTTCTACTTTCTTCCCAAATGGATTCTAAACCATTATCCTCAAACAAAATGTCTGATTTCAGTATAGGTCCCAGTCTGTGTTCCCAGTCATATTTATCCCTAGTCATTTTATTACATGTGTAATATCCAATTTGGTTAGGAACAGAAAGAAGGAAAACATACTCATTAACCACTAAACCTTTATTAGAAATAAAAGCAAGTCATGGGACATCCATTAGATATATATGGTGTGTCAGTAAGTATGCGTTGTAGGCAACTCATGAAAAAGACACAGTCCGTCCTCTCCAAGAGCTTTCAGTTCATTGAGGGAAACAACTATAGTATATATCAGTGTTGAACTATTAACCAAAAAAAGGTATAATAACTTGGAGAAGGCCTCAGTTAATTCTGATTGGGAGATCAAGTGAATTGATATGATAACAGAGTCACAAAAGGATCTTTAGGGTTTCAGTCGACAAGGTTAAGGGGAGAAGGACAGTCAAGGCAGAGGACAAGCATGAGAAGGCATGGAGGTAAGTGTGTTCTGGGAGCAGTAATACGGGAAACCCACACTCATCCTTTAGATCTCCGCTTAAATATTACTTGATCAGGGGGCGCCTGGGTGGCTCAGTCAGTTAAGTGTCTGACTTCAGCTCAGGTCATGATCTCACAGTTTGTGAGTTCGAGCCCCACATTGGGTTCTGTGCTGATAGCTCAGAGCCTGGAGCCTGCTTTGGATTCTGTGTCTCCCTCTCTCTCTGCCCCTCCCATGCTCACACTGTCTCTCTGTCTCTCAAAAATAAACAAACATTTAAAAAAAGAAAAAAAATATATATATATATATTACTTGATCAGAGAGGATGCCCCTGATCTCCAAATCTAAATTTGGGGTGCCTGGATGGCTCAGTCAGTTAAGCATCCGACTTCGGCTCAGGTCATGATCTTACAGTTTGTGAGTTTGAGCCCCACTTCGGGCTCTGTGCTGACAGCTCAGAGCCTGGAGCCTACTTTGGATTCTGTCTCCTGCTGTCTCTGCCCTCCCACTTGTGCTCTCTCTCTCTCAAAAAGATAAATAAATAAACGTAAAAAAAAATTTTTTTTAAATCTAAATTAGATTATTCCTGTCCATAAAACTGTTTTCTTCATACAGTTTTAATAATTGTTTCATATTTTTCTCTTTCACTAATTTGTAAACCACATGAATACAGGCAGAGCTGTCTTTTCATTGTATTCCCAGTGCCTGGTATTATATCTGAAACATAGCGGGCTCTCAAGAAATATTTCCTGAATGAGTGGATGTGTCAGGCAGTATGCTAGTCTGCCTCATGGGTGTTGAATGTGAAGTGAACCACACACATGTGTCAGTAATTTCTCTTAAGCCTTTATCAACAGAGGTAAAATGTGTTCCTATAAAGGGCGTGAAATAACGAGTAATAAATTTTTTACTCACAATTGGGCTAGTATTTCCTTTACCCTCCATGTTCTGCATCCCTTTTCAAGACTTCTACAGTTGTGTCTCTTCTTTCTTTCTTTGCTAACATTCCCCTAAGAGCAGTCTGAATTTGGGGTCCCCCTGCCCTTCTTTCTCCTCCCATGTACTCCTCTATGGCCTTCCAATTGAGTTTCATTTGGTTGAGTTCCATTTGAGTTGCCGTTTGGATTCTGCTCCTGCTACTAGATTCATATTCTCTAAGAGGTCACCACTTATGTGATAATAATTGTTCATTGGTTGGCCTTTTCAAAATATTCTGTTTGAGTTTTGCTGTGTTTAAAGCTGATAGACAGTGGTTTTTGTTTTGCCTCATGTCCATCTGCTTGCTGCTTGGATGTAGGTGCTACCAAGATTTCATCCTGTCTTTCACTGCCTATGGTCTACCTTGGGCTGGGAGATTTTATCCACCTCTAGTTTGTACCATTTCCTGTGAGTGAGTGAGTGGGTGAATTCCAGATCCTTGTCTTTGGCCTTAACCTCGTTCTTGAGCTTTAAGACCTAGCTTGATTTCTAGACACTCTTTGGTAAGTTTAGAGTAAAATTTGATCATTGCATTAAGATACCTTTTCTTAAATATTCTTTTTTGGGGTGCCTGGGTGGCTCAGCATCTGGCTCTTGGTTTTGGCTCAGGTGATGATCTAGCGGCTTTGGGGGTTTGAGCTCCATGTCGGGCTCTGCCCTGGCAGTGCAGAGCCTGCTTGGGATTCTCCCTCTCTCCCTTCTCTCTATCTGCCCCTCCCCTGCTCGTTCTGTCTCTCTCGAGATAAACAAACTTAAAAAAAAAAATACTTTCTTTATTCTTTATTCTTTCCTAACATAGATCTCATTTTTCTTTGCCAAAAATGTAAAAGAAAATGAGGGAAAAGACAAAGTAACACAAGACAAAGTAACACAACCTAAAGCAAGGAATGTAAGTTCTGTGAGGACTAGAACTTTGTTATGCTATTCCCAAATGCCTACCACACTGCCGAGTATATGGGCTCCTCAAAATATTTGTTGCACAGATGAAAGAAATGCAAGGGGAAGGGCATTACAAGAACTAAAACGTTCTATCAGGCTAATGTGGTCTATAGTCTTAACTCTGATGTTTATATAGTAGTGTTTATTTTATTTCTCCTCTTCCTGCAGCTTGAATCATATTTCTATTTTCCCATATGAACTGAGATTTTGGACAAGTTTTGTAAAATACCTAACTATCCTATTCCTGGCTGTGTAATAGCTGAGGGCTTAAGTCCTTATTTCAAGTTTGATTTACATTACATATTAGATATAAATAACAAAATGGAATAAATTGAACAGTTCATGATATTAGTTAAATTAAGGCGGGTTAACTTTTCTCCCTGGATTAAACATTAAAATTTGAAATAGGATGGTTCTGGGTGAAAATTTCAAACTCAGGTTTGAGAAAATATCCCTGTTCAGCATCTTTATACCCTGACTTGGGTTGAAAATATGATAAAAAGCTAATAGTGTGTAACAAGGCAAAGAAACCAGGCACCTGTACTTAATTAGTCCAAGACTTGTTTATTCTTAGTACTTTAATTTGTCAGTTTTTTCAACTTTTTGATGTGATGCATTGAATTTTCAAGCTATTTTGTAAGACATTCTCTTTAGGTGGGGAATTTAGGATACAGAGTCACTTCTGGCTCTTTCTTTCCAACACTTAGATTTTATGATTGTATGTGTTTGTGTTCTTTTCTTCAGCTTTACTATTAACTCTTAACTAGGTATCATTTTCTATATCCTTTTTAATATAACCTAGCAGAGTATTCTTTATGGAGAGAGTTTAATGAATGTTTTTAATAAAAGATTCAGGGGTGTCTGGGTGGCTCAGTTGGCTGGACCTCTGATTCTTGATTTTGGCTCAGGTCATGATCTTGCAGTTCATGGGTTTGATCCCTGTGTCGGGCTCTGAGCTGATGACACAGAGCCTGCTTGAAATTCTCGGTTTCCCTGTCTCTCTGCCTCTCTCTCTCTCAAAAATAAGTGAACATTTTTAAAAAATTAAAAGAGTTCTATATTATACTTAGAAGTGGAATTGCTAGATCATAAAGTGTGCTCACGCGTGCGCGCGCGCGCACACACACACACACACACACACACACACACATATTCGGCTTTACTAGCTGTTCTCAAACTTTATTCCAAAGAGGTCATGTCGCTTTATATTTCCACCAGTAGTGAATGAAAATTCCCATTTCTTCATCTCTTCACTAACACTTGATATTCTCAGACTCTTAAATTTTTGTCAGAATAGTAAGACCTGAAATTATAATTCATAGTTTTAATTTGTTTTGACTTGAATACTTATAAGGTTGAGGCTGAGTACCTCTGTATTATTTATGGGGCAATTGTGTTTCCTCTTCTATGAAATGCTTGTACATGTCTTTCCCCCATTTAAAAAAATGAGGTGTTTTCATTAATACTTAATAGTTCTTTATTTATCCTGGATATTTATCCTTTGTAGATTATATGTGCTTCATTTATTTTTGCCCAGTGTGTCACTTAGCTTTGTACTTTTTGTGTTTGATGAAGCAGTACATTTTTTTTAACATTTATTTTTGAGAGGGAGAGACTGTGTGTGTGTGTGTGTGTGTGTGTGTGTGAGAGAGAGAGAGAGAGAGAGAGAGAGAGAGAGAACACAGGGGAGGGATAGAGAGAAAAGAGAATCCCAAGCAGGCTCCACACTGTCAGAGCCGAGCCCAACACAGGGCTTGATCTCACAAACTGTGAGATCATGACCGAAGCCAAAGTCAAGAGTTGTGTCCTTGACTAACTGAGCCACCCAGGCACCGCAAAGTAGTAGTTCTTAATTTAAGAAATTGAATTATGATTTTTCTTTGTTTTGTACTTTTTGTGTCTTTTCAAAGAAGTTCATTCCTACCTCAAGTTATAAAGATATTCTTCTATACTTTTTGGGGCTGGTGGCAAGAGAGAGCATAAGCAGCAGAGAGGGGCAGAAGGAGATAAAATCTTAAGCAGGCTCCACACTTAGAACAGAGCCCAACTCGGGGCTCTCCCCATGACCCTGAAATCATGACCTGAGCCAAATTCAAGAGTTGGATGCTCAACCAACTAAGCCACCCAGGCGTCCCTCTTCTATGCTTTTTTTTTTAAAGGTTTCTAAATGTTTTGTTCATCACAATTATGTACTTGATCCATCTTTGATTTTTTTTTATATGGTTTTCTATCTTAGTCCATTCAGTTTCCATAACAGAATACCATCGACTGTGTGGCTTATAAACAACAGAAATGTATTTCTCACAGTTCTGGAGGTTGGGGACTCCAAAAATCAAGGCACTGGCAGATTTGGTTACTGGTAAGGACCTGTAACCTGGTGCATAGATAGCTATTTTTTGTCTGCATCCTCACATGGTGTGAGGGGGCCAGAGAGCTCTCTGTTTTTTATTTATTATTTATTATTACTTTTTATTTCTTTCCTTTGGGGAGTACTGTTTTAATATATCTTTCTCTCCCACTCCCATTTTCTTAATTTGGATGCTTAGCCCATTCATTTTCATTCTTTCTTTACTTCTAATATAAACATTTAAGGCTTTAAGTTTCCTTGTAATACTGCTTCAGCCACAACCCACATTTAAAAAAGTAAACCTTTTACTTTAGAATAATTTTATATTTACAGAAAAGTTGCGAACATAATACAGAAAATTCCTGTATACCCCTTACCTAATTTCCCCTTATTAATGCCATATGTCACTGTAGTACATATGTCACAACTAAGAAATCAACATTATTTGTACGTTATTATTTACTGAATTTCATATCTTATTCACATTTTGCCCGTATGCCCCAGTGTCCTTTTTACAACTTTAGGATCCCACCCAGGATACCACATTACATTTAGTCATCTTGTCTCCCTAGCCTCCTCTGGTCTAAGACAGTTTCTCAGACTTTCCTTGTTCTTGATGACTTTGAGAAGTACTGGTCAGGTTTTTTGCAGTATACACCTCAATTTGTATTTGTCCATTGCTTTTCTCATGGTTAGACTGAGGTCATAGGTTTTTGGTAGGAAAACTACAGAGGTCAAGTGCTATTTTTTCCCAAAGGATATCAAAGGCATGTGTTATAAATATGACTTCTCATTTTTGATGTAACCTTGATCACTTGGCCAGGGTAGTGTTTGTTAACTGTATCCATTATAAAGTTTCTCCCTCTCCCCCTTCTTTTACATATTCTATGGAAATGGACTATAACTGAAGAGAACAGTATTAAGTACCCCTCCCCTAACTTGCTTCAGAAGAATATGGAAAATGTAGGGGAGGGCGTAATTTTATAGGGGTGTGTGTGTGTGTGTGTGTGTGTGTGTGTGTGTGTTTCACGTGTGTGTTCCATATATATATATGTATATATATATGGAAAGAGATAATCTCTCTTTATTTAGAACATAAATACATATTTATGTTTCATATATCTATCTGTATCAGTATGGCTGCATAGATGTTTGTTTATTTTGTACTTTGGGTTTGGGTGATAATCCAGTACTATATTACTTATTTTCTTGCTCAAATTGTTCTAGCTTTAACCATTGGGAGCTCTTTAATGTTGGCTCCTGTATTGCTTTCCCTTTCATTCTTTTCTGCTCCTCCCACTCCCCCCTATGATTTTTTTTTTTTTACATACCCTACCCTTTTGTTTTTTGAGCACTTTTTTTTTTTTTTAATGTTTATTTCTGAGACAGAGAGAGACAGAGTATGAGTGGGGGAGGGACAGAGAGAGAGGAAGAGACAGAATCCGGAGCAGGCTCCAGGCTCTGAGCTGTCAGCACAGAGCCCAACGCGGGGCTAGAACTCACAAACCATGAGATCATGACCTGAGCTGAAGTCGGACACTCAACCGACTGAGACACCCAGGCGCCCCAACACTTCTTTACTTTCTAGCACTACAGCATGCTTTAGGCTCAATTTGTTTATTCCCTTCTCTGACCTAGAATCAGGCATGTCACCAAGGAACCCTGCTTTCTCTTTTGGAGAATGGTGTTGGAAACCAGGACCAGGGCACTGGATGTGCTCATTGTTACTAAGGTATATGTACCTTTAGGTCCTCTCAGAGGACTGAACCAGGAAATACATGTATTTCATAGTATGTACATAGGTACATACTTTAGGTACATAATGGTAACGTGGGCATATTGTTTTATTTTTGTCATTCTACTTAAGAACATTTGACTTTAGTGCCTATTTTTAAGCCTCATTTTAGGTAGTGGACAGGGTAGGGAACCTAGTTGAAGGTAACCTTGTGATAGTGGTATCTTGTCTTTTTACAAAAAGGTCTTTTTACCAAGACCCTTTTTAAGACAAAAATAGTCCTCAAGGCACTATGGTTTGTTTCCAAAGTCCCATAACTGAATTGTTTAGAATGTAGAATAAAATTTCCCTTAACACCAAATATATTAAGTGTAGTTTAATTTTTTTTAGCATGGCCTACAGAAATCTTTTATTTTCTATCTCTTGCCCACCTCAATTCTTACCACCTCCCCATGCTTCCTAATATTCTAATCATACAAAACTGCTTGACATTTCCTAACCTGCAATACATACTCTCATAGCTCTTTGTGTTTACCTGTAGTATTCCTTCTAGATTGCCCTTCTCTTTGATTCACTCAGACGATTTTCATTCAGTTTTCAAAAGTCAGCTCAGGTTGTAGATCTTCTATCAATCCCCCCTTAACTGGTCCAGATATATTTAGGACATTAGGAGTTCTTTCTTCTTCTTCTTCTTCTTCTTCTTCTTCTTCTTCTTCTTCTTCTTCTCCTTTGTAAGTTTATTTTTGAGAGAGGGAGAGCGAGAGCATGAGTGGGGGAGGGCAGAGAGAGAGAGAGAGAGAGAGAGAGAGAGAGAGAGAATCCAAACAGGCTCCACGTGTCAGGCTCAAACTCATGAACCGTGAGATCATGGCCTAAGCTAAAATCAGGAGTCATACCCTTAATGCACTGAACCACCCAGGTGCCCCTAGGAGTTCTTTCTTCTATGTTAATATTTCTCGAAGTGTGATTTCAGGACCACTTGCAAGAATCGCCTGAGACAGGGGTGCCTGGGTGGCTCAATTGGTTGAGCATCCAACTCCGGCTCAGGTCATGATCTCACAGCTCATGAGTTTGAGCCCCATGTCGGGCTCTGTGCTGACAGCTCAGAGCCTGGAGCCTACTTCAGATTCTGTGTCTCCCTCTCTGTCTGCTCCTAACCCACTAGCATTCTGTCTCTGTCTCTCTCAAAAATAAATATTGAAAAAAAAAAAAAAAGAATCTCCTGAGACACTCCTGAGGTATTGTTAAAAATGCAGACCTTGGGGCCCATCCCCAGACCATGGCAAAGGGAATAGTTGGAGTGGGGTGGATTTGCGTTGTTGATAGTCTCTGTAGGTGATGTGCAATATTTTTATGTTCCATTCCGGTTTTTTTAAAGAGTCTTTTTTTTTTAATGTTTACTTTTGGGGGGGGGACATGCATGCAAGTGGGGGAGGAGCAGATAGAGGGAGACCAAGGAACCCAAGCAGGCTCCACACTGACAGCAGAGAGGCAGCCCAGTGCAGGGCTCGGACTCACCCATATTTAAATGAAAAAATTTAAATGTACACAAAGTAGACAGAACGAATATTCATGTGCTCATTACCTAGAGTTAAGAGGTATCTGGATTTTGTCACATTTACTTCATCTACCTTTTTATTTTTCTCCGAAGTATTTGAAAGCAAGTTGAGTTCACCAGAGGTCATTTTTCCCTTACATAACTTCAGTGCCACTATCACAATTATCAAAATTAACAGCAGTTTGTTGGTGCCATCTAATAATACCAGTCAAAATTCAAATTTGTTCATTTGTCTGAAAAGTGTCAGTTTTGCAGTTGGTTTATTGGAATCAAGGTCTTCATATTAAATGTAGTTGTTATGTCTCTTAAATTTCTTTAATATACAGATCCTCCTCTTCCAGTTGACTTATTGCAGGAACTGAATCAGTTGTCCTGCAAGATGTTCAACATTTTGGAGTTCTCTGTTTATTTCCTTGGGGTAATGTCTAACTTTTCTTATATCTGTCATAGTTGCTATAAATGGAAGTCAGCTTTAGAAGCTTGATTAGATTTATTTTTAGCTTTTTTGGCAAGAATACTTCACAGGTGGTGCTGTGGCTTCACACTGCATCAAGTCTGGCCCCAATTTTAGTGACGTTAACTAAGATTGATCAGGGGATTCAGGAGGTAACAGCCTGAGCCCTACTTAAAAAGATCATCTCTTTATGTAGTGGTTTCTTTCATCTGTTGGTAATTAGTGTCTGAATTTATGTTGTTCAAGTCGCAAATGGGTGGTTTTCTAACTCTGTGTTCCTTCTACATTTGTTACCTGGAATCCTTCTATAAGGAACAATTCATCAATGCCAGTTGTTTGGTTTATCCCAGAGTATAGTATAGTTCAGACAGGAAAAGAAGGATGTGTATTAATTCTTTCAGGATAAAGACTTGGTGCCCCACTTATTTCCAATTTGGTATTTTTTGAAACCTCATTTTGACCTCATTGGTTTTTGTAGATTCAGTGTATTTCACGAATTTGCATGTCATCCTCGTGCGGGGGCCATGCTAATTTTCTTTGTATCATTTTGATTTTTGGTATATATGCTGCTTGAAGCAAGCACAGATTCAGTGTGTTTCACTTAGTTGCAGTTGATTTGGTTTTAGAGGTAGCCCTTTGCCTTTTCATAAGATTCCTGTGTTGTTTTGTTACATTTTGTTTTGTTTGTTATGGCCCATTCATCTGAGAGCTTCCTTGCTTTCTGGTACAATAAAACATCCCAGGCTTATATTTTCATTTACAATTTAGATTGAATTAAGAGTTAAATGTGTATGTGTTTTAAAAATTCTGTGCATATCTCCTACTATAGTTGGAAATTTCTTCATATAATATGAGATAGAATTTTTTAGTAACAATATTTACTATAATTTAAAGTTTTTGCTGTATGTTAGCTGTATCATTTTTTTCATTGCTCTCATTTTTAAAATTTAATTACATTACAATTTAAGTTATCTTCATTATTTTTGTATATGCATATTTTTGGCCATAGTAGTGGTCTAAAGCTTCTTCTACAGTGTTCACAGGTTCTCAGATATTTTGTTTATTTTTGCTCATACGACAAAATATGTGATAAGTAGTCTTAAATAATTTTTACTTATTTCAGTCAATTTATTGTGACCATTTTCATCTAACATTAGTAAAGGGGAAGAATCTTGGAAATTGGGACTAAGTTATTTGTAAATATTCTTTAAATAAGTCCTTTTTACTTCCTGTAGTTATGACAGCTAGTAAGTTAATAAGTAAATATATCTCTATGGTAAATACCCAGTAGTTAGGTTGTTTTGCTACTTGAGTATTTGAAACACTGTTTGGGTAAATAATTCTCCACAACCAAAAAAATAAAATACAATAAAAATTTCAAAACCACTTAAAAAAAAAAACAGTTTCAGTTTTGTTTCACTACATGTAATACAAAAACCTTAAATTGAGGTGTTAAACTGAATTTCTTCTCTTTTCTGCAAAATATTATCCTATTCTAATATTTCCTATCCTGGTTAAGTTAGTGGTTCTGATTGTTGCCCCCATTCTCCTCCAAAATAGTTATCCAAACACACCTCCTCACTTTCCCACCTCCCACGGTTTCTCCCTCTGTTCAGGCATCCACGGTTTCTTTTTCCAGACCTTGCAGCATCCTTCCAATTAGTTTTGCTTCCTTCAACCTCATCTTCCTTTAACTCATTCTTCATACTGATACCAGAAAGATTCTTAAGCAAAGGGATCTAATTATGTCAATGTCTTGCTTAAAACCTTTCAATTATTTTCTACTTCCCCGGTCACTTCCCCACTTCTTAGCGTTCCACACAAGCCTGCCCTTTCCAGGCTTAGCTGTCCTCACATTTTGTCTTGGCCTCTGTAATTTTTCATATGCTAGCTTTTTTAGTAACATATGTGCTGCCCTTAACACCTTCGGTCTCTGTGCACCGTTCAAGTGTGTTTTACTTGATACTATGATAATCCTCACACACCATTCAGCAAGGGTCACTCTTTTTTTGGGGGGGGGGGTTGTCACTGTGCCTTAAATATAACTCCATTTTAGCCTCATCACACTGTTAATTAAGTCAGTTGCGTATATTGACTGTGTGAGCTGAACTCTTTGTGTCCTCTTTGTGTCCCCAGCAAATAAGAGCTTAGGAAAGGGGCACCTGGGTAGCTCATCGGTTAAGCATGTGACTCTTGATTTCGACTGAGGTCATATCTCACCGTTCGAGGGATCGAGCCCTGTGCTGGGCTCTGTGCCGACAGCTGACAGCGTGGGGCCTGCTTGGGATTCTGTCTCTCTGCTTCTGCATTCTCCCTCTCTTAAAATAAATAAACTTTAAAAAAAAAAAGCTCACGAAATTAAAAAGATTGTTACATATACGGACCTAAAGGCTAATTAACAGACTCCAAGAAATGAGAAAATATTTTCAGTCAATTTTATTTCTAGAAAAGATTTAAGTTCTCTGATTTATTTTTATCTCCTTTAATTTTTTTAAAGGTTTTGCTTTGATTTTTAAATCTATGAATGAGGGAAAATGAGGACCTGAAACATCACATGTTGGCTAAATAATCATTGTAACATTGCAAAGAAGTTTAACGATGCAAATCTTTATTATTTGCTATGATAAAGGTTTTGAGGATACAAGTTTTATTTTATATTCTCCTGTTATATTTATAAATAAAAGTAGCAGATCTGGGCTCAAGATGTGACAAAATACACTCTAGAAGCCTTTCTAATTCTTCAGAGAGCCATTAGCTAGAAAAGGCTATTAAAAATTCATCAGAATTCAACATAGTGTTTTCTGGCAGTTTACCCAAGGGGCTGCTGAGTACACTTAGAGAACTCAAGTCTCAAACAACCTAGGATTTGATACAGACCTGATCCTTGTTTTTTTCAGATTCCACAAAATCTGGCAATAAGAGCCAACAAAGTTGCTTCTGAATCTGTTGGAAACCACTAGAGACCAAATGAACCATCAAGAGAGATACAGGCAGTCCTTAAAGAAGGTTTAAAATTCAGTGTGGCATCTTTAGTTGAATATGATGATTATACCCTAAAAGAATTCTTGTCATGATCATGTGACATTCTTATTCACGACTATGATTAATTAATTCTTCAGTGAAGTTCTTGCATTTGCTTTACTTAAGTTACCTAAAGTAATTTTCTAAGTATGTGAGGTTTTTGATATCAGTAAATAGAGGTATAAAATATAATATTTTTGAAAACTGTATGTAAAGGAAAACCCACATCTAATTTATAAACCCAATCCTAAGTGCTTATTATAACTACACACACACACACACACACACACACACACACACACACACACACACCCTTAATGAATATCAGCTGTAGATAACTTCTGAAGGCTGTCATAAGATTGGCAGTGTAACCTATTCTGTATGGTCTTGAATAATTTGGATCATTTGATCTATTAAATACCTTTCAGTACCACTTAAATGGAATAGAACACCTTAGCTGTAATACTATCTCATAGAAAAGAAGTGTTTTTTATTCTGTCTGTATAGGAAATGCAATACTACTTCTGTCTGCTCATTAAAGAAATCTCTTAATAGCATCTTCCTTAAAAGAATAAAGAGCAAAGTCTGTATTTCAGAAATTAGTGTTCTGCTTGTCTTGAAGTATTTACCATCGTCCATGCTTTTCAGCCAGAGATTTTGAAGTATTCTTTTTGTTTTTAAGGAAGTAAAATAATTTATTAGTCTCTTATACGAAGGAACCTTTTGATCCTAATTTGACAGGTTTAATATATGATGAAGGTTAATATTCAGAAACTTAGAAGAACAGTTGGCATTATGCATTATTTCTGTTTAGGCCTAATTCTTTGTGTGATTTATTTACCTAATAGGTTTTATTTGGATATTAATAACCATCAATAAATAAAACTGTTTGAATTTAAATTTCTAAAATTTTATGCATCATGCTAGGTGTTAAACTTGGCCAGCATTTGGATTATATGTGCCTGAATTGTAAGCAGTATCAAGTTTGTTTGTCTAAAGCATAGCATTTTACCACTGTGGTTATATACAGTTCATTTGATTCTACAAAATAAACATCTATTTTAGTTTTGTCTTTGTATGTTGAACAGTTTCTGCTTTAAGGGTTTATGCTCCTGAAATCATCTAGCCTTACCACTATCCCTTTTCAACCTTAATTCCAAGAATGAAATATTTTATCCCTCTCACCCCTGCAACACCAAGGCTTTGAGTGAGTATACTCTGAATGTCGGGGATTGAGAGTGAAATGCTAAGAGAATATGATTCTATAGATAGATGAAGAAGGCCCTGCCCAGTAGGATCATCGACATCAAGCAGACAAGGGAACATGTAATTTTAATTCATTATGACAAACTGGTAGCAAAAATGTGGTATCTAGTACAAGCATTAGCAAAATATAAGGCCCATACAAGCAGGAACTGTTTTTGGCTTAGCTCTATGTATCCAATACCAACAAAGTCTGATATTTATAATGGGGTCAGTAAGTCATTTAAATGAATGACATTAATTCTGCCTTAGAGAGAAGCAAGAAACAAGGAAGTCTTCCCAAATGAGACGAGATCTGGGTTTTGAAAGTCAAACAGGTAGATGAGAGCGTGAATGACAGGCATGGAGGACAGTGTGAGTGAAACTGCATGCCATGTTTTAGCGAACTACAAATGGTTTGAATTGCTGCTTCAGCTTAAAGTGTAAATTGAAGAGCAGCTGGAGAGGGACCTATATTAATGAAGAATTATGTTTCCATGGATTTCTTTGAAAAACAAAGAACATTTTTTAAAAATAATCTGATTAATTTACACGTTCCTGAACACTTTCTAAAATGTGTTTCTGTGTACCTATACCTCAAAAGTCTTTGATATTTTAAAAAACTAATTAAAATGATTGCTGATTAAATATGTTCTTTTTCATTTTTTTCATTTTTTTATTTTTTAAGTAAGCTCCATGCCCACTGCGGGGCCTGAACGCACGACGCTGAGATCAAGAGTCACATGCTGTACTGCCTGAGCCAGCCAGGCGCCCCAGTATTTTCATTTTAATATTTATTATCTCCAGCATTTTAGCTATATGTTGGATTTTTAGTAAATTTGTAATTTATAAATTTTACTTTATTTGTAATTTTGAATGAGTAAAATGATTTTACCTTTTCAGATGATAGAGATTTCTAGTGCTGTATTTGCATTTATTACATGACAATGTTTATTGAAGTGAGACAGCATACATCAAGCCATGTGTTCTCTGGAAGCCCGTTATGTGAATAGATACACATACATCAAGCCATGTGTTCTCTGGAAGCCCGTTATGTGAATAGATACAGTTTGTGGGCATTCTCTCTGTGCTGATGGAGCTACTAGCACACTCCTCAGACTCCAGATTCGACAGTCAAGGGTTTAGTGGAAAGAACTATATGGCCCAGACACCAGGAGGCCCAGGTTCGGTATTTACAGCATTGCTAGTTAACTGCAGGATCATGGGCATCTCCTTTTTCTCATTTGCTAAATAGAGGTGCTGAGTTAAATGACTTCTCAAGTCCCTTTTATTTCTAAAATTCCTCGGTTTTATAAATCTATAGCTATAGTTTATATGATGCTGGAGCGTTGGACAGAAATGTAACCCCAATTATAGTTACATTTTCCAGTACTACATCTTAGTGAAAACAGGGGCTTCTATATTGTCTTTTTCTAAAATATATTTCCATTTGTTAAACTGAGTTCTATGTGTGACATATAATTTTTCTTTATTTTTTCAAGTGCTTTTTAAAAAAGATTTTATTTACTTTTAAGTAATGTCTACACTCAACTTGGGCTTGAACCTACAACCCAGAGATTGCATGCTCTACCAACTGAGCCAGCCAGGCACCCTGAGATATAGTTTTTCTTATTAAACTTTTATAGTAAGTTCCTTTTTCTCACTAAGTTATATTAGAGATTTTGGTAGGATAGATGGAGATAATCTAACAAGTGATTCGAAGTGTGTGTCTAAAACTCAGGAGGCAGGGGTGCCTGGGTGGCTCCGTGGGTTAAGCATCCGACTTCGGCTGAGGTCATGATCTCACTGCTCGTTCTGTGCTGACAGCTCTGGGAGCCTGCTTCAGATTCTGTCTCCGTCTCTCTGCGCCTCCCTTGCTTGTGCTTGCTCTCGTGTGCACTCTCTCCCTCTCTCTCTCTAAAGTATAAAATAAAATATTTAAAAAAAATTAAAACTCAGGAGAGAAGTCAGAACTAGGGGTAGATTTGAAGTTGTCTGCATTGGTTGTAGTTTAAAATGTGGAGATAAAGATTACTTGGGGGAAAGAACAGAAGAAAAGAGCAGACAGAAAAGGCTAGAATCCACAGTTAAGAGGTGGAGGAAGCTAAGGAACTCCACAAGAAAATGGAAAAGGAGCAAAGAAATAAGAGAAGTAGGACAGGTTGTGTCACTGGTCAGAAAAGAGAATTAAAAAATGAAAAGACTTGGGGCACCTGGGTAGCTCGGTCGGTTAAACATCTAACCCTTGATTTCAGCTCAGGTCATGATCTCACAGTTGTGAGATCAAGCCCCATGTCGGGCTCTAAACTGACAGCACAGAGCCTGCTTGGGATACTGTCTCTTTCTCCTCTCTCTCTGCCCCTTCCCCATGCCACCCGCGCCCCATGCTCTCTCTCAAAATAAATAAACTTAAAAAAAAAATGAAAAGACTGGACTGAGAGTCCCTCAAGAAAAGCCCACTATGTGGTGTTAGGATTCACTGATAAATGAAGATAAGTTGGTTATGAAGCTAAAGGCTATCTGACAAGACAATTTAAGCCAAATGGGTGCATGCAATTCAATCAATAAAAATAAAATTTTGTAAGCAGAATCAGACCTGAACAAACTGATGGCTACCAGAGGGAAGGGGGCTCTGGGGATGGGCTAAATGGGTGAAGGGGAATGGGAGATACAGACTTCTGGTTGTGGAATGAATAATCACGGGATTATTAACAGAATAGTCCATGATATCGTGTTAGTATTGCATGATGACAGACAGTAACTACATTTGTGGTGAGCATAGCATAAGGTAGAGAGAAGTCGAGTCACTGTTGTTGACCTAAAACTGTTGTAACGTTATGTGTCACCTATACTCAAATAAATAAATAAATAAAACTTTTTATCAAATTCCATCTTAAAAACAGAAAGATGGTTTAATGTTGTTATGTGCTGAAGGGAAGTAAGTTTACAAGGTCCATTAGCTACACACATTAGAGTGTGATGGCATGGCAAATAGTAAGCCCAGAGCTGAGAAACACAAATTCTGGGGTTCTAAGTCCAAACGTTATCCGTTATTTTAACTGCACAACCATTCAGTCATCTAACAGGGTGAAGAGATTTATAAACAGATTAATCACAATCAGATTGGTAATTGCTATACTGAATATGACCGGAAATGTTTGGGCAAGGGATTTAAGGCTTTTGCGGCTTAGTTTCTTCACCTATAAAATAATAATAAATTGCTTTAAACCTCATACTTGATGTAGCATTCCCCCCACAGTTCTGAATTGTGATTGCCTCTAAAATATTTTTCCTTAAAAAGTATTTTAAATTCATATGTACGGATATATACATATCTATGTATTTTTAACACACATTCCAGAAATTGATAATATAGTACACTGTGTATAAAAATGTACCCCTACACTAAGGCTGTCATACCCTGTTCGATAATGAGGTGTAATAGGACAGATCATACTACATGCTCTTGGCCAGCGAGTATTGTGCACTTTTCTCCCAAGAGGGCTGTGCCCTTTGGAGAGTTGACTATATTTTAAAACCTATATTGTTTGTTTCCTGGAACTGATTTTTCTGCCATTTGTTAAAAGGAATAGTTGTGACCCATAGTGAGTGACAAAGGATGCACGTAAAGGCTAGCATGCTGGTAATTAAAATGTAAATTTTACAGAGGCCAGTGGCCTGATGGGCCTCCAACCAAATGGTTGAGGAAAATGAAGGTAAAGATGATTAGGCATTTATGAATGAGTGACTACCAAGTTATCTTCATAAAGCAGAGACAGTCACAGATTGTCAAAAGTGCCCATTTTGTATCCTTTGGTATAGGGTGATTTTGTGTTCAACAAACATTTATCAAGTTTGTATTCTGTGCCCTGCACAGTGCTAGGTGCTAGTGTTACACTGGTGAATAAGAGAAATCCTTCTTGGATTTTATCATTTAGGAGGAAAGGTAGAGTTAAAACAAGGGCCAGAGACCCATGGGAGGTCAATTTTGCCCAAGCAGTATGTTGAGTAAATGTTCTGGTTCTGGATGAAAACCATAGCCTCTCCCTCCTTCTCTGCATTCCCATGTCTCAGGGTAACTGTGGTTTAAAGAAAAAAATATATTGAAATCTGCAGTTAGGTATCTGAACCTCCAGGAGCATGTTAATAAGCATGTATGGTATTGTGGCTGGGGAGAGATTGAGAACGAACTTCTGGGTCATCACATTTAAATCTGTACTTGGAATTCAGACCATGTGCTTGAGTATAAACCTACATTTTAATTACTTTGCTTTTTGTTTATAGGTCCAGGGGCAAGTTCATCCTACCCTTGAGTCTAGTGATGATGCTCTTCAGTATGTTGAAGAATTAATTTTGCAGTTATTAAATATGCTATGCCAAGCTCAGCCCCGAAGTGCTTCAGATGTAGAGGTATGATAAATTTTGCCTTGTATTTGCTTTATACACACACACACACACACACACACACTGTGTACTTGTTGCAGTGTCAGTGAAAGTGTTCTGAAATGAACTTTTGTTGGCCTCAAAACACTGCCTTTATTTTGTTTTAAGTTTATTTATTTTGAGAGAGACAGAGACAGCGTGAGAAGGGGAGGGACAGAGAGAAAGGGCAAGAGGGAGAGAATCCCAAGCAGGCTCCTCATTGCCAGGGCCCGATGCGGGGCTCGAACTCATGAGCCTGTGAGATCATGACCTGAGCTGAAACCAAGAGTCGGATGCTTAACCAACTGAGCCACCCAGGCACCCCTAAACACTACTCCTTGATACTAGAATTTTACACACACACACACACACACACAGTTTTAAGAGTGGAATATGTTCAAATGTTTCTTTTGTTTTTAAAGCCCACTGTCATTTAAAAACATTTTGGGGCGCCTGGGTGGCTCAGTCGGTTAAGCGTCCGACTTCAGCTCAGGTCATGATCTCACAGTCTGTGAGTTCGAGCCCTGTGTCAGGCTCTGTGCTGACAGCTCAGAGCCTGGAGCCTGCTTTGGATTCTGTGTCTCCCTCTCTCACTGCCCCTCCCCCGCTCATGCTGTGTCTCTCTCTGTCTCAAAAATAAATAAAAACATTTAGTTATTAATCTGTTGGTCTTCAGTTGTTACACGTATTTTAGATAGTAAGTGAACTCCTTCCCACCAATTGGAAGGGAAAGAAACATGTAAAAACCTAGGAAGTTCTGCAGTCTACTACAGCAGTGACCTGGCCCCTGTCTTTTTTAGGGCTTAAAGTTTGGTGGAGATACAGGAATAATGGCAATAACAGGATGTGATCCACTGTGCATAAAAGTTTTGAGGGACACCATAAAAGGGACAAACTAATAACACAGGCCTTGGGGCTTAGGGATTAGCTTCCCAGAAGAGGCATCTGAAGAAGTCAAAAGTCTGAGAAGAAAAGAAAGAAGGTTTGAAGTTCTAACTGTAAAAAATGGGAGATAGAGCTGGAAATATAAAAGTTGTCTAACAACGATTAAGAACATTTGACTTTAATGACCTTGAATGTATACTAGTACAAATCTTTGAGTTTCTCTGACATTTCTTTTGCAGTACTCAAATGTGGGCACAAGAAAGATAGTTGGGTTGAATGGAATTTCACCATAGACATACAGTAGAATAGTAGGACAAGGAAGTGGTGGAAATTGGTAATAACAGGGCTTTACAACCTTTCAAGACACAACACACATAGAATGTAACAAAGATTTTATCTCAAACGGTGGCTGGGTAGGAGGTATATCTATCTACCCCAGGCCCTACCCTGTCCCCCAGGGGATGAGGGATTGATAATATAGGCATATCTAATGAGAAACTTCTGAAAAGAGCATCAGAGAACCTAAACTGGATAGGAGAAAAAGTGACATATAATAATGGCTGATATTTAAGTGCTTGCTGTAATATTGTGTACTGTTCTAAACAGTTCCGTGCTTTATATTTTATTTAAAGTTTTTTAATAACCCCATGAAGATTGTGCTGTTTTCTTCTCTTACTAGAATGTAAGCTCCAAGGTTATTTTTCTTGTTTACTGCCAAATTCCTAGCATCTAGAACAATGTCTGGCACTGAGAACGCACTCAGGAAATAACATGTTGAATGAATAAATGTGGAAACTGAAGCACAGAGAGGTTAGATAAATTGCCCTTACCCAAGGTCACAGCTAATAAGTAGCGAAGTCAAGACTGTAGCCCAGAAAGTCTAAGCTTTTTGGCTGTACATTACAACTCAAGTATCCTGCCAGGAGAGGACAAGTAGATTGGAAAAACATGGAGGGAATTAGGGTATTGGATTTCCCAATAAGGTTAAGAACTGATAACACTAGAATACCTGAGTGAGAGAATTAAAAGAATAGATTGGGATCAGAGACAAAGTTGTTGGAATTTAAGATTTCCTCAGTAACACAGTTACAAAGCGGGATGTGGCCATGTGATGGTGGCTGGGGTAGAAAGTCTCCAAGATGAGGTATTCAAAGAATTAAGAGGCCAGGGTATTTCATGTGTCCTTAAGGTAGACAGTAAGGTCACACAGGATCATGACAAGATTTTACATGATCCAGAAACAGCTTGGGGAATGGAAAAGATGCTAAATTTACCTTCATGCAGGTTTTGGGACAAGGGCGGTTTTTGCTCTCGAAGTCTTCAGGGGAGTTCCAGATTTCAGCGGAGGCAAAGAGATATTTGAAAACATTGAACTACAGAGGTTGTAGATGTAGAAAAGATTGTATACAATGGAATAGTAATTCACTTTGATTTCTTAAGTAATTTAAAGAAGGTTTCATACATTTTTATCCGATTTTTCCATTGAATTATAAGGTCAACTGTCTTTTATTCATGATTTCCTTTAGGCACTTAATTACATTGGTCTTCAGAGTAGATCTTGAATAGAACTCGTTGCCTGACTCTTCTCATGAATAATTCCAGTTGCTCTTTTGGATCTTAGTTAGGTTCTCCCACAGTGTTTATAAAATACAGCATTCAGCCTTGTGCCTAGTGTGTTAGAGTAGGGTTATGGAACTCATCTTGCTTATTATCATTCTGATGTTAGAGGGCGTTCTAGGAATTTGCTAGTTTGATAACATTGCAAACTCAAATTCAGTTCTTTCTTGATATCTCATACTATACTGTGTTTATTTAATGTCCTTATTTTTATTAATACAGAAACTAATATATAATTTTTCCAGTATTGAAGGAGATCTCCATGAATTCTTGAAAATTACTGCGTCAGTTTTTGACTTGCACAGGTTTGATCAAAATGTAGGCCCTCAAGACTCTAAATATTAATAAAGGATATTTCTTAGCTTCTTAATAGAAAACTTCTGAGATATTGAAGATATATAATTATCCAGTGCCCTGTCATGTTATTTTTAAGCAGTAAATCTGAGCCCTTAAAGTGGATGTAGCCATGTGATATACCAATGAGCTGGCTTTGGAATTGGGAAAGGTTGGGAAGAATGTATGAGTGAAATAGAAATAGCCATCAGTTGGGTAATGGGCTTTGTAATTTCAGAGTACTGTTATATACATAGTTATGTCTTTACAGCAACCCTATGGAGTAGTTATTACTCTGCTTATTTTATAGATTACACACCCCTCAGAATGGTAGAACAGATTTAATTTTTTTCTTTTTTTTTTAAATAAAATGCAGGGCTTGAATTCCCAACCCTGAGTTCAAGACCTGAGCAGACACTTAGCGGACTGAGCCACCCAGGTGCCCCTAGAACAGATTTTTAAAAAGGTGGAAACCTGGAATCTAATCATGGTCAAATACCCTTCTTCCTGTACCATTCCTGGAAACGTATTTAGACAAAAATATAGATATATAGAGATTTTAAATGAATATAATGGTGTGTTAGATTCTTTTATCAGAAAACAATTTTTCACTTTCTTCGTTCATAAGGATTTTATATTTCTTTAATACATTTATTTTATTTCCTTAATACATTTACAGAGCCTTTTTTTTTTTAAGTCATAAGGGTCATGAATTTTATAAGCCCTTCAAATAAATTTTGAGGTAAGAGATAATTCATCAAAGTTTTTTTTTAAAATTTGAGGCCCATATTAAAAACCGTACTTAAAAAAAAAGACCTTCGTTTGGCTTTGTGCAGATAGCTCAGAGCCTGGAATCTCCTTCGGATTCTGTGTCTCCCTCTCTCTGCCCCTCCCCTGCTCATGCTCTGTGTCTGTCTGTCTGTCTGTCTGTCTCTCTCTCTCTCAAGAATAAATAAACATTTAAAAAAATAGATCAGTCTGAATTAATGCAATATGTAAAATTTCTGTCTTTCTAAAGAATACGTTTTGAATAAAGTATAAACATAATTCAAAGTAGAGTAGCAATTCTTCCTTAATACTTGGCCCCAAGGGGATTTATTTTAATGAAAAACTAAAAGTGGGTTTTAGTTGCCCTATAGTTTTAGGAATATAGATACTTTGAAAGTGCTTGAAAACTGATGGACTATATATGTATCTATACTATGTTAATTGAATATTATGTTATTTAATCTTGCTTATGTTAATTGAAAAGTTTTGAGAAATTGTACTAAAGATTGTGAACTATCAGAGTCCAAATGAAAGGGATTTCGTTTTACTGACGTAGCCAAAATTCAACAATCCATGCCACCAGTATTTGAGTATTGCTATCTGTCAGGCAGTGTTCCCGATGAATAAAGAAGCATTTATATGAGTGCTCTGGGAATGTAGAGGAGGGATATGTATTGTTTCTGTCTTTTCACAATAATTTTTCATGTTAAAAGATAGTGTATAAAAATTGCTCCAATCCAGTTCATTCTCCCTCATTTTCTGTATTTAATCTTTATAAAAAAAAAATAGAAGAAAAAACTAATAGTATTTTTTTCTGTTCTATGTCCCTGGTAAAGTATATTCTTTGTTAAATTTATTATTTTTCTTTATTTAATTTCTTAAGTCTTGTCTTTCCATAATTATACCTGTTCTTTCTCTGGGAAGGGATTGCTATTCTATTTTCTTTTTCTTCCACCTCAACCCCTGCCTCCATTTTGCCTATGTAATTCTACCAGTGACTTTTTTTCCAAAGACCTATGTGAAATATGTTTAAGAATTGTCATATTGAGTTCAACGTCTTTTCTCTTATACTTTCACTACCATACACCAGTGCTTTTTAGACTCTAGGTCAGGACCCATTAGTAAGTCATAAAATCACGTTATGCATTGCCCAACTAACTTTTTTTTGATGCATAGAAAATATCAGTGTAATATCAGCGTGTAATAAGGGCAGGTTTTGTTTTATGAACTTTGTTTAGTATGTGTATGATGTGTAAGGATGCAATGAGATGTATTAAGAATTTATTATTTCTTACTGTGAGTTGAGGTTAGAAGGAAGGAAGAAAGGGAGGGAGGGAGGGAGGGAAAGAGGTGAGGGGAAAGAAAATAGCAGCACAGGGCCATACCATTATAAGATTTGTACCATGGTTAACCACAGGTTAAACCCATCACTGAAATTTTTAATTGGAAGCCATAGTTAAGTTAGTCCTAAATCTCTTTAATTGTCATTTTTGGATTAGCAAATCTAGTATTGACTGGGAGAAAGGAAAAGAATTTTAGCTTTTGATGTTGCTTTCCACCTTCTCCTCCTTTTCTTTTCTCCTTTTTTACCTTCCAAACTCCCCCAATATTTTGGACCTTTGTATTATCTGTATAGTGTCCTGGCAAATAGCTTTTTAACGAGGCATTTCAATAAATTTGTAAACTCCATTTATAACTACAATAATTTCTTTCAACATACCTCCAGTTCCATTAATTAGAATTGAAACGATCACTTCTTAACTTTGGCAGCTGACTTCAAGCCTCAAACCTAGATGAAGAGAAAATTTACTTAGCTTGAATGGGCTAAACTATTCTCACTTTATAAATTTGTTCTTAAGATGTCCTAAAATCAACATGTTTTCCCTCCAAAGTGTCATGTGACAGTCTCTTTTTTTATTTTTCATTTTAATAGCAACTGACAAAACTTTTTATTTAGGTTTATAATCAGGAGTGACATTTAATTTTATCTAATAGTTTTTACAAACTAGTTATCTACATGGTTTTAAATTATGTTAATAGCGACCTCTACTGGTTTTCACTGTGGTATCCTGAAAGTCACTTTTGCTTGAAGTGAACTACATTAGTTTATTAAAGTAGGAAAATTCAGCTTTTACATTAACATGAGTTTCTTCACTTTCAATGGAAATGCTAACCAAGTAAGTGCTAGAAATTAAAGAGAAGTATTTTGTAAAAATTAATGATTTATAGAGGGTTCAAACTCTAATGATGAACTACGGTGTATAAAAATTGCTGTTACCAATGTAAACCCTTGTTTTCCATGATCTGTAAATAGTTTTGAAGTCAAGTACTTTTGCATGATGAATAAAGAAAAAATTTCTTAGAGGTTTCAAGTGCAAAATGCTACTTGAGGTTGTAATTGGTATTATTAAAAGGTCAAATGAATGAAAATTAGATTTAGATACTTGCTTCTTGAGCTTAGGTCTTGTTGAGATTTTATATAAGCAATGTTTATTCTAATCATTCTTGTCATTAGCTTTATCACAGCTAAGTTGAAATCCTGAATGTGATATTCTCCCCTAGATAATACAAAGAATGTTTAATCTCTTAATTGTCTAATTAAGAAACTAATCCATTGACAGTAGAGTTTTCTCTTAAGTATGGTTGTAGTATAAATTATAGCACATGTGAAAAGCCTGCTTTTGGTACTCTTTGATTTTTAAAGTAAATTATAAGTGAAGAGCACTATTTAATATATTTGTTGCTTAGTTGTTATTTTCCTATTTTCCAAGGAACGTGTTCAAAAAAGTTTCCCTCATCCAATTGATAAGTGGGCAATAGCTGATGCCCAATCGGCTATTGAAAAGAGGAAGCGAAGAAACCCTTTATCTCTCCCAGTAGAAAAAATTCATCCTTTATTAAAGGTAAAGCTGAAATACTACCTTCTTGCCTTTTAAAAGCAAAATAAAACCCATCATTTTCAAACACTCAGCATATATTTTATGGATAATAGTCGATTGAAGAGTAAAATTCTCTCATTTTAATTTTTCCAGAAATTCATGTCACGGGGAGGGATGATATGACAATAGGGAAATATAAGTTGGGCAACATGATTTAAAGTAATTTCATACTGACAAAAATATGCAAATTGAAGGGACTAAGAAAAGTTATAATTGTGGATTTCGTTCAGCTCTGGTGTTACTAGTACCTCAAAGAGAATTTATAAAACTCCTTTCTTATTGGTTAGACCTAAGTGTCCCTACACATCCTTCAAATCTTAATCCTTCATGTTGTTAGATGTGTAGGGACCTCTGTGAGTCTGCCACAGGGCTATGTGTAATTTCTGAGCAAAAATTGTCTAAAGATTACCTAAACTACCCAGTCCCACTTCTCATTTAAATCAGTCAGCTGAATCTCTCCAGAGCTAGTAGAAAGAATAATTGTTGGAAATGCTAATAATCCTGTTTCTATTTATTTAATAAGATTAACAAACTATAGATTAACTCTCACGTCAAAAATATAGGTATTATAGTAATTAAAACCTTAATACTTATGATACCAATCATTTTTATGTACTATAATACAAGCAAAATGTTAATGCTTTTGCGTACATTACCTCTAAACTTTATTACTCAACAAAGTTATTATTGTCATCCCCAGTTTGTAGATGAGGTGACTGAGGCAAAAATGGATTAAGTAACTTTTAGTCCATGTTCACAGGGCTCCAAGTGATGGTGTTAGGGAATTCAGGTCTGTTTGATCTCGTCCAAGACTTAAGATTTAAGACTAAACACTTGGATTATGTTTAAGACTGTCAAAGGTTATGTTTTGTACTCGGGTTGTTGGAATAGAAATATCTGTCTGTATTTTACTGGTCTGAGGAAATAAGTGCAAGCTATAGAGAATTACTAAACTACTAGTAACTACATAATTCTGTATAATTCTCTTTTCCTAATTTTTACTAGCCATACATTGAATTTTATTCTGAGAGAATTAACACATTGAGGTATGTGCCTGCTGTGTCAGTAATGATCCTGAACTTTGAATTTTATGATCTAATTGCAGATACCATTTCAGTTTATTAATAAATCTTTATCACTATAACCATTTCATAGTTTTTACATATCTTTAAAGGTAAATGCCACCTGCCGCCAACTTATAAGTAAACTTCGTGTTTCAAAGGTTTTTTTTTAAATCGGATTGTTTAGAAAATAGAATTTGTTTCCCTGTAGCAACTGGTCAGCCCCACAAAAGCCCATACCTTCTTTGAAGTCTAATAATACTATTTAACATGTTCTTAGTAACCACTGTTGTTCAGTAGAACATAGCATAAATTTTTTCTCATTGAAACAGTACAAATACCAGAAATGCGCCACCAGGGTTTTGGGATCCCAGATTCCTTTGGAATGAAGAACAGAGGTATAAGGCTAGTGTACATATTCCCAGATATCAATAATACATTAACTTTTGTTCTGAATAAAGAAAAAACCTCTTTTGTCATAGTTAATTCCAGGTATTCTGAATTAGGTAAAGTGAGCATTTCTCCTGTCCCCCAAACTGGGGCTTCCCTTCTTAAGTTAAGGATGATCTATTTAGTAATCTGTACTTATTAAGTATTTTACATGATCGTAGGTAATTTTGCTCTAACTACATTTCCAAATAGCAATATGTATATTATTCATAGATGAACCACTTACAATGAAATGTTGTTGATAATCACAGGCCTCAGTAAAAGTTAAGCTAAATTGTATACATGTTTTTTTTTTTTTTATTTTTAATCAGTGTGTCAAATTTATAGTATCTGATTTTTAAACATGTTTTTCTTTTAATTTTTCAGGAGGTCCTAGGTTATAAAATTGACCACCAGGTTTCTGTTTACATAGTAGCAGTATTAGAATACATTTCTGCAGACATTTTAAAGCTGGTGGGGAATTATGTACGAAATATACGGCATTATGAAATTACAAAACAAGATATTAAAGTGGCAATGTGTGCTGATAAGGTAGGATACTGATCTTCTGTATGTCTTGTTCTTAAGTTTTTATTCCTGATTTATTGGATGCTAACATACTATTCAGATAATAAAATTATATATTATGTGTTAGGGTATATTTCCAGTAGTCTAATAGCAACTACACAAGATATCACTTTATGGAAATAGAGTATTATATATATAGTATTAAACCATGTTTATTTTTAAAAATGTTTTATTTATTTATTTTGAGAGAGAGAGAGAGAGAGTGAGTGAACCTGTGAGTGGGGGAGGGGTAGAGAAAGAGAATCTCAAGCAGGCTCTGCACTGTCATCATAGAGCCTGACCTGGGGCTCGATCTCACAGACCATGAGATCATGACTTGAACCGAAATCAAGAGTCAGATGTTTAATTGACTGAGCCACCCAGCTGCCTGTAAACTGTGTTTAAAAATGTCATGCAGTTTTTCTTTTATGTGTTCCTGCAAGTAGAGTAAATGATAGTAATAATCTCTTATTAGTGAAATTCTTTATTTAGATTGGAATACTTAGAAGATGATGAACTTTGAAAACAAATTTTGAAAATGTAAAAATACTAAACTCTTGAGGGCTTTATTTCAACACCTAACTCTCTTTAGATACTACTTCTGTGGTTTTATTATAAAAATATTAAGAACAAACATTGGGGCACCTGGGTAGCTCAGTCGATTAGGTGTCTGACTCTCGATCTTGGGGTCATGAGTGCAAGTCCTGCATTGGGCTCCACGATGTGTGTGGAGCCTACTAAAAATAAAAAGAGCAAACATTATTGAAGTTAAGCATATATGTAATTTATTTCCTTTCGTCTTTGTGGTACCCCTGTAAGGTAGGTACTCTTTATAAAAGGGAAACTGAAGTTTAGAGAGATACAGAAATTGACCCAGAACTTACTAAGAAGCTTCAAAACCTGGACTCAAACTCTAGATCTCATTCTAAAGCTCTTAGTTATTACTCTAGATTGCCTCAATATTTTTATTTTATGAAAATGACTTTTCAGAAAAGAAAATATTTTTGGATGAGCATTTCGTTTCATTTTTTCCTCACTATACTCTTATTGATTTGGACTATTCTCTCTGATTACTGAATCCACTTAATTGTGTTCTAGTGTTTATTTTTTCTTTTAGAATGTGAGCATATAGAGTAAAAATCACCTGATCTGAGGAAGGGTCTCAAATGTATTGACATTTTTAAATGAATAACTATTTGGTTTGTAAAATATTTTTCAATGAATATAAAATATTTGTTAGCTTTTAAATCAGATAAGTAAAATATTTTTTAGTGCATACTATGAGCTTACACAGAGAGGAGATGCAAAAGAAGTATAAAACAAGGCTGCAGAGTTGATGAAGGGAAATTTACATTTGTGAAACAACACAGAGTAATACAAGATAAAATATTTCATCATGTTGTAGAGATAATGATGTCAAAATTTATAGAAGGGGAAAGGTGAGATTTAGTAAGAGAATAATAATAGGCTTCTTGGAAGAAGCAGGACTAGTTTTGATCAGTTTCCAACAAACGTAGTCAAGGAGGCCAATTAGCAGACTGTGAATTATTCAGATACAGGGCAGTGAGGCCCTGGAATGAGGTGGTGATGACAAGGGTATGAAACAGAGGAAACTAAGGGAAGTCTAAGACAAAGTTTGGGAACAAATTTGAACTAATAGGTTAACAAGAAAGACAGACAGGTAGCAGTATTAACAGAGAGCTTGGAGGAGGCAGTTTGTGATATTAGATGTAGAATTCTGTTTGTAGAGAAAATATGCAGGAAGCAGTGGCAATATAGCCAAGAAGAGATTATTGTGTTTCTGCTTTTTATCACTTATGAACTGTATTCAAAGAGCAACTTAGGGTGCTTATCTTTAACTACAGATTCATATTTCACTGTACTTTTTTTATATCTCTGACTATGTAGGTATTGATGGATATGTTTCATCAAGATGTAGAAGATATAAATATATTATCTTTAACCGATGAAGAGCCTTCCACCTCAGGAGAGCAAACTTACTATGATTTGGTAAAAGCATTTATGGCAGAAATTCGACAGTACATAAGGGAACTAAATTTAATTATAAAAGTTTTTAGAGAGCCCTTTGTCTCCAATTCAAAATTATTTTCAGCTAATGTAAGTATTGTTGTATACACATATATCATTGTACGTGTTAATTTTACATGATCCCTTAAATTTGAATTTGTGTAGTTTATGATTGCTAATTTGTCATAACTTTTTAAGCTGTGTGATTTAATTCATAGTGACTATGATCTCAGAGTTGCTACAACAGTTTCAATAAATTCAACATCAAAAATTAAAAGACCAAATCTAAACTAGACTGAACTATAAGTGCAAGTGAATTCAGTTTTCCATGTACTCCAAGGAATAAAGCCTCTTGTTAAAGTGGAAGATTTTTTTTGTTTATTTTGACTCATTTGAGTCATTCAACTAATACTTCATCAGTACTGCCTGTATATACTGTTAGGCACCATACAGTACTTGGCAGTGAGGATTCAGAGATGAGTAGGAAACAATTCCTTACCTCAAAGTGATTCTAGTCAAGATGGAAATGTAAACTTGATGTTAAATTGCAACACAGTACGGTAATTACCATAATAGAAGTGCGATGACAATATTTTGGGGAGCAAAGAGAGGGAGCCAATAACATTGAAAATTAGAGAAGGGATTACTGATCTTACAATAGCAATCAAACCAACCTAACTGAATCCTGGGGAAATGCTGAATGCTGAGAACAGTTGAGATTGTCTACGGGGGCTGCATTCGTAGATTGTCTAAGGTAGAACTCTAGGCATGGGTGACTGATAGAAAAGCAGTGCTCACTACAGTAGCTGGCACTGGGGCTCAAGTTATGGCAATGAGTGAACGTTAAAAGTTAACAGGAGTGGTTTATGAGTTGCACAAACCTTTAAGTATAGTAAAAAAGACATTGAATTGTTGACTTTAAATGGATAAATTACATGGTATGTAAATTTTACCTTAATAAAGTTGTTTTGAAAAATAAAGGAGTAAAGAATAGGTAAAGATTTCTTAGGACACAAAAATCAAGAACCATAAAGTAAAAAATTAATGAATTGGATTTCATTAAAATGAAAAACTTTTGTTCTTCTAAAGACACTGTCTCAAATAAAAATGTAAGCCACGGATTGGTAGAACCTATTTGAAATACATATATCTAATAAAAGACTTGAACCCATAATATATAAAGGACTTAGACAATTCAATAATTAGAATAACAGCCTGACAATTTTAAGTGGGCAGGAAATTTACACACTTTATAAGAGAAGCTATTCCAGTGACCAAAAAGCACATTGAAAGATGCTCAACATCCGTAGCCCTCAGGGAAATGCAAGTTAAGACCACAATGAGATACTACTACAAACTCATTAGAACGGCTGTAATTAAAAAATGACATTACCAAATGTCGAAAAGAGTGTGAAGCAACTGCTTGTGGGAATGTAAAATTCCCTCGTTGCTTGTAAGAATGTAATCTGGTACAAATACTTAGGAAAAGAGGTTGGCCGTTGGTGTAACATTGCACATAAACTAGCCATACTGCCTGCAATTCCACTCCTAGGTTTTTACCCAGAAGAAATGAAAACATGTCCACACAAAACTTGTTTGTGAATGTTCATAGCAGCTTTATCTGTAATGGCCCCAAACTGGAAACAACCCAAATATCCATCAACAGGTAAATGGATATACAAATTGTGGTATGTCCATACGTATGGAATACTACTCAGAATTAAAAGGAATGAAGTAGTTATATAAGCAACATGGATGCATCTCAAAAACGTAACCTAAGAAACTAAACAAATATGATTATGTATGATTCCATTTGTTTAATATTGTAGAATTCTAATCTGTAGTGACAGAAGGCAGATTGCTGGTTTCCTGGGGGCAATAGTGGTGATTAATGGGGATTGAACATAAGGAAACTTCTCAAGGTAATAAAAGTGTTTTATATCTTGACAGTGGTGACAGTTATAAGAGTAAATAACATCATAAAATCTCATCTAAAAGTACATCAACATAGGTATATCTTATTGCATATGAATCCTACTTCAAAGTTGATTTGACAAAAAAATATAGTCAATAATAAAGATAATCAAAAAAAGTAACTGAACAAATGCAAATGAGTATTTGTTTTTCAATTACCTAGACATTTTTCTAAAAGTTAAGATTGACAATCTTGTATGTAAGGGTTGTATGTAAGGGTTTGACCAAACTGTTACTCCCATACACTACTTATGGGAGGGTAAACCAGTGGACTTTTTTAAAGAAAATATCCATTGACATTTCAAGTGTGTAACCCCATGACAGAAGCCCATCCAGGAATCTGACCTACAGAACATCGTAAGTCACCAAGTGTTGAATTGAGCATTCTTGTATCATGTCTACTTGTAACAAAAATGAGATAACAAAGGAATAGAATGAAGACATGAAGTAAAAGGGGACTGTCTGGACTCATGGGGGTTTTTTCTGTCACTACTGGTAGAACAAGAGCTGGGCATCCCATGAGAAAGCCCAGGTAAGAGAAGCGCTGAGGCAGTTAGGTTTGTTGTAAGCACTTCTGCTCCATACCAAAGTAGGGTGGCTGTGTTGAAGGAAAGCACTGTATGACTGAATGGCTACCTGAACTAGCCATTTTCTTCATGAAACACTACTTTTACCTGAAAGAACAGCTGACAGGTCTGTAGTTATTTAGACTTGTGTGTTTGGCAGACATTTCTCAAAAATGAATGAAATGGAATAAAACGAACAAACCTGTCACTTCAAGGAGAGTGGCAATATTTGTTGACAGTGATAAAATTTGAGCTTCCAAATGAAATAAAATTTTGGAAAATTTGTATCTACTCCCAAGATCAGTGGTGATACTAATAGGTTTGGTCTTTTAATATTCTATAGTTAAATGTGTTAACATTTGGAAAATCTGCAAAATTCAATGGACCACTGTTTTCCAAGTGACCAAATTCATAATGCTACAAAAACACACATAGGTAAAGAATCCTTTCAAAATTTAATATAGTCCAATGGATTTTGATGTAACAGTACCAAATTGATGTGGTTTCAGATTCCACTTGCAACTAACCTTTAAGAAACTATCATTTGTTGATTTGGGGCATACTAGCATGAAAGGGTGTTCACTCCATTTATATGAAACGTCCAGAATAGGCAAATCCAGGGAGATAGAAAGTAGATTAGGGGTGGCCACCCCCTGGGCAGAAAAGAAGAATGGAGGATGCTGCTAATGGACATAGATAGACCTTCTCTTTGAGGTGACAAAGATATTCTGGAATTTTATACTGCCGATAATTGAACAGCTCTGAATATGTGAAAACCATCGAATAGTGCAATTTAAAAGGGTGAATTTTATGGTTTGTGACTTACATCTCAATAAAGAAACTGTACTGAATAAGGAAAGGGTATCTACAATTATTTGAATAGACAATTAAAATATTCCTCCCTTTTCCAACTACCTATCTGTGTAAAGCTAGATTTTCTTTGTATGCTTTAACCAAAACAATGTCTCACAACAGATTAAATACATATGTATGAAAATCGAGCTACCTTCTATTAAGTCTATTAGAGATTTGCAAAAATGTAAAAAAGTGCTAGTCTTCTCACTGTTTTAAGGAAATAACAGTTTTCAAAAAATATATGTGCTATATATTGAGAACCACTGACCTTAAAGAAATATATTTGCAAATTGTACACCTTTGCACAAAGAATTCTTAAGCTGTCTTTTGCTTAACGTTTCTAAGTTGTTAAAATTTCTCACTGTATTTGTCATGTTAAATTTTATGATTATAAAATGACTTATTGGCTCAAAATTTGTTTTTTATTCTATAGCCTAACTGAATTAATATGTTTTTCCTCCCGACAGGACGTAGAAAATATATTTAGTCGTATAGTAGATATACATGAACTTAGTGTAAAGTTACTGGGCCATATAGAAGATACTGTGGAAATGACTGATGAAGGTAGTCCCCATCCCTTAGTAGGAAGCTGCTTTGAAGACTTAGCAGAGGTAAGTACTTTAATTATACACCCAAAAAAGTCCATATAAAAGCCCTACATTGCATTAAAATTGGAGTCTTAATTCATGTTTCCAGCTAAAATCATAGATATTAACTGATGACCACTCAGCTATATTGCCTGTTCCTCATAGGGTCATTGTCAACATTTGTTTCTATTGTCTTATGAAACCCACAAAAAAGTAGTCTCTTATCCATTATGAAAAAGGAGATCCCACCAAGGAGAGGCATTTACAGCTGACACTCAATCATCTGTCTTATATAGCAAAGCTAAGAAAAGTCCATGAATGCCCTGTCAATGAAGAAGCCATGGAACTTGGATCTGAGGTTAGACTACTTGTGTTCTGGTCTAAATTCTGCTACTTACGAGTTGTATGTGACTGTGGGCAATTTATCTCAAATCTTTAAACCTCCATTTATATATATATATATATATATATATATATATATATATATATATATATATATATATATAAAATAGAGATAATAATAGGGTTCAGGATTTTTGAAAAAATTAAAATAACCTACCTAAAATATTTAGCTAACCACCTTCACACAGTAAGCTATTCAATATATGATAACTATACGTTATAATTTGGAATAGGAGGAGTGAAGTGAATAGGAAAATCAGGTCTAGGACCTAGATGATTCAAATGCTGTGGGGGTGGAAAGATAGTGACCCTCTCCTTGGGTATTCAAATGCTACAGTATATGAGTTAGTCCTAATAAGTTCGCATTGGTAGTCATTCTGAAGTTTTTAGCTCTTCCTTTGTTCTTACTCTAAAATCCACAAACACAGGGTTGAGTTTGTAAAATAAAAAATTTAAGATTTTCAGGCAGAATAGCTTAAGCTTCACTGACAGCCCCTCCACTCTTGCTTCAAACACATAGAAGTCATAGAGTATATTTTTTTTAAAAAAAAGGAATATATATACGGGGTGCCCAGGTGCCTCAGTCAGTTTAGTATCTGACTCTTGGTTTCAGCTCAGGTCATGATCCCAGGATCATTGGATCAAGCCTCGTGTGGGCTCCTCACTGAGTGTGTGGATCCTGCTTGAGATTCTCTCTCCCCCTCCCTCCCCCTCTGCTCCTCTTCCCCACTGTGTGCTCTCTCTCTCTCAAAAATAAATAAATAGATATTTTTTATAAACTTAAAAAGAAGGAATATGCAAAACTGGACTAAAAAATAAGATCAGTAGTAGAGTAGAAATAGAGTAGACATTCAAGGTAATGATCTCTGGTAGCTGAGTGTTCAACTCTTAAGGATAATGAAGATTAAATGTCCTCCGTGAAAGTGAGCAAGATTTCTTGTTTCAAGACCCTGATTGTAAGAGGATGCCAGAGAAATCTGTCAATTTCCTGCCTGCAAAGTTTTATAGAAAGTTGTAGACTTGAGGTGGGGGAACAGAAACACTACCTTATAACAAATATACTTTAAAACTTAACAAATTATCCCACAATATTAAGCCAATGTGACTACAGAGCCTGAGACCCAAAAATCACAGAACAGGTTCTGGTCTGAAAGAATGATCATAAAGAGATGGGAGAGAAAAAAAGGAAACCAAACATTAGAAGCCTCCCCCTAAGAAATCTCTAATACGCAATTCCAAAATACAGGACAAATAATAATGCTTAGTGTGATATCTAACAAAATCAACAATTAGAAAAAAAAAATCATTCCCGATGAAATTAATTTTGTGCAATAGATATATGAAGACTTTAAAAGAAGTTTAGGAGGCTCAAAGAGATAAGTGAAGAAATATTTATAAAGAAGACATTGTGAAACAAAAATAAGTGGAGGGAAAATAAGAACAGGTAGCTATCAAAAGAAACAATTAGGTGCTCCTGGGTGGCTCAGTCGCTTAAGGGTCCGACTCTTGATCTCAGCTCAGGTCTTGCTTGATCTTAGGGTCATGAGTTCAAGCCCTGCTTTGGGATCTGTGCTGGGCATGAAGCCTACTTAAAAAGGGATGTGGGTGTATGCCTGGGTGGCTCAGTTGGTTAAGCATCTGGCTTTGGCTCAGATTATGATTTCACAGTTTGTGAGTTTGAGCCCCACATCAGGCTCTCTGCTGTGAGCACAGAGCCCACTTCACATCCTCTACCCCACCCCCACCCCATCTACCCTTCCTCTGCTCACGCATATGTGTGCACTCTCTCAAAACCAAATAAAAACTTACAAACAATTAGGGATATTGGGAATTAAATATAAATAAAAACTCACTATGTAGTCAACATTTGCTAGACCTGGTTCAAAGAGAAAATTTATGAATTGGAAAAAGGAATTGAGGAATTCACTGAAAATGTGACACACAGAAACCACGATTAGAATATGATCCTCTTAGAACAGCTAAGAGTAATGAAGGCTACATTGAAAGACTTTAATATTGTCTAATAGGAGTTTCAGATAAAGAATGGTGGAGAAGAATAATTTGAAGGGGTAAAAGTTGAGCATTTTCCAGAAATGAAGACATGAGCTCCCAGGTCAAAAATGAATTCCAAATAGTGGGCAGGATAAATAAAAATAAACCTACAGTCAAAAACGTTACAGTGAAACTATGGATCAAGGATAAAGAGAAAATCTTAAAAGCTGTAAGAGAGAAAAGAGTACTACTTGAAAAGGAACTATAATTAGAATGACAGAAGACTTCTCTTTAACAATAGAGGCTAACAGTCAGTTAAGGAATATCTTCAAGTACTAAGGGAAAATAGAATTTTCTGTCCAACTAAATTTTTATTCAAGAGTGAGTTAAAATAATAAAGCTTGCGGAAGCAAATGTGAGAGATCTTCATGACCTTAGAATAAGCAAAGATTTTTAAAACAAGACACCAACACCATAAAAGAAAAGATTGATAAGCTAGATTTCATTAAATGTAAGAGCATGTGTTCAGCAGGGGTGCCTGGGTGGCACAGTCCCTTAAGCATCTGACCCTTGATTTCAGCTCGGGTCATCATCTTGCGGTTTGTGGGTTTGAGCCCTGTGTCAGACTCTGCACTGACAGTGTAGAGCCTGCTTGGGATTCTGTGTCTCCCTTTCTTCCCGCCCGTCCCCTGCTCACGTGCATGTGCTTGTGTGTGCTCTCTCTCAAAAATAAATCCATGTTTATTTTAAAAAAAACTGGTTATCCATATGGAAAGAAAAAACTCCTTCCTTAGCTCACTTCATACCCAAGTTCTCAACAGATTAAAAATCTAAAAAACAAAAAGCAAATTTTGGAAGTTTGGAAGAGAGGGGCACCTGGGTGGCTCAGTCAGTTAAGTGTCTGATTCTTGATTTCAACTAAAGGTCGTGATCTCACAGTTCATAAGATCAAGCCCCGCGTTGGACTCCATGCTGACAGCACAGAGCCTGCTTGGGATTCTCTCTCTCTGCCCCTCCCCCACTTGTACACACATTTTCTCTTTCTCTCTCAAATAAACTTTTAAAAAATTCAGAAGAGAATATAGGGGAATATATTTATGACTTTGAGATAGAAAAGCCTTCTTGGGGCACCTGGGTGGTTCAGTCAGTTAAGCGACTGGCTTCAGCTCAGGTCACAGTCTCACAGTTCATGAGTTCGAGCCCCACATCGGGTTCTGTGCAGACAAATCAGGGCCTGGAGCCTACTTCGGATTCTGTGTCTCCCTCTGCCTCTCTGCCCCTCCCCCACTCACACTCTCTCTCTCTCTTTCTCTCTCTCAAAAATAAATAAATATTAAAAAATATATTTAAAAAGAAAAGTTTTCGTAAAGAACCTAGAGAGTGAAAGCCATTAAAGATTAAAGTTTTTAAACTTCTGTTCACAAAAAGACACTATAAAGTTGTGAGAATATGAAAGAATGAAGTTGAACTTTGTGCCTCACACCATATACAAACATAAAATAGATCTAATGTAAGAGCTAAAATTATGAAACTCTTAGAAGAGAGCATGGCTAAATCTTCACAATCTTGGCTTTGGCAAAGGATTCTTAGATGTGACAACCAAAGCATGAGCTACAAAACAAAAAAATACATAATTTGGACTTGGGTGGTAATGGGAGGGAGTGAGGTATGATTCTAAAGGGGCAATGAGAGATCCCTGTGGTGATGGAAATGTTCTGTACTTCACTACATCAATGTCAATGGCCAAGTTGTGATATTGCACTATATTGTACTATTGGAAGATGTTACCTTTGTGGGAAACTGAGTAGTGTGTACACAGGATCTTTCTATATTATTTCTTACAATTGCATGTGAATCTAAATTATCTCAAAAAAAGTATATTTATTCAATACAATGTTAAAGAATTTAGAATAAATGAGTGGAAGAAACTACATTAATCCAAATGGATAAGTCTTGGACATAAGTTTGAATGTAAAGTACAAATTGCAGAAGCATAAATACATTATGATATTTATATAAAGTTTGAAAGCATTGCCTTATTTCTTGATACATGTGTAATTATGATATAAAAACATACATGGAAATGATAAAATTCAAATTCAGGATAATGATTTCCTGTGGGGATCAGCAGGGGAGGAGATAAGCTTGTGAAAGAAGGATCAATTACCACTAAACTATCTTCTTTCTTTTTTTTTTAAAGAAATTATTATTTCTTTTATTATATTATTATTTATTGTCTTATAAAATGTTGAAATTAGAAAATGTTGAAATTTTTGGAGCTAAATGGTGAATATAGTTACATCAGTTGTTCTAATGTACTTTTCTGTATGTTTAGAATATTCTACATTTTTAATCATTAATATACAATTGTATATATTGATCATTGTTTTGTGAATCTTGTATTGAATTTTAACCAGTAAACCAATCAAAAAATCATGTATTAACTTATATAAGGATTCTTAGTAGTGCTAAGAGTTCTACAAATTTATGCTCAAGGATAAAACTATGTGATGAGGGGTTGGATTCCCAGTTGGCGATTTTTTTCCCTTTTGAGATTAGCCAGTTAAAATTATAATACTGCATACCATTTATTCAGTACTTTATATGTGCATGCACTGTTTGTAAGCATTTTGCACGTTATCATTTAATTCCTAAAACAACCCCTTGAGAGTAGGTATTATCCACATTTTCCAGTGAAGAAACTGGCTTTGTTTATCAGAGCTCACATAGCTAATAAGTAGTACAGTCAGAATTAGAATCTGAGTCCCTATGACTCTAAAGTTAGGCTTTTAAGCCACTTTACTCTACAGCCTTTATGTATATAGTTGTCATAAAAATTCTATAGTATATTTGAGTTTATTGAAAGAGGAGGAAGGCAAACATTATCTTCTGTAAAGATAATTTCTAGAGTTCAAGAGACCCAAGATAAAAGCATCAAATCACATTTTTATTCCTCTCTCCCATTTACTCTGTCCATACCTGACTCCTTGTTATTGCTGAAACCTTACTATCCCTTCTTGTAAAACCTACAGTGAACTGCAATTTCCAGTTTACATTATTATAGAAATTTTTAGTTGGGAAAGTAGTTGAAGGAGTTGAAATTGGGAAATGAATTAGGAACCAGTTCAAGGAATTCAGGATGACTTAGAACTATGTAAGCCATATTGTGTTTCACAAAGAATAGAACTCCGGTCTCCTGATTTCTGATCTTACATTGTCATTATTCAATCTTAAAAAAAAAAAAATCTAAGAAACATTAAGAGCAATTAACACAAACATCATTTGATCTGTCAGTCCTTTCTGTACTCCTCCACTAGATGTCCTCTTCCTCTTTCTAGAATTACCCTTCCTAGAAATGAGCTCTTGCTAGAAACTAGAGTACTGTTTTCATAATAGTTTCTTAAACCATAAATAAGTTAGAGCATAGGATGGCTTCTGGTAAAATCATGACGCCTATTCTCTTGTTCCTCAGGAATCATCAAAACCAATAGATTACAACCTAACCATTAAAATTGTTTAGTCTCTTAATGATTGATGATAGAATTTTTGGGCAGTTTCGATTAAACTCTTGTTTAATTGCTTGTGAAAACCATAACAATGAATTTTAGATGCTATAAACTGTTACCTCTGGCTTACAGAATGTGAAAGTAAAAGTCTACCACTAAGAAATAACCTTGAGAAAATAAATGTTGGGCACCTGTATTCTAAAGGTTTATTATACTTTACTTCATTGTAGATATCTATATTTTTTGTTGTTCAGGCTAAACTTTGTTTTCTGGAACCAAAAGTCTGCCCATTCTTATGACTATTTTTTTTGATAATGCTCTACTAGAATCCTTGATGGGAAGTATCAGAAAATACAAGAATGCCATTATTCATCAGAAAGAACTGATTTACTTACTCTCTTACTGGAGAATATTAAACTTATCCTATAAAAATTATAATTAATAGCCATGTAATTTTGTTTAGAGGCTTTAAGAGAAGTACCGAATTGTGCTAGCTTAGATGTACCCATAATTTCATCTGTCTGTATTTCTGGTGGTAAGTTATTTATGTTTTAACTTGGAGAAAGTTTATTTATGTTTTACCTTCTTTATTTTCTAAGGAACTGGCATTTGATCCATATGAATCATATGCTCGAGATATCTTACGGCCTGGTTTTCATGATCGTTTCCTTAGTCAGTTATCAAAGCCAGGAGCAGCACTCTATTTACAGGTATAGTAATTTTTAAATCAAGATATATGATGTCTGAAAAGTAATCTAAAAAAAAAAATTAATCACTTTTTTTTTTAGTCAATAGGCGAAGGTTTCAAAGAAGCTGTTCAATATGTTTTACCCAGGCTACTTCTAGCCCCTGTTTACCACTGTCTGCATTACTTTGAGCTTTTGAAGGTAAGATAACTCTTACTGCTATTTATAAAACATTCAAATATGATGCAATTTTTTTTACCAGTTTGTGAATTATTATATGAGCACCCATGAATATTAGTCTGTATCTATTTTCTTTTTCTAGTTAAGAAGTAAATGTAGGGGTGCCTGGATGGGTTAGTTGGTTAAGTTATCTGACTCTTGATTTCTGCTCGGGTCATGATCTCACAGTCATGAGATCAAGCCCCCCCCCACTGGGCATGGAGCCTGCTTGTGATTCTTCTCTCCCTCTCCTTCTGCCTTTCCCTCTCCTCCCCCTCTTTCTATAAAAGAAAAAAAGGGGGGGGCAGTGTGAGTCTGCAAAAAAGTGGTGCATTTTCTCTAGTTTCAGGAGTGAATTTTAAAGGAATCATCAGATATTTAATCTTGTGCCCTTTTTGTTTACATGGCCAATTGTTTGGAAACAACCTTGGATATATGCATCCATAAAATCTAGCAAAAAGCAAACAGCTGCAGTATTTTTCATATACATGGACTATAGGCAGGTAAAAACCGACAGGAATACAAAATTACTAACTTAATCATCTGAATAAGACTAAGTGTACATAATTGAGTTTGAGGTTATCATGTATGCTTTCTCTTAAATGAAAAAATAGAAAATTTAACACTTGAAATCTCTATACCTTTCTTAGGTTTTATTGGTAATAAAAAGTACAAGATTAGCAAAATAATTGAGAGAAAACATGTCTGAGTTTAATTTCAACACATCATAATAACCATGTATTTATAGAGAAGATTAAATTGAGGACCAACAGAATGATAAGACTGTAGTTGATGTAATTTCATTTATAATAGTGCAGTGTTTATCGTGATAATAAGCTTTATTTTAGAAAATAGGAACACTAACAACTTTAGTCTGAAGGCTTGCATGGTTGGACTTTGGCTATATGTTAAAGTTAAACAATAAATTTTTTAATATTCCTTGATTTTTGTGTAGTAGACCAATTTGAAGATTGGTCCTTTTTCCCCTTACCATCACAAATATTACAAAAATTGTAGCCCCAAATGCTTAAGTACAGGAATTGTGTGGGAAAGGATTACAGATAAAAACTTAGAACTGAGGGGCACCTGGGTGGCTCAGTTGGTTGAGCTTCCAACTTCGGCTCAGGTCCTGATCTCAGAGTCTGTGAGTTCGAGCCCCATGTTGGGCTCTGTGCTGACAGCTCAGAGCCTGGAGCCTGCTTCAGATTCTGTGTCTTCCTCTTTCTCTGACCCTCCCCAATTCATGCTCTGTCTCTCTCTGTCTCAAAAATAAATAAACATTAAAAAAATAATAATAATAAAATAAAAAAACTTAGAACTGAGTAGTGCAGTTGAGTGGAAAACTTAGGATCAAAAATTGAGAAATGGTGGGGCGCCTGGGTGGCTCGGTCGGTTAAGCGGCCGACTTCGGCTCAGGTCATGATTTTGAGGTCCGTGGGTTCGAGCCCCGCGTTGGGCTCTGTGCTGACAGCTCAGAGCCTGGAGCCTGTTTCAGATTCTGTGTCACCCTCTCTCTGACCCTCCCCCATTCATGCTCTGTCTCTCTCTGTCTCAAAAATAAATAAACGTTAAAAAAAAAAATTTTTTTTTAATTGAGAAATGTTAAAATTAAGGGATTATTTATCCTCCCCAAATAGTCTGGGTTTTTTTAATGTTACACAAAACAAATTGGAAAAGGCAAATATAAATTGTGCCACATCATACACTTTAAACACTCACTAGTGACCCTCACAATAGTGTGCCAGAAATTCTTTGTAAAGAAATCTCCTCAGACCCCTTCTGCAAACATCTTGTATACATTTGTTAATGGCTTTGGTTTGCTGCCTTTACGTTTGGGAGCTGGACAATATCAAACGTCTGCTACTGTGGATAATTCATCTTCTTTTTTTCATGTTTTGCATTTATTTTAACTGCTATATGCTTCAAACTATCTATTTATTTATTTAAAATGTTAATTTCTTGAGAGGGAGAGAGAGAGAACAAGCAGGGGAGGGGCAGAGAGGGAGGCAGAAAGAGAGAGAATCCCAAGCAGGCTCCACACTCATCTCAGAGTCTCACAACCACAAGATCATGACCTGAGGCAAAATCAAAAGTCTGATGCTTAACCGACTGAGCCACCCAGGTACCCCATCAGACCATTTTTTATACTGCCTATAAGCTGATGTCTTTCTTTTTTTAATTTTTTTAATGTTTATTTATTTTTGAGAGAGAGAGAGACAGAGCATGAGCAGGGGATGGACAGAGACAGAGGGAGACGCAGAATCCGAAGCAGGCTCCAGGCTCTGAGCTGTCAGCACAGAGCCCAATGCAGGGCTTGAACTCACGGACTGTGAGATCATGACCTGAGCCGAAGTCGGACGCTTAACCGACTAAGCCACCCAGGCGCCCCATTTTAACAAAAAAAATTTTTTTAATGTTTTTATTTACTTTTGAGACAGAGAGAGACAGAGCATGAGCAGAGGAGGGGCAGAGACAGAGGGAGACACAGAATCCGAAGCAGGCTCCAGGCTCTGAGCTGTCAGCGCAGAGCCTGGTGTGGGGCTCAAACCCATGAGCTGTGAGGTCATGACCTGAGCTGAAGTCGGACACCTAACTGACTGAGCCACCCAGGCACCCCTGAGCTGATGTCTTAATACCAGCAATAAGAGAAGATTTAGAAAACAGCTTCTATCATAAAAATAAGTGCAACAGAGGTCTATCTAGCTTCCATTCCCTTAAACCAGATTTCTAAATTTAGACATTCTTATCCAGAAACCATGGGTTCAAAGCAGTGAGCTAAATGGTATTATAGCTGACTACAGATGTTAAATGTCTAAAGTCAAGCATAGGATAGTGTAATTCAGGAGCCATTGTAGTAAAAACACAACAGCTGGCTATTGTACTATTCCAGTTTTAAATTTTAAATCAATCAAACTGCTGTGAGGTGCATTTATAATTTTGGTAATTTTCTCTTTGATAAGAATAGATAGTTTGAAAGGTGTTTTATTTTTATAAATGAGCTATCCTAACATTTTTTTAGGGTTGATATCCTGTTTAAAGTTTCAGACTCCTTTCCATCCTTCAGATTTTAACTTGCTTTTACATTATTGTTGCATTTTCTGCCATTTTTCTTTAATTTTCTCTCCTTCTGGAACTCTAGTTACAGATATGTTGAACCACTTTATGTTGTCCCACAGATCTATAAGATTGTTCGTTTTTCTTAAATCTTATTCTTTGTTCTTCAAATTAGTAATTTTTATTGATCTATCAATAGAACTGCTAGTATCTTGCTTACTCTTGAATTTCCATTTGGATTTTGTTTTACAGTTTCCACAGACTCCCTATCTGTCCATTCAGTAAGACCATGTTTTCTTTTAATTCTTTGAATATGATCAGAAAAGCCACTTTGAAGCCTTTCTTAAATCCAACATGTGGGTCCACTTGGTGTCAGTTTCTGTTAACTGACTTTTTTTCCTTGAACATGAGTCATATTTTCCTGTTGTTTGTTAGTTAACAACTCTGGATTCTATAGTGTTGAGGATTGTGGGATTCTTGTTTTTGGATTGTTGGTTTTTTACTCTAGTAGACAGTTAACTTTCCTGATCTCAGCTGCAAATTTGTCTCTTCTGTGTTATACAGCAGCTGATATCTCTGTTTACTTTCTAGGATTTCCATATGCTGCTTTTTTAGCCTGATTCTCTTGGATCTCCCCTACACATGTATGATTTGGTAGTCAGATAAGTGTGTGGGCAGAGATGATGTTCAGATTTGGGGGCACAGTCTCTGTGGTTCCCTTATACTTGGAAATTTCGTCCTTAATTTCCAGCCATTCTCTCAGCTTTAAACGTTATCCCCTGGCATGTGAAACCAGTAAGGCTTCAGTTTTCTGCTGCCTGAGCTGTGTATAATTTGGGGAATAAACACAGTTTTTTTGTTTTAATTTTTTTTTAATGTTTATTTTTGAGAGGGGGGAGGGGCAGAGAGAGAGGGAAACACAGAATCTGGAGCTAGTTCCACGCTTGAGCTGTCAGCGCAGAGCCTGATGTGGGGCTCAATCTCACAAGCCATAATAAGATCATGACCTGAGGGAAAGTCGGCCGCCGAACCAACTGAGCCACCCATGCACCCCTGTAATTTCTTTTATTACTGCATGTTTCAGACTAGAAATTGAATTTAGCTTCAATCTGCTAAAACTATTAGTCTTTTTATAGAAGGAAGATACTCTGATAGGTATACAGAAAGCTGAAGAGCACATATTTAGCATCTGCTAAAAGTGTTAAAGTATTACTTTAAAAAAAAAACAGCAAAAATAAATAAATAAAAAACAGCTTTATTGAGACATAATTTCCATGCCAAGTGTTCTCCATTAAAATGTACTGAGAAAAAAAAAAAACAAATTCAGCTCCAAGGACCTGTAGGGAAGGAAATTTTTCTTCAACCCACTTACTGGGTCTGAAAAGTAAACTGACAAAGACTAAAAGGAAAAAAAGCATACAACTTTATTTATTCATACAAGTTTATTTGATGTCACTTTTACATGATACAGGAGCATTGGCACACTGAATATTTAAGGTGAAGGAACTTAAGAAGACAGAAGCAAGAAGGTCATTGATCTTCTGTTTTCTAAAACCCCTTCGACTTAAAATATTTAGTATGTCAAGGTGCTATTTTGGGGGGTAGCATGTCCTGAAACCCATCACTCCTTTCACCTCCTCCCACCCCCAATCCCATCATTTACTCATGAAATTGCTCTGGATAAAGCAGTGACCCCTTTGCTATTAGGTAATGAACTGCCACACCAAACGTTGATTATGGCAACATGAAAAAAATCAGGAACTTATGCAGTTCTCATTAGAATTAAAAGGATTCAATGAAGAGAGGGGTATAAAAAGGGAAATGTAGAGGGATGCCTCAGTGGCTCAGTCAGTTAAATGTCTGACTCTTGATTTCGGCTCGAGTCATCATCTTACGTTCCTGAGATAAAGCCCCGCATTGGGCTCTGCCCTGACAGTGCAGAGTCTGCTTGGGATTCCCTTTCTCTCTCTCTCTCTCTCTGCCCCTTCTCCCACGTGCATGTGCTGACTCGTGCTCTCTCTCTCTCAAAATAAATAAACATTTTAAAAAAAGGGAAACGTGGAAATGCAGGCTGTTTATTATCCAACTGTTTATTGAACAACTTTGCTTGTTTATTATGTAAGCACGTGAAATTCACTTTCTTCAAAACTCACTACCTTTTCCAGCAAAAGTACTCTTTCTGTGCTCACTCTCTCATGAGCAGCCCCCACTATCCATCTTTCTCCTCAGTAGAAACCTGAGTGTCCTTGGGGCTTCAGTCAGTTAAGCCACGTTGGGGCGGTTCAGTCAGTTAAGCATCCGACTTCGGCTCAGGTCATGATCTCACAGTTCTTGAGTTCAAACCCCGCACAGGCTCTGTGCTGACAGCTCAGAGCCCGGAGCCTGCTTCGGATTCTGTGTCTCCCTCTCCCTCTGCCCCTCCCCCACTCATACTTTGTGTCTGTCTCTCTCAAAAATAAATAAAAATTAAAAAAAAAAAAAAGAAACCCGAAAGTCTTCAACTCTTCTCTCTCATTCTTTCTGTCACATCCATTTAGTCACCAAGAAAGTCCTTTTCGTTCTTGAAAAGGATCTTCTTTTAGATTCATCTTTTCATTTCCTCTCAATACTCTGAAGGCCATGATCGTCTTATCTCTATTATTGAAAGTCTCCCTTTAGTTTTGCCTTTTCCATCTCCCTTCCCTACACAATCTGCTCTTGAGGAGCTAAGTAAACCAAAGTCATCCTTCTAAATTGCAAATTTGATCATGTTAGTCATTAGCTTAAAACCCTTAATGGCTCCCCATTGCCACAGGTTAATGTCCAAGTTCCTGATAAAGCCTGAGGTTGACCCATCACTTCTCTCCAACCTCTTTTCTTCCCACCCACCAGGCTCTACTCTTCAGCTAGTTTCTCTCAGTCCTGGTCCCTAAAAATCTCTCAATCACACATACTATTTCATCTGCCTATTTTAAATTCTTTTACCAATGTTTCCCCATTCTTATTCTTCAGTTCCTATAGTCATTTCCTTCTGGAATCCTTCTTCTTGCTGTGTGTTTCCAGAAGGCTATATTTCCTCCATTACATAACACTTTGTCATTCATTTCTCTTCTCTTTCATGCTTTAAGCTAACAGTAGGGACCAAATGGGCTTGCTCACCATCATATTTTCATTGCTATAAATATGGATGGTTAATTAAATATTTGCTAAATTAATTCCAGTTGGGACCTGATTGGCTTTGCCTTGTTGATCTGCCCTTTTGAGGTTTTTTTTCCACTCAGCTACTATTAATGTTCTAGTTTCTAAAAGACATCTACTTAATTATCTCAATAAAATTTGTGACTTTCCTGAAACATCTTTGAGAATATTGCTTTTATTTCCTAATAGTGAATTATAAATCATGTTATAATTTATATTTTAAGATTTCATTTTTATATTTTCAACCACTGGCTAATTTTATAAAGATATTACTTTATTTAACTTACAACTGTAGAAGAAGTATACATTTATGCCGTAAATTTATACTGTTTATTCCATGTATTATATGCAGCTTTGGTAATGATCATCTGCTCACTTGTCTTGGGGGAAAATGAGGGTTTCTTTAGGCTGATTAAGTAAAAGAAGATTACATTTTGTTAATATCATTAACATCACTTACTGGTTGAAATTTCATATATTATAATAGAGTTATTTGCATATATGAAATCACTAACTTAAAAAATAACTTTGAGGGGAAAGGAGGGAACTGGTTATGAAATGTACTTTCTTGGGGTGCCTGGGTGGTGCATTTGGTTAAGTGTCTGACTTCTGCTCAGGTCATGATCTCGTGGTTTGTGGGTTCAAGCCCCACATTGGGCTCTGTGCTGACAGCTCAGAGCCTGGAGCCTGCTTCAGATTCTGTGTCTCCCTCTCTCTCTGCCCCTGCCCCACTCGCACTCTGTCTCTCAAATATAAATGAAATTAAAAACAAAAAAGTTTAAATTTAAAAACATATTTTTTAAGATTTTTTAAATGTTTATTTATTTATTTTTGAGAGAGAGAACAAGCCAAGGGAAGAGCAGAGAGAGAGGGAGAGAGAAATTCCAAGCAGGCTCCACGCTTTTGGTGCAGAGCCCAACATGGGGCTCGAAGTGCCGAGCTGTGAGATCATGACCTGAGCCGAAACCAGTCGGGAGCAGTGGTTTAATTAGTTGGTTTCTGGATAATTTGGATAATATTCCATACATTTGTTAACAGGACTAGTAAATTAAGTTTACTTTTGACCATATATTTTCCACTTTGTAATCTGTTCTTAGCGTCTCATCAAAGAGTATACAAGTAACCACTCCACAATCAAAATGTGATCCTCATCTTTGCTTGTGTTTTCCCACTCTGTGATAAACTCTCTATATACACGCAACATTTAAGACAAAGACAAATCTTTATTTTATGTCCCAAACCGTAGATAATTACATTTTTCTTGATTCTATATTTTGCCATCCTGTGCACTGCATGCAGTTTACCTATCTGAATGGGCTATATCTTATTTGGTGAATATTTTCTAAATAGGTATTTCAAACTTATTTTGGTGTTTTGGTTAGTATATTGAAAAGCCCTTGAACTCAGGGTCAGAAATCCTGGGTCTTGCTTGCCTCTGCCACCAAGTAATGGCAGTTCCTTCATTTTAAATAATCTAGTGTTGGAAAAAGTAATTTCTAGAAATAAAAACATGAGTTCAAAGGGTTTTTTTTTTTTTTTAACCAAAGGAAACCATTACATGTTTGTGAATTAGTTGGACTCCTATAAAATGCATCAGGTGTAACACTTTATTTTTTATATATAAACAGTCTTCAGTTTTGTCTCCTTTTCCAGTTCACAGCTTCTTAAATTTAAACCCATTTAAACCCTGGAAACTTCCCAGGGTTTCCTTTGAACACGCAGTACCCCATATTGATTTCTGCCCCTTCACTTATTTCTAAAGGACCAAGAAAAAGTAATCACTGTATAAGTGGATCCTTTCTTTTGAGAATATAAATTTTATCAACACTATAGAGCAATGAGTTTTCACTGTGCTTTGGAATATGATTCTGTGGATTATTTTAAATATAATCTCATATACAGCAATTTAACCTCAAGACTTGATAATTTTTAACTATTTAAACAGAACTGTATTTGTAAAATTAAATTGTTGCTGTTGCACAATGTTATTAAATAGGTACCCATGAAAAGCATGGTATTGAACATCACTTTGGTAAAAAGAGGATGCTGCTTTGTGGAGTCTTATTTACATACTGATTGCCACTGCTTTGTTTCTGTAGCAACAATAAGCCACCGCTTTGATGGTAGTTAACTTCAACTATTCTGCACCAATGCCCAGTTTAAGTCAGCTATGTGAAGCAAAAATGCCTATAAGAAAGGTCATTTATTACATTGAAATTTATTTTAGATGCTTGACTAATGCTATGAAGGTAAAAATTACATTTAAAAATTACTTCATGGGGTGCCTGGGTGGCTCAGTCAGTTGAGTGGCCAACTCTTGGTTTTGGCTTGGATCATAGTCTCACAGTTCGAAAGTTTGGATCCCCACATAGGGCTCCGTGCTGACAATGTAGAAACTGCTTGGGATTCTCTCTCTCTCTCTCTCTCTCTCTCTCTCTCTCTCTGCTCTGCGCATGGTCTCTCTCTCAAAATAAATAAACTTTAAAATCTTTTAAAAAAACTTAAAAATTACTTTATTAGTAAAGATTTATGGGTTTTGACATAGACTTTGGGTTTGTGGTTTTAGAATGTATTAACAATATTTTTGAGATACTGGTATATTCTGTATGTGAAATGCTATCGTTAATGATAGATAAATGACCCAGAATCTTCAAACATTTATGGAATAGGAAACTAAATGCATGCCTAAATGCATTTGTTACTTTCATAGTTCTTTTTATGTATGTTAAAACTGTGTTTTGTATGACTTTAGGTTTGTTTGCCTGAATTAATAATACAAAAAATACCACAGGATAGAATATGAAGGACTCAATATTCTGTTCCCTGTTGGTGCCAACTCTTTAAAACTAAAAACTCTCCATGTGTCTTATTGACTTGAATATCTGAGCAATTAAATTCTGAAACAACACAGTGAAATAGTTCTCATTTGTGGTGCTCTCATTATGCCATGTAGAATTCTGCCTCTTTTTCATGAACATTGCTTTCAGTGTGAGATTGCTGACTTGGAAGTAAAGGTTAACAGTAACATTTTATTTGTCTCCCAAAATTCTGCCATATGAGAGGTGAATAGTTTTAGAGTGATAGGGACGGAAGGTATTTTGAGAGATTATCCAAAGTCCAGCCTTCAGCTTACCAGTAATAGCCGTTAAGTAAAAATCTAGTAGCTGTCTTTCATGAACACTTGGCCATTGACTTCCTTTAATCTAGCTGGCCACAGTGAAGAACAATACTATGAGTAAGTGATATCTGAGTATCTTCTGATATATATAGATATATGATATATATGTATATTTTAAGTCTTTTATCCTTTGGGGGGGGAGAACCATTTTTTTACCCTTTTTATCTGGGGGATTATTGTGAATAGATTTTTATTTTACTAACACAATTGAGACCGAATATTTTTCTAAAAAGTGTAGTTTGCACCTTTTAGTTGAAAGTATGGTGAGTTTTTAATAATGAATATAAGAAATTTGGATGATAAAAGCTGAGCATTAAATAGACTTTACAATACGGTATTTATAACTTATGGAATACTTGAGCATTTAAGGTATTTTAAGTAAATTATTTTTAGAAAAACGGTTTAGGGCTTTGAGTAAGAAATAAGTTTACTTTTCACAAATCATCAGAATGTGTATATAGTCTTTAGCAGAAATGAAAAGGAATTTATTGTTGATCTTTAAGGAATATCTTTCAAGAACGTAAAATCCTTAGAGTCATAAGAATAATTACTCTCATTAAAAAGTAAGCCTTTAAAAAAAAAAAAAGTAAACCTTTACAAGGTACTTTGAATATTTTGTGGTTTTATTTCTCCTGTCTTTTCCTTTGTCGTAAAGAGTAAATGTTCTTAAATATTGCATGAAAACTATTGGTAAATGCTATTTCTTAACTTTTTCTTTTTGGTAGCCAGAAGCAGGTTTATAAGTTTACTGAATTCTTGTTACTTATTGTAACTCATACCTTGCTCAGTTAACTGCTTGCTTGAATTATAGCCACCTGTTATATTGATAACTGGTAGTAATTGATGACTCAGTCCTTGTTAAGCACAGACTTTTGCCACCAGTAGAAAATGTGCTTGGGTTTCACTAATAGTTACATTTCTAGTTTTACTCATAATCTTAATGTGTGAATACTGACAAAATTCTTCATGATACCAATATTAATTCTATAGAACTACAAAGAAAACAACTTATACTGTACATTACCATTTACACAGTGCTTTGATTTTTAATAAGAATCCCATTAAATAGGCACCTGGGTGGCTCAGTTAGTTGAGCGTCTAACTCTTGGTTTCAGCTCGGGTCATGATCTGACGGTTTTATGAGTTCAAGGCCTGCGTTGGGCTCTGCGCTGACAGTGTGGAGCCTGCTTAGGATTCTCTCTCTCCCTCCCTCCCTTTCTCTCTCTGTCCCTCCGCAACTCACACTGTCTGTCTCTCTCAAAATAAATAAATAAACTTTAAAAAGAGAGAGAGAGAACCCCATTAAGTAGGCAGGGCAAGATTTTTATAAAGCTTCCTTTAATAGTTGGGAAAAGTGAGACTCAGAAGTCAAATAATCTGCCCCAAAGTCACACAGCAGTAGAGTCAAAATTTGGTCCTAGGTTTTGTGTCTTCAAGTTCCTCTCCACCATATTGCATCCTCCTGTGTGTATTTATCTTCCTAATCATCCTGTTGCTACAGCAGCCGTGTTGGAATCAGAAACCTAAGACCAGATTCCATACTTCAGAAAACCACATCTATGTGCTTGCTGCTGTGCAAATCCTGTGCTGGTTAAGAAGACACTTTATGTCCCTCATTTCTTTTCAGGAATAGTCACCTGAGAAACTGCATATTATTGCCTGTCACAAGGTGTGACATCTCTTAACACTGCTTCTACTGGGTTTTTTTTTTTTTAATGTGGAAAACTTGGTTGCATGTTAATATAGAAAGTAATACATAAAGAAGAAAATGCTTTTTTAAAAGAATGCATTTTATGACACATTTACAAGTTGCATTGTGATAGAAAGAGTTGAATCGATGTTATCTTTATTCTTTTTGTCCCAAACTGTCCTACTGGTTCAGATTTGTCATTTTGACTTTGCAGCAGTTAGAAGAAAAGAGTGAAGATCAAGAAGACAAGGAATGTTTGAAACAAGCAATAACAGCTTTGCTTAATGTTCAGAGTGGTATGGAAAAAATATGTTCTAAAAGTCTTGCAAAACGAAGACTGAGGTGAATATTTTTACTTTTTTAATAATCCTCCTTTTCACCCTGACTATTTTGGTATAGATTCAGGGATCTCAGTTCCCTCGTCAGTAAACAATGAAGAAAATAGTTTTAGTGACAAGCTTGGTCTTTCAGAGGAAGTGACATCAAAGCCAAGAGAATTTGTTATTGTTTGAAAAACCTTTCATATTTGTGCATTTTCCTTGCATACTCCCAGACAAGACCTCCTGAGAGCCAACTGGTAAGCTAAAGGAGAGAGAGAGAAAAATGTCTTGCGTAGATTTATGTCAACATCACCGTTCTGTGAAAGTAAAATTCGTAGTGTCCTTTATTTAGGGGTTATGTAACTTGAGGTATTAATTCAGATACATTGCTTCCAGTTTCCTCATTATAATCTGTGCATGATTTTTAGCTTTAGCTCTTATCCACTTAAACATTTTTAAATAATTTTTTAAGTCTCTTCTTCTTTTCACTGTATGGAGCTACTTTTTAATATTTGTCATTCTAAATAGTAGCCAAGGTAGAAGTAATCATTCCGTAGCTGGATTTATAGAGTAGAATTTTGTCAGTAGTCACTAAAAAAAGTCTCTACTGTGTTGCTTTGGTTTCTAAATGGTACAGTTTTGTATCACTAATATATGTGGAGAATTAGTGAACACTTTGTCAGTGCAACTTTTTTTTAAATGTACTCTTATTACTGTCCTTTATTTACGTGAATTCTAGGTTGCCTGTTATCTGTGCACTAATACTGTTTTTTCCTTTATCCCAGTGAATCTGCATGTCGGTTTTATAGTCAGCAAATGAAGGGGAAACAACTAGCAATCAAGAAAATGAACGAGATTCAAAAGAATATTGATGGTTGGGAGGGAAAAGACATTGGACAGTGTTGCAATGAATTTATAATGGAAGGAACTCTTACACGTGTAGGAGCCAAGCATGAGAGACACATATTTCTCTTTGATGGCTTAATGATTTGCTGTAAATCAAATCATGGGCAGCCAAGACTTCCTGGTGCTAGCAATGCAGAGTATCGTCTGAAAGAAAAGTTTTTCATGAGAAAGGTACAAATTAATGACAAAGATGACACCAGTGAGTACAAGCATGCTTTTGAAATAATTTTAAAAGATGAAAATAGTGTTATATTTTCTGCCAAGTCAGCTGAAGAGAAAAACAATTGGATGGCAGCACTGATATCTCTCCAGTACCGGAGCACACTGGAAAGGATGCTTGACGTGACGATGCTACAGGAAGAGAAGGAGGAGCAGATGAGGCTCCCTAGTGCTGATGTTTATCGATTTGCAGAGCCTGACTCCGAAGAGAATATAATATTTGAAGAGAACACACAGCCCAAGGCTGGAATTCCAATTATCAAAGCAGGAACTGTTATTAAACTTATTGAGAGGCTCACGTACCATATGTACGCAGGTAAGAAATATAATTGAGTTGCCTGTCACTTGTGTTTTGCTGCTTCCAGCTGAGATTCTTTGCTGCACAGGTCACTGTGCCTAAAATAGAAAGCAGACTAACAACAAAGGATGATCTCTGCATTATCCCAGTTCATTTTCCGTTGCCTAAAAAACACTGCCATTTATACTTTGTCTACCACATTTACATATTATTTTGTAGCTTTATAGCCACGATTGCAAATGAGAAAATAAAGTCACTTGGCTAAATTTTCCCAGTTAGCGGCAGAAACAAGACTAAAAGTACTGAGAAATCATCATCGTTAGGGTCTAAAAAACTTTTTCACATAACCTTTACCACTTGTTTTTTTCTTTTGTCTGTTTCCATTACTGAGATGATAAAGTCAGTAAAAATTTTATATATGTTCATCATCAAAATTGTGCTGGTAGTACAAATATACACAGCATTGGGTTTTCTTCATTTCCATTCCTAAGACTTAATTAAATTTAGCAATCCTGAGAGTCATGTAAGTTTTCAATATTTTTTGCATTTTACAACTGATGTTATTTAAAAAAAAAAAAAAAAAGTCCATCTTAGTAGGGCAGTTTTTTAAGGACGAACATGTCCAAACTACCTAGGAAGATTGGTAGAGGCTGAATCAAATATGATGTTTGAGAGTCAGGGAACAAATGTGATGACTTTTTTTTTAAGTAATTTTATTTCTTCTAATAAAGTAACCAATGATAATCCAATATTCTTCGACCTTCAGTAGAAAGCTTGGTAATTGTAAACTACTGTAGCATATGGTATAGTGGAAATCTGGATTTACGTCGTCACTGTCACAGCTCCTCACCATCCCAGAACCTTAGTTCACCTCAAAAATCAACATCGCAACAGTTACCTTCAAATGCTGTCGGAAAGAATAAATGAACTGCTAAAGGTGAAAGCTCTTTGTAAATATAAATGTAAACTTACTTTCAAAGAATATTTTTATTACAAAGACCCATAAACTGAAATGTAACTCTTAGAACATAAGTGTTATTCTTAAATAGTTGAATGAGAAAGTTAACCTCCATTCCTATACTTCTTGCTTAAATATATTCCTGTCTCTAGGAGATGTGCGTTTCTGAGGGAGATGTGTTTCTGGTTTTGGTTTGTTTTTTTCATCGTTGATGTTTTTCATTGTTTAAAGTCCTATAAATGGGTTCTCAGTTCTCTCTGGAAAATGCTCTGGCACCAGTTAAACTTTTAAAGATACCCATTAACTACTCGACTGTAACAAAGATGACTAGCATTCAATAACGTTAATCTTTTCAGTTTATTAAATGGCCACTTAACTACTTAAGTGGCCTGGCAACCATATCAGGGCCACCTTGCAAAAAAGTAAAATTAAATTAGAATATTTTTAGCAGTGATATCAAACACTTTTATAAACATAATGTTTCATCGTGTCCACATGTCTCTGGGATAAATAAGCCAGAGTTTTGTTTTCTTTGTAATTTTTATTTGGCCTCTAATTGGTAGTTCTCTTGCTAGCCTTTTCCATAGTAAGAGATTAGTGCTTTCCATAGGCCATTAAAAGCAGTTTGGGTTCTCTAAACAGACTGCATTTGGTAGTAGCAGTCAGTAGCTGAAACACATTGAAGATGGCGAAATAAGACTAGTCTGGGGTTCCAGTTTTACTACTGATTTTTTGCCTAGAAACTGCCACAGTCCATGCACCCATTTTACTGACTCAAAAAAAAAAAAAAGTCAAAGCACAGGAAAGTTAAATAAGCTGCCTAAGATTTTACATGAAAAAGAAATAGGTTATTCTGGCACCTTTTTTACATATAAAACATTTTGAGAGGTGCAATTTTCAGTAATTATTATGACCAACTTATTTCATGATTTTCAACCTCTGTATTCTTCTTTAAGACCTAGAATACAACTACCAAAATGTTTCATTAAATTACTCAAAATTTGTGGTTGCAAAACACTTATTTCTTTGCTTTTTAAGGAATTTTTAAGGTTACACAAAGCTTAAATTGCTCTTCTTGCCACATTATTCTGATTTTTTTAAGTGTCTTGAAAGAGTCATTGATTTATTTAACATAAGTATTCTAAGCTATTCATCATTTTATTTTAAATACCTGTGTTTTGAGCTCTTAAACTGTTTAGCTTAAAATTGATTCTTAGATTTTTATCTGTGTGGGACCAAAGCTTTACTGATTTTTTTTTTTTCTTGTAGAACAGTATTAGTGGAAAGTGCTAAGGAGACTTACCTAATGTTTACTGTCACGTCAGTGGGATCTGAGTTGGAAACCATTTTCAAATTCCCAATTTTTAAATGTAATTGTTTCTGTAAAACTTGATTGTTAATGATAAAAATTGTTTTTAAACTGCCTGCTGAATTTCACAGAACTAACTTACAATTATTAGTAAGCAGTTGCAGAACTACAATTAAATATTTTCTGGGAACTGTGTGCCTTTTACTTATTTTCCGAACAAGGATACTTTAAGATGTGAATGAGCATAGCCGATGGTTTTTCTGCATCTTGGCTGTGTTTTCTCCTTAACGTGCACAACACTGGCCAAGTCTGCAGACGTAGTACGTGTGCCACGGTTTCTTATTCGTCACTCTAGGTAGTTGCATTCATTTATATTAACTTCTAGCTTTTGAGTAGAATAGTATTTTTAAGTGTTTTACTTCTAGCTAATATAAAACACTGAAATTTCCAAATTTATAGAAGTTTGCAAAGTTAAGTGTGTTCGCATTTAAATTGACAAGACTGTTTTACTTTTTTAAAAAGTCAAAATTTTGAAAAAAAAATTCCTTTTATTAATATCTTGAGGAATAAAATGCCAGTGTTGGTTTTGGAAGTGTTGTGGCCGAGTTTTTTGACATTTTTCTTTTCTATCTTCTTTTGAAGCTTAATTGAATATTTTAACAAATGTGATTAAAGTGCATGACTGGTGTAACCGGAATCCACAAGCAGTTTTCATGAGCTGTGATTTACAGTACACACAGCTTAGTATTAATTCCTAGCTTATTTGGGCTCTTCTGGACGGGGTCTCACTGAACGTGTTACAGGCAACGTAGGATGTGTTTCTGATAGACCATCTATGAACTCATAAAACATGAAAGCAGTTAATTTTTTAAGGTCTTTTCCAGCCCAAATGTACTTTGAGTCCTCACTACCATAATAACAGATCAAGTTGCCATTTGTTTTTAGAATTATTCATCTGCTCTTTTTGGTTTGTTTGTCTCAGTTGGTTGGTTAGATATGTTTATTGGAGGACACACAATGCAAGTTGGGCTGAAACAAAGGCTAAAATTTAACTTGCACATTTTTATTATATTGTACAGAATTATAATAAAAGACAATGGCTATAATTAAGAAAACTTAATATCTGATAAGCACCACTTACACACATTTTTTAGGTTATGGGTTGGTCAGAAACCTAAAAAAAAAGAAAAAAAAAGAAAGAAAAGAAAAAGAAAAACTGGCTTAACCTTACTTAATTCAGACTTTACTGTGGCTTCAACCAACCTGATCCCTCAAATGTTTTTAACAATAATGTTCAAACAGCGCTATAGATTTGTAGTGTTAGACCAGATTACCAATCCCTGAATTTAGAGACAAAAGCCCAAGGCCCCTGAAAATTATATGATTTGCCAGAAATTATTATATCATCAATTAATTGCAGAACAAGGACTAAAATTTAGGTTTCTTTTCTTAATAGACTATACTTTCCACCATGTTATAGTGACTCATCCAAGGCAAATTTTTCTTCATGATTAAAATATAACATAATTTTTACTATGTGTATCAAATAATAAAAATAAAGAGAATTTCTTGCTTGGTTTGAATTTCCAGTAGTATAAATGGCTTGTTCATCATTGGGCACACACAAGTTTACTATGAAGACTTTAGCAGAGTAATTTTTTTCTCTTATTGAAATAGGTAATAAACTCTGACTATAGATAAACTTCCATTTTAATGCATAGACTTTAGTATATAGTTAGATACTGGGCATCATCATTTTAGTTTTTAGCAAAATCCAGTCATTATCTACTGGTGTTGTGTGCTCTGTAAAGAAAAGCTTTCTGGGAGAAAAACTTAATTTAGGTTAATTAGAAAATGCTTAACTGTTGCTTAGAAGATTGCCACAGGGTCTTATGTGGAATCTGATTTATACTTGGCTCTCAGATGCAATATTTCTGGACATCGAGTAAGTCACTGGCTACATCAGAACTTTGGAATTCATTTCAAATGCCGTGGGGCGTGGGAGCATTATCTACTTAGGGCATTCTGAATCTGGCAAGAATAGGAAGAGACTTTCTTCCTTACCTACCTTAAGAAAGCACAGAGCAATGTACATAAAGCAGCGATGAGAGGAGGACTTTTACTTCTGTTTCTAAAGTACAAATTAATTATTGAGACTTTCAACAGCATGAGTAAAGAGATGTGTGGTAATGGTGTGTGTGGTTTGATCGTCTTGTTTTAGAGAAATGAGGTGACCTTGAAATAGGGAAAATTTAGAACTGACATTACATGGAAATAAAAGCTTTTCATGTTTGAAGTGTGGGAAAAAGGTGTTTCCCATGATGAACTTCTCTTTTCTAGAAGATGGTGTTGAAAAAACTTAAGCCTGTTGATATTTTTCTTTATTTACTGGTATTTTATGCCCTTCTAGAAAATCCTCAAAAACCTAAATTAGATTTCTTTTGCATTCATGGCCTATATAAGTTCAGTTTGGGTGTCTTAACTTTAAAAAAAAAAAATCTCTTGAACAATTTTTGATCTATAGGGCAGTACTGTTCTATTTTTAAACTCTCTGATAACTTTTTTAAAGTGTTTGTGCGTCAGCATAGCGTCTGTTTCCTTTTTTAAGGAATTCAAGAGTGATTGTTTATAAATCCTTGTTGAGGAGCTTATTGTTTCTGGTGGCTTTTTAAATGGCTGTATTAGAGGGAGAATTATCACATGAACAGACATCCTGATTAACAGTGTTTCACTACGGTGGTGGGGGAAGGGGCGTTCTTTACATAAATAGCTCCATAGAACAAATATTTCATAAATTTCATTGACCTTACCAAATAAAATGTCAAGTGTCAATCAAAATAGGTACCTAAGAAAAAAGGATTGGATTATCACCTCAGCTTTATTAGGTTATATTCTGAACATTAACGTAGGATAGTATATTTTGAGTTCCTAAGATTCTGATGAATTGTGCAATGAAGTATTATCAAAGGATAGTTTTCGAGTTAGGGAGACAAGGCAGCTAGAAGACCAGCAGAAAATAGTCCCTGCAGCTTGTGTTTGAAACAACCTGGACCTAGCCCAGGAATCTGCTGGTACAGCCGGCAGGCGTTTGCATGGCGAGCTGCATCGAGGGAAGGAAGCAGACCAGCTAGTGAGCCTGGTGGAAATCTTACTGCAGGGATAGGAGGATCTAGTAGAAGACAACGTTACGTAAAATGATTGAAGAAGAAAAACCACAAGGAAGTTTGCATCATCGCTCACACTGAAATCCATTTGGGATTATGTTTGAGAAAGAGGCTTCTGGAATTTACATCCACAATCAAGTGATAAACAGACAAAGAGACTATCACAATAGCCAATTTTCGTGTTCTCCACAAGTATTTGCACTTAGGTTTTAAAACCAAAGCAGGCCTGGCTTTTGTATTTTCATGCATTTGCCTTCCAGCTGTCTATGCAACACCGTTTTATAACACAGGTGGGCAGAGGCCCCTCCACAGCCGGCAGAGCCAGCGTAAGACTTAGCTTTGATGGTTGCCTGTACTCTGCGTTCTCACAAAAGTACACAGCCTGTCCTTACTGAGGAGTGTTTTTAAGATACTGAATTATCTGAGTCCTTTACATCATCTGTAAGATCACGGTTTCTAGGGGTTAGTGTGACATAGTACATGTTGGAATCACCTAAGTGGGAAATTGATAGAGGTAAAAATAGCTTCTGGACTATCTACCCTTCTTTCGTGTAAAGTTTCAAGTACAGGTGTTATGTCCTCTCCATAGAAGTTTTTCACTCATTAGCAATTTTGCACTGCTTTAGACTAAAAATGGATTCTATAAATTATACAAGCCTCGGAATATATGCAGCCTTTTCAGATATTTTTTGAAAGTGCTTAAACTTTTACCAAATTTTTTTGGTTTATTTTTAGCTTCTGCTGGTTTTTGTTTGTTTTGTTTTGGAAGACTGCTTTTACTTCTGATGAAGCTAGAAAACAACTTAAACTTGAGTCACTTTAGAATGTAGTACAACAGTGACGATTGTGGGAGTGTTTATCTCACTGCCCGCTTCAGAAACTCCTTTTCTGAAGACTGTACAGGAAGGCACAGCAGCTACTTCCTAAAATCTGGAAGAAGGCTTAACAAGAATTACAGAATCACAATTAGACTGCTGATTTTTCAGTGATTTTCCTAGTGCCTTAAACCAAGATTAGCAGAGTACAGCTATATTCTAAATTAATCATTTATGTAAGTTTTCTATAATGATTACATAACTCATGGAACCATTCTTTATATTTATATGTCACAGCTGCGGAAACCTTAAAGGATCCTTTAATCCAGCGAGGTTATGTGTGACACAGTAGAAAAAGGCATAAAACTAGAAATCGCACAATCTGGACTCTCTGCCATTCTACTGTGTAACCTTGGATGAGTCTTAGCTACTTCTCTCATATGTAGAAAGGGAAAACAACAGCCCCACTCACTTCACAGAAGTCATATGGAATAAATTATGTGAATGCTCTTTGCGAACGTTACATAACAGATATCAGGAATTGATTTGATCCCCGTGTGACTGATGTGGCACCAACGCCTAGCACGGCTTTCCCAGCATTGTCATCAGTTACTCAAGTACTGAAATGACCAGAAGTTTTGGTAGAAGATGAGAAGGCAATTTTCAAGTAGTTTGCCTTTAAAAATAGGCAATTTTCTTAAAAAACAATTCATCTAGAACTTGCTTTTGTTCTGTTTTTCAACTTAAAAGTACCTTTGATATCCCACAACTTTTTAACCTAACTCAGTTGGCATCTGAGAAGAAATGGATCTGAATATTAATTTTAGGCTTTTAGACCAAAATAAATTTTTTTTAAAATTTTTTAAAAAGGAGGGGTCAGCCTAAATTTAGAACACAGCTCAGGGATTCTAGGAACACTCTGTTGTACCATGTGTCTGGGCTCTCTCTCCATTAGTGACAGCTCAGCATCTCTATAGTGGCCACTGCTTTGGATTCCTAAACATAGGATGTTTTGAGTAGCCTCACCTTACAAATAGATTTGCAGAACAGGAAGTAGATTCTTGAAAGGGAGGATTGTGATGAAACCGATATAAATCTCTGTTTTAAAATCTTGTACAGCCTTCTGTTTTAAAATCTTTTCTTCTGGATGAGACATTAGTCTTTAACGTTTGAGGAACTCTGTAACTGAAGACAAACAATAAGATACCAACAGAGAGGAAATTACTAAAGGATTGTATATATTTAAATTACCTTTTTCAGTAACCCACTGTAGACTTGGAAGGCAAAGGAGAAGAGGGGCATTTAAAACCAGTATGTTTTTATTCTGTAAATTTTCTTTAATTTATAAAAGCATTATAAATTCAAGGTTGTCTGATATTTAAATCAGTTCATTATCTTGATGACCACATTTACCAATAGATTAGAAATAGACTTCTATTTTTATGATAAATCCATACATTTGCTTTGCTGGGGGAGTTAATATATTTTCATTATTTTATGTTAAGGCTAAATTTAGAGTGGTTCTTAATCAGATGGAATCAGCCTAAGTAGAAATTTTCCACACAAATGAACTCTGAATCTTAGTAAATCCTATCTGAATAAAAGATATTGTACTTAGAAAGGATCCACAAAGGTACTCAGTATTCTCAATGAATTTATCATTAAATTAGAGCTTACCGGTCCGTAATGTAAAATAGGAAAAGGATCTTCCCAATAGAAAAGTTAATGAATTCTCTCCTCCCTCTTTTTGAAGACTTACAACTAAATGTGGACATTGATGAAATTTGAGTTATAGAAGTGCGTGATTTTTTTTTTCCATTGTGGGAAGATGTCTCTCCCCCTCTTTACACAGAAGATGACAGACCAGGTCTCTTGTGCTGATGACAGCAGCCTTTCTCCACAACTTGGGAGAATACTGTCAAGGAGAGACTGGAGTAGGCCAGGCCTGGGGAAGTGATGACATTCAGTCAGCCTCCTGATTTACTTCATGGAGATGTGAATGAAAAGTAGGTCCTCTCTTGGAAGGGGCTGGAGACCCCTGCTCATATGATGAAACTCTTATTGTGACTACTTGAAATAAAAGGGATTAAGTTGTGAATACAACCAAATCAACATTCTCACACATTTAAGAGTTTTAATAACTTACAGGTATGTGTAAGCTTCTTTTAGCAGCTTTAATTAAAACCTCTAGCAAATCATTTAGAAAGTGTATTTAGCTTAATCTAGAACATTGTAGTATCCAGTTTCTAGTCGTATGCTCTGTTAATGTGATTTCAAGAAATCTAGATAACTGATCCTAGGTAAACAGTCTGGATGTCAGAAGAAGTACTGGGCTATTGCTGTGGCCTTTCTCTTTCTCTTTGTCTTTCTCAAGAGAAAGAAGCCAACCAGAGATGCTCTAAGATCCAGGTAGCAGGTGGGGAGCTTGTGTTGTGTGCTCTTTGCCTTTCTTCCTTTTGCATTCCTGCAGCCGATGAGGAGTTTCAGTTCAGCTAGTCACAGTGTACAGAAGTCAAGAAATAAGCTGTTACAGAATCCTAGTATCAATGGTTTTGCCACTAATTTAGGAAGTGCTCAAGCTAGCAGTTTGTTATAAAGTCCAAAGCATTCTATGTGGTCAAAACATTTTGGGAATTTCAAAACTGACTGTTTTTCATCTCTCTTGAAAATGTTTTAATAATAGCTTTAATCATTCTGAATCAAAGATTTTAATAAGATATTTTTCCTTTTTCTTCTTAGATCCCAATTTTGTTCGGACATTTCTTACAACATACAGATCCTTTTGTAAACCTCAAGAACTACTGAGTCTTATAATAGAAAGGTCTGTTAATGTAAAATGTGTAAATTCTTTTTTTTTTTTTAAAGAGAGTGAGCTAAGATCCTACATGTCTCTCAGAAATAAATTGTATGAGCTTTAAATTGTAGTTCGTGAGTACTTTTTTAAGAAATAAAATCTCTTAGATGACCATTTATTTTATAATAATCTTGTGGTTTTCATTTATTAAAGTATAAAAATAAGCATTCTTTTTTATATGGTAACTATGAAATTGCATATTTATGGAATTATTCAAGTTAAAGAACTATATAAAAATGTATATTTTAGACTCTGGATTTTGGACTTTTATATAGTTTTATTATATAGTTAAAGAACTACATAAAAATGTATATTTTAGACTTCTAAATTTTGATGATTTAGATGTTCTAAACAGAATTTTTCAAATATACCACATGTTGAATACAATGGAGCTTGTCAGTGAACAAATACATTATATAATCGAGAAGTGTTTCAGCCACTCAGAGAGCAGTCTACTTTTTAAGGATTACCCTTAAGGGTAAAATTTTATGTTAGCTGATTGAGTGATTACACAGCCAAAAATAAACATCAGTCCCTTAACTTTATAATCACATCTATTTTTAGACTTTGCATGTATTCTTTATTCTTAACTATGTTTCTAGGTTTGTTTTTGTTGTCAAGTATTAATTTCTTTTTTAGAAATTAAGATCAGTAGAAGTCTTACTTATTTTCACTGATGTGTGTGTATATCTTTAGTAATTTTTTACAGCGCTCTCTTGATTGTGCTGACTGGTGAAAAGGTTTGTAGTTTTCTATTTGAATAACTTGATATTATTAGTATTTTCATTAGTTTGTTCTCTTTTATGTTAGGTTTGAAATTCCAGAGCCTGAGCCAACAGAAGCTGATCGCATAGCTATAGAGAATGGAGATCAACCCTTGAGTGCAGAACTAAAAAGGTTTAGGAAAGAATACATACAGCCTGTACAACTGCGGTAAGCAGTAATTAAATAACTGAAGGCATTAAGCCTGTACTGAATTTTTGTTCAAGAGTTGACATAAATAAGGATCTTTCCCAAGCAAGGAGAAGGTAACAAGTAAAATGAGTGAAGTAGAAAGCAATTATCAGAAATTATTGTGTAAGTCTTAATTAACATAGAATTTTGAAAGTAGTCAGCCACTTATAAAATTATTTGGTAAGAATTACTGTTTTAATTTATGTGATTCATTGTGATAAACATTTATGCCTGAGTTCCCATGTAATTCAGTTATTCTTTGTTAATGCCATAGAGTATTAAATGTATGTCGGCATTGGGTAGAGCACCATTTCTATGATTTTGAAAGAGACGCAGATCTTTTGCAGCGAATGGAAGAGTTTATTGGAACAGTAAGAGGTATGGTTTTTTTAAGTGCCTGGTTTCATATGTAATAAAAGTACCTTTTGGTGACTCTCAGTTGATGTCATTGTTCAGTGTTGTTAAGAGTTGTTTATAAGTGGCAGCATAACCATTTGGAAAAGTTAAAAATTTTCACCAAACAACATTTTGACCTACAAATTGCTCAATAATCACCCTGCTGACCCAGTGTATTTGCATTTAGTAAATCCACTTACTGATCATTTTGGAATTGGACAGAAAAAGTCTCGATTTATTCTGTCTTTCCACTTATCTGAAGGTCTGTGTCCCAGAAGACAATTAGGAAGCGGTGTGCCATTGTAACACCACTGATGGAAACTGACGAGGCCCCAGTTAGGTGAACAGTTAGGAAACTGACTACACCCAGTTAGGTGTATCAGAGAGGCAGCAGAGCAGACTGAACCGAGAGCCCAGAAGCGAGAGTTCTCTTCTGAACACTGCCACTCACCAGATACAGGACTTTGGGCCAAGCCACTTTGATTCTTTAGACTTGGGTTTCCTCATCAGTAACATAAGGAGTAAGGCTTGATGTTTTCAAAGTCTCCCCTCTAGTTTTAAGGATTCTGTGATCGTATAGGTCTAAGAATGACCTAGACAAACTTGTTTCTAATTGCCCTTGTGCACTCTAAAGGAGAATCAGAAAGTAAAGAGTTAAATAGTAGTACTTTCATGCATAATACAAAACAAAGCCACATCAAAAACTCGCACTAAAATGAAGGCATGGATCCTCTGGTACTGTTTGGTTTATAAAATGCAACATTAATAAGATTAATAGTGACTATGAATTGTCTGTACTTCTAAATCTCATGTGTGTAAGATCTATCTTATGGGGAATTATAGTATTTTGAACTGACGTTCAGAAGAGTAAAGGTGAAAAATGTCTATGAATAAATTCCTTTCTAATTTTATTTAGAAGGGATGTAGAAGAATATATACCAGACTATTAACAGCAGTTACCCATGTGAAGAAGAATGAGATTAGGATAGGGAACAGGGAATGGTAAAGAGGAACTTCCATTTTTTTTTTATTTTGATCATTTGAACCTTGTAATAGCAAATATATATTCAACTATCACTTGTATGATTTTAAAATATTTTAAAAGAATAAAATATTGAGTAAAAAGTATTTAAATGTTATTTAAAATGTAATGTATTTCAGGTAAAGCAATGAAAAAATGGGTTGAATCCATCACTAAAATAATCCAAAGGAAAAAAATTGCAAGAGACAATGGACCAGGTCATAATATTACATTTCAGAGTTCACCTCCCACAGTTGAGTGGCATATAAGCAGGCCTGGGCACATAGAGACTTTTGACCTGCTCACCTTACACCCAATAGAAATTGCTCGACAACTCACTTTACTTGAATCAGATCTATATCGGTATGTAATTTGACATTCAAGCTGAAAAATCATTTCCAAGGAGTTGATTTTTTAAATGAAATACTGTTTTCTGCCTTATAGGAATGTTATAAGACCTAAGTGAGCTAGTATATGAAGGGGAGTAGTAATAAAGCCTGATGTATAGAAGGCCACCTCTTCTCTCACTCCTACCTGGTAAAGCTGAGTGCAGCGTGTGACTTTACCAGTCGCTGGCTGGGTATGCTTGGGCAACTTTAACCTTCATGTGAAACTTTTATCCCTTTGTCCCTTAGCTTCCTCAAGGTTAAAATGGAGCTAATAATGGTACCTATTCTTGGGGCTGTTGTGAGATTGAAAACAGTCAATATATAACATACAGTGCTTAGCCCAGCACAGAGTAAGGGCTCAGTAAGTTAGCTACTGCCCTTGTAGTTGTAAAATTAAGTCATGGCCCGTCACAGCCTTTTTTAGTTTTTCTACATTGATGTAACTACTGTCTCAAAAAGTGTCCGTTTTTGCTTGTTTGTTTGTTTTAAATGGGGACTAGTTAGGATTGCAAACTTTTGAAATAACTAAATGAAAAAAAAAAAGGAACTAAATTTATAGATCTCCTCCCACCCCAAAGATCATCACTATTCCCAAAAACCAATATTAGAATCTATTTTATTTCCCTTTATTTACCAAAAGGTGGTAGGGTTTCCCTCCCTCCTTTAGAAGAAAAAAAAGATTTTGGAATTACAGTGAGATTACTATATCCTCATTGAACTGATTATTATAACAGGTATCATTATTTAAAAGAACAATCCCCGATTACATTGTCACCCTAATTTGTTAAATAATCTTTGTTAAGTGCTAGGAAAGATGTTATGAAAAAATCTCAGTGTTGCCCAAAGCAAAATGCTACTATAAAGCAATAATAAAAGTACACAAATATATGCATAAAAATATTTTTTTAATCTATAGAAAAATACACATAATTATAATTAGTTGTGATATGTTGTTTTCATAAACCTTTCTATTGGTGTAAAAACAAAAGGTTTATATGGGAGTTTAGTTTTATTTATCTCATTTACTTAGTAAAACAGTATGCTACAGGGAAAAGGATCATGGAGAATTATGTCTTGATGATTTCAGAGCTGTACAGCCATCAGAATTAGTTGGAAGCGTGTGGACAAAAGAAGACAAAGAAATTAATTCTCCTAATCTCCTAAAAATGATCCGGCACACCACTAACCTCACTCTGTGGTTTGAGAAGTAAGTGTTACTGACACTCTCGCATTTCGGAGCAGTCAGCTATTATGATTTTAAATGCAATTCTATTTTTATATGTCTTGCGTCCTTTTTTTGTTCTCTGTCCCTCCTTTCTTTTGCACTGAGTGAATACTTTCCTAATGTAGCATTTTTATTTCATTAATGATTTTTTTCATTATATCTTTTGGGGGGTTTTTTAGTGAATGCTTTAAGGTTTACCATAGACAGCTTATCAGAATCCACTTCAGATTTCTACTAGCTTAATCCCAGTGATAGAAATGTTCCTCCTGTATAGCTCTGTTCCCGGTCTTCCTTTTTGCTGGCACTACTGTCATACATATTACATATAATTAATGATGCAAATCTAACAATACATGTAGCAATTATTGCTTTCCCCTTTGTTATTTTCTTAGCCCATTACAGCTTTGCTCTTCCCCACCTCCTTTGTCTGGTTATTGGCAATTTATTCTATATGTATATCTTATAGGCCCAACAATACGTTACGTTCACATTATTTTATACAGTTGCTTTTTAAATCAGTTAAGAGAAGCAATGAGAAAAAAACAAGCATTTATCCTGTCTCCTATAATCACATAATTACTTTTACCGCCGCTCTTTGTTTTCGTGGACTGGTGTTAGCATCTGGGGTTCTTTGCTTTCAGCCTGAAGAACTTCCATTACTATCTCTCGTACGGTGGGTTTGCTAGCAACAAATTCTCTCCGTTTCTGTTCACCTGGGAAAGTCTTTATTTTGCCTTTGCTTTTGAACAACAGCTCTGTCTCCAAGTTAATTAATTTTTTCTTCTGGTGGTTCAAAAATTGAGCCCCTTTAGTAAATTTATTTTAAACTATTGTATTTTTCAGTTTGAGTTGCCAGTTGTTATTGCTGTGTCTTTTATGATACTTTCTTCTGCACATTGTCATTATATCTTTCTTTACTTTTTAAATCATGCCTTCTTTCCTTTAGTTCTGTGAACACATTCATAATGGCTACTTTGAAATCATTTTCTGTTAAATCTGACATCTGGTCCCTCTCACAGGCAATGATTGTTCCCTGCTTTTATTCCCCCGGTGAACGGATCATACAATAGTCCCCCCTTATTCACAGAGGACCCTCAGTGGATGCCTGAAACCACATATAGTACCAAACCCCTTATACTGTTTTTTAATTGTTCATTACTAACAATAACAGAACAGTTATGACAGTATACTGTAACAAAGGTATGTGAATGTGGTCTCTCTCTCAAAATATCTTACTGCACTGTACTCACCCTTCTTGTGATGATGTGAGATGATACAATGCCTACATGATGCGATGAAGTGAGGTGAACGCTTTAGGCACTGTGACATTAGCGGTATGCTACTAAATGACCTTACGACACCTCAAAAGGAAGCTATCTGTGGTACCATAGTTGACTGCTGGGTAACTGAAACTGGGGAAAACAAAACAGCAGATGAGGGGACACTACTGTACTTTCTTGTTTCTTTGCATGCCTGGTAATTCTTTGTTGGACACTTGCTGTTGTAGCAACTTGTGGGTCCTGCCCCTCCGACTCCCCAACCGCCCAGAGCTTGTTCCTTTAGTGACTAGCTGGATTCTTCTCGACAAGCCTATCCTCCAGCGCCCTCCACACTTAGATGTTAAGCTGAGAAGTTCCTCTTCTGAGAGGTACTGTTTTGGGTATGTCCACGGTCACTCCAAGAAGGCAGCAGGAGAGGTAGTGCTTTCTTTCACTCCTGTGCTGACCACATCCAGCTGTTAAACTCTGCTAATTGCCAGCTGGTTGCTCTATTGTTTTCAGCAATTTCCCTAGTGGTATAAATTGCTCTGCAAACTAATCCAACCAAATTGTGACTCCTTTTAAGGAGTGGTTTCTTAGGTTTCTGATATTTGTTCTGACCCTTGGAAGGCTCGTCCCAGCTCTTATTCCCTGGTTCTCTCCTGCAGACTAGTCAACCAACAATTGTTAGATCCAAGAATCTTACCATTGCCCTGCACCACAACCTTCACTGTTTTGTGTGTGTGTGTGTGTGTGTGTGTGTGTGTGTGTGTGTGTGTGTTTTGAGAGAGAGATAGAGCGTGCGCATGCGTGTGCACAAGTGGGGTAGGGGCAGAGAGAAAGAGACAGAGACACTCAAAGGATCTGGAGCAGGCTCCGTGCTGAGATAAGTAAGCCCCCTGTGGCTCAAACTCATCAACCATTGAGATCACGACCTGAGCCAAAGTCAGACGCTCAATGGACTGAGCCACCCAGGCACCCCCTTCACTGTTCTTGAGAGCACTGTTCTTGAGTTCTTAGGTTTAAACTTCTCCAACGGTTTGTTGCAAATGACGAGAGTAGGAGCTGTTTGAGCCTGCACTCTTGTGCTGGTGGCAAATTTCCCTGAAACATTCCTGCTGTAGGAGCTGAGTGCCTGGTTGGAGGTGGTGTGTGAGGTCCTCTTTACTCACCTCTCCTGGCATGGAACCACTGCCTCGGGAACCAGGGAGAGGCTGTCTTCCCAGCATTCTCAGTGTGCCACATTCAGGTGAGAGCCTGTGTTCCATGCAGGAGTTAGGCAGAAGGGAGTCCCCACTTCCCAGCTACACTCACCAGAGATTTAGCCTCAGCCACCGCCAGCTGGGGACTGGAAATGCTGAAGTCCTGTTCCTCCAGAGAAGAAAGCCCTCCAGCTGGGAGCTAGGTGGACAGGGAGGCCTGCATTCTCAGCTGCAGCTGTCTGGAGTAGACTCTTCCCTCCACTGCCTGGGGTCCTCTGGGAGGAAGGAGGGAGCGGGCTTGGTTCAAAAGCCGTAAACTCTTGCCTCTCTTACTGAATTTTTGTAGTTTTCCCAAATAGATGTTACTTTATTTGCCAGCATTTGCTCTTAGAGCCATTTCCAGAGACTTTAAATGTTGGGGAAGATGATATTAGTCATGATTATGTTTTTCTTCATATATATACTCTTCACTAGTTTCACTGAGGAGTGGGTAAGCAGACCTGCTTATACGGTCATGTCAGCAATCTAGAATCTCAATGCAATTTTATAGTTGGGGCCACAGATTGGCATTATATATGTCAGCCATATTTTTTTGAGTAAAAACACTATGACTAGTTGACTAATATTTTATAAGGGTGATATGAGGTTCCTATTGGAATTATCAGAACAAGAGGCCAGTGACATAGGAAATGACTAGAACCTATGGTACAATGTGAATAAAGACTTAAAAGCAATTCCTAAAGACAAATAAGCATTCCAAGTCACTTATGTTATTATTTCTTAGCCTGTAAACAGTAAAACTTTACCATTTGCCCTCTAAATGTTGCTTCCTGATTTCTTCCTTATCAAATTAAATAATTCCACTTAAATATGCAGAAGACTTTTTCCATCATAATAATTAAAATTTGTGTCTGTAAAGGAGAAACATAACTGATAAAATAGACCATTTTTATTTCTGTCCTGTTTTTTAATAGATGACTGAAAAGGCCATTTCCTGCACTTTTTCCTTTTTCTCTAAATTACTGTAAGAACATTTAACATGAGAGGTACCCTTTTAACAGATTTTTTTCCACTGTGCAATACAGAATTTTAGTTATATAAATTATTAATTTATAGGCATAATGTTGTATAGCAGATCTCTAGGATTTATTCATCTTGCATAACTGAACTTTTATACATGCTAATTGGTAACTCCCTATTTTCCCCTCTCCCTGAATCCTGGCGATCACCATTCTATGCTTCTATAATTGTGACTATTTTAGATACCTCATATGTGTAGAATCATGCAGTATTCATCCTTCTGTGACTGGCTTATTTCACTTAGAATAATGTCTTCAGTGTTCATCAGTGTTGTCACATATTGCAGGATTTTCTTCTTTTTTAAAGCTGAGTAATACTCCATTGTGTGTGTGTACCACATTTTCTTTATCCATTCATCCATAGATGGGCATTTGGGTGGTTTCCACATCTTGGCTATTGTGAAAAAACACTGCAACGAACATGGAGTGCTAATATCTCCTTGAGACCCTGCTTTTGAATAAATAACCAAAAGTGGGATTGTTGGATCAATCATACAATAGCTCTACTTTTAATCTTTGAGGAACCTCCATACAGTTTTCCATAGTGGCTGTATCATTTGCATTCCCCCCACCAGCAGTACACAAGGGTTCCAACTTCTGCCTTTTCAGTGTGAGAGATTCTTGTCCGTTTGCTACGGTGGCTCTTAGCCATGGACGTATATTAGAATTGGAGTCACCTATGGATAAATCACCCCAGACTTACCTGGTTGTTACAGAAACTCCACAGGTGATGACAATTTGTATACCTAGGTAATGTCAACTGAAGTAGTCAAATACAAGATGTAAATATATTATACTTGTATTATACCCTTTTAAATGTCCAGCTAACTAGTTAGCCAGTATATGATGTATTTGTAGAGATCTAGCTAATGCTTTAAACATGTAAACATGTTATGTTTAATTTGATAGCAAATTTGATTTTATGTTTATTTTGATAATTTTGCAACAGTTTTTTTCTTAGTGTCAGGTTATCCTCATCAGAGAATAATGTAATTTTCACCTTTACAATTTTAAAAATGTTTAATATTGATTTATATTTATTTTCTCTTTTGTGTATTGTTTTTCTTAGATTATACATTATTTTATATTACATTATTAAAAACCAAGTTTAAAATGCCTTTTTCTTTACTGGTGATTAGTAAATTTAAGATTCTCTCTAATATTAGAGAGTAAATGCTCACTGAGGAATTTTCTCTTTTTGAACCGAGTATGCTTTCTTTTAGCTATTTATTGGTATATTAGCTGTATACCTTCCAAAGATTCTTGGTATTTAAATGTAAAGTGCCTTTGATTTTTTTTTCTCTTAGTAATTAAAAAAATTTTATATAATAATTATGGTAAAATACTTTCATTGACTTTTTAACATCACAATGTTTTTCTGAAGAGCCGTTCCTAGAAATGTAGCTAATTATTTCAAAGAAAGAAAACATGATCACCAAAATCTTGAAATTAGGTGAAGAATAGGAAACACAGAATTCTTGAGTTCCAGAATAAATCCCCTTAGGACACAGCCACATCCAGAAGACCAGCATACGGTCAACAAGATGTTAGTCTCACCAGTTAATTCTAATACAGCAGGAAAATGATTGACTGGTGGCTGTGTCCGTGTGAAAACCAGTGAAGAGCACCTTGCCTGACTGGAGCACCGCCTGGCGATCCAGTCTCCTGCTCTTTACCTGTCGTTCTAAATATAGATCCTCCGAGGTTACTTGATAACCGCACCCCCCCCACACACACATTATTTTATTTACTAAATTCCTTAAAGCATATCTTTGTTGGGTAAACTATAGATTACTTAATTCATTTTTTTGTCTTTGATTCCCAGATGTATTGTAGAAACTGAAAACTTAGAAGAAAGAGTAGCTGTGGTGAGTCGAATAATTGAGATTCTACAAGTCTTTCAAGAGCTGAACAATTTCAATGGTGTCCTTGAGGTTGTCAGTGCTATGAACTCATCTCCTGTTTACAGACTAGACCACACATTTGAGGTAGGTTCCTCTAGTCATTTTGTAAATGAAGAATCAGGATTTTAAGAATCATGGTCTTTAATTGTTAAGCGCCTCATCTATGTTTTCAGTGACAGTTTAAAAGCTGGAATTGTCTCAATTCCACTGTATTTGTATTTGTATTGAACTGGTTGCACTTTTAAAATTAGGAATTCTCGTTAAAATGCTTTCACGGGCCCTAGCCTAGGTGACAAGAAGAAAAACCTTTCAGCACTTAATTTACGTATAACATAAAATCAGATACTCTCGTGATTGTATAAGGAATGGCAAGATAAACTAGATTTCACTCACACACCACACTCTTGCAATTTGTTCTGGGGTCCATGAAGATAGTGTCTTGATGTGGTTATTCTTAGAATCAAACTGATACTGTTGTGTTTGGGCTTTATTCTTAGCCTGGCACTTTGGGGCAAAACCTATGCTTCCTTTTATAAACTCACACTCTCTAAATTTTTTTTTTTTTACTATAGCAAATACCAAGTCGCCAAAAGAAAATTTTAGAAGAAGCTCATGAATTAAGCGAAGATCACTATAAGAAATATTTGGCAAAACTCAGGTCTATTAATCCACCGTGTGTGCCTTTCTTTGGTAAGCATTTCTTGAATTTTTTTGTGTTTCTGGATAAAACAAGATACTTATTTCATTAAATGACTGAATATACATATGTGTAATATAGCAGCAGAAAATACTTATTTAATAAATACCTAGCACCTGAGTCACCTTAGAATTTTACTCTCTTTATTAGGACTTTTTAAGATCACACCCAACATATACATTCCATTTTTTATTTCCATCTGGGGCAGCTGTTTGATATCATTTAATGCTTCTTTGTGCTTTATATTCATAGAAATCTTTTTTTGTTGAATTTTGATAAACCATACATTCTACAGAAGAGGTTTGGCCTTGGTCATTTATATTTATGATCATGTTTCTTGTAAACAGTTTCACATAGCTAAAAATCATACTGCATGCATTCTTGAACCCACACCTTCTATACATCAAAATTTTACCTGCCATTTTTTCTTTCCCTTCTCACCAGAGGAAGGAAGTGCCCTTTCCTTCCTTTTAAAGCTGAAACATGTACCATCCAAATCTTCACCCTTCATACAGGTTCTTCTATCTTATTCCATCATTTATTTCCTATATTTCATATCTTCAATATCTCTTTCACAACTGGTTTCTTTTTTTTTTTTCTGTTTGTATATATGCTCTGATGATTCTTCCTCTGAATGCTTACAAATATCATGCCTATTACACATATTATGGTTTAGGTTTTTTAGTAAGTGGTATATTTCCTTCTAGCCATTTTCTCATCTATAGCTATATATTTTCCATATAGCTTTAAGTTATACTGTCCTGATATTCTTTCAATTAACATCATGCAGTTATCACAAAAGCCTGTTTTTGTTTGAGCTTTATAACCAACCACTTTTGTATTTATTTCTCATCTTTTTGCCATGCACATTGTACATAGTCATAAGTATATGACATGTACACATTATTTACTTTCACTTACCATATCTTAAACTTATTGTTGTGTTTTATCAGTCTTCATAATATCATTTAAAATGGCTACATAATAGTCTCTAAAGTTGGTATGACAGTTTATTTAGATATTACTCTATGATTAGATACATAGTTTCCAGCTTTTTTGTTTTCCTAAATGTTGTGATCAATATCATCATATTTATACCTTTTATCTATATTTGAAAATATTTCCTTGAGCTAGATAACCAATCTATCTAGATACTTTATATCTAGCTGGGAATTTCTTGAGCTAGATATTTTACCAACCTGCTTTTTTATTTTTATTCTTTGATATACCATATTTTAAAATTCTGTAATCTGCCCATCTTCCCCATTATGATTGCTCTTGTTTCTGGCCTTAGAAAGCTCTTCCAGTCTAACAATTTAATATTTCAATCGTATTTTCTTCTAGCTTAATAATGTGACTTCTAAAAATCATATTTAAGTCTATTTAATCAAAGTCTCTTTTAGATATCATATGAAATCTTCAAATTTATTTCTCCACTAAATTGTTTACTTGTTGACCTGAGTATACTGAATAATTTTCTTTACCCAATTTATATATGGTACCTCCTTTAATAAATATTTTTTCCCATTAACTTATTCTATTAGTTCCCCAGTTTTAATGACTGGCACTTTACAATCTGTGATTCTCAACCAGGGGTAATTTTTGCCCCCCCCCCCGAACCCTTAGCAATGTCCAGAGACATTCATTATTATTTTAATTGGGAGGTGCTAGAGGCTTCTATGGGATAGAGGGCAGGAATGTTGCTAACATCCTACAGTGCACTGGACAGCCCCCTGACGACAAAAGAATTATCCAGTCCAAAAGGTCAATAATGCCAAGGTGGAGAAACCTTGCTTTATAGTGTTTTCATATATGATAAAGTTGGTTCGTCAATGCTGCTTCAGTATTTTCTTTACCAGTTTTGTCTCTTTATTTTTCCAAATGCACTTTATAATGGGAGAGGGTGTAATTCCCCAAAATACAGTTGGAACAGCTTATCAATTAATTAGGAAAGAACACTGATGATAGATACTTTTGGTTGTGAATGATCTTCATTTTTTAATAGTCAATTACTCTTAATTCTAAAAATTTTTTTTTAATGTTTACTTATCTTTGAGAGAGGGAGAGACAGTGCAAGCAGGGAAGGGCTGAGAGAGAGGGGGAGACAGAATCCGGAGCAGGCTCCAGGCTCTGAGCTGTCAGCACAGAGCCCAATGTGGGGCTCAAACTCACGAACCGGGAGATCGTGACCTGAGCTGAAGTCGGACACTTAGCTGACTGATTCTAAGAAGTTTTGATTTCCTTGGATTTTCTAAATATTTGATTATGTCTCTTCCTTTCGTCTTATTTCTGTGCTATGCGTTACAGCATTGGTCATACCTTCCCACACAAAGATTAAACAATAATGACAAAAATAAGTATCTCTGTTTTCATCTCCTTTGCAGCGGGAATAGGGGTGATTCTGCTCTTTGCTCGATTAGATGCTTTTTGTTATGTTAAAGTTTCTTTTCATAGTTATCTTCTGTATCTTCTGTGTTTTTGTTAGCAGTATACATTTACTTTTATAAATAGTTGCCATCTTAGTGAGAGAAAGATGATTTTTTTTTGTTTAGCAAATTAAAATTACAGATTTACTAATACCAAACTTTCCTATTTGCTGATATTAAAACTTATTTATTTGGGGCGCCTGGGTGGCGCAGTCGGTTAAGCGTCCGACTTCAGCCAGGTCACGATCTCGCGGTCCGGGAGTTCGAGCCCCGCGTCAGGCTCTGGGCTGATGGCTCAGAGTCTGGAGCCTGTTTCCGATTCTGTGTCTCCCTCTCTCTCTGCCCCTCCCCCGTTCATGCTCTGTCTCTCGCTGTCCCAAAAATAAATAAACGTTGAAAAAAAAAATTAAAAAAAAAAAAACTTATTTATTCATGGTAGTTTGATCTTTTAAATGCACAAATGAATTCTATTCATTATCATTTTATTTAGGGTTTTTGTATCCATCTACATAAACGAGATTGATCTGTGATTTTTTTTCTTTTTGTGCTATATTTATCAGCTTTTGTTATTATAGTTGTATTTGCCTTGTAACATGAGTTAAGTAGCTTTCCATCTTACTCTATTCTGGAATATCATGAAATGATCTAGCCTTTAAACTTTGAAATATTCCAATAGAAAAACCCATCTGGGCCTGGAATCTTTTGTAGGATGTAATTCTTTAGTAACGTTTTCATTTGTTCCTTAGTTTTTTTTCTATTTCTATTTTCTGATACACAATTGTCTAATTTCATTATTTTTAAAATACTGGTATTCAGTTATAGCCTCAAAAGCATTATTTTTTAAAATTGTTCCTATTTGCAATAGGTTTTTCCCATTTATTTTTACTTGTTTTACTTTGCTTACTTCAAAAAGATAAAATCTTAAACTTAATTACTCTCTGATTTTGTTGTCTTTTTTTTAAATTTTTTTAACGTTTGTTTATTTTTGAGAGAGACAGAGCGTGAGTGGTGGGGGGCAGAGAGAGAGGGAGACACAGAATCTGAAGCAGGCTCCAGGCTCTGAGCTGTCAGCACAGAGCCCAACATGGAGTTTGAACTCACGAACCACGAGATCATGACCTGAGCCAAAGTTGGACACTTGACCGACCGAGCCACCTGGTGCCCCATCTGATTTTGTTTTTTATATCATGTATTACCTTCTATCATTACTAATTTATTGTCTTCCTGAGAACTTTTTGCCCCCTACATTCTTGATAAAACTATTTTATTTTCTCTTTATGGTAAAACATTTTCTTTTTAATTATAAAAGTACAGATTCAGTCAGATTTAATTTTAAAAGTGGAATGCATCCTACATAAGATCTTATAAGTTAGAAATGATATACCTATCTGGGCACTACAGAAGATGCACAGACCTTCCACAGCTCATAGAGGAGAGAGTGTAAAGACAATTTTGATAAGGAGTAAAGAAACAATTCAAAAATAATTTACAAAAAGAGAATCAGGAGCCAGATGCATTTAAAGTCTATGTATTTTAAGCATGGTGAGTATGGTGCCAGTTCATACAAGGGACCTGGGTAGGCCTGATGTTCATTTCATTCAGTCAGTCAACAAGTATTTCTTGAGTACCTGTGAAGTATCAGGGACTATGTCAGGTGCTTAGAAAAAGTGAAAAATACATAGTCCTTCAGTGTGTTCACTGAACTTACAGTCACACTACTTGCGATATCCTACTGCTTCTGGTACAAAGAGGTAAAAAGAAATTTCAGGGCCCGTTCGCCCGACTCACTGTTTGGCCCCTGCGACCCCATCACCCTGATCGGTGAGCATTTGTTCCCACAGACTGAACCCTTTAAAGTACTCTCCCTCCCAAATGTATGACGTACCATAACTGATCTTCATAACATGTTGTTACAAGAAGAAAAGAAGTTTCAGGTCTGAAATCACAGAGTATGATTCTGTGTTTTAAGCTTGGCCATGTGATCTGGTGACTGGACACAAACATGCAGGCAGTTTGATAGGAACGGACAGCGCACCTGCCAGCTCTTTACCCTTTTCTGCCTGTTTTCCTGCCTGTTGAGCCTCTTCTCTTCTAAGGGAGGGCCTCTCAGCTGTCCCTGGTCTGTTCTGCTCTAGGAAGGTTTTTGCTGTTCCCAGGTTTTCAGTTCACGGGATTAGCCACACAGCCTATAATGGTTCTGACCCGAGAATAGAGCCAGATGTTATTTTATTGCTCCTTCTTAATTCTGTCTCTTCTGTATGGTGGTTTGGAGAAACTCCTTCCAGATTCTTATCCTTAATGCTGGACACTGGTTTTTTGGATTTTTTTTTCCCCCTCTCTATGGGAGGACCAGTGGTAGTATCTGATTCTTTTACTTCCTCTGTCATCTTACCAGAATTCTCATTCGGGTCTTTTGCTGGTACCACACCATTTACAGAATAAAAGTCAGGCAACTTCTTCCAAGGCTACCCCAGACTATGGGTCCACATCCCAATTTTTCTCCATATAATAAAATGTTCTACTCGTAGGTAAAGTGGACATATACAGGCAAACTAACATTTCCTCTAAGGTAAAAGGATGTAGATTCTTCCTTCAACCAAGCCTCACCTCTCTTCTCAAACATCCAAGCCTGTAGCATTGGCTTTGCTCTTTCCTTTCACACAGCTCTAGTTTTGCATCCTCCTTCTGTTTCTTGTCAATCTGCTTCATCTCCACTCTTATTTCCCGCCATTTTAGAACTGACTGTATGTCTCTTGCATCCTGATCTATTCTTCAAATGCTTTCTCTTCTATTCTGAAATAATGTGCTTCTTTTTATTCATTCAGAAGCATTGCTGAATGTCTCTGTGTTCCAGGCCCAGGGCTAGGTGTAATGAATCAAGAGACAAAACAGAGTCTTCCCTCAATAAGCTCTCTTGAAAGAGCAGAAGAATAAATTACAGTACCATACGCAGTAAATGTAATGCTGCATCGTAGAAATGTGTAGGTTGGAGATGAACAAAGTGCTACGGGAACCTAGAACCCTGAGAAGCCACTTTTTCCTGGAAAGGCTGGGAAAGGCATTAGCAAAAACATGAAACCTCATCCCTCTTCATTATTTACGTCATAATGCTTTGCTTTTGCTCTCCCCAGACAGCTGTCACCAGAGCAGGGTATGTAAAATGATCTATTGAAAAAAATTAAGCTTTAACAGTATATAATATTCAGGTCTTTGTATATACTTATACTAAATTTTTTACTCAAAAATTTATATATATGTATATATACACACATATATACACACATATATATATGTATATATATACACACATATATATATATACATATATATAGAGAGAGAGAGAAGGGGGGAGGGAGAGAGAGAGAGGATCCATGTTTAAACATTTGTTACTGATGGAAGTGTATGATCAACAAAATTTGGACACCCTCTCTTTGGTCACTTATTCTTCTTTTAATTAGCCATTATATGTCATAAGATAATTTCCACATTTTATCCTGAGCTCTTTTAAAATGCTACTTATGAGCATTTCCGCAACTTCATTCAAGTATACTTTCAACACACAAAACATCCCATAACTTAGTGCCCTCCATCTTCCCAGTGGCAGTCATTACACCACCACCCATTCAGTCCCTCAGGCACAAAGCTGAGAATCTTCTTTCTCAGCCCCCACCCTCTGCCCAAAACAGTTAATCAGTTGTTATGGAGTCTACCCCTTAAATACGTGTGCATTCCACTCTATCCCTGTGGACCCTAAGATAGCCCCCATCATCTCAACAGGGCTACATTCATCCTGCTAACTGATCATCCTGCTTCCCTTCTTAACTCCTTCTAACCCATTTAGCTTCATAGTCCAGCCAGAGTAATCCTTCTAGAATGCAAAGATGCTAATAATGTCCTAACTATTGAATACAAATTAAGCTCTTTAAAAAAGCCTCTTCATGATCCAATCCAGGTACTGCTATCCACAAACTCTTCATAGCTGGGCATTCAATGTGTGACCAGTAATGAAAAGTTGATTCCAGCTGCCCTTAAATATGTGTACTGTATGGGCACGTTTGTCAGACTGAACATTGAGCTAAGTGCATCACGCAACTTAGCGTAGTGGAGAATATAACTGGCTGCAAGTAAAAGAGCCAAGTGACAGGCAGATGTGGAAAATAAAAAGCCTGAGCATTTTAGAACACATCGTAAATTTGACTCATGAATGTACAAGCAAGAGTAGCCTAGGTGCTAGGAAATAGCCAACTAAGACACTTAAAAACTGGATACTTTTTAGAACCAAACAGGCATGGATGTCTATCATATTTCATTATTGCTGACTTATTCACTGAGTTTGAGTCATTTATCTTTACAAGAATGAGGACAAATATTCAAGTAGTTGAAAGTAGGCCTCTACCACAAAAGCCTTTGGACCCACTTGACTAGGATTAGAACCTAAGCGTCTGTTACTTTGTTCATTCCTCTCCTCATCCTGTGCACAACCTGCAGTGACGGAGGACCAGAACCACTGATGCCTTGCCCGCGTCTGTCCTTGCAGCCTGCACCCTTCCTGAGCCCATATACCAAAGCCCTGTGGTCTGGCCGTACTAACCAACGTACTGTCTCTGAGTATGCCTTCTGAGCTTCGTCGCAAACCAGCGCCTTCTAACCCATAGATGCTTTGCCTAGAATCCCCTTCCAGCTTACTCTGCTCATTTGACTTCGCTCATTGTTAGAGACTTTTTAGGCATCACTTCATCTGTGATGCTTTTTCTATTCACACCAGTCCAAGGCAGAGTTAGGCACACATCCTCGGCGGCCTCACAGCATCTTATGCATTACTCTAATGCAGTACTGACCAAATTGTACTGTAGCCCACGTTCAAAGCTTTGAACTCCTTGAGATCAGGGACTGTGTGTCTTGTTCATCTCTGTATCTGCGGTACTAAGACAGTGCTGGGCATACAGCGGAGACTCAGTCCTTGTGTACTGAGTGAATGAACTCAGGTACTCATACATTCCCTTTTCTTTAGTGGAAAGTACTTTAGGGGAAGACGCAGAAGCCTAAGAGACCAGGCCAAGAATAGCAACAATAGCATCAACAATCACAACCGTAGCTAATTAAGCATTTACTTTAGTCAGACCTTGTTCTAAGCCTGTACATACATTTACTCACTTATTTCTCACAACAACCCTGCTATCCTCATTTTACAGATGAGAAAACCAAGGCATAGAGAAGTTAAGCAACTTGCACAAGACCACACAAGTAGAGTGCAGCAGAGTTGGCTCCAGAACCTTTATGCTAGAATAGAAAGGAACTCAGGTGCTCCTGGAACCACAGGGCTGTGTACAGAATGAGAACGCCTGTTACCTGGTTCCTTCTCCTCCTCACCCAGCGCACAGCCTGCAGTGATGGGGAAACTGGAGCTCATTTTCGACATTGCCACTAAATCTAAAAGTGCTGAAGATCAGAATAGAAATAAATTCTATGCAGTGCTGTGTTTGCTAGGCTTGCAGAGCCTTCCACACTCCCATGAGCAAGCCTATCCAAGCGGTACTGCCTCCGAATTACAAATCCTTAGCAACCTTTGAATAAGCAGAAAGTATGATCCTCTGAATTTAACATTTTCCTCTTTGGCCAGAAATACGTGTTATTAAGTGATGGGTTATTCTTAAAATTCCTTTAACAGAATGGTGACTTATGTCAAATACCATGTGGTTTTGGAGGTACGGAAAATTGGGGAGTCCTCCTGATAAAACTCTTAAATTTCGTTAAACTTGGTCCCCTTTTTCTTGGGTATTTATAAAAAAAGTGTCACAGAATAATTTGATACTTACAAAAATGTTTCTCTTGATATTTAGTTAGCTAGTTGTTTCTCATAGAATGGAAATCTGTGCCTTAAATCTTTGGTTATGGTGATTGAGATGGTACATTGTACATACCTTATTGTACACGTACATATTGATTGTACCTATGCCTACAGTTACTGACAAAAAAACTAGCTGGTTCCTTTTTCATCCTTGAAATAATTTCATTGTATCTTCTAGGAATTTATCTAACTAATATCTTGAAAACAGAAGAAGGCAACCCTGAGGTCCTAAAAAGGCATGGAAAAGAGCTTATAAACTTTAGCAAAAGGAGGAAAGTAGCAGAAATAACAGGAGAGATCCAGCAGTACCAAAATCAGCCTTATTGTTTACGAGTAGAATCAGATATCAAAGTAAGTTGAATTATTTGAGGATACATTTTTCTAATTAAGTTTATAAACCGGCTGATGAAAGACAGGTTTATTTCAGAGAAGAGATAAAGGAAAATTAAAAATAACTCGAAGTTAACATTTTGTTAAATGTTTTCTGCAGTTATTTTTGTGAATGTCAGACTGCATTTAAAATATTTAATATTAATAACTGTTTATTTCTTTGCATTTAGAGGTTCTTTGAAAATTTGAATCCAATGGGAAATAGCATGGAAAAAGAATTTACAGATTATCTTTTCAACAAATCCTTAGAAATAGAACCGCGAAACCCTAAGCCTCTCCCAAGATTTGTAAGCATACATATATTCATATTTCTTTCATATTTGTATATCTTTTGCAGTTATCGATATCTGGTGATGTCATTAACACCATATGTGTTGCACAGATTAGTTTTCCATAAGGGCATTCGGGGATGAAGTGCACAGGTGATGGATAAAAGTAATGAATAAATGCTTAATAAATATGCTCAGGAATATTCCATTTGGCTGCATATAAGTGAGCAGTAATATTAATCTGAATAAATCCTGGTAGACGAAGAAATTGGGCAAATAAATAAGTTTTGTTTTTTGTTTAAAAAATATTTTTAATGTTTATTTATTTTTGAGAGAGAGGGGGAGGGAGGGAGCACAAGTGGGAGAGGGGCAGAGAGACAGGGAGACACAGAATCCGAAGCAGGCTCCAGACTCTGAGGTGTCAGCACAGAGCCCAATGTGGGGCTTGAACCCGTGACCCATGAGATCGTGACCTGAGCCGAAGTTGGCCACTTAACCGACTGAGCCACCCAGGCACCCCAATCATTTTTTTTTTAAACAAAAATGTTATCCAAGATTTACTTTAAGGGTAGAAATTTGATTAATTTATACCAATCCTTTTATAATAAACATGTATTTATGACTTTTCTAAAGTAATGACTTATGAAAACTTTTAACTATGAATCATTAGCCATAATAATAACAAGTTTGGTTAAAGATACTTTTGTGGGGGAAATAAAGTTTCCATTGTTTTCTTTACTTGCCAATGCCTGGCCAACTTTATGTTTAGTATCATCACCTCACTGATCTGAACATAATCTCTCTTGTTCATAAGAAAGTAAAAAAATCAATAAGTAAATATAAATGGCTTCCTACGTAACCAAGATAAATTTCAAAGTATCTGTGAACTAAAGCTTATGCAATGACCTCACAAGAAAATTTCTCAAGGCCTAAACCAGTTTCTCAAAAGATGGACTAAAAACAGAAAATTGGAAATAGCTATAGAGTCTTGCTCCAAAGAGGCTCACTAATAGCACTCTGTAAGAAAATTTCAGAAACCTAAACATATACACACACGGATGAAAACTCCAGCAATTTAATGCATTTGTAAATAGCTCAAATGATTCCAGCATCACAGTATTACAGCATAGTAAGGTATCATAATTCATAATAATGATCCTGGCTTCTCCAGCAAGGTTAAATTCGTTCAACAGGGTCTATTTAAAAAGCTAGAGAAATCTACAATATATCTTAGAAAGACTTCCATTCAAAAATACTAAGATAACAAATACTCTGGCATTTTTGGACTAAGACTCAGCTACTTAAAGAAATCCATTGCCTAATATTTTAGATAGCCAAGGCTTTATGGAAATGGGACGTTAATATTTTAACTTGGACACTTTAGTTTTAATCATTATACAACTTCTTTACTAATGGTTTATGGTTTTCCTAGATATTAGTTGAGTTTTACCAGGCATATATAGAAAAACCTTCCTTTCTGTTATGGTGTTTTAAATACTGTGTTTCTTTTGTTATGTTTACAGCCAAAAAAATACAGCTATCCCCTAAAATCTCCTGGTGTTCGTCCATCAAACCCAAGACCAGGTACCATGAGACATCCCACACCTCTGCAGCAGGAGCCAAGGAAAATTAGTTACAGTAGGATCCCCGAAAGTGAGACAGAAAGTACAGCATCTGCACCAAACTCTCCAAGGACACCGTTAACACCTCCTCCTGCTTCGGGTGCTTCTAGTACCACAGATGTTTGCAGCGTATTTGACTCTGATCATTCGAGCCCTTTTCACTCAAGTAGGTGCTAAAATTTTAAGTGCTTAAAAGTAGTTGTTAGTATTCTGTGTGCTAGCAGTAATAAAGAATCTGTATAACTTTTTTATTTTTTGTAAATTTGTACACAAATACCATTCCAAAAGATATTATTACAAAAATATAAAGCAAATTCTGAACTCCAGCAACTTATAATTTTTTTAAAAAACCTGTTGGAATTGCTCTCTTTAAATTTATTATACTTTACTGAAAGGACTGGTGATGAAAATTAGTAATTTAAGCTTGAAAATTGGTATTCAAATATTTGCTTTCAGTTGGTGAATTTAAAATGGCATCCCTCATCCAGAGAAAACAAAGATAACTCCTGAAATCTGCAAGGATTGTCAGTCCGACGCTTTAAATGCTGCCTCCAAAATTATTGTCTCCGCATACTACTCAGTACATCATTCCGGTTCCACCAAACTCTGTAGTTTCAGATTTTGCAGCAAGAATCAAGTTCAAACTCTTCCTTAGTCTGCACCATCTGGCGGACAGTATGTGGTGCCCGCTAATCCACTGCCTGTGCTTTCCAGCCCAGCCGGACAGATCTCCCAGACTGCACACTGTTGCTCACCCCTTTCTTATTTCTAGACCAGTGTCATCTAATAGAAATGTAATATGAGCCACGTATGTACTTCAAATGTTCTACAGCCCCATTTTAAAAAGCAAAAAGAATTAGGTGAAATTAATTTGATTAATATATTTTATTTAACTCAGTGTATGCAGAATGTCATTTCAGCATGAACTCAGTATGAAAAGTTATTGAGATATTTTACATTCTCTTTTTTGTTCTAAACCATCAAAATCCCATATGCATTTTACACTTACAGCACACCTCAGTTCAGACCAGCCACATTCACATGTTTAATCCACACATGGCTGGTGGCTACCAAACTGTAATGCTCAGCTCTAGCCCTTTGAAGAGACTACGTTTTATACATGGGTCACCCTGCTTCCACTGACTTTCTAACCAATTCCACGTGCAGTTTTAAAGCTCTAAGAACACACAGCCTTTTTCCATTTGTTCAGTATTAAATCCAAACTTGAATCCCATCACCTTTAACCCTCTCACAGCCACTTGCACATGCTTTTCCCATTGGCTGTCAGCTCAACGTACAGACCAAGTTCAACCCCAGTATCTGGCAGCACAGAATCCAGTCCTGAGGGACAGCGTGTCATTATTGTGGGGAGGAGGTCGAGAGGCGGGTGACCTAGGAGTTAGGAATCAGAGGATCTAACTTTTTAACAAAAATCGACTTAAAATTATTCTTTGAAGGTATATTATTTTGAGATTTGGTCCAGAATCCTATTTATTTATTCCTGTGTTATACATACATTTGTAGTTACCCAGAAGTTTGTCTTGTCTGTTGACCACCCTAAAGTGTGTTTGTTTGGAGAATTACTACATCTTGGCTTTATTTTGCTACTGGGGGTTATGGAGTCACATTATATACATATATTTCTGATAAGTTCAAATAAATACCAGGTTAAAAAAAAAAAATCCCACCTATTCTCCCCAATCCTCTAAAGCTAAGTAATGAAACCAGCATTTTTTGCAGTATACCCCACCTAAAATCATTATTTCTTCTGCCCACTTAACTGTTTGCAGGGTTTTTTTTTTCTTGAAGCAGAGAGCTAGTCTGTATTATAAGGATTCCCAAATAAGTAAATTATTGAAGTCCTGTGAAAGCTATCAACTGCAAATTCTACTTCTCTTAGTTTAAAAAGTAGCTACAAATGGAAGAGGTGGGGAAACGGGAGATAAGTTACCTGCTAGTTCCCTACTAGTTCCCTACTAGTGCTGAATCTTTACGATAACTAGTCAAAAGGGGAAGAAGGGGTCGTCTTGGAATGCAGTGGTCTGGAGCTGTGCTCTGCCGTATGTGGCAGTGGAACAGGATTAAATACTGGACAAGTGGAGAAACCACTGTTCCAGGAGTTGGGCTTTGTAGTCTTAGCTTTGGGGGTTTTCTCAATTTCACTTTCTTTGTGATAAAGAAAACACCTACTACTATTCCTTTTGCTCTTGGTAGAAACTGAAAATAACCAACTTTGAAATGAAAAAACCTAGCCAAGTCTAAAACCATCTGTATGTTCAGTTAGTCGCTTACTTAAAACTTACGTGGCCTGCGTGTAGTAAAGATCCTCATCTGCTGTTGACCTCACTTCTGCTTAACAGATCTGCTGGTACCATGGGGGCCACCACCTTGCCCACTGTGTTGCCACCACAGCGTGAACTCCCCCTTCCTCAGGGCCTGGCAGGAAAGAGCTGCCGCGCCTACATTCTTATGTCATCTGAACACCTGCCACTCAACAGAACGGCAGAAAGTTCCGTTGCCTAAGTTTTTCAAAAGGCAGTTTGACCAGAATTTTTGATCAGTTATAATAGTACTGTTTTGCTTCATATAGTTTTGTCTTTCAGAATGATTTACTTTAAAACCGTACTTGGGGCACCTGGGTGGCTCAGTCGGTTGAGCGTCCGACTTCGGCTCAGGTCATGATCTTGTGGCCTGTGAGTTCGAGCCCCGCGTCGGGCTCTGTGCTGACAGCTCAGAGCCTGGAGCCTGCTTCGGATTCTGTGTGTGTGTGTGTCTCTGCCCCTCCCCCGCTCATGCTCTGTCTCCCTCTCTCTCTCTCTCTCTCTCAAAAATAAACATTTAAAAACAAACAAACAAACAAACAAAAACCATACTTAATTTTTCAGCCAGTATCTGTTGCATACCTCACTCCTTGCCCAGTATTCCTACATCACATTTTCTCTGGTAAAGTTTATTTTTTTTTTTTTTTCAACGTTTTTATTTATTTTTGGGACAGAGAGAGACAGAGCATGAACGGGGGAGGGGCAGAGAGAGAGGCAGACACAGAATCGGAAACAGGCTCCAGGCTCCGAGCCATCAGCCCAGAGCCTGACGCGGGGCTCGAACTCCCAGACCGCGAGATCGTGACCTGGCTGAAGTCGGACGCTTAACCGACTGCGCCACCCAGGCGCCCCTCTGGTAAAGTTTATAAATCTTACTGAGAGAGGAAAAATAATCATGGTTCAAAGAAAATCACAGTTTAGTGCTTTAGCCATTGTTAAATGCTGCAATTCTCTCTTCGTACTGTGTTTATTTTTCACTCTCAGTAAGATTGCAAGCTTAACTAGAGAAGATACGTAAGGGCTTAGCAAAGCAAAGTGCTAAATGAGTGGTGAAGACATAATGCTGTAGGAGTTTACACAAACGATGACCACAGAATGGGCAAGAATGGTCACATCAAGCTTTGTGGTGAGGAACCTGGCCATCCTCTTAGTGCACCCACATACACCCTCACATTCAGAGCCCTGCCCCACACGCTGCCCTGGCCAGCTCCACCTTTGAGGTGATGATGACAGTGGTCCTGACCTGCTGCTCTAACAAGGTGGAGAGGATGAGATGCTCTAGGGACCTCCCTGTGTAAAGACAGCCTGGTCAGAAAAGGGAGCCAGAGGCCCCACCTGGTCTGTGTGCTGCAGATGAGCTTAGCTGTGTCCCTCTGCAGCAGAAGCTTTGACAAGAGAGGATGGTAGTCCAAGCTTGAAGCTGGAATGCAAGGCTTTTCTTCATAGAAGATTCTTGTAGGTGCTTAGTTTCTGATCTCAAATGAATTTGCAAAACAGGCTTTTGTGAGTTTAAGAAGTTATTCATGATTGATACAATTTTTGTCTATAGGGAAATGCTTATTTCTATTTTAAGAAAGACTCATTATAAATTGAAAGCATCTTGAACAGTGGTTTCAATCCTGACTGTGCAGTATGATCCCATGGGGAGCTTAAAAAAAAATACCTATATGCCCAGCCCCTGTTTGAATTAGACTGGTATTAGCACTAGGAATCAGTAATTTTTAAAAGCTGTCCAGGGGGTTCTTTTTTTTATTTTTTAATTTTTTTAATGTTTATTTTTGAGAGAGAGAGAGAAAGAGTGTGACTGGAAGAGGGGCAGAGAGAGGAGACACAGAATCTAAAGTAGGCTCCAGGCCCTGAGCTGTCAGCACAGAGTCGAGTGCAGGGCTTGAACCCGCAAACCATGAGATCATGACCTGAGCCGAAGTCGGACACTTAACCGACTAAGCCACCCAAGCACTCCAAAAGCTTGAGACTGAGAACCACTGAGCTGTCATTTGGGATTTGTACTTAACAAATTAATACTTTTTTAATTAAGTGGGTTTTCACTCCTAACTCATTATAAGTAAATTTGTTCACTGACAAGGATTTCTAGTATATACTTCTTGATTAGAGCATGTATAATTCAAAGAGGTTTTTTTTTTTTTTTTTGGCATTTTCCAGGCAGTGAGACCAAGAAATCCATTTAAAATGACAAATCAGAAAAGTGCCCTTGATTTACCAAACATACAAATCTAAGCCTGCGACATACATGTATATAAATATGACCAAAACCAAGTCTGTGTATGCACAAGTGTTTATGTATAGGTATAATAATTCTTTTTACAAGTCTGCAGTTTATAACTATCATAAGCTTTGTGTTTTTATTTTATTCCCATATTATACTAAGTGTACTACCATATTCTTGAGGCTTATCTCCAGGAGGCATATTTATTTCCTTTCCAAGAAAAGTAGAAAAAACATAAGTAGGTAAACACTAAAGGTAAATACTTCCTTAACCCCTGTTATGCCTAATAAGCAGTGGAGTGAATCATTGACAGAGCAACTGCTTCACTTAATATCAAAGTATAAAAATTCATCTTCTGAGAGATAACTTATTAGAATTAGCTGGATTGCTACCTTTGGTAACTGTGGCCTCCAAATGAGTATCAGTACATAAGGAAAGGAGATTAATGGGATAGATTGTTAGAAACTGGGGTATATGGAAAATAAACCCATAGCTATAGAAGTAGCAATCACATTAATAATCTTGCCAACTGAACCTGGAACATAAAATTATTCTTGTTCTCACCAAAGAAGCTAAAAGAAACAGTGGTCCAAATTGAGTGCTTATCTATTGTGGAAAGAGAGACAGGGGGAGAGACAAACCTGAGTTTTAAAAAATCAGCTGAGTCTAGTGTTACAGGAATTATTTTAGTCTCGTGGATATTATCTCTTCCGTATGTTGGTAATATGAGGCAGTGTAACATAGACAACTATGTTGATTTAGAACCACTACAGATAACTTAACCTTTTGTCTGTTTTTCGCCTTTATTGCTCTTGGGGCTTTGACTTTTATGGTTTTCAGGTTTTTTCTTAGATGAATTAATAATCTGTTGAAATGAAGCATTGTAAAATTGTCAGTGAGTTTCCTGTACAAAATGTGTCTAAGTGCCAAATATTAATTGATTTTTTTTTAAAGAAGTGTTCAAGAATATAGAAGGAAAAAGGCTATATCACTTTCAAGCTTGTTTTGTAATATCCAAAGCTGTAGTTATTTTGTCATGCTCTAAGAATAATTTCGTAAGTATATAATAATATTAGTAAGAAATTCCCTTTTATTTTTCAATTTACTAACATAAATTCATTGTTTACTACTTATTTCACACAGTTGAGTTTTCAAAATAATCTCTAGTAAGTGACATATTTTTATATGTCCAGCTGAATTCTTTGCTTGAATTGAGTTTATACATATTTTAAAAGTCTTCCACTAATAGAGAAAACTTTAGTTTCCTCATGAATGCTTTTCGTTGAATTATTATGGCATCAGGTAGTGAATCTAAAAGGAATCTTCAACATTCCCAGTATGATATTAACTCAATTCTTTATTTTTCTCAAAACTGAGACGTAATGAGCTTTTACGAAAAAGACTGTTGTACCCTTCTTTACTTGAATGACAAAAATAACATTTCTATCGTGGATGAATTTTTGCAGATGAGTTGAATTTATCAACAAAAGAAAAAAATCTGCTTCTCTTGTTTCCTTTCACAGGCAGCGATACCGTCTTTGTCCAAGTTTCACTGCCCCATGGCCCAAGTTAGTATATTTAGTTTAAGACTCCTAATTCTTGCTTTGGCTTCAAAAATTAAACCAAGTGCCCCCCTCCCTGCTAAAACTCTTCTTGGGCCTGGCAGCACTGGTACCCCGCTTGCAACATCTTAGAAGTGAGGCCTTCCCTTGTGCTACCTTTTGATCATAGATGATTTGCTTAAACGTATATACTCTTCATGCTTTTCGTAAAACCCTTTTCTCTTTTAAAAAAACATTATTATATGGGTGACTTCCACATTTAACCATTTCTCTTTCCCAACTGTAGCGTTCTTAGTAGTATTTTAATGCTCAACTTAAAAAAAAAAAAAAGCAAGAGCATGCATGCGCATATGGGAATGCTGGCGGCTATGGGCAGCGTCTGAGTCACAAGATACACTTAGCCTGACGACCTTGGCACAGACTGCAGGCAAATGACCGTAATTTGGCTTAGAAGAACTATCTTGTAGTTGTAACTACTTAAATCATACGGCCTAAATATTCATCACTGTTAAGCGAAATAAAGTGCCATTACAGATATTTGCTTTTATTTTTAAAGTCAACTAACAATTCACCAAATTAGTCCATAAATTTTAAGCTAATAGGTTAATGGTTTTTGCTGTCCTTCATACAAATGGTTTCAAAATGTATCCAATGGAAGACATTAGTTATAAACTAATTAACTTATTACATAGTCTTTTAAGAAAAAAGGTAGGTGATTAAAATGTTTCTCATTTGAATAACATCAGTACACAAAGTACTCTTTAAGTTCTATATTGTTATAACATTTAGTTGACAAAAGCTTAAAGGAAAATGAGAACCTGCCAAGTATAATTCTGGATGATCATTTATGTATTTTTTCATCTTTTTTATACTGTGCATAAACTTAACAACTTACATGAATGTTGTCTTTCATAATGTAATTATTTTATGCCTAGATTATGCCCTTGTCATCATAAATGTCTATAGGATGAGTTCTGATTAGAAGCTTTACTCACCTGTCTTGTGCCAGTTCATCAACTTTTTAAATCCGGTTCACTAGATTTAGTGTAATTTCTGTTTTTATCAGGGCTGCCTCACTCATCTTAAATAGCTCCATCACAATGAAAATGTTTGGATTAGAGTATGATGAACCCGATTTTCTGCCAAGGAGAGCCAGCCTATATGTAAGCAAAGTGAGGAGAGACCCCTCCCCCAAACACAAGATTCTTCCTGGCATCCTTTGAGACAGTCGCTGGGGAGAGCAGTTCAGATCAGAAACTAATCCCAAGGACTGACTACCACCTAACGGCAGGGAGATTCTATACTAATACAGTCAGGGAAAGAAAATGAGCCCATCACAAAGGCTTAACAAAATTACCATTCCAAAGGTTTCTCCCGGAAATCTGAGAATCATACCCAAATAAAAACTTCCAATAATTAACAGTGGGAATGTTATTTTGTTCAAAAAGCAAAATAACAGAATATCTTAGGCAGCTTTTTTTTCCCCTGAAAATTCTGCTAAGAAATTTCTGCATGCTTTTATAGCAGTTTGCTTTGATAAAGGAAATACTACCATGTATTGGTTTGTTGAACTGCTTTTGATAATTCTGTACATTTCTTTTAATAAATATAAGCAGTTTCCAGCTAAGCCTTTTCAGGATTAATAGATGAGATAAAATTCCTGTGAACTGTTAAAAAAAATTTCACATCCTACAGGATCTGCTTCAGTATCATCTATAAGTTTAACCAAGGGCACTGACGAAGTGCCTGTCCCCCCTCCTGTTCCTCCACGAAGACGGCCAGAATCTGCCCCCGCGGAATCTTCTCCATCTAAGGTACGTAGAGAGTCCTGTCATCTGGAGCCCAGAGTCATTACAGTTACATTAGAATCACGTGCCTGTGTCTAGTTTAGTTCCTACCAGATTAGGTCAACACTTCAGGGTATCTGGGCTTAACTGAGTTTAGACGAGGACTAAATACGGATTTATCCTGCGGTAATGTTTATTTCCTATCTTCTGAAAGTAGTTTTTTGGTATGTTTTCAAAACCCTGTGAGTCTAAATCATGGGTACTGTCCAGGAGAAAACAAGTTTAATCCCAAAAGAGTAGAATGTAGTCTCACGCAGACCACACAGAGAAAGAAAAGCAAAGAGGTGTGAAGCTTTATATATGAAAGCACGTTTTAAGTGAAACTTAAAAAACATGACCCGTCTGCGCCCTTGATAATAAATCTGATATGCTTTTAAATGGGATTTTCATAACAGTTCTGGGTTGGAAGAGACCTTAAAGACTTACAATAGCTATTTTTTTCCACTTGCTTAAATTTCTTTCTTTGGCAACTGTTGACTTGATTCGGTGGTTCTCAGAGGATCTGGAGAGCAGGGCACCTGGACAAGTCAGGACACTCTGTAGAGTGTCATAAAATGTGAACATAGTAGGTTTAAAATTGTAAGATTGACTTACGTTAAGTCATAAATTGTCTTAGATTGATAGGTGCACAGTAGCAAACAACAAAATTTTGAGAAAAATTAAAACTTGGAAAAAAATTGTTTTTAATGAATTGGCATAACTCCCTCCTTTTAAAAAATATGGCAAAACCCCCTGATCCGTGCCTCACTCTCTTCCAACAGTGTGTTTGAAAACCCCAATTCTTAATATAGTCACAGTACTGCATAAATTAATAATAAATGTGTGTTTTATTCCTTTTTCATTTGTGTTAGATTATGTCTAAGCATTTGGACAGCCCCCCAGCAATTCCTCCTAGACAGCCCACATCAAAAGCCTATTCACCGCGGTATTCAATAGCAGACCGGACCTCTATATCAGACCCTCCCGAGAGCCCTCCCTTATTACCACCGCGAGAACCTGTGAGGACACCTGATGTTTTCTCCAGCTCACCACTACATCTCCAGCCTCCCCCTTTGGGCAAAAAAAGCGATCATGGCAATGCCTTTTTCCCAAACAGCCCTTCCCCATTTACGCCACCTCCTCCTCAAACACCTTCTCCTCATGGCACGAGAAGGCATCTGCCATCACCACCACTGACACAAGAAGTGGACCTTCCTTCCATCACTGGGCCGCCGGTTCCTCCACGACAAAGCACTTCTCAACATATCCCTAAACTCCCTCCGAAAACTTACAAAAGGGAGCACACACACCCCTCCATGCACAGAGATGGACCACCCCTGTTGGAGAACGCCCATTCTTCCTGAGTGTCTCTGTTCCAGGATGGACATTTTCCTAGCCCCAAATCCATTGCTGGCAATGGATGCACGGAATGTGCCAGCACTGAGGAGTTACAGTGACAACTCCAAACACTAACGACTCTACTTCAAGATGCAGTATAAGACAATGAATTTTAACCTAGACATAATTATAAAATGAAAATGGTATTCGTTTAGATACGGAAAGACTGATGTAGAGGAATTGGACAACTGATTGCACCTGAAAATCAAGTAAAGGGACTTTTTCCAGCCAGTAGGCAGGAGTCCTCTTTTTGTGAAGTGATCTTTATCGTTAAAGGGATGGAAAACATAGTCTAGTGTCCAGCAGGCCCACATGATGACAGTTTTTGTAATTCAAAATATGCACTTTTTAAAAAGAAATCTTAAACAGGGATCTTCATATCTCCTTTGTTTTCCTTTGCTTTTACTCATCCTACTTTAGAATATTTTCCTAGAAATCATTTAAAGGACTGTGGGGAGTGGCTGTGGTGCCTGACCTTGTGGGAGTCCAGGCCCCGTGCTGTGCCACAGTCCCGTTTACAGGTTATTACAGTGAAGTGAATGGGTACCGAGGCTTCACCAAAGAGGTACTTTTTTTTCTTTTTCTTTCTTTTTTTTTTTTTTTAGGAATAATTATATTAATTTTAAGAGCATTCCCCCACCCACCCTCCCTACAAACAAAATATGGTGGTGATGCCTTCAAACAAGAAGTTTTGTGTCATTAACATGACAGAAGAACTTTTTAAAAAAATGTAACTGTCAAGTATACGATTTACATTTAGGAGACTGTTAATCTGTGCTAGATTCTTATCGTCCCCCACCCCCCACAAAAGTTTACTGGTAACCCATGTCATGGCTCATAGCCGTCCCTCTAACCATTCTCTGGAAATGCAGTCACCCAGTGTGGAAAGGAGCATTGCTGGGCGTCCCTGACACCGCTCATGTTTTACGGATAGTTGAGTAATCCGCAGATCTAGAATTACCTTGCATTGCCGAAATCATGTGTATATAGTGAATGTTATATAATAAACCTGGCAGGTCTGTTTTAATTTAATTGAATAAAGATACAAATACTTTGTTTGGCTGGCATATATTAAATTATTATATGGAGAAAATGGTTGATTCTTATTTCTTTCAGTTGAAACACACACACACACACACACACACACACACACGCAAACACTAAGCATAAAAGCACGTATTGTGGTACGCCTTGGTTTCTAGTTCTGGATTGTATGTATTCATCTTAAAGAATGATAAGAAGTTGCAGTTTGGCATGTAGGAAAAAAATTTGGTTAGAGTAGGATGGGTATCTTTTAAGCAGAACTTTGTAAGTTTTTTAATTTGCTAAGCAACATGTATACAGTTTGTTAGTTTATATTAAACATTCTACCTTGCTTGAGGTCTTTGCTCTATCAAAACTATTCATAATAGAACATCTACCTACATCATTAATATCATAATATGGATTATTCATTAAGCCTATGTACTGATCTTCTGAGTCTAACAAATACTGTGACTGAAATGCATGCAACTTGTTGAAGAGAAAAAGTTTTATTAATCTCCACTCTAATGTCTATGAAATGTGCAGCATTCCATCATTAGTCATCCATTCGTCAGTATCTGCATGTGTCCTCAGAATAATGAAGCAACATTTCAGCAATTCTGTTAACCATGCCATTAGAGACATTTTTAGAAGTGCTGCATCATGGTGCAAACCTAGTACTTTAATAATTTCCTGTGATATTTATTAGAGCATTAAATGTACATCACAGTAGTACAGTATATTGTCCTTTAAGACCAGAATGTTGATAGCATCATCATTAAGCAATCCATCCTATCACTTCCTTTCTTATTTATTTGTTAGAGTTGAATCTTTGTTTAATATCTGTACCATTCCTATTATGGTAGCCATTTTTCTCTCTGTAAAATGTCTCCTTTTAAAAGTCTCCCAAAAAATTAATTTCGAATCCACTCTTGTGTGCAACACGTCCATAAGACCATTCATTCAACAAGTGTTTAAGCCTGCTTACTAGTGCTGCTACAATTAATCATAATACACATTCCAGAATCCCCCATGATTTTTTATTAGAACAGCCTCATTTTCCCTAGGGTTTCCCTTTGTCTGTCTTACTGATCACTTCTCTTTTTAATTACCCCACCCCACTCCATATGAGAACCTGAGAAGTCACATTGGAGCCCATTCAATATCTCCCTGGCCAGTGTGTTAGCCTTCATTAAAGGAGGCTTTTCAACCCACCTGATCGTCTAAAGAGCAAAAGCTTAGATTTGGAGTTCTAATCATACTTCTCCCAAAGGGAACCATTCTTCTACCCCAGTGGTTCTAGGAGACCACTTCACTGTGCATCAGCACTGTGGATAGAGGATATTTGTATTCTGAAGCTGACATTTGGGTAAAAATATTTTCTGCAGTGGTGACTGCTTAGAAAAATTCCAATTGGGTGCCCTTAAACGGAGGTGGAGAAGAAAGACTGTATCCTTGCCTTCTTCATACATGAAACATGAATTAGCTGACAAATTTATTCTCTGTAGTAACTAAAATATACTTATTCAGGGACAAGAAGTGGCTGAGAAGACAAGTGCATCACCACAACATTCTGTTTTTGAATCCAGGACATTACAAGACAGTCAATGCAGCATGACTATTCCTAAACCACATCCCAAAACATGGAACATTTCTTTTAGAAATGGAAATGTTCTTAGATGTGTCATCTTTGGATCACAAAATAAAAATATTTCAAGGTTGAATTTAACTTAAGTGGGCTATCAACCGAGAACAATACAAAGGGAGGCTTTTCACGTCTGAGCACTTTTTAAAACAGGAACAGATAAGTATATGTTTCTAAGTTTACTGGAAGATTATTTACTGTTCCCAGCCTTTCTAATGCATTTCAAGAATACAAATTATCAGGAAATAAACAAGCATTAAAAGTTTTCTTAATTAAAGGTTGTTGGGTATCAAAGGAGATATTTAGTAGGTTACTACGCTCTAACAGCTCAAGAAATGTTTTAATGGGTCTGAATTTAGGAAAGCACCTGCCACACTTAGTGATACTACAATCAACACAACAGTCTAGTGAACAAGTACCATTTCAGTTGGAGGCTATGTTATGGTTCTAAATTCTTCCTTAATGAGTTTTCTATTAAGTTGAAAGTTACATAAACCAAAACTTGGTATCTGTGATCATGATCTTAATTCTCAAGTTTGGCTTACTTTAGTCATGTATTTCATCCTTTGTCTTTAAAGACGGCTTAAATTCAGTTTTAAGTGGCTCAGCAAAACAAATAATGGAAATGGAGGGAGAGGTTCCCAATTTGTTAGTGTTGTACATATCAAAGAAAAACCTTTTATTTCCTCCAGATTTAGAAAGAAACTAACCATTTGTTTCTTGGTATTCTGCTGTGGGGTAGGTTCACTTGTTCTTTTAACCTATATTGTATGACTGCTGCACAAGTGTAGGTCCTGTTGCACATTAATCTTTATCAGTAAAATACATACCACAGGGTTAAAATTGGTTTGGCTGAAAGAATTATGCAGAATTATTTATAAGGGAAAGTGATGACTTAGTTTGTTTATTCAATATTTCTCCTTTGAACCATCTCATTACTAACTTAAAATCCCTTACACATGAGCCAATGAAATATTTTGAGCTCTGGTTAAGAAGCATGAAGTCTATATGATTAAACAAAAGCACCTAATACTTGTTTTGTAAATTTCATGCCTTATTTTCCATTTTTGACACCGTAAAGTGCATTTTCTGTCGACTGTGAGCAAATTTCCCTTTTGCCTTTAATGAAAATAGTGCATTAAGTAGCCAATTGCTGCAGAATTACAAAGCAAGTTAGCTAAAGGTGGATCACATTGGACTACCACTCAAACAAGATGCATAGCATGGAAGTCACATGTGGTGTGGCTTTAGGGAGAGCGCACCTGTGCCAGATGCATGCCACTTTCAGTAGCTGCCAAATGTGCCTTTAATTAAGAACATCTCTAATTTGTTTCTTCAGATCAAGTCAGCATTTGGGGGCGGGATCAGGGCAGGGGGACCTTGGGGTGCAAATATCTGGTGAGACACACCAGAGAAGAAGCCTTTGTCAAAGTGACATGTATAACTTCAGTTGAAACGTGTTCATGTATATGTGTGTGTGTGTGTGTGCGTGTGCGCGCGCGTGTGTGTGTATTTGCCTTTGTTTAGTAGCACGGTATTTGCTAAAATAATTGTCAAAAAATTGCTCTGTCAGTCTTACTTTGATGTAAAAATAAAGTGCAGTCTATACATCTAATATGGCCTTTGTACCTGACCATGTTCGTAGGTAATCTTTGTACTCTGCGTGCAGCAGTATTTGGTTTGCATTTAAAGTGAAAATAATGGCTGTTATTTTTCTGGCATTACTAAGATAAATTGAAAAATAATAAAGAAAAATGCCTTACCTAGTCCACAAGTGTATTATTTTTGTATTTATTTTAGAAAGCACTCTTTTCAAGATCAGTCGTGATTCTCATTTTAGCTTGTGCTTTCCACATGCAAATAGTTTGTTCTATCTCATGGTCTTGCTTTGGAGACACTTTTTCCTGTATCATGTTCTCTATAAAAAGTTCAGTATTTCCTTCTGTATCAAGCTCTCTGACTGTAGTGAGCAGGAGGCCCTTGGGATGAAAATTAGTGACCTTCAGTATCACCTTTCAAAGGGCTGAGGGAGGCATTTGTATTCCATCAAAGTTTTAAGATCTCACAATTCCTTGACAGGCAAGTTTCACTGAGACCTGTTGGAAAGTGGCAGCCTGACGTTCAGCAACTCTTTCTAGGCTTGGCATAAAAAGATACAGTTTATGGTTATACATTGTAAAGAATTATACACTGTCAAGAATTTTTGTAAGTGTGAGGTCATTCATGAACTACAGAATGCAAAATTGATGAAAAACTGGGGTGCCTGGGTGGCTCAGTTAAATGTCTGACTTGATTTTGGCTCAGGTCATGATCTCACAGCCATGGGACTGACCCCCACATCGGGCTCTGCGTGGAGTGTGGAACCTGCCTGGGATTCTCTCTCTCCCTTTCTCTGTCTCAAAAATAAACCTTAAAAAAACTGGGGGCACCTGGGTGGCTTAGTGGGTTAAGTGTCCAACTTCAGCTCAGGTCATGATCTCAGGGTTCATCAGTTGGAGCACCACATTGGGCTCTGCACTGAGTGCAGAGCTTGCTTGGCATTCTCTCTCTCTCCCCCACCCGCCTCTCTCTCTCTCTCTCTCTCTCTCTCTGAAAAACAAACTTAAAAAGAATATGATGAAAACTTAGAGATCTCATACCCTTACTTAAAACTTAAGGCAGATGAGGCCTGGAGCAGTGAGATGACTAAGCCAATATCACGTGGCAGTTAGTGACTGAGACAATTGGCTCAACTTTGACTCCTCACATTTGGAGGACTGTTTTTAGGAACAGCTAAAATGTATTTGCAGTTCCCCTCCAAATTTAAAGACACACAATCATTAATTTGTACAAATTCCATTTATAGGCCACTGAAATCCAAGCAGGTATTATTGAGTATATTCTAGGTAATCAATTTAAGAGCTAAAGGAAAATAACATTAATGTTGATATTAGTCAGAAAATAACATTAACACTGATATTAGTCAACCTGGTTCTGAGTTTGCTCTTGAAATGTCACTTGAATTTTAACCAGGTGGTTTGCTTTTTACTCATTTTAATCATGTTAGCTCATCACAGATTCAGGGCACTTAAGTCTCTAGGGTATAGCCCACAACTGGGCTAAAGATGTACATGGCTTCCAGAGGCAAGGAGAGCTTTGACAGAGTAGAATTCCAAAAAATCTTATCCAGGGCTCCTGGGTGGCTCAGTCGGTTGAGCATCCACCTTTGGCTCAAGTCATGATCTCACAGTTCATGAGTTCAAGCCCCACTCTGGGCTCTCTGCTATCAGAGCAGAACCCTCTTCAGATCCTCTGTCTCCCTCTCCCTGCCCCTCCCCTGCTTGTGCACGTTCTCTGTCAAAAATAAACATTTAAAAAAATCTTATGCACATTCTAACATTTTAAGACTGCTGATTCTCATTAGAGGCAAAAAAAAAAAATGCAGTCCTTTTTTAGAAGCTAGTTTCTCTACCTTCATGACTCCTCAAGAAAAGGAAGAATCACTGTGGTAAAGTACAATAAGCAGTTGCTTTGGAATCACACGTCTGTGTTCACATTCTGGTTCCATTACTTACTAGATGTGTAACTTTGGAGAAGTTACTTAAATAATCCTAGTCTCTGTTCCTCATCAACACATGAGGTTAATAGATCTACTGGGGACTATGTGAGGTTTAAAGGTGATATGTGTAAAACCCAATGCCTTTCACAGAATAGGTGCTTAATAAAGGTAACTAAAGCTATAAGGGATATGTTTTCAAAGTAGGCCTGCTTTCAGGTATCTTTTAAGAAGCTGAGACTTCATCCTGAATTCCCCTAACTTGATTCTTTGGTATCCAGATTCCTTTGATGTTTACTATCACTTCAATTGGTTTTGAGTGACTGTATTATAAACATTTGATAGGGCCTATCTGACTATTCAAAAATATTTACTGTTCCAAGTCCACTTCTGATGTTAGGAATACAGCAATGAACAAAACAAACAAAAATCTCTATCATCATGAGATTGGTTATCTAGTGAGGAGATGTAGACAATAATAAGAAATAGCATATTATACATTAGAATGTTGTAGCTGCTATAAACAACAAAAAAAAAGAAGGTTCCTGGGAATGTAGGGGACAGGTTGGTGATCTATAAATGGGATGGTCAGAGTCAGCTCATGGAGAAGGTGGCATATAAGTAAAGAAGGAGGTGAAGGAAGGAGATGTGCAAGTGTCTGAGAAAGGAGAATGCCAGGTCATGGGGAAAGGCCAGTTCAAGAGTCTAGAGGCAGGAGCATACCTGGTACATGTAGCGAGGTTACAGAATAGGAGATGCCATCAGAAGTTTAATGGGGTCCAGGTCACTTGTAATGACTTTGGCTTCCTTTAGAAATAAATAGAGCCCATAGAGCATTTGAGCAAGGGATCACTCTGGCTGCCATGTTGAGAATAATTAAGGGTTAAGACTGGGAGCAGGGAGGCTAGCCCAGTAGAAGGCAGCTTGGGCAAGGTGATAGCAGTGGAGGTGGTGGGAAGTTGTTCAGAGTCTGGATGGATTTGGAAGACAGCCAATTTGCTGAGAGCCTGAACATGGAGTTTAAGAAATAGAATTGCCAAGGATGACTTCAAGGTTTTTAGCCTGACCAACTAGAAGGACAAAGTTACCATTAACTGAAGTGGGAAAAGTAGAGTTGAAGCAGAGGCTAGGACACGTGAAGTTCAATAAATATGTCAGACATTTGAGGGGTGCCAGGAGGCAGTGGGAGATGTAAGTCCGAAATCTGGGAAAGAGTCTGGGCCAAGGATATAAAATGGGGAATCACTTCCATAGAGACCATATTTTAAAGCTGGCCCACTGGATAAGATCACCAAAGAAGTACAGACTGGAAAAAGAAGATATCTAAGGAGAGCTCTGGGACCCTCTAACAAGAGAGGGAGAAGAAAGGAGAACCAGCAAATAGACAAAGAAGGAACTGCCAATGAAGAATGATGGCATCCAAAAGGGTGTTGTGCCCTTGAAGCCTAGTAAATTATTTCAGAAGGAAGAGGTGATAAGCATGTCAAACACTATCTGATAGGGAGAGTGGAGTACTCATTCAGCAAGGTGAAAGTCAGTGATGATCTGGACATGACCGGTGTAGGCAGGAGGTGTGAGCCCAGTGAGTTTAAATTTTTCTTTAACATTTATTCCTTTTTTGAGACAGAGAGAGACAGTGTGAGCAGGGGGAAGGACAGAATCCGAAGCAGGCTCCAGGCTCTGAGCTGTCAGCACAGAGTCCAATGCGGGGCTCAAACTCATGAACCGTGAGATCGCGACCCTAGCCGAAGTCAGACGCTCAACCAACTGAGCCACCCAGGCGCCCCGCGAGCCCAGTGAGTTTAATGATAAGAGGCAAGAACTGGAGCAGTTTCCTCTTTCAAAGGTAAGCAGAGACGTGCAGCATAACTGGAACAGTCAAGATACTTTTTGCTTTAAAAATGGGAGAAATAAGAGCATGATTGAATGCTAAAGGGTTTGCCCCAGTTGGAAAATGTGATAATAAGGAGAGGGTGACCTAGTGCTAAATGGAAACAACCCACTTAGACAGAAACACACACAGTATCGAGCAACAGTCCTTTACAAAGTAGATCCCACTGTCTTCAGATGAACAGCTTTACATACACGAGGAGGGAACACAACACACTCCGTTTTCCTGCTAAGAATTAAGAGAATTTTAATGCTACTACCTCTGAAGGGAATGAGGGAAGAAGGCGGGAGGGGGAATCTATTTTATAGATAAGAAACATGTTTAGATGACTTACCGAGATCATGTATAAGCTCTTTGAAAACAAGTTTTGGAAAACAAGTTATTTGGGTAGAAAGCTCTTGACTATTTTGCATGTCTGACAGCCTCCAAAAACAACATCTTCAGCACTGCCCAAATCATATCCCATATTTTTATACATATGTTTAAAACTTAGGTCTAGTGTCACACACCAATTTCTATTTTTTCCCTTAAAATATATAGGTTTCCATCAATCTCCTCAACCTTTTTTTTTTTTTAAACTCATTTCCCTTTTTGAAGAAGTGTATCTCCTCTTCCTTTTCCCTCACCCCCTCCCCACCATGTGAGACTCACTGGCCTATATTCCATAAATGCCAAGATGCCCGGATGCTGAGAACACTACACTTACATCTTTAAGTTAAATCAACTTTCAGGATATGAGAATCCAAAGTGTCCCCAATTACTGTTTTAGGCTCAGGAAGAAAATTATTAATGGTGATGTTTCAAGAGAAAGTTTAGTCTGAAAACTGTATCTAATTTTATTACACAACTTAACAGAAGACATTCATTTTACCATTTTTCTAAGTGCATGCAATTATCTAGAATATACAATCAACTTTACCAATTTATTACAAAGAACACTAATCCTGTATATATGTATATTGTAACCAAAATTTTACTGTATGTGATAGTAAAGATCACAGATGAATTTAAGAAAACCTCAGAAAGAGTCACTCTACCAGCTTTCTGTATCTCAAGGTAAATATAATCAATTCTCTATTCTGTCCTAAACTTCCATCTATGGCTAGAATGTGAGTGCTGATTACATACTAGATCATCCAATTTATTGGTCTAAGAGGTAATGGCTATACAATTTCAGTGGGCCAAAGAATCACCTGGGTGCATTTAAAATGCAGGTACCTGGGCCACAGTCTCAAATTTATTCCAATAAAGTGAGACTGAACTAGTCGCCAGGAATCTGAATTTTTACAAGTTGTCTCATGGAGAAAGTAAAGTGTTAGTAAAGATTTGAAGAAGGTAAGTGAACGAGTCATGAGGTGCTATAGAAAGTACTATTCAAAGAGTTCTCCCTGAGCAAGGAAGAAACATCCTAATGGCAAGCCCCAGATAGGTTTCAACTATTTGTCATAGGGCGAAACAGAGGACCCTGGAGTGCTGGTCCACACATTCCTGGTTCTCCAAGCTTCCAGTTTTAGAGTCAGTAAAGTGGGGCAAATCCTTGTTTAGGCTTGTATATAGACCACACCCAGCTACAGAAGGGACCTGCTGGCCCTCCCAGCCTGTGCAGAAATACCCAACTCCTCTTTTGGTGGGGCGCTTCCTTCTGTTTAGGGACCCAAACACTTCCAGAAGACAGCCGTGGTCCCCTACGTAAACTGTACTTCTCCATGGGACTGGAGCTCACAGATGGAGGAATTGCAAACCTCTTTCCCACCCTGATTTCGTCTTTAATGCAACATTACATTAAATGTCATTAAGAAACATCATCAAAGATCCTATCTCTGCTGTCAATTTACAATACTATGAAGTGACCCAGGACAACACAGAAAAGAGTAGCAAACTTTTTTTCTTTTTCTTTTTTTTTCTTTCTTTCTTTCTTTCCTTTCCTTTCTTTTTTCTTTCTCTTTCTTTTCTTTCCTTCTTTCTTTCCTTTCTTTCTCTCCTTCTTTTCTTTTTCTTTCCTTTTCTTTCTTTCTTGCTTTCTTTTCTCTTCTTTTCTTTCCTTTCTTTCTTTTTTTGTGGAAAGAAGTTTGCAAATGTTAAATGCTGTGAAAAGGACAGTAGTGCCTTTTACTGCTCCAGAAGACAACAGTGTTTTATTTCTTTTGTGATTGGTATTTTTCTTAAAAAGAAAAAAAAAATGAAAGGCAAGAAGGTAAAGAGACAACCCTGAAGCTCTGTCAAATCATGAGCAGAAATTATTCTCTGCAACTGTGTACTGTTCTAGAGGTGGAAAGGAATTTTAAAAGATATGTCATAGTTCCTGCCCTCAAGGGGACTCAACATTCTTGTTGGGAAGACAAGACAAATATGTAAGAAGATAGACAAGTTACGGCACCAGAGAAAATTACGGCACTCACAGAAAGATGAGGGACTTACCCAGGGCCTTGAAGACTGGCAGGGGGAAGGAAGCTACGCAAAAGGCATGACGCAAGGGGCCATGGCTCGCCAGCAGGCAAGAGAAGCCCAGTGTAACTGAGGGCTGGGAGTCCAGTAGGCTGGCAAAGTAGGAGACAGCAGCCAAAGAGAAGACTTGACACCATGCTGGACAGACAGCCTTGAAGGTCAAGTTGAGGAGTTCAGAATTTGTAGACAAAAAAGAACGTTCAGAGAGTTTCACACAATGCAGCATTTGGGAATATTAATGTGTTAAAAGAAGTACAGGACTGATGCAGAGCTAGAAAGCTACTGGAAAAATCCAGATACCAGGTGAAGGAGACCCAGGGAGTAGCAGCACTAATTATTACTAGTTTTACATGCTAGTTTCATAAAATACAATGAAACTGAGTTGTGCTACCGATGTAACATCAAGATTCTTTCAAAGAATGTTATCGAAATGAAAATCTGGGAGGTGTGTGAAGTTTTTGAAACCTTCCCAAGTAATCCATCATTTTTATGATAAACATTATGAAGGGGAAAGAAATTTTATTGTTTTTACATTTTACTTAAAAGACTGTGACTTGCAGTTCACTTTCCATATCCAGTCAGTTCTGCATTGTGCTTTCAGACACTGCCCCCGAACCTTCTTTGGCCTACTAAACAGAGATAAATCTAACTTCAAAGGAGTTCATTAATTTCAGGAAAATGAAAAGCTTGGCTTAACCTTAAATACTGGAAACTCCCAAAACTTGACAGCAATCCTGTAGACATTCCAGACCCCCTACTGTTCAAAGGCTAATGGATGAGTTCCTAATTAATCATCAGACTTGTAGAAAACGTGTAACAAGTAAAACTTCCCCGATTTTATCAAGCAGTGCATTCCTAGAGGAAGAGCCTCTAAAGAAGTCGGTTTGAGTACCAAGATTTTGAATGAGTGGTAACCAAATGCCTCTAATTCATTATAGATAACTGCCTGGGAAGAGAGACAAATTGTTTAAAACTAATTTTTTTCTATTATTCTTGTGTTAGGGGCATGTCAAGGCTGTGGACTATCCTGGACATGGGGAAGCAGAGCACATTTTATTATCCTGTAGCCATGAAAGCCTCACTGCAATGATTCCTCTGTCTGAGCTGTTACGAACTCTGTTTTTTGTGTTTGTTTTTTTTTTTAAACAGCTTACTTCTGGAAAACAGAACAAGGTCTTACCAGCCCTAAATTTTCATCCTGTTCCGGTGTTTTGTAGCAACTGCTGTGCATGTGCTATTAAAGCACTGATGTTGCCACCTTCTTTCCAGACTGAAGAAAGTCTTTTAAAAGAGGATGTAGCTAAATAAGTGTTTTTTCCCCGAACCCATCTGCTCATGAGTGTATGTGACACTCAGGATCACTAATGTGTCTCTGAATCCTGAGAACTCAATAACACATAGACTCTAGACTATTCTCATCTGCAGCACAACTCACACAAGTGAAAATGTTTCTTTGGCCTCCCAGTCTCAAGAGAAATCACTGTTCCCTGTACTGACTCTCATAGCCACAGAGAGAGAAATACTACTCTTCTGGTTCTCTTCCCGTTTAGAGACCAGTGTGTCTATAACCCTTGAACCTTCTATGTCATGGTTTAAGCACAAATTCTCCACAACTCAGATTGGCAACACGTAAAATACAACTCTTTACTGATCCTTTGCCTTAAGGGATGTTGGGTATTGCTTTGGGGAAGACATATAGCAAGACAGAACTGGCCCCTAACATCGTGTATATTAGCCTAAGAACATTGGGATGAATTAATAAGGTAAATGCCTAGGAAGCATAAAATTCACATCCATGTTACACGCTCAATTTTATACTGGGGGGAATGACTTCAAGTTGGAAGTTTTTGTTCTTACAAACATTTATTTTCCTCCAAATTTATTGTGTTTCTATAATGCTGTGAAAAGTCTTCGTTTCCCTGTTCCCAAGTGCTGAAGTTCAAAAAGCCAGCTCTCAACCACAGACTAATCTTCATCTCTTCAATGTCTTGTATGTTGATTTAGTTTCATATGTAAGTATTTATATTAGTTTTCCTCAGGGACTTATACATCTATATATATATATATATATATGTATATATATATTCCTACACAGATATATACAAGCTTTTTACCCTCATCTTACCACTTGACAATACAACTTTAAGTATGTTTTACACAGCTGTTCCTTGGTCAAGGTCATTTGCAAGAGCAAGTCGGTTTCTGAAGAAATCTTGTTTGGTGGGTGAAGGATCCATTGAGGGATTCTCATTAGTTTTTTCCCTGTATTCTGATCCACTGGACCTAAAATCTCAGCACACAGATAAAGTACAGGTTGATTTGGTTTTAATTGTTTTCAGATATTTTATCTATCCAAATTGTTTTGCATTTGTAAAACAGTTGCCTCTTAGATCTGGAATAATTTTTACTTCCCCTGAATTTCATGACTCAGGACATGTGTAGCTAAAATTTGCAAAGAACATAAAGAGAATTTCTTTCTAATGCTTTATGGAGACAATTGTGACAACTGTGTATGTTAGTGTAAGATATTATGTGATAACACTGTAAAAGGGAAATAAAGGCTCAGAAAATTTAGTAAATCCTATTTTTGTTTCAACCGAGTAACTACTCCACAAATTACCAAGGCCCTTAAATTAAAATGGATGGAATTCATTGGTCTCAACTGAGGTTATCTAACAAGGGCCATCATTGAATTTGGGCATTACATTACAAACTCTTGCTGTTGCTTGTTTTCATTTTTAAATGAAAAATTTATTGAAGCCAACCACACACATATGCTACATTTGGTAGAATTCAGAAATTAGTACAGTAGTCAGATTGAGGAGATTCTATAATCTCAACCACCACAAAGGAGACCAAGCCCAATCAATAGTCAACAACTCAAATCAGTCCAATGGAGTCCCCAGTCGAGGGTGCATTCTTCCTTTATCTTGGTTAAGCCAGTTGGGTAATCCATCCCAGCTCTGCACCTTCTCCAGTTTGTTCATGTCAGAAGTCCCTGGAGGGAGGAGGCTTTCTGGAAATAACCTTTGAAAGGCTAGGCTGGGCCCTTTGGCTAGCTTAAACTCAGAGCTAGAATGGGTAAAACTAGCCCACTGACTGAGAACCAGTATCAAAAGACCTCATGCAGGATGTATGGAAGCGATGTTAGACATGAAATTCTTTGTCCAAAGCTCCTATACAACTGAACAAGTTCTCCATATGCTGAGGCAGAATCAGGCATGCTTCCACTATCCACAAAAGAAAGGTAAGTTCTTTCACTATCATTGGTATGCTACAAGTCCTCACTGTTGTTGTTACATAAGTTAACTAAGACTCTTATCAGTTACTGAATTAATTGGGCAGAATTCAAACATCCCTTTACATTATTCAAAGAAAGCAGCTGGATCCACACAAAGACTAAAATCCTGAGGTCTAGAAATCTGATGACTGACTGGAGTTTTTTTTACTCTTCACCCTGATACTTGGCCTCACAGATGAAGCCAGAGCTGCCCACCATGTTTTCTACTTCCAGTCAGGAAGAAGCACCATCCCTCTACATCCCAGGGCATGAAGGAAAAACTATTCTTTCTCAGCACACCAGTGCATCTGGATACTCATCAGGTAAGATTATATCTGGCTGGGGTGAAAGTCCTTTTCCTTTTCAGAAGCCCCCTTGAAACAGCCTTCACGTGCCCCCCCCCCAAACTCTACACCTTCTCTCAACTCAGAACTCCCACCTACTTCCAGTTCAAATCATCCCTGATTAGTACAGTTGTACCCAAAATGTTAGGAAGATATATTTTTGACCATTTTATTCCTTCCCCATATCTTCTTTTATACAGAAGGCTAGGAAAGCTTATAGTTATGGGGGGTGGGAAGTAGGAAGCAAGATTTGAATCTGGCTGGTGTTTCTTCTGAATGTTCCCCCACATGGCAGTTTCTGATCAGAAAGCCATTAGTCAGAACTTAAAATCTTTACCTCTCATTTCCCCTCTTAGCTGCATCTGATCTCTCCAAAACCCAATATGTCACACTTTGATGGTTCCAACATGCAACTGTTTAGTGTTTACCTGGAAATGGGAAAGCTTTGATGTCACCACCAGCCCCAAGGACCACAGAAATCTTCACCAGTTGCGTTCCCATTTCTGAAACAAATGCCAAAATCGCCCTGTCTAGTTTTCAAAGTCCACAAACTCAGCTTAGTATTTTCTTTTTTTAACCGCTCTTCTCACAAACCGCCTTCTCTGTGTCTCCAGGTGTGTGCATTTCTCGATAGTAACTATTAATTAACTAATGGCTAACTTGCTAATCCTTCTCAAAATCCAGCATTCTATGGTAGCCAGAACTATAAGCTTATTTTTACCCTTGTAAAGGTAATTTTAACTGATCTCTTTACATGCTTACATGGTATGTGGTCACTTGGACTCTTCCAAATGTGTGGCTATGAGGCTCTGATGTAATGTGTACCTAAATTACTGGGAAATACCTACAGAATCTAGGAGAAATGGCCAGTGTATTTGCTTTTATTCCCTTTATCTATAAAACAGGAATGGCTTTTGAGCTCCTGGGGCCATTCTGGTTGAATGCAGGGCAGATCTGAGCAGACACTGGAGGGACAGGCAGGCAAACACTTGCTGGCCCAGGGTACAATGGCTGCCAGTACATTGGGACACATAGCCATACAAGTGTTTGATGGAAAGAGAACAACCTGTTGCTAAGTTCCCTTCCACTTAGTCCACACAAAGAAAATAACAAGCTGGGTACATTATACAAGTACAGATTTGCTACAAATAAGCCTTGAAAGTTTGTCTGGAGCTTGGAAAGGGAGGAGGGGTAGAATCCAGCGCCTTGGAACCCTCTGACCTAAGAAGGGCTGGTTTTCTGATTGGAAAGATTGTTCACTGTGAAAGCTTTAGGAGCACATGGAAAAGTAAGGGAGCAGGGGAACACCATCCTGTCAGCCAAATGAGTCAGCCCTAGTAATCAACAGGGTAACACAATGAGCACTCATTTAATATATGTCTTTTGAGTGCTTAATATCCTCTAGGTACTGAACCTTCAGCTAGGTTACCCTTACATCTGAACTGTAAGCTTCTAATGGGCGAGAACTATTTCTTTTACTTCTTTAGTGCTGGACAGAACCTAGTACACTGACTTAGTGATTGATTTCAAATGACCTATTAAGAAAAATTTGTAATGAGGTTTAAGTAATCTAAAATGTTATGCCTTTAATCACCTCCTTCAATTTTAAAGTTATGTAGGGAAATGAGATGGGAAATGAGAGAGAAACCCACAGTGGGTAAGAATAGGAGAAGGACTTGAGATAGGCTTTGAGGAGGCAAAGAAGAAGGTGAGGGTAAAATTATCAATTAAATCTTTAGGAGTCCTGCTTTCAATGACATGATCTTTTCCACTGCCCAGGTTGGGCATATACTAAAACAACTGATAAGTCACCAAAAGAAGAGAATTCACTGACGTTCAATTAAATGGGGGTGCTGTAGAATTAAATGTGTGTGTGTGTGCGTGTGCATGATTAATGGATTTTGATGTGATTGGTGCAGGGAGGAGACACTGAGGTATGTAAGTTATAAAGTGTTAAAGAGGAAGGGAACGGGTAAGGAAGGAGAATTAGTCATTTGGAAGCCATATTCTTTTTCTTCTACTCTCCCAAATTTGCAGATAAAAAGGGCATCTACATTCTACCCCTAAACTGCCTTATATAATCCTCTTCCTCCATGCCACACCCCTAACCAAGAATACTTACTAAAGTAAGTGCAGGATTTATATATAAAGTAGCATTTGCCTCACACTTCAGAATAGTCTAGATATAAGTCTTTGACAGCCTCCATGTACAGCCTTTTAGAATGGAGTTTGCCTTACTCCCTGATCAAAGGCAGGGAAATAAGGATTCAGTGCAGCATTAGCCTATCACATTAGGTCTGTTTCTGGCTTCTAAGGATCTGCATTAAAGAATTTTAAAGTCACTTAACATTTTCAAGCTTTAGATACGTATAGTCTTTATGCTGATCAATTCTGGGCAGCTTTCAGGGACATGTGACCTGGTATCTACCCAGGACAAATGTGCCTGAGATAGAAATAATCAGAGCATCATTCTTTTCCCCAAATATCTTGGGTGTTTTTCAGGATTTTTTTTTTAATGATGTCAACTTGACTCTCCCTTTTGAATCCTTGTGGGTATGAGCATTCATTCGGCCCTCCCAGCCTCAGAGGGAAGAGAACCCTTTCTCAGGTTTTCTGTTGCATCTGGCTCCATGCCTAGCTTCATCCCGAAGCAGCATTCTGGGTGTGTGGGGCCACCAGCCAAACAAGCCCCTATGGATACAAAAAGTGTGTCAGTGTAGACAGGAATGAGCCTCCAGAGGGCTGTGGGAGAGGCAGGCAGCGAGCCCCAGGTGTGACACAGGTGGCTTTTCTGGCACTAGTCCATTTTGGACCTCTGAGGCCAGGTTCTGGCATGGTTTTGGTACCCAGGATTAACCACTTCTTAAAGTCACAGGGCTTGCTGCCAGCCTGACCTCCCAACACATGGGAGGAGAATAAGCTGAATGTCTCGTTCCGGTTCCTCCCTGTACCTGTCCACATGCCTGACTTCAGAGTGCAAGCTCCTATACGGCAGCTGGGACTGTGTCGTTCGCGATTCCTATACAAGCGTCTCATACAGTACGTGCATGTAAGAAAGAATGCTTAACTACTGAGAAGAATGGTGTGTTCTCATCTGAATTAAGAGTCACTGACCTTTCTGTGCTACACTGGGACCTTCCTGCCCTTCCTCTCCACCTTAGCATAATGGAGCAAACTTCCCCACGGTTCTTCTTGAGAACACTCAGGAGAAGGTACTCAAGCTGCTTCTCTATCCTGTGCAGAGTCCCAGAGCGCACGCTGTGGCACCGTGCACGCAGGCGATAAGCAAGTATCACCTGGTGGTGCTCACAGTCCAACCCCAGATGTTCAAAGCCAGGAAAGCCTGCCGGAGGGAAGAGCCATCTGTGTGGTACCCCACTTTACTTCCATTCAGGTAACGCTTCAGATTTTAAATACAAAGGCAGCAGCACGATTGGTGGCAGTATTGTGATTGATGCAGGAGAGACTGATCTATGAGAAAGGATGAGAAGGCTAAGGGGATCCATTTAACCCTCTAAGAAGAAGGATCCCCCAAAGGTACAAGAAGACAGAAAGCAATCGACCAACATGAATTTGGAGAGTCCACAGCTAGTCCTCAGCATTGTGCCAAGGGAGGTGGGGGGCTACAGAAAGATAAAATCAGGTCTTCCACATGGTGAGTCTTTAAAATTATAGGTCCCAACGCCATATTAATTTCTTGTTCCAGGTGTTAAAAAGATGTGATTACTCAGATTGATCTAAAACAAAGCCAACAAAGCAAATCTCAGCACTAGGAAGAACTCAGGTGCTTATCTTGGGCAATCTCCCACTTAGTGTAGGAATCCCTTCCGTTAGCACCCCTGAGGAGGGCCACCGTCTTCTACTCAGGAGAACCCACACCCTCATGAGGGAGCCAGCTCCGGATTCAGGCACCTCTTACCCATTTCTCCTAGTTCTGCCCCCTGGATACACAGAGGACAAGTCTACTCCCTCTGCCTCAAGTACTGGCAGAGCGTTTTCTAACATCTCTCTGAAAAAAGGAAATTTGCGAATCCATGGCTCATTGCTTTCCAACAGACAGTACCCACTCATTATAAATGTCAGTGGGCAAAAGGTGGCTGTTTGTTTTGGGAATACTGTGGTTTTAAAAAAGAGATAGGCTCAAGCAGTGCCTATCTTAGGAGTCCTTAGAAGGATTTAGGGGCCTAAATCCCAAGGTCAGGCTGGAGAGTTGTCTCCTTCCAGGTCTCTCCACCCCGGCCAAACATGATAGAAACAGGCACTGGGCCGAGAAAAATCTGTCTATGAACCTAAAGAGAGGGATACAAGTCTTAACTCCTCACCCCTTGCATAAAGGGATCTAGCAACAGTCATGCACCGGACTACCTCAGCAGAAATTAGCTGTGTCTAATTGCAATACTGTTGCTCTCTTCCTCTTTCTCATTCTTCCAGTAATAACAGGCAGGGATCCTCAGTCAGAGATCCACTAAACTCAGTACCACCCTCCCCATAAGAGAAAAATTAGACAAACCATGAAAAAAAGTTCTTACTCCAGGCCTGTCCTCAACTCTTCCATCAAAACCGTTATCTAAATCAGCCAGTAAATTCTACCCTCAAGGATAAAGTGATTTCCCTGTACTTCCTCACTTATCAGCAACTCTCCAAAGGCAGCAATATACTTTCCCATCCACTAAATGTTTAAAACTGACTGCAAGAACCACCTCTACCAAGAGAAACTAAGTAAGGGTGAAATCTCTCTAAAGGGGGGGGTGGGTGGCCTCAGGCCCAGTGGAGATAGAGACAGTAGTCTCTCAGGCAGACAATGGCTGGACTGGACAATCCCTCTAAGGTCAAACTCTAAATGCTCAGATCTCTCTTCCTTACATTTCATGCTAGGGTTTGGCCACCTTCTCCCAGTCTGTAAGACAGTGCTGGTAAGTGCTGGCCAAAATGCCTGGTGGGTGATTTCATACAACAAGGACTTAGAATCTTAGAAGGACCACAGAAGGGAAATGTCTTGTTTTTGCCTCCTATGGAGTATGGAAGCTCCATTAAAGTGATTTTTTAACTAGGGCCCAAACCAAATTCATTCTATCATTTCTGCTAGGGAAAACACTAGCAGAAGTCCCAATAAACATGTACTAGCATCCAGGATAACTATAGACTCCTACAGGCAGAAGTGCTGAGATCCCTTGGAAAACTTTCCACAGGTGGGGAGATTCGCATGGAACCTCCCATTACACCCAACCCCACGCCTCCCAGTCTAAAAGGGATTTGATTGTCACCAGCTCATTACCCAGGGGACCTCCTCTGCTTTCTCTCCTCAGACACATGACTTGGGAACAAGGAAGTAGAGCTAAAAGATAGAAGAGGGAGAGGACAGGGCTGAGTTTGCTTTTACTCTAGGAGATTACAATGAGAAACATCCTGACCTGGCAGGAATCATGGCTACTGGCTGCAGGCACTGAGCTTGAAGCAGTTGAACCAGGCTACTTGAAACTTATTACTATTAAAACCTCAAGATTTAGCCCAAAGGGAAAGGAGTTATGATGCTGTCTTGTCTAAGGGCTACTCACTTCTTTTTAAAGAGCTTGCGGAAGGAGCTGCGAAAGCCCCCTTTCTGGTCTTGCCTGGGGTTTTGATCGCTGAAAGAGGTCTGTTCGCTCTCTCTTTCTTCCTTTGGACAGAATCTGGTGGTATCTTCTAAATGCATCTCCTGAAAACACAAAAGAGGGGTGTTTATTTACTCTTTTCCAAAGCTAATATCATCCTGACTGGGACAATTTTTTTACCTTCTGTCACTCTCCTCTCCCACCCCAACACACTAATGGTGAGCACCCTATTCCAACTAAAGCAAACCTAAGCTAATTAAGAAATCAGAAGTTGAGGGGTGCCTGGGTGCCTCAGTTGGTTAAGCGTCTGACTCTTGATTTCTGCTCAGGTCATGATCTCACAGTCGTGAGATTGAGCCCCATCAGGCTCTTCACTAAGCATGGAGCCTGCTAGGGATTCTCTCTCTCCCTCTCCCCCTTCCCGTTTCCTGCTTGCACATGCGTGCCTACTCTCCCTCACTCTAAGTAAATAAATAAACATTAAAAAATAATAATAAATCAGAAGCTAAACAGAGGACAATTTTCTGCTGAGTGCAGAAATAATTTGTATGTATCAAGGCAAACAGTCTTAGAGTAGGATTATCCTATAACAATAAAGATGAGGACATAAAGGAAGTTAGCAAGTATCTAGACTATGGAGAATAACTTCTTATTCTGGCACCAATACTGTTCTGCTGGAAAACAAGTAGTGGTCCCCCCACATCTCTGCATATGTTTCTCTTTCCACAAAATAAGGCAGTTTCTTGATTGTAATGTTAGTTTTAAACTCATGTTCCTGACTCTCCTAGACATAAATGAGGGAAGGAGGCTTTGAGAGGTCAGATCTGTTTAGAAGTAAATGGCAACTATATATATCTGGGCATGTACACGCAAGTGTCTGTGTGCATGCCACACATTTCCAACCTGCAAATACACCTTTAATACGGTTTTTATAATTCTTAGTCCGTGGTATTTGGCATGCGAAGTAAAAATAAATAAAAAAGAAGGCTCTATCTCCTGTGAACTTTCTAGTTTCTTTTTAAACGTGAGGTGTGCTGGGGTGCCTCCGTGGCTCAGTCTGTTAAGTGTTTGACTTCGGCTCAGGTCATGATCTTGTGGTTCATGAGTTCAGGCCCTGCGTTGCGCTCTGTGCTGACAGCTCAGAGCCTGGAGCCTGTTTCAGATTCTGTGTCTTCCTCACCCGCTGCCCCTCCCCTGCTCATGCTCTGTCTCTCTTTCTCTCTCTCTCTCTCAAAAATAAATATTTATAAATAAATAAATAAATAAATAAATAAATAAATAAGATGTGCTAAATAAAAAATGCACTTATATTTATGTTCCATATGAACAAAATATTTACTATGAGGGTGACTGAAACTTAAAAGTAACCAAAAATAGCTGCTTAATTTTGAACGTGAGAACCCAAGAAGTCAAAGCAAACACTACCCGAAACTTTCATAAACAGGATGGGTGACTGCTTGCTGACAGTGAAGTGAAGCGTGGGGATTTTTTTCTTTTTTTTCAGGAAACATGGGTTTGACTTTGAGAACTTAACGTGGGGTTGTAGTAGCAGATCTAGAGATTCTCTGGACTCTACTAAGAGTCATAACTAAACTATGGAGAGCAATATCTTGATGGCTTACTGTGGCATTTTTCAAAGTGTGGTCCTGGAGCAAGAGAATCAACTAGAGCTTCTATTTACAATGTAGGTCCCTGGGGGACCTAGGGGGCTCAGTTGGTTGAGCAGTCAAGCATCAGACTCTTGATTTCTGCTCAGGTCATGATCTCATGGTTCATGAGATCGAGCACCACAGAGGGCTGCACACTGACTGCGGACCTTGCTTGGAAATCTCTCTCTCTCCCTCTCTCTCTGCTCCCTCCCACCTCTCTCTCTGTCTCTCTGTCTCTGTCTCTGTCTCTCTCTCTGTGTCTCAAAATAAATAAATAAACTTAAAAACTAAAACATAAAATGTAGATCCCTGAGCCCCACCCAGGCTTTCTGAATCAGAAATTCTGGAGTTAGGTCTAGGTAATCCTTATGCACACTTAGATTTTAAAAATCAGTGGTTTGAGTTATCCTCCTGCCCACCTGTACTTAATGTTTGTATGTCACCCCGGGGAAGCTTGCTAAAATGCAGAATCTGATTCAGTAGGTCTGGGGCAGGGCTCAAATTCTGCAATTACAATTAAGCTCCCAGGTAATGAACTACTAGCCCAAGGATCACACTTTGAAAACTGGGCTTTTAGGGACTATTTAGGAACTACATATATTAAGTCTAAGGAAAATCTCTCTGTGCAATCATGATCTTGATTATATCTTGCATTTATATAGCATCCCAGACTTTACCAAAGCATTCTCACATACTTTATCTTTCTTGGCCTGACCCTACCCTGTGAGTTAAGTAAGGTATATATTGGCTTATTTTTACAGATGAGAAAACTGGAGGCACAGAGATGCCAAGTGACTTGTCCAAAAGCACAGAGCTATTTGTCAGCAGAGCCGGGACTAGAACCCAGATCTCCTGACACCTAGTCAGGTGCTCTTTGCACTAAATCATGTTGCTTTCTCTCCTGGCTCTGAGACACAGGGTTTGGCTGGTTCCACAGGGCAGGGGTGGAAGATACACAGAGTATATTTAAGGAGATGGAACAGTAAGAGCTTTATACATCTCAGCAGGAAAGAGCTGACACCGATAAAGACACGGCTTTTGAATGGTTCATCTTTTGCCAACTAAAACCCCATCTCACTTTCACCTCAAAAACACTCACACTCACACGCACACACATACACATATATACACAAACATAGATGTGCCCTATACACACATGCATGTACATCCCCACCCATACACACGTGCACACACATAGACCCACAGACACACACAGCCTCGGCCCACCTGGACTTTGCATTCTGCCTCTCTCTAGGATTCCTAACGATCCACATCTTCTGGATTTTTAGAAAGAAAAATTTTGTCCAAAAATGGAAATAATAAGGTGAACTTTGTGTGAAAACCTCACATGCTTGGCAAATTTAGTGATAACCGTAAGAGAAAAGGCCTGTTTTAATTGATCTCTGTTTGATATCTCCTAGTGTCACTTTCTGAACTGACTTGACTCATGTCTGACACTGTTAAGGAATGAAACTTGCTGTCTAGTATGTGTGGTTAATAGTCCCTGATATATTGTTTAGTATTATCTGGTATGCCTGATAAACAGCCACAAATATTTTACTTACTGTTTGCTTCTCAGGTATATTGTTATCTCTGATTAATGGGTTTTTTTTTTTCCTGTCAATTGTTGAACTCCCATTTTTTCACATATTAAATAGGGGGATAAAAGATACTTCTATGAACATGTGAAAAGCATTCTTTGCAGCTTAGACCATACTATTTAGAAGGTTCTGTATGTAAATCTTTGCCCATCCCAAGTCTTTGAATTGGCATTATTATTTGCTATCTCCTTCCCTTGTTAATGAACTTTTAAAGTTCAACACATATCCAAGATTGAGTTGTCTAAGAAATTTTGCCTAATAGAATTTTGTAACGCTCAGAGTTGAAAATCAGAGCCCCCACAAAAAAAAAAACAAAAAACAAAAACTCTGGGAACCCTGGGGGAATCCCAGCAATTTTAGCTGAGCATAGGAAGGTCCCTCTGCAGAAACCAGTCGGACTTGGATTCCTGGAGTCCAGATCAGCTACAGGTTCCAAGGTTCTTCACAACCCAGTCCCTTCCTGTTCCCGTGGCCTATCACATTTGTTCATATTTCCCTATCTCACTCATCATCTAGGCAGCTTTTAAAACTGAATTCAGACATTCAGTTTATCCAGGAGGCCCTCTCTGACCATCATCATCCCAGGAAGGTTTAAATACCCCTCCCCTGTGTTCCCACAGTTTATTATAATTCTGTGTTTCTGTGTTTCCTCCCTGCAATAAGCCAGTGGTACTGGAGGTCAGAGACTAGGCACCATTCATTTCTGAACCCTCAGCACTTAGGACAGAGCCCAGTGGGAGGCAGGTGCTCCGTGTCTGCTGAAAAATGAATGAATGAAAGGAGTCAGTGATCCTCACTCTGTCCCCACTCACTTGGAAATAGGAATAGGTGTATAGGGCCCTTATTCCTGGAACACCCGCAGCCTCAGCCTAGGCAAAGGATCTCCAGCGCTTGATACAAATGATACTTAATGCAGGTAAAGTTAGTTCTGGACTATATCATTTTCAAGATGTACCAATACAGAGCTGCCCTGTAAACCCTAACCACCATTTCTAAAGTGATGTTGAAGAGGAAGGATGGTGGCAGAGGTCAAAGCTATCCAGCTACTCTCTGCTTAATCAGAAATTGCGTTATTCTAATCACATGCTGAGAAATTAAGTGTTTGCTCAGGAACTACTAGACCTTTCATGGGTAAGTATTTAAACACCTCTTTAAATGTCCCAAGGCTTGCAGACAGCAAGGTTAGACAGCAAAATACTGAACAATGATATGGACGCTAAAGAAGGTACTTGTGAGTCAATGTCTCCTTGACTATTTTGTTGTCCCCATCCCAGTGGAGTCTGCAAAGCAGTGTAACACCCTTTCCCAGGCACAAGGTAAGCAAGCAGAAATGAACTTCGCTTTGCCGCTGACTTTGCAGGGAGTCCACTGTGAGATGGAGCCACCTGCCTCTTCCCTAGCTACGAGCAAGTAGCTACTAGCTAGTGCGTGTCGAGGAGTGGAGCAGGCTGGCACACCGTGTTGGGTTTTAAACGCCTCAACAAGAAGGTGCGCCTAGCGGGCAGAGGAAGAAACGAGCCTGGGACTTGCGTGCAGGTCTTTAAAAGTGAAGTGCAACTGTGAAGTGCCACAGCTTAAGCAGCGAGGCAGAGGACACCTCTAACTCTTGGAGGGGGCGGGAGGGGGACGGTGTAAGCAGGTCTAACAGTCCGTCTTTCCTGCTGGCTCTTTGCCGTCATACATACACATGCATAACACGCCCTCGTGCCCTGGCACTGCAGAACGGGCGCTACCGCTCGCCTCCGGGGGCATCTGAGGGGGCAAACCTCCGATCTGGGCTCTCCCTCGACGGCCTCCGCTCCCCCTCTGGCCAGCCCGCTTTCCCCTCCACGCTAGGGGAGCCCAGGCTGCTCCCTGGAGATCTAGGCCCGGGGCTGCCGGCGCTGTGGGTCTGGGTTCGGTTTTACTTTACCCTCCTTACTTCCAAATAGGTCTGCTTTTCGCTTTGGGACCTCTGTTGGGGGAAGAAGGTCCTGGGCGCGCCGCGGGCTGCGGCCGCCGCTGCGGCGGCGGCGGCCTGGCCGTGCGGCTGCGCGGCGCGCTCCGCCTTGAGCGGCGCGCGGCCGCCGCTGCTGCTGCGCGTGCTGTAGAGGCGCGGGGCCACGCCCTCGGCGGGCGGCGCGCGCGGGAACTCCTTGAGCGAGCGGCTCAGAGGCTTGGCCTTGCCGTGCGCCTGCGCCGCCGCCTCCAGCTTGTAGGCGCCGCTGCTGCCCGCCGGCGACGTGGCGCTCTTGGGCAGCGGCTGCAGCGGGTGCTCGGGCCGCTCGGCCTCCATGGCGAAGCTGACGGGCCGGAGAAAGCAGATGTCCAGGCTGGACTCGGAAGAGGCGGGCGAGCAGTTCTCGAAGAGGGCCGGGGCCTGGAACGGCTCCTCGTCGTAGGGCGCGGGCAGCGCGAAGATCTCGCCGCCGTACTCGAACTCCTCGTAGCCCGCGGGCACGAAGCCGCGGGCGTCGGGCAGGAGCTCGGCCGGGGCGCGCAGGGAGCGCTCCACGTTGCCCAGCGGCTCGGCGGGCGAGGGCTCGAAGTCCATCTCGGGGATGGCCTGCAGGGGCCCGGCCAGCGCCTTCACGTCCTGCTCGGCTGCGCAGAACTGCGCTGGCGCCAGGAGGCTCTCGGGCCTCTCGTGCTTTCTGCCCTCCATCTCCCACTCGCTGGGCTTCCCTGGCTGCATGCTCTCCATCAAGCTTTGCTGTTGTTGGCTTTTCTTCACTGGGGGCATCAAATGTCTGTAAAAAAGGAAACAGTACAAAAAGAGGTGTGCTTACGGTTGGTTAGTTCAGGCCGCTTCCCAAGCAGCGCGAAGCCGGGAGCAACACGGGAACCAGATAGGGCCTAGGCGCAAAACTGCCAGGTCCTCTCCTCTCTGCCCTCCCAGGCGTCTACGTGTGTCACCGACTAAGCTCCGTAGGCGTCTCCAGCCAGGGAGTCCCCACGAGCCCTGGGCCCCCACGCGGGAGGGTGAAAATGCTGTCTATAAAGCGGATGCCTGAAGTATCCGTCTGAGCAAGAAGGCTCTGCGCAAAGATGGCTGGTGAGCCAGGATGGTCATCACTCCACATATGGAAGCTCTTACCTGCCCACCACGTGTCCAGAGCCCCAAGGTGCCTCCTTTCTCTCCTCTCCCTTTTTTACCCTAGCAATATGATACAAAATAATGGAAAGAACTTTTATTCGACTCCTGGACCTACATGCTTAAGAACAATTACATTCCTCGATGAAATCAGTGTGGCACAAACTTGAAAACTGTTGAATCTGGATGATGGTATGTGGGGTTCCCTGTACACTTTTGTGTATATTTGAAGTTTTCATAAGAAAAAAAACCTAGGGGCGCCTGGGTGGCGCAGTCGGTTAAGCGTCCGACTTCAGCCAGGTCACGATCTCGCGGTCCGGGAGTTCGAGCCCCGCGTCAGGCTCTGGGCTGATGGCTCAGAGCCTGGAGCCTGTTTCCGATTCTGTGTCTCCCTCTCTCTCTGCCCCTCCCCCGTTCATGCTCTGTCTCTCTCTGTCTTAAAAATAAATAAAACGTTGGAAAAAAAAATTAAAAAAAAAAAGAAAAAAAACCTAAAAAATTCCTTGTGGCTGTAGAGCATGCTTTTAAAAGTTGTCTCAAACTTTCACCCACAAAAACATGACCGAAATGAAAAGGCTATCACTCTGAATATGCCCAATTTCATGGAAGGATATTTTGTTTAATCATGAATAACAAATAATTTACATAGGATATTAGGGTAGCATACACATCAGATTGGATGTGATTTGCCAGTTCTGGAAGGTAACAGCCAGGCAGATGTGAGTGGAGGACTGCACACTGACCCAGCCTGATTGTTCTACTCGTTTATTAATCCTACCACAAAAATGCATTAAAAATACAAATGTAAATGCTGAGTATCTTTCTCTGGTGATACTCTGGTGAGTATCTTTCTCAGGTGAAAATGAGGTCTCCCACTTTCAAAGGTGAAAAGAAATGATAAATGAAATGCTGACCTAACCTGAATTGTCTTTTAACTTGGAAAATTGTTGAGTTTTTTATTGGCTGTTTTCCCAACACAGAGTGCAATGGCAGCCATCTTTTCGGGCTAGATATAATCTCTAGGGATTTCATTTTGGGGCTCTATTTGTTTCACTTCAAAGATCATTCTCATAAAAGCTGAAGTGGGGGGCACCTGGGTGGCTAGGTCAGTTATGCATCCGACTCTTGATTTCAGCTCAGGTCATGATCTCATGGTTCATGAGTTTAAGCCCCGAGTTGGGCTCTGCACTCATAGCACAGAGCCTGCTTGGGTTTCTCTCTGTCCCTCTCTCTATGCCCCTGCCCCACATGCTCCTGTGTGTTCCCTCTCTCTCTCTCTCTCTCTCTCTCTCTCTCTCTCTCTCAGTGAGCCCAACACAGGGCTTAAACTCACGAACCTTGAGATCATGACCTGAGTCGAAGTCCAGTGCTCAACCGACTGAGCCACCCCAGTGCCCCTGGAATTTTGAGTTTTGGTTCCCCTTATCTTTCCAGAAATCCTGGTTTCAAAAGTAGCCAAGCTGACTTTATCCTTATCCTTTAGAGGTTAAGAGTTCCAGATACATAAATGGCCTATTCCTTAATGTAAAAATCATCAAGAAGTTTGCTCAATAAGAATCCAGCTTAGTGGGGGCACCTGGGTGGCTCAGTCGGTTAAGAGTCCAACTCTTGGTTTCAGCTCAGGTCATGATCTCACGGTGTGTGAGTTCGAGCCCCGCGTCGGGCTCCGTGCTGACAGCACAGAGCCTGCTTGGGATTCTCTCTCTCTCTCCCTCTCTCTGCCCCCCCCCACTCACTTTCTCTGTCTCTCTCTTTCTCAAAAATAAATAAAACTTAAAAAAAAAAAAAGAATCCAGCTTAGTGTGCTAGAGGATTGTATGCAGAGACTTTAAAAAGCTGTCAAATACATCCACTGCACAGAAAAACTTTAAGAGAAGCTGTCACAAGTGGAGAAAAGAGCTTATGAAGTCCTTTTATGAAGAAGCTTCAAGGGGAATCAGGAGGACTAAACTACACTCTCTGTGCATCACCTCAGGCCTATTTCTCTTTTCAGAGCCTGGAGTTCCACTCCCCCCTGACTGGGATTCTGTCCCTCTACTATACCTTTTGGAGAACGTAAGTAGGTTCCCACCCTTCTGAGGAGCTATAAGATGCCTTCCTGTCTTCTTGCGGCACTCTCTTCCACCCAATCACTGTCCAAACCCAAAGAGACTTATGTTGTAGATGGAGGGTGGTTATGTGTGGTAAATTGTTAGGAGTAGCCGTCAGCCTCTAGGCCTGCCCCTTGACATTAGCCTTCCTCTGGGATCCAAGTTTTGCGTCAGCTGCTTGCCTGCCCACATAGGCCTGATGGGGCAAGAGAGAGGAGAGTCCTGTAGATCATACTCCTGGTTCAGGCTGTCCTGCTACCCCACACAGACCACTTGGCACCCAGGGCCTTGCCATTAGCATTTCCACAGCAACAGGTGCTTACGTGACAGCAGGGCCAGAGCTGGGAGCAGAAGGGTAGGGTTGCAGCATCTCTTCTGAGTGGATACCGCTGTCGCGGACAGCCTCAGGGCCTGCAGTGGGGGAAGCATCTTGTCCAGTGTTTGCACACTGGGAAGCCAGGCCTTTGTACAGCTTCGCCATGGATGACCTATGAGAATAGAAGTAATCATTTTCAGGGTGTACATTGGGAAATTGGCTCTGAACACACAGATTAGGACAAGAAAGATAAGGAGACAACATTTCTTAGATGAAGCTCATCTGTGAAGTTCTCTCTCTCTCTCTCTGGCCCTCCACAAACAAGGTTGTTTACATAACAGTGTAAGCTAGATGCTGGGCAAGAATAAGGATGCTGATTAATTGCCTGAATTAAGTTTGTGGGAAAGGGGTGGTATAGGAAGATATCCCCCAGACCAGCATCTTTTTCCGGTCTCAAACACCCACAGAAATTATTCTGTTTTCCTCATTGATTGGAATGAGGTTGAAGGAAATCCAGGTCATTAGAAAGTTCTGCTATAGATTGCTTCTGTTCCCTCTGAAGCCCAGATTCTCCCCAGTCAGCCCTTTTTGTTTCTTTTTAGCATTAATTTGTTCAACTACCACCCCTCCCTTATTTGTTTTGTTTTTATCCATAGCACTTATCACTATCTAACTTACTTATTAACTTGCTGTCCAGCCCTAGAAAGTGAGTTCCATGTGGCAAAGATTTTTGCTTGTTTTGTTCATTGCAGTATATTCAGTGCATAGAGCAATGCCTGATGCATAGTAAGTGCTCAATAAATATTTGTTGAATTAATGAAAGAACCCACATTCTGGCCTTTAAACTGCATTTTTTTAGTCTGGCAAGCTTAGGGAAACAATTTCAATGGTTAGTAACATGAGACAAGGGGGTCTGCATAAGTATTAGAGTAAAACTGTTTATTTTTCTGAGGTAATTTCCCCCAGGTAATAGGTACCTCCCTCCCTATAGCCAGCCTGGCCATCTCATTCCCCACCTCTTCTGTGTTCTTTTCTACCTCCTGTCACTGCATTTCAGCCACTTTCAATACAGTGCGGTTACTTGTGACAGGTACCCACATTGTCTGTATTCTTGTTCTTAGAAACCTTTGATAAACCCTCTAAGCAGCACCATCAGAACCTTACTTCTTGAGCTTTTTCCGTTTCTGAATAAGCAAATCCTCATTGCATTGAAACAGCAGGGTGTAATGCGAGATAAATACTCGAAGGCGCTGAACACACACCAGAAGTAGGTAATAGTCAGGGTGTTCCTGCTCTGTGAACTTCAGGACGTTCTGGATGGAGGAAAAAAGGAAGCAGCATTGCATAATTAGAATGAAACATTTTGTCTCTTGTACCCTTTGCCTCCATTTGTTGTGAGCGTTTGGTAGCCATTTAATCAAAACAACAATACATATGGCCAATCTAATTGGCTGAAAGGTTAATCTTAATCTAATTAATCTGAAAGGTTAAACTTGACGTTCTCTTTGTCCATCCCACCAAGGGAGACTAATAGTCATCACTGTTCCTGTTTTGGCTGGATGTAAACATAGGCTAATTCCATCTGAAAAATTTGAAGGATCTATTCATTAGATTTTTGAGGTAATGGAGCCATTCTAACAATTACTGTCTATAAGCAATGCCTTATAACCCAAATAAGTCAGACTAATGGTGAGAATGTCAGACATCAAGGGGAGGATGTTTATGATCAAACCTGGTCTGGTGGTCCCTACTATATTGCCTACTGTGTGGTAGTGGAACATGCATGTTAGTTGGATCTGGAAAGCTAATGTGTATTTAGTGTTCCTATTGCCAAGTACTAATCCCTTTACATATTCGTTTTCTCATTTAATGTTTACCACAGATAGATTAGATAGGTGCAATCATTATCTCTGTTTAACAAATAAGGAAATCAAGGCACACTGAAGTTAGGTAATCTTCATTAGGCCACACATCTAACAAGTAGCAGAGCCAGAATTTGAACTCGTCAGACAGTAGAATCGGGGCTCTCATTTATCATACTGCTTGCAAGACCTGGGTTTGAGCCCTAGATTTTTTCACCTATAACATGTGTTAACTTGAGCAAGTTACTTAACTTCTTTGGCTCTCTATTTCCTTATCTAAGCAATGGTAATAATACCTCTTTCATGGGATTATTGAAAACATTAAATAAGATAATTTAATTTATTGTGAGAAGATCTTAAAATCTAAAGCCACATATACTTGAAAGTCTTCTTAATAGTGATACTGGGCTACTTCTACCTGAGATAAATCCCAAGCATTTCTAATATGCTTTCAACTGAATTACTTAGGAAAATCAGTCAGCAATTAAACCAGAATAGGTGGATGTTAGAAATAAGAGGGACTGGTAGGGATGCTGGTGAGCCTTTCTCTCAACTCTACTTCCTCCAGGGTGCTGCAAGCCCTGTGGAAAAATGATGTGCAGAAGTCACCTCATCAATTTCTTCATGCTTTGTCTGTGACATAAGACATAAGCAATATATGGCAGGCTCTTGGACTCAAGCCAAAAGAAAGTAGTCAAAGAGCAGTTAAGTGAACAGGTTACATAGATACTTCTTAGATGCCAGGGATGGGTTAAGAGTTTAGGGGTACATTTAGATGGCTGTAGAACAAGATGGGAGGGACTCAATAGGTACTTAGAGTCTACCAGGAGCTTCTATGGAAAGATCCTGGATCAGCAGAGGTGGTGGTTGCTGGTAAATGACGATAGAACTTCAAAGGCAGACATCATGAACAAAAATTTTTAGACATTGAGATTGTGGTTCGTACTACAAGGTAGGAATGGGATAATCATAGCAATCTAAATCATTTAATTACTCTTTAGAAATACCAATGATTCTTCCTTGACCCTTTACAGTGTTTCTCATTTAGAAGCCAAAAATAGTAGTTTAGCTTGAAAGTCATCTTGGTGGCTTCCCAGCCACGCCTACCTGCAGATGTATCAGGTATTCAGGGATGCGCTGGACTATGTGAAAAAACAGTGTGTAGATGTCAGATTTAATCTCTTCGTCGCCCTGAATGAAAGAAAGGTAGAGTCACTCTTCGGTGTCCCTCTGGCTCTGGCTGCAGAACCCCAAAGTCAGTCCTACCAGAGTAGGCAGAGTTTTTTATTCCCAGAGCATTTTCTTTCTCTAAAGTGTCATTGTCCTTCATTGGATAGGCCACTTGTTCAGAGACATGCTCAAGGAGACAATTCTTCTGTAGCAGGGAGCATATCATATCATTCTTTCGAATCCACCCAACTTTCCAAACAACCCCCTCCTTCCCCACTACTCTTGTTAGCACAGTGCTGGACACAAGTGGGCACTCAATAAATTATAACCGAGTTGAATAAATTCATTCAGGTTCTCTTGTAAGTACTAATTACAGTGGCTTAGTAATAGGCCCTAAGGGTGGACTGGAGCCTCATGAGGGTGGAGACAGAGTATAACTAGAAACTGGTCAGCCGGGCTGGCAGAGCAAACATGTTGGACTCTCCCCATGTCCCTTTCTTTCCGTCCCTTTCCCTTCCCTCTCCTCCCCTCCCCTTTCCTTTCCTCAAATAGTTGATGGGTGCTAACATGTGGTAGGCGTTATACTTATAGGGTTGAGAGTAGTTGGGAGGGGGGGTGGAAGTAGAATGTTAATAAGAAAGAGACCCTCACCTCTTGTGAAACTTGATTAACTCTTAACTTTAGGCTTCTGATAGAGTTTCTTCCTATTGACCTAAAATAACTAGAATTGTTAGATATTTATATGTGCTTCTTGAGCACCTACTATAGCATTGCAGTAGCAATACTTAAAGCTACATGATTAGAACCACTTTATGATCTTATAAACTGACACAAGATGATTTCAGTTTAATATTCAGATTCAAATTGTACCTGAAAAAAAGAAACCCTCATACAGCATGCAAGCTGTGGCCTGAGGATCTCTGCTTAGAACACCTGTTTGCTTTGTGTAAACTTCCAGTGCAATAGAACAGAGAGTCAGCGAGGCAGGGCGTGGACCAAAGCACTGGCACTCATCCTCGAGTGGGCTCCTTTAACTCCAGGTAGGGTGTCAGGGACTCTGTTGGAGCCATTCCTCAGCCTGGAAGACAAGCTGAGTGCATGTGTTGTGTTCCCCTAGGTGGATGAGCAACTTCCTACAGATATACCTGTAACCAAAGGGCAGTACACACACAGAGTCACCTTACCTCCTTCAGAACAACAACATGAACCAAAGAGATGCATTCAGGTAGGTCCCTCAGGTAGGCAACATAATAATCCAAGAAATTATTCTTAAAAACAAACACAAAAATGCATGGTAAGACTCTGGACACAGGAATGATAGCAGCTAATATTTTTACAGTCGTGTGTTTCAAAAAGGAGTACTTTGCAGAGATTATTTTGATCATTTAATGTGTTTGTTAATATGTTTTGGAGGGTTTTTTAATTCATTTCTTTAAACTTTTTGGTTTTAAGGTAAATATCCCTATGAACTTGAGAACCAAAATTCAATAATCCTGCTTTCATGAAAGTGAAAAACCAATGCAGCAGAGAGGGGTCATGTAAGTTGAAAATTTTTTTGTGTGTGTTTATTTATTTATTTTGAGAGAGATAAAGGGCAGAGAGAGAGGGAGAATCCTAAGCAGACTCCACACTGTCAGCACAGAGCCCAACGCAGAACTCAATCCCATAGAACTGCAAGACTGAGACCTGAGCTGAAATCAAGAGTCGGACACTTAACCAACTGAGCCACCGAGGCACCTCGAAAAAGTATTTTTAAATTGTTAAATGATTAAAATGCATATTTTGTTTTTAAGTTACTTTTAATTTCAGTCATCTGCATCCAGTGAGGAACGTTGTCCAACGCACCTTCCGGTGTCTAGACCAGTGATTCTCAATTTTTGCCACTAATTGTATATTCCCACCATTTGTTTATTCTTCTATGCAGTATGCCTTCAAGAAAACAATTTTCAGCTTCCAAAGTTATATTCCCACAGATATAACAACTCTCAGCCCAAGAAAGCATACTGAATACAAACAAGTAAAAGTGGTATTAGAGGGATTGCATTATATCCATACAAGTAAATAGTTTGTAAACTATACAAGTAAATAATTTGTGAACTTTGTCTTATTACCTACAGTTGAGAATCACCAATATACAGAATTTGATTGCAGGCTAACTATGGCTTGCAGACCAATTTTAATTAGCCCACACAATATATTTTTTTAATGTTAATTTATTTTTGAGAGAGACAGAGAATGTGAGTGGGTTAGGGACAGAGAGAGAGGGAGACACAGAATCCGAAGCAGGCTCCAGACTCTGAGCTGTCAGCACAGAGCCCGATGCGGGGCTCGAACTCACAAGCTGTGAGATCATGACCCGAGCCAAAGTCGGACGCTCAACCGACTGAGCCACCTAGGCGCCCCTCACAATATTTTTTACATAAGAAATTTCATACAAAATTCTGGATTTCCAGCGTCTCTTAAAATATCAGATCTGAGGGGCGCCTGGGTGGCTCAGTCGGTTAAGCGGCTGACTTCACCTCAGGTCATGGTCTCGCGGTCCGTGAGTTCGAGCCCCGCGTCGGGCTCTGGGCTGATGGCTCGGAGCCTGGAGCCTGCTTCCGATTCTGTGTCTCCCTCTCTCTCTGCCCCTCCCCTGTTCATGCTCTGTCTCGCTCTGTCTCAAAAATAAATAAAAAACGTTAAAAAAAAAAATCAGATCTGGAAACTCTAGTCCCTTCTTCCTGGATAGTAATTGGATAATATTTCTTGTAGAAAAGCATATGTGGTCCACTTAAGCTCACCTCCCAGCAGTCCATACTGTATTACACTCCGCTTATTTCCACTGATTTATATCACTACCTGGCCCCGTAGGCATTTGAGTTTGCAACCTCTGGCCTGGGTCATACTTTCTTTGTAGAACATTACAGAGATTTCAAAACTTAGCACTCTTCTCCAAAAAGTGAAAATAAAAAACATTCAAGACAAACCACTGCCTATCACATTTTTAAATACCGCTAAGGAGTGAAATTAGGTGAGAAATACAAGCACATATACAAACCCCCCTATACTAATTTTGGATGGATGGATATGTATAGATAGGTAGATAGATAGATAGATAGATAGATTGATAGATAGACAGACAAATACACACACACACTTACGTGCATACTCAATGGGCCGTTCTACATAGTACAGTGGAAAGCGATGGGCTAGAGGTTAGGAGACTTGGGTAACAGATCCATGACTGCCTAGCTAGCCGGGTGATTTCAGCAAAGTCTTTTAATGTCTCTGAACTTTATTTCGTTATCTGTAGAGTGAGGAGGTTAGACTAGATCTCAGCGGGTTTCCTATCTCTGAAAAATCACTGGTTTGAGGTTCTCCATTCAGAGAAGCAGACAAGAGAGACACAGGTGCATGTAATTCAAGTTTATGCAGGTTTTTTTTTTTTTTTACAACTTACCTCATCATTTGTTAATTTAAGGAATAAATCTCCAAGAACTCCTTGGCGTGGCCACTTCAGGACCCTTTCCTGCAGAGCATGGAGCAAATCGAGGTGCTGCTGGACAAGGTACCGTAAAGAACCAGGGAAGAGGCTTGAAACAGAATAGAGATAGGATCACACAAACCAGGTGTAGAGAAGAAAAGAGCCTATAAGAACGTATGCAGGAGGTCCCATTTTCCCAGTCATTCAAAATATTCTGAGCTCTGCATTCAGGATTTTTTTTTTTAAAGTTTGCCATTGTAGACCTGACAGAAAATATCCTCAGGATGTAAAAAGACCCATTAGCAATGGTTCCTACACAAATCTATATTGTACTAATAAGGAGCATATCACTTGAATGGCTTTTTTTTTTAAGCTTATTTTTTTTTAGTAATCTGTACACCCAATAAGGGGCTCAAACTCACAACCCTGAGATCAAGAGTCACACGCTCTCCCAACAAAGCCATTCCGGCACCCCTTGAATGGCCTTTTTAAAGCCAAACTGTTACTCTCTCATTTATGTGACAGTGGAAATTCTCAGGGAAATCTTTTCCAAAATTTTAAAGTTATTTCCACTTGATGTGCAAAATAGTCTATTCTAATTAGTGTTGTAGACAACAGCACTGAGGTGGCACTTGGTCATTCTTAGCTACTGGGTAAGAGACTGATTTAGGGAAGAAGGAAAACTTGTTTAAAGCTGGTAACTAAACGCTCAGGGGACAGGCATATGAAAGTGTTCATTTCCCTTCCCTTCATTATCCAAGAGGAAAACTGAGCAAGGACAGAGACTTGCCTGGGAAGGCTATAGACCAGGCCTGGCCTGTTACTCCCAGGAGTTTCACAGAGCCCCTTCCTACTCTCACAGCCTTCTCCCCCATCCCTTAGTGTGCCTCTTTTTTTGTCTGTTTGTTTTTGTTTTTTGGTTGTTTCGTTGTTTTTTCAGAGGATATGAAGGGAGGAGAAGTGTCAGAGAAGGACACAGTGGAGAGGTGAGAGAGAAAGAATCATGGGAGGAAGAAGGGGGTGGATGGAGAAGAGTGGGACAATCAGAGGCCTATGGGAACAAGGATGCAAGCTGCAAGGAAATGGAGTCTTGCTGGGCTACAGCAGGGATCTGAGCCCTAACTTGGTGACTTATGGGAACTGAAAGTAAGTTCCCTTGTGTTTTGAAGACCACACGTTTAACAAAGATGAAAGTGCTGGCCTGCTTGTCACCGAGAGCTGAACTTACGTGGATATTTCTCCAGGGTCCAACGAGAGTAAGTTAGTGGACAGTTGGTGTGCTTTGTCCACCCTGAACAAGCAGACCTTTGTTGAGAACAGTAGAAAGACCATCAGTTTGATAAGAGGTCTTTCAACCCATCTCCAAGGAAAGCAAAGACTCCCCTGGAGCTATAGCTCAGAGAAGACACACAGATTGGAGAGGGTACCCAGCCCCCTGTGAAAAGATACAAGGCCTCCTTCATTGCTGCCTTTTCCCCCTCCACCTCCTGTGCCACTGGTCTCCGCATATGCAAAGCCAGCTGGTCTGCGCTTCCTGAGCTCTTATGGCTGGCATAGTGGGCTTAGGAGATCTAAGTGATCCCTGTCTGGATCAGAGGGAATTTGGAGGAGTGGCTAGGAGACAGTCTGACTGGGAGGAAACCATAACATTGCTGGAGGAAAGCACAACTGATTGAACTGAACAAGTGAAACACTGTGCCAGCAAAAGGTCTAGATGTGAAAGATTTCTCCCCACCCAAGGCTACCATGGCTTCCGGTGATATTCCTGATGTGACACTGAAAGCTGTTAGGGCCCCACACCATGGTAAGATCGGACTTGGAGATAGGTTGTCCTTTTAGGTTTTGTAATATCTCTTAGATTACCCCTTTCCTTTTTTTCTCTCTTTACTGCTCTCCTGGCCTTGCCTGGCCTCACCTGAGCTCACCTTCTTTCTCTTTCTTTTGAGACAGCTGCCTTCTGCTACATGGTGATCAGTGTACTTGCAGAGTTGGAGAGCTGGTAACTTGGTTGGAGTCCAAGTACCTCCTGGACTGTCCACTGGGGTAACAGAGATTTCAGGGTGAGGGATGAGGGTCAGAAAAGGCTAATGCCCCCATCAAGTATTATGGAAACACATAAGTTACAGGAAGAGCAATGACTTGTGGTGGGTTCTTCACCAAATATTGGGGAAAAAATGTTCTATTTAATAAGGATATTATTTGAAATTGGAGACGAGTGTGGAGAAAGTGAGCCAGGAGATGGAGAACAGAGAGAGAAAGAAGGCAAGCAGTATAGACACACACACACATAACCTATTTCACTGTTTTGCCTAGAGCCAGACCTGATTCTCAGAAGCAACTTTTTCATGAAGATGAAAGTATTAAATGCTCAATTTCTTATCTGTTCCTTACCAGGAGTGAAATTACGGCAACGTGAATTTGTTTATTGTTTTTTAAAACCTTCAAAGTTATTTCAACTCCCACACTACAGTACTTAAAAACAAGGGAAATAAACTAAAAGCAATGAAAGAAAACCCAGTTATAGTTTCAAATTAATAACTTAGCTCTTGCCAGTTCAATTTTAGGCCAAAATAACTCCTGAGTTTCAGCAGCAGGATGTGACCCAATCTGACCCGCGTGGATAATGAAACATTCGCCACCTGGTGGTGATCTGTAGCACACTGAGTTCTTGGTGGATGTGGCGCTGGAGTTTAGCTTATAAGACTAACTGGCAGCCAAGTCAAGCTGACTTTGCCCCTCCCTACAAGTATTCAGACAGACAGGACTATTTGATCCTGAGCTTATAATTCTATCTATAGAGTGAATCAGACCAGAAAAATCCAAGAACTCCAACTTCTGTGATCCTCCAGCAAATGAACAACAGCCCACATGTTCCACTCAGACCTCCACTGGTAGCTTGTGCCACTGCAGTTTCCAGCCCAGAAGCAGGGCTGGCTTGAAACAGGCTGAGGAGGCTCTTGAAGGCTTTTTTCCCCCCCTAGGGAAATCCTAAAGTTGTATCTTAAAGGTTTGAGAAGATGTGGCAACCTCAGTTTTGAGTGTCAGGTTATAGTTACGGTGGGTTTTATTTTCACCCCCAGGTTACTTTTCAGCAGGAGCAGAAAGTGCTGAAGCCTTGCAATGTGTGATGGGAGAGATAGGAAATGTTATTAACTTATTTTCATCTTTACATGGGGGAAAATGTCAGTAGAGAAAAGGAATAATCCCATTCTGCTATGTTTTCATTCAGCTGGTCTATTTAAAGCACACACGGAGGCTTCAGAAAAGCTTAGAAAAAAGAAGAAATGTAGTCACTGAAGGAGGATAATGGAAATCTAACCCTAGGGTGGAAAAATGGCAACACTGCAAAGCTCAGAACTAGAATCTTTATATTAGTAAGACTGAGAGTATCAACTTAAAGCTTTTCTCATCTTGATCTACGAAAAGAAAAAAGAGGGTCGGCTTAGTAAATAACTAACATGCATAGCATCGTCGTGGATATCAGGAATAACTTATCTTACTTTCATGGAATTTTGTATAATAGTTTTAATTTTTTTTTAATCTCAGGATTTGGGGGAGATTAGTCCTTCCTCAGCAATGGATCATAGGAGAACATCTTAGACAAGCAGGAAGTGACGGCAAGTCGAAGAGAGCTTCCAAGAGCCAAGCACATTTCTAGCATCCCTACCTGACAAATCAGTTGAGATCTGAAGTAAGAACCTGTGGGCTGTTAGAAGGGAAACGTAAGTTGTGAGATGGGAAGAAACAGAAAGTCTGCTTCTGGCTGAGAAACTTGATATAGTGCTTGTCAGTCAGGTGACGTCTTTGAAACTACAAGGTCCTTAGAGAAGTGGCATGATGTGGAAAGATCACAGGGACAGGGGCACACAAGCCTGGGTTTGAATTCGGGCACTAATTGGCCATGTGGCTTTAAACCCCTCTGGACCTGAGTCTCTTCATCTGTAAGACAGGGTTCACAGGGTTCTTGTGAAGGTTTCATGAAGTTATAACTGAAATGCCTAATTACTGTGATACAAAATGAACAATTCTCTCTCCTTACCCCATCCCCAAATTTTCAGGGACAAGGAAGAGAAGCTGCTGGCTTAGTATCTCAGATGTGGAAGCAAAACCACACCCAGAGGTAGACTTGCCTTTACATTTGATTCATATGTAAGATTGGAGTCTAGCAGGGGAATTAAGGGGCCAGAAGGGGAAGGAACGACCAGCAGGAATCTAGGTGGCCACTGAGAGAAGGTGAAGCCTGGTCCAGGGCCTCCAGTGGTCAGAGCTTTCACCATGTCACATCACCCTTTCTGTCCCTTATTTTCTATGCTTTGTTTACCTCAGTTTTGCAGTAAAATAATTCTTGAAAATAGTCAAGTCACTTTCGAGTTTGTCAGGGAGTATCCCCTCATCTCAGCCATTTAGCTAGGGGAAGCTTTGTGCTCTGGTGACTAGGTACCTTGTTGGTAGCCACAAAGCCAAGTAAAACGAGGGGATGGAAAAGAGCAGGAAAATTTGACAATTAGGGGCTTCCCTAGATAGATTCACAATATGAAGCATCAGTGTCTATTACCTGATAGTGTATTTAAACCGGTAATGCTACGTTTATCTATAATAGGCCATAATCTAGACTTTCCAAGCTTTTGGATTGACCTTTTCCTCAACTAATCTGGATTATTCCATCTTCATCACATTAGTCCTTTCCACCAAACCAGAGTTTCCTCCTTCCTACTTTTCTCAATGGAGAAGAGGCGGAGAAAATAGAAAGATTATGGACAGATACCCATCAAAAGAGTGTTGTAATCTTGGGGCCAGCACGCTCCAGACCCTCTGGAAGCACTGCCCCACAACACACACACCATACACACACACACCACATACACACACCACTTGTGCACCATTCGGTACTATGGGACCACCTGAACAAATGAGAAAGATCCAAGTCCCAGGGTTAACCAGCCCCATGCCATTTATCTGATGGCCACTTAGTGCTTCAGACCTCCCTGCGTCCATTCCCTTACACCCCCCGGGAGACCTGTGGTCCCACGAGAACATGCAGATGTCAACAGAGAGCAACATCTCCCTCACTGTAGCATTTATTTTCCCTTTAGGTTCTTTACAGACATGCCAGGGATACTGAAGGCCCCAGAGACTATACTCAGTTTCTTATCTAAATTTGTGACTTGCCAGGGGTTACCTGCTATCACTGCCTACGCTCTTTTCAAAGACTATTCCTGGAATTCCTCACAGGTCCCAGAATTCCCCAAATGGAAACAATAAACAACTTACCTTAAATCTTAAGCAATCTGAAAAAGGAAAGGCAATGAATACATGGGTACCTTCTCTCTTTGGAATTCCTCTTTCCATCTGACCCTTGGAACGTTGCCTTGATCTTCAGGATCAGAGAGATGTTGATGACGTATTTTCTTTCCGATTCAAGCAGTTCTAGAGCCACGGTCTGTCTTTTAGCTTTAAAAATAAATCAAAGAGGGAATTTTTGTCAACCACTCCTTCCCAAAACTCTGTTAAATTATAGAAAGCAATAAAAAGACACTAAACCCAATAAAAAGAGACATCGGCAAATTTTTGGAAGATGGAAAACAGAATGGAAGCATGGTAATTAATTCAGCAGAGTGAGGGCACAAAACCTTGGTGTTCTCATCCGCAGATGGAAAATCTGCTAAGAAGCAGAAAGGCTCAAAAAGTGGAGGCACCAGGCACCACAGAAAGTGCAATTTAGGAGCAATGCTGAAAACAGGAGACATGGTCTACATAAAGTGCAATTGAACTTCCAGGCCCCTCCCCCCATGCCACATGGCTTCCTCATTTATGCCCCATGCGAAAATGGGAAAAACTAAACTAGAGGGGCCCTTATCTCTGGGGTCTGGACTAAAAACATCAGAGAGGAGAAGGAAGAGTTGAGATGCCAAAAGGAAAACAAGGGAACTCAGAAGGCTTGTGTCCTTCTGGAGGAACAGGGAGACCTCCCCCCCCAGCCCCTTCCTCTGGAGGTCTTCCCACAATGCCAGTTCCCATTCCTGCCACTCTTCAGGCAGGAGACTGGAGGATCTACCACTGAAGAAATGGAACTCTCCGAGGAATAAAGACCTACAGACACTGACATAAGGAAGTCACCTATCAAAAAGTTAATTTGCCACCCGATTAGCCTACAGTGAAGCCCATTTCCTGATAAGCTTGGCCAATATAGAATTTTGCAGTTTCTTTTTATTTAGGGCTGTATGTATATGAAGAAAAAGGTATTTACCCATTAGGAATAAATAGAGACAATGCAGGAGATGGAATGTATAGCATGGTGACTATGGTTAATAATATCATATTGCATAGTTGAAAGGTGCTAAAAGAGTAGGTAGACATGAAGTTCTGGCAAGAAAAAAAAAATTGTAGCTATGTATAGTGACAATGTTAACCAGACTTACTGTAGTGATCATTTCACTGTATATACAAATATCAAATCATTATGCTGCACATCTAAAATTAATATAATGTTGCATGTCAATTATATATACCTTAATAAAAGAGACAATGGAGAAACAAAACTTTTTAAAAATCCTACAGTTAATACCTCAAAGAGGTACGAGAAAAACATTCTAATCATTTAATAGTTACATGATGCTAGAGGCGCCTGGGTGGCTCAGTCAGTTAGGTGGCTGACTTTAGCTCAGGTCATGATCTCAAGGTCTGTGAGTTCAAGTTGCACATCGGGTTCTGTGCTGACATCTCAGAGCCTGGAGCCTGCTTCAGATCTGTGTCTTCCTCTCTCTCTGGCCCTTCCCTGCTTGTGCTCTGTCTCTCTCTCTCTCAAAAAAAAATAAACATTAGGGGAAAAAAAATTTTGATAGTTACATGATGCTGGTTTTTTTGTTTGTTTGTTTTTTGTTTTTGTTTTGTTTTAAGAAAAGAGAACACTCCAGAAGAAGGAGGAGGAGAAAAAGAAATTTTTTGGCATTTTTTCAAAGATGAAGAGTGGAAAGTAAAGTCAGGGAGGTTTCCTGCCTTCTTCCCTACTCCCCCACCCCCAAAACAAGAAAGACATGTTGAAGAAAAATAGACTAGAAAAAGATGGTAGTGGAGAAAATCAATCCATGAGACCCAACATCAAATTAGTAGAAGTTTCAGAGAAAAGAAAGAAAATGGATAAGAGCATATTATCAAATGAATAATAGAAAAAAAAAATACCAGGACACTCATTTCTAGAGGAAAGAGGCCATTGTGCTCAGCGTAATTAATGAAAAAGACTCTCGCACTGCTGTGACACTTCAGCACACCAGAGGTAAAGAGAAGATCCTAAAAGTTACCAGAGAGAAAAATCCAGTAACATACAAAGGACTGGGGATCAGAGTGGTACTGGGCTTTCCAACAGTAACATGAGGAATTAGAGGACAATGGAACAATGGCTTCAAAATGATGAGGGAAAAAGATTTTATATTCACCTAAATTATCAACAAAGTATGTGGAAGCTACTGGACAATAGGTTCCATCAAACGAGAAGTAAACCGAGAAACCAAGAAGGACACACAAGATAAAAACAAACAGGAATCTAGCATAGAACTATGAAGGGAATTCCTAGGAAGAGTGGGAAGTCCCGGGAAGGCAGCAGTGCAACAGGCCAGCACGGAGCAGGAGGACAGAGGTCTCTTGGACACATGCTTCTGGGGAAAAGAAGAAAAATGTAAATGAAAGATTTTCCATTACACTGCTAAGAAAAATTAAAGAAGACCTATGTAAAGGGAGACATATACCACGTTCTTTGATCGGAAGACTCAATACTATCAAGATGTAAATTCTCTGCTAATTGGAATAAAAAGAACATAGAGTCTAGAATTAGACCCACCCAAATGTGATCACTTGACGTTCTCTATGCAATTCAATATGGAAAGGAAGATATTTTCAATAAAAGGTGCTGAAGCAACTGAATAATCACATGAGGAAAAAAAAGAATCTGGACTCCCTCACACCATACATCAAAATTTATTCAAGATTAATAGATTGGGGCGCCTGGCTGGCTCAGTTAGTAGAGCATGCAACTCTTGATCTCAAGGTCATGAGTTTGAGCCCCATGTTGGGTGTAGAATTTACTTAACAACAACAACAAAAGATAAGTAATAGATCTAAATGTGAAAGCTAAAACTATAAAGATTTTAGAAGAAAACAAACTAGAATATCTTCACAACTTTGGGATAGGTGAAGATCTCTTGGAAGGACACATAAGTCATGATCTATTTAAAAAGTTTAAAATTGGGGTGCTGGGGTGGCTCAGGCAGGTAAGCATCAACTTCAGCTCAGGTCATGATCTCACGGCCCGGGGGTTGGAGCCCCAGGTTGGGCTCTATGCTGACAGCATATGGAGCCTGCTTTGGATTCTGTGTCTCCCTCTCTCTGCCCCTCCCCCGCTTGTTCCCTCTCTGTCTCTGTCTCTGTCTCTCTCTCTCTCTCTCTTTCAAAAATAAATAAACATTAAAAAAAATTTAAGTTTAAAATTGATAAACCTTATCAAAGTTAAGAGCATCCATTCATCAAAAGAATATTAAGAAAGTGAAAAAGCAAGCCACATACCAGAATTAAATATTCTCTGCACATACATCTAAGAACTCATATCCAAAATATATTAAGAAATCCTAGTAATTGATAATAAGAAGAGGCACTTCATAAAAGAAGATGTACAAATAACCAATTAGCATGCAAAAAGATTTTCAACATCATAAGTCATCAGGAAAGTGCAAATTAAAACTACAATATGATACCAGTTACACCCCCATGAGAATGGCTAAAATTTCAAAGACTGACCATACTAAATATTGGGAAGGATGTCAAGCAACCAGAACTCTCAGGCATTAGTGGTAGGAGTATAAAATGTCCCAACCTCTTTGGAAAACTTTTGATGTTTTCTTTCAAAGTTAAGCATAATCCTATCCCAGAATCTAGAGATTTCACTTCTAGGTATACATCCAAGAGAAATGAGGGCATACATCCAAAAAAGACTTAGATGAGAATATTCATACCAGTTTTATTTATAATGGTCCTACACCGGTAACAGTCCAAATGTCCATCAACAGGAAAATAGGCAAATTGTGGTAAATATATTCCATGTGATTGAACTACTGAATGAAAGACACATAGTGTATTGAGAGAAAGGAGTCTGACTCAAAACAGTATACATTGTATTATTCCCTCCATATGAAGTTCCAGAACAGACAAAACTAATTTATGGTGACTGAAGTCAGAAGAGTGGTTCTTCAGGTGCATGAGAGAGCTCTCTGAGGTAACAGAAATATTATATATCTTGATCCAGAGAGTGATCACAAGGGGATATACATACATACATAAAAAGTCAATAAGCTTAAACTTAGGTTTTGTGACTTTTGCTTTATGTAAATCCACCCTCAGTAAAGTACTGATAAAAAAAAAATAGCAGCATAAACTGGTTTCAAAACACAGAAGCAAGTACCAGAAGAAACTGTGAAAACAATTTAAAGGGGTTGCTGCTTTCTTCATAATAAACCTTTCGGTACTCTTTATTTTTTCATGTGTTTGATAATAAAAATTAATTTTTGAAAATTACCTTCCACAAAATAGCCAGAGGGAAATGCCATTATGTGCCATATAATAGGTGTTCAGTAGCAACTAGTGATAGAAAGGAGAGGAAGGAAGGAAACGAGGGAGGGAGGGAAGACAGACCTTGATGCAGTATCTGGTATTTTGGTGGCAGACTTCCGATCCAAGATGCACATATGGAAGATTTTGCATCACTGACAAAAGAGTTCACAAAGTTCTGCCCTCTTCTCCACCACCTTTATGCCTTTTTTCTCCCAAAGCACTGCATTTCTAGATGTCATCGATCCCCAGAATCAAGGTGGTGGTCCCAAGCCTGCCATGTGACCTCGGGTGAGTCCCTTCCCCTCTACAGGCTTTAGTGTTGATCTGAAAAGAAAACTGGAGACCAGGTGGTCTCATATCTCCACTGAATCTAAATTGCAAGAATTGTAGCCTGTAGGCTTCCCATTCTTCAAACTTTCGGCCTGCATTCATTCCACTCTAGGGCTTACCAGCTAAAGAGGTTTCGCATAAAACATTTTCCAGAGAACTGTGCCTGGGCTGGCCAGCGTCCTTGAGTTTATCTGGGTGGTCTTTCGTGACATATTCCTCTCCCCATTCTTTACCATCCTTGGGCTGCCTCCACACACCAGATGAGAGATGGCCCTTGGGCTGGATATCAGCCGAAAGGCAAGGCTTAAGGTTTTCTTCCGCTTCAGGAGTTGTTGGGTTCATTCCTGAAAAATAGCACCCGCCATCAATATCTGAGTTAAAAAAAAAAAATTGTTGTTAACGGTTAAATAGTATGCCCCTGTTTGGGTATACCTACCTCCTCCACTTGAGGATTAAATACATCAACTAAGGATTAAAGTTTCCACAGTTACAAAGGATCACCTCTGTCTGTTTCTGGCCTATACATCCTTATTCTTTGTATGTAGTTTCTACTAACTAAGGCACTTTAAAAAATAAATTTATAGGGGTGCCTGGGTGGCTCAGTCAGTTAAGCGCTGACTTTGGCTCAGCTCATGATGTCACAGTTCGTGGGTTTGAGCCCTGCATCAGGCTCTGTGCTGAGAGTTCAGAGCCTGAAGCCTGCTTCGGATTTTGTTTCCCTTGCTCTCTGCCCCTCCCCCACTCAGGCTCTGCTCTCTCTCAGATAGAGAGAATATATAAACATTAAAAAAATTAAAACATTTATATAATAATATATTAATTTGTAATAGTATACGTTGACTCCCTGTATCTCCTTCCTTTTAGGTGAGCACACCAGAGAAAAAAATACAGAAGAAAGATGCCAAACACAATGTTTTTTTGTGGAATTTGTCTTCCTTGGTCCTGATAATGGTAAAGTGCAAAAAGGAAGGAGGAATGGAGGGAGGGAAGATGAAATAATTTATAAAATACTGGTGAATTGTCTATTAAGTAAATAACTTTTAAATTAAATAAACTATAAAATGTGTCCACAGAAAACTTAGGTCATGCTATGTACATCTGTAGGTTTCCCCTGAATGTTATTTCATTGATAATTGAAATGAGCCAGAAAGAACCAAGGATTCTGGCTTTGTCTTAAACATCCCGACCCGTTCTCGCTCCTTGGGTTTAACTGAGTCACTGACCTACTCCACCATTCATCTTAGATTCTTAGTAACCATAGTGCTTTCTCTTTGCCTGAGTTCTTTCATGCCTGCTTTGGGACTGAGGGAGTAGAAACAGGAAAGGTAAAAGCAGGGAAAGGGTATACTTGCTAGAAGAGAAGAGAACTAAAAACAGAGCCACTTACCAGGACCCATCATCCCCTTCACATTACTGTCTCCTACATGCATGGATCGGGACTCTTGAGCTGCAGAGGAAGGAAAGCTTTCAATCAGTACTCATTCCACTAACATGGGCTGGCACCTTCTATGAGCCAGACATTGGGGACAGACTCAAAGTCTACTGAGAGAGACAGAGCAGTAAAAAAAATAATAATAAAATCTCAATATAGTGGCAAGCACTATTTTCCCATCTGTAAAAAGATATATGAAGTGGCATTTACCTCATAGACTACCGTAAGAATTAAATCAGTTATTATGTGTAACCTATACACAGTAAGAGCTAAATTATTATTTAACTATGATGGAGAGGATGGTGATGATGGGAAGAGCGGGAACAACGCTGCTCATATGTAAGTCAGACCCTGTCACTCCTCTGCTTAGCCCTCCAATGGCTTCCCATAAGCCAGAGGCTGTATAATGACCATTAGGCTCTAAAATATCTGCTCCCTTCCCTGCCTGGTGTTTCCTTCTTTTTTTAAAACCCCATCTCCCCTTGTCTCCCTTGTTCACTCTGCCCTAGCCCCACTGCCCCTGTTCTTCCTTGAAATCTTGGCTGTGTTCCCACCAGGACCTGTTCCCTTTCTTCCCTGTGGTATGCAGGAGCTCACTTCCTCACTTCCTTCAGATCTTTACCGGGCACCCTCTCTAAAATTACACCTGTGTTTATTTCCCCCCTTATCACTGACAAACTACATATTTTATGTATCTTGTTCATTGTCTGCTTCCTTCAGAACAAAGGCTCCAGGAGGGTAGGAGTGTTTGTTGTTTTGTTCACTACTATCTCCCACCATCTAAGTCAGTGTCTGGGATGATGGATGGATAGGAGGAAAGACGAATGGGTAGTGGAAGAGTCAACACCTTGACTTCAATCTCCTAAGAGAGTCATAGCAGCAGCTATGAATCAACTATGTTATATAAGCTACCTCTGTTATAACAGTGGGGGAAGGAGGAGTTACCATCACGCAGCTAAATGAACTCCATCGAGCACTTCGAGCACTTCGCAAGTTATCATTTTAAACCTTTTGTCTTGTAAACATGTTCAACTTCCCCACACTTGGCATTGATCTGCCCTCTACTTTCCAAGGCTGTCCTGTATTCTTTCCTAATAAGATCATCCTTTTACATCATGTTCTTCATGACATGGAGCAAAGAAAATAGAACCCCTTGTGACGAACCCCCTCATTCCCCAGATGGATCAGGGAGTTTTGCCAAGCTGCACCTACTGGTCTCAAAAGTAACTACTCAAAGACGTAAAAAAACAAGAACAAAAACAAAACAGAACAAAAAAAACAGAAATAAAAGCAAATCCATACTTAGAAGTTATACTGAGTAAAATCCATCTGATTTAGGGGCGCCTGGGTGGCTCAGTTGGTTAAGCCCTGGACTTCGACTCAGGTCATAATCTCATGGTTTGTGGGTTCGAGCCCTGCATTGGGCTCTGTGCAGACAGCTGAGAGCCTGGAGCCTGCTTCAGAATCTGTGTCTCCCTCTCTGTCCCTCCCCTCCTCACGCTTTGTCTCTCTCTGTCTCTCAAAAAAAAAAAATAAATAAATGTTTAAAAAATTTTTTAAAAAGCCATCTGATTTAGATTGATTAATGAAAGAAAGAGCGCTTGTGAGTGAGGGGCAGAGAGAGAGGGATGGAGAGAGAATCCCATGAGGTGCAGAGAGAGGGGGAGAGCGTGCAGAGCCCAGAGCAGGGCTTGTGCTCATTCAATGCGGAGCTCAAACCCCTAAACCTTGAGATCATGACCTGAGGCTAAGTTGGTTGCTTAACTGACTGAGCCACCCAGGCATCCCCTGATTTAGATTTTTAAATTTAATTATGCAGAACATATTTACTGTCTATGAATATATTGTTCCTTCAGCCATAAGGGTAGGAACCACCAGCACTGCCACTGAGGAGCTTACAATTGGTTCAGAAGCCCTTGAGACTCTTGGAGATTTTCTAGATGTGACAAAAAAAACAAAAACAAAAACGAGAGATCAAGAGAGAGAGAGAGACAGAGAGAGAGACAGATGGGACAATTCCTCTAAACAATGTTAATGTCTGCATTCACTCTCCTGTGTAGAAGTGCTTTGCTGGACATTGCTGAGCATACAGAAGTGTAGCAAACGTGGAACTGGACATGGTTACAGATAGATGGAACTGGATGGAAAGCCAGTTTCTTTAGGACTGCCCAGGAACAGTTTTCTAGCATCTGTTCTATCATCCCTCAGATCAGAGATGTGCTAGTGACTGTCAGCCAACGGACAGCACCAGCTCTGGCTATCCAGCGCCCCCCAAAAAGAAAATCTTTCAGTATATGTGCTGCCGAAGCGAGCACAAAAGAAAATCTTTCAAATTGGGCAGATCTCCTGGTCTCTTAGGATGCTCTGGATTCTTCTAAATTCCAGTTATTGGAGGAAAAATTTTGAGCAATACATCATTTTCCTGTAATAAGGATGGAGGACAGGGGCACTGGGTGGCTCAGTCGGTTGAATATCCAACTCTTGGCTTCGACTCAGGCTCATGATCTCACGGCTCATGGGTTCAAGCCCTGTGTTGGACTCTGCACTGACAGTGCGGAGCCTGCTTGAGATTCTATCTCCCTCTCTCTGCCCCTCACCACCCCCCCAAAATAAATACATAAGCATTAAATAAGATAAGGATGGAAGACATAAACCCATGCTCACTATTACTTAAGCTCTATGAATCCAGGGGAAAGGTTGGCTTTTTCAATATGATTTGCAAAATGTACCTTTTTCATAGGCCTGAGAAGGCAAAAGGTTTGTAAAGTCTTCACTTGGAAGAACAGGTTCAGGGATATTGATTGAACGGAAAGGACTTCCTTGTGCTTGAGCAGGCCCCGCCTGTGAGCCATGTTCTTCTTTTTGAGTTTTCCTGGGGAAGGGAAACAAAGGGTGTTAATACCTGAGGGGTTCAGAAGAGAATCAGTTCAGAATAATCCAAGAAAAATTCCAAATTATTAGGTTGAACCATATAAAATTGCTGTTTTTGTAAATTAAAAACATATATTAGCAATTTTTAGGGTTCAACTTACTTCATCGCCAAAGCTGGGGAAAGATTTCAAATATGTATAAATCACATCCTAACCGTACCACCTATATTTTTATTTTTCTGTTACTGGCTTCCTTGTCATCAGGATCTTGAGAGTTTGCCATGGCGACAGTCTGCTTGGGATGATGTACATTCTCTTAACAAAACAACACAAAAGGTCCCGGGAAGCAGCAGATCTTCAACGAAAAACAATAAGCCAGTCTCCAGGGTCACACAGTTATTATTGGCATATTTCTATTTAAAACGTGATAAGTTAAAAACATGACAATGATTACCACATATGTTTAATGGTGAGGCTTAATTGATTCAAACTGGTTGAGCTATTAACATACATTAATTTTCAATGGTAGAAGTAAACTAGTAGCATTAGAGAAATTTTAGAAAATGAATAAAAAAAGAAAATCACTGGTGACCCCAGTATCTTAACACACTGATCATTATTTTAAAATTCATCTTTGTTATTTTATATTTTCACAGTTTAAATAAATTCTACATACCATCTTCTATCATTTTCATTCCACTTCCTATTATATTGAGTCCATGTAATCATCACCATCCATCTTTAATATCAACCAACTTCTTCTTTTTTAAAAATTTTTTTATGTTTATTTATTTTTGAGAGAGAACATGTGCAGGGGAGAGGCAGAGAAAGAGAGAGGGAGACACAGAATCCAAAGCAGGCTCCAGGCTCTGAGCTGTCAGCACAGACCCTGATGTGGGGCTCGAACCCATGAACCGCAAGATCATGACCTGAAGTCGGACATTTAACTGACTGAGCCACCTAGGCACCCTAATATCAATCAACTTCTATGATTCTATAACCTCCATCACATGCTGACCCACAGATTCCACCAGTATATAGACAGTTAGCTGTATACTGATAGCAGGGAAGGTGTTCTGGATGCCACTGGATAAGCCATTGCTTATGGCTTTGCCTTTCACCAATTTTTTGTAAGACACTCACTTGGCTTTAACTTTCCGAGATTCTCTTCGCTTTTCCTGCTGAAGCTGTTCGATTTTCTGTTGCATTTCTTCCTGTTTGGAAGTGATGGCCTGAATCATTGACATGGCATTGCTCAGCTCTTCCTAAAAAATAGGAATTGATACATATTTAATCTAGTAAAAGAGATAAAAGGATATAACATGGTATATAATACATATTTTAATACATATTTGTTGAATGAATGAATGAGAGATGAGCATCTTACTTCTACTGTGGCCTATAATTTTAACACAGAGATACAAGAAAGAAAAGCATGAAATAGATATTTTTTGCCTGATAATTAATGAATAGACCAGGAGTAAAAATTCTTATATTTGCCTGCTACATGAAAAGATATTTTCTACTTCTGTGACTAAGACCAAGAACTTCTGTTTAGCAGGGAAATAGAAGAGGGGCCTACCTTGAAATAGTTTAACGAATTCTTCATCTCAGTAACTTTTTCTTCCATGGAACATCGGCAACTCTTAACCTTCTCTTCCAAAGCATACTCGCCATGTTGAATTCTGGACAGTTCTTGCATTGCTTCTGTGAAACCAGTCTTCAGTTCAGAGGCCAAGGCCTGCAACTAAATGATGATCGCCAAGAGTAAGTTCAGTTTGGTATTAACTATTATAAATAGTACCGCTGAACCCTTGAATTTTCCTTTTTTTTTTTTTTTTTTAAGAAACCAGGATATAGAAAATCTACAGCCCGGTAAACTAAAGTTTTGACAACTTAAGACAAACTTGGCCCCATTCATTTAGTGAAAAGAGGGTCTTTTATATGCAGCACATGCTGAAGCTTGATTATGACAAGCAAGCAAGCAATTAATTAAGTTTACAAGTGTCCCTGCCAGCTACTGTTTCTTCTAACACCTTTGCTTAAAGTGAGATTTACTTGAAAAGCAACATATGCATGTGAAACAGAATCTTGATCCAGTAACCCTTTCAATTCCATGAAAGAAGGGATAGGTCATATTACCCCTAGTGGTATAAGAAAATGAAGAAATTCAGTCATTTTTCCCCTTAAACAATTAAAAATAATAAAAAGAGTAATAACTAAGCATATCTGAGAATTTCTTTGCAGGTGAGGAAGTCATATAGATAGGTAGGTAGATAGTTGAATGATGTCATGGAAAAGGAGATAACAGCATTTGCAGTGGTGGGAAACAGATAAAATGGTAGGAGTTCAGCACGTTGTTGACAGTGATGTTGAATTCTCTCCAAGAGTCAAGCCTGGTCGTGTAGGAGTGTGCGTATTGGATTTCTGTTGTCAACTTCCACACCATGACAAAGGTGTCAATTCTGGAGTCTGATAGGGTACAAATCCTAGCTCTCTCCTATATGAAGTAAGACCTCAGGCAAGTTGGTTAACCTCTTCACAGCAGTTTCCTCATACATAAAATAATTACTATAACACCTATTTCACAGGACTGTGTGGAGAATTAATGAATAAATGTAGATAAGCTTTCTGCTACAGTGCATGCTTGTCCATAGAAGGTGTTCAAGAAATTTTAATTCTTCTCCCCCTTGAAGTGGCAAATCAAAAAGTTAAGCACAAACAGAAATGTGGAGAAAATGGAGCACTTCTACAGTTCAGGTTTTTTTATTGAACAAATGAAAAAAGCATTTCAACAGACAGAAAGTTAAGATAATAATAACAATAAGATAAGAACGTTACTTTCTTGAAATTTATGACCTTACACTCTGCTAAGTAGAGGAACTCTTAGCTCCAGATCTCTCTTTAAAACAGAACTTTTCACAAAATTAACAAAACTCCTTCAAATGTGTATTTCTAAACATTTTCAGAATCTGGTTATCCAAATTATTCCAACTTGCAAAACACCTCCCACTATAAAGTGATTTGGTCTCCTACACCACATTTTAAAAATATAGGGTTTGTGTTTCACTGTGCCTCGCAAAGGTTTCTTTCAAGGGCTGGGAATAGGGAGGAAGTAGAGGAACCAAAGAGATCATTCTGAGGAAAAAAACAGGATCTGCCACATGTTCAGGGCTGGAAGCCGGAGAAACAACATGAGCAATCTGTATTTCACTCCAATCATTTTTAATTTTAATTAATCTTTGTGATGTTTGTAGTACACATCCTAATCTAGTCATCAGAATGGATTGAATCACCAGCTCAACTACTTTTGATCTGGTAATTCTCATTATGTAAATTCATCTTCTGTGAACAAAATTTAAAAAAATCAACAGTATATAATATCAAAGCAAAATTTATGCAAGTTTTAAAGTTGAAGGAAGGAAACCTGACATTCATTCAGGTGCTCTGAAATTCTCTCAGGTTTCCTCTTTGAAAAGAAAGGGAACCACTATCCGACAGAAATAGGTTTCATTATCACTGCTCCCTTAGGTGGATGTGTAGAGTTTTCCCCAGCAGCAAAATGCAGCAGTAGGATCCTCGGGAGAAAGGACTTTTCCTCACCTGTAGAACCCCAGCTCTCAAAAAAAAAAAAAAAAAAAAAAAAAAAAAAAATTAAGTTTTCCCTAACAGCCGGGTTGTATGGGGACTTTGGGAATTTTGAAACCATTTTAGCTATGAGCCCATTTCCTTCCCATATATTATGTTGAGCCCCTTGGGTACCTACCACTGAAGTAACACTACTGCTTTATAAACGGCTTCACAACCACTGATCAGACAGGGAGGAGATGCCAAAAGTGAGCACAATCACACACCTGAGACACATGTCACTTTTAAGATGCGTGGGGCTCAATGTCTTTAGCTGCTGTGGACTGGTTTTCCAGTACCAACTAGCCATTCCTTTATGAATGAAAAATACTCCCAGGACATGGACTTAACATCTTTTTTCTGCTGTCTCTTCAACTCTCTTGTTTGACAGCCCGCAGCCCACCCCAAGGATTAGAAATGGGTGTCTACCTTGTTCTCCAGCGAGTTGAACACGTTCCTCATCTCGTTGATTTTTTCATGAAGCTGCTCTAGAGAGGTTATGATCCCTCCATCCTGCCGCTGGAGACGGGCTCCCACTGGAGGCAGGTTCAGGGAAGACTTGTACTTCGAAGCCTAGGGTACCACAGAGGGCATCTTAGGCTCAAAGAAATAGGGGAGAGGAGTCCGAATTCTTCCTATTTCCTGCTCTTAATTTCTGTTTCTCAATTTTCTTTACTTTCTTGGCTTCTTAACTCTTCTCAAGGTGAATTTTAATCAATGTCTTCCAATTTTTTTTCCACCAAAGATCCCTCAGACTAAATTCTCATACATTATGCAAATTGTTCCAACTTGTTTTTTACACAGACTTGTTCTTCATTCTGTCCCATTATCAAGGTCAAAGACTACTATGGGGCAAATTCGGGGGACTGGGCCTGTGCCTTGAGAACCCTGCTGAGTCATAAATGTCAAGATTTGAAAAAACTCCAGAAGGCAGGCTGAATTCCTTCAACACCTGACTAAAGGCTCTGTGAGAAGCAGCACATGCTGGCAAGGATGCCAACATAATTTCTTTGGTTTCCCCCTAAACCAGGGTTTATAGAGAGGAAATGTGGTCTTTCTGCCAGCTTTCATATTCTTAATTTTAGGCCTCTTTATCAATCCCCATAAATGTAATAATTTAAAACACAAAGTGGGCAGCAAGTTGCCCGAATGGTCAAGAGCAAATTTCCCAAATCTACTCCTCTACACTCCCTATAGAAGCTGATCCTTAATGTCATTCTTACTTCCATTCTTCCATTCTTAATGGAAGCTGATGTGAAGTGTGGCATGCTGGATATTTATCTTATCCATCCCCGAATGCACCACAGGCCTAGTAGAACTAATTTCTCTGGTGTTAGAAGATATTCCCCAATGGCAAAAAGAGACTGAGGCTCGAATAGGACTTACAAATCCTGGAAACTTACAATGACAATTTTAATGATGAAACCTATTGCTGTAGGACTGGTTCCCATGGTTTTTCAGTTAGGGGTCCTTTTGGCACATAATTCATTGGCTTAAATTCTTTTCATTACAGACAAAAAGAAAAAAGAAAAAAAATCTCTTCGAATCTCCTTACTTTAATATAACCACGAATGTTTTGGCACATTTCCTTCTGCTTTGTTCTATGAATGTAAGTGCAGACATTTATATGGTTGAAATCACCCTACAGATATATTTTTATTCCGCCCCTCCTTTTTTTGCCAAACACTCTTATAAGCCTTTTCCTATAGCCTTCAAAATGTTTCTGTCTATTTTTAATGGCCACTCAATATTCCATCCTGTGGTTGTGCCAGAGTTTACCCATTCAGTCTTCTTGGAAATCTATAACTTTTCAATATTATAGATAGTGCTGGCATATAATGCTTTTTATTTAAAGCTTTGTATGTATTTCAGATTATTGCCTTAGGATAAATTCCTAAATATGAAATTACTGTGAGTTTAAGGATGTTAGGCAGTATTTGACCTAAAGGGCTAAATTAGTGTATTTAGAAAAACATGTCTTGGATAAAATACATAAAACATAAGTAATATAAGTGGAGGAAGCTACAGGATTTACATCCCTACAAGTAAGCCAAAAACACAGTTGGAATTCACATCATCAGGCAAGAGTTGAGCTGGTCTAAATGGTGCAGTTACCACATCTGTTGCCTTGACTGGCAGATTCCACCAGCACTGCTCATGTTAATGGACTGTTATTTTAAAGAATCCTTGTGCAAATGGAAGTAATCAGTCTGAAGCAACACAATCTGACTCTGGAAAAGAGATTGGGTAAACTTTGAGAGGCCTATGTACAGCGGACAAAGGATGAGATTGAAGTGGGATGGATTGGATTCCAATCAAAAGGAATGTGAGCTAAGGACAGTCAGTGTATCCACACAGATTCACCTGTTCTGGTAGTACTTCTGGAACGAACTGGGAGATAGTAGTGCTCGTTCTCCTGTCGGCTTCCATGACCTGATTGGGTCAATGTTCCTTACTCACCAAGGAGGTCAAGTCCATCCAAAGAACAGAGAGCCAATTAGAGGTATGAACATTTTAATACTTTCACTGTATTTTAACTAATAATTCTTACGAAAGCTTCCACCAATTTACACACACTCATCAGAACTAAATATTATTTCATTATTTGCTAATTAGATTGTTGTCAGCTTTGAAAACCTCAATCTTCTATTTATTAGCCATCTGTAATTTTACTTTGGTAAACTGTCTGTGTCCTTTGCCCTTAATCTACTGAGATCTCTGAAGTTTCCTTTTTTTACTGACTTGTATCAACTATTTTTATATCATTAAACCCTTATGATATTTTCTTGTAAGAAGTTTTCCCATTTGGTTATTTGCCTCTGAATTTGTTAAAAATATATTTATGTTGGGAAAATTTTTAATTGTGATGTGGGTGAAATCTCTGGCCCTTTACTTTGTGATTTCCTCCAGTGCTGTTTTACTTAAAAAGACATTTCACGTCCAGATACAAGATAAATATTCACTAGTTGTAAACTTTTATGGTTTGACTTTTTTTACTTCTAGTCCTTTAATCCATTTTTTTAGTTTATTTTGATTGGGGTATGAAGTAAGGATGTCTTCCTTTTCTTTTCTTTTTTTCCCAAAGAAGAACAAGACAATTTTCCCCAAAAGAACCAGACAACTTTCCAAACATCATTTGGCACCAGACTGAATAAGTGCATCAGATCTCTTGGCTCAAAGCAATATACACATCTTGCAGATATTCATTCATTCATTCAACTAATATTTATTGAACATGCATTATATTCCAGGCACTGTACTTTATGCTGAGAATACAACAGAGAGCAAAACGTGCTAAATCCCTGCCCTTGGAGCTTACATTCTAGAGAAGGAGACACACAATTAAAAAAAAAAAAAAAAAGAAAAGAAAGAAAGAAACAAGTTAATATTTGCTGTAATTTCAGGTAGGGATTGGGGTCTATCAAGAAAATAAAATAAAGACATAGAAAATGGCTGAAATGTCATATTTTGCTTCAAATGTCATATTTTGCTCTCCCTTTTTGCTGTAAATTGTATTCTATTATAGTTAACCTCTCCCTGCTTCCCTCCTTCCTCTTCCTCTTCTTCTTTACTTCTCTTTCATCTTCTTTTGGTTAAATGTTGCTTGGAGTAAACAGACTGGGATTTAGGAAGCGTTCTTTTAAAACAAGGATGGGGTTATAATCACAGCATCACAGAGGTCATATAGACCAACTTCATTCCACTGCTTCATTTGTTCCACTGTGAACAGATGTACTTGGATTTGTGATACAATAAGAGAATGAGGCCACCCCCCACTGCTGCTATATTTAGCCAACATTCAGGGAGTGACCTACATAAAACCTATAATAGATTTTAAATCATACCTCAGTTTAAAGACATACTCACACTCATTCAAATGCATACACAGGTCAGATGTGAACAGAGTAGAGGTGGGCAGGGAAGGCATTTGAAGGTCATAGATGAGTGAGGCATCAAATTAGCACTGAGGAAAGACTGACCCCTGCTTCCAGGCCTTTGTTCAAGCTGGCCCCTCTGTTTGAAATACCGTTCCCCATATCCACTTACCAAATGATCAACTTGTCCTTAAATGCCTCATTGAAATCCTTTAGCCAATATTCATTCATCACTCCCCCATATCAATGCCTCTGTGTAATCCTTCCAGTGGCCTGCCTTGTGTGAGCTATTTATTGTATATGTTTTCCAGGTGGTGGACATTTAAAAATCAATTGTGAATGTTTGTTGCATCTGTTTTATTTTTCATTAGGCCAAGCAGTTGATTTTGCACATAGTAACTGCTCAATAAATATGTATTAAATTGAAATGAGGCTGTTTCCTCTACCCCTTTCCATTGCTGGTCTTGGTCTAGGAGCAATATGATTACAAAAATGTTTTCATAATCCTGTGTTGGCTTGCTCTGACTCGGCACACAGCGATGATATCTTGCATGATATTTCTGGGAACTATTGTTATTTTCACTTTACTTATCACTTAAACTCAACAAATCTAAATAACATTTCCCCCCAAAACTCTCCACTCTTCTGGATTCCTGTATCTCTTTTCAGGAGAGCACTCTTTATCCTTACCAAAGCTTAAAGTCTTATGGCCAACTTGAAATTACCCTTTCTGCCAGCCTCCACCAAGCCCTGTCAATTGTCTCTTCCTTCTCATGCTTTCCAGATAACAGTGCCTTAACTCTAGAGAGGAGCATGGATTTTCCTAGCCCAAGCTGCTTTTATATTACATATTATATCAGAATAAACTTCCATGATTTTTAAGGACAGAATTTTACTTTAAATTTACATTTAGAGATAGAAAGAAGCCAAATAAACACTGTTTAGAGAGCCAAAGCAGACCGATGCGACCCTTGTTGCAAACATATTATAAAATGTTTTGAAGAATTTTTATCTTTCTTGTAAATTATTTCCATTGTTTAAAAGGAGCTTAAATTTTTTTCTGTCACCATATTTGAACATTTGCAATGTTAACCCCCTTTCAGTTCTTAATGCTCTCTGCTAAAATAGCAAACTAAGAAAAAACAGACCTTGCTTTCTCCTTCTCTCTTACGGAAATGTTATTGCACAGTTTAATGGCCATAGTGATGGTGGCAACAGGCAAGACAAGCAGAGTTGATTGGGGGGGGGGTGGCGGGTAGCACTGTAATTTATAACCTGGATAAGTTGTCCTTCAAAAATCAGTTTGCTCAAAAGTACAATGTGAATGGTGCTCTCTGCCCCGCCTACCTCAGTCTTGTTAAGTAAACAAACACCAATGACAAATGTGGAAGCAATTGTTGAGTGCTGGAAAACTTTATACATAAATGACAGTCATCACTATTACATATAGGAGTGTTCAAAACAATCTAAGTTGTCTTTACCTGGTAAATCTGTGTGGAAGGATTATTCATCGGTATATGTTCATTCTCTCCTGTGGGAAGAAAGAGCTTTGTTCAATGGACATGACTTATTCTGTCCCTATCCCCTTCACACACACGTAGGGAATAAGGGGACTTCTAGGATCTTAAATCTGTGGCTGCATGACAAGAAACCAATGATACAAGAACAAAACATAAGCTGGTGTAGGTGGTTTCTAGATTCACATCCTAATGACCAAACCGTATCTATCTGATATAACTCTTTCTTGTAGTAAAACAACAACAACACAAAACAAAAATGTCCTACCACAGTGGGCAAGTTTTGCAACCAAACTGAATGATGAATGCTCATTAATCAGCCAGAAGGGAATGCCCATGAAGGTTTCCCTCCTGTCCTTGGGGCTGGTGGAAGTTTACTTAAGAGGGTATTCTACAATTAGGAAGGCTGCCCCAGCACCTGTCTAGTTGTCACTGTGTTGTTCTCAGGAGGCCTGCATACAAAGTCCTTGCCAAACTTCTGAGCTCTCCCCTGCTGTCACTGCCCAGATCACCTAAGGCAATCTTACTGTCTTCCTGGGCAAGAGGGTTGGTAGAAGGGAATTGTCAAAGGAAAGATTCTGGGAAGGATGCAGGCAGAAAGAAAATAGTATTGGCAACACTAAAGACTGAGAAACACAGGGCAAATACAAAGGAAATAGCAGGTTGTAAAAACCACTTACAAACTAGGGAGAAAAAAGGTCAGCTTACAGTGTACCTTGCAGAACCACACTGGTTGGCCATGAAGAAGGACAATCCAAGTAAAACATGCAGCTCACTGCTCATCCATTTAGCTATATCTCCATTGTGTCACTCTGCAGTTTATAGATTAAAGCCATGGTTGTGGCGCCTGGGTGGCTCAGTCGGTTAAGCATCCGACTTCGGCTCAGGTCATGATCTCGCGGTCCGTGAGTTCAAGCCCCGCGTCAGGCTCTGTGCTGACAGCTCAGAGCCTGGAGCCTGTTTCAGATTCTGTGCCTCCCTCTCTCTCTGACCCTCCCCCGTTCATGGTGTCTCTCCCTGTCTCAAAAATAAATAAATGTTAAAAAAAAATTTTTTTAAGCCATGGTTGCGAATATTTGGTTGTGTGGATGTATATATTGTTCACTTAAGATATGGTGGTACAGAAAACCCTTCCTTAGAGGAGCCAACCTCTAAATAAATATAAATAATAAATAATACATAACCTCAGCCCAGAGCTTACACAGACAGAAGGCTGTTCCTATAAAATCTAGATGGTTTAAGATCACCACAACTCCCCACACAAGTCTGAGTAAAGATTAATTAGCCCATTTTATACTATGTCCCAACAGCCTGGTACCATGGCAAGAACCAGAACATGGGAACCAAGTCCAGGCTCCCAGATCAAACTTTGACACTTTGTGATTGTAGCCTGACATCTCTATGACTGTTTCCTTATCTGTAAATTGGAGAGAATGACAGAAACTACTTCTGTATGGTTGATTCTATATGGTAAAGATGAAAAGAGAGAGCACTTATGTTTCTAGGCTAACCTAGAAGGTGTTGGATGTTTATGAGTTGAATCTGTATCTTGGCCTTATTCAGCAGGTTGCTCTGAAGCAAGTCCCAAAGTTATTGCTAAAAAAAATAAGATAACAACTCACACCAAATTATAGATACAGCATTTCCCGCTTTTCCAGCACCAAGTCTGTGCTCTTTGTGGTCATTATATAATAAGGAAATGAGAATAGCCAAGGCAACTTATTCTCATGTTTTGATACAATGGCAAAAGAAGACTGAAACCTACTTTTCTTAAGTTCTGAGATCTAAAGCAAGACATTGGAAAAAATCTAACCTTGCTTTGTTTTGGTCTTTTCCATGGTGCCTGTTGCTTCTTTCCTCCACCTTACTCTTCAGCATTCCATCTTCATTGTCCCTGGATCAGGCCACCCCTTCTTCTCTGGACCTGCCCATTGAAATCAACAGGAAGGGTTAGCAGGCAGAACTGGTGAAGTAACTGGACTTACTTTATGTGCTAACTTAAAATGATTGGAATGAACACAGCTATTAGAGGCAACTTGAGGTTTATGTAATTTCAGAAGAGTGAAGATACTAAGTTCATAGCTAGTTTAAAAGGTAAAGTTAACTGGGGTGCCTGGGTGGCTCAGTCGGTTGAGCGTCTGACTTCAGCTCAGGTCATGATCTCACAGTTCATGAGTTCAAGCCCACATCAGGCTCACTGCTGTCAACACAGAGCCCGCTTCAGATCCTCTGTTCTCCTCTCTCTCCCCTCCCCCACTTGCACTCTCTCAAAAATAAATAAACATAAAAAAAAATAGTTAGGGGCACCTAGGTGGCTCAGTCAGATAAGCATCCAACCCTTGATTTATGCTCAGGTCATGATCTCACAGTTTGTGGGTTCAAGACCCATGTCAGGCTCTGTGCTGACATCGTGGAGCCTGCTTGGGATTCTGTCTCCCTCTCTCTGCCCCTCCCCTGCTCACTCTATCTCTCTCAAATAAAAATTTAAAAAATAAAATAAAGTTTAAAAAATTAAAAAAATTTGATGTATAGTTTTTAATATATTCTTTTTTGGATCATATCAATTACTTTAGGCCCATTGATTTTATTAATAGGTTATATAGTTCAGGGAAATCATCTTAAGAAAAAAACAACTTGATGGGGTGCCTGGGTGGTTCAGTCATTTAAGCATCTGACTTCGGCTCAGGTCATGATCTCACAGTTCATGGGTTCTAGCCCCACATCAGGCTCTGTGCTGACAACTCAGAGCCTGGAGCCTGCTTAATATCCTGTGTCTCCTCTCTCTGCCCCTCCCCTGCTCGTGCTCTGCCTCTCTCTTTCTCTCTCTCTCTCTCTCTCTCTCTCTCTCTCAAAAATAAACATTAAAAAAATTTTTTTTAAGAAAAAAAAAACTTGAGCAAGTATGAAGGCCAATACATCACACAGTAAGCTCCTGGATGACCTTGTTCCCACTTTCAGCATCTGGCAGACTACACACTGGAGGTGCTTATCGAATGTGGCCTGGTTGTAGCGACCATTGGACACATAGCTGCGGGTTCAAAATGCGATTAAATGTCAGTGTTGTGGATGTTGGACCTCTTTTTGGCCATCTAGAACTTTAATCCTTTCCAATGATTGATCAACATATAATAATTTATAAATGAGGGATATCAAGAAAATCAAGGCTATATACTTTTGGGATCTTACACCCTTTTCACATGAGCATGAACATTATGTCAGGGTAGAGCATCTTCTCTAGTTATCTGAATGTCTTTTACAGCTGATGTGAGTGTTACTGAGATGAAAACTTTCTTCTCCTTAGCAGCTGTTCCTTTGTTTGACAACTAATGCATTCTTTGATGTATGTAAATTAAATCATGAAATGTTAGAGCCAAAGGCCCTGAGAAAATTATTTCATCCAGCTTCATCATTTATAGATGAAGCAACTGAGGTCTGGAGAGTGGAAGAGAAATGACCTGCCCAAAGCCACACAGCTTTGAAAATGACTTTTAGAAGTGATTTCTGTTACTGTTTAGAGGGGAAAAAAGCTTGAAATATGTAAAGCCATGTTTTTATGGCTAATTACTTCCTAGGGATTTAGTTATCTAATTTACAAGTCATTGAAAACAAACCAAAAATACCATTCATATATCATAGATATAGTATAAATTTACACATTTTCAGAGTTAGGACATCATCAAGCTCACATATGTACACATGGTCATGGATTTCAAGACATAACCAAAAGAGTGTGGTTAATATAGGGTAAATAAGAATTTTTATTTTATATATTTAATTACAGAAGTAACAAAACTACATTAGAGAAAATTTGGAAAACATAGAAAAGACAACTCTAATGCCTTCACTTAAGTAGCCATGATGATCATTTAGTTGTATTGCCTGCCCATCTTTCTTTCTCTTGAATGTTTTACATGATTGTTCATGGACCTACTTGTATCTACTATTTCACCTGCATTATAGCACGAGCATTTTACTTTCTTTTTAAAAACTGGATCATTGTTGGGCGACCTGGGTGGCTCAGTCAGTTAAGCATCCGACTCGGTTTCGGCTCAGGTCATGATCTCCCCGTTCATGAGTTCAAGCCCCGCGTCGGCTCAGCACTGACAGCACAGAGCCTGCCTGGGACTCTCTTTCTCCTTCTCTGTCTCTGCTCCTCCTCTCCTCTCTCTGTCTCTCAAAATAAATTAATTAAAAAAAAAATTTTTTTAACTGGATCATTGTTACTCATGGTTTTTTTTGTTGTTGTGGTCACTTTCGCAGAGAGTGGGAGCATTCCTCCCCAGTCCCAGTTGGTGTTAACAATCTGCCGGTGTTTTTCCACTCTTCTCTCCATTTTCATATCACCATGTACAAACATATATACAGAACATACATGTCATGGTAGTATCCCACTACACCTCCCTGCATCTTATTTCTTTCATGGCAGTCTTTCCAAGTTAATGGGTGTAGAGCTAATAAATTATTTTTCATGGCTGCACAATACCTGAGGTGTGAATGACCTATGTTAATCATTTCTGTATTGATGTACATTCCCTCTATTTCCATTATGTTGCCACTGCAAACAATGCCACAACAAACAGCTTGGTACATAGAGCCTTACTTTTAATTATGTGGGATTTTAATAGATATGACTAGGCTGCTTTACAAAAAGGCTGTAATTGTTCCCATATCCCCCAGGAAAACTGTGTGAGTACCTTTTCTCCTGCATCCCATCCCGGCCAATAGTAGATGTTAACACTTTTTAGTTCTTGCCAGTCAGATGAGTGTGACAGGGGATATTTCATTGTTACTTTTGCTGATTGCTAGAGTTACCAAGCACCTCTACGTGTCCTTCCTGTACATTTAGATTTGCTGTTTGGGGATTACCTATTCCTCTGCTTTGCATATTTTCCCATTGAGTCATCTGTCTTTTCCTTATCAATTAGTAAGAGTTTTTATATTCTAGAGATTAGATTTTTATTTGTCATGTGAATTTTAGTTATTTTTCCCAACTGTCTTTTTTGTCTTTTGACTTTGCAGTCACTTTTGCTATTAAAACATTTTTGAATTTATGAAGTCAAATAGAACTTTTTCCTAATTTACTTCTTGATTTCTTGAGCTGCTTTAAAAGTTCTCTGTATCCTACGACTCCTGGATGGCTTAGTCAGTTAAGCATCTGACTCTTTTTTTTTTTTCAATGTTTATTTATTTTTGGGACAGAGAGAGACAGAGCATGAACGGGGGAGGGGCAGAGAGAGAGGGAGACACAGAATCGGAAACAGGCTCCAGGCTCTGAGCCATCAGCCCAGAGCCCGACGCGGGGCTCGAACTCACGGACCGTGAGATCGTGACCTGAGCTGAAGTCGGACGCTTAACCGACTGCGCCACCCAGGCGCCCCAAGCATCTGACTCTTGATTTCAGCTCAGGTAATGATCTCACAGTTTGTGGGTTTGAGCCATGTTTCAGGCTCTGCACTCCCACTCCTTGGGATTCTATCTCCCTCTCTCTGCCCCTCCCCTGCTTGCTCTCTATCTCTCTTTCAAAATAAATAAACATTTTTAAAATTTTTTTTTAAAAAGCTCTATGCAGCCCCAAGATTTTATATGTATGTTTCCCTAAATTTTCTTCTCAGGCTTTCATTATTTTTAAGTGTTTCATTCATTTGGAACTTGTTATTATAATATATGGTGCAAGGAGTGTTAATTTCTTTATTTTCCAGATGGATGGTCACTTGTACTGGCACCAGCCATTACATAAGCTATCCTTTTCTTTCATGGAATTGAATATTACTTTTGTCACGCAGAGATCTTTTATACGTCCTCTATCCTATTCTGATCTATTTCTGTTCCCAAACCACAAACTATGGCTGTTCTTCTGTGTTTTAAACATATTTGGTAAGGCAAGTCAACTATTATTTTTTTTTATAATTTGCTTTACCTGACATTTATTTTTCCATGTGAATAAATGAACTCCAGAGTCATTTTACCCATTACAAAAAAATTTAAATTCTCATTGGAAATGCATTAGATTTATATATTAATTTGGGAGAACTGATATTTTCTTACATCAGATCTTGTCATCCTTGAACATGTATATTCTTTCCATTTGACTGGATCTTGTTTTAGGTCTTTCAATCAGATTTTATTGTTTTTTTCTTAAAGATCCTGTACTGTTCCTGTGAAATTCATTCTTAAGTATTTTTATTGCTATTTTAAATGGTATTTTTTCACTTCTACTTCTAGCTGGTTTTTGTATTCTCTATTTCTTTGCATATTTATTTTACATTTAGCCACCTTAGTAAATTCCTTTATTAATTATGGAAGATTTTTAAATGAGTATTTATTCAGCTTTCTAAATTTTTTTTAAAGTTTGTTTGTTTGTTTATTTATTTATTTATTTATTTATTTATTTTTTTAGTAATCTCTACACCCAATGTGGGACTTAAACCCACGACTCCAAGATCAAGAGTCAAATGCTCTTCCAACTGAAGCAGCCAGGTGCTCCCTTTCTAGGTGATTTTTATCCTTATTTTCAAATATTTATACTGGTTATTTCATTGTCCTATCTTATTGTATTTGTTAGAGCTTCCAGAATAATGTTTACTAATAATGGTGATAGTGGACATCATTATCCATTTTCTGATTTTAATGTAAATGTCTTTAAAGTCATTTAGAATGATACTTCTTATTTGGTAAATCATCTCTATCATACTTAAGTAATTTCCTTTTAGTTCTATTTTGCTAAAATTTCTTATTAGGAATGGATACTATATTTTATTAGTCCTCTCAAGAGCTATTGATAGAATTGCTTTTTTCTCCTTTATTATTTTAATGCATTACGCTGATTCCCTGATGTTGAATCATCCTTGCATTCCTATATTTGCTTGGCTGTAAGTACACCTCTTTTGGTACACTGAACTCTATTTGTTAATATTTAGGCATTTTGTGTCTATATTCATAAATGATTTTGATCTGTGGGAGGTTTATTGTTTTTTGTCTTTTATTCTTTTTTGGCATTCAGGTTACGCTAGCTTCTTAAAATGAATTAGAGAGTTTTCAATCTTTTCCTATAATTTAGAAATTTTTCACTTAAGTTGGAATTATCTGGTGTTTAAAAGATAATAGAGTATAGCTATGAAACCACTTGGACCTGGTGCCTTTTTTAAAAGGGTAGACAGATCTTGCTCAAAGGTAATTGATCTATTCAATTTTTCTGCTTAATTTTGTAATTTATGTTTTCCTAGGAAACCATATATTTCCTTAAGTTTCTCAACCAATCTGTTGATAGAGCATAAGCATCTTTCCATGTGCTATATAAAGAATGGTGGAGAGAGAAATAACATTTATTGAACACCTGCTATGTGCCAATCACTATGCTTCAGATTTATTTATACTGTCACATTTAATTGAATCCTCATATTGGTCCTGTTGAACACGTATTATTATCCTCATTTTATAGATGAGAACATTGAGACTTGGAAAAAGGAGGTAATACTATAGCCAGGATCATAGTTAAAAAATGGCAGAGGGAGCCAGGATTGCGACTTAGGTCTCTGTGATTTCAGAACTGGTACTTTTATTACTTGCAGCTTTCTCCAAATACTTAACAACCATTATATTTAGTTACTGAAAGATAGTTGTTTAAGGAAATGTGTTATTGTTTGCTTTCGTTCCCCAAAATTATTGAACATTAGGAGAGTTTTTTGGTTTCCACTATAACAAATGAATATTAAAAGGAATATAGTTTTTTTCTTTCCATATTTAAGACATTGTTTTTCCTTAGGCAAGGTTTCCAGAAGAGAATTACTAGTTCCAACACTATGGTCATATTAATGACTAACATATATCGAAAAGCACATCTTAAAAGGGAGGATAACAACAAGATTACATGGAAAAGTAGTATGACTTTTTCTAGGAAAAGACTTACTACATTCTGAGATTCCCTTTGAGATCTTACTTATAGTCTTTTCCTCATTTTCTGTGGGAATCCCTCACTCTCTGAGCCCGTTCTCTGCTCTCTCCTTCATTGCCCTGGAATCACTTCCTACCTTTGAATAACCATCAAATGCTGCCACATTCCTCTCACCAAGTTCATATGGCTTCTACTCCTCCCCAGTCTTCCTCCTGTCTTTCCATCTCTACAGTGCTAGCCTTTAAAAACACCTGTGTGGGCCTTGGCAGACCCTTGAAAAATGTTTTTAGGAAAAGTCTGTTAGTTACTAAACCTTGCCTGATCATAATATAGAGCAATGGTTTTCAGTCTGTACTCTTCAAAGCCCTCGGGCTTTTTCAAACCTGCCTTGGGAACAGAAACAAAGCCACCAAGCTCGTGGAGTCCCGGGCCCCTCTCTCCATCCCCTTCAACTAGAGTCTCTTTGTTCTTGCCTGAAAACAAACTGCAGCTTGTGGGGAAGCATTTCCTTTTAAAATTGGTTTCTGCTAGGGGCACCTGGGTGGCTCAGTCGGCTGAGCGTCCGACTTCGGCTCAGGTCATGCATGATCTCATGGTTTGTGGTTCGAGCTCCACGTCGGGCTCTGTGCTGACAGCTCAGAGCCTGGAGCCTGCTTCGGATTCTGTGTCTTCCTCTCTCTCTCTCTCTCTCTCTGCCCCACCCCCACTCATGCTCTGCCTTTGAAGAATGAATGAACATAAAAAAATTAAAAATAAAATAAAATTGGTTTCTGCTGCTTAAAAACAAAGGCTCTAAAATTATTGCAATAGAGAAATAGGAATTAATCTAAGAAGTTATAGCCAGATTTTATGAAATTAATAAAGTTTATAATATTAGTAAAGTTACTACAAGCCTAAAGAATACTGAGAAAAATCTCCTGACCCTCCCCCAGACTGACCTAGAATGTATACCGCACACACACATACACGCATAAGACCACAAAAACTTAGGACTGTCTATTACTTTCCAATTACTGCTGTGACAGAAAAAGAAAGTTTGGCACTTTGGGGAATTGAAATTAATTGAAAGCAGACTTGAGCTAATTTCCATTTCAGTGTCCTTTATTGAATGGGTCTTTAGTGCACATTTCTAATTTAGTAGAATGAGAACTTTTTATGTTGGGGGGAGGGTGATGAGGAAATATTTTCCCTTGAAACTAAAGTAATTCATCAGGACAAATTCTGCAAATGTTTTCAGAGAAGAAAATCTCTAAAATCTTTGTGATGTAGAAGAATGCTTGAAAAAAATTATGGAAGTAGTTGTTTGTTTTTTTTCTATAGCTTAGAAGTGACATAGGTTTTATGAAATGGCATATTTCATGACCTTGTTTGTACATATGTCGCAGTTTGCAGGTTCTCCTACATTGTATCACTTGATCATTGCAACAGTGCTGTGCAGGGCACTGTTACCACCCAGGACCAAAGGAAACTGAAGCTCTGAACAATTAAGTATTTACTCAAAGTTACACAAGAAGTAGCTCCAAGTAAGACCACTATTCTATTAGCCTAGATCTTTAAATAAGCCACTTCATGACACAGGATTCCAAAACACTATAATAGAAGGAACCACTTTTACTGTCATTAAAGATGTATTCTTGGGGTGCCTGGGTGGCTCAGTCAGTTAAGTATCTGACTCTTGATTTTGCTTCAGGTAATGATCTCAAGGTTTATGGGATTGAGCCCCTCATCAGGCTCTGCATCGACGGTGTGGAGCCTGCTTGGGGTTCTCTCTCTCTCTCTCTCTCTCTCTCTCTCTCTCTCTCTCTCTCTCCTTTCTCTGTCCCTCCCCTGCCCATGCTCTCTCTCTCTCTCTCAAAATTAAATAAACTTTAAAACAAATGTCTTACTTCCTATATGGGCTCTGCAAACTGTTTGAACAAACAGGTTAAATGGATTGGTAAAAGGAGAAAAGTTCCGGCAAGTCTGATGAGACAGAGGGAGATTGAGAGAAAAAGAAAGAATACAAAATAGGACAAAGAAGAGGGCTATAACCACCAATTCAGAGGCTATGAAATATTATTTTAAAAATTCTGTTTTTGGGGCGCCTGGGTGGCTCAGTCAGTTGAGCGTCTGACTCTTAATTCCAACTCAGGTCATGATCCCAGGATTGTGGGATCAAGCCCCACATTAGGCTCCACTCTGAGTATGGAGCCTGCTTAGCATTCTCTCTGTCTCTCTCTGTCTCTCTCCCTCTGTCCCACTTCCCTGCTTGTGTGCTCTCTCTCTAAAATAAAATAAAATAATTTAAAAATTGTAATGTCAACCACAACACCTATTTAGAGAAGATAATTGAAAGAGGGGTGTCAAATGTCTATGCTTCAAATAAGAAATAATCTAGGATAATATCACAAGAAGTTTCTGTAATAACAGTGACTGTATTATTTAATCTGTATCAGAGAATAGGATATATGTAAATCACGAAATCCATCCCATGAGATTCTGATACCAAAGCTACTCTAGGATAGCCTAAATAAATAAAATACAAATATTCTAAATAAAATGTCTGAAAGCAAAATTACAATACCATGAGTTCGTTCTAGAGTGTAAAAATGGCTGGATGCTTACAAATCTATTGATACAGTTCATTAATCAACATAATTCAAGAAAGGAAAGAGAGCACAGTGTGACCCTTAGAAGCAAAATGGTAAGGAGATAAAGCAAATTTCACAATACCTGGGCACAGATGCAAGTGTTTATAATGAGGATACCTTAGTGATAATGTAATTTTTATACCTGCTTCCAAAAATATATACAATCATCAAATCATTCTTGAATACATAGCGACTTATGGTGGCAAAGACAATAAATTAAAGAATTAAAATATAGGACCACCAGACATCCCTCAAAATAAGCAGTCTTATTCACAGAACAGATGAGCACAAGGGAAGGGAAGCAAAAGTAATATAAAAACAGGGAGGGAGGACCAAACATAAGAGACTCTTAAATATGGAGAACAAACAGAGGGTTACTGGAGGGATTGTGGAAGGGGGGAGGGGCTAAATGGGTAAGGGGTACTAAGGAATCTACTCCTGAAATCACTGTTGCACTATATGCTAACTAATTTGGATATAAATTTTTAAAAATAAAATAAAATTTTAAGAAATTAGCTGAACAAGAAAAAAAATAAGCAGTCTTATTTTGAAAATGGTCTTTGGTCCTCAAGACAGCCTCTTAATTAACTTTTTCCCAAATATAGGTGTTGCTAGAAAAAGGTCAGCCCTGCCACTGACCAGGTCATAAGGCCATCATCACATCCTTGGTTAACTGCGTGAGCGCTAGTCTCCTCACCAGACTGTGAGCAACCTGGGAGCAGAGTGGTGGTCTTATTCATCTTTGTATCCCCAGCTCCTTGTGCCATTTTGGGCACATCATCAACAAATATTCATGGAAATGAACTGAATTCTCATCCAGTACCACAAGAGAAGCATGCTTTTTCCCACACATGCTTCACATAAGCAAAAAAGAATTACTGTTACATAGAACAAGGGTTTAGCCTGGAGGTAATTTTTGTTAGGGGGGGAAACCCATCAAGCAAAGTTTTAGTGGCAGGATGTATCCCCTGTGCCCACCATTGGAACCAGGATAGAGCAGGATCTCCTGACGAATGGTGCCACACCAAAACGAATTATAACTGAAGCTCACCATTGCCAGCAACCTCAGAGCACCCAAAGCCAGTGAGAAGAGGGCAAAGAGTGGGTGATTCCATAGATCAAGAGCACACAGAGGTTCTTTACATCAGAATATGGAATAACAGAGATCCTTCCACTTCCACTCCATGGGGCATTAAGTTGTTTGTTTACCCTAATATCAGTCAGGATAGTTATTTGGTTGAGCTGCCATGTGTCAACATGTCAATCAGAAAACAAAGAACACCAGCATGCTAACACGCACACACAACAACCCAGTGGTTAGAGATAACTATTTTAAAATTAAAATTAAAATTTAACTTATCATGTCATTTAAGACATCAAAACGTACCAAGAGTTTCTGACCCTGTTACTTCCAGGGGCTCTTCTGACTCATTTTATTGACTGGCATACATAAATGTGCCAGAACCCAGTTTCGTGAACCTGAATGCTTTATAGTATGGGTCTGGTTAGGAAAATGCGCCCTCTCTCTTTTCTTATCCCAGTTTGACTCACTTTAATTTCAACCTTTCAAACAGGCTCTCTCCCTGGATTCATCTGAGTTGAAGTTCAGAGCCTCTCTGAGACACTCTGCAAGAGATGGAGAGAACAGTGTGGCCCAGTGCAAGGCAAATGCGTACTTCAAAGGAAGATGAAGTGACTGTTGCTGTATTCTCACCAGGTTGGTCCTGCCTGGGAAAATGGGAAGGGCAAGAGAGGCTCCTGGGAGAGCTGTGAAGGAAAGAGCCTGAGCCCCAGAGAGAGCTCCCTCCAGCCCTAGGGATGACCCTAATTAGCAGAGGGGTCTATCAACGTGGCCAACTTCAGCTAGTCCTCAGGAAGCATTCCTCCTGCTGAGGCAGAGACAGCAGCGGGCCTCACAAGAGCTGGATCACGTGACTGAGTTAGTAGTACCTTGTGAAATAGATCATCAGTCACCAAAGCCTTTTTAGGTAAGAGGGGAAACCAGGTTACCGCTGCCTCTCCTGGGAGAAGTTTTTTCATAGTTCAGATAAAGTGACACATCCAATTTGGATCTGCCTTTGGCACTTTCAGAACTGCTAGAAAGGAGAATAGAGCAAATCCAATCTTGAGAATGACTGTAATTTCTCATTACCTCCCAGGGAGCTCCAGAAGTTGGAAATCATAGACAAACCCTGCAAATCTATAACTTCAGTTAGAAGAATAGCCCCCAGCTCGTGCACCATTGACAGGAGTCAGTGATGTTCTTGAGCCACTAAAAAACGACAACATTCTCCCTGCACAACTGGTCTATGCATTTATACCTGAGGATCTCAGTCCCTGCCTTTCCCCTGCCTTAAAACCCTCTGCACTCTGCCAACCCAAATCCCACTCAACCTTCAAAGGGCAATTATACCCTTCATAAGCCTGCCTTGACGTCACCTATTCTCCTCACCTGTCACCTATCCTCACAAAGGCAAGGATCATCTTATAACCTGTTATGACTAGAGTCCAACAATATATTAACCTCGATATAAGACGCATTCAATATTTTTGTTCATCGATGAAAAAATGTAAATTCATCATTAGTTTGATTGTTTCTTTAATCATTTCAGCCTGTTTCATACATGGCCTTCCTAGAGCTAAAGCATACTGAACCCAGTCACTGAGTACTTTCTTACCATTTCTTACCAATATCTGGAAAGTTTGGCGCAAAGTAGAGAGGTCTAGAAATACTCCATAAAGAGACCAGAACACATTGGGACTGGTTTCGCTAAGAAGCTATATATACTGATTCCTAAATCTCTTGTTGCACTGTTTCGATTTCCTTTTGGGAACAACTTGGGACAAGAATAAGTAAATGAAACATAGAAGTTCTCCATCCTCCTGTCTCCAAACAACTACATACTTCTCCCATCCCGGAGAGTTAGATAGCAATCCTATCCTTCAGAACCTTGAAAAATATACTGTATATAGAAGCACAGTGAACAATCTCACTTGAAATCTATTCCAGGGCTGCCTAAACATACTATAAGGAAATCATTCCCTGCACAGATTATGCCCATTTCATCCTGTCCTGATGTCATTTGAAAATGATTCCCTTGGGGCGCCTGGGTGGCGCAGTCGGTTAAGCGTCCGACTTCAGCCAGGTCACGATCTCGCGGTCTGTGAGTTCGAGCCCCACGTCGGGCTCTGGGCTGATGGCCCAGAGCCTGGAGCCTGTTTCCGATTCTGTGTCTCCCTCTCTCTCTGCCCCTCCCCCGTTCATGCCCTGTCTCTCTCTGTCCCAAAAATAAATAAACGTTGAAAAAAAAAATTAAAAAAAAAAAAAAAAAAAAAAAGAAAATGATTCCCTTACCTGAAGGCAAATCAGTCTAACAGAGGGGCACACACATGCTGAGCCACATCATTTTCCACCTCCAATGCTGGGGACTTAGTGCCTTTCATAGACCATCCATTTTGCTTTTCAATCATGCAATCTGAACATTTTCACCAAGGCTTCCCATCATGGATCAATGTAAAAATGTTCCCCCCAGATCTTGACCTGCTGATTGGCAGGGTCAAGAAATGGGAAGAACACTGGACTGAGATCCGACCCTGACTGCTCACTCAGCAGGGCCAAGAGGAAGCCATGAGAGTCTGGGCTTCCATTTTCTCAGATCTAGTATAAGGAGGCTCTCAAAGTCTTTGGAGCTCTAAAATGCTGAGATTAAAATCCAGCAGGGTAAAAAACAAAAAATAAAAATTAAAAAAAAATAATAATAAATAAAATCTAGCAGGGTATCTCCAAATATTACTTAGCAACATGGTGATATAGCAACCGGTGGCCTCCCTTCCCCAGCCCCTCAGTCCCCACAGCCTCCCATAATTGTTTTTTTGTTCAGTCTGAAACACCAAAAAACCAAAATGAAAACAAAACAAAAAACCCACTATAACCCCAACTGGAATTATGTTAAGTAGTTTATAATTTCCCAATCCTTAATTCTTTCAGTATGCAGTTTGGGCTGTTTTTTAGTACTCAGGTCATTTTGTTTGTTTGGTTTGGTTTTGGGTTTTTTGCTTATTTATTTATTTATTTATTCATTCATTCATTCATTTATTTATTTATTTATTTATTTATTTGTAATCTCTGCACCCATTGTGGGGCTAAAATCCATGACCCCAAGTTCAAGAGTAGCATGCTCTTCCAACTGAGCCCGCCAGGTGCCCCTAGTACTCAGGTCTTTATTTTGAGGGAAAGAAACAAAACTGACTTTTCTTCTGATCTTTTTTTTTTTTCCCCTGCTAAATGAATATCCCTGGTTGTTATATTTCTTTCCAATGAATATTTGCACTTGGCTGTTCCATGGTCCCCTCAAACTCAAGCTGTTTTTTTTTTTATTTTTTTTAATGTTTTATATTTATTTTTGAGAGAGAGAGAGACAGAGCATGAATGGGGAGGGTCAGAGAGAGAGGGAGACACAGAATCCGAAGCAGGCTCCAGGCTCTGAGCTGTCAGCACAGAGCCCGACCCGGGGCTCGAATTCACAGACCCAGAGATCATGACCTGAGCCGAAGTTGGACGCTCAACCGACTGAACCACCCAGGCACCCCTCAAGCTGTTTTTATCACACTGGTCATCTTAACCTATCCAGCCTCCTCCTTCAGATTCCTCTAGCTCTGTCATTAGCACTACCATTGACCCAGGCTCAAGACCTCCGAATGAACTTCCTCTCCCCGTCCAGTCTAAAGGAAGTAAAATCCTTCTGAGTCTTTCTTTGTCAGATTTCTTAAATTTCCTCCTTTGCTTTTCATGTTACCTCTTTGTTTCAACCCTGACTCCTCTGTGCCTAAACCTCTGTAGGAGCTTCCTAATTAGTTTGTTCAACACTCTAGGCCACTACTAGATTATTTTCCTTTGGTCATTTCTTACTCCTTCTCAAAAACTTGAGTTATAAAATGTAATACATAAATTATTTTTTCAGGGTCCTCCACAATGTCCCTGACCTTCCTCTCCAACCTTGTTTCCAATCTGTAGGGGATAATTCCAGCCTTCTGAGTTAATTCATCACCTACATTCCTGCCTTGTCTCTCCCATTCCTTCTGCCTTGTCTGCCCTCCTCACCCTACCCCAACTGTCAAATCCTTCCTCATTCCCTGAGGTCTAACTCAGGCCCATAACCTCTGGAAATTCCTCCTTCAATCCAATAGTAAATTAGCCCTTCTTTCTTGGAATCCTCTGAACTCAATTGGAACCAAAACCATGACTTTCTACTGTTATTTATCTTACATAAATAATCTCATTGTCTAAATAGATTATAAACTTCTTGAGAAAAGAGATTATTTCTTCCACCTCTTGGGATCCTTGGTGCCCATTCTATGTTCTTACATAGAGTAGAATCTTGTTCAATAAGATGACAAAACTGCCAAACACTGTCAATGATAACTATTTAGCACGTAATCTAATGTGTTAATTAGGTGTAATCAACTATTAGTAATTAATTAGCTAAGTGCTCTCTTACCTAAAAATCTGATAATCAGTAGTCACGGATGTAGAGACTAAGGGAGGAAGAACTTGGCCACAGGAAATCCAGGCTGGGATAGTGGAACAGAGGGATTTACGGCTCTATCTCAGCCCTAGAGGGCATTTTCAGAGTTACAGGGTCAAAAGTAGATGATCTGTAGTGGCTTAGCCCTTGTCAGATATATATTTAATTCAAATAAGATTAGAATTAGATTATATATATATTATTATATATATTATATATTATATGTTATATATTTATATATTCTATATTTATGTATTATCTCTATATATAGAATATATAATTCTATATTCTATTTATATATAATCTTATATATTATTATTATATAACACACACACACACACACACACACACACACACACACACACTAGACTAGAATGTTTTGGATTTAGAGGTAAAGTGAATCCTTTTCATCCTTAACCCACTTTGGAATGCACCTTAGCAACGTCACTACCTGGGGTTTGCCCACTTCTTTTCTTTAAACATCCACAGGACCTGCCTTCAGCCTGCAGTGTCTGCTATTCATCTGCTTGGGGACCCACACTTCCAGCCTCCTCCAAAGCAAATCACCTTATAGGCAGTAAAGGAGCCAGCAGATGCAAGATGAATCTGGGGCAGGGCGGGGGGGGGGGGGGGGGGGGAGGCCCACCCTTTGAAAGCAGTATTTCCAATCTAGTCCTTGATTCTTTACCTCCTTCCCACACATTCTTTAGGTGGGGTCCTTCCTCTAGGCTGTGGTTTGTGGAGCTGAAGAGAAAAATACTGAAGATCAGGATGCAAAATTCACATGCAAAACAAATCCCTGCTTGGTAAATTCCTGTAAATTCAATTATCAAAGCTTTTTGACTTTATTGTTAATAGCCGTAGTTCCCATGGGGGAAAAAATGAGATAAATAGGTAGATGCAGTACATTTGAAAAATCATTCAAATGCTGAAATAGAACGTTTAGACTCACAGAAGCGAGAGAAGCTCATTGGTGAAAATCTTAGGACATGAAAGATGTGAGAAGGGAAAGCTAGATTGAAACCCAAACTCTTACACACCTCCACCAGGGCCTATTTCGTTCCTATCTCTTGGCAACTTCAAGGTCTTCTCAAATTTACAATATCCCATAATCATATAGCAAGGATAAAAAGGCTCCAAGGCTTTTGGTCACCTTATTAGAAAGGCCTTCCCTGACCACATGTTAAGAGCAGGACCCAGCCTCCACTGCCCATCTCTCTTCCATTGCCTCATTTTTCTTGATGCATTTCCCAACAAATGACAGCGCTATCTATTTATCGTTCGTTGACCATCTTGACCCACCACCTCCAGTTCATTAGGGGATGGGCAGTTTTATTCACTCTGCATTCTCTGAAGTCTGACACAAGATCCAGCATAGAATAGGTTCAAGTAAATAGGTGTTAAATAAATGAATGAACCAATATCATAGTTTGGAGACACCAAGCCAAACCAAACCAGAATTACTTGCAGCACAAACTAAAGATGAAGCATATAGTGGTAAAGAAAATCAGAACTGAAGGATTACGTTGACATCAGCCAGCCAAACCCTGTTGCTTCAGGAATGAAGAAAATGAGGTCAAGCGGTTAAGTGACTTGACTAAATCCTAAGCTCTTGTTTGGACAGAAATAATAAAATGAGTCATTCAGAGGCCCTGGTTACCACCACAGGAGCCAGAATCTGGAGCTTGCCTCTGCAGGCAGCCTCCGTCCAGCTGTGGCATGGGGGAGCCCCCAGCAACCAGCAGGGCCTGAACACCAGTTACAGCCGGATGAAGGACCGGCATGCACCAGTCTATCAGAGGCAGTAACAGAGCTCTGGAAATGGGAGAGTGAGAAAACTATGTTTGTCAGGACTTCTCTCAAGGAAAGTATCCTGTGTGATTGAAAGGAATGCTTGATCAACATTATGAGGGTGTGTGGGTACAGGCATGTGGGTGTGTTTGGGGATGGGGGTGTGGGCTGTCCTACATGCAGTCTTTTTTTTTTTTTTTAATCTTTTTTATTTTTTTAATCTTTATTTATTTTTGAGAGAGCGAGAGAGATAGAGCTTGAGCAGGGGAGGGGCAGAGAGAGGGAGACACAGAATTTGAAGCAGGCTCCAGGCTCTGAGCTGTCAGCACAGAGCCTGACCGGAGTCGAAGGAGAGGGGGGCTCGAACCCATAAACCATGAGATCATGACCTGAGCTGAAGTCCCACGCCTTAACCAACTGAGCCACCCAGGCGTCCCATAATTCTTTTTTTTTTTTTTTAAGTAGTTTCCACAACCAACCTGGGGCTTGAACTCACGAGCCTGAATTTAAGAGTCACATGTTCTACTGACTGAGTGAGTCAAGCGCCCCCTAGATGCAGTCTTAAGTAGCAACAAATGGTCACCAAAAAGCCTTCTAAGAAAGGTGAGTCCGGTTTCCTAGTAAAATGTTTTGCTGAGAGCTGTAGAGTGAGGCTGCAGCTGAGCTGCTATTGATTCTGGATGGGAGGCCAAGTATTGCCCTTCAGGGGCCTCATTTTTCGCTCTTCCTCCATGAAGGAATCAGCTTGTCCTTTATTCAAATGTTGAAAATTGATAGTAAATCCGTTTGAATGAGTATCAGATTTTTAGCCTGCCTCAGGTGTCTTGATCCTTAATTTTGTATCTTAGGAACCCCTTCTCACTAACTCTAGCTCATTGGCTCTGCAAATCACAATCTCGTCATATCCTTTCCAGCACTCTGGTCTGGAACCTTGGAGAGGCTGCATGGGTGGGGCTCCCCATGTGTCCCTGTGCCAACCAGACACTAGCTGATATAATGTTGCTACTTGTAGCAGCTATCAACTGAACCAGTTGAACTTACTTGATTTGTTTCTCTATTTCATAGTATTTAAAATGAAACATTATAGTAGTTAGTATATGTGTCACAGTTCATGCATTTCATCAGTAGATGAATTTCACAGTTCATGCATTTCACAGTAGATGGTCACAGTTCATGCATTTCATCAAACACTTGGCTCTGTACCTTTGTTTATCCCGTTCTTTATGCTTCAAGTTATCTTTCCTTGCCTGAAGAAGTATTTCTCATCCTTCAAGGCTCAATTCAAGCACCTTTCTCTATGAAGCCTGCCCTGATCTTCCAAGTCATCTTTAGTCAACCCCTCTTCTACTACATTCTCATGCTATACTGTTAGTATCTCTCCCTGCTAGGCATTGTAGGCTACAGTCTCTCTGTCTGATTCCCGTGGGATACTGTCAGCCCCACTAGGGCAAGGACCATTTCTTATTCATATCCATTGTACCCAGTGGGTACAGTGAATTCTTACCAAACTAGAGAGCTGGACTTTAAGCCTCAGGTTAAATATAGATCATCTCCTTATTTGGCAATTTTACTTAACAATAAGCAACTTAAAAATATACATTCTTAAATGCTGAGATATTTTATAGAGGGGCATGCAAAAATTAGCTTGGCTTTTAAAGGTGAATACATTTATATTATTTGTTCACATTCCTCTGACGTGAAGTTTGAGAATGTTTTGTGATGAATGCTCAACACAAGTTTGAGTTGAATTTAATTCAATTCCAGAGGATGTTGATGGTTAATGATTATTTTTCCCTAAAGCAAACAACAATAGGGAGAGATTGGTAAAAGGGTACAAACTCTCAGCTATAAGATGAATAAAGTCTGAGGGTCTAATGTATAACATAGTGACTATAATTAACAATACTGTATTGTATAGTTGAAATTTTCCTTTTTTTTTAAAGTTTATTTATTTAAGTAATCTCTATAACCAACATGGAACTTGAACCCACAACCCTGAGATCAAGAGTCAGGTGCTCTTCCTACTAAGTCAGCCAGGTGCCCCTATAATTGAAATTTTCTGAGAGTAGAACTTAATGTTCTCACACACACACACACACACAAAAACCAAAAAACAAAACAAAACAAAACAAAACGGTAAATATGTGAGGTGATGGATGTGTTAATTAACTCAATGGGGGAAATCCTTTCATTGTATATACATATAACAAATCAGCTGGTTAAATACATTACAATTTTATTTGTCAGTTATTCCTCACTAAAGCTGAGGGAAAAAGAAAACAGTACAGAACTTTATTTATTCATAGTAATATCAAGGAGATACATTTTTGTTTTAAATTAATAAGCTAGAAAAGGCAAGCTGGAAAAGTCAATGCTATTTTACCTAAAATTATAAATTCTGTTTAACATAAATTCACTGTCTAAACATATGGACCAGGAAATCTTTTGGAGCAACTACCCTTTGGCAAAGACCAAATGCTTCTTTGTATTAAAAATATATATATATACATATGATCCATCATACACACAAAAGTGCCTATTCAATATATATGTAAGTTTAGTCTTCAAAGCTCCTACAACATCTAATAAGTAAAATTTTAATTAATAATAAATATTTATCAAGTAAATATCCTTGAGACATTATAGTCTTTCCTCAGTTATGAAGCCACTGCCAAGCAGTAGGAGGCGAGACTACAGATGGATTTTTACCTGGGTATATTAGGTTAGGTAGAGTCAAAAAGAAATAAACTAGTTATGGAATTATTTGTAAGCCTTGCTCTGGTTGTATTACTTTGAAACCTAAATTACAAAAATAATTATAAAAGAAATACATATACTCAGTGTAGAAATACTGAAACCAACTGATTTTATCCTCCTCTCTTTGCTACTCTTTGCAGGTGGAAGAGTTGCTAGGAAAGTGAACAGTCCACCAGGAGTTACTAGAGTCCATGCAGAAGGCAGGGGGTGTGCAGACCAGGAGTGAGTGATATACCCTGAGTGACTGACACTAGTCTGGTTCTACATGGGACTCCCTGCATTGAGGGCACAAACTGCTGCCCAAATTTTGAGTTTTATCTTACACACGCCATCTCCGAGCTTCGTTCTCCCAATCTCCTTTGCAAAACCAAAGACTTTGCAATGAATTCCATCTGATTTTTAGCAACATATCTTTTTAATAGCATATGGTTTCATCACTGATCCTCCAACAAGTCTGAATCAAGTGGTCTTATCTCTTTTTTCTACCTTATTCTATCATCTAACTTATTATTCTATCATCTAACTTATTAGTCCCATGTTCATTTGTTCAATCATACATTAATTATAGGCTTCTTACCTACCTATGAAAATCTTAGTCAGAATCCTTCAGTGACTCCTAAAGTTCAGACGTCCTCATGCAGTGGACCTCTACCTTCATCTGGCCTCTATGTCAGTCACTGTCAGGGCTCCTATCACAGAGACAGTCTTGTGGTTCCCTGTCTTTTCTAGCCTCTCTAGCCTCTGGGCTTTATAAAGTTGTTCCTCGGTGGACATCCTTCCCTTACTCTGGGTTAGCTCCTTGTGTCTGTCAAAGTCAGTGCAAGTACCACTCTTCCCTGTCTTTCTTGACATGCCTTGCTAAAGGTAAGCCCTTGCTTTTTTTGTGCTGCCTTAGGGTTTTGTCCACAAAAATACTATGTTCACATGGTATTTATGTGAAAGTATTCACTTAAAAATCTTACTTCTACAAAAGGCAATTGTCCGTATACTCTCAGGGTGTCCATGAATCCCCTGAATTATAGGCAGAATTTTATGGGGGTTCATTTTCTTCTGGGAGAAGATTCAGAGCTCACATCAGACTCTCAACAAAGTCCATATTTACCCTCTCACAACCAAACTAAGAACACTGCACTAGACTAAGAGTCCCTAGGAATCAGAAAGTCAGTTCTATACTTCTTTGAATCTCTACAATTAGATGACTAATGTTAGATGAATGAACATTTCCGTTATTTTTTTTAATGTTTATTTATTTATTTTGGGGGGAGGGGGAGCAGGGGAGGAGTAGAGAGACGGAGAGAGAGAATCCCAAGTAGGCTCCGCGCCATCAGTGCACAGCCCAATGTGGGGCTTCAACTCACAAACCACGAGATCATGACCTGAGCTGAAATCAAGAGTCGGATGTGTAACCAACTGAGCCACCCAGGCACCTCAACATTTCAGTTACTATTTAGAGGTAGACGTTTATATTAGTAGATATATAGTAAATTCAACCTCCTCCATTCATCGATGTTTTTAAGCAGACAGGAAGTGTGGTACAGTAAAAAGTACATTAGTCAAAAGGAAAAATATAGAAACATTTATGCCAAATTAGTAGCAGTGGTTATGCTTGGAAAGGGGAACGGGCTAGGGGTGAGATGGGCTTTCATACTTATGTTCTTATGTCTTGATCAAGTTTGTTTTATAATGTGTGCTTTTTAGTTTTGAAACTTAAAAATAATGTTTTAAACCATAGGACTTTCTCCTTAAGTTCATGAGACATCTAACTTCAAATTGCACATCTGCTACTTATTTAGTGTTGTGCCCCTGGGAATGTTACTTACCCTTTATAAGCCTACACATCCTCAATTGTAACATGAGGTTAATACTTACCTATCCCACATAGTTATCACGTTATAAAGCCTAGTATGAAGTAGGGACTCAGTAAATATTAGTTTAATGCAAATTTTGTTGTCCTTTAGGTGTTTTGATTTTTTTTTTTTTGCCCTGCCCAAAGACATCCACAATAGAACTCAATGAAAATATAGTTCACTATTGTCTCAATACTGTAAGCATTCATACATTTGGTAAAAGTCTGATGTAACATGGCTGGTTTATAAGGTGGCTGTTAGCTCTGATTGCTAACTAATAAGGAATCCCATGATATATTTGCTTGTTTTTAAACAAAGAGGAGTTACAAGATTCTTAAGAAATTTATAAATGTTTACACTTACATTTATAAATAAAGTACAAGGACACTGGTTTAAGCTAAGCTCTCCATTCATCTGTGTGGTTACTAGAAACAGGTTCTTTGAAATATTCACTCACCTCGTGGCCTGTCTCCACCAGTAGACATCACACCATGTTTTGTGAAGTCTTTCTGATTTTTCTAGAGGTTCTACAAGAAATAAAATGCCATTGATAATGATAGGTACCTTGTAATTTATACCACCCTTTGTTTTAATAATTTTATAACTAAAGGTTTTTATTGTATATTCAATAGATTGCTGTTAAAAAATTCTAATCATTTAATAACATATCAAGTAAAAAGTAAAAGTTCTTGTTTCTTTGAGTCTTTCCATTTTTAAGTCGCTTGGTGTTGAGTAGGCACTCAACTATTATTATTAACGCAACTATTATTGACAAATACAAATGAGCTCAACTATTATTGACTAATAAAAATAAATTTGTATGTATTTCAAATCAGCTGAAGTACTCCAACATTCAGAGCAGTTCATCTGACCCTAAAATAATGAAAGCCACAAATGTAGAGCTTTTCCTAAGCATCCCACATTAAATGAAATCACCTACTTCAAGTGACAAGTGGAATAGGTTTGTAATAGGTTTTTCTGCTGGGGCTAATTGAGGTGATCCACAGTTAAAATTAAGTGGAAACCCATTTGGAAAATACCCTATGAGTATATGGTTTTTTTTTTTTTTTGAGTAATACAGCAGGTTTCAACCCAGCTATATGTTCTATTTATTTTTCATTATCTGAAACTCCTTGGGAAGTTTGGCCAAGTGACAGAATCTTTCTGGGTGTTGGTTTCTTGATCTGTATAATTGGCATAATAACAATAACAATGCAGATGTGAGGATGAAAGGAGATGAAGGTTGGGGGCCAGAGGCTGGAATGTGGGCCCTTGGGGGACCAAAGGCTTACTTGGCCACCTTTGTCTTTTTTTTTTTTTTTTTTTTTTGTCACCGTCATCATTTTGTCAAGGTTCGCTCCTATATCCAAAGAGACTCTATGTTTATTTCCAGCTTGGTCTGCTCTTTTTTTTTCCTTTTAACTTTACAGAAAATTTTCTTAAAATGTTCTTTTTTGGGGTAGGCTGGGTGGCTCAGTCGATTAAGTGTCCAACTTCAGCTCAGGTCATGATCTCGCGGTTCGTGGGTTGGAGCCCCGCAATCAAGCTCTGTGCTGACAGCTCAGAGCCTGGATCCTGCTTCGGATTCTGTGTCTACCTCTCTCTCTGCCCCTCCTCTCTGTCTCTCTCAAAAATAAATAAACATTACAAAAATTTTTCAAAAATGTTCCTTTTTGGGCATAATGTTGTTCTTTGTCCTGAAGGAATATAAGGGACAATGTAAGGCCTGATACTTGCTCTGTCAGATGCTGCTCATTGCCACCCAGTGTTCCTTTTTCTTTAGTAACCCAGTTAAAAAACTACATTCCCCCTTCTCCTTCACTGCTAGGTATAACCACAAGAATAGATTCTACCCCTGAAGTAGTAGAAATTATGACAGTGATCTCTGAGAAGTCTCCTCAAAAGAGAGAACACATCTTTTTCTTCCTACTTTTCCTTCCTGCTGTCCAAATGCAAATGAGCCAGGGAAGTCTGAGCAACCCTCTGGACCAAGAGGGAGGCACTACAGACGGCAGAAGAACAGGATCGAAGGAACCAGGATCCTTCCCACAAGGACCTGCTCTAACAGCTTTGGATTGCCTACCTCTGGGTTTGTTTTTTGTTTTGTTTTGTTTTTTAAGTAGGCTGCATGCCCAATGTACAGCTTGAACTCACAACCCTGTCATCAAGAGTCACTGACTCTTAGCTGTCATCATCAAGACAGCATGGTATTGGCACAAAAACAGACACATAGACCAATGGAATAGAATAGAAACCCCAGAACTAGACCCACAAACATATAGCCAACTAATCTTTGACAAAGCAGGAAAGAGTCACTGACTCTTGACTCCTGACTGAGCCAGCCGGGCACCCCTGAGCTTTTTTTTTTTAACATAAAAGATAAACTTCTAGCTTGTTTAAGCCACTATTCTTTTGCTTTTCCATCATATACAGATGAACCCAAACTTATTGAGATGCTGGCCCTCTAGGAAATAGTCTTGAACCAAGAAGCTTTTTTAATTCTTGAAAGTTTTCTCTCCTTTGAGCCTGTGCGTCCCTTCTACTTAACAATGAATTCTCCACTCTTCAGAAGCCTCTAAAGTGTCACTCCAGTCCTTGTTTTTACCTTCCTCCCTTGCAACACCCACATTTTGAATTTTATACACTCATTTGAGCTTTTCAGATAGGAACTTGAAAAATGGGGCCATTCTATTGGGTAAGAAAGAAGGAAGTTTGGCTAAAATTAAGTTTTTAGCTTTTTGTAGATTAAAGGGAAAATAGTTCATTTCAATGGAGCAAGCATTTATTAAGCACATATCATGTAAAAAGCCCTGTGCCAGGCAGTAGGAGAAATAGAAAGGTGACATTACTCCTCCTTCAAGGAGACACATGAGTAACTACAGCATGTGATGGGCAGTAAGAAATGCAAGAAGAAAAATATAAGGTGCCTAAAACTTTCAGAGGAAAAAGGATGAGTTCCAGTTGTGGGGATTATGGAAAATTTCATGAAGAAGATAGGATTTGAACTGCGGTTTGAACAATATGTAGAAATGGTTAAAAGAGGAGCAGCAAAGGAACAGAGGTAGAAAGTCACAAGGCATAGGTGCATCTGGAGATTCTAGGGAGTGTGAAGGGTAGAGGAGGAGGAAGCACTAGACTGGTAGACTGAGGACAGATACAGGGCCATGAATATCTTTTTGGGAGCCTGCTCTGCAGTAGAGAGAATGAGGAGTCACTGAGAGATTTTAAACAAGAGAGTAGGCCCATCATGTGACTTCAGTAAGAAGATGCCTCCTAAAAAAGGCATGACAGAGGAAATACCAGCTGCAAAGAGGCCGGTGAGTAGAGAGTAGGAGGTAAAGATGCTCTGAATTAGAGAAGCAACTATTAGAAAGGACAGGAAGACACAGAAGCAACATTTCAGAGATAACTGCATGAGCTAAATGTGTACGTTGCCTAGGAAAAAGATTTGGATTGTAATTCTCAGAGTCAGATGCGAAGAATATACCCATTAAGAAATTTTTAAAATTACACTTATTTGAATTAAACTAAAAGGAGGCTGAATATGCTGTAATAATGAACTTTCTGGTTCTACAATTTTATCAGAACCTTAACTTCTATTATCCTTAGATGTCAATGGGGGAGTGCATGAATAACTGGTAGATGGGGAAAGAGTATTGAAAAGTATCTTAGCAAAGAAATACAATCATCCCTTCCTTCCCATTGTTCATCCTCTGCCCAGGTATTATGGTGAATAGCAGGTGTCAGGCTACCTTACACAGTAAAGCTTTTCCACTTCTCCCCAATTATCCCTTTACCACCCTTACGTGCCATCTCTACCCACCCCGTCCACCCACACATTCCATTAGGAATCCAGTGAAAATTTAAGAGAAAGAGGAAGCTTTCTAGAGAACATAAGAATTTGCTAACATTTGCCTCTTCCTTGCTCGCTTAAAACCATGCCAGCATAGCCTGAGGAAACATAGAAAGAGCTGGCACAGACCCATATAAGCGCATTGTATTCTCAAATAGCTTTGAGATAACTAACCTCCACCCCACGAAATCCTAAAGCACTACTTCCTCATTCCCAGGGGATAAATTCTAGAGCTATCCTCCGATGAACAAATTTGAGCATCTACTCGGCTGCCAATTTCTCTTTTTATTTTTCTGATTATTTTAGGAAGACTTAAAAGGGTGTTAATATCTACTACCTCTCCTTTCTCAATAAGGGGGGGAGCAGATAACAAAATAATCAGAAGAATGTCCTCTGTAATATTTAGCAATTCGTGGTTTAGTTCATTTTATTTGGGGCACTGAGAAGAAAGCACCTTACAGATAAAATAATGAGGATTTTTTTCTTCCATGGTTCCCAAGGTGATTTCTGGCACTCTTGAAAGCACAAATGATTAATCAATTAATCAAGTCATTAGGGACAAGCAGCAGTAATGTGACTATCAAACTATGGATATTGGACAAACTGTATTCCCATGTAAAGTGTGTGTGTGTGTGTGTGTGTGTGTGTGTGTGTGTGTGTGTCAGGAGGTGGTCAGTTGGAGAATCAGTACCTTCAACATTGTCCCTGAGAAAAGATTAGCAGGAATTATTGATTCTTATATTTTATAAAAATCCAGAAACTGAGAAAAGTGTTGGGAAACTCATGCTCCAGTCCTTAAATTCAGAATCAAAGATTCTTAACCTGGGGTCCATAGATTAAAATTCAGGCCATCTGTAAATCTCCTAATACTGTTTGCAAAATTTTGTGTGATTTTGCAATTTTTTTTTCAGAGAGGAAGGAAGAAAGGAAGACTTTTTTGTGTGCCCATTGCTTGGAGTTTACTAGTTTACTGCTATATTGATATTCACTCTTGTATACAGAGAAGAGAGAAGGAAGGAAGGGGAATAAAGAGAAACAAGGAGGCTCATCAGTTCTGTCCCAAATCAAATCAACCAAACGTATGTGAAATTTGTACAAAGTATTTACCTGTTAACTTTTATGTGATACTTGTATTAAAAGTTAACAATAGTATAATCATTTTCCTTTCAAAAGCCTCTGAAGTTTCAGGCTGCTTTAGATTGCATTTTCAGAGTCCATGGTATTAACAAAAATGTAGATATTAATTAAATTCATAGAAACTGTTTAGAATAAACATGTCAAAAAATTTCTCTAGTATAAATTTCTGATCATTTCTGTTAAATCCTTCAGAAGTACCTTCAATGAAATAGCTATACCATTTGCAGCAATGTAATTTTGTATTGAAAGGAGCTATTTAAAAAGACGAAAGGGTAATAAAAAGATGTATTTCTATATTTTCAGAATACTAGTTTTAGCATATGAAAACACATATAATTCCACTACTAATTAAAATGGAATGCTATTCTCATTTAAGTAAAGAATAGAAAGCTTTCAAGTGAAACCCAGTTCTTCTCATCATGCTCCCAAAACCCCACAAAGAGTTAGAATTAAGTTTCTAATGTCCCTGTGTAATTAATCAGCACACATTATTCTGTATCTAGAGAAGTGAACTCTGATAGAATCTTTGGTCTCTTTTATGTGTTACAAAAGGCATTTCTAATCTTTTTTATTCTTTATTCTTAGTCCCAAAGAGGCATATACATGTTGGATTTATCTGCCTTGTAAATCAAGAATCCTGTCATTTTTTCTTTAAGATTGTTATCAAAATTTAATTCCGCTTCAGATTAATATGTAAACGTGCAACTCTTTAGTCCCCGAACGTTTCATTAGTTGATAACTTGCAAAGACAGATAATGATATAATTTAAACATTAAGCAAGAAAATATATGAATGTTTTACAAATTGTTAGAACTTTTAAATAGTTATTTCTTTAAATAGCTAGCTTAAATAAATGTTGGCATGGTTTGAATCTAAATTAGTAAGGATTTATGGGATTTCTTCTTTTATGAAAATATTTCCCCTCTCAATGCCTTTCAAAGCACATAATAGCACACACTTACCCCATGTTGCTTGCTGTGGTTATATCATCCTCAGATCAAGGCTTATCTGGATTCTAAATTAATTTAAAGGTTATATAAAAAAAAAAAAAAGGAGAGGTTTGACTTCCCCGGAAACGAGACTGTCATATGCTAACTAGGCTTTTAAATGAGGAAAACTAGTGTCTCTTCTAATTATATAAGCTCCAGGTCAAATTCTAGCATCAACTAATCAACTGAACTGCATTTAGTTTCAAGGAGTAAAAGAAAGATAATTGTTTAAAAGGAATGACTTTGTTATCTTATAAAACTGGAAACTTCAGCATTAAAAAGTTATATCAAAAAGTTAAAGATTTTAAGACCAAAGTATGTATCTTGTTGCCTTAAATACTTTTAAAGAAAAATATTATGAAAATTTTAGTTTGCAGTAAAACAGATATTTTCCTATATTTTCCAGAAGTTTTGAAATAACATTATATGTCCTGTTCCCTGAAAACAGCCTCTCACTTTATCTTAATTTGTATGAATTACAATACAATAATATTTAATTCTAAAACATACCAATTGATGCTAAGCAACAAATCCAAAAGTGTCTAATTTTAATTTTTTTTAATGTTTATTTTTGAGAGAGACAGACAGAGACAGAGTATGAGCAGGCAAGGGGTAGAGAGAGGGAGACGCAGAATCTGAAGCAGGCTCCAGGCTCTGAGCTGTCAGCACAGAGCCCAACGTGGGGTTTGAACTCATGAACTGTGAGATCATGACCTGAGCCCAAGCTTGACACTTAACAGACACGAGTGACCCAGCACTCCCAAAAGTGTCTAATTTTAAAAATGTATCTTTGAACAGTTAAAAATAGGGTCTTTTGAAATTAAATACATGATCTATGATTATGAAAAACTAACACAAATACCACTTTTATTTATATATATTTTTTGAGAGAGAGAGAGATTGAGTGCGCAAGCAGGGGAGGGGTAAGACAGAGAGAGAGAGCTCCACACTCAGCACTCAGCATGGAACCTGACATGGGGCTCGTTTTCACAACTGTGAGATCATGACCTGAGCCAAGATCAAGAGTCAGACGCTTAACTGACTGAGCCACCCAGGCACCCCTTTATTTATATATTTTAAAAAACATTTTAACCCAGATTTATAGTAGTACAACAGAAATTTTTTTAATTTAGCAATGATATATTGAGAAGTACAAATTTCAATAAGATTTTGAATGAAGAAATATGACATGGAAGCTATTGTTTACACCATTTGTCAGTTTTGGAAAATAGTTTCAGCAAACCCTCAGGTCTTTATTGTAGTTTTATTGTAGTTTATTGTAGTTTTAATATGTAGTTTTCATATACTGCACTGATAATTTTTAAATTATATTATCTACAAGGTAAAGAAGCTTCCTTGGCATAGAATATGTGAGGACACATAGATCTACTTTTGACGAAATTGAAATATAATTCACATACCACACATAAAATTTGCCCTTTTAATGTGAACAATCCAGTGTTTTTTAGTATTCCCAAGGTTGTGTGATCATCACCACTATTTCCAGAAATTTCCATCACCCCACAAAGAAACCCATGCGTTCCAATTCCTCCCTCCCACAGCAACCACTAATCTACTTCCTATCTCTCTGGATTTGCCTATTCTGGACATTTCACATAAAGGCTAATCTGTGGCCTTTTGCAACTGGCTTCTTTCACTTAGTATAATGTTTTCAAGGTTCATCTGTCTTGTAGCATGGTCAGTACTTCATTCCTTTTTATGACTGAAAACATTCCTTTCTATGGATATCCCACACTTCGTTTATCCATTCATCAGTTGATGGACAGGTTGTTTCCAATATTGAGCTGTTACGAGCAATGCTGCTATGAACATTCCCATACAGGCCAATTCTTTTGGGGAATGTCCCCAAGGTAGGAATTGCTGGATCATATGAGAACTACATGTCTAACTTTTTGAGAAACTGTTTTCCATAGCAACCGTACCATTTTACATTCCTGCCAGAACTGTTGGCAGTTTCCAATTTCTCCCTATCATTGCCAACCTTTGTTGTGTCTTTTTCAATATAGCCTACTGATTGTAAAGTCCTGTCTTATTGTAGGTTTAATTCACATTTTCCTAGAGAGTAATGATGTTGAGCATCTTTTCATTTGCTTATTAGATATTTGCATATCTTCTTTGAAGACAAGTCTATTCAACCCATTTTTTAATTGGGTTTGTGTTTTTATTTACATACATTTACGTATGAGTTCTTTACATACTCTTGTGTTTTTATTTACATACATTTACGTATGAGTTCTTTACATACTCTGGAATCTAAACCTGTATCAGATATATGATGGGTAAATACTTTCTCCCATTCTGTGGATTGTCTTTTCATTTTCTTGATAGTTTCCTTTAACACACGGATATGCTTTTTTTTATGTTTATTTTTGAGAGAGAGAGTGTGAGTGGGGTAGGGACAGAGAGAAAGGGGGACAAAGGATCTGAAGCAGGCTCTGTGCTGACAGCAGAGAGCCTGATGCGGGGCTTGAACTCACAAACCGTGAGATCATGACCTGAGCCGAAGTTGGACACTCAACCAACTGAGCCAGCCAGGTGCCGCCACACAGGTATACTTTTTAAATAAGATGACAGGGGCGCCTGGGTGGCGCAGTCGGTTAAGCGTCCGACTTCAGCCAGGTCACGATCTCGCGGTCCGTGAGTTCGAGCCCCGCGTCGGGCTCTGGGCTGATGGCTCAGAGCCTGGAGCCTGTTTCCCATTCTGTGTCTCCCTCTCTCTCTGCCCCTCCCCCGTTCATGCTCTGTCTCTCTCTGTCCCAAAAATAAATAAACGTTGAAAAAAAATTAAAAAAAAAAAAAAATAATAAATAAATAAATAAATAAGATGACAAAACTCAGGCACAGAATTGGAAATTGACTTTACCAAGATTTAGATAGTTCTGCTGTGTTTATTAAAAGGAATCACATAATTTATTTTACACTGAGTATACGATGATGAAAATCAAGTTCAAAAAGGTGTGAGTGATGGTTTTATTGGCAAAGTTATGATCTAGAGGTAGGGTATGAAGTTATTTCAGCTGACTGATTTCAGTGTTTTCCTTACAACTAAAAGCTTTCATTACTACATTAAAACTTTACTGCAGGATATCCTACATGTGGAGCTTTAGTCTCAGGCCCGGAGCAGCAGTGAAATGGAAGTTACCGCACCATTCCAGTCCTTGGACATCAGTGTATTGTCCTTCACCTTCTACCCTGCAATAGAGAAAAGTAAGTTTGTTCGTTAATCAAGACCAAGAATTTACAGTCCGGAAAGAAGATTGTCTGGCATATTATACTCTATGCCTAAAGAATGGTATCTTTGCACTTTCAAACTTTGATTTAAAATTCAGCATCCTAGGGGCGCCTGGGTGTCTCAGTCAGTTAGGCGTCCGACTTCAGTCCAGGTCATGATCTCATGGCTTGTGTTCGAGCCCCTCATGGGGCTCTGTGTTGACAGCGCAGAGCCTGGAGCCTGCTTTGGATTCTGTGTCTCCCTCTCTCTCTGTCCCTCCCCCACTCACACTGTTTCGCTCTCTCACAAAAATGAACACTAAAAAAAATGAGGGGCACCTGGGTGACTCAGTTGGTTAAGCGTCCGACTTCAGCTCAGGTCATGATCTCACGGTCTGTGAGTTCAAGCCCCACATCGGGCTCTGTGCTGACAGCTCAGAGCCTGGATCCTGCTTCAGATTCTGTGTCTCCCTCTCTCTCTGCCCCTGCCCTGCTCATGCTCTGTCTCTGTCTCAAAAATAAAAACATTTAAAAAAATTTTTTAATGAATAAATATAATAAAATTCAACATCCTAAAAAAATAAATAAATAAAAATCAGCATCCTGCTTTCATATCCTACCAAAACCATTACTGTTCCAGACATTGTCATTGTACGAATTTCAGTGTAAATCCAAGATTTTAGGATCACATACACTAAATTTACATAAAACCAAAATAATCAGTTAAAAAATGAAAAGTTCATATTAGTTCATTTATTTATTCAACAAATATTTATTAACCATCAACGATGTTTGAGGTGCTGTGCTCTATGTGGGTGTTTTCTTAGACTCTTGGGAGTGGTGAAAATGTACTTCACAGACATAAACAGACCTTTATTCCATGGTTAGATTTTTTTTCCCTTTATTAACATCAGTGGAAAAAGTCTGTGTTATCATTGGAGTCAGAATAGGTGAACACTTTTCTGCCCACCTCAAAATGTACTTATATCAACCATTTCATAATAATTAGGTTGCATTTCAATTCTGGAAATAAATAAAGCAGTATTTATAAATGAACATAAGCCTCTAGACGACACAGTATGGTGTTCAGTGTGAAGGTTAAGCTTATGAAACTGTGCTTATGTTTCATTTCACCTGTAGTTTTCCTTTAAGCATAAGCTCAGAGAGGACAACAGTGGGTACATTTCTACAATTTGAAAACTAACTAATTTTGCTTACATTTTAAAAACTAGCTTAGTAAAAGTACACATATATCAGGTCAAAGGCAATAAACAATTATGAAATTATTCCCAAGGCTGTTTTTTAAAAGTTTATCAGCACATTTCAAGTGAAAGTAATTTTTGGCCTAAATTTTCTCTATAATTATTATAAGCTTTCCATTTCCAAGCTGACTGTAAAAAGTTCTATAGGAAGAGGAGAGTTAAGAGGAAATAAATGAAAAATCTAACAGATTATCACCAAGAATGGGATTTTCTTTTGGAGGCTCATAATGGTCTTAGCCTCTCTTATAACATTCTGCCCCCCAAAATAACCCAACAATTCTTTCCTTTTTACTTTTTTTAACCCAAGAATTCTTAATAAATATATCTTAATGAAATATATTACAAAAGAATATTTAGCATTGACTAAATATAATAATTAAGCAAACATGCCTGAAAAGAACCTTTTAGAACTACAATGACTTTTTATTTTAAGCTCACCTATTTTCATTGAAGTTTCCAGTATACTTTGCCCCAGTTGGGAATGTGTAAGTCCCCAATCCATGAAACATATTGTCCTTAAAGTGTCCTTCATATACTGCTCCTGAAAAGTGCTCAAGTCTTCCAAAACCATTCATCTGTTTGTGACAAAGGAAATTACCTCAGTAACTAATATTCAGTTTCCCTAGAACACTTCAAAAAGGCACATATATGTCTATCATCCACTTAGTTATTATTTAATCTATCATTGTATCACCATTTCCACAAAAATTAGACAACATTTACCATTTATCATTGTCCTTTAAATATATCTCTCTCCCTGAAGTCCACCAAGTCAAATGTTCCTGATCTGGGGCATTTGAACATCAAGGGGGGGTCCATGATGGTGAAAATAGGGTCCTCAAGATATCTTGAATATATCAAAAATCTTAAACAGTTTAGTTAGCCCAGGAAACAGTACAAAAAAGTTGTTAGGAACAAACATTTGTATTCAAGCAGACCTGAGTACGAATCTGGTTTCATCACTCACTGGGCAAGAAACCTGAGCTTGATTTCCTTCACTTATAAAACAGGAACATTAATAGTACCTACCCCATGCGGTTGCTGTGAGGATTAAATGAGAAAATTCTGTAGTGAGGTTAGCCTTACTTAGTAAGTAGGAGATGAGAAAGATGATAATAAAGATGATAGGGGTGCCTTGCTGGCTGGGTGGGAGGAATAAGTGACTCTTCATTGAGTGGGGGGCGGTAATTGTGAGTTCAAGCTCCACAATGGGTATAGAAATTACCTAAATAAATAAAACTTAAAAAAAAGATAATAAACACTGTATGACTTTAATATTACTCCTATGTTTGTATCAGTTATTTGTACTGTGTAGCCTACTCACATGTGCTTTTGATTAATGGTGAAATGCCAAGAATCATGTAACCAATAGACTTACTTATCCACTGTCAGTATTGAAAACAGCAATGATACCTTGTCATCTTTCCAGCTTCCTGTGTAGACAATCCCATTAGGAGTGGTATGAATACCTATTCCATTTCTCTTAAAGATTCCAGAAGATGTTCTTGTACAGTCACCATCTAAACAAGAGAGAAATATATTGTGATCCATTATGAATGGGAACCTTATTTCACTAGGTAATAAAGTATTTATGTTCAGGACTAATCACAGCTGCACCTTATGGGTCTCTGAGTCTAGCATTGAAACCAATGAGACCAGAGATAAGGAGATCCATGGACTTGGAAGGTCCTGTGTTGGTTTTTTTTTAAGTTTATTTATTTAAGTATCTCTACACCCATCATGGGGCTCAAACTCACAACCCTGAGATCAAGAGTCATATGCTCTTCCGACTGAGCCAGTGAGGTACCCCTTAGGAGGTCTTGTAACCATTGAAACAAACCAGCCAGGAAGACTGATAGATCCTGTACATATGTTTCCAAGGCATACTGTCTAGACTTAACATTAGAGTTTAAATTTAAAATCTGTCCATCTATTTGTATTTCTATGTTAGTTTTATTTAATGGAGTTGATATCCCAATAGTAGTTTTACAAAATTTACAGTCTCATGATGCTGTTACTCTTATGCTATTTAATCTTAGTCTAGATAGAAAAGTAATTGAAGTGTATGCTTACCATACTTGTCTCCATTTGGAAATACAAAGTTTATCTTATACACTTCTGCAGCTGTTTTAAAAGATTTAAGAAACATCACATAAGCTTACGTATTTTTATGTCAGAAGACCTATAACAAATGTGCTTTAAGAGCTAACCAAACAGACTCACTTCATATGATCACAAGCATATCATGATTTCCAGTGTCTACTGCAGGATCTTGGGGAAATAAATAACTTTGTCTAGATGATCTATTTTTATGTGTTTATTATAATAGCTTTATTAATATATAATTCACATACCAGAAAACTTACCCTTTAAAAGTATATAATTCAATGTTTTTAAGCATATTCATAGCCATGCAACCATCACCACAATCTGACTTTAGAATATGTTAGCAGTTAATCTCTACTCCCCTAATTTCGACTCCCACCTCTTCTCTACCCCCATCTCCACCTCACCCCAGCCCTAGCCCCAGCCCCTGGCAACCACTGATTTACTTTCTGCCTCTACGGATTTGCCTATTCTGGACACTTCATATAAATGGAATCATATAATATGTGGCCTTTTGTGATTGACTTATTAAGCATGTTTTCAAGGTTCATCCATGTTGTAGCATGTAGCTGTACGTCATCCCTTTTTACTGCCAAATAATAATCCATTGTACAGAAATAACAGTTTGTTTATACATTCATCAATTGGTGGACAGTTTGGCTGTTTCCAGTTTGGACTGTTATGAACAACATTGCTATGGACACTCATGTATAAGTTTTTGTACAGATATATGTTTTTCTTTCTCTTGGGTAGCCTATATGACCTATTGATGCCCTCACAAAGGTAAAATGGAGTGAGGAATTGGCGAAAGGAGGGAATAGAAAATAAAGAAAGATAGTAAATGATAGTGGGGAGAAGTAGCAGTGAAAGTGTCTAAACAAAATGAGATTGGAATGGAGACCAAGTCAAAAGAAAGAAAGAAAACCACAGAACTGAGGGGAATCAATGCATCAAAGCACAGGAATATTTAGTGGACCAAATCAGTAGAAATTATTTTTTTCCAATACCAAAGAAAACATATATGTAGAGAAGATAAGTAAATTTTAACTTCTAGGACAATAGAGTCTACCAGAATGTTACTCAAAATGTGTCTCGTGCATCAGAATCACCTGGGATGCTTGCACGTTCCTTTACTACTGAATCAGAATTTCTATGGGTAGGGCAAGAGAACTGATATTTTTAATTTAAAAATTAATTCAGGAGACGCCTAGGTGGCTCAGTCAGTTAAGGATACAACATTGGCTCAGATTTTGATCTTGCAGTTCTAGAATTTGAGCCCTGCATTGGGCTGTGCGCTGACAGCTCAGAGCCTGGATCCTGCTTCAGATTCTGTGTCTCCCTCTCTCTCTCTCTGCCCTTCCCCCACCTTCTCTGTCTCTCTGTCTTTGTCTGTCTCTGTCTCTCAAAAATGAATAAACATTAAAAAAAATTTTAATTAGTTTAGGTGCCAATTGAGAAATACCAGAGATTCATCCCCTTTGAGGAAATATAAGAAAATAGGCAGAAGACTTTAAAATACTATAACATACTGTAAAATACTGTAACCGAGAGAAAGAGAGAGTCTAGTATCCTTAAGACAGGAAGAGGTGGTTATGAAAAAGAACCAATTAGCAACCTAGGAAATGAATTACGTAACTAGTGTAAGGACTGAAGAGCATAATGGACACAACTGAAAAGTAAATTGGTGAACTGGAAAACGAGGTTGAAAATTTATCCCAGAAAAAGGCACAAAGAAAAAGACAAGTATTACCTGAGCAAAGCCTGTCTGATCTCCCTTCACTCCCAGATGCATCTGGGAGTCTCCACAGCACCCTGGGCTGATCCCTACCATAGTACTTAGAACCCTAATAAAATAACGCTTTTGTGGTGGAATCCCCTATCACAATACCCAGCTCATTTAGGTTAGGGATCAGGAATTAGTCGAATCTTTGTTCTCACTCTAGTGACTAGCTCAGTGCTTAGTATTTGCTGGTAGGAACTCAATGTCTAGTGAATGAATGGCATTTGGAAAGCAATCGCTAAATGCTTATTAAGCAGAGCGCTTAACTTGATCATACAAAAAACAGAACTGTCTTCAAATGCCCTAAAACATGGTTCCACATTCGAAACTTTGTAATGTTAGAGCTAGAGGGCAACCTAAGAGATGGAGACCATCTGGAATCATGGAGGAAACAAACCCAGAGAGGATGGCACTTGCCTAAGATGTCACAACAGCAAATCAATGGCCGAATCAGAGCTAGAATCCAGGTGTCTGATTTCTAGGCCGGGGGAGGGGGGTCTCTGCGCCCCCACGCCACCAGCTGTGTAGGACCGTCAGGAAATAGTCACACCCACACCTGAGCTACCACCATGAAGCTATCTGGCTTCATGCGAGTTCTACTAAAGGTGCCCTTCCCCGCTCAGGGCGTTGGGAGAAGGGCACTTACTTGACAGAGGTGTGTTGCTAAGATTTTCTTGACTCGGCGATTCCTCCTGGGCAGCCAGCTCTACGGCCTTGAAGGAACCAAACGCTTACTCAGCGCGGACCGCGACTCGGTTGCCGGGGCGACCAGGCACCTCTCACCCGGAAGCGAATAGGCGAGGAGCCGAAGCTGAGCCAATCGGGAGGCAGCAGGCTGTGCAGCTGCAGCCGGGCCGCGGCTGAGCCGCTCCAGGTGAGATCGCGGTGGGTGGCGAAGCCTTGGTGGGACCCCTCAATCCTGGGCGCTCCTTCCTGACAGCCACCCCGGGAAGCAGCGCTGCCAACCCGCCACGGCCTCCCTTTCCGCGGGCAAGGGATGTGTGCCCGTGTGCGTGGTCTGCGCTCCGCCCTGGTTGTCCGTGTGCGGATCCTTCTACCGCCTCCCTCTCCGGGGGTGGCCAGGGTCTAAGGAGCATCCCGCCCGGCGGGATCCATCCTGGCTAGCTGGGGCCGGTGAGTCTGGACCATCAGGATTCCGGGTTGTCCACACCCCGGCAAGAGGGGGGGGGGGAGCCCAATTCAGCTCAAAGAGGGGTAAGGGGTTGCATTGCATCCTGTCTCTGTCACCGTCTCAAACTGAGTGGCTCATTGGAGACGATGTATGCTGGAAGAAAGGTACCAGGTGCAGGTATCAGCATGAAGCCGGATATATGGGGTCAGTCAGAGATTTGCCTGGGAGCGGAATGGTGTGTGATCAGTTTTAAGTGCCCCGCTGGTGATTCTGTTCCTGGGGGCCTATTTGGGGTGTGAAACAAAGGATACTCTTTGAGCCAAACTTAGGTCCCTGTGTCTACGGTGTAGAAAGATAGTTGGAACCTTCCCAGGCTAAATGGAATAGAATAGTGAGGTCCATCCATGTAGATTATACAACCTAATTCCCATTCCTTTTCAAACATGTGGGCAGAGTCCTATTGGATATAGCCAGCAAGTTTTCCTTCAACATTTTGAGAGCAGATCTCAGATCAGGTAAGGGTGACATTTTCTGGGTTGGTATGAGACAAGTTGTTGATCGTTATTTAGGGAGCTAGCTGTGGCTTGGTCTGGTTGGCTAGCCACTCTTCTTTTTAAAAATCAGAGGACAGTCTCTTTTTGCTTTTTTTCCCTAATGTATTTTACTACACAGATTTACCTGGTCTGGGTGGTTTTTGAGCTGAAGCACTAATCTTTCTGTCTGATTTGTATATCCTTTCCCTTTTCCTGAATTTTAGAAATAGTAGGTAATTATTGATGCGCAAGTTTATAGAATTCAGTTTGTCTCATTGTTTTGGCCTCCCGTTAAGCTTTTAATGACCCTACGTTTTTGTGAGTATATGTATAAGTTTCACCGTTTTTACAGAAGAGTTTGAGAGTTATGATATTCATATCTAAGAGGATCTGGAGTCAGAGGAAACTTACAGTGAAAGGATTTTAAAATTTGGATTGGAAAAGTGTATTAGTCATTTTTTATTGTCATACTTTGTTATATTTTGACACACTGGGGGCCTCGCTGGCTAGGAAGAAACTGCCCTTCCTGGGGATAGCTAATTAACACCTTGACCTGTGAACACACCTCTCATCTGCAAACCAACCCCCAACCACCTACCTCCTTTATCTAATTTTTGCACATCAAGCCAATTCCTCCCTTCCCTGAAATCAACCCAAGGAGGGACAGCCCCTGAGCCCCAAAGCCTGCTGGAATTATCTTACTTAGCCAATCCTAAACTATTTACTCTGTCCTGCCTTTCTGGCAGAAACCCCAAGAAAGGCTGTGCCTTCTGCCTTCCACTGGCTCCTCTGTGCCTCCTGACACCGGTGTTTCCTCCTGTGGCCTGGCATGGCATGGCATGACATGCCTCTCTCCTTCCTGGCCAAATGGTGAATAACATTAAACTTTTCTTTCAGTGACATTGACCTCTCCTTGTGGTTACTTTTATAAATTAAGACCCAGGCACAACTCAAAGGGGTTTGGTTTATCATTAAACTTTGAATTGACGATACAAGGTACATGCATGTGGTGAGCAGGAGGAGATGTGGCAGAAAGAATTTGGGCTTTGGTGTCAAACAGATTGTTTCACACCCTGGCTCCAGACTTTGCTGCTAGACATTAGGTGACATTAAACAAGTCATATAATTTATCTATGCTCTAGTCTCCTCCTCCTCTATGAAATATAGAAAATAATATTTACCTTACAAGGTTTTTAGAGGGTTAAATGAAATCATCTTACGTTTCCCCTCGATGCAAACTTGTGTATTCAGCTACCTTCAACATGTCTCCATTTGAGTATCTAACCGGCAGCTCAAATGTAACATATCCAACCTGAATTTGTGACTCCCCCACCCAGATCTTTTCCTTCCCAATATTACAGTTCTGAGCATATGGCACCACTATTTACCCAGTTAACCTAAGCCAAAAAAATCTTATAGTACTTCTAGACGTTTCTGTCTCATACTTGTCCTATAATTTGTCTACATTTAAAAGACATTCGGGGGGGCACCTGGGTGGCTCAGTTAGTTGAGCATCCGATTTTGGCTCTGGTCATGATCTCGTGGTTCATGAGTTCAAGCCCCACATCAGGTTCTCTGCTGTCAGCACAGAGCCCGCTTCAGGTCCTCTGTCCCTCTCTCTCTGCCTTTCCCCTGCTTGTGCTCTCTCAAAACTAAATAAAACATTGAAAAAAATACATTCAGAATCTGTGACCACTTTTCAACTCTGCTCCTCCCACCCTAGTCCGACCCACTGTATTTTTTCTGTATTTGTTTGGCCTGAACAACTGAGTAGTTTCTTAGTTGGCCTCCTGGCTTCTCACCCCTCTACAGTCTATTGTTCACATAGCAGCTAGTAATTTTCTGAAAACATGAGTCAGTCTTAGCAGTCTTTTGCCTCGGCTCTTTAGTGACTTCCTATCATACTTAGCATCTCTTAAACAAAATAAATTCTAGCCTTTTTAAAGTCTAAAGCTACAGGGGTGCCTGAGTGGCCCAGTCAGTTAAGCATCAGATTTTGGCTCGGGTCATGAGCTTGCCGATCCCGAGTTTGAGCCCCGCGCCCAGCCCTATGCTGACAGCTCAGAGCGTGGAGCCTATTTCAGATTTTGTGTCTCCCTCTCTCTCTCTCTACCCCTCCCCTGCTTGCACTCTGTCTCTCTCTGTCTGTCTCTCAAAAATAAATAAACATTAAAAAATAAAGTCTAAAGCTGCATAAAACCCAAAGCAATCTATTTCTCTACTTGAGATCAAAACAAGTCTCTTTTTTCCTATCTAAACATAATTCTTGGCATGGAGATAAATTGGAATTCACATGATATACTCTTTCAAACTTTTTCAAAAACTTTAAGCCCTGCTTTAGAGAGGAATTCTTATATTACACATACATATTTACATATTTTTTTCCTTCAAAGACTAATGACAAATGTATGAGGTTAATAGGCATGTAATGGGACCGTAATAGTACTAATAACGTGAAAATAAAAAGCAGTTCATTTATAGGAAGTGTTCCTGTATGGTGCACTATGAAACGGGATCACAGAATCTATGTGCATACATGAATCACCAAAAGTTCAGAAACTAAGCTCACTTTAAGAAAATTCATTCTCTTGTTTAGAGCAGAGATCTCCAAGTCATGATGTATAACACACAAAAGCCAAGTATTAGCCTAAATTGGCAATAACTGCAACTTAAAACCTAAACACCTAGATCGTTACTGTGGTTCTACAGCTTTTGCTCTGTGGCCTGCAGGTTTTATTGAGGTCACAACCTGTTATCTTTTGCCTCTCCTCCTTGTGCTCCCTGTCTCCAGCTTTTTCTTGGCCCTTCTCTGCTCTCTGACCTCATCCCTCTCCTCACTTCAGTACGGACCCATCAGACTTCTGACTGTTTGTCCAGCTCGGTGTATTGAAGCTATTCTGGACTTGGCACCTTCCCCTTAGAATATTTTTTTCACAAATATTTCATGGCTCACTCTCTCAATTTGTTCAGCTGTCTGCTCAAATACGATCTCAGGCCTTTCCTGACCACTGTATTTAAAATAACAGTCTCAAGGGGTGCCTGGGTGGCTCAATCGGTTAAGCATCTGACTTCGACTCAGGTCATGATCTCACAGTCCATGAGTTTAAGCCCCACATCAGGCTCTGTGCTAACAGCTCCAAGCCTGGAGCCTGCTTTGGATTCTGTGTCTCCCTCTCTCTTTGCCCCTCTGTCTCTCTGTCTCTCAAAAATGAATAAACGTTAAAAAAATTAAAATAACAGCCTCAGGGTTTTGTTTTGTTTTTTTCTTTATAGCACTTAGCTGATATTATCTATTTATTTGTTTATTGTCTGTCTTACCCTCTGGAACATAAGCTTCATGAGGAATTTGTCTTTTTTGCTGTTATATTCCTAGGAACTGGCACATAATAAGTGCTCAATAAATGTTTGTGGACTGAATGAATCTCCATTCTCATATCAGTCATTTATTCAGCCTTTAGTCATGAATTACTACCATACACCCAACACCGTGTTAGAGGTACTGTGTTACTTAAAAAAGAGACATAATCCTTTGCCTTCAAAGAACTTTTTTGAGAGGAGGAAGGAGGAGATAAATATAAGATAAACACTGTATAAAAATGTATGATTATGAAGGATTTTGAAGAAAGGAATACCAAGAGGCCTAGTTTAATTTCCACATTGACTGAGCTGCCCACATTTTTTCCCGCTTTTGATTTCTAATTTCATTTCACTGTGGTTGCAAAACATATTTTGTTTTATATCTATTTTAATTTATTGAGATTTGTTTTATAGCCTAGGATATGGTGTATCCTGGAAAATTTTCCTTCTGCATGTGAGAAAAATGTGTATTGTGTTGGGTAGAGTGTTCTATAGATGCCCCTTAGGTCTAGTTGGTTTATACTGTATTTCAAGTCTTCTGTTTCCTTGTTGATCTTCTATCTAGTTGTTCTAACACTATTGGTGAAAGTGGGGTATTGAAATCTCCTCTGTTATTATTGAAGTGTCTATCTCTATCTTCATGTCTATCAGTTGTTGCTTCATGTATTTTGGTGCTCTGTTATTAGGTACATGTATATTTATCATTGTTATACCTTCCTGATATAACAGGACCCCTTTATCATTATGAAATGTCCTTCTTTATTTCTAGTAACATTTTTTGCTTTAAAGTCTATTTTGTCTGCTATTAGCCATTCCAGCTTTTCTGGTGTCTGCTGTCTGCATAATTTATCTTTTTCCACCCATTTACTTTTCATTTGTCTGTATCTTTGAATTTCAAGTGATAGTTACCATGTCGTTGGATCATTTTTTAAATTGAGGTATAATTGACATGTAACATTGTATTAGTTTTGGGTATACAACATAATGATTTGATATTTGTATATATTGTGAAACGATCACCACAGTAAGTCTAGTTAGCATCCATCACCATACATAGTTACCAAAAAAAATTTTTTCTTGTGGTAAGGACTTTTAAGGTTTACTATCTTAGCAACTTTCAAGTATGCAATATAGTATTATTAACTATAGTCACCATGTTTTACTTTACATCTCCATGACTTACTTATGTCGTAAGTGGAAGTTTGTAACTTTTGACCCCCTTCACCCATTTTACCTACCCTCAACCTCCGACTTCTGGTGACTACCAATCTGTTCTCTGTATCTATGAGCTTGGTTGTTTTTGTTTTTAAATTCCACATATAAGTGAGGTTATACACTATTTGTCTTTCTCTCTCTGACTAATGTTGCAAAATGCCCTTGATGTCCGTCCTTGTTGTTGCAAATAACAAGATTTCATTCTCTTTTATGACTGAATAGTATTCCATGGTATATGTGTGTGTGTATCACATGTTCTATATCCATTCATCCATCAGTGGACAGTTAGATTGTTTCCATGTCTTGGCTATTGTAAATAATGCTGCAGTGAACATGGTGGTGTATATATCTTTTTAATCAGTGTTTTCATTTTCTTTGGCTAAATACCTAGAAATAAAATTATTGGATTGTATGGTAATTCTATTTTTAATTTTTTGAAGAACCTCCATACTGTTTTCCATAGTGGCTACACCAATTTACATTCCTACCGACAGTATACAAGAGTTCATTTTCTCCACGTCCTTACCAACACTCGTTATTTCTTGTCTTTTTTATAATAGCTATTCTAACAGGTCTGGGGTGATATTTCATTGTAGTTTTGGTTTATATTTCCCATTAGTGGTGTTGAGCATCTTTTCATGTACCTGTGGGTCATCTGTATGTTCTCCTTGGAAAAATGTCTATTCAGATCCTCTGCCAATTTTTTAATTGGATTGTTTGGCCTTTTTGCTGTTGAGTTGTATGAGCTCCTTATATATTTTAGATATTAACCCCTTATCAGATATATGATTTGCAAATATTTTCTCACATTCAGTAGCTTGCCTTTTCATTTTATTGATGTTTTCCTTTGCTTTGCAAAACCTTTTTAGTTTAATGTAATCCCGCTTGTTTATTTTTGCTTTTACTGCCTTTGATTTTGGAGTCAGAGTCAAAAAGCGTCACCAACACTGATGCTAAGGAGCTTACTGCCTATGTTTTCTTCTAGGAGTTATATGGCTGCAAGTCTTACATTCAAGTCTATAATCCATTTTGAGTTCATTTTTGTGTGTGGTATAAGATAGTAGTTGAATTTCATTCTTTCATACATGGCTGTCCAGTTTTCCCAACACCGTTTATTGAAGAAACTTCTTTCCTTGTATATTCTTGGGGCACCTGGGTGACTCAGTCGGTTGAGCATCCAACTTCAGCTCAGGTCATGATCTCACAGTTCGTGAGTTCGAGCCCCACGTTGGGCTCTTGTGCTCACAGCTCAGAGCCTGGAGCCTGCTTCGAATTCTATATCTCCCTCTCTCTCTGTCCCTCCCTCAGCTTGTGCTCTGTCTCTCTCTCAAAAATAAATAAACATTGGGGCGCCTGGATGGCGCAGTCGGTTAAGCGTCCAACTTCAGCCAGGTCACGATCTCGCCGTCCGTGAGTTCGAGCCCCGCGTCGGGCTCTGGGCTGATGGCTCAGAGCCTGGAGCCTGTTTCTGATTCTGTGTCTCCCTCTCTCTCTGCCCCTCCCCCGTTCATGCTCTGTCTCTCTCTGTCCCAAAAATAAATAAACGTTGAAAAAAAAAATTTTTTTTAATAAAAAATAAATAAATAAACATTAAAAAAAATTTTTTTTAATTATACTCTTGGCTCCTTTGTTGTGAGTTAATTGACTGCGTGTGTATGGGTTTGTTTCTGGGGTCTCTATTCTGTTCCATTCATCTCTGTGTCTGTTTTTATACCAATACCATACGGCTTACCATAACTTTTTAATATAGTTTGAAATCAGAGTGTGATGCTTCCAGCTTTGTTCTTCTTTCTCGAGATTGCTTTGGCTATTCAGGGTCTTTTGTGACTTCATGCAAATTTTAGGATTGTTTGCTCTATTTCTGTGAAAAATGCAATTGAAATTTTGATAGAGATTGAATTGAATCTGGAGATTACTTTGGGCATTGTGGACATTCTAATAGTATCACTTCTGATCTATGAGCAGGGACTGTCTTTCCATTTATATGTATCTTCTTCAGTTTCTTTCATCAATGTCTTATACTTTTCAGCACACGGTTCTTTCACCTCCTTAGTTAAGTTTATTCCTAGGTATTTTATTCTTTGTAATGCAGCCTATTACTTCTTGAGTGAAAACAATTTTCTCATTATAGGAATATGTAATCCAAAAAAAATATCTTGAATCTAATTTGGGCTATATTTTATAATTTTAATGTATCATATTTTCATTTTTACTTTCTTTTTGGTCTATAACTTCCATTTTGCTTTATATAGGTAGGTGCTCTGATGTTAAGTGCATAAATACTTACAACTGCTAGATCCTCTTGATGAATTAATCCCTTTATCATTATATAATGACCGTGTTTTTCTCTAGATACAGTTTTTGCCTTAAAGTCTATTTTGCCCAATAAAAGTATAGCTGCCCCTGGCTCTCTTTTGGTTTCCATTTGCACAGAATAGCTTTTACCATTCCTTCACTTTCAGCCTGTGTGTGTCCTTAAAGCTGAATCAATTCCGTTTAGGCAGCATGTAGGTGGGTCTTGTTTTTTTCATCTGTTCAGCCACTTTGTGTCTTTTGCTTAGAGAAGTTAATCTATTTACATTTAAAGTAATTATTGAGAGGTTAAGGGCTTAATAATTGACATTTTATTCATTGTTTCCTGGTTTATAGATCCTTTGTTTCTTTCTTCCTCTCTTGCTGTCTTTGTCATTTGATGCTTTTTCTGTAGCAGTATGTTGATTTCCTTTCTCTTTTGTGTACCTACTGTAGATTTTTGCTTTGTAGTTTCCATGAGGCTTACATAAAACATCTTATAGTGATAACATTCTATTTTAAACTGATTAACAACTTCAAAGGCATACAAAGGCCCTATACTTTTACTCTACCCAGGCAAAATCTCTGAGCCAGGTCTGTGTCTCTGAAAGTGTATACGTAAAGTAAAATTTTATCAAATCACGTATTAAATACATGAAAAACATCTCTTCTCAACTACAGTGTTTTTTAAAGTATTTTTTTAAATGTTTGTTTATTTTGAGAAAGAGAGAGACAGCACATGTGTGCTCATGGGGGGAGGGACAGAGAGAGAATCCCAAGCAGGCTCCTCCCAACGTGGGGCTCAGTCTCACGAACCTGTGAGATCATGACCTGAGCCAAAATCGAGAGTTGGATCCTTAACCAACTGAGCCACCCAGGTGCCCCTCTTGACTAGAGTTTTTAAAACCCTATACCAAATCTAACCAAATCAGAATGTAGGATTGAGGCTTAAGGACACGTGTTTGGAAACTTCTCCATGTATTTTTGATGCACATCCTTGGTTAAGCAACCTGTGTCAGAGAAAGTCACTAAAAAATATTAGTCCTCAGAGGGATGTGCTTGTAAAACTTTTGTAAAAGAATTTACCTATTTTCCCCTAGACTGACCCTTGTAAAAATATGCAGTTCCTTATCTGTCTATAGTGGGCTATATCCATAACTTCGACAAAGGGTTATTATATTTGTCTGGTTTTATGGTGTCTGTATTACTTTTTTCTCTTGCAGGTGAAAATGAGTTCCTCAGTAAGAAGAAAAGGCAAGCCAGGCAAAGGAGGTGGAAAAGGGTCTTCTAGAGGAGGAAGAGGAGGCAGGAGTCACACTAGTAAATCTCATGGGGGTGGCAGCAGTGGTGGTGGCAGTGCTGGCAACAGAAAGGCCTCGAGTAGAATTTGGGATGACGGTGACGACTTTTGTATCTTCAGTGAATCGAGGCGCACGTTCAGGTCATTATGCCCTTCTCATGTTCAGAGATAGAAACGGTATCGATTTCTAATCTGTGGGACTTATACTCTTGTTTTATTTTTTTTAATTAAAAAGTGGTTCAAGTTTATTTACTTTGAGAGAGAGAGAGAGAGCGAGCTCACAGGAGGTGCAGAGAGAGAGGAGAGAGAGAATCCCAAGCAGTCTCCACACTGTCAGCCCCACAAAGGGCTCGAACTCATGAACTGTGAGGTCATGACCTGAGCTGAAACCAAGAGTCTGACGCTTAACCGCCTGAGCCTCCCAGGTGGCCCTCCTCTTACTTTAAACCCTTGAAGGCCCCCACTTTGTAACCATTTCTAAAGGCATGATGGCAAGTAATAGCTTTTTTTTTTTTTTTGGAAGGTTGAAATCTGAAGTTAACTTCAGCTTACATGACACTGTGAATTGAATGTAATACTGTCATTGAAACTAATGTTACCAGGAAAGCAAATATCGGAAATAGTGAAAGTGATGAAAATGATTTTAAGTATTCCTTACACATTGTAGTTTGAAAATCCCAAAATTCGACGTGACTGTACTCTGTCTTTTTAGTTGATGAGTTATCTATTTTCCAGACATATCAGCCAAATCTTCACTGGTGTTTCAGGTGATGACCAGTGACAGAGTCATATCCAGGCTTCTTTCATATTCAACTTTTAAATTTTTTTTTTTTTCAACGTTTATTTATTTTTGGGACAGAGAGAGACAGAGCATGAACGGGGGAGGGGCAGAGAGAGAGGGAGACACAGAATCGGAAACAGGCTCCAGGCTCTGAGCCATCAGCCCAGAGCCCGACGCGGGGCTCAAACTCACGGACGGCGAGATTGTGACCTGGCTGAAGTCGGACGCTTAACCGACTGCGCCACCCAGGCGCCCCAACTTTTAAATAACAAATTCTGATCATTCTAGTGAATATTTAATGAAAGTAAAGATTTTACTACTGCATGTTATGCGGTATAGGTATAGAATTCTCATTGTCTCTTAAACAGCGCTGCAAGCTGTCTATTGGAATTTTTAGAGATTAGCTACTCTCTCTTTCTCTCCCTTTTCTGGGAATAACTCCCAACTAAATATTAGTTAAAAAGGAATATAGGTGGGGCGCCTGGATGGCTCAGTTGGTTGAGCTTCCAACTCCTGACTTCAGCTCAAGTCATGATCCCAGGGTCGTGAGACTGAGCCCTGTGTTGGGTTCCGTGCTGAGCATGGAACCTGCTTAAGATTCTCCCTCTCTCTCTCTCTCATTCTCTCTCTTTCTCTCTCCCCCTCTGCCCCTCTCCCTCATTCACATGCACTCTCTCTCTAGAATAACAGATAATATTAAAAAGAAAAAAATTAAAATATGTTGTAGAAGAATATTTAATCTTACGAAAATTCCAGTTTTATTTTGATGAGGAAATAAAATAAATTATAAAAGATTATATGTGCTGTATACTTTCATTTAAAAGTGTATATAAAAAGAATTGATATGAATTACGATGACTTCTGTTTTCTGCTTTTTTCCAGTGAACATGTATTTATTATTATTTTTTTTGTAATCAGGAAATAACGATAAGGTCAGTAAATATTTCAAAAGTAAGCCTAATATTCCCATTGTTTTCAGATTGGGCACCTAAAACAGAATGAAATAAATGCTTTGCATGTAACATTTCTTTTGAAAGTCTCTACTCTCAACTGCAGCAGGAGTCATCATAGCATTACTTTTTCCAGAGGATTCTTGAGTTAGTGAAGCCAGATTTAGTGATTAGGAATCTAACCAGGTTGTTTTTTTTCCCCAGCAGTTGCAAGATAATGAAGTGTGGTAAATACTGTAGAAAAGGGGAAATTCTTCACAGTCATTGTAATCTTTTGTAAAACACTTGACAGTCCAATCCATGTCGTATCTGTTTGAGGACTGTGAGGAGAGCGTAAGAGTTCTGGTCACAGGTAAATGTGTCCTTTGCAGACCTAGCAACAGTAGAAAAGGAGAGGCACGCCCCAAATGGAAGCCCGAAGCCAAAATGCCCCTTCAGACTCTGCATATGACTTCTGAGAATCAAGAGAAAGTGAAAGCTCTTCTCCGAGACCTGCAAGAACAAGATGCGGATGCTGGATCTGAGTGAGTTATTTTATTTGAGTCAATTATTATGTTAAGGAAGATGTATTGGCAGTGGGGGCAGTGGGGGCAGTGGGAACGTCCGTCCGTCCAGTGTGTCTTTGGAATGCTTTTCAATACTGATCCTATTGTGACAATGTGATTAGTTGAAAGTGAGCCAAAAGCAAAACAAGAATAATTATTCAGCAGCAGTTTTAGAGTGCGTTTGTTTTGCAATATCTGGGAGCAGTACAGATTGCCTTTGCGTCTTCTGAGGACAATGCTGATATGGATTCAATAATTGATTTATTGACAGCCTTCCAAATAAAACCCTGCAGTGAACAAGTAGACGTGTTGTTCGAGGAGCAAATATTGAGTTGATCAGATGAAGTCTTAGGATTACACTTTCTCATAACCATCTGCCTCAGAGAAACAACTTTTAATATTTTGGCTGTTTTTGCTCTGTGATTTCAGTCAAAGAAGTCAATGGATTCCATTCACCAGAACCGATGGGTGGGTTAGTCAACAGTTCAGCCTCCGTCTTACCTACATATCTCTTAATCTGCCTTAGATTTAGGAAAGGTGGTTAGGCAAAGCAAAAAATCAGGGATGGTTTTTATGAATGAGGAGAAAGAGGATGGCCAGGGCTTCTGTGGTTAAGAGTACAGGCTCTGGGATCACACTGCCTGGGTTAAAATCTCTAGTTGCTCTTTACTGTATAACCTTTGGCAATTACTAACCCTCTCTAACTTTTAGTTGATCGTCTGAAAAATGGACATCCCAGCAGTATCTGATCGAGAGTTGTGGGGAGATTTTTAAAGAGATAGAACACGTACAACACTCAGCATAGAACCTGGCATTAATAAATGCCTGATAAATATTAATTGCCAAGATAGAAGTTAGATCAGTAAAAGTTCAAATCAGTGACTGAAGAATGGTTAGGATCCTGTGTCCTTTGGCTCCCTGAATTAAATTCTTAGACTCTTGCTAAATTTTACTTTGAAGTAAGTGGAACTTAATATCTAATAATATGAACATGTTACCTTTGTCAGAAGAGGCATTTCTGGGGAAGAGGAAGATGACGAGCCTGATTGTGATGATGAACAGTACTGGCCTGCTGGCCGAGAAGCTTCCCTTGTTCCCGACTGTGACCCTTTGGAATGTGCTGGCTCAGGCCTAGTGGAGCCTCCTAATCCAGAATTCACAGTCTCAACATTTGCAGTGCAGAAACTTGCCAGGTGATTGCTTTCAACATTTACGGCAGCTGGGGGAGAACTGAAGAAACTGGAATCACATTACAAACCCTACTCCCCCCTCCTGGAAAGCTCTCCTGTTGCAGGGGCTGCTGCGGTGCTGATGTGCCTAATACCCTCTCTTTCAGGACAGGGTGACTAGGGAGGAATCCATGTTACCAGGGATACTTTCTCAAAATGCCAATCCTGCCTATATACAGTTATAACTTCACATGAGCATGTTTAAATGAACTTCACTTCCGTGATTTGAAATTACTCAATATTTTTTGTCATGTTTCACACTTGGTAGGTATGGGTTCAACCCTGAACGCTGTCAGGCAGCCCTGCGGATCTGTGATGGAGATGTGGGGGCATCGCTGGAACATCTGCTCACACAGTGTTTTTCAGAGACATTTGGGGAGAGGATGAAGCTCTCTGAGGCGGTTGCCCATGTGAGCGTGGATGAGTGTGTGGAACAGCGGCAGGAAGAGGCATTTGCTCTGAAGTCAATCTGTGGAGAAAAATTTATCGAAAGAATTCAGAACCGAGTCTGGACCATTGGATTGGAATTGGAGTATTTGACGAGTAAATTCTGCAAATCAAAGCAAAAGGAAAGCACCAAAAATACACAGGAGACTTCACTTGAAATCTGTAAATTTTACCTCAAAGGAAATTGTAAATTTGGATCAAGATGCAAATTCAAACATGAAGTGCCCCCAAATCAAATTGTCGGAAGAGCAGAAAGAATTGTAGACGATTCTCATCTTAATGCTCATGAAGATGCCTCTTTTTTATATGAACTTGAAATTCGATTTTCTAAAGACCACAAATACCCCTACCAAGCTCCCCTTGTGGCATTTTATTCCACCAATGAGAATCTACCTCTGGCTTGTCGTTTACATATCTCTGAGTTCCTTTATGGCAAGGCCTTGACATTTGCAGAAACTTCCGAACCTGTTGTATATTCTTTGATAACCCTTTTAGAGGAAGAATCAGAAATAGTCAATTTACTAACAAATACCCATCACAAATACAGTGTCCCTCCTGTGAACTTTCCACCAGTATCGTCTGGGACCAGAATAAATAATCCTGTCTGTCGTAAACCAGTGATCCCAAACAATTCTTTCGCTCCAAATCAGACTCCTGAAGGTATGGAAGGCTTTGATTGAGTGGAGGGTTTTGTGGAGGGGGCATTCAGGATGGATTAAGGAAGACCGAGCTTCTGAGGGCTTCTCTAGGATCTCCCGGTGATCTTAGGCCAATCAGTCTCTTCAGTCCAAGGGCAAAAGGGAATGAGAATCCCCTGAACTGTGGCCTGACTTTAATTGAAAGCCCCAGTTTTGTCACTGTGATTGGGCTGTCTGCATTGAAAGTTTGTAGTGATACAGAAGTTTATTCTACAGTTGGGGGTTGGAAGAACCTTAAAGCATCTTCCCAGAAAATATGTTTGATTTAATCCATTTGGTTTCACATGTTTACTTCTGATGTTTTACATGGAATTACTTTCAACTGAGTTTTTAGAGATATTTCTCTTTCCACAGTATACTAGACCCCCAAAGTCCATTAGTGTTAAGGCTCTCTTTATGAAGTCCTAAACCCTCAGTTTAAAAAATGTTTGTGGAACCTTCTGGCTTGATCGCTTTGCGGATTTGCCGTACAGATTCGTCCGCCACAGTTAAACTCCTTTTTCAAAGTTCTTCAAGGAATTCTTATTTGTTGCCATCTTTCTTTGAGAGAAACAAGTTTTCCTGATTTCACAAGAGTTCTTAGGTAAACATCAGTAAGTAGAGAACAATGAAACTGCATTAAGGTGTGGATGGCATACAGTTGGCCAGGTTCACTCACTAGCCACTTGCTGCCAAACAGCAGTTTCTAGTATGTGGGATTCAAATATATTCCTGGAGAAATGACAGATTGTGTGACAGGGCCTTTTTTTTTTTTTAAGTAACACCTTTATTGAGATACAATGTACATACTATAAAATTCACTCTTTTAAAGGGTGCAATCCAGTGGCTTTTTAGTATATTCACAGAGTGGTGCAACCATGACGACTATTTTTTTTTTTTTAATCTTTATTTTTGAGTGAGAGAGAGAGACAGACTGTGAGCGGGGAAGGGGCAGAGAGAGAGGAAGACACAGAATCTGAAGCAGGCTCCAGGCTCTGAGCTGTCAGCACAGAGCCTGACGCGGGGCTCCAACTCAGGAATGGCAGAGCCGAAGTCAGACGCTTAACTGACTGAGCCACCCAAGCGCCCCAACCATGACAACTGTCTAATTCCAGAACATTTTGATCAACCCTAAAAGAAACCCCATACTTACTAGCAGCGAGTGCTCATTTCTCCCTTTCCTCAACCCTTGACAACTATGAATCTACATTCTGTGTCTGTGCATTTGCCCATTCTGTATACTTCCTGGAAATGGAATCATACAATATGTGGCCTTTGTGATCGGCTTCTTTCACTCAGCATAATGTTTTCAAGGTTTGTTCATGTAGGACATATCAGTACTTCATTTTATTGCTGAATAACACTCCATTATAAGGACATGCCATATTTTGTGTATTGATTTATCATTTGGTAGACATTTGGGTTTCATGTCATAGAATTTTAGGAACACTTGCAAATAGTTGAAACTGTCAGTTAATTCCTTGAATGTAAAGAGTCTACAGAATTAACAAAGCATGCCATGATTTTTTTCTTCTTCGTTTTTAATTTGGTTTAGCAATAGCCACTTATTCCTAATTAAAGTATATTTGAAGATGCATTTTAAGTTCTTTAGCAGTAGAAGTAGTTGTTTGAAACGAATGAGCCTGCTTTATTCAAGCTTTAGCTTTTTCTCCATCTTACGATTTTTTTGTTGTTGTTACTTTGTTAGAGAGTGACTCGCCCCCTTTGCTAAAGAAAGGGCTCCATATGGAAAATGTTTGCTTTTATCCCCTGCAAGTTGAAAAAGAATCAGAACCTGAGGAGGATTCAGAGGAGGATGAAGGTCCTGCACCAGTTATAGTGGAGAATGAGAGCTATGTGAACCTTAAGAAAAAGATTTCCAGAAGATATGACTGGCAGGCAAAATCAGTACATGCTGAAAATGCTAAACTCTGCAAGCAGTTCCGAATCAAACAGGTAGGGTGTTCCCAGAGATTGGCTAGCATTGCCTCCCTACTGTACAGATGAACTGGTTAGGAGTTAGAAAGCCTGGCTACCCTCCCTAGTATGCTTTTGTTTCTCTTTAACTCCGCGTGGTCAGTTTCTGCAAGCCACAGCAAACTTGGGTGCATGTTCTAGATAGTTTTGGAAAATCCAATGGCTGGTGGAAGTGAAATGCACGCATATATACCAAATATTCTCAGAATCTTGTGGCTCTGGTACTATGACAGGCAATCTGATAAGTGAAATGAAAATTAGTGCTGTGATTTATATTAGAAAAAATAGTGGAGAAAGGAGAAGGAGGGACTCTGACTCCATTTGAGAGAATCCTAGGATGAATAACTTGCCTAAGGTCACATAGCTAGCAGGTGGCCACACAAGGGCTTCAAGTTAAATCTCTGTTTCCAAAGTCCATATTGTTTTTATCCCATTCACATGAAGATTGTTTTCAAAGAACCTGTAAGTGAACTGTTAGGGCAGGGTTGGATGTAGGACAAAAACAAGTTGCTTAGCCAGTTTGGGGATTGGATTGGATGCTGTCTAGCAGCATTTCTAATTGTGAAGTTCTGATTCTGATTTTTGACACAGCATAACACTATGGCATACGTAGTGCAATGCCTATAGAACATCAAAATGAATAGAAATTCACACCATAAGTAGTAAGATAATAAAAACAAAAAATTACATATTCAGTTTGATCAGTTTGTGTTTAGAGGTGATAAATTTATATGATAACATTATATGCAGAAAATGATGTGTTAATGTAAATTTCTTATATTATTCAAAAATATATCTTTAGATTTAACATATGCTACAATGTTTATTGGCCATTGCACGTCAGACTGAGTTACATATATGTGATGCGTGGCCAAAAAGAACCTTTCATGAGTGTTCTTACTATTACTGATTTTAGTAAAAATCTGATAGAACTGTGCTATCCAGTGTGGTAGCCCCTGGCCACATGCAGGTGTTTAAATTTAAGTTAATTAAAATTAAATAAAATTAAAAATTCAGTTCCTCAGTAGCACTAACCACATTTCAAATACTCACTAGCCACATGTAGTCAGAGGTTGTTCTTTTGGACAATGCTATTATAGAACATTTCCATTAACATGGAAGGTTCTACTGGATAGTGCTGGTGCAGAGAATCCTGCTAGGAAGAGCTGGGTCGTGCTAAACAAGAGGCTTATTTCTCTGACAAGATCTTGCAGTTTATTCAGATGTAGGAAAATCACAAAGACTTCACAGCTTTCTCTGGCTGATTTTCTAAGCAGCCTTCTGCTGAAGTCACCAGCCCCCAATCCTAACAAATCTGCAATTTCTGTCTCTGAACAAATTGTTAAAGAAAGAGCAGAAAGGGTGGGTCTAGCTATGAGATTCCAACCTGAGATCTTTGTGAAAGATGATTCAAAGTAAGGTAACTGATGCCTTATCTTTTATATTATTAGGCTTCCAGACAGTTCCAGGCAATTCTGCAAGAAAGACAATCGCTCCCTGCTTGGGAAGAAAAAGAAACCATTCTTAAATTGTTGAGCGATCACCAAGTGCTTGTTATAAGTGGTATGACTGGGTAAGAATGCAATTTATTTGTAATGCAGCTTTCATCCATGAATATGGTATGCACCCTGGTTACCATAACCAGTTCTACTTGTAAAAAACTAGTAACTGTTGTTATTTGTGCTTTACTTGTCAGATATTAAATAATATTTCACAGAATCTAATTTTACAGATCTTTAGCCAACAGACCCAAATTACAAACAAAAAACAAAAAAACACCTCAGAAATCCATCAAGTAATTTATAGACATTGCACACCTCTTCCCTGAGACAATTTTAAGGTAAAAGGTCTAAATGAAGACTTTTACCAGGCCCATTTTTAAATGTAAAGGATAGTTCTAGAACATTTAACTTGGAAACTTCCATCTGCTAAATTTATTCTGATTTCCTTAGAGCTTTTATTTGTTCTTTTAATAACAACTTAAGGCATATTATTTTTCCTACTTTACCCTTTTCGCATGTTATCCAAATTTATTTAGCAGCGATAGGTTGTAGCCTTAATTTAGTTCTCTATTTAAAAGTATTTAACCTAATAATTACATTCGTGCCCAGACTCACCAATATAGTAGTAATTTGAGATCTTCCAGTTTCTTGGGGTGTCTGGGTGGCTCAGTCAGTTAAGAGTCTGACTCTTGATAGCAGCTCAGGTTGTGATCTTGTGGTCATGGGATTGAGCCCCATGTCGGTTCAGTGTGGAGCCTGCTTGGGATTCTCTCTCCCTCTCCCTATGCCCCTCTCCCCTGCTGGCCCTCTCTTTCTCTCAAAATAAATAAATAAACATTTAAAGAGATCTTCCAGTTTCTTATATTTTTAAGAAAAATTTTTTAATATTTATTTTTTTTTATTTTTTTATTTTTTTAAATTTTTTTTTTCAACGTTTATTTATTTTTGGGACAGAGAGAGACAGAGCATGAACGGGGGAGGCGCAGAGAGAGAGGGAGACACAGAATCGGAAGCAGGCTCCAGGCTCTGAGCCATCAGCCCAGAGCCCGACGCGGGGCTCGAACTCACGGACCGCAAGATCGTGACCTGGCTGAAGTCGGACGCTTAACCGACTGCGCCACCCAGGCGCCCCTAATATTTATTTTTGAGAGAGAGAGAGAAAGAGAGAGAGGAGGACAGCGCAAGAGGGGAGGGGGGCAGAGAGAGAGGGAGACACGGAATCTGAAGTGGGCTCCAGGCTCTGAGCTGTCAGCACGGAGCCCCACGCGGGGCTCGAACTCACTAACTGAGATCATGACCTGAGCCGAAGTTGGATGCTCAACCGGCTGAGTCACCCAGGCGCCCCTCAGTTTCATATCTTTTTAACCTCAGTCTACTTGTAGCCAAATCAGTAAGATAATACATAAAAATCATAACATAATACTCCCATTTCTTTAGGATTCAAACATAGAGGTCATTTGTAGTGGTGTTTACAGAACTTAATCTAATGTCTGTTCAATTGTCTCAATTTTACAAATGATACTAAATGATTATTTGATTGCCCTGTTAATCTGAGTGCAAATTCCTAGCAGTTATGAGCTGTAGGTAACAAGTCAGTAGGTCAGTTTAGAAGATAAATGAAGATTATGAATTTTATCATAATCAGGTTTCTCACTTTCCTCACTGCACATGATTGTTTTGGGTTTTTTTTTTTTTTTTTTAGTTTGGTTTTTGGTTTTTTTGGTAACTAGCACTTGAAAACTCTCATATTAGGACTTATTTGTTTTGACATACAGATGTGGAAAAACCACACAGATTCCTCAGTTTATTCTGGATGATTCTCTGAATGGACCACCTGAGAAGGTGGCCAACATCATCTGTACGCAACCCCGACGAATCTCGGCAATATCTGTTGCTGAACGTGTTGCTAAAGAAAGGACAGAAAGAGTGGGTCTGACTGTGGGGTACCAGATCCGGCTGGAAAGTGTCAAGGTTCGTATGCTCTGCTTGTTTCCTGATAACAGAAATTTAGTTTTCAAGTATAAAGAGTTTTTGGGGTCTGGAGACACATGGGCAATTTGGGATGTAGACTTAGGTAGGGTTAAAGACCTTTCAGAAATATTTTGGTATAAACTCTTATTTGGGTGTACTTAATTTCCTCTACCTTTTATTCTGAGGCACCTGGGTGACTCAGTCATTTAAGCGTCCCACTCTTGATTTTGGCTCAGGTCGTGATCTCATGGTTCATGGGATTGAGACCTACATCATCAGGCTCTGTGCTGATTGCACGGAGCCTGCTTGGGATTCTCTCTCTCCCTCTCTCTCTCTGCTCCTTCCCTGCTTGCCTGCACATGCGAGCACACTTTCCCCCTCTCTCTTTTAAAATAAAAGAAACATTTTTTTTTTTAAAGACCTTTTATTCTTTATTGGCAGAAGTGATCTAGTAACTGCTATTTTACTCTTAATCCTGAGACTTAATCCATTTAACCAAATAAGGAACAGACAAATTTAGAATTGGGTTTATTATTCACTGTTGTTTTTATGTTTTATAATACTTTTTTAATGTTTTTTATGAGGTTTAAACTTAAATTTTTGATATAAAGTAGAAAAGCTTTTACTGTTGTTGGCCAGAAAGAAACTATGCATTTAGTGTGGTTTCAGATTAAATGCAACTGCTGACGTTTTCAATATTCTTTGTCCCTATCCATTCAAAATGGCCTTGCCATTTTGGCTTTGAAAGTGTTCCCTGGGGTGCCTGGCTGGCTCAGTCAGTAGAGCATATGACTCTTAAGCTCAGGGTCATGGGTTCAAGCCACGTGGGCTCAAGTTGGATGTGGAGCCTCGTTAAAATTTAGAAAAGAAAAAAGAAAGAAAGAGTTTCCTTTTTTCAAAAATTCCATGAATGCCTTCTATGCCCTTTTCTGTGTAAGTCCTCAGCCACCAGACTGTTGTACTGCACCACAGGCGTGCTGCTGAGAAGGCTGGAGGGAGACACAGCTCTACAAGGAATCACCCATATCATTGTTGATGAAGTTCATGAGAGGACAGAAGAAAGGTAAAACAAAGATTTTCCAAACAAATAGCCACACACATAAAATGAAGACATGGCTGAAAGAATTTTATTCTGTTTCCAGTTCAGTTTCACAGAGCTAGAGAGGAAGGCCACAGAGGAGGCCCAAGTTAGAGAAGAGGAACGCTTTCCTGATCTCCAGGGTCTGTAATACTAAAAAGGCTAGGAGGGCATATGTTCATCACTAGAAGAGTCATCCTGTCAGATGGACATCTTCTCCCAGGAGATACTTAACACCTCCTGGGCATCATGCTGAGCTGGGCACTGTACTTAGGAGTAGCAGATGTAAGGCATGCTGTAGTTGATGGATTGGTCAGTATGTCCTTCCTTCTTTGTTCATTTGGTCAGTCATTCAGTCCTGACATTCTTTCATACATTTATTGAGACTGTATTAAGTGCCAAGTGATCTGTTAATTGCTGGGGTTGCTATAGTGAGCAAACATATATGACTCCCCTTTATCTCCTTGTCTAGTAGGAAAAACAAATAATGAGCAAATAAATACGTAAACAATTATGAATTGGAGTAAGTACTATGAAGGAATAAACAGGTTGCTGTGTTTGCAGGGGAGAGATCCCTGAGATGGTCAGAGCTGCTATCTCTCAAGAGATGATATTTAAATTAAAAACAGAAGTATGAGAAGGCATCCTGTGTGACAAATGGGGGCAAAGCCACCATTCTCACATTCTGCAGTGGGAAAGGGTATCATGAGCCCAGAAACTGGAGGAAGCCTGTGCAGCTGGTTGTAGTAAATGAGGGAAAAAGTAGCAGGTAGAAAAGGAAGAAACCAGATCTTCCAGGGGCTTATATACCATGACAATAAAGCATTTAGATTTTATTCTATGAAATTAGAAGTCATTAAAGGGCTGGGATGTAAAATCAAAATTCTGAGTATTTTAAAAGGAAGGGCCTAGTGAATAGATGGCATTAATCATAGTTTGTCATGTGGATCATGTTCTAGAGCAATAAAAAAAAAAAGTAGTATGGAAAAAAAAGAATCCCATGAAAATTATTAGACTTTCCCAAAAAGGACTATACTATTATAAATACCTTGAATGGAAGGAAAATCTAAGTAACTAAAGTTGGCAGATTGCCAGAGAAGCAGAAAATAGCTAATAGCAAAATTTAAAAAAGAAACAAACAAAAAAACATGAAAAGGATTCCCTGCTACTGCTAATAAAAAGTTTTTAAGAACTGAGCAGGGAAGACATAGGACCAGAAGACTATTTGTTCAAAGAAATAAATACACTGATACTCTAGTAAATAAGAAATATCAAGTAATTGGAAACTAAAGAAAAACAGACTTACATATAAAAAGAATAGATCAAAATAAAAAGAAATAATTCCTAGGACATGGCAATAGTAAATTTTAAATGACTATACACAAAACACTGGGAATCTTTGAGGGGCAAATAATTTTTTTGTAGAGACTCCAGAAAACAGTGGGGGGAAAAAATAAATGGTAAGTCATTTCATTTTTGCAGGTAAATGTTCAAGTGAACATTTGAAAGAAGAAAATATTTTCACAGAATCACTAAACAACTTGGAGGAGGAAATCAAATATGACATTCTACCAGACTAATAATATTTAAATGTTATATTCTAAAGGTACATTTAAAATTTTAGGGGAAATTATATCCAGTATAATTCTAAATATAAAAAATGGTTTTGGCTTTCATAACATCTATATTTCGACAAACTCAGAGAAACTAGAGCATAGTACTGGATCTGGTTTCTCAATCGTGATCTCAAAAGAGAAAGATTTTTATATAAAACTTAATGACTTGTAGAATATCAACAGTTAAAAATTCAAAATAATACCCGATGAAAGATAAATTACACTCAGGAGAAGGGAGATTCAGTCATTTACAAATAGCAGCCTTTGGGAAAGGAGTGTACAAATTACAAGAAAAAGGGGAATATTTGCCGGCTCAGATGGAAAAAGAAAAACAAAAAAATAGGAGTAAAATCTAGGACTCAAGATCAGTAAAAATATACATAAGATTAAAGGTTAAATATAGAAAAGTTATAGCTGTGTTTGTTTAAAATTTTTAATAGATTTTCTGACCATAGAGATAACATGATTTTTCTCAATGTTTGGAAAGTATCAAAGAAATGTCAAAAAATATTTTTTGTCCCCTGTATAATAATTACCTGTTACAATTTTGGTCTGTTTTCTTCTGAGAGTATATTAGGAGTTAGGAGAGAGATGTGGTAGAGAGAGATATATGTCTCCACAAACACTATTGGAGTTGTGTGTGCTGCTTCTCATATAATAGTTAACGTGATAGCATGAACTATCTTTGAAGTTATTAATAATTGCAGAAGGAGATTTTAAGTATGCGTGTATTATAAATTATTTAAGCATTTCTTAATTGTTATATTATGTCCTTTTCCCTAAAAAAGAAACAAAAGTCGTACATGTAAGTTAATTAGCTCATGAAATTAAAGAGAATGAAATAGTACAGGAATATGCTCTCTTTAAAAATTAAAGCTATACAGGAGGCACCTGGCTGGTTCAGTCAATGGAACATGCAACTCTTGGTCTTGGGGTCGTGAGTTTGAGACTCACATTGGGCATGGAGCCTACTATCTATCTATCTATCTATCTATCTATCTATCTATCTATCCGTCTATCTATCTATCCATCTATCTATCCATCTATCTATCTATCTATCTATCTACCCATCCAAGCAATACAGATAAAATGAAAGTCTCCCTTAACACTTCCAAAGCATTACCAGTCTCTTCCCCAGAGATAACTGTGGTGATGAGACTAGTGATATGTCCTTTTTATACATTGACATTTATGTTTACTTTGTTAGCAATAGGTACTTTTGCTTTCTGACCTTTTTTTCTTATACAACTGATGTGTTCATTTAGTAAGTCAACAGGTTTTTTGAGCAGCTACTATTGTTCCAGACATTGTTCTAGATTATTTTATTAGTAAACAAAATAGACCCAAATCCCTGTCCTCATAGAGCTTCTATTCTGATGGGTGAGCTCAACAATAAGAATGATAAATAAGTAAAATATGTTAAGTGCCAAGAAGAGAAAAGGTGATACGAAATGCAGAGGAGGGGAGCATTTGAATTTTTAAATAGAGTGACTAGGGAAGGCCTGGCTACAAAGGTATCTTTGAGTAAAAACTTGAAGGAAATGAGGGAACTACCTGTGAATGTCTGGGAGAAGCCCATTGCAGGCAGATCAATAACATGTGCAAAAGACCTGAGGTACATGCCTCCAGGACAACAAGGAGGACCGTGTGGCTGGAGTGAGTGAATAAGGGGAGAGCCGCCGGAGACAAGTGGTGGTAGGGGCAGAAAATGTCATGTAGGACCTAACTTGTTAGTGAGGATTTTAATAAGTCATCAAAGGATTATGAGCTGAAGACTGGCACAGTAAGATTTACATTCGAACAGAACCATCGGTCTGCTCTATTGAGAAGAGATTGCAAGGGGATGGGCCAAAGCAGGGAGACCAGTAAGGATATAGCTTTTGTGCAGTACTTGTTGCAGTATATACTTGGGTTTTTTTCAGAGATGTTTTCATATCAGTATCTAAAGCTCTGTGTTATTTCCTACTGTCTGCCTCATGTTATTCCACAGATTGGGTGATTTCTTTTTAGCCAACCACTTCTTGGTTGATGGACATGTAGGCAGTTGTCATTGTTTTACTATTACAAACAATGTTATTATGAAAATCTTTGTATATTCTTCATTATGTATGTGTAGATATCCGGAAGTAGAATTATCAAATGCAATGATAGATCCTGTTGGTACTTTGATTGGTACTACACTGATTTGAGTTTATTTGGTTATTTGAGTTTATATCTTCATAATTTTAAGTCTTCACATCTAGGATCATGACATATCTTTCTATAAGATGTAGAGTTTTTTTTTTTTTTTCACATAGGTCTACACATTCCTTGCTCAAAATGCATCAAAAGCTAATTCATTTTGGGGCACCTGGGTGGCTCAGTTGGTTAAGCATCTGACTTCAGCTCAGGCCATGATCTCACGGTCCACGGGTTCGAGCCCCACATCAGGCTCTGTGCTGACAACTCGGAGCGTGGAGCCTGCTTTAGATTCTGTGTCTCTGTCTCTCTCTGCCCCTTCCCTGCTCATTCTCTCTCTCTCTCTCTCTCCTCTCTCCCTCCCCCTGCAAAAATAAAATAAACATTTAAAAAAATAAAGCTAATTCATTTTTATGTATTAAATTTGTTTCATCTTGAGGTGTTTCTTTTATTTCCCTTAGTGACTTCTTGCTGCTAGTCTTGAAGGACATTTTGTTGCAGAGACCAACTCTTCAAGTTATTCTAATGAGTGCAACTTTAAATGCTGAGCTCTTTTCAGAATATTTCAGTTCCTGCCCAATTATTACTATACCAGGTGATTAATATGCATCATTAAATATGCCTTGTTCTGATAAGCAAATATAATTATTTTTAAAGTTCATCTGAGATGTAAAATAACAGGTATTGACATTTTCTCAAGAAGTGATTAGATTTATAACAAATAAAATTAATGACCATATAATGAAATTAATAAAGAAGCAACATTATATCCATTTGCTAAGAGATTTCGGTTTTACATGTGCTTTTGAAAAAAGTCTCAGTTATTAGGATTTCTAGAATTCCGTTGTGTTTAATATTGAAGTATGAGTTAATAGTGGTAATCTGTCATAGAGTTGTCTCTGTGTATAGCAGATTTGTTCACTACAGGATTCTGCTAACTTCCTGGATGTTGGTCCACTCTGGGAGAAAGTGAAGTTGAGTAGTCTGTGTGTTCTGGCGCTTTCACAGTCTCACTGTGGGATTAATTTATCACCTTGGACGTTGCTTTATCCTTCTGCAGTTGATTGTCACAAGAACAATTTATGGACGATTTTGACGAATAATCATACTATTTCTTGTAGTTGTTGAATGTTTAAAAGTCCCCTTGGGGGAGGGGAGGGCGGGAAAAGTGTAACAGGTTTAAAACAAAGAAAGAGGTTAAAAAATGTCCTATTACCAAATGAGCATTTCCACCTATATACTTCTGTTTTTTTATGAGCTGGAATCTATCTATCCCTTCTAATTTCTCCCATCAAAAGCTTTTCTTTTCTTCTGATATGTTTAAGACAACAGAGCAAACAGTACCTTAATGTGCCAAGCTTTGTTTTAAGAGAATTTTACATTTGCCAACTATTTATTTCAAGGTAGTTGAACAGGTATCCTGAGTCTTTTATTTTCTTGTCCTTCTAGGTCGTACGTTTCCTGTTGATCAGTTTTTTCTGGAAGATGCAATTGCTGTGACAAGGTAAGGAAGACATTAATTAAGGTTTGGTGAAAGTCTTTGAAAACATTATTTTACCTCAGTGTGCCAGCATTTTAATAGACATGTTAGTTTTTCTTCTAATTTTTCCATTTGAGGGTTTGGTTTTCCCTTTTCAGCAAATATAATACAAATCATTTGCAATTCACATCACAGTACACATTGTATGTTAAGAGTACTGACTGGAACTATGTAAACTATGGACTTTGGGTGATCATGATGTACCATTGTAGCTTCATCAGTATAACAGTTATACCACCCTGGTGTTGGGGGGCGGGGGGGGTGGTGTTGATAATGGGGAAGGCTATACGTTTGTGGGAAACAGGGAGTATCAGGAAACCTCTGTACCTTCTGCTCAGTATTGCTGTGAACCTAAAACTGTACTGAAGAATGAAGTCTATTGAAAAAATGATGAAGGACAGGGGCACCAGAGTGGCTCAGTCAGTTAGGTATCTGACTTTGGCTCAGGTCATGATCTCATGGTTCATGGGTTCAAGCCCCGCATCAGGCTCTGTGCAGACAGCTTATAGCCTGGCGCCTGTTTCGGATTCTGTGTCTCCCTCTCTCTCTCTCTGCCCTCCCCTGCTCACGCTCTGTCTCTCTGTCTCTGTCTCTCTCTCTTTCTCTCTCAAAAATAAACATTAAAAAAAAATTTTTTTTTAATGATGAAGGACCAGGTATATGGAGAATTTAATATGAAAAAAAGTACCCATTCTGCAGATAAACTGCCAATATTTAAATCCCTCTACTTACTAACTGTAACATTGATGAGTAGCTTGATCTCTGTGTGACTCAGGTTCATCACAAGTAAAATGGTATATTAATAGCTGCTTCACAGGGTTGTCATGAGGATGGATTAATTGATTCTTAGAGTTAATAGCTGCAGATGCTTAGAACTGTGCCTGGCACCTAACAGATGTTAGCTATCATCATCATCATCATCATCATCATCATCATCATCATCACCCTGCAGTGCTCAGGGAGCTTGCAGTCTAGTGTGAGAGTCAGGATGTCTGCATGATTTCAGTGCTGGGTAAAAAATGGCCATTTCCATTGGATACAAACATATTTCTCTCCTTTGAAAGCCCTGATTCCTCTTCCTACTCTTTGACCATGAAACCACCACCCGCCCCCCCCGCCATGGTTTTATCCTTGCGCTATTCCTTCTCACCATTAAACTCTTTTGTCCACAACTCTGTTAGACTCATGTGATTTCAGATGTCACCTCTGTGCCAAGAATTTCCAAATCAGTATCTTTGTTCCTGACCTCTGAGCTCCAGAAAGAAAATGCCCTTGCAGTCTGGCACCGAAAACTCAGTTCAGAATTTTTCTCCTACTCCCTGCTCCTTCCCTGTCTAATAAGACCTACTTCTGATTCTCTATTTATTTAATGGTACAGTTTTCTCAAGCAAAAAACCCCAAAACAGTGGCTCTCAAACTTTTGCGTGCAATAAGCCTATGTAGGGAACTTATTAAATAAATTGTTATGTGGGGGCCCTACCCCATTTCCGCTGTGAATCTCTGGGGAAATTAACGTGTTAACTAGTTTACCTGTCTTTTTTTTTTTTTTTTTTTAAGTTTTTTTTTTTTCCTTTTCCAATGTTTTTATTTATTTTTGGGACAGAGAGAGACAGAGCATGAATGGGGGAGGGGCAGAGAGAGGGGGAGACACAGAATCGGAAACAGGCTCCAGGCTCTGAGCCATCAGCCCAGAGCCTGACGCGGGGCTCGAACTCCCGGACCGCGAGATCGTGACCTGGCTGAAGTCGGACGCTTAACCGACTGCGCCACCCAGGCGCCCCCAGTTTACCTGTCTTTATTCTCTCACTTTCTCAAACTCACTGCCTCCAGAATTACCTTGAAACAGAACCAAAAACATTCTAGTGTGTTCCCTACCAGAAATAGGACACAGGCCAGCAGAACCCTGGACTGGTGAAAGAGAAGCACATGAATGGGGCAGAGACAGAGCAACACTCTGCTGATCGGAAAACATAAATAGGTGAATATTTTCATTCCTCACCAACAGACCTACATACTAACAGCCCCATCCCTTTGTTTAACTTCCTCAGGTACGTGCTGCAGGATGGGAGCCCTTATCTGCGCTCCATGAAACAGATGTCAAAGGAGAAGCTTAAAGCGAGGCGCAGCAGAACTGCGTTTGAAGAAGTAGAGGAAGACCTGAGGCTCTCCCTTCACCTCCAGCACCAGGATTCTGTCAGAGATGCAGTACCAGACCAACAGTTGGATTTCAAGCAGCTCCTGGCCCGCTATAAAGGTAATGTGTTTCCTGGGGGAATATTACGGTTATGTCATAGGGAACCAGTTTCCCCCCGCCACCCCCCACCGTGATCCAGAGGAAGAAAAACGTGGCCCTTGTTTCACAGCTACATTGTCTTTAATGCATCAGAACAACCTTAAACTTGGAAAAAAAGTAGCAGTTTCAACACATATTAGATGTAATTGTTATTATATTTACCTACAGGTATTTTCTGATTATAAAAGAAATGTTTATTATAGAAAAATTGGGAACTAGTGAAATACAAGTATATTCCTTAGTATTTTGTAACTTTTTATTTTGATATGATTGCAAATTCATAATAAAAGCTGGCAGGACCATACAATGAACTCTCATATATCCTTTACCCCAGCTCACCAATTATTATTTTGCTTCATTTCCTTTATCATTTGCACTGTGTACACGTTATATATTTTTTTCTTGAACCTTTGAGTAGGTTGCAGATATCATGTCCTTTAATCCCTCGTATATGAGTACATATTTCTTTCTCTTTTTTCTTTTTTAATGTTTACGTATTTTGAGAGAGAAAAAGAGAGAGCACACGCGCGCCTGCAAGCCGGGGAGGATCAGAGAAAGGAGAGAGAACCCCAAGCAGGCTCTGCACTGTCAGCACAGAGCCTGATGCAGGGCTCAAACCCATGAACTGGGAGATCATGATCTGAGCTGAAGTCAAGAATGGACATATGTATTTCTTAAGACCATAAGCACAGGACATGATCAAAATGAAGACATTTAACTGATATAATACTATTATTTAATCCATAGTCACTATTCTAATTTGCCAATTATCTCAAAAATGTCCTTTATTGCTATTTTTTTCTGGCCCAGAATCCAACCCACAATTATGTATTGCATTCATTGTTGTGTGTCTTTAGTTTCTTTTGATCTGAAAAAACTCCTCAGCCTTTATTTTTCTTTTAAGATCTTGACATTTATTAGGAGTTTGGGCCAGTTATTTTCTAAAATATCCCTTCATTTAGATTTGTCTAATGTTTCCCCATGATTAAATTTAGGTTAGAAAACCCAACCTTTTGGGTTTCATTTTTGGTTAGAAAACCACAGAAACAATGTTGAGTCCTTTTTGGTACATCGTATCAGGAGGCATATGACATTGGTTTGTCCCTTTATTGGCAGTGTTGTTTTTGATCACTTGGTTAAGGAGATGTTGGCTACGTGTCTCCCCTGTGTAGGTCACTGTTTGTTCCCTTTATAGTTAATAAGTCATTTGTGGAGAGATATTTGAAGACTTTTTAAATAGCCTCTAAAATCCTCAAAATGTCATCCACTAGTTTTAGCATTACTCACGGGCTTTCAAATAGCGTCTTTTGTGGGTCCATCCTATACTGAGCACTTCTTTATGTGTTCTTAGCTGATCCCTCCTCCTATGCCAGGTCCCACCTAACTGTTCTTTGTTCCTAGGTAGTCTTCTGTGCATATGAGCTGGGCTAAACACACAGACACTGCAACATTACTACTGTTGCTTTTTTCCTTAAAGCCTAGACCAGAGACATGTCTCAACTGCCCACCCTGCTCTTTTCCCTGGACTGCCACCCCAACTCCTCTAGCCCTTCCAAAAAAACAAAAGTGCTTACCTTTCAAGGAGTAAGAGCCTGCATCCCCCTGTTCTATAGGAGAAGAAGCAAATGAGTTTTCCTTTTTCTCCTTCCATCGAAGACTATCTTCCCAGTCCTGCGTGGGGAGTGGTAATCATCCAGGAATTAGGGGATTAGCTATTATTCAGCTGTTCAGAAAGATACGCATAGCTCCTAAATATTTCACTTAATCTTCCCAACATCCTGAGAAGTAAGGTTGAGAGTATGAACTTGCATCATACAGACCTGGGTTCAACTTGCTCCCTCAGAATTCCTCAAGCAAGTCCCTTGTCCTCTCTGTACCTCAGTTTCCTAATCTATAAAATGGAGTTGTTTAGGGAGTTAAATGAGATAATACAAATCCACAGCACGGTGCCCATCTAGTCAATACACATTAGTAATTTTAACTGAAATATGTCTGAGTCAAAAGTTTGTGTTCCTTCTGTACATCATGCCAGCTGATAATTCCCATTTCCTTATTCTATTAAATTATGGAACAGGAAAACCCCTTTGGTTTCTCTTTTGAAATTTCGGAATTTTCTTTAAAAATTATGATGGGATCTAAGCCAGGCCTTTCCAATTTCAAGCACACAGTTTACCAAAGTTCAGAAAGCACTTTTGAGAATTCCTTTCTGAGGGGGGAGGAGGATAGAAGATTTGGGGTCATGAAACCCGGCTCTGTCACTAGCTTCTCTTTCCCTATAACAAAAAGACTAAATCCGGTTGATCTCAAGACTCTCTCATTTTTCAGAAAATCAAAATAATGTTTCTGAGGTCAACTCTTAAAACTTTTTCTAGTTAAAAAAGTAATAATCAGTCCTTTTAAGTAGTAAAAACTGCCATATATAAAAACTTTCTTTTATTTATTATTTCTTTAATTTCTTTTATTACATTTATTTATTTTTGATAGAGAGACAGAGCACAAGTGGGGGAGGGGCAGAGAGAGAAGGAGACACAGAATCCGAAGCAGGCTCCAGGCTCCGAGCAAGAATTCAGCACAGAGCCTGACACGGGGTTCGAACCCACAAACTGTGAGATCATGACCTGAGCCAAAGTCAGACACTTAACCAACTGGGCCACTGAGGTGCCCCTTTGCTTTTATTTTTTTAAAGTTTTGTTTTGTTTTTTAATTTTTGGGAAAGACAGAGAGAGTGCAAGCAGGGGAGGGGCAGAGAGAGAGGAAGAGTCTCAAGCGGGCTTCCTGCTGTCAGGGCAGAGCTCGACACGGGCTCGAACTCCTGAAACTGTGAGATCATGACCTGAACCCAAATCAAGAGTCAGATACTTAACCAACTGAGCCTCCAAGGAGCCCCTGAAAAAATTGGTTTAATGTTTATTTTTGGGGAGGGGGGGCAGAGAGAGAGGGAGACAGAGGATCTGAAGCAGGCTGTGCGCCGTCAGTGAAGAGCCTGATGCAGGGATGAACCCACGGACCACGAGAAACCAAGAGTGGGACACCTTCACCGCCTGAGCCACCCAGGTGCCCCTAAAAATTTTTTTAAAAAACGATTTCACTTCTCTTTTTTTCTGTTAGCTGATCTTTTCTCCTTTTTGAAAAAAAAGTCTAGCTTTTTGGGGGCACCTGGACAGTTCAGAGGGTTAAGCATTCAACTCTTGACCTCAGCTCAGGTCTTGATCTCAGGGTCATGAGTTCAAGCCCTGCACTGGGCTCCACGCTGAGCATGAAGCTTACTTAAAAAAAAAAGAAAAGTCAAGTCTAGCTTTTTGGAATCTTTTTTTTTTTTTTTTAATTTTTTTTTCAACGTTTATTTATTTTTGGGACAGAGAGAGACAGAGCATGAACGGGGGAGGGGCAGAGAGAGAGGGAGACACAGAATCGGAAACAGGCTCCAGGCTCCGAGCCATCAGCCCAGAGCCTGACGCGGGGCTCGAACTCACGGACCGCGAGATCGTGACCTGGCTGAAGTCGGACGCTTAACCGACTGCGCCACCCAGGCGCCCCTAGCTTTTTGGAATCTTGACAGATAAAAATGATTCCTTCTCTGCCTTCCACACCCCACCACACCCTTATTTATATAACCTGTCTCTTTCTTTCATTTTTGACCCACACAGGCTCCACACTGTAGAACAACATTGTTTAGAAACTGCTTTTGCCCCTTTTCAAACTTTTTAGCCTAATATAGGAAACTTCTCTTCCATGATTCTACCTGCAGCTATTTTGTTCTAGTTAGACTATATTTAGGGTGATGGGCTATTAAGAGGACCCAAGAAGAAAGGCCAGTAGTCTTTAGAGAGTTAGACTCCCAAGAATATGCTATTTGTTTTTAAAAGAGCCCAAGCTTATAGCTCTTATAGCCCAAGCACAAAGAACTGTGTCTTTCACTAGGCCTCAGATAGATTCGGAGGAGACTAGAAACCCTTAAACCAGAAGTCTGAGGATAGCCTTCAGGAGTTGTTAGTGAAGCCATTAAAATCACATGTATTTTTCAGGGAAGATCCAAAACTTGTGTGGGGCATGTGGGTGGCTCAGTCGGTTAAGCTTCGGGCTGTTGATTTCGGTTCAGGTCATGATCTCATGGTTCGAGGGTTCAAGCCCTGTGCTGGGCTCTGCACGGCTGGTGCAGAGCCTGCTTTGGATTCTGTCTCTCCCTCTCTCTCTGCCCCTTCCCTGCTCACACTCTCTCTCAAAATAAACTTTGGGTGGGGGCGGGAAAGAGTCACTATTGTGAAGATGATGGTGAAAGCTTTGGTCTCTGTTGATTTTCCTGGATTACTATTGCCTGGACTTCCATCTGATCTGACTCATGACTTGATTGAATCTAGGAGGGGTTTCTAAAGTGTATTTGTCTTTGAATTTTGTTTCTGGTATTTAAATGGTCACTAAGTGTGTGATGGGTAAAAGGGGGGAGGAAGAAAGGAAACAGCAGCCTATCTGAGCCTTTCCAGCAGGGTCAGGAGCCTGTTCTTTGGGTCCTTGTTCAAGCAAAAAGTTCTCCTAGTAAACGTGTACTTTCTGAGCGACTGAAAGAAACCAGGTCATTTCAGTGCATCAGTGTGAACATCTGTGTTGGCAATTCAAGGTGAGACCCACCCAGTTCACAGGCATCGCTGTCTTTATTAAGGTTTAGTTATCCTTCTGATTTTTACCTTTCTTTCAGGGGTTAGCAAATCAGTCATCAAAACTATGTCCATCATGGATTTCGAAAAGGTTAATCTGGAATTAATAGAGGCCTTGTTAGAGTGGATCGTGGATGGAAAGCACTCCTACCCTCCAGGTAATCGCTTCTTCATTTGTGTGGGAGACGGCAAAAGGAAGGCGGCTCACTTAGATGATGGGTGCTGTGGGAGCGACCTCCCTTCCTGGAGCCGTCACCCCCATCCTCACTTTTTCACTGCCAGTTGTATGTAAAGTTGCTTATTAGGCTTTTCAGGGGGGAGGATTTTACCTTTTACTTTTCGAGGTTCACCTGCAGCTTTCACTCAGCACTCTTTTGTTCCCGCCGGGCAAAAAGATGTTAACAACACAAAATCCACAAGGAGGAAGTTTGAAAAGAAGGCCTGGGTGATCCACATATTAAACACCTAGCCCCAGGCTAAATGGGAGTCTGGTAATGAGTGTTTGATGCACATGAAGGTCACAGGGCAGGGGGGTTAAGAGAACAGGCTCTCGAGTCTGATAAAGTCCTAGCTCTGCTACTCAGGAACTGTGTAGTCGCAGGCAGAGAGCCCTTATCTTTGCTATGCCTCAGCTTCCTTGTTTGTGAAATGAAGACATTATAATAAGTCCTCTGACGTGAAGATATTTTGAGGATTAAAAGAAACCATCGTATGAGGTCCCTGGCTCCTGGCTGGCTCAGTCAGTGGAGCACAGGACTCTTGATCTCAGGGCTGTGAGTTCAAGCCTCACACTGGGAGTAGAGATTACTTAAAGATAAAATCTTTAAAAAAAAAAGAAAAAGAAAGGAAGAAAGAAAGAAACCATATGTAAAGCACTTGGCGCAGTGCCTGGCATGCAGTTAATGCCCATCGATACTCCGCCTAAAAACGATACCGTTGCGATGATAACGTATTTTGTCACCATTATTCCTATGATCGTTGCTACTACTGTGACGCAGAGCAACAACTACTTTCCCCTTACTCGCCGTCGTCCTATCCCAATGGCCTTCGTAAGCTCACTGGGCAGACCCTCATCCCCCAAATCTTCTCGTAACTGAATCCGTCACATCATTCAGGTTTCTGCCAAACATTTTCTCTTCAGAGGAGTCTTCTCTGAACTCTTACTCTATCGTGATATCCAAAAGTGATTTTCATTTTCATCGTAATACCACGCACTATCCAGAAGCATAGTTCTGCTTACTGACGGTCTCCTTCAATAGCATGTAAACTGCTCAAGAATGTGGATTTATCAGGCACCACTGTGTTCCTCAGACCCTAGGGCAGTACCTGGAATATTTGCTGCCTGAATAGATGCAGCCATTGTTGGGTGATCATAAGTTGAACGACAGATCACTTACCTCATGTGCTCGCTGCACAGCGCTTAAGAGAAATGGGAGTGGCTGTCCGCCACCGCTTAGACTTTAATCATTACGTGATATTTCCTGAAGAGACGTATGAGCCATGCAAAAGGATTGAAGTACCTTGTTGTCATCTCGGGCGGGTAGTCCGTGTTTGCTAACGCATTATCACTGGTCTACATATCTTGTTTCATCCCAAAAGAAAAGACTATTATTGAAAAAAATCAGGTATAGTGGACAAAAGAACTGCTAGAAAATTACCTGAATTCAAAGCAGAGTAGATGTAGCGAGTGGGGGTGCTGACATATTTGTGAATGTTAAAGGGACACCTCTTCCCTGGCTCAGCGGGAAGAGCATATATGACTCTTGATTTCAGGGTCTTGAGTTTAAGCCCCACATTGAGTATAGAGCTTACTTTAAAAAAAAAAAAAAAAAAAAAAAAAAAAGATACCGCTGATACAAATGGCCAAGCTGTGAGGGCAGAGCACATCAGGAGGCACATAAAAATATGGACAGGAGCACCTGGGTGGCTTAGTCAGTCAAGTATCTGACTCTTGATTTCGGTTCAGGTCATGATCCCAGGGTTGTGGGATCAAGCACTACATCGGGCTCCGCACTAAGCATGAAGCCTGCTTAAGATTCTCTCTGTCCTTCTCCTCAGCTTGTGCTTTCTCTGTCTCTTAAAGATAGATACAGATATAGATACAGATACAGATACAGATATAGATGATATAGATGATATAGATATAGGGAGAGGGGAGAGGGTCCCAGAAACCCAGGTTTGTGTCCAGGCCCCACTCTCATTAACTCTGTCGCCTGGCTGAGTTATTGAGTCACTTTAAAGGTACTAATAACCTTCTTAATGAGTGGCCATGAGGATCAAATGAGACAATGTATGTAAACATACTTGGTATACTATGAGGTGTTTGAAACTAACCCTGAAAGATGTCTTTTGCCCTCTTCAGAGTTCCATTTTCATAATAACTTAGTTTCCTTATTTACTTAGTAGAGCAAATAACTGTAATAAATAATAGGTCCTGAGTTCCTTGTGGGCAGATTTTTGGTTTATATTCCATTCTACCTAGCACAGAGCCAACATAGGCCCCCAATAAATATTTGTAGGATTAAAGGGAGGGGCTAGTGAAGATGGTGTCAATTCCCTCTTTGAATAAAGCTCAGAAGAAGGTGACTTGCTGAGTGGCCACTCTTGGCACAGAGATATTTTGTAATCGGTTATCACTGCTTATTTTCTTTAATTAAAATTTAAAAGCCCATAAAACCTTCAATAGGGCATGGCCAGTTAATGTGCTGCCTCTCTAACATCTATCTGAATTTAGATTATCAGGTTGACCAGCCAATTTTCTTTTCTTTTTCTCATTTCCAGTAAAATGTTTATGGGTTTTATTTACTAACAGAGAGAAGAGTCTTCCTGTCTTATAAGATTAGAAGGATAACTCTTCCTATAGAAACAGAATGTCAGTGCCCAGTGCACTAAAGAAGTATATTTAAAGAGCTTTGCTGATGAGAGGTGCCTGGATGGTTCAGTCAGTTAACTGGTTAACCGTCCAACTTCAGCTCAGGTCATGATCTCACAATTTGTGAGTTCGAGCCCCACGTCAGGCTCTGTGCTGACAGCTCAGAGCCTGGAGCCTACTTCAGATTCTGTCTCCCTCATTCTCCGCCCCTCCCCTGCTCACATGCTGTCTCTCTCTCTGTCTCTCAAAACTGAATAAACGTTAAAAGAATTAAAAAGAGCTTTGCTAATGATTCTTACATGGCCTAAAGTGTTATATTTTTCTACACTTCAGTTTTCCTCTTGTAGAAAGGTAAATCAGAAAATGGATAAAAAAACAGTGTCATCCATTTAAATCCTTGGGGACTTTTTAAAAAAAAGAAAATTGATAGTGAGAAATCTCAGATTATTACATTTTTTAAAGTTTAAAATAGCTCTATAATCCATATTAGTTTTTCCTTTTTTGCATCTGTCAGATCGATTCTTTTTATATACCCAGGGGCTATACTTGTATTTTTACCGGGACTAGCAGAAATCAAAATGCTATATGAACAGCTACAGTCCAATTCTCTTTTCAACAACAGACGCAGTAATCGGTAAGTTAATTGCTTTCTGTAGCCTTAACCATCTGCAGTTGTATTGTATGCAAAGATGAATAACCAGAATGGTCTGTGACAGTCATCACCCTCTTTAGACCATGGTGTCACTGCTCGAGAATATGTCTGTTTATGCCAGCTGGAAGTAGACAAACCTATTTGTTCCAGATAATCAATCATTCCCATTCCATTAAATAAAAATTTTTCTCTTCACTTAGCGTAGTGACTCAGCAAAATTGCATGTAATTTCAGTTGCCAGATGGGGGGTGGGGAGGGATGGGAGAAGCCAGTGTAAGTAACAACAAAGAAATGTTACCATTTGAGAAAAAAATAATTTGCAACAGTTCCTTTTCCAGTAGCAAGACATGTGTTTTTATATCTAAAGCGACAGCTACTAAAGAGAGAAACACTCCCAGGAATATAGGAATATCTTGGCTTAACTCACATCACTACCTCTGCCTCTGGTTCTCTGGATTTAAAGGTAGAGGAAAAATGATTCTCTCCTGGTTAGTGTGTGAGGCTTGTTACTTATAGAATATCAGCTATACAGTTCTCTTGATTACTTACTACTGAGTTACATTCCAGTTTTTCCCAAGTCAGTGCAAGGTTTCTAGTTCATAGAGCTGAGTCAACATTTTGTAAGGCTCAGAAAGAACCTTCTCATTTAGAAGAGCTGGACCCTGAGGGCAGGTTCTAGAGAAGCTGCTGATACTTGGAGTTCTATTGTTAATTTTAATAGAAATTCACCCACCATTAATCCAGTTCCAGCCTTTTGTGCCAGAATATTAAATGTGCGTTTGTTTCCTTCCAGATGCGTGGTTCACCCACTTCATTCATCTTTATCCAGTGAAGAGCAGCAGGCTGTGTTTGTAAAACCCCCTGTGGGTGTAACTAAGATTATAATTTCTACCAACATTGCTGAGACATCCATAACCATTGATGATGTTGTCTATGTCATCGATTCTGGGAAAATGAAAGAAAAGAGGTATTCTCTTTTGGCAATGTGAGAGAGGGGCTAAAGATGCATTGGAGTGCCACGGCTGTTAATGGCTGATGCTTTTGAGCTACATGGGTTACCGTTTGCAAAAATATTTTATAGAAACCGCATATGGGTATATATGAGTGATTCTATACCAGGACCATAGTCTTAAAGTCAAACAGAGGTGGAAGGTTTAAGGCTTTCCCTTGGAAGTAATTAATTATTTTTCCTCTTTTTTCCATATGCTTTACATGTGCTTGAATGAAAAAGATGGAATGATATGGGAGGTGATGGGTGTGTTAATTTGATTGTGGAAATCATTTCATAATGCATACATATATCAAAACCACTTTGTACACCTATGTCCAGTTTTTATTTGTCAAAATAAATCATGAAAAAGAATAAAGAGAGAAAAGGTTGGGGCACCTAGGTCGCTCAGTCGGTTAGGCGTCCGGCTCTTGATTGTGGCTCAGATCATGATCTCACGGTTGGTGAGTTCAAGCCCCACGTCAGGCTCTGTGCTGACGGAGCCTGCTTGGGATTCTCTCTCTTTCCCTCTCTCTCTGCCCCTCCCCTGCTTGCTCTCTCTCTAAATAAATAAAATAAACTTAAAAAAAGAGAAAAGGTTGCATAAAGGAACTATGTGTAGTAGCATTTGATACCACTTAAAACAGCACTGTGTGCTCCCTCCAGGGGCTGAACTATTCCCGGAACACACAGGACACTGTCCTTCCTTGGAAGTGAGGTAGTTCATTTGTTCTGTCCGTGCTAGGTCAGGTCTTACCCATGTTTTTATAAAAAACTCTTCTCTACATTTTCTTTTTCTTATAGATATGATGCCAGCAAAGGGATGGAAAGCCTAGAGGATACTTTTGTCTCTCAAGCCAATGCTCTGCAAAGAAAAGGTCGAGCGGGCCGTGTTGCTTCTGGGGTCTGCTTCCATTTATTTACCAGCCATCACTTCAATCACCAGCTCTTAAAGCAGCAGCTACCAGAAATACAAAGAGTGCCATTGGAACAGCTGTGTCTGAGGTACATCTTGATCTTTCTGTTCTGCTTCCAGAAGGTCTACATGTTTCTCACCCTAAGTTCCGTGGGTTTATTTTTCTTAGTAGAAGACATTTTGCCAAGAGTGGGCATGGATGAACTCATTCATTTGCAAAAACGGAGCTGTTCAGTGTTGCTTTTACCATTGGATTTAACTTTCTGCACACGAAGATCTCTTACATTGCAAACAATGGCCCTAAAATAGAGCTTAAGAATACATTTGGAAGTCAGGAAAGTGATCTAATTTATCAAGAAATTTCTGGTAGGGGCAATACCAATATTGAATCATCAAAGGTCAAAAGTCTACAGCCTCGTGATCAGAGCAAAGTGAACAAAAACAACTCGAAAACACCATTATTTAGCTGATAAACAAACAAGAACAAATATCATAAAAGAGGATTTAATGAATGAATGATGAAACTCAGTGTTATTGAAGCTAGGGAACGTTTGGTTCAACCTTCCTGAAAATGTGGTTGGTGTTATGTAAGAACTCAAACCATCCATGCCCTCTGACCCAGTCCCTATGAGGGAATATCCCCATAAAATAATAACCCAAAGCAAATTACTTATACAAAGATGTTATAGCTCTCCTCTTATCCAGCAGGTATATTTTGAAAGCCTTCCATTTGCCAGGGGTTGGGCTGAGCACTAGAGCTACTGTAGGATACAAGACCCAGGCCCTGCTTTTAAGTGTCCACAGTCAGGTCTTAAGAAGTTGGGCAGGCACATACCTTACTAAGGTAGTAATAGTGCAGATGAGGAGTGAAGGGACTTGAGAAAGCTTTGGAAGTGGAATGACCCACGAGAGGGGACGAGAGAGGGGAAATGTAATATATGTGGCACATATGATTTAAAAACAACTCAGATATACAGCAGTGAGGAAATAGGCAAATTATATAGGCCACCATGGTTCATCTTTTTTTCTTATCTTTTTTTTTTTTTTTCATTTAAAGTCTAAGTAAGTGGATTACTGTCCATGCATGTCTTAAAGTAAAATATCTAGGGAGTTGAAGTGGGAGAAAGCTAGGTACCAAATGCATATACATTAGTAAAAATTAGTAAAAAATTAGTAAAAATAAACAACTATGTTTCTAGGTTGACAGCTTAAAAAGGAATTATAAGTGAAATAAATAAATTTTGTATATATATTTTTTTCTTCTGAAAACTGCTTAAATTCATAATTTAATTTTTTTTTTTTTTTCAACGTTTTTTATTTATTTTTTTTTGGGACAGAGAGAAACAGAGCATGAACGGGGGAGGGGCAGAGAGAGAGGGAGACACAGCATCGGAAACAGGCTCCAGGCTCCGAGCCATCAGCCCAGAGCCTGACGCGGGGCTCGAACTCACAGACCGCGAGATCGTGACCTGGCTGAAGTCGGACGCTTAACCGACTGCGCCACCCAGGCGCCCCTTAAATTCATAATTTAAAAGAGTAGCTCTTCAAGGCAAGACACATTGCAGATTAAGCTTATCAGCAATTATGGTACAATTTCAGATGTGGGAAAGAGTAAATGGATCATTTGACTTGTTTCATAATTTGAACCCATATTTGATAGAGAGAAGCATTTTGAAAGTTTATAGACAGAATTTTATCCTGAATCCCCATAAGTTTCAGGGTAGGATTTGAAAGTGTTTCTATAATTTATTGCTAGAACTAGAAGACATAAGAGATTTTTTTTTTTTTAATGTATTTCACCTAGCATGGTCTAGCTTATGAAAGCATGTGCCTTGGAAATTGGCAACTATTTTCGTTCAAGAAAGAAGCTTGTTCCTCTGTGTCATCTCTCCAGAAATAAAATGGATGCATTATGTTTTTTTTTCTTTTTGTAGAATTAAAATTTTAGAGATGTTTAGCACTCACAGTCTCCAGTCTGTTTTCTCTCGGCTCATTGAGCCGCCGCACCCAGATTCTCTCCGTGCCTCAAAAATACGATTACGAGACTTAGGAGCATTAACTCCAGATGAAAAGCTGACCCCTCTAGGGTATCACCTGGCCTCCCTGCCGGTGGACGTGAGAATCGGCAAACTGATGCTGTTTGGGTCTATCTTCCGCTGCTTGGATCCTGCCCTCACCATTGCCGCCAGCTTGGCTTTTAAGTCTCCTTTTGTAAGTAAACGACATTCATTGAAACTGGAGTCCATAGGTCTCCAAGGGGACCATGGGGGCTTCAGGGTTATGTGATCCTCCTACATGTTTTCTTGTGAGGGTGATATATGGGACTTCTTCAGGTCACAATGTCTTTACTTTTGTCTGATCCTCAAAGAAATCCATGCCCCAAGTAAAGATTAAGAACTGAAGATCCAACTTACTGAAATAACATAAATGTGCCTTTTATGGTATCCACTATCCTTGCTCATTAAAGAAAAATCAGAATGGGGCACCTGGGTGGCTCAGTCAGTTAAGCGTCTGACTTCGGCTCAGGTCATGATCTCATGGTTCATGGGTTTGAGCCCCACGTCAGGTTCTGTGCAGACAGCTCAGAGCCTGGAGCCTGCTTCGGATTCGGTGTCTCCCTCTCTCTCTGCCCCTCCCCTGCTTGCACTGTGTCTCGCTTTCTCAGAAAATAAACATTTTTTAAAAATTTAAAAATAAAAAAACAGAAAGAAAAATCAGAAAATGCAAGCAAGCGAAAGGTGCCCCTGCATAAAATACACTGGATCCCTGTTTTTGTTTGTTTGTTTGTTTGTTTGTAGACAGAGTATGAGCAGGTAGGGACAGAGAGAGAGGGAGAGAGAGAATCTCAAGCAGGCTCCGCGCTGTCAGTGTAGAGCCCAACAGGGGGCTCAAACCCACAAATTACGAGGTCACCACCTGGGCCAAAACTGAGTCAGATGCTTAGTTGACTGACCCAGGCTCCCCAGATCACTTTTTTAAAACAGCATTATTGAAATATAATTTGCCCATTTAAGTTGTACATTCAGAAGTTTTTAATATTATGCAGTCCTCGCCATCGTCAGTTTTAGAACATTTTTAGTACCTCATAAAGAAACCCCTCAGCAGTCACTCCCTCTTTCCCCTCAAAACCCTCATCCACTGAAGCCCTAGGCACCCACCAGTTTGCTTTCTGCCTTCACAGATGGACCTCCTCTAGACATTTCGTATTAGTAAAATAATATAATGTATGTTCTTTTGTGATTGGCTTCTTCACTTAGCATAATGCTTTTAAGGTACATCTATGTTATAGCATGAATCAGTCTTCATTCCTTTACCAAACAATACTCCTGTGAATGGACATACTTCATTTTATCTGTCCAGCACTGATGGACACTTGGGATTGTTTCCACCTTTGCCTGTAAACATTCATGTACACATTTTTATGTAGAGATATGTTTTCATTTGTCTTGGGTATTCAGAGGGAAGTTACTTGATCAAATATGGTAACTCTTCGAGGAACTTCCAGACTTTTTTTCCAGAGTAGCTGCATATTACATTCCACCAGCATTTTATCAAGGTTGCAATTTTTCCACATCTTCACCAACAGTTGTTATTATCTAACATTTTTATTATAATCATCCTAGGGGGTGTGAATTTGTGGTTTTGATTTGTATTTCCCCAATAGCTAAGGATAGAGAACATTTTTTCATTTGCTTATTTGCCATTTGTATATCTTCTTTCAAGAAATGTCTGTGTAGATCCTTTGCCCATTTTTTGTTGTTGTTTTTTAATGTTTATTTATTTTTGAGACAGGGAGAGACAGAGCATGAACGGGGGGAGGGTCAGAAAGAGAGGGAGACACAGAATCCGAAACATGCTCCAGGCTCTGAGCTGTCAGCACAGAACCCGATGCGGGGCTCGAACTCACGGACCGCGAGATAATGACCTGAGCCAAAGTCGGATGCTTAACCGACTGAGCCGCCCAGGCGCCCCCTTTTGCCCATTTTTAAATTGGGTAATTCATCTTTTTATTACTGATTCATAAGAGTTCTTTATACATTTTGGATACAGGTCTCTTATCAGACATATGATCTACAAATATTTTCTTCCATTCTGTGGGTTACCTTTCTTACTTTCTTGATATGTCCTTTGAAACCCAAAAGTTTTTAACTTTGATGAAGTCCAATTTACCCAGTTTTTTGTTCCTTAAGCTTTCACTGCCATAGTTAAAGAATCCATTGCCAAAATGGCTGAAGGGGAATGGAAGGTACTGGCTTCCACTTACAGAATGAGTAAGTCATGGGACTAAAAGGCAGGGCATAAGGAATATAGTCAATGACATTGTAATAGCATTGTCTAGTGACAGATGATAGGTATACTTGTGGTGAGCTAGCATAATGTATCAATTATTGACTTGTCAAATCACTGTGTTGTATACCTGAAACTAATGTAACATTGTGTCAACTACACTAAAAAAAAAAAAAAAAATCCATTTCCAGATCCAAAGTCATGAAGATTTATCCCTACATTTTTTTCTAAGAGTATTATAGTTTTAGCTCTTACATTATAGTCTTTGGTCTATTTTTTTTTTAAGTGTTTATTTTTGAGAGAAAGAGTGCAAGTGAGGGAAGGGCAGAGAGAGAGAGAGAGAGAGAGTGCAGGGGAGGGAAACACAGAATCTGAAGCAGGCTCCAAGCTGTCAGCACAGAGTTCATTGCGGGGCTCGAACTTATGAAGCATGCAATCTTTACCTGAGCCAAAGTCGGACGCTTAACCGACTAGGCCATTCAGGCGCCCTGGTCTTTGGTCAATTTTGAGTTAATTTTGTATACGGCATGAGGTAAGAGCCCAACTTCATTCTTTTGCATATGACTGTGCAGTTGTCCCAGTTCCATTTGTTGAAAAAGACTATTCTTTCACCATTGAATGGTCTTGGCATTCTTGTCAAAAATCAGTTGACCACTGGGACGCGCTTGACTGATTCGGGAGAGTGTGTGACTCTCGATCTCACGGTCATGAATTCGAGCCCCATGTTGGGTGTAGAGATTACTAAAAATAAATAATTACTTAATTAGTTGACCATAAATATATGGGTTTATTTCTGGACTGTCAATTCTATTCCATTGAGTAGAATGTCTGTCCTTATGCCGGTACCACACTATCTTGATTATTCTAGTTTTATAGTATGTTTTGAAATTTAAAAATGTGAGTCTTGCAGCCTTGTTCTTTTTATCATTTTGGTAGGAATTTTTACATCTATATTCATAAGAGGTATTAGTCTATAGGAAAAAAACATTAGTTATGGGTATGGAAGTAGGGGAGACTCAAGCATAAAAGATGAGTGAATAAGAAATTGTAAAATAAAGATACCACAGAGTTAACAATTTTTTTTTAAGTTCGTTTTGAGAGAGAGACAGAGCACACACAGGCAGAACAGAGAGAGAGAGAGAGAGAGAGAGAGAGAGAGAGAGAGAGAATCCCAAGCAGGCTCCGCATGGGGCTCAATCTCATGAACCGTGAGATCATGACCTGAGATGAAATCAACAGTCAGACGTTTAAGTGACTGAGCCACCCAGGCGCCCCAAAACGAACAGAATGTTAGAGTTTAGATCTGGCTTTTAGAATGAGTGGCTCTTTGATGACATGACATCTTGGCACAAGGAACTAAAAGACCCGCCAGAGCTTGGTTTGCATGGGCAGAGAGACTCAAGGGCAATAGGACTATTAGCTTGTCAGTTACCACCACACTTGCCTTTAATCAGCCACTCACTGTCTACTTTGTGATCCGCACAAAACACTTCCCAAGGCACCTGGCTTCAGCCATGGGAAAGTGCCATTAGAAACCTCAGGTAGGGGCGCCTGGGTGGCTCAGTCAGGAAAAGCATACGACTTCTGATCTAGGGGTTGTAAATTTGAGTCCTCTGTTGGGTGTGGAGATTATTTGAAAATAAAATCTTGAGCCACCTGGGTGGCTCAGTCAGTTAAGCATCCAACACTTGGTTTCCGCTCAGGTCATGATCTCATGGTTGGTGAGACTGAGCCCCGCATCAGGCTCTGTGCTGACAGTGCAGAGCCTGCTTGGGATTCTCTCTCTCTCCCTCTCTCTCTGCCCCTCACTCCCTTGTATGTGCTTTCTCTCTCTCTCTCTCTCTCTCTCTCTCAGAATAAATAAACTTAAAAAAATAAAATAAAAGGCAGTGATTATTTAAAAAAGAAACATAGAAAAGAAACCTCAGGTAAAATGTGCCCTTCAAACTTGGTTTTCCTCATTTAGGTGTCTCCCTGGGATAAAAAAGAGGAAGCTAACCAGAAAAAGCTAGAATTTGCATTTGCCAACAGTGATTATCTGGCCCTTCTGCGAGCATATAAGGTAAGTATCTAACCTCATAGCTGAGGTATTTTACCACAATTGGCAGCAAAGACAGAGTAAGTTCACTTATATTTTCTTCAAAACTTAGGGATGGCAGCTAAGTACGAAAGAAGGCATGCGTGCAAGTTACAATTACTGCAGACAGAACTTCCTGTCCGGAAGAGTTCTTCAGGTGAGTTGTTTCTGTGGCAGTTTGTTTGCGTTCGTTTTATTGCAGGGGCACACCAGAGGGTGTTGTAACTTTGTCTTATTTGTCCTCCCTTGACATTGAGAGTGTTGTTTCTGGAATACGCTTGGCTTTAGCAGCTGTGTAAAACACACTCCTATTTCACATCCTCTCACATGAGGCCCTCTGTGCTGAACCGTCCAACTGACCCATTTTACTTCTTTTCAGTGAATTTGTGTTTACTTATGTGGAGGATAGAATATAGGCACTCTGCAGATCACTGCTTACTGGAAGTCAGCTTTTTCAGTGACTATACCAGGCTTTCTTTCTTTCTTTTTTTTTTTTTTTTAAATGTTTATTTATTTTTGAGAGAGAGAGGGAGAGGATTTGAAGCAGGCTCTGCACTGTCAGCAGGCTCCAACTCATGAACCGCAAGATCATGACCCGAGCCAGTCAGACTCTTAACCGACTGAGCCACCCAGGCGCCCTTATACCAGGCATTCTTAACCTGTGTCCATAAACCCCTGAAATTGTGCACAAAAGTATATGCTTGTACATATGTGCTTTATTCTGGAGAGAGGGACCATAGCTTTCATGATGTTCTCAAAGTGGACAGTGAGCATCCCAAACTCTTCACCTTCTCCTCAAAACCAGACAACGAATACTGAACTGGATTTTAATTTTTCTTATGACCGTCAGAGGCTACAATGTCAATAACGAGTGCACAAGAAAGAGAAAGTTTATTATCTTGTAATAGTAGAGAGGGTTCTGTCTTCTGTTGTGAGAGTGTTGTAGGCCCCTTTCCAAAGTGGTCTGCGAAGCCAGACTAATGCTGGTACACATCTTTGCAAAGCATCTGTTTTACTCAAAGATTTTGAGGCTGGGAAGGGGAAGTTCTTTTTTGTTGTTGTTAAGTTAGCTAACATACAGTATAGTCTTGGCTTCAGGAGTAGAATCCCATGATTCATCACTTACATCCAACACCCAGTGCTCGTCCCAACAAGTGCCCTCCTCAATGCCCATCACCCATCTTCCCCCGCCTCCCCGACCCCCCACCCCTATCAACCCTCAGTCTGTTTTCTGTATTTAAGAGTCTCTTATGGTTTGCCTCCCTCTCTGTTTGTATCTTATTTTTCCTTCAAGGGGAAGGAGTTTATTTTCATATTAAAAGACGTCTTGGAGTAGAACACAAAATTTATGTCCTTAGTACTTACCACTGCCTGGATATTTATCTCTCTACCCCACAAGCTCCGTCAGAGCAGAGACCTTACCGTATTCCCAGCGCCAGAACTTTGCTTAACACATAGCTGGCGCCCAGTAAAGATTCACTGAAGAAATGCATGAGTGAGTGAATTTGGTTATTTACAATGAAGTAAGAGACCTCAGGAGCATCCCACTGTTTGCCTTCATTCTCTGCCTGGAGGTGAGGCATCAGGAGAGGAGAAAAGCTCTAGATACATTCTAAGTTCATCAAAAGCAGTCATTGTCAATCACAATAGATTCATAAAGTAAATAAGTAAACACACTCAGGTTCACCCCAGGCCAGTTACACCTGGATCTCTGTGGGTAGAGCCTAAGCATCTGTTGATGTCTGTTGGGCACCCCAGGTGATACTATGCAGCTGGCGTTGAGAACCACTGGTCTGAAGGGTGTGTTATATGTGAGGTGCAGTAATAGATCTTTCCTCAAGTCATTAACATTTAAGTGTAAAGCGATACTTCTTTTAAATTACACCTCTTACGGGGCGCCTGGGTGGCTCAGTCGGTTAAGCGTCCGACTTCAGCTCAGGTCATGGTCTCATAGTTTGTGAGTTCAAGCCCCACATCCGGCTCTGTGCTGACAGCTCAGGGCCTGGAGCCTGGTTCGGATTCTGCGTCTCCTTCCTTCTCTACCCCTCACCCACTCACTCTCTCTCTCCCTCTCTCTCAAAAATAAACAAAAAAAAATTACATTTCTTACTATATTTATTCATTTTCTTCAGGATGCCCATCAGAGTTCCCTCTTCTCACTAAAGACATTAAGATTAAGACTGTCAAAAAAGGGGGGGCGGTGCCTGGGTGGCTCAGTCAGTTGAGCGTCCGATTTAGGCTCAGGTCATGATCTTATGGTTCATGAGTTAGAGCCCCACATCGGGCTGTATGCTGACAGATCAGAGCCTGGAGCCTGCTTCGGATTCCTTGTATCCCTCTCTGCCCCTCCCCCACTCATGCTCTGTCTCTCGTTCAAAAACACACATTAAAAAAAAAAAAAAAAGATTAGCAATTAAAACCTTGTCATGATAGAGAAGTCCTAGCTCTATTTTGCCTTATTATCCATGCGTACTTGAGATATTCCAAGAAAATACTTGAACTGTCCTCAGGAGACAAGATAATGCTCAGCTCTCAGTTCCTTTGACGGTTCTAACCTCTTCCCCATCATCTGATACATAGCCTATGCTTGAACAGAAGCCAGAAGAAAAAGAGGTCTGTTCTTTTCTTTCTCACGCTTGTGCTCAGTTACACAGGGGGACATCTAAATCTAAACCACTTAATAATATCCTTATTCCTAGGAAGAGATGTGAGCCAGAGACATCACAAGGTAATAGAAAATAAGTTCTATTACTTACTTTCTAAGTAAGCTGGGTGAGTGAGCTGGGTGTCCTGCACACATTGAGAGAGCACACTCTAGGCTCCGGTAAGGAACTACGAGGATCTGAGCAGAAATGCAAGTTGGAAAAAGCAGATGATGTCACGGCACCTTGAGCCGGGGTCAAAGTAAACTACAAACAAAGTAAACTACATTTTTTGCTGTCCTGAGAATTTTCAGGAAGTCAGACCTACCCCAGATCCAATGAATGTGTTTTTGTAAATGTGACTAAGTCAAATAAATGATCCTTGGGTTTTATGAAGTTGGTGAATGTCTGTGTAACTCTTTTCACTCTCTCTGCCAATTTGCCTAAGTGAAAACTGCCCTTCTGGAAATGACCAGACAAGATAATCTTTGTACCTATTTGGTGAACCCAGATGAGCCTCATTACTAGCCACTGAAGCAAAGACCCTGCACTTACCTTTGATTTGCTGATGCCTGTGCTTGAATATATTTTCCCACTTCTTTCAGGAAATGGCCAGCCTCAAACGACAATTCACTGAACTGTTATCAGACATCGGCTTTGTAAAGGAGGGACTCAGAGCAAGGGAAATTGAGAAAAGGGCCCAAGCAGGAGACGGTATCTTGGACGCCACAGGCGAAGAGGTAAAGAATGTGTAGTTAGTGCTGTTATTTCTCTTTAATCAGCACAGGAACATTGGTAGGTCTTATTCACTTAAGCACTAGGAGCAGTGGGCTTAGTGACATTCTTGATTTTCTTTCCACAATAAGTGTCAGGTAAACACTCCAAAAAACAAAAGGGTTTTTTTTGTTGTTGTTAATTGTTGCTATTTTTTTAACATGTTTTCTAATTTATTTTTGAGGGAGAGAGCGAGAGCAAGGGAGGGGCGGGGGGAGGGGGGGACAGAGGATCTGAAGCGAGCTCCATACTGACAGCAGTGAGCCTGATGCTAGGCTCGAACCCACAAACCTGAGCCGAAGTCGGACACTCAACCGACTGCGCCACCCAGGGCTCCTGTTGCTACTATTTTTGTTTTTAAATTTTCACGCTGGTTCTTGATAAGCCCATAAGAGGTGAAACATGTTTCAGTAATGTCTTCTTAAATCACACCAGCCTTTTTCCACCCAAGGATAGTTTTTTCTGTGACCACAGGAAGAACACTTCTTCGAGACGAACCTGATGCCCCGCTGTTCTCAGTGCAGTTAGTACCTTCTGCGGTTTATGACCATCTCCTGAACCAGAGTCTGTCTCCACGGATCCTTAGGAGCACTGGCTTTGTAATTGCTTTGCAGAGACCCAGAGTTAACTGTGGGCTTCTTGGAGTGGGCCCTATGTGCATATGGTTTTTTACTTTACCTTGTTTTTTACTTAGAAAGGAAGAGTTTTTCCAGCACAAGGATAGAAATGAGGTATTTTTGGTTTGTTTTGTTTTGTTTTAAGATAGGAAGCAAGTGAAATGTGATGATAAGTTCCAGGGTACAAACAGAAGTGGCCACATTACTTATAAGATCAATGCTGTCTTTCTCTCCTAGGCAAACTCAAATGCTGAGAACCCCAAGCTGATATCAGCAATGCTGTGTGCTGCTCTTTATCCAAATGTAGTGCAGGTAACAAAACATTTTTCCTGGGTCCTCCCACTTCTTTGATTCGTAGCCAAGGGACTTAAGTTAAGACATACACATTAATCACCTTAAAGAGATACATACACACACACACACACATACACACACACACACACACACACACACAGAGCCTTTTAAACTTTGTATACATTTCCAGTGCTTCAGTTATCCAAATTTGTTAAGATAACATTGTTCAAGAACACATTTATTGTATAAAATGAGGTGCTTGTTTTGAATCCTTCTGACATACTAGAAATTTAAATGGACATAAATGTTATCCTGTCGGGCAATGTGTACATAACTAGCCTTTTATGTTAGGTAGAAACTTGATTCTACTACAGTTTTCCTTACGGTCTCTACTCTGCACTACGGTTAGGTAGGAACAAAATCAAACAAGTCAGTGCTTTGCCATGGGACCACTTGTGGCCAGCTTTCTGGAAAACCCTACCTGTATGTGCTGTCGGACTTTTACCTGAGTTTTAATTATCCAGCCCTTGTCAAACTTAGAAAGACTGAATTTGTGAGAGTACTAAATTGTTTTTCATTTAACGTTTTGTTAAATGCTTAGTTGACATCTGCAATGAACGTCTGACACATTGTCTGCTAGTTTTTCAATGGAAATATATATATGTCATATATATATATTTTTTGTGAATACCTGTTGTTTAGGTGAAAAGCCCAGAAGGGAAATTTCACAAGACCAGTACCGGAGCTGTCAGAATGCAACCAAAATCAGAGGAGCTGAAGTTTGTCACCAAGAATGATGGATATGTGCACATTCACCCTTCCTCGGTGAACTATCAGGTCGGAATGGCGGGTCCACTCACGTTTGCATAGGGCAGGTCTCAGGGGAGCAACACAGCCCCTTCTAGTCAGCATACCTCATCCCGTCACCCGCTGTCCCCAGCAGCACCACTGACTTGGGGAAGGTTGAGAAAGCTTGAACAGACTGGAAATTGGACTGTGTTTGGAAAGACTATTTCCATTTGATGAAAATTCTACTGGATACAAAAAAAAAACCGCTCAAGCCTGCTTTCAAGCGTAAGCTTGCGTCTTTGCAGCGGTGACTTAAGCAGTCAGGATCTAATCGCATCCCTGAATCCGCACCTGACCAGGGAGGGAGTGACGGGCGCTTGCTGCTGGCGCTCCCTCACTTCGCACCCCCTCCTGCCTGCTGCCAACACCCTGTCCCAGCCCCAGAAGTGACGTGTGACCTCGTCGGGATCCACTCCCTCCCTGGTCCTCCTCCCCCTTGACTCTAGTGTAGTATTCGACCCTGCTAACCTCCCGTCCTCTTGAAACCATCTTTGATGTGTTTTTGCTCCTGAAATACCACTTTCTTCTCTCTCTCCCATCACCGCCCGATACCCCTTTTGCTGGTTTCTCTCCTTTGCTCTGAAATGGCGCTCTGTCCCTCGTCCTCATTGTCTTACTGCGGAGCACTTACTCTTCCCGAACCCGCAGAGCACGACCCCGCGGTTCCAAACTGCCACCTGGAGCTGTCACAGAGCCCCCAGCTTGCTCTCCCTGTGCCTGGGCTTGTCCTGAGCCCTCCTGCTGGAAGCCCCAGCCGGACGCCTGCCAGTCAGCTCAGGCTCCTTGTCTCCCACTTCTCTCCTCTCTCCTCTCTCGCCTGTCCTGGGCAAACAGCACCTTCCCAGCCGGAGGCCCCCGCGCACAGAGACCCTGCCACTCTTCGCCTCACTCCAGTCCATCTGGGCGCCGGGCAGCAGTTCTGCCTGTCGATGCTCCCAGATGTGCCTGCGCGTCCTCTCCCCACCGCCCTGCCTCAGTTCAAAGCCCACCATCCACCTCTTGCCTGGAGTGCTGTAGCGATCTGACTTCTGGTCCTTTCTCTCCCACCTTTTACAGTACTGCTGCCACAATTAACTTTATAAAACCTCCGTTTGGTCATATCATCCCCTTGCTTAAAACTCTTCATATATGGAGGCTCCCACACACTCTCATCCGACCCTTCACGCCTGCCCCTCTTTACCATGTCCCCTGTCACTCCTCCCTCCATCACTCTGTGTGCCATGACGTACGACGCACTCCCTCGGAGCCTGGGATGACAGTCCCATTCTCAGCAGGCTCCTACCTGTCCTCGGAGCTTCCATTAAAAACCACCTCCCCGGGGTCCCTCCCCATCGAAGTTGCTCCTCTGTCCCACCAGCACGAGGTGTGCATTTTGTCCACCGTTGCGCTTATCCCATTATTTTACGGTTCGTGGTACGTCTTCATGGAATTGTGAAATTCCTAAAGACAGGACGTGTATTCATTTCTATGTCCTCATTGGCTAGCCTGGCGCCCGGCCCAAAGCAGATGCTCAGTAAAGCTCTGGGGATGGGGGAAGAGAGTTTGAAGTGTTCGGGCTGCTCGGCCCCCTGGAACTACTGAGTAACGTGTCAGCAAAGCATGAAAAGTATCTCCGAGAGCCCAGAAGAATTGGAGGACCCGGAGGTCCTCTGGTTGTCAGCTTCATAAGTACCTAGGGGCCAGAGGACTGAGTTAGAGCCACCCCTCTTCTGAGTTCATCATGACATTCATGCAGTGCATCCTTTGGTACCTACCAGTGCCTTCTCTTTTCCAGGCCCTGTTGTGGGCAGGTGAACTAGACAGACTGGGTCTCTGCCCTCGGGGAGCTTATGCTCTGCTGAGGAAGACAGGCAAGAAACAAGTCATCTCATCTTAGTAACATGCTATCAAGAGAAATAGAACAATAGAAATTGTGAGGCGCCTGGGTGGCTCAGTCGGTTAAGCGACTGACTTGGGCTCAGGTCATGATCTCACGGTTCGTGAGTTTGAGCCCCTCGTCGGGCTCTGTGCTGACAGCTCAGAGCCTGGAGCCTGCTTCTGATTCTGTGTCTCCCTCTCTCTCTGCACCTCCCCTGCTTGTGCCCTGTCTCTGTCTCTCAAAACATAAATAAATGTTAAAAAAAGAATTAAAAAAAAAGAGAAATAGGACAGAGTAAGAGATTTTAGGAGTGATAGGGGAGGGGCCATTTTGCCCAGAGTGGTCAGGGAAGAACATTCCAGCAGAGGAAATCAGTGCAAGAGCAGCATGTGTTTTAAGACAAGCAGGCACAGGTCAGGTTGTGTGGGACCTTGTAGGCTATGGTACGGATTTGGGATTTTATTCTTGGGAAGTCACTGGCGGGTGTCGTTTTTGAAAGATCATGGTGGCTGCCGGGTGGGAAAGAGACCGTCAAGATAAGAAGCAGAAACCCAGTGAGCACTTAGAAAGCCCTGGCAGTGGGCTGTGCGAGTTGATGATGGTTTGAGCCGTACCGGTGGTGAGAATATGTCGTTTCATTATGTATTTTGAAAAGCGACAGGACTTAGTGACCATTTCCATGGAGTGAGGGGAAAGAGCAGTCGAAGGCTTCTCAGTCTGGGACGTGAGCAGCCGAGGAGGGGTGCATCATTTACTGAGCTGGAGGGGATGCTGCTGGAAAGGAGTGGGAAAATCAAGAATTCCTTTTGAACCTAAGTCTGAGATGCTCGTTAGACGTCCAGAGGGAGACGTCAAGAGGGCAGTCGCTGTACAAGTCCGGCCTCGGGGGGAAGGTTCGGGCCGGAGACAATCTGGGGAGCCCCAGATGGCCAGGCGGTGCTTACATCTGTGGAATGGGTGGGGTTCCCCTTCGGTTGCCGGTGTCCACATCTGAGGTTTTCTGTTCCAGGTCAGACACTTTGACAGCCCCTACCTGGTGTACCACGAAAAGATCAGAACCAGTCGGGTGTTCATCCGAGACTGCAGCATGGTGTCCGTGTACCCGCTGGTCTTGTTCGGGGGAGGCCAGGTGAGCGTGCAGCTTCAGAGAGGAGCGTTTGTCGTGTCCCTGGATGACGGCTGGATCCGTTTCGCGGCTGCCTCCCATCAGGTAAGGGCTGGTGGGCCTGTCTAGGAGGCACAGGCCCCGAGGGGCTTCGAGGAGAAGACGGGTTCCTGCAGGGAGCGAGGACAGCAGAGCTGGCAAAGAGCGAATGAGGAGAGGGTAGCGGGCCACGGACGGAGGCCAGGCCCTGAGCCTCAGTGAGAGACCAGGAAGGCACTGGGAGGGGAGCCCAGGACGGGCTGGCATGGGAGGCTCAGGACAGAAGCTGCAGGCGAGACGTTGGACCTTCCTAACTGTTCAACAGATAACACATGTTCTCCAAAGAAAAGTCCCAAAATACACAGACGAGCAAAAATAAATAAAAATCACCCTGATTCCACCACTACCATTAAAAAAAAAAAGGTAATGGATCTGAATTGTCTATTGTCAGGTCTCACGTGTTCACTACTGGAGTGTCTGCAGAGACACTGGAGGCAGAGTATACGCTTAGGAAATAAAAATTCATTTTGACATTTGCATCGGGTAGAGGTCTTAGACGGCAAGAAGCAGAAACACCAACTCAAACGTTAAAGAGAATTTACTGGCACGTTGAACTGTAACATCTAAAGCAGCACAGTCCAATAAAAATACGTGAGCCACGTGTAATTTCAATTTTTCTAGTAGCCACATTTGAAAAACACAAATAGGCACAGTTCATCTTAATTTTATGTAGCCTAACACATCTAAAAAGTTTTCATGTCATCGTATCATCGTATAAGGGCGTACTGACTCTTCACGCGACATCTTCATAATCTGGACTGTGTGCACTCACCGCACATCTCAGTTCAAAGTGGCCCTTGGATGAGCCACATGTGACGAGTGGCCGTCGTGTTGCCCAGTACAGTTTCCGGAAGGCCAGGCAGCTGGGTGACGAGAGGCTGGCTGACCTTGTGGGGGCAGGATGGCTGCGGCGGCCCCCGGCCTCACGTCTGTTGCAGCGTAGTGTCCGGAAGGGGAGACCAGAAACCTCCTCTCTTAAACCAACTGTTGTGGCCAAAGGAGTGTCATAAACTGTAAGGCCCGGGTCACCTGAGCCATTCACTCTGGCAAAGCCCACGCCACGAGCCCGTTTGAGTTCCATCTGGGCGCAAACTGCACGGTGGCCAGACGACGGGGGAGGGGCAAAGCATGTCAGGAAGACCTCTCCAGTGCCTGCTCCAACAGCAGCACGAGCAAAATGCCATAAAGAATGTGGAGCTATTAGCCCCAGCAAAGCATAGAATGTATCCTAAAGCTAGAGATTTTTTCTCTTAGTATCAACCATTTTTAATTTTCCATTTTCCTGCTTCTCCTCTTGGAACAAATTATAAAAGGTGACCAGGCTTTAATATGGAGAACACTACATAAAAGCCATCCTTTCAGATTTAATCTTTTCTTGAAAGGAGATGTGGACATTGAGTGAACATTCCTATAGCTGCATCAAGAAATTAAAACTTTTTAAAATTTTTTTATTTATTTTTGAGAGCAAGAGAGACAGAGCATGAGTGGGGGAGGGGCAGAGAGAGAGGGAGACACAAAATCGGAAGCAGGCTCCAGGCTTAGAGCTGCAGCTGTCAGCACAGAGCCTGACGCGGGGCTCGAACTCACGGACTGTGAGATCATGACCTGAGCCGGAGTCAGACGCTTAACCGACTGAGCCACCCAGGCGCCTCCATCAAGAAATTTTAGAAGCGCTTTTAGAATAAATTGTGTTAGTTTCTCCTCCCCCACCACGTGGAGGTAAAATTAATAGCAGCAATCTAGAATAATGATAATCATCACTGGGATGTTTCCTGTAATAACCTTTCCTCCCCCGTTGACCCAAGCGCTGCTTATGCTGCAACTTTCATTTTAGGTGGCCGAATTAGTAAAGGAACTTCGTTGTGAACTTGACCAGCTCCTCCAGGATAAGATAAAAAACCCAAGCACAGATCTGTGTACGTGTCCTCGAGGATCCCGGATCATCAGCATGATTGTGAAACTTGTCACCACACAATAAAGACCTGCCTCAGGAGAGCGCCTGCCCCGCCCCTTGTGCTCCCCTGGGAAATAAGGCAGCACCTCTACCTCCAGCCAAGCCCTGAGGCGCCGCGCACGAGGGAAGCCTCCCAGACCCCCAGACGGAGCAGGGGCGCTCCCAGCACAATTTGGAGTGTCGGTGTGAGGGTGTGAGGCGGTCGAAAAACCAGCTTTGCCTGTCTTTTTCTCTGGGACTGTCCTGGAATGAAGGAAATTCACCCAGTAACACAAAAGTGAATGTTTAATACAATTCTGTTTTATTCTATGTATTTTTTTTTCTCCTGCTTTTTACTAGGGTGAGGGAGGAGCATGAGGAGAAATACTGAATGTTTTTTCTATCATAACGGCTCATCTGAAAGAAGTTAGAACAGAAAAAGGACAAAAAAAAAAAAATCATGTGAGCAAGAAAAATTAAAATTTCATTTTAGGCTCTTGGCTACAAAGCAAACTTGACTTGTGAGGGATTTTTACTTTTACTCATTAAAGGTCAACCTAAAAAAAAAAACTTAAAGAGCTCTTATCTGTTATTAGAATGCAAGCTGGTCTCACCCTTAACATTCATATTCTTGAAAGCAGAACCGTCTAGGTGTCTTCGTGCTGTTTTAGGTTTTCCATTTAGGAATCTTTGCTCTTAGGCACACACCCAGATCTAATGGCCACACTCCTCCTTACCCAAAGGGGAATTTTGATGGCATTCTCAGAGCAGAGTTGGCACGGTCGATGTAGAAAAGTTTGCCATGCTAGTGTCAGATTTACAGCCATAAAAATATCTTCCACGAGACTGCTTATTTTCAACCACCACTTAGGTGAATGGGGAGCCAGCATGTTGAAAAACCATGAGTACATTTACATTGCCTCTGGACATTTTTCAGCGTGGCCAGGAAGAATCCCGAAGGGCTGAGTAGAAAAAAATATTCTTGTGTTTGTCTAGCGCTCAGGTAGAGTCACTATAGATTTCACACTGGAGACAGAATTCAAACGAATCAGCAAAACCACTGCAGTGAAGGGTGGTCACTTTTTAAGGTATTATTTCTGTTCAGTTTCCAGAAAACCTCCTGGACTGTCCAAAACGGTCATTACCAAGCATGTTTAAACTTTGGCGCACTTGAAGAGCTGAGATTCTAAGTAGTATTTTTAAAAGGCATGAATTCACGTTATCACTTTAAAGACACGCATATGCACAGCACCCACAGCATTCAGGCTCTGACTTGCCCTGGAAACAAGGCTCACATTACAGAACTGCTCAGGAGAAATGCAGGAGAAAACCATCCTAACACATTTTTTTAAACCAGTGTGGACTCTTGGTGCCGTAGCGGAGCTCATATTGGCTGCCCGAGATCGAGCCATCGGCCTGAGTGGACCCACAGCTCTCAACACAAGTCCGCAGCACAGCATACGACTGGCCAGCTGGCCGGGTGGTAGTTAACAAAACCATCCATTGAGAGTACTGAGAAATCGCTCCCCTCGGGGCAGTCATCGAGGGCTGGTCACCTGCAGTCAGGCACAAACACAAGTCACACAAGTCGTTTTACAGTTGGGCCAGAAGGTGGAAAAGACTGGGAAGCCTGGACTGAAGGCGCTGAATAACAAAAATCCTTGGGGCACCTGGGTAGCTCAGACTAAGTGCCAGACTTCGGCTAGGGTCATGATCTCACGATTCATGGGTTCAAGCCCCATGTCGGGCTCTGTGCTGACAGCTTGGAGCCTGGAGCCTGCTTTGGATTCTGTGTCTCCCTCTCTCTCTGCCCCTCCCCTGTTCACTCTCTCTCTCTCTCTCTCTCACAAAAATAAATAGACATTAAAATAAACATTAAAAAAATAACAAAATAAAAATCCTCACCTCCAAGACTAAACTTGTTAAGCCCCATCACTAACATGAGATCAATGAAATAGGATTACTTCTTTGCGATTGAAGATCAGAGTGCAGTGTAGCATTTCAAGGTGACACCAGATTTCTAAGCCCCAACAAGATGGTCGGCACTGGGGAGCCTGGGTGTCTAAAGCATCTGACTCTTGATGTCAGGTCATGATCTTGCAGTTCGTGAGTTCAAGGCCCACGTGGGGCTCTGCGTTGACCATGTGGAGCCCCGTTGGGGTTCCCTCTCTGCCCCTCCCCTGCTTGCTCTCCCTCAAAATAAATAAACTGTAAAAAAAACTGTAAAAGATGATCAGCATTTAATGTTCTTTTCTGGAGAACTCTGTAAATGTTTCTCAAACATTTGTTTTACTGGAACCTAGCTAGGAAATAATATGGATGCAGTACCTGCTACAAAATTAGTCTGCGACACTGTTGTAGTGCATGTCTGCGGGGACTTCTCAGGAAATGAGAATAGGTAACAACATTCTCACAGAGGTGGTCATAGGTTGACAAAGTGCCTTCTTCCTGCTTGAGCTCCATATCTGAATACTACCATTCAAACTCCCTGATGAGGAATGAATTCTGGTCTGTACCCTTCCATTTTGTCACTTGAGCAGTTTAAATAATATACCAGAGCACACAGACTGTGGGTCTGCAAGCATGTGGTCAGTGTTCTTTTTCATTTCCAGGCAATGGTTTGAATATGTCCCTAAGAGGGTATCATAAAATAAGACATTGTGAAAGTCACTCTGTAAAATATATAGCAAAGGTAAGCAAATTGGGACCAATGGTGTGGTTTTCAGGTGCGGCCCAGGCTGGCTTCTTGAGGACTGCATTCTGCTGCGTTGTCTCAGTTGCTGGGCCGAGAGCTGGTGAGCTCGGGCTTGACACTCCGAGGGTGTCTTGTGAGGGTCACCTCGTTGCCACATAAATGAGGATTCTGGGGACAGAATTCTGCTCCCACTGCCCTTGTGCTAGAACAAGCCTGGGCAGATGATGGCTCTTTCCTCCTACGTCACGCTAGAATTAAGCATAATTCCTAGGGCTTATTTTCTCCTAAATGCAGGGGGTAGAGTTTGCTTAAAATATTTAGCCGGTTAATAAATAGCAGGGTGAGCTATTGTTTTCAGAAGTTAGAACTTGGTCATGAAACTGTGTCAGTCAACATTTGAAGACTCACAGTACGGAGTGCCTCAGGTGGAAACAATACAGAGCCAGCTAATACAATTTATTGTCACGGCAATAGTTTCAGACTGTTCCAGAGTGATAGACTTATCCAATGTCTTTCAGCCTCACACATGTAAAGCTACGTAATGACTGTGTAAACCATTAACCACGATGAATCATTAACAGGAGAGACTTTTTCTTGCCAGCTTCTAAGTTATCGCCCCCACAATAATATCAAAGAGATTGGTCTTAAATAGGATTTGTGGCCAATCACTAATCCTTAAAGTGCTTTCAAAGCTTAAATGTTTTAATAATTTGTTTTGTCAAAGAGCAAAGAAAGAGTTCTGCTGGAGAATCACTCGTGCCCTACGTGTGGACCAGCAGGAAGGAGTGGCATCCGTGTTTCATAAAGATACAGGACAGCAGCCCAAACACGAGCTTGTTCCCACAGACGGTTCAGCCTCTGCCCCTTCTTTGCCTAACAGGGACCATCCCGGAGTCTACTCCCCAGTCAGTTCTAGCCCAGCTAATTGAATAAATAAGCCAGGACGCGGTGCCCCAGTGAGACAGCTGTGAGGACGATGACTTCGAATCAACGTACGGGGGTGCCTGGGTGGCTCAATCATTCAGCATCTGACGTCAGCTCAGGTCGCAATCTCACAGTTCGTGGGTTTGAGCCCCACATTGGGTGAGTTCAAGTCCTGCTTTGGGTAGACATGAGCTCGCTCTCTCTCTCCCTCCCCCTCCTGGGAATGATTCTCTCTCTCTGCCCCTTGCTTACTTGTGCCTTCTCTCTTTCAAAAAAAAAAAAAAAAAAAATCAGTTTACTGGATTTTTCCTCCTGTATTTCAACATTTTAGGAAAGAAATGGCAACAAAAGACAGTATAAGGGGTTTGTTTGAAAAGGCAACTTCCTATAAATACCAGCAATGAATATCTGTCTAGGATGACGACCCTGACATGACAAATACGGTATTCCTAAATATGGTATAACAATGTGTCTAATAAACATTTTCAACAGAAGCATTTCAAAGAGCGAAGGTTTTTTTATTATTCCTTATGCAGAAAACGCAGTTACTGCTACGTCCTCCAACCTAGGCTTTATTGAAAATGTCCTGAAGGAGTTAATTTTCCTTCCAAGTTGAACTTGTTTTATAAAGGGGAGATTATCCACGGCTGATTTTCTTCTGCAATAATTCAAAACGGGATAACGTAGCTAAAACGACTCATTTACTTCTCCAGAGTCCCCTTTTAATAAGTTTGCCTCATTCCATCCTTGGGTTTCAAATGTCTCCAAAGTATCTGCTAACCTTTCAAGGAAGACTCTATTTGTCCATGGAGGTCGATTAACTATAATACAGGACCTTATCATGTACAAGGACCATAAGGAGGTTTCCTCACAGGAGAAAATGTAGATTTTGCTTGTTTTCAACGAGTGGTTCTCAACTGGAGGCAATTTTGCCCACTGGGGGACATTTGGCAGTATCTGGAGGCAGCACAACTGAGTGGGGATCGGGGTGTACTCCTGGCATCTAGTGGTCGGAAGCCAGAGATGCTGCTAAATACCCTACAATGCACAGGAGCCCCTCCCCCCCGCCGCCCCCACAACAAATTATCCACTTCACGATGTCAGTAGTGCCAAGGTGGAGAAAACCTATTTAAACAAAATAGGTAACCACTTACAAAGTCTGGCTATTAGTTACTAGTCAGATACAAATTATGCCCACACATCTCTCTGAAAAGTTATGCCCACATCAACTGCAATCAACATGTACCGTGTGAATAAGAATTTATGAGTCCATCACGTTGTTACCAAAATACAGAGTACTTGAGGCGCCCGGGGGACTCAGTCGGCTGAGCATCTGACTCTGGATTTTGGCTCAGGTCACGATCTCACAGTTCATGAGATCAAAGCCCCTCGTTGGGCTCTGTGCTGATAGCTGGGAGCCTGCTTGGGATTCTCTCTCCCCCTCTCTCTCTCTACCCCAACACCCCCCACCTCAAAGTAAATAAATACTTAGAAAAAAAAAAAGGAAATACAATTTGCATGTGACACTAATACTGCTAGTGTTTTCCACTACAAAACTCAAGTTCTCAAATCAGGAGACTATAGATGCTGGAGAGGATGTGGAGAAACGGGAACCCTCTTGCACTATTGGTGGGAATGCAAATTGGTGCAGGCACTCTGGAAAACAGTGTGGAGGTTCCTCAGAAAATTAAAAATAGACCTACCCTATGACCCAGCAATAGCACTGCTAGGAATTTACCCAAGGGATACAGGAGTACTGATGCATAGGGGCACTTGTACCCCAATGTTCATAGCAGCACTGTCAACAATAGCCAAATTATGGAAAGAGCCTAAATGTCCATCAACTGATGAATGGACAAAGAAATTGTGGTTTATATACACAATGGAGTACTACGTGACAATGAGAAAGAACGAAATGTGGCCCTTTGTAGCAACGTGGATGGAACTGGAGAGTGTGATGCTAAGTGAAATAAGCCATACAGAGAAAGACAGATACCCTATGTTTTCACTCTTATGTGGATCCTGAGAAACTTGACAGGAACCCATGGGGGAGGGGAAGGAAAAAAAAAAAAAAAGAGAGGTTAGAGTGGGAGAGAGCCAAAGCATAAGAGACTCTTAAAAACTGAGAACAAACTGAGGGTTGATGGGGGGTGGGAGGGAGGGGTGGGTGGGTGATGGGTATTGAGGAGGGCACCTTTTGGGACGAGCACTGGGTGTTGTATGGAAACCAATTGGACAATAAATTTCATATATTGAAAAAAAAAAAAGGAAAAAAAAACAACTCAAGTTCTCACACTCAGGCCCGTATTACGATGTTTGAGATACACACACATACACACACATATGCACACACACACACACACACACACACACACCCTTCCCTTATCTTTCCATTATTTGAAGGGAGTCCAACCTAGCAGACTTTGGCCAATATGGTAAAACACAAATAGGGTTTTTAAAAAGGGGTAAAGGGGGATGGGAGTATATAGCTCTATAGGTAGATGACTGTAAAATGTTGAAATCTAACATAAAGCTTACCTAGGAACTATAATTTCTAGGCTCAGTAACCCTTCTCCTATCGTTTGAACTGAAAAAACAAAGCAGTTGGTGTTAGGACTTAATTATTAGCAAGATTACCAGACTAAATGTCAAAGATGCATTATGCTCTTTAGAAGACAGATGTCTTTACAAATCAAGGGCCATGCTGTACACGGGCACCAAGGGACTATCCCATATGAGGAGGAAACTAATCCATTGATTATAGACCCAACACAAAACAATCCGTAATTATAGACGTTTTTATTAATGCCGCCCTTCTGTCTCTGACATTCACCTATGCACTTTCCCATTTAAACTCCAGCTGTCCCCATTACTTCTAGCCCACAAATCTTTATACCATCCTTTTCCACGGTAAGCATGGCTAAGATGGATTAATTGAAGCGTGCAATCTGATTAGTTAACAGGGAGGCTGATTGTCCTGTTTATAACCAATGTGTGCTACACGGCTAGTTTGAGACCCAAATTGGGGTTGCAGGAAATCCTCCCACACTTATGCTCACAATTTCAATATAACCAACTTATTTTAAGCAGGTGCTATGTGCCAGCCACCCTGGGAATTCAGGATACAAAGATAAACTGGGACACAGGAGAAACAAGACAATAGAGAAATAAAGTTTACTTGAATAAATTCAATCAAGAGCATAATTTACCCCTGCAAGAGCCTCTGAAGGTTTTTTTTTAAACAAACAAACAAACAAACTAGACACCTGTATGTTGAAATTAAAAGGAAGGACACTGAGGTGTCTGGCCGGCTCAGTCAGAAGAGCATGCCACTCTTGATCTCAGGGTCCTTGTGCTATTTTGTTGCATGTGAGACTATCCGTGTGGTTTACCTATTTATTAGCACTCATAATCCACATCTTTGATTTGACCAAAACAACAGAGAATGAAAACTCACACACGACACACGTGTGCCTCTGAAGTCTTGTAACATGATGGACTTAACATCCAAACACTTCACGAAGGAAAAAATAAAAATGAAGTCTTATTTCAATCGGCGCATCCACAGTTCTTGGCTTCTCACTGGGGAGCTGCAAGATGTCCCTGAATAAGATCCTGAACACGGGACAGAATAATCTCATTAGAACTGCTGCAATTTTCGGGGCCATACGGGGGGTCTATCGTCAGCACCCCGGCCACACACAGAGTCCGTTGTGAATCTCCCTGTTCAGTGATGGGAATGTGGTTCTTCTCGAGCCATTTCTTGAGGCTGTTCTTCCTCTTCTCCAGGTCCTCAGGGCTGTATGCCTTGCAGTCTCCAGACATGAACAAATGTGCCAGCTTCTCTCTCACTCCATGGTCCCCTTCGTTCACAGTTTCAACAGTCTGCACGGCATGGCCCATAATTCCAGTCACAGATATGCTGCCATCTTCTAGGAAGTTCACGAGGACGATACTTTGGAGGAAAAGTAAGTTCACAGCAGATTTGTAAAAGAAAAACCTAAAGTCTCATAAATCTATGGAAGAAGCAGTGGAATGAAAGGCATCACCAGCCCCAACAGGTAATGAAACTAGGGAATAAGAACTTCCCTGTTTAAAATTAATCCTCTCACCATCAAATGTTTGTACTTGGTCAATAAGTATTCACTGAGGGGCCTATACATCTAAACTTTTTTTTTTTTTAACGTTTATTTATTTTTGAGAGAGACACAGAGTGGGATCAGGGGAGGGGCAGAGACAGAGGGAAACACAGAATATGAAGCAGGCTCCAGGCTCCGAGCTGTCAGCACAGAGCCCGACACGGGGCTCGAACTCACAAACCGCAAGATCATGACCTGAGCCGAAGTCAGACGCTTAACTGACTGAGCCAGCTCCAAACATTTCTAATCTAACCAAACTCTTCTAGAGACTATAAAAGGTGGACTGTGCCTTAGCTCATTAAATGAGGCCAATACCAAAAGCAGAGATAATTTAAAAAATAAAACTACAAGCTAATCTCACTCATGAATACAAATGCAAAAATCCTAACTAAATAAAATACATGATATGATGCAATGTGATGTGAAGGGGATTTCACTTCTGTGGTACTCTTCCCAAAGCCTATAACCCCAAGCTATTTATGAGAAAGCATCACACAAACCCAAATTGAGAGACCTTCTACAAAATACCTCATCAGTACTCTTCAAAAGTGTCAAGGTCATGAAAAACAGGGAAAGACTGAAAAGCTGTCACAGATCAGAGACTAAGGACACATGATGATTAAATGTAATGTAGGATCCTAGATTGGATCCTGGAATAGAAAAAAGGCAAACAATTAGTGGAAAAACTGTTGCAATCCAAATGACAGGTCTTTAGTTAATGTAAATTTTTAGTTTGGAGGAATGTACCACAGTTAGGTTAAGATGCCAATATCAGGGGAAGCTGGGTAGATGGGTCCTGTCTGTACTTTCTTTTCTATAAATCTAAAATCATTCCAAAATTTAAAAAGTGTGTGTGTATCACCACCTTTAAAGTAGTCTTGCAAGAAACAAATCTGATCCTGATCAAACCTCTGGATACGAATCCCAGTTTATAGAAATACAGAGGATGAAATAAACTACACCGTGAGAATGCAATAAGCTAAACTCAGAATGTGTTCAACCCTGTAAGACAAATGATTCCATTTCTTCAACAAATAAATGACATGGAAAACTAAAAAGATGGGGTGCCTGGGAGGCACAATTGGTTGTGTCTAATTCTCAATTTCGGTTCAGGTGTTGATCCCAGAGTCCCGAGTCAGGCTCCACGCTTAGCATGGATACTGCTTAAGATTCTCTCTCCCTTCACCCCTCTTCCCCATTCACTTGCTCTCCCTCTCTCCAAAATAATGGGGGGGGGGGGAAGAAAACTAAATAGAGAAAGTGCACAGTCACAGATCAAGATACTTGAGAGATGTTATCAACCAAATTGATAAACCAATATAAAAGGATACTTTTGAGACAACCAGGCAAATCTCAACACGACTGTTAATAAAGTTATTATTACTTTTATTGGGTATTATAATGTTATTGTGGTTATTAAAGAGTTTATCTGCTAAAAGATATATTGATGTATTTATGAATAAAATGATAATGGTATTGTGGTTACATTTATTAGAGTTCTCATCTATTAAAAGTTACATTGAGGGGCGCCTGGGTGGCGCAGTCGGTTAAGCGTCCGACTTCAGCCAGGTCACGATCTCGCGGTCTGTGAGTTCGAGCCCCGCGTCAGGCTCTGGGCCGATGGCTCAGAGCCTGGAGCCTGTTTCCCATTCTGTGTCTCCCTCTCTCTCTGCCCCTCCCCCGTTCATGCTCTGTCTCTCTCTGTCCCAAAAATAAATAAACGTTGAAAAAAAAAAAAAGTTACATTGAGGCATTTATGAACAAAATTAAATGAGCTGTGCTTAAAGATATTTAGAAGGGAAAGGTAAAGCTAGTTGTCTGTTATCCTATTCTCTCTACATTTATGTATGTTTGAGATTTTCTAATAAAAACGTAGGAACAAAAAAGTGTCTCACTTCTACAAACCTGGCTGGTGCCAGGGTAATCCATAGTTTGAACAGCACTTAGATTCAAAGGCTATACAATTCTTTTTTTTTTTTTTTTAATGTTTATTTTTGATAGAGAGTGAGCGGGGTAGAGGCAGAGAGAGAGAGACAGAATCTGAAGCAGGCTCCAGGCTCTGAGCTGTCAGCAGAGCCTGATGCGGGGCTTGAACTCATGAACCGTGAGATCATGACCTGAGCTGAAGTCAGAGGCTTAACCGAGCCACCCAGGCGCCCCTAAAGACAATACAATTCTTACACGCGAATTCTTACATGGCTTTCATTTATCTACTTCCTTAGTTTGGATATAACATACAGGCAGCACAAAGGGGTGTCATTATGATTTCTGGGAAGCAGGACCCATACTCACTTGGCAGAAACTGGGTCTGTGGTTAAAACCCATCCTTTATAATCCTTCTCACTGGCTGTCACTTTGACTTCTTTGTACGTGTAATCTTGCCATTCTAAGGGGCCTTTCTTCATCCATTCATTCATGGCTGCCAGCTGACTAGATCAAAAACCACCACCAGTCCGGGTTAATATAAATGTTCCACTCAAGCAAATGCCCCAATCCCTATGCTAGGCAGAGAGAACATCTTGTGATTTGCCTCAGGTTCCGTATCAGGAAATAGGTGATATTCACGATTCAATATGAAAGCCAGGAGATCCCGAGTTGCCATGGGGCTAACTCATCCGGCTTACTTCTATATTCGACCACCCAGTACCACTCCAGATGGCCTTCGCCCTGGCTTTGAGCTCCGGTCGGCAGATGCTCAAACCCTTTAACTCTGTCTGCTCTCCACACCACTTTTAGCCAAACCTGAAAAACAAAACTCCTTTGATATCCACCCACTCGCTCTCTCTGGCTGTTTCTCCGCTGGATCCCGCCAGGGAGAGGCCTCGGATTTGCGACCATTTCCTCTTTTTTGTTTGGAAGATGCACGAACCGGGGGGCAGCAGCGAAGGCTCTAGAGCGCAGACTCCCTGACCTAGCTTGCAGCTGCACGATACGTAGAGCAGCACTCAAACCTGGTGGTGTTTAACGTTTAATCCCGACAAACGAGAAATATACCAGTTACAGCTCCTCACAGCGAAAGGCACGCAGCAACCACGCGGTAAGGAAGGAGTCTCCCCCGCGGCGCCGCCTGAACCCAGCATGCTTTGCGCCACTTCCTTTCCCCCAGAAGTCTCTGTTTTGTAGTCCTTGACCTTGGTCACACCTAGAGGTCTGAGGGAGTCGGCGGGCTTGGGGGGATAAAAGCCGGGCGCGGGATGCGGGCGGGACTTGAGATTTTTGTATAATAAGGCTCCTTGTTCGCTAGAGCCACGCCTCTTCACTGCCACGATGGACATTTCAACCTTTTGTTTTTAAAGAGGAAAAGTCTCGTGCCCGGTCCTCATTGAGAGTAGACATGGAAATGCACCCTTGCCGTGGAATCGAAGCACAAGAACCCTCTAGGTAAATCCTAAAGCTTTAGAAGTGTGAGGTGAAAGTGCCTTGGAGAAGAGCGATAGAGCCAAGAGACTTGTTTGTTCCGCTGGTGTGAGGCAGTTAATACCTCTGCTCCTTCGGGATGTGCCCTTGCTATAGTCCCGCAGGAGTTGCAGAAGCCAGAAAGAATAAAGCACAGGATCGGGATGAATTCCACCTAGCAGATCTCTCAGTGGGAAAGCCCCAGCCTCTCCTCCAACCCCCGCCCCCCTCCCCAGTAGAAAAGCGGAAAAGACTCGCTTCTGCCGCAGATTTATGTTCAGGTACTTAGGTGGCTCCTGGCATAGTCCGGAATTTTTTTCTTAACTGTGATCCTGAAAAATGGTACAAGGCGTTAAACATTGAGTTTCTGCAATGGGAACACCAAGGGAGATTTACAGAAACTGAATTACAGGCCTATCAAACAACGATGTAGAAAACATTGAAAATCAGCTTGGGGCATCTGGGTGGCACAGTCTATTAAGCCTCGGATTTAGACTCAGCTCATGACCTCCCTGCTAGTGATCTCCTGGCTCCTGAGTTGGAGCCCCACACTGGGCTCTCTGATGTCTGCTCGGAGGCTGCCTCACATCCTCTTTCCTCAGCTCTCTCTGCCCCTCCCCTGCTCCCGCTCTCTCTCTCAGAAAATAAATAAACTTAAAAAAAAAAATTAGTCAGCTTTTCCCTTACAGTCTGGGATTTGAGTTCACATAATCCTTAAAGTATATTGTTTCTTATTGCCATCGTTTCAAATAATCCTTTGGCAACTTTGAGTCGTTGAATGATTGGCTGATTATATTAATGTGGCTTTAGTAGATTAAATTAGATTATGCCAGTTAAAGTCCTCTATAAATCTACAAAGAGCGAATATAAATACCAGTTGTTACAATGTGAAATGAAACGTTTGACCTCATAAAAATTCAGTCCAAAAGAGCTTGAACCAACTGTGACAACTGATCATTTGTATTTGAAGCCTTCTAACTGTCCCGCAGAATGAGACTTTGGAAGCTAGCTTCAAGCTTAAATTACTCCTTTTAAATTGATGTGACTGGGGCAGTTTCCTTCCCTTCTCTCCCCTCTCCCTTTAGTCTTCTGGATAAACTAAAGAATCATTCACAGCATCTGCCTATTGGAATCGCTGATTTGTAACAGACCGAGCCTGCCCACTTCTAATGGAGGTTTACAGAGAGACCCTGTCTGTAGTCCACCCTCAACAAGTTCACATGTGCCATTTCCTTTTCCCTGTCAACCCCTACTCTTGGTCTCCCTGGTGCCTCCCTCCTACCAGTTGATGTCCCTTCTCTCACATTCTCTACTTTTCTCCCTCTTCCCCTTCTCTTCTTCCGTCTTCTTCCTAGTATCTGCTTCCCCCTCAAACCTACACACATACACACACTCTCAACACTTTCCTCTGCCAAGTTCAAAATTGCGTGTTCTAGATTTTGGAGTACATTTTTTAAGTAATCTCTAAACCCAACGTGGGGTTCAAACTCGTGACCCCAAGATGAAGAGTTGCATGCTCTGGGGTGCCTGGGTGCCTCAGTTGGTTAAGCATTCAACTCTTGATTGACCTGAGCTAAAGATGTTGACTACTGAGCTCCTAAAAATTATTGCAGTGGTCCAGACAGGACACAAGCTGATAGCAGTGGAAATGAAAAAGAGGGAAAAAAGGAGTAGATTCAACGAATGCTTCAAGGGAAAAATCAACTGGATTGGTGATTGATTAGAGTGGGGCAAGGGCATGTTGAGAACTTTGATCTGTTAACAGATCTCTCTGTTCTTTCCTTCATTCAATGATAACCCCTCCTTCCTCTTTGTTTTTTCAAGATCTCAGGCCTCCACATAGTTATTATATTTACTAAACTAGATAAGAAATTTCTTCACAGAATAAAAAATGCTTCAATAACACTTTATTTGTTTTTATGGCACAGGAAGGCAACAGTGAGGTCTCTCCAAGCTCTTATAAACTAACCCTAAATGTTAAATAAAATGGATGTGATTCGATCTGTGATTCGTTTGTACAAAGAGACCATCTATTATCTGGATAACCAGAGAATGTGGGGATGACCGAAATTCCAAACTGAGTGACCTGGTTGTATTCTCTGGAAGCCGGACTGGAATGGGATTTTATGTCAGTAAATGGAAACTTAATTATATTAGACCCTACTGGGACAGTCAATACCCCAGGGTTGGTAGCAGAAGACACAAAAGAAGAAAGGTCAGTAAGTAGAAGATTGGGAGGTATTTCTCAAAGACCCTGAATCTGCAAGCAGGGACTTTCCAGAGGAATATACCTATTGTGAGGAACTGATATACTTCATCAGGTCTCAGCTTGGCCCGGAATAGATTTTCCTAAAACTATCTGCCTTCTTGTTCTGATTTGATGCTCCCCATGCCTCGTGACTCCCCCATGCTGGTTTTCTAGACACAGTGTTGATCAGGAGAGGTGATTCTTGAGAGGGAAACGAGCACTTTCTAATCAATAGAAAGGAATAGACCAGAAATCACAAACTAGGGGGCATATCAGGACATGCAGATAGTTTAATATCTGCACAGTTTAAATTAAAAATTTTTTTTTAATTTGGAAGTTTTTATATAGGTTTCCTCTCTCTTCCTCACTAGTTTCTACCACTTTTATTGCTTTTGTTTGGCTGCTCTATATTGTTTACATCAGCTGCCTGATCCCACAGGAAATTGAATTTGCAACTCTGGAATAGTCCCTACTATAAATAAATAAATTAGCAGAGTAAATTATACCTTAATCTCTTGTGGTAAGAACCAGCCTTGGATGGGTCTAGTCAACTCATGGGCCACTTAAGCGCCAGAAGGCTGGGCTGTGAGTAGCAACTTTACCAAGGAAATGCCAATTCCAAGATTTCCTGTTGGATTTCCATACAGTCTTTTTTAGGTGATTCCTTGGTCTTGTTGCCTTGCCTCCTTCTCATCTGTGCCCTTTTCATACCATTTTTGTAGCTTATTGTTATTTACACATGTGTTGTGGCAGTTACTGTAGGTTGGTTCATTTAATAGTCCTTTCCCACAACCTCCTAATGAGGCTTGAAAGCCAAAACTCAGGGTCACTGGGTGGCTCAGTCGGTTAAGTGCCCGACTTCGGCTCAGGTGCTGATCTCATAGTTCGTGGGTTCGAGCTCCGCATTGGGCTCTGTGCTGACACCTCAGAGCCTGGAGGCTGCTTCGGATTCTGTGTCTCCCTCTCTCTCTGTGCCCCTCCCCAGCTCATGCTCTGTTGCTCTGTCTCTCTCTCTCAAAAATGAATAAAAACATTTTAGAAAATTAAACAAAAAAAGAAGAAGAAAGCTAAAACTCAATCTGCAGCTTCCCTTGCAGATAGATGGCTATATGAATACTTCTGGCCAGTGAGATATACATGGAAATCCCCCAGAAGGCTGTCCCTTCTGAAATAAAAAGGCAAAGCCTCCTAAGGAGAAAGCCTTGGGCAATCATAAAGAATGAAATCTTGCCCTTTGCAACAACATGGATGGAACTAGAGTGTATTATGCTAAGTGAAATTCGTCAAGGAAAGACAAATATCATGATTTCACTCATATGTGAAATTTAAGATACAAAACAGATGAACATAAGGGAAGGGAAGCAAAAATAATATAAAAACAGGGAGGGGGACAAAACATAAGAGACTCTTAAATATAGAGAACAAACTGAGTGTTGCTGGTGCGGTTGTGGGTGGGGGGATGGGCTAAATGGGCAAGGGGCATTAAGGAGGACACTTGTTGGGATGAGCACTGGGTGTTATACGTAGGGGATGAATCACTGGAATCTACTCTTGAAACCATTATTGCACTATATTCTAACTAACTTGGATGTAAATTAAAAGAATAAATAAATATATTTTTTAAAAACAATGGTGGGCCACAGCTGACAGAGAACACTTCTCTGTCACTGTAATTTGTGTGAGCCCTATATTATACATAGAAAACAATTCTGATACTGAGACTCAAAGCTTTATTAGAAAATAAAGATCTTCAGGGGCACCTGGGTGGCTCAGTTGGTCAAACATCCGACTTCAGCTCAGGTCATGATCTCATGGTTCATGGGTTCGAGCCCCCCCATCAGGCTCTGTGCTGACAGCTCGGAGCCTGGAGCCTGCTTTGAATTCTGTGTCTCCCTCTCTCTCTGCCCCTCCCCCGCTTGTGCTCTGTGTGTCTCTCTCTCAAAAATCAACATTAAAAATAATAGTAATAAAGATCTTCAGCAACATGGGTATTTCTCTGTTTATTTATTTAAATAAATAATTTAATTTAAATAAATAATTATTTATTTAAATAAATAATTTATTTAAATGTGTTTTAGGGGCACCTGGGTGGCTCAGTCAGTTGAGCATCCGACTCTTAATCACGGCTCAGGTCATGATCTCAGGGTTCATGGGTTCAAGCCCTGCATCAGGCTCTGCGCAGAAAGAGCCTGTTTAGGATTCTGTGTCTGCCTTTCTCTGCCCCTCCCCGCTCTCTTTCTCACTCTCTCTCTCTCTCTCTCTCAAAATAAATAAATAAAGTTAAAAAAAAAAAAAAAGGAGGAGAAAGCTTTGGGATGCCTGGGTGTGTCAGTCAGTTAAACGTCCAACTTCAGCTCATATTATGATCTCATGGTTTGTGAGTTTGAGCCCCACATCAGGCTCTGTGTGGACAGCTCAGAGCCTGGAGCCTGCTTTGGATTCTGTGTCTTCCTCTCTCTCTGACCCTCACCCATTCTCACTCTGTGTCTCTCTCTGTCTCTCTCAAAAATAAACATTAAAAAAAATAGTAGACTTTCAATATATATTTATTTAACCAATTAATAAGTTTGCTATTCCTTGGCAGAAGTTGGGACAAATCACAAGACCATTATTTAGGTCGAGAGTTACTTATTTCATAAGTGACCAAGAACAGAAAAAGCAAATTAACAGGTCAAATTTTAGATTGGCAAAGCAGATAACAAAGGGACTTTTGCTGTTTCTAAGAAAGTAACTTAAATCCTCTGCACTGAGGAACAGTGTATTATTCCTACTACTGGTAGTAGTAGTAATAATAAATGTGTATTAACTCAATCTTAATGAACACAGAAAAAACATGAAATAGGAACTATTATCCCTGCAAAGGACACTGAGGCACAGAGGCCCAAGACCATGTGGCTAGCTAGTAACAGAGCAAGGATACAAATCCAGGCAATCAGATCAAAGCCTGCCCTCTTAACCACTATACCATACTAACTAAACAATGGGGGATAATTTAAGCACAGTTGTAAATCTAAATTAAAAAAAATTTTTTTTTACATTTATTTATTTTTGAGAGACAGAGAGAGACAGCGCGAGCAGGGGAGGGGCAGAGAGAGAGGGAGACGCAGAATCCGAAGCAGGCTCCAGGCTCTGAGCTGTCAGCACAGAGCCCCACATGGGGCTCGAACCCACGAACCGTGAGATCATGACCTGAGGTGAAGTCGGACACTTAACCGACTGAGCCACCCAGGCACCCCCAACTAAATTTTTTTTAACATTTATTCATTTTTGACAGATGGAGAGACACAGAGCACGAGTGGGGGAGAGGCAGAGAGAGAGGGAGACACAGAATCCGAAGCAGGCTCCAGGCTCTGAGCTGTCAGCACAGAGCCAGACGCGGGGCTCAAACCCAGGGACCACGAGATCATGACCTGAGCCAAAGTCGAACGCTTAACCGACTGAGCCACCCAGGCACCCCAGCACAGTTGTACGTGTAAAAGTCTATTTTTAGTCAATGAGGAATGTGCTTTTCAAAGTCAGCTTTTTAAATCTAAGTACTAGCTCCTCATTGTGTTCCAGTTGATTGCTTGGGACACCCAAAGCATTAAAATAATGTGTTTCACTCATGTGTTTTAGCAAACCAGACTTTCCCAGCAAGGTCTGTTTCCAAGGGTGATTTTCCAAGGGAGGACACACACTGTCAGATTTAATGGTCTGGAAATTGAATGGTCTATTCCCCAAGGCAGGTAAAGCAATACTGAGCCCCATGCCTACAGCTGCTATATACTCTCAGATTAGCCCACTGACAACAGCAACAGGATAGACACACACGTTTAATTAAGCTGTAGCTCCTTATACCTTAGGGAGGGTAACTAAGGGAGGGCAGGGCAGTAACTCAAATCTCCCTCCATAGGACTAGGCTTTTCTTTTTTCCTACCCAGTGTTATCTATCTTCCCTCCCCTCCTCCTCCAGGTATCTTCAAAGAGTTTGCGGGGGGGGGGGGGGCTTTTTCTTTTCTACTCTATGGCAAATTATAGACCCATTTTTGAGCTTCCTAGGGAAAAAGGTAAAACAGACTACTGATCACACAGAGGAAAATATCTTCTCTGCTATAAAAAGCCACTAAAAATTACGGTGTAAGCTCGGTCAGTTAAGCATCTGACTCTTGATTTCAGCTCAGGTCGTGATCTCCCGGTTCACGGCATTGAGCTCCAACTCAGGCTCCGCATTGACAGCACAGAGTCTGTTTGGGATTCTCACTCTCTCTCTCTGCCCCCTCCTTGCTCATGCCTGCACTCTCTCAAAATAAATACACATTAAAAAAAAATTACTGTGGGGGCGCCTGGGTGGCTCAGTCGGTTAAGCGGCCGACTTCGGCTCAGGTCATGATCTCGCGGTCCGCGAGTTCGAGCCCCGCGTCGGGCCCTGTGCTGATAGCTCAGAGCCTGGAGCCTGTTTCAGATTCTGTGTCTCCCCTCTCTCTGACCCTCCCCCGTTCATGTTCTGTCTCTCTCTGTCTCAAAAATAAATAAGCGTTAAAAAAAAAAAAAAACCACAAAAAAAAAAAAAATTACTGTGTAAGAGGGAAAACCAGTCAGAGTCTGTGCTGTTCAGTGCATCATTGTTTTGAAATGTCAGTAAAGACCTTAAATGTTTTTTTTCTTTCTTTTGAGTGTAAAAACATGTATAAGGCACTGGGATTCCCAGTGTAGCTACTTTTCATATTTTATTTGCAAGTTGTATGCATTATCTAGTGAGAGGTTAAAAAATGCTTTTTGAGTTTTTGAAAATGTTATCTAATGTAATTGAGAAATTCATAACATATAAGAGAGGGGGTTTACTTTTTTTTTAATTTTTAACTTTTATTATTGAGAGACAGAGCTTGAGCAGGGTAGGGGCAGAGAGAGGGGGAGACACAGAATCCAAAGCGGGCTCCAGGCTCTGAGCTGTCAGCACAGAGCCTGACGTGGGGCTCAAACTCACAAACCATGAGATCATGACCTGAGCTGAAGTCGGACGTTTAACCAACTGAGCCACCCATGCGCTCCAAGGGAGGGTTTACTTTATAATGTACAGCTGACCCTTGGACAACACGGGTTTGAACTGTGCAGGTTCACTTACATCTGGATTTTTTGTTTGATATGGTACAGCCCTGTAAAGTTTATGTTTATGTTATTGGCAGGGCTTCTGGTCAACAGTAGGCTATTAGCGGTTAAATTTTGGGGATGTCAAAAGTTATACGTAGATTTTTGACTGCGTGGGGTCAGCGCCCATAATCCCCGTGTTGTTCAACGGTCAACTATACATGCTTTGCCTTTTCTTTTTCAAGAATGGGCGTCACTCCATTTGCCAGTCTAAGACATTGCATTTTATAGGTATGGAGAAGGAAAGAGGGAAAAGTAATGGCCAATCCCTTTCTTACTTGTTACTGATCAGATTCTTAGCAGCTGTCTCTTCTTGGATTTCTTCCACAAAGAAATGATTTTTCTACCTGTTTTCTTGCTGGTTGCAGCTACTTCACGCATCATAAACAAAACCATGCTTTGTGTCAAAACCATCACTTTTCTTTAGCTATTTGTTCAAGGGCTATGTGAGCCCTAAACTGTAATCGAGCTTCCATGGAATAGTCTTTGTAGTTTTTTATGTTGTCTAGGTTTTTTGTTGCACTGTCATAATCTCCTTTTAGATAGTAGAGAACTCCTAGTTCGTAGTAAGTATATGGCACCAAATAGTGGTCATATTTTAACAATTTCTCCTTCTGAAGGACACGATTAAAGTAACGCTCAGCCATTGAATATCTGCCCAAATGTTTCAGGCACAGACCTTTCAGCAAATTTAACAGACTTATGTCATCTGTGCCATACTCGGTATTTGGATTTTTTCGTAAGAGGTCTTCTCCTTTATCAATTATCGACAGCCAGCTTGAAATAAGGTCTAGTTTTTTGCTCATGACTCGGAAACCACTCCAGGCGTAAATGAACTCCAGAATGGGCTGTGCTGTAAACCAGCCTGTGGTGGTGCCGTAGCGCTGCCCCTTCTCGGCGATGAACTTTTCTACTGGCACAGAAGTTCCCAAAATTTTGATTCTCAGGCTATCCACTTTCAAGAAGAGAGAGCTTATGTCCTCACTTACTGATTTCACAGAATCTGAAGGGAGCAAGGAGAGTAGCATAGCTTTACTGTACATGTATATTGCCTTAGACCACCTGCTGTTACGAGACAGTAGATCAGCGTAGTGGTGAGCCTGCTTCCAATTCCGCAGAAAGATGTGGCACCACATGAGTTCCCAGTAACAGAGGTGATGAACCTGCTTCCATTCATTTTGAATAAAAATGCACTCCTCTAATATTAACCGGGCATTTTCAAAATTTCCTTTCAGCATACTAAAACGTGCCTGAAAAAATTTAAGTATGACACAGTTTGGAAATTTCTGGAGGTAGATTAGGAAGAGATCCTCTACAGCAGAACTGTGACCCTTTTCAGCACCAATAGCTACATAGATGTACGTGTAATAAAAGACTAGAGTCAAAACACTTAAGATATTATTTATATGGGATTTGGATGCACTCTCGTGAAGCAGAGTCAAGCCTACCTCTCTATCACCAGAATATCCAACAATATTGAGTAGTTTAAGTGTCTTTGGTGGCACAAGTGACAATACCAGATTGAATGCTCCAAGTCCAAATTTCACTCCTTCAACCAGGTGTCTGCAGGTTTTGCCGTGGTTGTTAGGCATCTGTGTTAATACCTGTTGGCAGTCTTTGTATATTTGGTAACTTAACCCGATGTTGATTGCACATTTAAGAAAACCAAGCATACTGTCATCCTGTATAAATGTGACAGTGGATTTCAGAATCAAACACTCCGCGTAGCAGACTTCAGCATGCAGTTCCTCCTCTTTGATAGTCTTTATTCCCTGTTTACTCACAAGATGAGAAAAATTCATCATCCTAGACTTTCTTCGGAAATTGTTACAGGTTTTCAAAGCTTCCTTTGCAGTAGCCATTCCAGTCTGTATATCCTGTGGATCAAAAGTCAAAACGGCCTTGACAACCATAAGGATATTATAGATTAGAGCATGGTATATGCTGGTTTTCGACCATGGGTGAATGAGATTTATGGCATCTGAGAATCTGTTATTTAGAAATAAATACAATCCAGTTGTGCACTCTTCCAGGGAAGATTTTAGGTTCATGGTTGTGGCCACAGGGATCATTTCATAGGCATCTTCAAACTTTTCCTCGTCACCTTCTGTCTTACTCAGGACACATGATGTCAAGTCATTCCCTTTATCATTTTCTCTTTTACTTACAGTAACGGACATCTTTGCTTCCCTACTTTGAGACGGGAAATATTTGAAGGGGAGCGATGTGGCTGCAGTGAGGGTAGCTCCTGCTCTCCCGACTGGGCTCACTTCTTCCACGGCCCGAAGTGTCACTGCTACAACCGAGGGAGACAAACTAATAGTGTGGGTGTAGCATTAGGATATTCTCATCTATGCCAGACAAAGGGGGGGGGTGAAGATAATTTATTTACCTAGAAGAAGTACTTCTGAAAAGTTCAAATCATTTGTAATATACAGAAAACATGTGAAGCAAATCATTTGCAAACAAAAAGAGTTCTTTTGTCGATAATACACATTTTCAGAAATGTTAACGGAGGAAGGCTCCTTCCCTTTAAAAGAAACATGTTTGACTATAGTTGACGCACTCCCTATTTTTTCCCCCTCAGTTTTATTGAGGTAAAACTGACAAACTGGAAGATAATGAAAGTATGTAACATGATGGTTTGGGGGAAATGAGAACATTTTTCTACTCTCAGCAAATTTCACTTATACAAAACAGTGTTACCAACTTAGTCACCATGTTATATATTAGATCCTCAGACCTTATTCATCTTATAACTGAAATTTTGTATTTTTTTTCACTAACCTCTCCCTATTTCACCTACCCTTCCCCCCCAAACTCCTTGTTCTTGATGTTCTCATAAGGGGACTTTTCTGCTAGAGGAATACTCTGGGCTGACTTCTGACTGGGAACAGATAAAAGAACCCGGACCAGTGTTGCTCTATGCCTTCTGGATTCCTCCTTCTGGAATTGGCCTGTTCAAAGTCTGAAACCAAAAACCAGGAAGCCTGTCTTTTCTGCTCTCCAGCTGCGCCTGGGACCAGGTGGGCAAATCTGTTTAATTAGGGGGTAAAGCATCAGCGAGCCCACTTGGCAGCCCATCACGTCTGAAATCACAGTAACGATTAACTTAATCAAAAAGGTCATGTTTTGGTGTCCTTCTGCCTGACTCCTGCATCTGGATCCCATTGGTTCTGAACTCAGGCAGGAAAAGGGATGTTATTTATTGATCCCTAACAGGCCATCTCTTCCTCCTCCAACTCTTGTATTCCCTCTCTAGATGGTTGATACTATCATCCACATTAGATCTCTCTCTCTCTCTCTCTTTTTTTCCCCCCTCCAAAACCCTGTCAGATCTACTTGCTGAATGCAGTACCTCTCGTCTTCCAAATCACCCTGGACATTCTTTAACAAGGCTTGTTACTAGCATGGTCAAATGCACAGACTGTGAAGTTAGACTTCTTAGGTTTGAATCCTGATTCTGCCATTTGCTTGGCCTCACTGTGCCTCTGTTTCCTCACGTGCAAATAGGGAATAATAGTACGTCTACCAAAGAGTGGTTGGCAGGATTAGGTAATTTAATATATGTAAAGTGGTCAGGACAGTACCTGGCATACATAGGAAATACTCAATACTCAATATTATTCTATACACTGCCCCCCAACCCCATAGTCTGACACATAGCAGGTGCTTGCCAAATTATTTTTTATTTTATTTTGTTTTTCGAATTGTTTTAAATGAGGTGTGGGATGTAGACTGCTGTGTGTGGGAGTCCCACAGCTTTTGGTGATAGAGGTGGAGTCATCCTCCTATCACTCTTTTGCCTAAAATGTTCTACCTGAAATGTCTTTACCTGTCTGCTTGTCTACTTTTTAAAAAATGTATCCTTTATTTTTTTAAGTTTTATTTATTTTGAGAGAGCGAGGGAGAGAGAGAGGGAGAGAGAGAGCAAACCCCAGAGCACACACATGCATGCAGGGGAGAGACAGAGAAGTAGGGAGAGAATCCCTGCACCTTCAGTGCAAAGCCCGATGTGGGGCTCGATGGTGGACCCCATATGGGGCTCTAATCTCACCAAGTGTGAGATCATGACCTGAGCCAGAATTAAGACTGAGCCAGTGGCACCTCTGCTTGTCTACTTAAAAAAAATTTTTTTTTAATGTTTATTTATTTTTGAGAGAGACAGAGCATGAGTGGGGGAAGGGCAGAGAGAGAGGGACACAGAATATGAAGCAGGCTCCAGGCTCCGAGCTGTCATCACAGAGCCCAATGCAGGGCTCGAACTCACAAACTGTGAGATCATGACTTGAGCTAAAGTTGGATGCTTAGCCAACTAAGTCCCCCAGGCACCCCATCTGCTTGTCTACTTTTAAAAGGATCAATCTAGTGGGGCGCCTGGCTGGCTCAGTTGGTAGATCATGCAACTCTTGATCTCAGGGTTGTAAACTTGAGCCCTACATTGGGTGTAGAGATAACTTAAAAATAAAATCTTAAAAAATAATAAAAAATGGATCCATCTAGTGAGAATGGATTAGGGAACAGTAATACTAAGCCAGGAAGATCAGTCAAGTAGGGGGCTTGAGTGGGAGAGGCTGAAGGTACAGAAAGGAACAATTCAATGAAAAGAAAGCAGAGGGGGATGCACAGAGCACAAGTGCAGGAAGGAGTAGCCTTGGATAAGATGAGAATAACCTCTTGCACTAAATACAAGAGACTTCCTTTCTGTCATTCATTCAATACAGACTGAATTGAGCTCCTTCTATAATACCAAGCACTGTTCTTAGTGCTGGGGATACAGCAGTGAACAAAACAAAGACCTGGCTCCCATGGAAAACAATAAACAAAGGAATAAATAACATGTCAGCAGTTGATTTTTGCTGTAAAGAAGAGTAAACCAGATTAAGACAGAATGAGGAATTTAGAGAGTGATGGGGTGTGAGGTACTTGGTATTTTATGTAGGGCAGTCAGGGAAGGCCTCCCCGATAACGTCACATTTGAGCAGAGATGTAGATGATATGAAAGTCTCTTGATCTCTTCTTTCAGTCTAAGATAAGTGAACATTCTATGTGTTCCCATGATGTCTTGTGCTTACCTCTATCCTAGCACTTGCTATATATATATATATATATATATATATATATATATATATATAATTTTTTTTAAATATGTCTTCTTTTTGCATCATGTATATCTGTCTTCATCACCAAGTACAATGATTGGCACTCAATCATTAAACTAAATTAGCATTAAAAAAATTTTTTTAATGTTTATTTATTTTTTTTTTATTTTAATTTTTTTTTCAATGTTTATTTATTTTTGGGACAGAGAGAGACAGAGCATGAACGGGGGAGGGGCAGAGAGAGAGGGAGACACAGAATTGGAAACAGGCTCCAGGCTCCGAGCCATCAGCCCAGAGCCTGACGCGGGGCTCGAACTCACGGACCGCGAGATCGTGTGTGTTTATTTATTTTTGAGATACAGAGTGCAAGTGGGGGAAGGACAGAGAGTGAGGGAGTCACAGAATCTGAAGCAGGTTCCAGGCTCTGAGCTGTCAGCACAGAGCCTGATGTGGGGCTCGAACTCACAAACTGTGAGATCATGACTTGGGCCAAAGTCAGACACTTAACCGACTGAGCCACCCAGGCGCCCCAAAATTAGCATTTGTTGAATGGCTAGGACAGTTTTCAATTTATATACACTAAGACAAATCTAAAATGAAGTAACCATGTAACTGTTAAAACTATGAGACTCAGAAACATGTAACAGTGAATACTACAAAGAATTGATGTCCTGGGGCACCTGGGTGGCTCAGTGGGTTGAGTGTCTTCAGCTGAGTGACTTCAGTTCAGGTCATGACCTTGTGGTCCACGGGTTCAAGCCCAGCGTTGGGCTCTGTGCTGACAGCTCAGAGCCTGGAGCCTGCTTCAGATTCTGTGTGTGTGTCTCTCTCTGGCCCTCCCTCACTTGTGCTCTCTCTCAAAAATAAATAAACATTAAAAAAAAAAAAAAAGAGGGGCGCCTGGGTGGCTCAGTCGGTTAAGCGTCCGACTTCGGCTTGGGTCATGATCTCACGGTCCGTGAGTTCGAGCCCTGCGTCGGGCTCTGTGCTGACAGCTCAGAGCCTGGAGCCTGTTTCAGATTCTGTGTCTCCCTCTCTCTGACCCTCCCCAGTTCATGCTCTGTCTCTCTCTGTCTCAAAAATAAATAAACGTTAAAAAAAAAATTAAAAAAAAAAAAAAGAATTGATAACCTTAATATAGTAAGAGTTCCTAAAACTCAACTAAGAAAAAGCACCCCATCAGAAAAATCAGCAAAGGGTATAAATGAATTGCCAATTAGCATAATGTTGAATCTCATTGTAAATAATAAAATACAAATTAAAAAATTATATACCCATCTTAAAAATGAAATTTGGCAGATTAAAAAAATTCATCCAGTGTTAATGAAGGTGCAGAGAACCAAGTACTTTTGTGGACTTCTTGGTGGGTATATAAATGCTACAACCATTTTGGAGAGCTATTTAGCAACATGTTTTAAAAGCTTTAATATTTTTTCATACTCCTTTTTAAAATGTTTATTTATTTTGAGGGGAAGAGGAGCAGAGAGAGGGAGAGAGAATCCCAAGCAGGTCAGTGCTGTCAGTGCAGAGCCCAACATGGGACTCAAACCCATGAACTGTGAGAACGTAACCTGTGCCAAAATCCAGTCAGATGCTTAATCGACTGAGCTACCCAGGCCCCCCTTTTTATACTCTTTGACCCAACAATTTCACTTATGGAATTATTCTAAAGAAATTATCAGGGATGTACATAAATATCTATAAAAGTTATATACACTTCAACATTATTTATAATACAAAAAGTGCAAATAATCTAAATTTCTTACAAGAGAGGATATTGATGAAATGGAATACTGTGCCAATACTATAATGTTGTGGAGTATTTAATGACTTGGCAAATTGTTTATGGTGTAATGCACTATATTGGTTGGGGTTCTCCGGAGAAACATAACCAATACCAGATATATATAAAATTATATATAAAACAAGGAATTGGCTCATACAATTCTGGAGGCTGAGAAGTCCCAAGATTTGTAAAAGGCAAACTGAAGCCCAGGAGCCAATGGTATAAATCCTAATCTGAAAGTTGGCAGGCTCAAAATCCAAGGAGAGCTAATTTTTCAGTTAGAGTCATAAGACAGGAAAAGACTGATGTCCTGGCTCAGGCAGTCACATAGGAGAAATTCCTTCTTGCTCAGCCTTTTGTTCCATTCAGGCCTTCAATTGATTGGATGAGACCCACCCACATTAGGGGAGGCAATCTGCTTTACTCAGTCTACTGATTCAAATGTTAATCTCATCCAAACACCCCCACAGACACGCCCAGAATAGTGTCTGACCAAATTCTGGGCATCTGTGTGGACCAGTCATGTTGACACATAAAGTTAACCATAACATGTACTATTTGCAAAACTATATAATCTTTTTTCAAAGAAGTGATATATGCATAGGTGAAAATTGAAACTATAAATTCCAGATTATTAATAATGGTGATATCAGAGTGGTGGCATTATGGATAACATTTATATTCTTCACTTATCAACATTCAATAAATATTGAGTACCTACTATATGATAAAGACTATGCTAGGAACTAGCATACATTGGTTAATGAGGTAGATTTGGGCCCTGCCCTCACAAAATTCATAGCCTGGTATTTGTGCTTTTTCCTATCTTATATAATTTCTACAATCAACATATTACTTATAATCGGGGAAAAAAGCTTGTAATAGTTTTGCATGCTTTATCTCATGTAATTCTCACAACGGTATGAGGTGGGTATTACTGTCATTTCTCTTTTATGCATGAGGAAACTGAGTCCAAGTGAAGTTAAGTGGCCTGCCCCAAATCATAGTTGGTAAGTGTAGGAACAGGATTCAAACCTAGGTAGTGGGACTGCAGACCTCACAGTCATTGTCAACAGTACAGCATGAGCTAACTTCTGTTTTTCAAAAGATTGGATTTTTTTTCATTCTGCTTTTCTGTATTTTCCATTTTCTACAACATAAGTAAATTATTTTTATAATTTAAGAAAGTTTTTACATTTTCAATTTAATATCATATGGATAATATTTTTGTGGTTTGTGGGGTTTTTTTGTTTTTTGTTTTTAAGTAGGCTCCATGCCCAATGTGGGCCTTGAACTCATGACTCCAAGATTGAATCACATGTTCTACTGACTGAGCCAGCCAGGTACCCTTATCCATGTGATCCAATGGAATAATTGAACTAAATACAGAATATACAACCTGCTGTCCAAAATAATTCAAAAATTTGAATGGTATTATGATTATTAGCTTTGAATCATTTTTCAAAGTATCCTTGAACGTATATTATGAATGAATACAAATGAGACAATGAATGTATAAAGCATTTATGTGATTTTTCTGGAACCAAGTAGTAAATTGCAGAGACAGGATTCAATTTCAAGTCTTTTGAATCCCAGGTCATTGCTCTTTTCATTAACTCAGGCTGTATTCATGAAAGAGGTAGCTGGATGACCTTGGGCAAATCACTTAATTTTCCTGATTCTAGGAAGTGATACATTTAAGTTAAGTTTTTAAAGTATGAGTAGGTGGGGCCCCTGGGTGGCTCAGTTGGTTGGGCCAATGACTTCGGCTCAGGTCACGATCTTGCAGTTTATGAGTTTGAGCCCCACATCGTGCTCTGTGCTGACAGCTCGGAGCCTGGAGCCTACTTCGGATTCTATGTCTCCCCCTCTCTCTACCCCTACCCTGCTCACGCTCTGTGTCTCTCTGTCTTTCAATAATAAATAAATGTTTAAAAAATTTTTTTTAATAAATAAATAAACTACGAGTAGGACTTTCATAGGTAGGATTGTTTGTAGGAACAATCAAGGAATATTAATATATATATATATATTTTTTTAAGTTTATTCATTCTTGAGAGACAGAGCATGAGTGGGAGAGGGGCAGAGAGAGAGAGAGAGACAGAATCCGAAGCAGGCTCCAGGCTCTGAGCTGTCAGCACAGAGCCCAATGTGGGGCTCAAACCATGAACCGTGAGATCATGACCTGAGCCCAAGTCAGATGCTTAATGGACTGAGCCACCCTTGAGGCACCCCTCAAGGAATATTAATATTAAAGGATAAGAATAGCATAAGGAAAGTGGCAGAGGTTTGTCCCAAAATGAGCAGTTTGTGTTTTATTTGTAAAGTGAAAAAAAAAAGAGTTAATAAATATAAATACTTAGTATAGTGCCTGGCACATAGTAAATGCTTAATGAATACTAACGTTTAGTAAGATATTTGGGGGCTAGAGCTCTCTTTTGATATGAGAGAAAAATGATGCCCAGAAAGTTTGTGACAGATCTAGGATAACATGATTAGTTAATAATAAAGATGAGAACGTATGTTGTCGGACTTCCCAATTCAACACTTTTGCCACTTCACCATATTTATGCTGGAATATGGCTGTAAACACAGGCTGAGAAGTGATCACGGACTGTGGGGAATTATACTCTACACCAATGATTTGCAAATTGCTGGAGACTGTTTTTCCAAAGGAAGAACACGCAGGCTAACATATTCAGTACTATATCAAAATTATACACTAATTGGGGTGTCCAGTTGGCTCAGTTGGTAGAGCACGCAACTCTTGATCTCAGGGTCCCTGAGTTTAAGCCCCACATTGGGCATGAAGTCTAGTTAAAATTAAAAATGAATGAATGAGGGGCGCCTGGGTGGCGCAGTCGGTTAAGCGTCCGACTTCAGCCAGGTCACGATCTCGCGGTCCGTGAGTTCGAGCCCCGCGTCAGGCTCTGGGCTGATGGCTCAGAGCCTGGAGCCTGTTTCCGATTCTGTGTCTCCCTCTCTCTCTCTGCCCCTCCCCCGTTCATGCTCTGTCTCTCTCTGTCCCAAAAATAAAAAAAAAAAAAAAAAAAAAAGAATGAATGAATAAATAAATAAATAATCTTATATACTAATTATAAGTGTTATATCTGAATTAGTGAAAAGTTAAAGGATATTTTGAAAGAATGAAATTCTATATATTCTAAAGTTTGTGTGTGTGTGTGTGTGTGTGTGTGTGTGTGTAGGCTATAAATGTGCTTTATTAAAGAAAGGAAACAACATATTGTCAAACTGACCCTCAGATATATTGTATTACTTCACATTCTGATGTGTATAACTGCCAATTTCACTGCACTCCTGACAAAAATAGCATGTTGTTTTAATTTGCATTTAGGATAGACGTTTTTCTTCTTTGTGGTTTTTTTCTTGTTTTTTTTTCTTTTAATTTATTTTTTATTGAGTGAAGTCATTTTTTTTTAAAGTAAGCTCTATGCCCAACATGAGGCTTGAACTCAAGACCCTGAGATCAAGAGTCACATGCTCTACTTACTGAGCCAGCCAAGTGCCCTGTCATTCTTTGTTCTTAACTAGCAATTCCAGACTCTTGGACTTTGAGAACTAGGTAGATCTGAGAAATACTGGGGGATGGAGGGCACAAACATTTTTCTATCAAGAAAACATGAGAGGCATCTGGGTGACTCACTGGGTTAAGCATCTGACTCTTGGTTTCAGCTCAGGTCATGATCTCATGGTTTGTGAGTTCAAGCCCTGTGCTGGGCTCTATGCTGACAGCGCAGAGCCTGCTTGGGATATTCTCTCTCTCTCTCTCTCTCTCTCTCTCTCTCTCTCTCATTCTCTCTCTGCCCCTCCCCTGCTCACATATACTCTCTCTCAAAATAAATAAATAAACTTAAAGAAAAAGAAAGAGAGAAAACATGAGAGGGGGGCCCGGCTGGTTCAGTCAGAGAAGCATGTGACTCTTGATTTTGGGGCTTGAGTTCAAGCTCCACGTTGGGCATAGAGATTACAATAAACACATAAACAAACAAACAAATAAAATAAAAAAAGAAGACATGAGATTTAAAAAAATTACTTAGCATCCTTTCATTAAAAAAAAAAAATGCGGGGGCGCCTGGGTGGCGCACTCGGTTGGGCGTCCGACTTCAGCCAGGTCACGATCTCGCGGTCCGGGAGTTCGAGCCCCGCGTCGGGCTCTGGGCTGATGGCTCAGAGCCTGGAGCCTGTTTCCGATTCTGTGTCTCCCTCTCTCTCTGCCCCTCCCCCGTTCATGCTCTGTCTCTCTCTGTCCCAAAAATAAATAAACGTTGAAAAAAAAAAAAATTAAAAAAAAAAAAAATGCGGAGGCGCCTGGGTGGCTCAGTCAGTTAAGCGGCCGACTTCGGCTCAGGTCATGATCTCGCGGTCCGTGAGTTCCAGACCTGTGTCAGGCTCTGTGCTGACAGCTCAGAGCCTGAAGCCTGTTTCAGATTCTGTGTCTTCCTCTCTCTGACCCTCCCCTGTTCATGCTCTGTCTCTCTCTGTCTCAAAAATAAATAAACGTTAAAAAAATTTAAAAAAAATGCGAAGAGGAACATTTAAAAGAGTAAGAAAGACATAGTCACAGAATAAAAGATGGCTTTTTCAGGAAAGAGTGGTTGGCAATATTTCCAATTTTTCTGGAATTGGGAGATATTTTTATCAAAGTTCTGACAGTCCTTGTGGGAAGATTTGGGAACCACTGCATTCGCCATGCTACAATTCTTGGTCTTAGTCTCATTTGAAAAACGAAGTGGTTAGACTAATGATTTAATACAATTCCTCCTGTTTCTCTGTGTTCCAAACCATTTCTTTCATATGCAGTCTAAACTCGTCTATTTGAGTTGCAGTGTATGTACCCATTTGCCACTGGCTTGAGAATAGGTTTTCTACTTGCCTTTTTAAAAAAAGGTGTGCTTAATCTTATAGAAATTAGCTGCAAAGACTAAACTTTGTAATAAAAAGCAACAATCTCCCCATTGCTCATGAATACGTTATCTCCCCATTCCACAGACAAATGCTCTTGCGTAGAACCTTTAAGAAGGTTTCAGCATTTGATTTGCGGATTCCTGTAGATAAACTTTTCACGAAGAAAATTTCTTCTTCTGAGTTGTTGCTTCTTACATGCGTCAGATTGTTTTTGTCTCTGTGGACAGGGTCAAAGGAGAAAAGTGACAATTCCACTTAGAGGTCGGTAAGTGAAGAGACAAAGATGTCTTTGGAGTGGCTACGTAAGGCTGGTCACCATATTTCAGGGTCTTCTCCCCAGCTTTGCCCAAATAAAACTTCAGTTTTGTCAATGCACCCAAGTCATATCAAACTTTGAGCAACTGACAAAGGTTAATCAAACCACCACTCCTCTCTCTCCTCCTCCCCCTTCTCCTCCTAACATTTCTTGAGCACTCAATATGTGCTAGACAGTGGGCAATGTTATTTGCCTGATTTACCTTGTCTACGTCTAACAACTCTCTGAGATGGGCCACTACTATCAAAGCCTATTTTGCAGATGAGGAGGCTGAAGTGGGCGGAGATTAGCTACTTACTCAAGGCTAGGCAGCTAACCAATAGTGGAGCCCGGCTTCAAACCCAACTCTGGCACACTCCACAGAACTCCTCCTCTTCATCACTACACCCACCGCCTGTCTTAAGGAAAAGATTTGTGAACAAAAATCATTTTTATTGTTTTACAGTAGAGAATATTCATTTCCAGGGACTAGAAGGTCAGTATCCAAATATTAAATAAGGGAAGTCAATGGTCTTGAGCATCTTTAAATACAACTGGGAGCTGGCTGATAACATAGGTTCTCTCCTATCTGTGCTGAATGAATTGCTCGACTCTGTCCACACTAGTCTAGCTCTTCCTAGTTAAGACAACAAGCTGACCATTAATTAGTTTCATTAATCCTTCTTTAGAGAAGGAACAACTTAATTGACACAACTGGTTAGGGTTGGATGGTTTTACAGTTTCACACTTTTTAATACAATCAGGCATTCCTCAGAAAGCCTCATTTTTCCTAGATTGTTTTATACTCCTAAACTACGCATTTAGGTATTATTTGTATCAGGGGAGCACTCTTGCATCACATTTTTGCTCTTCATTCCTTGAAGTTGATCAAGGCACTACATTCTTTAACTGTTGCTCTCCCTACCCCATCTCCATATTTCAGTACTGACTGTAGTTCAGTACTTAGCTAATGAAAAGTTAATTTCTTTATACAATATGAAAGAATTATAAACATGCCTCTGAGGATTTTTCCTTCCTAGAATTTCGTAAGAGCATCCTAGACAGAACTGAAGATTATGAAATGTTGAAAAAAGAAAAGAAAGTTGTACTTGAATACAGATCTTTGGACTGACCCACAGTACATAAATTTACAGCACATCCACGAATACATATTAAAAGACTAGTGTTTGTAAGTACAGACTATTTCTTTATATTAAAAATAGTACATGTACAAAAGGTCTAAACTTGTTTTTGTTTTAAGGTTTCCACATGCAAGCTAAAATAGTGGCAATGATTTAAAAGTGAAACTAAAATGGAGAACAAAATATGATAGAGTTAACTTTTTCTTTAATGCTTTTCTGGAAAAACTGAATCTAGAAAAAGCAGATAAATTTTGAAAGCTGCTGTAAAAGAATTAAGAATGAACTCACCCTTTCCTAAACTAATAACATAATCAGTTTTTAACAACAGTAACATGTTAAGCATTACTCAAAATTGCATATTAGGAAATCTTAGAATATTCATTGAATTAAGTAGCTTTCATATTCCAGTTAAATCTGGGAACATCATCCTAATTTAACACACAATCCTATAGGCAAAATTTATATGGCTGAAACTGATTTCAAAAGAAATCAGTAGGAATAGAAGTACTCCATACAATAATATCTCCCTGATTTGGATTGATGTTTAGTGAAAAGAACTGGTTATGTGTCAGAACTGGTTATGGTCACAGTTATATAATAGTGTGTGGAAATTCTATGAGGGACTATTGTTTTTTCATGGTGCCTAGGATAGCAAACCCAGCCTAGAACTGGCCCTCCTTTAATAGAGATAAATAACATGCAATTAGCTTATCAAAACACCTAGAGAGGCAGGCAAGCCAGTCTGGGTTTACCCCTTTTCCTTTAATGTGCTTGAAAGCAGTTTAAGTTGGAAAATTGTTTCTTTTCTTATTTTTATACCATTACTTTAAAAATTCTCTTTAGTACAGCAGACTTGGTATTCAGAACAAAAACTATTTACTGAGGCCTAATAGTATAATAAGTACTATCTTTCAATAAGTTACCTACAGTTTGCCCCACAACAATTTTCATAAATTCTTAATAAAAGAAAGTCAAATTAGTGAGGCTTGACAGGATTGATAATGTCTTTCAGGGATATATAAAAAGATCTTTATCATTTAATCCTTTGAGAAGAACCCTGCCCGTTAAGTAGATAACAAAGATCAAGGAGACTAAGAGAGAACAACTATAACATATTTTATAGAACTTCTATTTTCTTGCTAGAATTTTCTTGCAATGTATACTTTCCATAATTTGAGAAGTCTGAAAAAAATATATGAATTTGTAGCATTATCAGAAGAGGATCCATACTTTATTCACCAACTAAATCTCCTTTCTCCTGTACTCTGTACCACATACCTACATACATCACATTAAGTTACAAATGAGAAACATAAAAGTACAAATACCTACGAATTTCATCTTTCATGTGAACCAATCCAACTCATATGTTCCAAATATTCATGATGAATTGTCTTTTGTGTGTGTGTTTGTGTGGCTGGTGAAAAAGAAGTTGAATCTGTTTGGCAGATACATTGTATAAAATCAAAACTGAAAAATACAGCATAGGAAGTATAGTAATATTGCAATAAAGTTGTGTGACGGATGGTCACTAATGGTGAACATGGGGTACTTACTATAACGAATTGTTCAAACACTATGTTGTACACGTGAAACTAATGTAACATTGTATATTACTTAATAAAAATAAAAAATCAAGTCAAATTTGATTTTTCAGTGATTCTATCTAAAGAAAAGGTTTACATTTATTTTATGAAGAGAGTGGCTGAGCAGCAAGGCTTATTAGTCAAAGACAATTTAACAATGTCTCAGTGCTCAGGATATGAGTATTAGTGGATGAGATGTGATACTATAATACAAAGCAGAAAGCACTAGAAAGGAAGCACAAATAACTCTGTGTGCTTCAAATGCAAGTAATTTCATAACTGCCACTAGCTAGAACGCTTTAAGGATTTAGGGCTTTTGCACAATTTCAGTATCACCGGAAAATAAAACAAAGTACTCCATTCCTTTGTCCCCCAGACTCCAAGAACTCGGACCGTGTTGATGAAAATTGGTTCTGAAGGGGCTGGAGGGTCGGTGCAGTCCCTGGGGGCGCCACTCCTTTTTGAGGCCCATGGTGCAGAGACCACTACACAGAATGGCGGGGTTCATTGGAGTTCTCACCCTGGCCAAACTCCCGATTACCTCTGATGAGCCTCAAAGATGACTGAGCAGCAGTTTAGGCCAGGTCCCCCAGCAGAAAGGCGGCGACAACTGCAACATCAGCGGTTAAATTTTACAGCCTTTCATAACGCCGGTCTTAGAGGTACCTATAGTAAGATTGCTAGAGTTGGGGGTCCCTAATACGGGGAAAGAAGGGAGGGAGAAGGGAAGGATAATGAGGAGGGTACAGGAAAAGGGGGAGTGGAGAGGGCGGGACACCGCGGGGAAGTCCGAGGGTTTACTGGCTAGATCTGGCGTTCCCATGGAAACGTATCCCTCCGCCCGACCCAGCTTCTTAGCTTCATCAGTTCCCTCCGCGCGGCTTCTCTACTGTTTCCGCCCTGCTCCTTTGTGCCGCGCAGAACGTCGAACTGACGCATGCGCAGAGAGACCCAGCCGCCGCATATATAAGCGCGAACTCAGCTCTTCCTCGTAGTGCCGCTGGGACCGTTGGCGACTGGTCTGGTCTTGTGGCTTTTGTATTACTCATTCCTTGGGCACTGCGAGCTAAAAGAGCAGAGCTCGCGGGCCAGTCATCATGTCGCGTTACGGGCGTTATGGAGGAGGTAAGAGGCCAGGGCCCGGTAAGGGACGTTGCTGTGACTATAGTGAGTATTGCGAGGCCGTGGGGTTGGCGCGGCGGTTGGGAGACGGTTATTCCGCGTGCGTAATGGCGGCTTCGGCGCACACCATACGAAGCCGGAGGCAGCGGGGGCGGGGTGTCGAAGGCAGCCTGGGGATGGCGGGTGGAGGTCTGTGGTGGGTTCCGTATTCTTGGGCGTTTTCGTCTTCCACCACAGCCCAAGGCAGGCCCACGATTACTGTTTTCCTGTTGCCCTTCTTCGAGCCGCCCGCCTGCCCCCCACCCCCCCCTCGGCTGCCATTTTGCGCACATTGACGAGCATGGTGGCGCATTTCCTTGGCGCTTTCCCGCCACTTTAGCAGACAGGTCTGGTCCCAACTGTAAAACCGAGGGTGAATTTCAGACTGGACAAAAGTGTGGCAGCTTCGAGCTGCGCATTCTCGTCAGACAATCGGTCGAGTTGTGGAGTGGGAATGGAGACCTAATCTTTTCGTCTGGCGGCTGCTTTCTTTTCTCTTTTAGCTCTTTCGAGCGCAGTTTATGGCTCTGGGGCGGGGAGCTGGAGTCCTGGGCGAGCCAGCGCCTGGGGCTGTTGCCGCGGAGGACGAGAGCCGGCGCAGCCCAGCTCTCCTGGTCCGGCCCCAGCCCGGGCCCGCCCGCCGCCGACGCTGCCGGCCCGCGCGCTCCCCGCGCGCCCGGGGCTGCCGGGACCCGGGGGCGGGGCGGGGGCGGAGCCCGCCCCACGCCGCGGAATATCCTACCACGTGTCTGCTTGTGTTTTGGAGGTCGTCTCCCCGTTTGAATGTTAAGAACTTTGCCTTACGCCTAGCTTTCCGGAAATTTATGAGCATTCCTGGTTTTAAGACTAAATCCTTGATAGAGCATTAAATAAACATGCATTGTACAGTCTTAAGGTTGGCCTGTTTGGGACAAAGAGTTCACTCAAACTTAGGCAAAATTTTGCATAACGTGCGTTCTTGTATTTGCGTTTTTAAACAGAAACCAAGGTGTATGTTGGTAATCTGGGAACCGGTGCCGGCAAAGGAGAGTTAGAAAGGGCTTTCAGTTATTATGGTCCCTTAAGAACTGTGTGGATTGCGAGAAATCCTCCAGGATTTGCCTTTGTGGAATTTGAAGATCCCAGAGATGCAGAAGATGCAGTGCGAGGCCTGGATGGGAAGTAAGTAAGATGTTGGTCATGAAACTCAGCCTTTATTAGAATATTCCTGTGGGCTGGGTAGCGAGCTAGCTAAATAGTTAATCCTAATTCTACATACTTGAGAAGGGGGAGCAAAGTTGGAGTCGGAAGGGTTTATAAAGAGAACTGAAGCTTCTGAGATTAAAGAGTGGAAATTTCTAAATCTAGAAGTCACTTGTATTTTCTTTAGCATTAGAAATTTGTTGCCTTTCTTTTATAGGGTGATTTGTGGTTCCCGAGTGAGAGTTGAATTATCAACAGGCATGCCTCGGAGGTCTCGTTTTGATAGACCACCAGCCCGCCGTCCCTTTGATCCCAATGATAGATGCTATGAATGTGGCGAAAAGGGACATTATGCTTATGATTGTCATCGTTATAGCCGGCGGAGGAGAAGCAGGTATTTATTTTAATAAAGGAATGGTTGGTATACTAGTTAATCAGTAATTTTTTTATTAGCAAGGCAGAAACTAGTATTTTTCTATAAACTTGAATGTTAATTGTACAGGTGTATTTTACAGTTTTTGTTTAATTAAACAAATGCTAATATATTAATAATCAACCTGGTCAAAACCTTTCAGGTTTCTTCGTTTGAGTCAGTCGCCTTGATTCAGAATGTCACGAGCCTTATGATATCATGCTGAGGCGCCTTGCAAATCCGACAATTAAGATCCTCCTAGACCTTGAGGTGATCAGCATAAGAGGCCAGATCCCCTCGAGTCATCTACACCTAGCTTCACCTTATTCTTTAAAGGGCAGAAAATTTGAGACGGTGATCGCCGTAACAGTAAATTTGGCTTACAATTGGGGCCCCCTCCGGTTTAGAAAGAGGAACACCAGATTGACCACATTCCCAACTAGAAAAATCTTCTTGCGTCAATCAAGCCTCACCTGGCTCATTTGGCTGTCAGTTTGATCGTCGTTAGATTGAAGAAAACATCTAGATGCAGCGATCGGCTATAGATACTTCTAGATCGTCTAGATCTACTAGACCATGGGCCAAAGAGGGTCGACCTGCAAACTTGCAAGGTTTATTTTAAATACACATTACAGTGTTTTATATTATGTAATTCTAAAATGTAATTCAGCTTTTAACAAATCTTTTTTTAGGTAGTTAAAAAAAAAAAAACTAATAGGCCCAGAGTTTATTTCCAAATGAGACACTAAATTTAAATAGTTTGAGATTTGGTTTCAGCAGAGGCACACAAACTCTCAAAACGAGTTATCATCTGACATTCTTTTTTTTCCTAACTTAATAAAATAGGTCACGGTCTAGATCACATTCGAGATCCAGAGGTAGGCGATACTCTCGCTCACGCAGCAGGAGCAGGGGAAGGAGGTGAGAAATATTATCTAACTCAAGTTTTAACAACTGATAAACTTTAATTGGACATAAGACTTAAGCTTTGATTTATTTCTTAGGTCAAGATCAGCATCTCCACGAAGATCAAGGTCTGTGTCTCTTCGGAGATCAAGATCAGCTTCACTCAGACGATCTAGGTCTGGTTCTATAAAAGGATCGAGGTATTTCCAGTATGTAACACTTTCTTTCCCTTATTTGTATTTGGTTTGTCACGTCTTAATGACTGCACTTTAAGACTATCTTAAAGACATAAATGAAGTGGTTTGCATCAGAAAATATTTTGATTTCTAAAAGTTGAATTTGTACATGACTTGCATCTAAATGGATATTATCCTAATTGTACAGAGCAAGAAAAGACCAATCAAAGATTTTTAGAGGCTTGTTTGAGAGGCCATGGTAGAGGAGGGTCCAAAGCACAAATTCTCAAGTCATTCCAGTGCTTCTTAAAGGTGATAGTTGTTTGATTTCTGCTGGAGGCCCATTAGAACCAGGGGTAGACTTAGAAGCAAGTTGAGACCTAAATTTCTCCCTATTTGGAATGAGAGGGTGAATTTGAGACTGGGAAGTTGTTTAGGGTAGTAGTTGTGTACATGTGGGTGGATATGGCTTATTTAACCACATACACGCTAAAATGTAAGAAATTAAAAATCAAATTAGAAACCTTAGGGGTTTTTTGACTCCTTTTGTAGAAGGCCTTTAAATTAGGTGCAGAAATGGGTAAGATTCAGGTGCCTGGGTGGCTCAGTCGGTTAAGCATCTGACTTCAGACTCATGTTGTGATCTCAAGGTTCGTGGGTTTGAGCCCCATGTGGGACTCTGCTGACAGCTCAGAGCCTGGAGCCTGCTTCAGATTCTCTGCCTCTCTGCCCCATCCCTGCTTGCGCTGTCTCTCTGTTTCACAAATAAGCATTAAAAAAAATTAAACGGGGAAAAAAATACATAAATCAAAAAAATTAAATGGGTAAGATTTTATAGAATATAAGGAGTTGACAAATACTACGGTCAAGTCACTAGTAGTGTATGCCATTGTGAGTTAGTGCTGTTCGATAATAGCACAAGATCTGTAAAATGCAGGGATTCTGAAACTTGTGGTCCACTCCAGAAAGCTCTGGACTCTAGATGAATGAATGCATTAATTTAATTGCAGGACTCTAATGTGTGTATGTCAGAGGCTGTGGTTTAGTTTGTGTGACAAGTGGTCCTGAACCACGAAAGCTTGTTGATGATCTAAGAATAAAGTCTTAACCCATTTGTGACTTTTCATTGAGGTTATTACCTGAAGAATTGAAATCTCAGTTTAGGGGTCTGTGTAATGTTGAATTTGGTTTTGAGATATACAACTAAACCAAACGATACCAGTCTTAAAACCTTTTCTTTCTCTTGGATACTATATACTGTTTAAGAATGTTGTACAGGAACTGTGACAACCTAGCTCACTGAGTATGGTAGAAACAAATAATTGAAGTGCTGGTGCTTCTTTATTTTGATATTGCGAGCTTGTTGAAAGTGTAATCATTTGTTCAGTCTTAGGCCGATGTAAGTTAAGAGTTGTGTCTTGCTTAGTCTTTTGGTTTTTTTTTTTAAGTACTAAATTAAACATTTTTTAGGTAATCTCTTCACCCAGCATGGGGCTCGAACTCCCAACCTTGAGATCAAGAGTTGCATGCTCTCCTGATTCAGCCAGCCAGGCGCCCTGTGTCTTGCCTAATTTTAGCTTCTCTGTTCTTAGTTTACCTAATGTAGTGCTCAGTAGTAGGTGTTGAAGGACGTTACTCCTCTGAACTAACAATGCCGTTTTTCTTTCTATTAAGATCCCGGTCGAGGTCAAGATCAAGATCTAGGTCTCTTTCACGACCAAGAAGCAGGTAGGGTAAAAATCTGATTAATAATCTTCTAGTTATATGGCACCAATATCCAAAGAGTTCAAAGTGTTTTGAATTGTTGAAATCTCAAGTGTAAACTCAGAACCTAGGTGTTCGTGGAAACACAGAATCTTACTAGTAAACCAAACATTAGAACTTGGTTTGTACATGGCCTATTCTGACTGACTTCCTGGACGAGAAAATGTCAAGCTATAGAGAGAAGTTTGTGACTTTGGGTTATATTAAGAGGCCTTGTTAGAACTGATAGGTGCATGGAAAAAAGCATTCTGAGGTCATTGTGCTTGAAGTATAGTGTAAAAATTAATCATGATACAATAAAGTAGTTCACTCATTTTATGAAGAACAGTTGTTGGAAGATTGGCTTTTGTTAGCAAAAACTGGTAGGCTCTCTTTCAGTTGAACTGCAGCCTGACCTTTTAATATTAAGCTCAGCGCAACCTGGGGGTTCATTTCATGATACTGTGATTATAAGAAAGGTATTTGGTAGTACTTTTCTTAATAGAATTTCTCATGTTTTGACAGCCGATCAAAGTCCAGATCTCCATCTCCAAAAAGAAGGTAAGCTAAATAATTTGTTGCCAAATCTTAACTGTCAAGTATGGCCTCTGCACAGTTTGTTTGCTTACTGCTTGCTTTGCAGGCTTTGAGCTCTTTGGAGAATTGGTGCTATATATATATATATAAGTTTCTTAAATGATTGCTTTTCCCACTTCAAGTTGAGATTAATGTTTGGATATTTAGTCACAAAACCTTAGGATGATTATTAAGAGGCTTAGTCCTGTAAACCTTTAAGTGTAGAATTTCACGTTAAACATGCGCTTTTTCCTCCACGTGGGACAATAGATAAATGAAGTACCCACATGAAGGAAAAAAAATTGTAGGTTGAAATCTTAGAGCTAAAGCATTATCTTACTACTTACTTGCTACTTAATGATCGAAACCCCAGAATTCAAATACTAGTTTTCTTTAACTTGTGGTTTTAGCAAGGAGGCTGTGAAGCCTAATCTTAAGCAGGGACAAAGGATTTGTATGTAAATCTTCTAGGTAATTTTTAGATCTCTGCTATATATTACTTTTGGCCACCTAGGAGTTTACTGAAATTGAGTTTTGTCCTGATATGTACATAACAGTAAATTTTAGTAGATACTAATCAGTTCCAAACTTAATTGTTTTTCTTTTTAGTCGTTCCCCATCAGGAAGTCCACGAAGAAGTGCAAGTCCTGAAAGAGTGGACTGAAGTTCTCAAGTTCACCTTTTAGGGAAAAATTATTTTGTTTACATTATTATAAGGGATTTGTGATGTCTGTAAAGTGTAACCTAGGAAGGGTATTTCAACCATCTAATCAAAATGGATCTGGATTATTACTCTGTAAATTCACAGCAGTAAGATAATATAAATTTTTGTTGAATGTATTAACATCCTATGGTCTGAAAATGTGGGTTTTTATTTGGCACATTTAAATAAAATGTTTCTAACTAGATTTTTGATTTGTGTTCAATGTTAATACTCAGTTTAAGATTCAGGGGTAAACCTTGATATTAACTATTCATACAGATCTATATTCATTAATGGTGTTATTTGAGTTGTGAACATCATTAGCTGTAGTATACATACACTTGGGGAATTCCTTTTTATCCTTAGAGCTGTGGGTAAGATAAGAACTCAAGTCCACTTAATAGCTTAAGTGTATCTGACAAGTCCCTAAATAATCTGTTGGAGTTGGTATTACTAGATAATAGCAAGCTCTAACGATCTCAATTTGTCAACCTAGAGGATCACTGCTTCCAAAGGCTTGTTAGTACAGTAACTAATTGAGGTTTTCAGGCTATGAGATGAGATGGTGTCAAATCAGAACTCCTGATTTTAGTAAATTCTACCCAATGTTCTTTTGTTTTCAATATTAATTTTATACCACAACTTTTGCATGTTGGAAGAATTGTCTGAATTTGGGACAAAACATCATGTAAACCAGCTTTGCAAAATTTTCCAGCCCAGATACTCTCTCTTAAAATGGATTGCCTTATTCTGAGAAGAGATTATTCCCATCCTAGGTTTTTTGGTTCCTGACTACCAACATTTTATTTTGCCAGGCTGGTGCAAAGTAATTATAAAGATGTCAATCTGAAAAAAGATGTCAATCAGAAATGTTAATGAGACGAAAGCAGTTTTGTAAATCTGCGTTTAGCGACACCTCATGTAGTTGTTTTGGTAGCATCTGGTAGATCTTAGAATATAGCTGGTAGATTCTTTGTTCAGACTTTATCCTTAGTAGGACAGTAATAGTTAATTTTGAGTTTTCTGGTCAAGCTTTTACCAGGCATTCTTTAGCATCAGTTCAAAAAGGGAATACTGGTCTGCATCAAATTTATTTGGTCTGAATGATCACTAGTGCGTTGGAAGATTGGATATTTTCTTTTCAGAATTTTGACAACTGGCTGAATTATAATGGTGTAAAGCTATGTGTGTAAATGGGAGGCTTATTTGTTGCACTTGGTCAGCTTTAATTGTTCTGTATTACATAAAGATAAGTTCACTTAATAAATCTGCAGAGAACAAACAACCCTGATACTCAATTTTTGGAAGTGGGAGTGCTGAGCCAAGAGTAGGAATCATTAATCCTGTAGCTTTGGGATGATTACTAAGCAGTAACCTAGAGATTAGTACAGAAGGCTAAAAGATAGGAGGAAGGGGTAGGGGCAAAAATGGGTCTAGGAAACAAGTACAGGAAGTTCAACCTTTAATGGGAAAGGGAGTGCTAGGTATCTAGGTCAGTGCCTTGCACATGCTTGACAGCAGGTACCTTTGTGGTTAGTATACATCTTAACGTGATACATTTTGATGCAGTGTGCTCTTTTTGTTTGCATTTTCAGGTGTCGGGAATGCTAAACTGATGTGATTGACTTGATAAGTACTAGGCTAGGCTTATTCCTAAAATACCTGGCACTACTTGGTGACTAATTGAACACATCAGACACTGAGTACTTTGGACATAGAATCTTTTAGTCCTCTTGCTTACAGAGAGGTGTTGAGAGGTAGGTAATGCATACCCTTGATTGCACCTGATTTCACAGTGGTAGTTTTCCTTTGGACTTGGAGCTAGGCTAAGCATAAAGTGAAAGTGTGGTCCTGCCACCTTGCCATATCCTGTCGAGGACGGTGAAAAATCTGAGGGAATTTTGAAATGCCATCACTTTGAGACTTGGTGAAATGGATGGTGGTGTAGGATTGTGATTGTCCTCTTTGTGTAGCCTATCTTGAAGTCTAAAGGAGGATGGTGATTTCCAAGGTATGTGTAAAAGGAAGTGTAAGCTCTAAAACTGACAGGTTGGCAAAGAGTAATCAGAGTGAAGAGTAATAGCAAAGAATCAGATCTGGCTCTTAGCAACTGTTTGGAGACCTTTGGAAGTACAACGTAGTGGATGTATAAGTAATTGTATAGCTGGAAAGACCTGAAGTAAAGGTCGAAGTAACATACCAGGGGCCTGGCTGGTCTTGTAGTGTTTGGAGGGCGGTGAGAACTGGTGACAAACCAAAGACATGGAGTGAAGATGCTTAGGTTTCTGGTAAGCGGTAGTATTTATTATATCCAGAACGATCTTGAGGGTGGCAGGGAAACACCAGCAGGCAGTTTTAAAGCCTGATAGGTTTCTTCCCCCCACACCTTACAGGTTTCCTGTTAACATTCTAGTAAAGATGTCGAAGGACATTTTGTGAGATCCACACAGCAATATAGTGCTGGTAACCCCATCTCACAGAGGAGGAAATGGGTTCAGTGAGATTGTTAATACCGTTTACTAGTCTCCTATTAGAAGAAAGGAAATGTTTGAATCTTAATGTGTTGTTTCAAAGCCCTTGGTTTTCTTATCAACAAGGCACCTTATTGCTTTTTTAAAAAAAAACCTTATGGGAAAATCAGAAAATACAACCCATGATTCTACTCATTGTCGACTTGCTGATAACTTGGCTATTCTCTTTCCAGACCGCATGAGGCAAAGATGCCGGATAGAAGGATAACTGGAACGTGTGGAATGCAGTAGCCAATTAATTGTTGAAGCACTCTAGGCTGCTTCTTGAATCTAGTGCTGTTTTCTTTTTCCCACAGGCCACTGGCCCAACTTACTTTCCATTTTATTTCATTTTTTGACTTGGTAATATATTCAAGGTGTATATAGTGAGAAGGCACCCTAACCCTGACTCAGCTGCCCAGTTACCTCCCCAAAGGCAACCATTGTTACCAATTAATATAGCCTGAGCAAATATGGACAGATTTTCTCCATTTCCCTTTTAACACAAAATAGATGCACCTTGTTTTCCCTCGTTTAACATTTTGGAGTTCTTCCGTTATACGTAAAAATGGCACTCTTTTTATGTTGCATACTATTTAGTTCCTGGATGTTGCATAATTGACACAGATAACTTGTGTGCCCCTTCAATGTGCCAGGTACTATTAGCCATGGAAAACAGATGAACAAAGTCTTTATCTTCTGGAGCTTAAGTTCTGGAGAGACAGATGAACAAACAGGTGGGTAATAACTGATTCGGACAACAACGAGGCGGGGAGAGAAAGGGGCAATTGGTTGGTGTTGGGTAAAGGATGTCTAAGGGAGGCCTCTGATAGTAACGTTTTTGCATGTGAGGGAGTAAGGCACGTCAGCTTGTGGAGATAGAGTGTTCTAGGCAGAGGGCATAGTAAGTGCAGAAACTCTGAAGTGGTTTGTGTTGGGTAAGGATGCCAGCATGGAGTGAACACTGGGAGAGAACAGGAAGAGATGGCATAGGAAGGGAGAGCGGTGTAGGATATAGATTATATAGGACCTGTGTACCTTGGAGAGGACTTGCTGCTTTTCCACTGAGTTTTTCAGCAAAGTAGCAGGAATTAGTTCCCTCTTTAGTGGATGTGAGGGTTTCTGATTACAGTAATAATGCTGTAGTGAATAGTACAATACATTGCACGTGTGACTGTATGTATTGGATAGACCCTAGAAGCTAAATTGCTGGGTCAAAGGATGTGTGTGTGTGTGTACACGTGTGTATGTATATGTGTGTGTGTGTGTGTGTGTGTGTGTGTGTGTATGTTTTTTGTTTTTTTTAATTTTTAACGTTTACTTAACTTTTGAGAGAGAGACAGCACGAGCAGGGGAGGGACAGAGAGAGGAGACATAATCCGAAGCAGACTCCAGACTCCAAGCTGTCAGCACAGAGCCCGATGTGGGGCTTGAGCCCACGAACTGTGAGATCATGACCTGAGCCAAAGTCGGAAGCTTAGCGTCTGAGCCACCCAGGTGCTCCTGTATTTATTTATATTTTTGCTAGGTATCGTTAGTCTGTCCTGGTGACAAGGTGAAGGAGTATCTTGTTTCTCTGTACCATTGCCTGCATGGTACACATAGTGTAACCACGTGGTGGGATTTCAGGCTTTTTAATTTTACCAATCTGGTGTTGAAAAATGATGTCTCAGCATAGTTTTTGGTTTTTGTTTTAACTGTGGTAAAATGCATGTTTTCCCCCTATTCTGGAAAGTTTGCATGTATTCAAAAGTCTGGTTTAGGCTCCTTTGCTCTCAACACAGTGAACTTGCCTGTTTACTTCTCTATAGGTGTGCCACCAAAAGGCTAATGGCGACAGCAGGTACCGGGCCTTGTTCTGTTTTCCTCACTGCCTAGTACTTAACACTTAAATATTTGATGAAGGAAAGTTAATGGGTGAATGAATCAATGAATTATGATCTGTTAAGCCGAGGATATAAAATTGGAACCTCTCTTCTCTGAGACCTATAATCGCCATTTCAATTAAAAGCTCACATTTCCTTTTAGCCACATCTAAGACTCCTGTCTGAGTCCGTCTGCGGAGGATCTAGATCCCTAGGCTGCTGTTTACAATGTCCAACTCTACTCTGCAACTCAATTGCAAGGTTTCTTTTCTCCTCATCTGGGTTCTCCTCATCAAGGAGTTCTGCTCAGAAAGGGTGTGGAAAATTTCTGTGCAGAAAGTTCTCTGCAGAGGAGGGTGGAGACTTACCACCCCAAGAACTGGTGAGCTGGGGTGAGTCAGCCTATCCCATGTAAGAAAGGTCACGTCATAAGACCAACAGCAACCATTTCATCTATCAGCTGCCTAAGGTTATATCCTATCCAGCTCTGCAGGTCCCTTGGGTTGTCCTCAGTGACCAAAGCTTGCTTAAAGGTGTCTGGATGTGATCCTATACGAATGCACTGTTAAGTTTTTATTTGGGGATGTAGCAGATCTTCAAGAAATCTGGATTCCAGAAAATGAATTCTTTCAATGCCAAGGCTAAAAAATTCTGGCTGTAAAGCAAATACGTATGACAGAGGTAAAGGTAGATGGGCTAGTTTATCTTGGCCATTGTCAGAAGAACCATCACCAGAGTTCCAGGGCTCTTATAATAAGAACATACTGCTTTCTTTAAAGATGGCTGCACGATACTTTAATGTTTATATTCCTTCAGAGTGCAGGCTATTTATTTAGACCAGGATTCAGAAAATTGTGGCCCACAGGCCAGATCTGGCCCACTGCTTTTTTCATACAGCTAATGAGTTAAGATGGTTTCTACATTTTTGTGTGGTTGAAAAAAATTAAAAGTATAATAACACTTAGTGACATGAAGATTATGTGAAATTCAAATTGCAGCATCTGTAAAGAATTATTGGAATGTGGCCAGGCTCATTTGTTTACCTATTGTTTCTTGACTTTTTGTGTTACAGTGGTAGAGGTGAGTAATTGTGACAGACTGGAAGTCCCAAAAGTTTAAAACGTTTACTCTTTGACCATTTACAGAAAATGCCACCCCTGGTTTAGGTATTTATCTTTAGCTCTTCACCACCTTAAATATAATTATTTCTGCAGATCTTGGGTGCCATTACTGGTAGGGTTGCAATGGCCTTACCAAGACATACTTCTGGTCTAGGAAGATTGTTTCTCTGTGACTCATTCTTGAGGAAGTGCTTCATGAAGCTAAGGGGGCAAATTCTAGCTAAACATTTATGTACTTTATAATATTGGTGAAAGCTTTTACTCTAGGGGAGTGTCTCATCCCTAGTTATGCGTTAGGATCTCCCAGAAGCCTTCAAAACATTCCAGTGAAATCAAAATTGCTGAGAGTGATGCCTGAGCATCAATATTGTAACAATATTCCCTGGTGATTCTAACATAGAATAGAAAACTATTGCTGTAGGGGTTAGTGATGCCCTCTCCTAGTTCACTAGTTACTGGACAGATTGGCCTGGCTTCTTGCTACTATAGTAAGAAAGTTTGCAATAGTCATGTGATTCAAAAGAAGGTTCTAATATGTATCATGTTTCTCTTTTCCTTTCTCAAAGCAAATGACCCTATGCTGGAATGGAACCTTTCTATGATGGCAGAAACGGCATTTTAATTTATGTAAATACCAGTAGAGGTCACTATGCTCAGAGAAATACTCATCTAAAAAAAAAAAAAAAAGGTAACATTCTCTTAACTGAAAACATTTCCTGTTTTCAGGAAATTTGAAGCAATATTTACTAGAACTATAGTTTTACCCAACACTAAGGCAACTCCAGGCATGGCCTCTGGTCATAATTACTGCTTCAAAACATCTACAACTCTTCTAGCTGCATATGTAATGTTTATATTTGTTGTATCTTTCTGATGCGTTGATGCTTTTATTATGAAATACCTTTGTTTCTATGAATATTTCTTGTTTTAAAAGCTATTTTGTCTGATATTAGTAGAGCCACTCCAGCTCTCTATTGATTACTGTTTTGTATCCATGGCGGATCTTTTCCATCTACTTACTTTTAGCCTATTGGTGCATATAGTTTAAGCTCTGTCTTGCTTGTTAAATTCAGTCTGACAGAACTCTGCCTTTTGGGTTATTTAAGCCATCTATAGTTAATAGAATTATTGATATTTTTTTCTGTTTTCTTTTTTTTTTTGTATTTCCTATTTTGTTTCTATATGTCTCCTGTCTTTTTCCTCCTCTTCCTCCTGTACCTGCATTCTTTTGCATTAAATATTTTTTTAGTGTATCATTTTAATCCCTTTTGATTTTCTTTTTTACTGTATTTGTGAGTTACTTCCATAGTTGTTATATCTTCGTTTATCACAACCTACTTCAAATTAATATTCTGGCAAAATTCAGAAAGTTTGCTCCAATTTATTTCCTTTTCCTAGACTTCTTCCCGTGTGCTGTATGTATTATAAACTCAGTGATGCAATGTTATAAATTATTGCTTTATACAGTCTTAGGTCTTCATAGAAGAGTCGAGAAAATACACACACCCAGTTTCGTTAACCCATATATTTATACCATTTCTGATCGTTTCTTTCCAAGGATTCAAGTTGCTGTCTTAATTTGCTTTTAGCATGAAGGACTTCCTCCAGTATTTCTGATAAGGCAGGTCTGCTAGCAATGTTTTCATTTACTTTTGCTTTTGAAGAGTGGATTTGGGTGATACAAAATCCTTGGATTTTAAGCACTCTGTCATTCCGCTGCTTCCTGGACTCCCATTGTTTCAGATGAAGAGTCTGATGTTAATTGGTCCCCTGTAGTAATGAGTCATTTTTTTCTCTTGCTTTCAAATTTTCTCTTTGTTTTTTGGCATTCAACAGTTTAAATATTATGTATTTAGGTGGGGATCTCTTTGTATTTATCCCTCTTGGAGTTATTTGAGTTTTTGGAAGTATAGATTAATGGTTTTTGTCAACTTTGAGGTTTTTTTGCCATTGTTTTTTGAAATATTTTTCTGACCCTTTCTTTCCTCTCCTTCTTGGATTCATTACACATATGTTGATGTGCTTGGTATGTCCCATAGGTCTCCAGGGTGCTGTTCTGTTTTCTTCAATCTCTTTTCTCTGTCCTTCAGATTGAATCATTTCTATTGATTTATCTTTAAGTTCACTTATTTTTTCTCCTGTCATCTATTGCCGAGCTTCTCCAGTGGACTTTTCGTTTGTTATTGTGCATTTCTTTTTATTTCTTTTTTATTTTTTTTTTTAACATTTATTTATTTTTTAGAGACAGAGCATGAGCAGGGGAGGGCAGAGAGAGAGGGAGACACAGAATCTGAAGCAGGCTCCAGGCTCTGAACTGTCAGCACACAGCCCAAGGTAGGGCTCCAACTCAGGAACCACGAGATCATGACCTGAGCCGAAGTTGGACACTCAACTGAAGGAGCCACCCAGGTGCCCCTGTACATTTCAACCTTACAATTTCACTGGGTTCTTTTTTATATAATCTGTCTCTATTCAGTTTTTTGGTTATTTTTTAAGAAACTTTGTGTTTATTTTTAAGCTCAGTTTTCTAGGGGTTTGCCCTGTGTCTGCATAGCTTAGTGGTCAGCCAACTACCAGACAGGCACCTCAACCAGTCAGATTTCTGCCTTCTGCTGATCGATCTGTTTGTAGATGGGGAGTGACTTCAGTGTTTGGGGTGTTTTCAAGTCTGTCCTGGCTTTTACTTTTTGCTGAACCCCTTTTAAGTTCCTGTGCACATGAAAGCAGCCTCAGAGTTAGCCAGAAATATACAGCTTGGACCTCTCTGGTCTCTCCTCTGCATGTGTGCAGCTTCAGATCGGCCAGAAAGCTGCACGTTCCAACTAGATTGCAACCTCAGGGTTAGTAGAGCCACCAGGTGTCCCGCTTGCATAGCAATGTGGTCATTACTTCTATTGATAAAGCTATTGTATGTTGGTATCATCTGTCACTCCAAATTGAGTGAACCCCATCTTCAACCACAGGAACCTGCTGGTCTTCATGTTCTGTTTTGCCTGGACAGAACCTCTATAATGACTGAGCTGGGGGAGTAGGGAATGGTAACAGCCCTGGGTGAGAACGCCACAGTCTCCCACTGTTCGTCCACAAAGTTCAGCAATTTTCCAAACAAACACGTCTCAGATTGCTGTATGCTTTGGGCCAGTTTCCAGAGCACCAAAGTTGTTTTGCCACTTCCCCCCACCCCCCTTGGCATTATAGTTGCATTTTTGAGGAGAGGATTTGCTGACCTCTTTAACTTGGCTATAGCTGGAAGTGCTACCCAAAGCATCTGAGACTTGAATTATGATTTGAGTAATCGGAGAAGTTGAAACTTGGAAAAGGATTGTACTCCTGTCATAACTGCCTACACAGCCCACTGCAAACTGGTGATCCAGTTGTTTAAGATGGTTATGACTGAGAATGGGAACTGGCCGGGGAACAGGAAGTATGTGCTGTTTCCTTTCTGTCTTCTGCTGATAGTCCTGTATTTTCTCCTGTTCCACTTTTTGCAAACTATCCGTGGATTCGTTGACATAACTTCCATCAGTCCTTTGAGAGTGGACCGTCATTGGTTACCTGATAGTCACGATAGTTCAACCTCCACAGCAGGCCATCTTAGTTTATGTCTTTACAGCAACATTTGTGCAGGTGTTCAGTATTATTACCTCTTACCTTGTTAAGCAAAATGATTGGGAATTGGAAAAATGAAAATCCCACAGCGAAATGATAAGAACTTATAAGTTCCATGAATTCGAAATAGGAATCCATAGATCATTGAACTGAAGTCAATGATATGCTCACCTGTGAAGGATCAAAACACAAGAATAATTGCACTAGTCTGGTTGTGGGTAGTAGGGGGTATATGGTAAAGAAGGGATGGACTCCTGGGGGGCCTAGAGACTTGCTTTGCCTTTTCAACAAGGCTTTAATAATTCTGTGGTTCTGTGGTGTTTTCATATTGAATAATACCATGTTTGTCTTCACCTCATATGAACTAAGTGTCCTGTTATTAGACAGTAAAGTTTTGTTTCTTGCTGACATCTTTAGTGAGTTCATAGAGACCTTGTCACACTCTACATGTCTCATAACTATGTGGTAGGTCTTTTCTTAGGGAAATCAAAGTTCTCTTTTCTATGTGTTTTTCATGAAAAGGGATAGATTGGTTGCTACCACAAAAGATCAATTTCTCTAAAATACTGCTTTCATCAGATTTGTAGCTTGACATACTTAACCTTTTTATTGTTTTTCGTAAGCACAATTAATTACCAGTATCTTCTTCAACTGCCCTAAAGGTGCATATCCTTACTGGGGCTAAGTAACTTTGTTTTTTAGTTTATTACTTTTTTAATGGCTGGTAGATGTTACTTTATTTTTTCTTTGTAATTTATTTATATGTTAAAAAATTTTTTTAATATTATTTTGAGAGAGAGAGAGCAGGAGCAGGGGAGGGGCAGAGAGAGGGAGACATGGAATCCAAAGCAGGCTCCAGGCTCTGAGCTGTCAGCACAGAACCTGCTGAGGGGCTCAAACTCAGGGACCGTGAGATCATGACCTGAGCCAAAGTCTGGCGCTTAACCGACTGAGCCACCCAGGTGCCCAATCTGTTTCTTTCTTCTTCTTCTTTTTTTTTTTTTTTTTAATAATTTTAAGTTTATTTTGAGAGGGAGAGAGAGAATCCCAAGCAGGATCCGTGCTGTCCACAGGGATCCTGATGCAGGGCTTGAACTCACGAGCCACGAGATCATGACTTGAACCCAAATCAAGATTCAGTCACTTGACTGAGCCACCCAGGAGCCCCTGATCTCATATCTTTTAATGTTCACATAGTATTCCATTGTATGGATTATTATTTATCCATTCTTGTATTGATGGGTGTTAGGTAGTTTAAAATTTTCCTTATTACCGATTAGATTGAGATAAACATCCTTGTCTGAATGTTTGTCTTTACAGATAGATTTCTATAGAAAGGATTTCTTTTTTTGAGCAGGGCAAATCATAAAATTTTATTGAAAAACTTTTTTTTTTTTTTTTAAATTCTCAAGTTAGTTAACATACAGTGTAGTCTTGGCCTCAGGAGTAGAAGCCAGTGATTCATCATTTACATACGATACCCAGTGCTCATCCCAACCAGTGCCCTCCTGAATGGCCCATCCCCCATTTTCCCCACCCCCATCAACCCTCCGTTTGTTCTCTGTATGTAATCTCTTATGGTTCGCCTCCCTGTGTTTATCTTGCTTTTCCTTCCTTTCCCCTATGATCATCTGTTAAGTTTCTCAGATTCCACATATGAGTGAAATCATGTGAGGTCAGTCTTTCTCTGACCGATTTATATACAAAAGGTTTCTAAAAGTGGAATTACTAGATCGTGAGTTTTGCAAGTTTGCCAATATCAATAGATTCTGCCAAATTTCCCTCCAAAAAAGTTGCACTAATCTACATTACTACTAATGGTGATGAGTAAAAATTCTCCATTTACCAATACTGTATGTTATGAATCTTAGACTTTACCCTCTGAACAGAAAAACTGGGGACTTTTTTTGGAGTGTGGTGCCAGCAGAGCATACACTGGCTTGCATTCTAGATCTGTACTGTTACTTTTTCCAGCCAGTGACCTCTTGTGACCTCTTTTTTTTTTTTATTACTTGAACTTTATTTTTTTAATTTTCTTTTTTATTTTTTAAAATTTACATCCAAATTAGTTAGCATATAGTGCAACAATGATTTCAGGAGTAGATTCCTTAGTGCCCCTTACCCCTTCAGCCCATCCCCCCTCCTACCACCCCTCCTGTAACCATCAGTTTGTTCTCCATATTTATGAGTCTCTTCTGTTTTGTCCCCCTCCCTGTTTTTATATTATTTTTGTTTCCCTTCCCTTATGTTCATCTGTGTCTTAAAGTCCTCATATGAGTGAAGTCATATGATTTTTGTCTTTCTCTGACTAATTTCACTTAGCATAATACCCTCCAGTTCCATCCACGTAGTTGCAAATAGCAAGATTTCATTCTTTTTGATTGCCGAGTAATACTCCATGGTATATATATATACCACATCTTTATCCATTCATCCATCGATGGACATTTGGGCTCTTTCCATACTTTGGCTATTGTTGATAGTGCTGCTACCAACATGGGGGTGCATGTGTCCCTTTGAAACAGTATACCTGTATCCCTTGGATAAATGCCTAGTAGTGCAATTGTTGGGTCATAGGGTAGTTCTATTTTTAGTTTTTTGAGGAACCTCTATAGTTTTCCAGAGTGGCTGCACCAGTTTGCATTCCCAAGTGACCTCTTATTTTTAATGGGGATTTTGCTACCTCATTACAGGTTGTAAGGGTCAGATGAAATAACTTCTTCAAACATACTTTGGGCAATCATAAAATGGCAGTCTCCTCCATGAAGGAGGAGAATCCAGGTAAGATGGTAACAGGGTAAGGGGCACCTGGGTGGCTCAGTCAGTTAAGCGTCTGACTTTGGCTCAGGTCATGATCTCACAGCTCGTGAGTTCGAGCCCCACATCGGGCTCTGTGCTGACAGCTCAGATCCTGCAGCCTGCTTCCGATTCTGTGTCTCCCTCTCTCTCTGCCCCTTCCTTGCTCATACTCTGTCTCTCTCAAAAAATGAACTAAAAAAAAAATTTTTTTTAAAAGATGGTAACAGGGTAAGAACTCAATTGTCCAGAGGGTCCTAGAAGAAGGATGTGTGATGGAAGTATAGGTTGTGCAGGGCTCTAAACAGTAATGTGGTGAGACCCCCCCCACTGCCTGCTCAAAGCCACTTGGGAAGAGAAACAGGACCACAGGTCCTGGGCCTCAGCATCTGTGGCTCAGGGCCCTGGCTGGCTGAAGAATTTGCTGTTCACCTTTCAGGTCCTTTTGTCACGGGCACAGGGAGGGCCTGTGGAAAAAGAAGTAGACTAGTGGCCAGTTTTAGTTCTAGCCCCGCGGACGTAGACGTACCTTCAAGATACCTCATGTCTAATCCCTTTGCCTCACCCAATCCCCAAAATTGGGTTGTTTGCCCATGTAGTAAATGCCAGCAGTAGAGATAGCGCTCAGGGTTTGGGCTATCATGGTGCAATTCTACATCATCTGTTGCTGTCCGTCTCGTCTCCTCCAGAGAGACTGATATCCCTGAGGGAATAAACTACATCTTTTTTTTTTTTTAAACGTTTATTTATTTTTGAGACAGAGAGAGATAGCATGAATGGGGGAGGGTCAGAGAGAGGGAGACACAGAATCTGAAACAGGCTCCAGGCTCTGAGCTGTCAGCACAGAGCCCGACGCGGGGCTCGAACTCACGGACCGCGAGATCATGACCCAAGCCGAAGTCGGTCGCTTAACCAACTGAGCCACCCAGGCGCCCCGGGAATACACTACATCTTAGACATTACTTCTTGAATTCCTTAAGACTCAGGACAAAACTGTATACACAGTAGGTATCCAGAAAATTCATGCTGAAATGCATTTAAAAAAATAAATGCTTCTTTTGGTTTATTGTTACTAAGGAAGTATGGGAAGCTCAGGAGGCGGCCAGTTAGGTGACTTTCTTCTAGGGAGGTGCTGGGGCTCATACTGGAAGAGCACAGTGGAATCCGGAACATACCCAACACTTGGTCAATTTCCCAAAGGTCCGTGTCTGACAGATTTAAAGATGAGCGAAGGCCCTGAGAGTCTTCCGAAGGTGCAAGTTCTGGTTTTATTTCAACTGGTTGCTAGCATATAATAGAAGATAGATTTCTTTAAAACTCTAAACCAACCACCAACCCCAACCCATCACTGATGATTCAATTGTTCAGGAAACGGGGGAGCTCCAGGCTCAACTATGTAACACCAACGTCTTGTGCCAGATGCACTCTACAGTCAGTCCTCAGGTAAGGCCCTCTTTCCACACTAACACAGCTCTTGTCTCCAGAGGCTTGCTTTCTTTCCCACGCCTTGCCTGGGCTGGGGCTTTCTCTACCCCAAAGGCAGAGATCAAAATTACAGATTTCTTCCTGGATATTTTGACCTGGCCCTTGAAGTCATATCCTTAGAGACAGCTAAACTCAGACTCAGACTAATGCTTCCCATAAGCATGAATCTGGGAAGAAAGGCTGGCCCTAACAAAGGTCGGAACCCCCTGTGTCCACCAGTGATCCTGGGAATGCTCTGGCAGACTGAAATGGAAGCAACGAGGGGGCTTGAATGTGGATACCTGATGTCACATCTTGGCTAAAACTTCTGGTTGTGTGCCTTTATGAGGGTCATTTGCCCTCCCTAAGCCTCAGCTCCTTCACCCTCCATCATCTACCACCTTATCAGGGGTCTGTCGGAGCTCTGAATTGCTACGCAGAGACGCGGTGGCCTGAGGTGTAGGGGAGGAGGACAAAGAAACGGAATGAGAGTAGGATCAAAGAAAAGAGGGGCAAAAAGGAGAGAAGAAAGCAGAAGGGTGGAGAGATGGGGCCAACACAGCAAGGGGCTGGGTGTCCCTTTCGGGTTAGGGTCAGGGCTTAGGTGAGAACCTTGGCGGTTGGATCCCCTAAACCACACAGAGGACAGAGCTGGTCACAGACTGAACCTGTAGCCAGCCACTGGGAAAGGAAATCAAGATCCAGACTAATTATTGTGCAGCTACCCTTTATATGATTTTGATTCACAGGATCACTTGTAAAGCCTCTAAATCTTCTCTCTGGACAGGAGACAGGCTGTTGAAGGGCCCCCAGCCTGGCCCTGGGGGTCTTTACACTTCCTTAAGCGACAGAAAACTTGAACCAAGTGGTGTGGTCATACTCCTCACCAGGCCTCAGCAGCACAGGAGGGAAGTGGGGCTGTGAAGGGAAAAACAATACAGGTTACACCTTGCCAGCCTGGGTCGTGCCCTCAACCATTCAGGATGGCTTCTGGACTGGTCTCTAGGCCAGCTCTGAGAACCAGTTGCCAATGTAACTGGTTTGCAGTGAGATAAAGAACTTGAGCCAGAATGAAGATCAACTACATTGCTGAGCACATGGTGCTGTAGCAGGACCTTGCTGTGTGGATTCACATTCTGGGGCAAGACTGCAAGACCGTCTTTTGAGCTGGTGCTTTGAAGAGCACTTTTCTAGGCAGTGGCTAGAAAAAGAAGCTACCAGTAAGCAAATAGGAAGAGAAGACAGAGCCATCTTAAAAGCATGGTCACAGAAGATAAGATTGAGAAGAGCAACGTTAAACTGAGTAAAGGCTTCGAAGGCACAAAATAGAGGAGATTAAAAAAAAAAAGTAAATGCTATGTTAGGAGCTTGGCTCTGGGTTTCCTGTGTTTATCACGACTTGGAGAAGAGAACGCATGTGGACTTTTGAGTCAGACAGACCTGACTTGGTTGTGGCCTTTGTCATACAGTGTGACCTTGGACACACCACTGAGAAGCTGGCCTGTAGCTTTACCTGATTGACTGCATCAGGCCAGCTCTGGGTCTCCAGGCAGAAGCCGGAGTGCTTGGGATAGACCGCTCCACTCTTGCCCTTCAGCGTGCCATCCAGGAAGTTGCCTGTGTAAAACTGGACCCCGGGCTGGGTGGTGTACACTTCCAGAACCCGCCCGCTTCCAGCATGACGGACCCTGGGGACAAAGCAAATCCTAGAGGTACAAGGGTGGAAAAACTAGCAGGGACAGGTAGGAGCTGGGAAGCAGCCTCGAGACAGTAATTAGACCCAGTGACAGAGCAGGGACAAGATACGTGGAGACAAAGATGGGAAGAGCATGATGGGAAATTCTCGCAGTCTCATGGGTGAGGCATGAGCAGGTGGTCCTAAGTAAGGATCCTCCAGTAGCAACTTCTCACTGTGATCTTGGCTCCTCTGAGGAAGGCTCACCCTGGCCAGACGTGTGTGTGTGTGTGTGTGTGTGTGCGCGCGCGCGCGCGCATGCGGGGGGCGGCCAGGCCGCAGAGCCAGTTGTCAGATTCCGGAGGAGCTGAGATTCTTTCTCGGGAAGAGCTGATGCTCTCTGCTTGGCCTGGCAGAGCCACCAGCTGTGTCTTCTGAAAGAGAAGAGACGCTTGTCTAAATTAAACTGTCGCCCTTCCTTGGGGCTGGAGCAGGCTGGGCTTTTTAGTCAGATCTCCCCCCGAGAACAGAGGTGCTGTCAGTTTCTGCTGGATTCACGGTTTCCTTTTTTTAAAAAATGAGGTAAAACATCCCAACAATGTAGTCAATCAAGAGGTTCTGGGAAGAGGAGGGCCAGGACTTGAATAATGGAGAGTAGGCAAGAGAGTGGACTCCATCTGGAAGAACACAGGGACTGGGGCTCTAAGGGAGAGAAGGCTTTTGAAGTTTCCATTAGAGTTGGAATCATTTTCTCTGCCTTATTTAAAATTCATTTATTCTACAGACGTGCATTTGCTATTGCCACGCGTCGGGTGAGGTGCTCGGGCAGAGCTGGGGATGCACAGAGGTAGCAGGAGGAGCCGGGAGGTTAGCGGGGAGGAGAGAGTGCACACAAATGCCTCACAGGCCAGGCTGCTGGCGGTGGGCGCCCTGGGAGAGGTGCAGCCTCTGACTTTCCACGCATCACAAACGGGGCTCCGGAAGGTCAAGGAAAGCAGAGCTGACTTCAGTCCAGAGGAATTAGGGCTTCTAACAAAAGAGTGGGCCTGAAAGAACAGGCTCCGATGGGGAGAGAGGGAGCAAAGAGAGACAGGATGCCAGGTGGGAGCACAGGGTGGGTGGGGGAAGAGACATGGCAGTGGTGGGGGAGGGGGAGAGACATTCGGTGGTGCTGCTCCGCGGAACAGGAGCTTTGAAAAGACGGGGGTGTGGTTATATGGTCCCTGCAGCGTAGTAAATGCTATCGAGGTGGCCAGAGGAAAAACTCCTCACCTAGGAGGTGAGATCTCTTCCTCCCTACACAGGCAGTCAGGGAAAAGCACCTACCGTGCACAAAAGCGCTTGTCTTTAGATCCCTTCAGACAGAAATTGTGGTCAAAGCCGTGGATACGGAACTCCTGCAGGTGTTTTCCAAGCTCCACCGGCTTCCTCAGGTCAAAGGCAGTTCCTTGTACTGGAGCAACTTCTCCTGGAGGGAAGGGGCAGGTAGAAGGGCAGGGGGCTGGAGTACTCTGGCCAGGCTTTCTTGAAAGAGGACAGGGACTCAGTTTCAGGGCCTCACACCATGATCCAGTTGTTTCTGCATTTACTTAATTTTTTATTTTTTTTTTTTACTTGCACAGTTGACACACAATATTGCATTAGTTTCAGGTGTACAATGTAGCGATTGAACCCCTCAATACATTATACTGCACTCCCCGTGAGTCTAGCTATCATCTGTCACCATCATACAGAGCTATTACAATACCACTGGCTCGATTCCTTAGGCTGTACCTTTTATTCTCGTGACTTATTCATTCCGTAGCTGGAAGCCCAATTTCCTTTCTCTAAAGGTTTTCTTTTGTCCTAGAGCTGTATCGTGTATTTTAAAGGTGAATACAAATGCTCAGTTAGTTAACATAACGCTTTTTTTAGGGGTAGAATTACTTTTTCCTTTCATGTGGTCAGATGGGGAGGTTTTACGAACTTGGTTTCTACACTAGTTTCAGGGGAGAGAGGTAGCATGCAAAGTGGGTCTGAAATCTTAGGACACTAAGAAAAATCAAGAACTTGTACCTTACCTTAAAAAGATTTAAACAAGTGAAAAGAGAACCAACTTTTAGCCACTCAAAGCATTTAGTTCTGCTTTCGTGTATTGCCAAATACTAAAAGAAACATTAATCTCCTATCTTTGGGTGAAAGTGGGCATCCTTTTTTTTTTTTTTTTTTAATGTTTTTTTATTTTGACACACAGCGGGTGTGGGGGAAGGGCAAAGGGGGGGAGAGAGAGAGAGAGAGAGAGAGAGAGAGAGAGAACCCCAAGCAGGCTCCACACTGTCAATGCAGAGCCTGACAAGGGGCTCCATCTCACGACTGTGAGATCATGACCTGTGCCAAAATCAAGAGTTGGCTGCTTAACCGACTGAACCACCCAGTTGCCCCGAGGGCATCCTCTTCTTAAATTCAGAGCTGCTGTTCAGAAACATAGTCTTCCTGGTACATGAGGACTGGAGTCTGTAAGTTCACACAGAGCTGTGAGGATGCCTGGGGTCCAAAACACCCAAGGGGAACACAGAGGCCTGGCCAATGCCATTCTAGCATCTGGTGTCCATTGTTCAACCAAGGGAGTTTGTTTGAACAAAAGAATCCTCTCACCAGTCAGTGTTAGGAAAAATTAAGTAGCATTCTTTTTTAAATGTTTTTAATGTTTATTTTTTTGAGAGAGACAGAGCACAAGTAGGGGAGGGGCAGAGAAAGAGGGAGACACAGAATCCAAAGCAGACTCCAGGCTCTGAGCTGTCAGCACAGAACCCGATGTGGGGCTCGAACCCACGAACCTCAAGATCATGGCCTGAGCCGAAATCAGACACTCAACCGACGGAGCCACCCAGGTACCCCAAGTAGCATTCTTTTCGAAGACATCCTTGAAAACCATCTCTTTCCTTTGCCTTGATTCTGCTTATATGAAAAAGAACTTTTGAATGGGGAATATTTGTACATGTAACCAATTTTAAAGGTAATGAAGTTAAAAGGTACAAAATACTATACAATGAAAAAAATCTCTTATCTTTGTTCCCTGAAGATCCAGTTTCCTCCAACAGAAGCAACCACCATTATTTGTTCCTCTCGCACCCTTCCAGAGAGAATACAAGGATATCCAAGCATGTAAGCGCACACCCATGCACACACACAGCAATATAGCCTGTTTCCACCTTAATCTTTCCACTCAATTTGTCTTCAAGGTTGTTACTAAATTTATTCCTATGTACTTCATTAGACAATTCTATGTGCCAATTCCTATTTCTATTTTTCCTATGATAATCTACTTACTATTTGTTTTCTGGTGTCATAATTGCAAATTTATATTTTTCTAGAAACTTATGCATCCCATCTATATTACTTTCATTTATTGGTAGAGTCAAGGAAGACAGTAACTTATGATCCTTTCAATTTCATCTCTCTGTGGTTAGTTGCTTGTGCTCATTTCTTTTCTTTCTTTCTTTTTTTTATTTTTTTAACATTTATTTAATTTTGAGAGACAGAGACAGAGCACGAGTGGAGGAGGGGCAGAGAGAGAGGGAGACACAGAATCCGAAGCAGGCTCTAGGCTCTGAGCTGTCGGCACAGAGCCTGATGCGGGGCTTGAACTCACAAGCTGTGAGATCATGACCTGAGCTGAAGTCGGATGCTTAACTGACTGAGCCACCCAGGCACCCTGCTTATGCTCATTTCTAACTTTGTGCATTGAGTAGGTAGGCTGATGCTTTATCTATTTTTGTGGGTTTTTCCCCCTTCCAATGAAGGAGCTCTTGGATTTATGTAGTAGTGCTACATTTTTCCTCCTCATTTCAAAATTAGAATTTCTGCTTTTATTTGTATTAATTTTCATTTTGTTCTCTTGGGTTTATTTTGGTACTCTTTTTTTAATGTTTTATTTATTATTATTATTTTTTAAATTTAATGTTTATTTATTTTTCAGAGAGAAAGAGACAGCACAAGCAGGGGAAGGGAAGGGAGAGAGGGAGACACAGAATCCAAAGCAGGCTCCAGGCTCTGAGGTGTCAGCACAGAGCCTGACGCGAAGCTTGAACCCACGAATTGTGAGATCATGACCTGAGTCAAAGTCAGAAGCTCAACCGACTGAGCCACCCAGGCACTCCTAATATTTTATTTATTTTTGAGAGAGAGAGAGAGAGAAGGGGAGGGGCAGAAAGAGGGAGACACAGAATCTGAAGCAGGCTCCAGGCTCTGAGCTGTCAGCACAGAGTCCGATGCAGGGCTCGAACTCACGAGCTGTGAGATCATGACCTGAGTTGAAGTTGGACACCTAACTGAGCCACCCAGGTGACCCTATTTTGTTATTCTTTTTCAAATATCTTGCATTAGATGCCTAATTCATTTATTTTCACATTTTTTGGATTAGTCAAAGTATTTAGTGCTTCAATGTTCTTCTGAGCAATAGGCTTGATATCACATGTAGGAGTTTCCGTTATATAATGATAACACCATATTCCCATTTATTATATATTCTAATATGTATTAAGTAAATATTTCCATTATACTTAATTATGATATATTATTTACTTATTTTCTAGGTATTGCTAGTTTTAGGGTTTGAGTTCCCTTTTGATCCAAGAATTATTAAGAGTTAAAGCATTTCTAGGTCAAGCATTGGCTGTATTACTCGTATTTTGTGAAATTACCTGAGGTTTTCTTTACGGTCTCAGATATGGTGAATTTTTATTGTGAATTTCATCCTTTTTTTTTTTAAGTTTATTTATTTATTTTGAGAGAGAGTGAGAGACAGAGCAGGGGAGGGGCAGAGAGAGAATATCCCAAGCAGGCTCTGTGCTGTCAGCGCACAGCCTGATGTGGAGTTCAAGGTGCAGTTCATGCGAGGTCATGACTTGAGCCGAAATCAAGAGTCAGAGCCACCCAGGCGCCTTGTGAATTCTGTCCTTTATCATTACAAAGTGTCTTGCTTTCTGACCTGAGATGAGCCTTTACTGATGTTAAGACTGAGACCCCCTGCTTTCATTTGGCTTTTATTTGCTTGGTTTGCTTTTGAAATCTCATGTTTTCAACCTTTCTGTACGACTTGGTTAATACACAGCCTTCCCTTGGGGTTTCCTTTGTGATTCAATCGGAGAGACTATTGTTTAATAGAGGCGTTTTATGGCATTACTATGACATATACATGTTCTAAGTATTCTTAGTCTGTCATTACATTTTATGGTATGCTTTTTGTGTTCATGAATTCTAGTTGTTTACTTTTTGAAATCTTTTTACTATATGGTGTGTATATATGTGTCTTTCTGATAAGTGAGACAGTTTGTAATTTTGTTTTAGTGGTAACATCTTTATAGAAGAAACTTCAATATAATATACGTAACCCTCTGTTTCTTAGAATTTGCTAAGCTTCTTCCTCTCTCTCTCCTCTTTGCTACCTGACTTGGGTTTCTGCATCTTTCAACTAAGAATCCAAGTAAAGTCACTTTGTTTCCCAGTAGATGGTGCTAGAGACACAATATAAAGAGCGTGCTTAAAACCTGATCAGTTTTGGGAGAATGAATAGTTGTTTTTTTGGGTCCCTCAGGCCATAAGGCCAAATCCTGGATGGTAGTTACTTACCTGTGTGCTACTGTCTTGTGAAGTTTGGGTGACCAACCACTTCTCACACCGATTTTTTTTTTAATTTTTAATTTTTTTAATGTTTATTTTTGAGAAAGAGAGAGAGAAAGAGGGCCAGCAGGGGAGGGGCAGAGAGAGAAGGAGACACAGAATCTGAAACAGGCTCTAGGCTCTGAGCTGTCAGTACAGAGCCCAACATGGAGCTTGAACCTATGAACTGTGAGACCATGACCTGAGCCAAAGTCGGAGGCCCAACAACTGAGCCATGCAAGTGCCCCTCACACTGATTTTTAAAAAGGCAAAATGTTTCCTTATGAAAAACTTAGTCTGGGAAAAAGCAGCAGCTGTTTTCATGGGCTCAAGAAGACTGTAGTCTTACCAACTCGTATTCTGAGTATTAATTTCTGTTATGCTTTCCTCCCTAACTTTATATGGTATTCACAATATTTAGTTCCTTAAAGCCATACTTGACTCAAAATCTGACCCTTATGACAGTCCCAATGTAATATTGCACAAGTCAGTCAAGATTACTTATTTCTCTTGACTTCAAGGTAAAAATAAAGTCATGGAATGTTCATGAAGGAGGGTTCTAGGGTCTATTTCAGGTCTGTTTACCTGATACTGAGCAATCTACAAGTCAATGTTAGCTTTTCTCTCTGTAAAATGAAGCTATTATTTGCTGCCTATACATGACATGGAAATACTCAACAAATGAAATACTTGAATGGTTTCAGGACAATGGCATAAATAAACAGGCCAAATTTGCGGATGCATCTATAACACAAAGGAGAGCCTAGAGAGGGGGTAAGACTTCGAGAATGGCAGAGAAGCCCTGACTTAAAACTGAGAAACTTCTAAATGAGATTTTTACTAAATGAGAAGAAACAAAGAGAAAAGGTTCCAATCTCTTTCCAGCCTCACACCCTGACCTGTGGACCTCATGTATCTACTGATCAGGCACATGGAAAACTTTGGAATTTGTCCCCCAGATTCATGCCTTCTTTGGGACCTTTCTCACAGCTTCAATGTCCTCTGTGTCCCTGCTTCCCCCACATCCTGGCAAAGTTGTTTAAGAATACTTACTCTCCAATGCCACTTCCTCTGAAGGATTGTAGCCTCCACAGCTAGAACTAATCTCCTTTTCTTTTCTTTTCTTCCCCCTTACCCCCCTGATCTCCTTTTCTACTTTGTTCCTATCACATTTTGAACATACTTTCTTCAAAACATTTGTTGTTGTTGTTTTTAAAAATTTTTTTTTAATGTTTATTTATTTTTGAGACAGAGGGAGACAGAGCATGAATGGGGGAGGGGCAGAGAGAGAGGGAGACACAGAATCGGAAGCAGGCTCCAGGCTCTGAGCCATCAGCCCAGAGCCTGACGCAGGGCTCGAACTCACGAACCGTGAGATCGTGACCTGAGCTGAAGTCGGACGCTCAACCGACTGAGCCACCCAGGCACCCCAGACATTTGTTGTTTTAAGACATAACCATAGGATTATATCAAGCTCCAAGAGGGTATGAATTGCGTCCTTTTTATCTTTGTACCTTCTGAGCATGAAGCGAGCCTTCACTTGATTGAAAGATGGATGGATGAAGTAGAGGCAGAAAAAACAGGGCCAACTGTGAATGTCATAGCATCCTGTGACAAAGACAGAAAGATCTAGAAAAGGCCTTAGGAATTACCTCATCCAGTCCCTTCGCTTTGCAGATGAGAAGACTGGGACCCAGACAGCTAAAGGGACTTGCCCAAGGTGACACATCTCCATAGTGTCAAAGTCTCCAGGCCTCTCACCCCAGAGTGACTTGGTAACAGCCTTTTCCACCCCCAAGCCCTCAAGTGTTCATGAGTTCTCAAAGAATTTGGAAAATCAATGTGCTGTTATTCTAATTTTGGTATCTGCATATGTGACTTTGTGCTTTGGTGCTAAGAATAGAAGACATCAAAATAGTGCTCTCAGCAACGCTGAGTGTACAGAAAATTGAAGCGGAAATGGAAAGGGTGCCCTCAGAGAGGATGTCACATCACCAGACTTTGGTTTTGAAGCCACCAGAAAGCAGAGAGAAGCTGTTGTTTTGAAGAGAATTTCTTCAGCTACTGAAGGTTGGCTGAGTGTGCATTAAGGCCTGAGCAGCAATGCCACATGCCTGGCAGATGATGGGCTCTGACCCAAAGATATGAGGTTACAGCTCTGGAGCAGACGAGCAGCCTGAGGTAGGTAGCATTTCTGCTTCCCCATTTCAAGGAAAGCCTGACTGCAGGCACCAGTGCAGACCCACTCGGGGTTACTGTCATGAATTTAGAGTGAGATCAGTACCTGTAGGGTGGCAGCTATGGAGGGTGTGGTGGGGGGCAATGATCAGGGTTGGAAAAAAAAAAAACAAAAAAAAACCCAACCAACCAAACAAAAAATAATCAGGGTTAGATTTGTTAGGAGAACAGACAGAAGAGGGAGACGGTGAGGGAGTGGAGGGCATATGCAAAGAGGTGATTCCAATGACAGACTTCTGATTTAAGTGGGTGGGGAAAGAGCTCATGAGCAGGTTAGGGGCAGTGAAAGGATGGTAGGATCAAGGGACTGCAGGTTCGTGTGGCATCAAAGAATTGTTGGGGCTGAAATAGACACCTTAGACAGGGACTATAGACAGCTACAATAAGAGGTGGTGATAAAGTCAAGGGTATGACCCAATGACCACGGAAGTGAGTAACTGAGAAGGTTGGTGGACAAGATCATTGGAACAGAGGATGTCAAGAAGCTGAGAGATCAGAATATCAACAGCTTGGATAATGAAATAATTAGGGACTATGACAAGAGTGTGTTGGAGTGACAGTGAGCCAGGAATGAGGTGATGTCTGTAGATGACCTCAACAGATGTGTCACTCTGGCAACCACAGCTGCCCCATCCTTGCAAGAAGACGATGTAGACCTCATAATTGGAAACAGGACTCTCTAACATTCCAGATTTCCGTCACAGGTTGTTAAATCTTCCTCTCCCTATTGGCATTCCTGATAGAATTATAATTACCTGCCTTCTGGCAGCAAAGGAAAAACACACTGCCTTCATGAACTCCATCTGCCTTGATTCACATCTCTTATCTCACATAAGGGGCTTTTATACATATTCTGTTATATAGACTTTGGCCTTTTCCCCATGACTGCTTGTGGCAGGTTGCCCTTTTCAAAGATGGCCACACCAGTATGTATCCCATTCCACAGGCTCTACTTATAATGTGATGCTGACATTCCATCACTGAGAGATGGAGTCTTTGTTCCCTCCCTTAAATTGGGAAGGACCTCTGTAACTGCTGCAACGAATAGGATGTGGCACAAGTGATACGATGTGATTTCAGGGGTCAGGTAATAAATACAAAGTGGTTTTGGCCTGGCCCTTGCTCTTTCAGGATATATGCCCTTGGAAGTCAACCGCCATGTTATAAGGAAGCTCAAGTCACATTGAAAGGCCATCTGTGGGGTGTTCTGGCTGATAGCCCCAGCTAGGCCCCGAGGCAGGAGCCAGTATCAACTGTCAGACATGTGAGTGAATGAGCCCCAGACATCACATCTAGAGACAAGATATGGCCTGTCTAAATTCCTGACCACGGACACAATGAAAGAATATAAAGTGTAGAGTGATTTATTATATAGCAAGAGACTGGTATACTGCCTTAGGATGTTCTCACCTCTTGGCACTTAACTAGTCTTGACAGAAGGTTAATGAAGCCCCCCCACCCCCGTGCTTTTATTACATAGTCATAAGTGACTTTAATTGGTTCTTCCTTAAGAACACTAGTCCATGTGGGGGCACCTGGATGGCTCAGTTGGTTAAACGTCTGACTCTTGATTTCAGCTCAGGGCATGATCTCACGGTTCGTGGTTTTGAGCCCACATCTGCTATCAGCACAGAGCCTGCTTGGGATCCTCTCTCTGCCTCTCTCTCTGCTCCTCCCCTGCTCATGCTCTCTCTCTCTTTCTCTGTCAAAATAAATAAATAAACATAAAAAAAAAACCCCACTAATCCTTGCAATTGCTTTTGAGTAGGGAAAAAACAAATACAAAGTTGTTAGTTCATGCATTTTTGAGCATCTTTTATGTACCAGGCATGAACTTGATCTCAGGGAGCCTAGAATCTGGTGAAGGAGACAGATAAAAAAATTAATACGGACAAGAGAGTATGACAAATGTGATGAGACTGGCATCCAATGGGCGCTGGCAGAGCAGGGAAAAGCAGTCCCCGGTGCAGCCATGGGGGGTCTGGAAAAGTTTTCCAAAGGTGGTGACAGGAGCCTAATCTTGAAGGATTAAGTTGGGACTGGCCCACTGGACAAGGTGCAGGGCAGGACAAGCATGGGAATGAAGTCCTCTCACCTGTGAAGTTGAGATCTAAAGTGTAGGCACAAGATGCATTTATATTACACATATCCTGTAGGCTCCCAGCTCTGACTTAAGAAACAGAGTGTAGAAGGTGAATTAGTCCTTTGAACTCCCGATCGGACAGAGTCCAGTGAAATGGTTTCTGTAACATCTGGGCATGAACACTCTCTCAGTGTCTGAGGAAATTCACCTGGGGTGAATTTTAATTCAATGCTTTCAATTTCTGATCATCACAAATAGCTCTTTTCTCTGCCTGATGGCCCCAGTGCCCGACTCTCTGAGGAAACGAACAGATGGTCACTGCAAGAGTCACTGAATCTCCACATTCATTCATTTTTTGGCGACCTTGGGTAAGTTTCTATGCCTCTGTAAGATTCAATTTCTTTATTTATAAAATGGAGCTAATAGTGGTATATACCTAAGACACATATTGTGAGGTTTAATTGAGAGAAGGATATGAAGGAAGTCCTATCTCTAGGGCAGAACCTGCACATAGTGCTGTTATTTACTTGCTCTCTCTCCAGAAACAGAGAAGAGAGAGAACAATGATTCATTATAGCATAAATCATTGATGCAAAAGGAAGGTGCATATCTGCCTCCAGGGAGCATTGCAATTTTCATTAAAAAGGGATTCAGGGTTTTTTTGGTTTAGTTTTGTTTTTTGAAGCTTCCTCTCTCAGGATTTTTAGATTTAGATTTTTAGATTTAGATTTAGATTTAGATTTTTAATCTAGAGTGGTACAGTCTTCAAAATGGTTTTTTTTTTTTTTAAATGTTTATTTATTTTTGAGAGAGAGAGGGAGAGACAGAGTACGAGCAGGGGAGGGGCAGAGAGAGAGGGAGACACAGAATCTGAAGCAGGCTCCAGGCTCAGCACCAAGCCTGACGCGGGGCTCTAACTCACCGACTGCAAGATCATGACCTGAGCCACAGTCGGACGCTCAACCGACTGAGCCACCCAGGCCCCCCTCAAACTGGTTTTTGAGTCACGTACTCCTTTGAGAATATCGTAAAAGTTATGGGCTCTCTCTCTCTAGGAAAATGCATACATACATAAAGAATGTTCTCAGAACCTCTGAAGACCAGTCATTCGCGACTGGTTAAGAATCCCCGATATACAGGCTGGTGAATATATTCTGCCTAGACCTTACTCATCACCAAGCAAGTTGCCCTCTCATGATCTGATACTGAAATGCACATTTGGAATATCGTAGTCACATAACGTCAGGTGTTGGGTCAAGAAATGTAGTCTGGGAGTCTACTGTCAAACTCCTCCTATAGCAATGTGACAAAGGCTTTGCATAATCCATCGGGACCTCCTTCTGGACTATTTATGATTCCTCCATATTCCTGCAGGATGTGCAATAAACTAACATGTGAAATACACAGGAGCTTGTCTTAATCTGAGTACATCAACAGCTTTCAGAAAGTGCAGGAAAGTGAAGCATCAGAGAAAGTGGAAATTGCCCCTAACGGCAGCTCAGAAAATGGGGCTATAATTAGGCAAATAGTGTCGCCCTGGGTTATATTGGGTATCAGGCTTCACGATCACCAATTACTGTTATCAACCTCCCAGGGGCATCTTGCTCACTTGTTTGGCAGTCAAACTCAATAGATGTTAGAATGGATTTTAAGAGTCAGGCAGCCTGGATTTAACTTCTTTGCTGTAAAAAATTTGTGGAGGTTGCTTAGCTTCTCTGAACCTTGCTTTCCTCATCTGTAAAATGGGTATAAGAAGATTCTGACAAACATGGGATTCTGATAAACAAGATAAAAGTGCCCTGCATCCTACCCAGTCTGCAGGAAGTACTCCGTAACATAGCTGTTTTTACGGACAGTGGCCAGCGGTGATAACAGACAGCATAGCCAAGGGAAATTTGGCTCCAAACCCTGAGTTCACCAATAACTTACCTGCTTAACTGTGTGCAGGTCAACTAACCTCTCCAAATGTCTGTTTCCTCAACTGAGGCATAACCGAAGCATTACACACCTATTTCAAAGGGCAGTTAAATGAGCGACGACGTGTACGTGCTTAGCTCAGTGGCTGGTACATATTGAACACGCAGAAATGGTGGCGATGGTGATGATAATGATAATAATAGTGGTTAATCCTTATGGAGCTCTTATGAAATGCCAGGACTTGATGCTCTACACACCTTACATGTATTACTGCATTTAATCTTCACCACCAACGAGGGAGGTCCAATTAGTACCTTTACACGTGAAGTCTGCAGAGGCTGAATAAATTGTCTAATGTCACAGAGCTGGATTTAAACCTAAACAGTCAGGGTTTGAGTTCATGCCTTTAACTACTTTGTTTTCCTGATTAGAACGTGTCAAAATCAGTCAGTCTGTCTGTTTGTTTGTTTGTTTGTTTGTTTATTTATTTATTCATTTATTTTTAAGAGCTATTTATTCATTTAAGTAATCTCTACACTCAATGTGGGGCTTGAACTCAGGACCCTGAGAGCAAGAGTTGCATGTTCTAGTGACTGAACCAGCCAGGCACCCCAAAGTTGGTCCTTTTAAACAGCACTTGTGTGTTCAATGTCACACCAAGGACTCACTTCACCAAGGTCAGAGGCATTTTCTATTTCTGGCCGAAGCTTCCTCACCTGTGCCCATCACTTTTCATGGCATCCGGGGGCGTCCACTGCCCAAGAGCAGGTGCATTGCTAGGGCTGGATGTTGATCTATGAGAACTTAAGGCTACTACCTTCCCCAAATCCTCCTGGATCCACCGGGCTCAGTCTGCCAATGGTCCCTAACTCCTTTAGCCTGAGAGGACAGCCCATCTGCCTGACCACACAGAGAGAGAGTGTTCGGGGTTTGCTGGCTGATTTCAAAAGGGGAACATGTTGGAGCAGAAGAAGCTTCCTGCATGTTGTTTTGTTGCTTCATAGTAGCTTGAGCAGGCCCCAGCGACAGCGGCGTGATTAGGCAGCCCAGGCTCATGGTAGACCCATGGCTTCCTGCTGTCCTCCAAGAGCCATGAGGATCCCACTGTCATGGTTCACAGGAAGCCAAGGAGAGCAGCAGGGAAGGTGGCTGGCATCCTGACACCGAAAAAGGTGGCAACTGAAGACAGCCAAATTACACTAACCGCCCAGGGTCAGAGAATAGAACCAGTAGAGAAGAGAGGAAAGAAATCAGTCCAGCCTTTCTGGTCAACTGGCAGAGTGGCAGGGCTAGGAAATGGCTTTATGTGGGGGATCTAGCCCCTGTGATCTCCATCAGTGCTCCCTTTCTTGCAAATCACTCCAAATAAACCTCTGATTTAAGTTTCAAGGCACGCCCCAATCTCCCTTCTAATGAGACCAGTGCCCCAGGCTCCCCCTGTGCAGAAATATTGACCACCACGACTGCTCAGCCTCCTGTGGTTTAGTCAGGACATAGAAGGCCTGCGTTGGTACTAGTGGAGTCAGAAGGAAGGGAGCCTTGAAATGCAGGGCCAGCCTCCTAGGTCTCATTATCTGCAGGATGTGGTCATTATCCTCTCTGGGATGTGTATTCTGCAGACCCTGCATTTGACTGGGTCTGTGCATCTGGCACTGCCTGGAGGGTCAGTTTCATAAACTATCCATTTAGGAGCTGCCCTCTCTCTGTTCTGGGGAGAATTCTGGAATGGAGACCTGGAAGGCAAGATGAGGCATGCTCACTCAGAGCCAAATACAGATATATTCAAATACAAATCACTCCCAGGCTACCCCCTAGGCTTCTCTGACAGGGTTACAAGGCTGGTGGCTTGGGGAGCTTCGGGAGACGGAGACCTGCACTTCAGGGAACAGAAGCTGCAGGGAGTTGTCACATGGTCTCTGATGTGTAGATGATCTAGATGAAGATATGGAAGGTATTCTCATTAGGACAGACAACACGAAGCTAGGGGGCAGACCCACTTGGGACAACAGAACCGGGAATCCAAAGTAGGGGTAAAGCACGGATTACAAGATGAAATTTGTGAATAACAGCAATAGATAGGGTTCTGCTCTTGGGTCCGAAAAACCAAAAAAAAAAAAAAAAAAAAAAAAAAAAACAAAAAAACACACCAAGAAACAAAAACAAAAACCAACTCTACCCTGGGCACAAAACATAATCTTCTGAGGTTCCATTTCCTTACTTGTAAAACCGGGACAACATAACCTGTATCGCGTGAAGTTGGCATGAGGATTAAAACAATTGCTGTGGGCAGGATGCCTGGATGGCTCAGTCATTAAGCATCTGACGTCGGCTCAGGTCATGATCTCACAGCTCATGAGCCCCGCTTTGGGTAAAACACGAGCCTCACTTCTCTCTCTCTCTCTGCCCCTTGCTCACTTGCACCCTCTCTCTGTCTCTGTCTCTGTCTCTCTCTCACTCTCTCACACACACACACACACACACACACACACCAGTTATTGTGACCAAAGCCCTTAGCACAGGGATGATGATGATACTCATGATGGTGATAACTACCAACGACATGACTCTTCATTAAGTGCTTCACACCTAGGCAGTCTGGTTCCAGAGCATGTGTTCTTAGCTATCATATTATACTAACTCTCATAAATGTTAAGTCTGATTACTACAATTATTACTGACTAGGGAGATGCAGCTGAGCCACAGCATGTATGCAAATGACTTTGAGGATGTGGTTGGCAATAAGTTCGACAGGAGTCACATAAAGAGTATAATGAGGTGGTGACAGTTTTTGATTGCTGTTTGCAGTGTGGGCATCACAGGTGGAGAGGCCCTGGACATACAGAGGCAGAGGCAGAGGAGAAGGGCCAGAATGGCCGACTCACGGCATAAAAAGAACAGCTGTGCCTGAAGAAGAAATGACTTGGGGGCAACATGACGGCTACCTTCTAAGGCCTTGAGCCTGATCTATAGGGACCCAAGAAGTAGGCAAAGTGGGGTCAGATCTAGGTAGACGGATGCCAGCTCGATTTCAGGAAGGCCTTTCTGATGTGCTGGCGCAGGATGGACAGTGAACACCCTGACCCGGGCGCACCTGAGTGCCCGTGGGTACCACAGTCTGGGATCCAACTACTGGACAGAAGGTCTTTTCCAACTGTGACCTTCTGAGGCTGTAGGTCCATTGGCCCATGTGACGACCATAAGGAAGCAGGTTGTTTCCTTTAGGGACACACTGTGATCTCTGGTTATTTCCCTCCTCTTTTAAATCAAACTGCTAGCTTGTGTCTTCTAGGGAGGCCATTGGGTAAGAGCAGCGCTTTGCAGAATGACCCGTAGAAAGGCCTGGAGGTGGGAGGATAAAGTGGGGAAGGACGGGGAGTGAAGGTAGCTCAGGGGCAGCAGGAGGACAGGAGGGTTGTTGGGGCAGGAGAGGAGAAACGGGGGCCAAAAAAGGAAAAAGTAACTTGAGGCTATACAGATCTCTTTAGAGTCTTTTTTCTTTTAAAGTTCGTTTTATTTATTTTGAGAGAGACAGAGACAGTGTGAGTGGAGAGGGACAGAGAGAGAGAGAGAGACAGAGAGAGAGAGAAAATCCTAAGCGGGCTCTGCACTGTCAGCACAGAGCCCGATACGTGCCCCAGTCCTACGAACAGTGAGATCATGACCTGAGCCCTAACTAAGAGTCAGACACTTAACGGACTGAGCCACCCAGGTGCCTCTAGAGCCTTTTTTTTTGTTTTTAATTTTTTTTTTCAACGTTTATTTATTATTTTTGGGACAGAGAGAGACAGAGCATGAACGGGGGAGGGGCAGAGAGAGAGGGAGACACAGAATCGGAAACAGGCTCCAGGCTCTGAGCCATCAGCCCAGAGCCCGACGCGGGGCTCGAACTCACGGACCGCGAGATCATGACCTGGCTGAAGTCGGACGCTTAACCAACTGCGCCACCCAGGCGCCCCTCTAGAGCCTTTTAAACAGCTATAGAAGGTGTGGACCCAGGACCATCACGTGGGGCTTGTTAGAAACAGGACCCAGAGGTCCCGCCTCAGACCCACTGAGTCAGAATCTGCCTAGCGACAAGCTTCCCAGGAGATCTCTGCGTGCATTAAAGGTGAAAGGCACTGATGTGTAGAGCGTCTAAGGGAGACCCAGGCTCAGGTGTGCTTACATTCATCTCAGTTAAAAAAAAAAAAAGGTGGAGAGGAACGCGGGGGCCATGGGAAGAGCGGGAGCCTGGTCTCCATGGGGACGGCCCAGCTGTGCTTGCAGCCCAGCTGCTCCAATTATGTCTGTTTCTTTATCTAGCCAGCCTCGGAACAGTCAGTCAAATCTGCATAAGGAAGCCGGCGGTAATGGGGCTCGTGGGCACAGGTACTCATCTGACACCTAATTAAGCCATCTTGGTATATCATCTCTACAATGCCTGTTATTATTTTAAGAAACAACATAAAGAGAATGATAATTAAAAGTAACACCCCGGGTGGGAATTTTGTCTCCATTCCAGTGGTTGGCAAGTAAAGCACCCTGGGTTTTTTTGTTTTGTTTTTTTTTTCGGTTTTTTTTTGAGGTAACATTTCTATAAATTTTCATAGAGCACACAACCTCAAAGCTTGTCTCTGCTGCAGTTTCCCCCGATTTCTCTGCCAATGCTTTGGGTTTGTGGCTTCGTTCCACTGCTGTTTCCTTTCTTTTTTTCATCTCCTTTTCACTGAGCGTTTTCTGATTTTACTTGAACTTGCAGTGGGGGAGGGGAGGGTGTATTGCTTCTGGATATTACATGTCATCTGAAGCATAAAATGCTAAACCCAGTTACATGTTGTTTTCAGGTGAGAAGGCAATTTTACACTTCACGGTTGGGCCCACACGAGGCATTTTCATGCAGGGAAATTTTCCATCCTAGACTCACATCAAGATGGTGCCCAGGGATTTGCTACCAGTGGAAAGCTTGCCCACTGTCTGTCTGCAGCCTTCCCGCATGGGCATTCTTGATAGACCTGTTCTCCAGAGTGCCACTATCTACCCCTGGTCTTCAGGTTCCCCTGACATAGCGTCCATCAGGTCCCTGTGTCCTTTGCTACCTGCCTGGGTCCCGTGTCTACGACTTGAGCCACTTTGGTTAGTAACACTCTTACTGACCTGCCATACACCCTGTCCTCTTGTCCCTTGTACCAGACCAAACCCCACCTTTGGATCATCCCACAATCCACCTTCTCTGCTCCTGACGTGAATCTGGAGGAAACTCCCAGTAGTACCAACTGAGGCCACCACCGATTCCTGATCACAATCCTCACCTGGCATCCTTTGACAAACACTTTACTTGCCCTCAATCGTCTCCTTTGACCCTAAAAACCCTCTTCCTTGACCCTGTATCTCCACCTCATGGAAACACCCCGTCTTCTTCCTTTCACAGATTTCTGAAAGTGTATCCAACACCAGCGGCTCCCATGAGCTCAGTAGGTAGCTTATACAGATTCCCAGGCCCCACACTAAAGCAGATCTCTGAGGTGGGGCCTGAGATTTGTATTCAAGAAGGCTGTCTTCATTGGGAACTACTCATCGGCCTATACTCCCTGACTTTCCTTCCTCACTTTCAGTGGCTTCTCCAGCTGTCACAGCCTGGCTTCTACCCTCACCACTCTGTGAAACGAGGTCAGCAGGAACAGCCACGACAGCCCGCACACTCCCAGGTCTCCCCAGAGAGAGTACTCTCTGGAGTACTGATGTTCTTGGTCACTCCAAGACTTCCGGTCACCTCTCTTCCTTTGCCTTCTACCTCTGACCATCTCCCTCAGCGCCTTTTGTGTAAGCTTTTCTTGCACCTTAAATACTGGCGGTGTTTTCACAAGTGCATCTCGCGCTCCTTGTTGCTAGATCCTCAGGGACACTAAGAAACTTCTCGAAGCTCAAGGTGATCTTGAGAAAGCCTCCTCCTACCGTTGCCTCTTTCACTGTCCTAACTACCTTAGATTCTTCACTGCCTGTGAGCTTCTCAAGGGCAGAGACTGTTCAATCATCTTTCCATGGTCAGTGCCTCAGGAAGCATGTAGCAATTAGGAGGCGCTCCATAAATGTTAGTACAAGTCTGCTCCGAGTACTCGTGTGAATCAGCCTTGGGCCCATGGTGCGAAGCTCAAAGTTACCTCTCAGCCCCTTCAGAACGGGGTGACCTTGAAGGTATGAATTAGAGCCAGCCCCTGTCCAGACCTGGGGTGGGGAAGGGTGGGTGTCAAACAGCGGTTCTCCAAAGGTGGTAGTCAGAGCTCTAGCAAATAACATCTTTTCTGGCAAATTTACTTGTTGTTAGTCTCAAATGTTCATAGGAATGACATCATGCCTGGCCAAGTGCTAATTTCTAAGCTTTCTTCCTGCCAGATTTCCACCATGCTGGCTCATGCTTGCCAATCTCGTAGCAGTGATATGTTTTCTAGCAGGGAACACAAGTATTGCTTTGGGAGTTATTCTGGAGCCTCATAAAACTGTTCTTGGGGCCCCTTTATAGGGAAGGATTCCATAATGCACCCGGTTGGAGAGAGTTATTGCTATCAGGAGAGGTCCTTACAGTTTCTGTAGTGAACATCCTTGAATACTGTCTAGGACAGACCTGTCATTGAAGAAACATCTCTAACTAACACCCCATAAGTTCCAATATCATGTTTCGGGTTTTTCGCGTCATTCAAACCCTTTCCTGAATAACACCAGTCCTATTTCTTTGAGCACAGGACCTGTACTATATTCATGGCTGTAGGTTCTCCACATAAGCAGGGCGTATCTGTTTTGTTCAACATTGCTTCCCTGGGGCTGGCATAGCACCCGGCATATAGCAAGTACTTGGTGTCAGTTGGTGATGGAGAACGGAAAAAGAAGAAACTTGGGGAGCTGGAGGTGCTTGTCTCCAGAACTGTGGAGCTGAAGGTGACAACCAGGACACCATGCACTGGCTTCCCACTTACGGTGAGGCCCCAGGGTTCCTGCCTGTTCCTACCCTCCATGGACTGATGGGCAGGCCTGGAGTCTTGACGGCACCAAGGGCTGGTGGATATTGAAAGGCAAGTTCATTCATCTGGTCAGGCAGGAACTGGAAAGCTGCCCATCCAACCCTCACCCCTGGCTGCTGTTTCTCCTCCAGACAGAAACTTGGGGAAGTTTCTTTCCTTCTGGGTGTGCCGTCTCCTTCCTCTAGCTAATCTTCTAGCTTCCTTCCAAAACTGTATTGGTGATGAATTAGCAAAATAAAAAAATTTAAAGCCACCCTGAAGATTACAAAAAGAAAAACATACTACTGCTAAATCTCTAAAACAATGGCTGTCTTTATATACAATGATACATAGTAGGATAACCATAAACTATCATTACCTTAAGAGAGGAGAGAAGACCAGACCCTTTGTGGACCAAGGTGATGTGATCAACTCATACAGGGTTTTACACAGAATTTCAGGGGCCTGTGAATCCCCTGAAGATCTCTCATCATCTTCCCAGACATACACGTATGGACCCTGGTTATGAATATCTAGGTTAGAGATTCCACGGGGTCTTTGACTCAGTGTTAGAAACTGACAGGACCTCAGAGTTCAAGTGATGTGACCCTCATCTGATGAGAGTTAGCAGATTAGGTATGAGGCCCAGAGAGTTTTCCTGGCTGACTCAAAGAGCGCACAGCTGGTGGACAGCAGAAGGGAGTCCTTCACCTAGGTTTTCTGAATCCTGGTCACCCTGCAATATTGTGTTAATATGCTCTGTGGAAAACAAATGTCAAGAAGGGAGAAGAATGGAGAGAGACTGAGTATAGGGAAAGGAAGGAATATCTGTTCCTAGAATGTACAGACTGGCTATTACTGGGTTTCATTTTTGTGTTTGGCAGAGTTTTCCAGCTTCGAGCCAAAGAGACCAAGCCTGAAGCTCCCTTCCAGCCCCCTACTTCAGACCTGTAACTGAATCCTGATAGGTCATCTCAGGCAGACCGGTGAAGGGGAAGATAAGAAAGGTGAGCTCTGGGCATGTGGTCAGCTCTACACAGTGTCTGTCATTGCAAAAACCCTGGAATAAAAAGAAGCTATTGTTTCCAGGAAATGGGGAAAAGATTTCTAAGGAGAAAAGTGTAGACTTGAGGAAAGAGTAGGGGTTTATGCAGCAGAGAAGGGGGAGTTGGGTGGTCCCTGTGGGTGGGGGGGTATGAGTGAGGCATGCTGGGAGATGGGTCTGGAAAGCAGCTGGCATGTGGTCCTGGAGCCACCTAAAAGGTTTTTAAGCTGTGGAGTATCAAAATAAGATTTGCATTTTAGATAGATAACTTTAGTAACCAGATGGAGGATAGATCTAAAGAGATTCACTCCCCACCCCCCACCCCCACCCCCAGTTAGAGAGCTATTTTTCCAGATTCATTTGTTCAGTCATCGATCCCAATTTGTTGAAACTCATACTATAAGCCAGGCACTGCTCTAGACATGAAAAGTCGGTATAGTCAGGATAGTGACAATGGAAATAGAACCATATCATCAACAATACATATTGAGGAGACAGATTCCAGAAATAGTTAAAGGAGTTAAAAATCAGCAGGACCTGATGAGTAACAATGTTGGGGGTAGAGGGGGGAGACTGTAAAGGAAAGAGGAAGCATACTGATGGGTGGTTGAAAGCAATATTACGGATTTTTAGGGCAGTGAATACTCTGTGTGCTATCATAATGATGGAGAGATGTCATTATACGTTTGTCCAAGAGTGAACCCCACTCTTCAAAGTTCAAACGATGAACTTTGGGTGATGATGATGTGTCAGGGTAGGGTCATCAGTTGTCACAAATGCTCCACTCTAATGGGGGATGTTGAAAAAGGGGGGGTGCTGTGCATTTGTGAGGGCATGGAGATATATGGGAACTCTCCATACCTTCTACTCAATTTTTCTGTGAACCTAAAAGTTCTCTAAAAAAACAAAAAGGTTTTATCTTAACAAATCGGCAGCACCCGATGAGTAATGATACTTGGGTGTGGGGAAGTAGCAGGAAAAGAAAGAAGACACATTCTGATTCAGGTTTGAAACTAATATCACGTCCAACATTTTAGAGTCATATCAAATCTAAAGGAATTTTCTGTAAGAAGTCCAGAATGATTAAAACATGTAGATAAAAACAGTCTCCATTTGCACCATCTCTGAACCAGGAGGCTACTTTGGAATTCGTTATTTCTCCGGGGCAGTGGCTTAGCCCTGCCCTAGGGAAGTGATTATAAAATTGGCTGAATTAGGGGCGCCTGGGTGGCGCAGTCGGTTAAGCGTCCGACTTCAGCCAGGTCACGATCTCGCGGTCCGCGAGTTCGAGCCCCGCGTCAGGCTCTGGGCTGACGGCTCGGAGCCTGGAGCCTGTTTCTGATTCTGTGTCTCCCTCTCTCTCTGCCCCTCCCCCGTTCATGCTCTGTCTCTCTCTGTCCCAAAAATAAATAAACGTTGAAAAAAAAAATTAAAAAAAAAAAATTGGCTGAATTGTCAGTTGAACCCCGAGAGGGTGAAATAAAACACAAAGGTTTTGCGGGGCCTTTCTCCACAGCCTCATGGTAAGCCTTTCCTACCAGCATTCTAATTTTGTCAAAACGGGGTTGCTTTCATGTAATTTTAGAAGGCGCTTTCAAAAACCGAGAGCTGCAAGAACAGCAAGTGAACACAGATGGGCTGGGGGACAGAATGGGTTGGGTGAGTTTCTATAAAAATAAAAGGTATCTTTTCTCGAGAGAAAGAATAAGACAGAATTTTACTAATGTTACTTTAGAGGCAAAAGACCTAGTCAAAGCATTCTTTTTTTTTTTTTTTTTTTTTTTTTGCTTTCTTAATTCCTTATCTACTACTGCAAATAAAGAACAGCAAAATTAAAAGGGGGGAAAAAAAAAAGCTCCGTGCTGCAAATGCCTATACAGACACATGCTTGGTTCTGCACAATGTTGTGTACATGATAATATCTTGCTGGGCAGGCTGTGCCCACACTGCCTCCAAGTCTCACGGTTCTGAAGACAAAAAGAGGCTGTGTAATATTTACAACCCTGGGAATGAATTAATCCCTCGAGAAACAGAAGGCCTGAATTTTCTCACCTGCTCATATTTAGGGGGCTTAGTACCCGAGCAGGGCTCTGGGGACCAATTTCCTCTTGTTGCCACAGGACAGGACACTAGACTCAGGCCCCAAAGCTAAATGCCTGACGTGGCAGCCCAGAGATCTGGCACTGGAATGTTCTCTCTGTGGACATCGATCATACACTGGTCCTTCCTGGTAAATGTCTTCTAGAATTTCCACTTTTGGGAAACGACAGGGACAGTCCTGATAACAACAAACATAAACATTCACCCAGGAGGACCTGGAGATGTCCCAGGAACAGAGTGTGAGCCTATCCTAAGTAGTGCCAAATGCTTTACAGGGTGCAATTTTTTAAAAATTCTTTTTGTAATGTTTATTTATTTTAGAGAGAGAGACAGAGCATTAAGCAGGGGAGGGGCAGAGAGAGAGCAAGACACCGAATCAGACCCCAGGCTCTGGGCTTTCAGCACAGAGCTCGACAGGGGGCTTGAACGCATGAACCGTGAGACTATGACCTGAGCCGAAGTCGGAGGCTCTACCGACTCAGCCACCCAGGCAGGCGCCCCCTTTTTTTTAAGTAGGGAAGAATAACTGCTCGGAAGAAGCAAAGCTAAATTAACCGCTGACGTGCAAACCCGGCCCGACAGCTTAGCTGTAGACTTTGCTCTTGGTCTATAGGTGAACCATCTCTGCAGAAGCCTTTCTGTTGGTGCAGCTGTGGCGTAAGAGAGGCACCTGTGCAGAAGGACGCCGTGCCCCAACCCCCACTGCCGACTCCAAAGTGCCCAGAACTACATCCAGAGCAGTAGCTTCAGAAGTTAGGTGTGGATTCTACTCTTTCATTCAAAATATTTTCTTCTTCTTTTTTTCTCCCCCAGAAGAAAAGCAAAGATGCTGGAGTCTTGCAGCCTAACAACACACGAGGGATATTGTTTGCCTGGAAGCCTCCAGGGATGGAAAAATGGCAGAAATTTCCAGTGGGGAAAATGTGGGGTGGGGGGGGTGGGGGTGCTAAATTATTTGAATGGGACCCTTTGAAGGCTTCTGCTACCCCTACACCTGCTGAGGCTTTCCACTGAGCTTTGGGAAAAGGCTAGCTTTTCATAGCAGAGCAGAGAAAGGGGGAGAATGAAGGAGGCACGTAATGCAGGCTGTTGTCTTCTGTGTTTTACTGACTGAAAGGGAAGGGCTGAAGACATTTTATATGCTCCAAGTTGCCAACAGGAAGAAAGGGAGCTCGAGATTCTCAGAGGTCTGAGGGCCCTGCGTGAGGTAGAGGTCTATTTTTTTTTTTTTTTTAACATTTATTTTTAAGACAGACAGACACAGCATGAACGGGGGAGGGGCAGAGAGAGAGGGAGACACAGAATCGGAAGCAGGCTACAGGCTCTGAGCCATCAGCCCAGAGCCTGATGCGGGGCTCGAACTCATGGACCGCGAGATCGTGACCTGAGCTGAAGTCCGACGCTTAACCGACTGAGCCACCCAGGCGCCCCTGAGGTAGAGGTCTAAATGGAGGCTATATGTTTAAGACAAGGGGATTTCATGATATGTGCTTACTTTGGCTCCCTAAAAGTGTATGCCAAGGTATCCCTTTCCTTTCTGTGTGACAACGCCAGATCAGTAACAAACAAAATGGAGGATAAGACTCCACCCCTCCCCCAAACACACACAGGGGAAGGTCCCCTTTTACTGAGTACCTCAGCCACAGTATTACAACTGCTGTAAAAGAAGAGGTGCTACTTTCTCATGACAATGGGTTTTCCCTTCACCTGAAAAATTATTTACCGAATATCTATAACCAAGGTGGAAAATCACCCGCAAAGTTTAGACCTACATCAGCATTTCCCTCAAAAATAGTTTTTATAAAGGGCAAACAAAAAGAAGGAATTGAAAGACAAACACGAGTATAAATTAATAGTCACAAAAGGAGGGGCTTGGGACTATCAAACACCCTTGTATCACAGAAAGACCCAAGCTTAGAAGCAAACCTGGGGGACTTGGCAGAAAGTCCAGAGAAGGCTGGATAAATGAAGCTCAGAAATTACAATTTGTCAGATGAAGCATTTGGGACAAACCTGCACAGAATTCAAAGAATGATCTGATAAAAAACCTCATGGTTAAAATGTTGCTTCCTGAGCTTCCTCCTAATCCACCACCATAAGTTGGTCATGACAAGATTTTGCAGATGAGAAAACCAAGAACCAGCAGGACAAGAGACGTGTCACCAAACAAGGTACTATGTTGCAACAGAGCAATGACCTCCGAGATTACTGAGGGGCACAGGAAATAATTCTGAGCTTTTTTAAAAATTTTTTTTAACGTTTTATTTATTTTTGAGACAGGGAGAGACAGAGCATGAACAGGGGAGGGTCAGAGAGAGGGAGACACAGAATCTGAAACAGGCTCCTGGCTCTGAGATGTCAGCACAGAGCCCGACGCGGGGCTCTAACTCACGGACCGCGAGATCACGACCTGAGCCGAAGTCGGCCGCTTAATCGACTGAGCCACCCAGACACCCCAATAATTCTGAGCTTTAAAATGGACTGTTCCTTTCCTACATTCCCTTCCTGGTCAGTCTAACATGGCCAGACACTTCTACTCAGGCTCCTTAGTCTCAGGAAAGCCTCTTATGCAGGCATCTTTGTCTTCCCTCTGTCCCCCATTTTTCAATATAATTTGTTTTCTGTTTTCTATGCAGAAAAATCAAAATAAATTTAAGAGAAGGAGAAACAGGGAGGAAAAGAGAGAAGCTGTGAGACTACCTATATGAAAGGTAGACAGGAAATGAGAACACTCAACTGTCAGAACTTCTTTTTTTTTCTTTTTGGCTTACTTCCCATTTCTTGACTACATGGTTATCTTGGCTATCTATATAGTCAAGAAATTACTTTTCTTTCTTTCCTCTCCCCCCACCCCCCGAAACCTTCTTGACATCTAACCACACTGTAGGGTCTGTAGAGTACAGGTCTAGTTATAAGCAGGAATTTCAATACCAGTCTACCTAGGTTTGAATCCCAGCTTTCCACCACTTGTTCACTGCGTGATCCCCAGTTAAGTTACTTAAACTCCTTGTGCCACAGGGTCCATATCTGTTAAATAAAAATTAACAGAACCTACCTTTTAGTATTCTGGCATGGATTATCATTTATAAAGTCTTCTCTGAAATACTAGCTATTATTATCATAAACCTTCACCTCATCTCACAGATAGACAAACAGTATCTTCCCTTTTCTCAATTCAGCACAGCCTCCATCTCTAGATACTGTATATCAATTACCCAGAACTCGTAACAGAGCATGGCTGGTCTAACGGGTTTCTTGTAGCACGTCTCAAGGAAGTGGCCTTGTGGTTCAAGTCCACTTCTGGCTGAACATCCGGAAGTTTGAGACTGGACTCAGGTACACCTGTGAGTCTGCCCTGCATGGAGCGGCCTTGAACTCCAGGCCAGCCGAGGGTCATCCAGAGCCACCCCAGGGATTGTAGCTGCACCAGAGCCTGGTGCAGATCCAACATGGCTCCAGCCAACCTCTCCAGGCCCATCGGTTTTCTGCCACCAAACACGTGCCCCGAATGCTCCAGAAGCCCAGTGCTGGCCTGGGGGTATTCCTGCTGTTTCCTGCTCTCCTTATTCTTATTCATCTCTATCCAGAACACCTTTCTTCTGGTTGCCTGGCAAATTTCCACTTGCCCTTTTGCGTTTTATTTAACTCTCATCTCCTCTATCCAGGGGTCCCCAGACAGTGCTTTCCCTCTATAACAAGTGTCCGAGTTCTATCTATCCTGATATTTTCCAGGTTAATGGATACTATTCTGGCTGACTCTCCACTAGGCTGTTGATTCCTGGTAAGCCCAGCAACATAGGGGAGGTACTTCCAAATGACCAAATGACTTTGGACTGGTCTCAGAATGAAGCCACATGCTCATGCACTTTTGGTCCGTGTTAAGAGTCCAATGAAATCTGGGCTCCTGGAGATTTGCTCTTGGCTGAAAGAGGGCCAGACATGTGAATTCTTCCATCATGGCAGTGCAGAGTGGGAGTTGCCACCCATTTTGGAAGGCAGTTCCTAAGGAAACATATCCTTTGCTTATTTCTTATGGCATTTCTGAGGAAGGGGAAGAAGAAACACCCTGTAATTTCAGTCGAAGCGTTTCTGGGAAAACAGACATAACCTATGTTGGGACTGGCTAGTGTATGGATAGGTAAAAGACTTATGGATTTTTTATGTGCTCTGAAGTTGTTGCAACTTACTAACTTTCATGATAGAGTTCTAATGGATTTGAAGGGTGGTAGAACTAGCAGTAAAATGTTATATTGAGAGCCTTGTAGAATCACAGAATGTAAGAGCTACTAGTGACCTTTCAGACTAATTGTTGGTTCTCAATCATGAGTCCATGGTAAAATTTTTACTGGTTCACAGAAAACTGAGACATATTTGGATAATCTACTATCACATTTCTTTTAAAAGCAAGACGAATTCAATGTAAAGTGTTGTTCTTTGTTCTGAGATTAAAATCTCCCCCCTTTTGTGGTGTTAAAATATTTTCTTTAATGGGACGCTTAGGTGGCTCAGCAGATTGAGGGTCTGACTCTTGATCTCTGATCTCGGCTCAGGTCATGATCCCAGGGTCGTGGGATCAAGCCCCATGTTGGGTTCCACACTGGAGCATGGAGCCTGCTTAAGATTCTCTCTCTCTCTCTCTCTCTCTCTCTCTCTCTCTCTCTCCCTCTCCCTCTCCCTCTCTCTCCCCCCCCACCTCTCTCCCCTGCTCAAGCTAGTTCTCTCTCCAAAATAAATAATTAAATAGTTAAAGTATTTTTCTTTATGAAAAGATGGTGATTATAAATGGCAACTTGGGTTTTAAAAAAATGAATTCAGTCTATTTCTTTTTTTTAAAGTAGGCTCCACACCCAACATGGGGCGCAAACTCATGACCCCAGGATTGAAGAGTCACGTGCTCTACCGACTCAGCCAGCCAGGCTCCCCTAGTCTATTTATTTCTGTTCCTCATTATTACCCTGGTTAGTTTAATTTTTTTTAATTGAAATATAATATACATACATTCCCATTAGTTTTAATAGCCCTATATTTATGATTGCTTTCTAACTTGGCAAAACGAAAAGTTGGGCAACTCTACGTAAGTCTGTCAAATTATTTTCTAAAGAAAATTTACTGGTCCATAAAATTGGATTGAGTTCAATATCCCTCCTGTTTGCAGAAAAGGAAATGAGGGTCTAAGGAAGTTAAATGTTAAAATGTTATGCATACATTGAAGGTCACCTAGCTAGTTAACAGCAGATTCAAGACTACAGCCATGGTTTTTGCCTCCCAGAGCCCAGAGGGCCTGCAGCCGACCCAGCTTCACAGGTGTTCAAAATTAGTACAAAGTATAAAATTTGATCCTAAAACCACTCACAGTGAAGAACTGAGATGGACATGAGTTTTACGCGTTTCATTAGATTACACGTTAAGTTCTACTGGGCTTTGCCACAATGATCACTTACAATCACAACAAATAATCTTCCCACGGCATGAATTATGCATTTTTGTGATTTTCATCTGATCAAAACTCAATAGGACAATGTGAGGTTTTATAAATATACACAAATAAATATGCACTTATGTCATCAGCTCCACCTGTAAGCTACTTAACTCATTTTCTTCTTTATCAGTCACAACAGAGTAGCCGCCATTTTCCCCTTACAGTTCACAACACACAGTTCCAATGTAATCAGGCTGCATCTAGGACAAGATGGACCAGTTTACTCAGCCTCACACTGAGTCATGTAAATATCAGAAGATGACACATGTTACCAACACAAACATAAGAGCCTTTAAAACCAGCCCCAGAGCTAGGAAAACCTTCAAAACTGCAATGCAAAAAAAAATTTTTTAATGCATTTATCTTGATTTCTCATTATTATTCTAATTAATTTTATAGCCCCTGTATTTATGGGTTTCTAATTCCTGCTGTTAACTGAAGTTACCGTTTAGCATGCAGGCTCACATTCTTATTATTTTCCTCATAATAATTTTGAACTAGAGGCCATAAACACAGCCTCATTGTTTTAAAGAGAACAAAATAAAACAAAAGCCCTTACCTGTAAAGTAAGGCAGGTGTCCAGGAAAATTAAAGTCATATCTTACTTGGATCCCTGGACTATTTTTTTTTTTTAAACTTCGAAATAATCTTAGACTTCAGCCAGGTCACAAAAATAGTACATATCTGGGGGTGACTGGCTGGCTTAGTAAGTCAACAGAGTATGCAACTCAATCTCAGGGTTGTGAGTTCAAGCACCACATTGGGCATGGAGACTACTTAAAAGAAAAAGTACATCTCTGTATAACCGTCCTTTCCCTAATGTTAACATCATACACGACCATGGTATAATGATCGCAACTAAGAAATTAACATTAGTATAATACTATTAACTGAACTACACATTTCACTAGAATTTCACCAGCGTTCCCACTGATGTCCTTTTTCTGACTCAGGGTCTAGTCTAGGATTCTCACATTGCACTTAGTTGTCCTATCTCCTTGGTCTATTCTGTGACCAATCTTCAGCCTTGCTTTGTCTTTCATGACCTTGACACTATTGAAGAATACGGATTAATTATTTTGCAGACTGTCCCTCAAGTGGGTTCGTGTGATGCCTTCTGCTGAATGGAATGAGGTTAGGCATTTTTGACAGAATATCACACAATGTACTTTTTCGGTACATCATACGAGGAGGACACAATACATCTTATTACTGGTGATTTAAACTTGATTATTTGGTTAAGATGGTGCCCTTGGCTTCAAACTGCTCATATTCTATCATTCTACGTTCTTTATTAGCAGAGATGACAACCAAAATAGTAGCACACTTACACGGGGTGGGAACAGAGAGAAAGGCCTTCCTGACCTTCCACACGGAGCTGCCAGCAAATGGGCTTATGGAGGGCTGGAGCTCTGAACAGACGCTCCAGAGGATGGTACACAGGACATTAATGCTCTGGCAAAGGGGTCTGAGGCAATACCTCCAAGTTGCCATCAAGCAGGAGACCTTGGCCAGCCCAAGGCCAAGGCGGGCAGGCTTTCTTCCCAGGGGAATAAGGGCTGATGAGCAAGTGTTTGTGTGTTTCTGGATTTCTGCTCTTCTTTTCTTTCATCCTCTACTTTTGTTTTCTTTCTTTCTTTTTAAAAATTTTTAATGTTTGTTTTATTTTTGAGAGAGAGAGAGAGACAGAGCGCAAGCAAGGAAGGGGCAGAGAGAGAAGGAGACACAGAATCCGAAGCAGGCTCCAGGCTCCGAGCTGTCAGCACAGAGCCCAAGGTGAGGCTCGAACTCACAAACCATGAGATCATGATCTGAGCTGAAGTCGGACGCTTAACCGACTGAGCCACCCAGGCGCCCCACTTTGGTTTTCTTTGACTAAGACTTCTACACTTACCTCATCTCTGATTTTAATGAAATCCCAATAAGAATATTTATCTACTGCTCTGGTGGTTAATTACTTCAAGTGAATTTCCATAAGCTGACATGAATAGCAGCACCCCTGCTGGCCATCTTGGCATCATCCACCTGTCCCCTGGAGGCAGATGGCAGTGCACCTACAGTCTAGTACAAATCCACATCACTTAATCCTGGAGACTCCACAGGATCTAAGGTTCGTTCATTTTCTTTCTTTCTTTCTTTCTTTCTTTCTTTCTTTCTTTCTTTCTTCCTGTCTTTCTGTCTTTCTTGTTTTTAATTGAGATATAATCCACATACCACAAAATTCACCCTTTTCACAAGTGCACAATTCAGTAGTGTTTAGTATATTTACAGTATTATCCCACCATCACCACTATCTAATTCCAGAATCTCTTCATCACCCCAAAAAGAAATCTTGTACCCACTGGCACTCCCCATACCCCTCTGTCCCCAGCCCCTGGCAACCCCCTAATCTACTTTCTATCTCTATGGATTTGCCTATTTGAACCAAGGCAGTTTTGATCCCAAATAATAATAACCAAGATGATCTCAATCCAGTTAACCTAAGAGATGCACACATACACCCATAAACTTTGATTCTGGCAACACCACACCTTCCCTTTTGATACTTTAGACTCCCTATGCTACCCCATTCCCCCAACTGTGTCTCAGAGGTGACATATGCATTTGTCTTTCTCGGGGTAGAACGTTTCATCCTCCATCAGAAACCACGTGTGTTCTATCAGTGTCCTGCAGTGGTGAGGTAATGTTTAGGTAAATTTATCTCTGCTAAGGTGCTAAGAAGTACCAGATTTACATTTTAGCAGAGAACTTTTGCTGTCTAAGGCTCAGCCAGGATGGCCATATGACCCAGCTTGTTTAGAACTGTTCCAGGTGAGGGGAGCCTGGGTGGCTCAGTCGTTTGGCGTCCAACTTCGGCTCAGGTCGTGATCTCACGGTTTGTGAGTTCGAGCCCCGCGTCAGGCTCTGTGCTGACAGCTCAGAGCCTGGAGCCTGCTTCGGATTCTGTGTCTCCCTCTCTCTCTGCCCAGCCCCTGCTTGTGCTCTGTCTCTCTCTCTCTCTCTCACTCAAGAATAAATAAAACACTAAAAACAACAAAAAAACCCAAAAACTTCCGGTTGATACCTGTTGCCCTGGCTTAATTATTAATAGCATCTCCTTTTCTTCTCAACAGCGTCCTAGTTTGTTTGTTTAATTATATGGTCCCCCAACCACAACCAACATAAATGTCTAATCATGGTAATTATAGGCAATTTGGCAGGCTAACAGAGAAAATACATTTAGGTAAATGAAGTTTCGGTGTTCCTCCAATCACACCCCAGCTCTGCATTCCCATAAAGAAGTTTAAATTCACCAACCTGTAGGAATCAGGGTTTCATCTACAGGCAAAAAGGCATCAGCTTCTATAGTGACTTCATGGTCATAGATGTTTGGGGAACCCTGGGAAGGAAAGGTAGAGAAAGAAAAGAAGATTTAATGCTTAGTCTTATTTTACTTTTTTTTAAAGACAGAGAGAGAGTGAGAGTGTGTTCGCAAGCAGGGGATGGGCAGAGAGAAAGCGAGAGACAATCCTAAACAGACTCCATGCTCAGAGCAGAAGGAGGCCAACGTGGGGCTCAATCCCATGACCCCGGGATCATGACCTGAGCCGAAATCAAGTGTCAGACACTCAACCAACTGAGCCACCCAGGCGTGCCTATATTTTTTGCTTTTTAACTTCTCTTGCAGAAATGTTTGCAGGCATTGACAAGAATTTTAGAAATCCCATTTGACCTATGGTGATCATTAATACGTTCATTTAAGCATCGGCAGATAGGTCCTCAACAGAGCAATGGATACATTTGAAAGAAGTTTTCAAGCGTGACCCCAGCATGCATCTTCTTTTCTAAATGGAATTATGAACGTGAAAAGTCAGAGAGACATCACTGGTTTGAAAGACTTTTGGACTTTGGCTTATTAGCAGAGGGGTTTCTCCCACTCTCCTCACACATGACAGGCAAATAGAAGAGCAAGAGCTGTTGGCCTGGGACACACAAGTACTGGATGGCCTGGTATCACCTCCAGGCTTGCTAGAGGTGGGGTATCTGTCACCCTTCTCTGGCCCAGCTCCCACCCGGAGGACCCATCCTCTACCACATGACAGAAGCCTGGGAGTCAGAACTGGAGTTCCTGCTTTTGAGAGCTTGCCCATCTCTTCCATTAAAGATGCAGCTTGCCCTTGGGGCGCCTGGGTGGCTCAGTCAGTTAAGTGCCCGACTTGGGCTCAGGTGATCTCACGGTTCGTGGGTTCGAGCCCCGTGTCGGGTTCTGCACTGACAGCTCAGAGCCTGCAGCCTGCTTCAGATGCTGTGTCCCCCTCTCTCTCTGCCCCTCCCCTGCTCTCACTCTGTCTCTTTCAAAAATAAATAAATGTTAAAAAAAAAAATTTTTTTTAAAAAGATGCAGCTTGCCCTCCCCAGTGGGGTCAAAGATAGAGGGTCAGTAGTCAGAAGGCCTGTGGTCTATCTCCAGCTGTATTGAATGGCCCCAGGTAGAATCTCTCTCTCTCTTTTTCTTTCTTTCATCCTTCCTTCCTTTTCCTTCTTTCTTTACAGAGCACAAGCAAGGGAGGAACAGAGAGGGAGAGAGAGAGAGAATCTCAAGCAGACTCCACACTGTCAGCATAGAGCTCAGTGTGGGGCTCAAACTTACAAACTGTGAGATCCTGACCTGTGCCAGAGTCAAGAGCCAGATGCTTAACCGACTGAGCCACCCAGGTGCTCCTAGAATCGCTTTTCCTTCAGGGTAAAACTGGGCCAGTAATGCCTCCACCTTTTCCAGGATTCTTGTGAAGAAGTTTAGTAAAGCCATGTTGTGCTCCTTGCAAATTGGAAAATACACGTATATGTTTCTGCTAAAAAGGATTATATTCTAATAGGAGTAAATTTTCAAGCTTCATAGCAGAAGATGTGGAAGGAGAACTAAGAGAGGGCTTTTGCTAAGTGAACGCTCAAAAATAAGCTAACCTAGTGGCTCCCAACTGGGATGATTTTGCCATAGGGCAAAATCTGACGATGTCTGGAGACAGTTTTGATTGTCATAATTGGGGGTGGTAATGCTCCTGGCATCTAGTGGGAAGAGGCCAGCAATTCTGCTAAACACCCTACAATGCCCATCCCTGCAACAAAGAAATTATCTGACCCAACGTGTCCACATGCTCAGGTTGAGAAACCTCGAGCTAGCTAAGTCACACTGAAAGCCCTGCTGGGTTCCTGAGAAGCAAGCAGAGGGAGGCGGAGCCCTGGGGGTTAACTGAAACGATCCTCTAATCAGAAAGACTCAGGCCTCCACAATCAAATGGAGTCGTCCTGAGGAGAAATGCCAGGATCTTAGAGACCATAAGAATCGATGTCTAAACAGGCCAGAAATTGCTTTAATTGCACTCCGAGGAGGCTCTGGTTCTGAAGAACTGCCGTGGTCTTGTGTTCTCCCGGTGGGTACAGACGGGCAGGGGTAGGAGTGGACCGTGGGGGGAGACAAGGCCAGGCCTCTGCCCACAGTCTCTTCCTTAGCCACTTGTTTGGTCCTGTTCTGACCTGAGAAGGCGGGTCCAGAATGGGAAGGGTCTGCACCACCACCTAGAGCAGCTCTGGACTAGAGGGGTCCCTCTCTTGCCCGGCTCCCCCTGCCGCCATCCCCTCACGCCTCGGTGGTACCGCCAGCACCGAAGAGGCCTCGGGGTCTGAGGGGAGCGGAGATGAGGGAAGAGAACTGGGGACTGTTTCCTTGGTTCTATCTGCTCAGTGCTCCAGCGGAGGCTGAGGAATATTCCATTGTACGAATGTATCACAATCCGTTTATCCCTTCTCCTGTTGACAGACTTTTGCTTGTTTCCAGCTTTTTATTATGATGAATAATGCTGCTTAGGACTTTCCTTCTCTTTGTGTTTTTTAGCATTAGGGCAGGAAGCAAATGATTCCATCACATACCAAAATAAATTGCTAAGTCTAAGAGGCTAGGAAGAAGCCTGGTGGGGGTGGGGGTGGGGGAGAAGGAAAGGAACATTTATTAGACAGCCACTCTCTTAACGGGCACTGGGTCACAAAGCGGCACCTACATTCCTTTATTAAAGGGAAGCATGCTTCATTTTATGATTCTTCTGACCTGGAATAATGCAATGACCCACTTCAGTGGAATATTACTGCTGGATTCATTTCCTTTCCAGGCTGATGAAAACCTGGCAAGAAATGCTGATCCACCAACAGATCCTGAGGCCCATCTTTGGGTTCAGTGTTGTTTTGGTTAACTTTGCTCAGCTGCTGCTAGCTCAGAACATTAACCATTTATAGAGCTCATTATGGCCTGCAGGGTTTTCTTTTTTTTTTCGTGCATTACCACTACCACTGCCTTAATTCAGCTGTCATCACCTTTAGCAGGATATCCTGGACACTATCATGCCACCCAAAAGCCATAGCAGCTCCTTTACGGACGCCCTCCTTTTTCTTTGGCAGAACCCTGCCTTGTTGATTCATCCTATGGTAGGCTGTATACTCAGGGAAAGGGCTCCCTCCCCAATCCCACCGGGTGAATATTGATTGGCCTAAGCCAATCATGGTGGCCTAATTCCCTTGCTGGTGATTAGGTTAGGCAGGACATGGGACACACTTCTGGCCCATGAAATGTGAAGGAAAGTCTGCTGGGAAGCTTCTGGGGGAAGTTTTTTGTCTATTCTTTAAAATGGAACATTAGAGATATGAAGAAAGGAATAGGTCCTTTTTTGTCTCTGGTTGTGACTATACGTAGAGGTGATTCCTGGGGCTATGGCAGCCATCTTGTGACCATAAAAGGATAAGCCTGAAGGCAAAAGCCAAAAACACTGAAGGAACAGAGTGGAAAGGCGGAAGGTCCTTGCTGACATACCTACCCAGTCATACTGGAACCACCACTATTCTCATCTCAAATTCCCCGAGGCTGCTTTCATACCTCTTTGGGTAAAGTTTCAATTAAAAAAAAAACAAAAACCAACAAAACAAAACAAAACAAAAAACATGTTTGCCCAGTTTTGGGTTAGATAAGGAAGGAACAACAACAACAAAAGCCCAACCAACCTGCAACCTATATACCTTTTCCCCTCTTCGAGAACCAGTTCTCTCCTCCCTCCAGGTCTCCAACACTCAAACTTAGAAGTGATGAGTCAAGATTTGGCCCCAAGTAGCACAAACATACTGCTTATTAAATAACAAACAAAACAAAAAGAAAATATATAAGATGAGCTGACCACTTTAAATGATCAAGTTTTGAGCTATTTCCCTGGGGACAGTTTAAGACATACAGTAGTGCTGGGGTGCCTGGGTGGCTCTGTCCATTGAGCGTCTGACTTCGGCTCAGGTCATGATCTCACGGTTCATGGGTTCTAGCTGACAGCTCCGAACCTGGAGCCTGCTTTAGATTTTGTGTGTGTCTCTCTCTCTGTTCCTTCCCCACTTGTGCTCTCTCTCTCTCTCTCTCTCTCTCTCTCTCTCTCTCTCTCTCTCAAAAATAAATAAAAAAATGCTTTCCTGGGTAGGGTAAGAGATGATTTGAAGATGCAGAAGCCCTTTGACTCCAGGCCTCGTAAACAGCTACCCACTCTTGTGATGCTCCCCAAAAGGCTGATGGCTCCCTCCTATCCTCAACCCTGAAGTCAGTGGCTATGGGTTCGAGCTGCACTAAGACAGTATACAGAAGGGGGCTAACACTGAACACCCTTTTGGGTGGGGTCTGTGATCTCTGAGAGTCCTCCTGCCAAGTAAATGGAAAGAGTTTTAGTGAATATTACATTCCCATTTTGTCTCCTTGATTGGAATACATTGGCAGGTGTAATATTTCATGCATAATTTCTTTCCTATCTCTGAATCTCTTTCTTTAGGCCACCTCCCACCCATTACAGAATAGGATGTTCTCAGTATACAAAAATGTGGAAAACAGTAAAAAATCACCATGATCTACTACCTATACAAACCCACTAATATTTTATTCTATTTCTGCCAGGTTCCTTTTGAGCTTATTATAAAAACTTGGGTGTATAAGGGGCGCCTGGGTGGCTCGGTTGGTTAAGAGTCTGACTCCTGATCTCAGCTCAGGTCTTAATCTCAGGGTCATGAGTTCAAGCCTCAAATTGGCCTATTTAAAAAAAAAAAATTAGGGTCTTTATGCACATTATTACAGAGGCGCATGGCTGGGCAGCTTTGGTTTTTGGTTTGTTTTTAAGATCTCAAGGAGCATGGCAGAAGTTTCTGAGGGTAAGGGATAGACAAGTTTATAATCCTCTTTATTTTTCAAGGGAGAACTTTGGAAATTACATAAGAACCAATTAATTCGTGCTATTTGAAAAGATCCTGGAAAAAAAAAAATCAGCACATCGTGCTATTTGAAAAGATCCTAGAAAAAAAAATCAGCACATTGTCAGCAGACTCCTAAAAGAGTGTAAAAATGCTAGATATTACTAGTTGGCTGTGAACATCATCTTGTGGTAGGAAATCATGCCAAAGTGATTCAAGTAGAGTAGACAACAATGAGTTTTTCAGATGAAGAGGAAGCAATAGATATAGTCTACAGAGTTTAGCTAAACTTTTCCCTCTGCCTCATGTAACAGTCTCCTCAACAAACTAAAATACTACCATTAGTTGGGAATAAGGTAGTGTAGAGGGGATTACCTAAGAGGGGTGAGAGTGTCTCTATACCCCTCTTAGGGTGGGAAGTACAGCAGAAACATACAAATGTTGGTGGCATACCTAAAGGGGCTGAGCCAGGCACATTTTTAAAGTCCCAAGGGTGGAAAGTGGAACTTAACTGGAAGTAATTTTTGGGGAGTAGGAGTGGAATGAGGAAGCAAATGTAAACTCATGTTACAGTTAGAAGAGAGGGAGTTCTTGAAATAGCTGGGTACTTGTCTGAACCTGTGGGAAAGAGAGAGTTCTCTTAGTAACACAATGTACTCATTCCATCTTTCTCTGTAACTTCCATTTATTGAGCACCTACTACGAGTCAGCTGTTTTGCTAGGCATTTTTCCTCATCACCAGGTGACTCCATTGCCAGGCTAAGTCCATTCTGGGTGGGTCTATCCAGCTACTCCCCAGGTCATTCCACAAAGCATGTGGCAGGAGAGGAGAGGTAAGTCACATTTTATACTAAGCAGGAGAGCAGAGGTAAGTTCTCTTACCTGGCCTGCCAGGTTGAAATAAGAATGGTTGGTCAGATTGACCGGTGTGGTCTGACTGGCCTGAGCTCGGTAGTTGACCATAAGCTCCCCACCATCCAGTGTGTATGTCACCCAGACTTTCAACTCTCCAGGGTAACCTTCCTCACCATCTGGACTGATCCTCGAGAACTGGACACCATTTGACAGCACCTGAGGGGTCCAGACGACCTAGAAAAAAGTGTTTTCAAAGCTGTTAAGTCATTGCAATCTCCAGCTAAACACCACATTTCAATATTTAAAGATAGTGATTCTAGGAAGAGAAATGGTTATATGATCTTTAAGATGTTGGAATAATAGCTTGGATTCTATTCTATTTTATTTTATTTTATTTTATTTATTTATTTAGCTTGGATTTTAGTTGTTCTAAAATTTTGTTTTATACAGAAAAGTAGATTTTGAGAGAAAAAAATTTTTCTTTCTCTTTACCTACTCCCCTTCCCCATTCTCTTCCTCCTTAAATTGATATGTATGTGCCTATATTTTCTTCTTCCCCTTCTTTAAAAGGTTTTTTTTTTAATTTTTTTTTTAACGTTTATTTATTTTTGAGACAGAGAGAGACAGAGCATGAACGGGGGAGGGTCAGAGAGAGGGAGACACAGAATCTGAAACAGGCTCCAGGCTCCGAGCTGTCAGCACAGAGCCCGACGCGGGGCTCAAACTCACAGACTGCAAGATCATGACCTGAGCCGAAGTCGGACACTTAACCGACTGAGCCACCCAGGCGCCCCTAAAAGGTTATTTTTTTATCTTGGTGACCCATTCTGATAAATGTCATATAGCAATATCTGCTAATAGTATTAAAAAATGACCTAAATAAGTCAGCTCCTCTGTCCCAGGGAAGTACTGTTTATGAATATTTATTAAAAAAAAAAAGGGGGGTGCACCTGGGTGGCTCAGTTGGGTAAGTGTCCAACTTCAGCTCAGGTCATGATCCCACAGTTTGGGTTTGAGCCCCATGTTGGGCTCTGTGCTGACAGCTCGGAGCCTGGGGCCTGCTTTGGATTCTGTGTCTCCCTCTCTCTCTGCCCCTCCCTTGCTCACTCTCTGTCTCTCTTTCTCTCAAAAAATAAACATTTAAAAAAGAAAAAAGAAAAAAAATTTATATAAAAAAAAATGCTCCAAGATTCTCTATATCCCCTGGGCAGAGTTCCAAACAAATAAGAAGGTACTTGTTCTGTTAGAAAGAGTCTTACCCACAAGTCAGGAGTCCTGATTTGGGAACAAGGTTTGTTCCTAGCTCACTGTGTGATGGTGGGCAACCATTCCTGCCACAGAGGGTTTGAAAAAAGATCTTGAAGTTTTTTTCTCATTCTACAAAATATGGTTCTAAGGGTGACAAGAAAAATATGAAGAAGGGGCACCTGGGTGGCTCAGTCAGTTAAGCGTCCAACTTCTGCTCAGGTCACAATCTCACGGCTCATGGGTTCGAGCCCCGCATCAGGCTCCGTGCTGATGGTTCAGAGCCTGGAGCCTGCTTCAGATTCTGTGTCTCCCTCTCTCTCTGCCCCTCCCCTGCTTGCGCTCTCTCTCTCTCTCTCTCAAAAATAAATAAACATTAAAAAAAAAAGAAAAATATGAAGAAAAGTTTTCCAGGAGTTTTTTGCTTTCGGAAATAGGAATCTGGCATTGACACAGTGATTCCCCTCTCCCTTGCCCTAGAGGCCTCAATATTACCTTTATGGAGGAGGGACAACCAGGATTTACTGAGTGCCCATGATGGGCCAAGACATTTTGCTAGAAACTTCACAGACACTATCTTATCTGTCTCAGAGCTGACTTAGGGTAGGCACCATGATCCTCACTTAGACTGAGAGAGCTGGGACTCAGAATACACTGCTTTCCCTAGCTTCTTTCGGCTAGGAAGACAGTGGATTTGAACTAAGTGGTCTGATCCTGAGCTTATTTCCTTATTCTCTATTATCCGAGGACACAGTGTGCAGAGACCCCAGTCCCTTCATGGAGCCCTGGGTCACTAGCCAAAAGGCCTTTTGCTGACGTGAGATCTCCCTTTGTTCGGTGCTCACCAGCCACTGGTGCTTACACAAATCATTTTGTTTTGTTTTAAATTTTATTTACTTAGAGAGAGAGAGAGAGAGAGAGAGGGAATTCCAAGCAGGCTCCTGAACTCATGAATCACGAGATCACGACCTGAGCTGAAACCCAGAGTCGGACGCTCAACTGACTGAGCCACCCAGGCGCCCCTACATAAAGCATTGTGTAAGGTGAGGATTTGGTTGAATCAAATGAAATGACTGTCTTTGTAGGTCAAAACAGTTGAACACTGGCAATTTCAAATGGCTCCAACTGATACTATGACCCCATTTTACAGATGAGCAAATTGAGTTCAGTGGCGTTACCTTGTCCACTCCTACCTCCCACATTCCAGGAGAGTTGAGTAGAATCCTTTCATACTTCATGTCCATTGTTTAGAGGGGGGATAAAAAAACCACCTTGTTTAAAGTCATACATGTCATTAGTGACATGACTAGGATTCTAACTCAGGCTTGGCAGTCTACCCCGTTCCACATCTTCATTTCAATGTTTTGTTTGAATCTCCTTTTTTCAACAGAAGAGTTGAGGCCAAACACTGTCATTCCAAATAGACCTGAAAGATAACAATTCCTGAGGGCCACAGGAATGGCTCTGCCCACCCCCTCCTGGTGTGGCCGGCATTGCTCACTGCCGTTGAGTGAGCCCACATTTACCAGGAAGGGGAGTCCAGCAGGAGTGGAGGTCTCTGCCTTCACCTACGGTGAAAGCAGCTGGGATCTGAAACAAATTCACTGACCTTAGTAAAAAATTAATTTTACACCCTAGTTATCTCCCAGAAATGTTGAACTTTCAAGACACTTAAAACATAAAGCTGGTTATATGCATGATTCAAAAAAGAAAAAAGAATCCCCCAAATGGAAAATTGTAGGAATAAAATATTTGAAATAAAATGTTCTTAATTTGCTACCTAGTTTTTGTCCTTCAGAGAAAGAACGCAGTGGAAAGTTTTTTTCGTGGAAACTAGTATTATCAGATGAGTATGATTCTGTGGAAAATAAAATTCCTATTCATGGGAGAATATCCCAGAGCCTGAGGTTTCCACATTTCCTGAAAACTTCCATGTTTGCATATTTAGGCCTACTTATATACCATTTCTAATCCTGTTAGGTTATTCAAATTTCATCTTTTTTTAAAAAAAATGTTTATTTTTTGAAAGAGAGAGAGCGAGCATGAGTGGGAGAGGGGCAGAGAGAGAGGAGGACAGAGGATCCGAAGCAGGCTCTGCACTGACAGCAAGGAGCCCTATGTGGGGCTTGAACATATGAACCATGACCTGAGCCAAGTTGGACACTCGACTGACTGAGCCACCCAGGCACCCGTCAAATTTCACCTTTAAAAAAAGTGTTGGGGCACCGGAGTGGCTCAGTCAGTTAAGCGTCCGACTTCAGCTCAGGTCATGATCTCGTGGTTTGTGAGTTCGAGCCCCGTGTTGGGCTCTGTGCTGACAGCTCAGAGCCTGGAGCCTGCTTCAGATTCTGTGTCTCTCCATCTCTCAGCCCCTCCCCTGCTCATGCTCTGTGTGTCTGTCTCTTAATAATAAATAAACGTTAAAAAAAATTTAAAAATAAGTAAAAAATTTAAAAAATGTGTTGAAATAAGTACAAGAAGACTTACCTATAAGCCAACAACTATTCAGTAATTGCTGAGATGAACTACAACTTGAAACAAAGCTCCCCTCATACTGTTCATGTTACTGTATGAAAGCTTACAGCTCAAAGGCTTTCAGTATCTCCACGATAACACTCCAAGTCTTTCCCTACCTCTGTCTGGGCTTCGGCATCAACACAGCCATTATCTCCAGTATCTACTTACCAAACGAAATGATATTCTTTCTTCAAGGGTGATTCAAATCCTGCCTCCCCAGTTACTATGTGTTTGTCCACACCCAGATCCGTTAGCGCACCACTGGCATCCATATTATGGGGCTTGTTGCCTATAACAGCTATTCATGTAAGGGTCTGGCTCCCTCACTCTACTGGAGTCTCAGGAACGCCCACCATATTATGTTCCCCACTTCACCGAAGGGGCTCAGTAGGCCCAGTGCACTGAAGGATATGTATACTCACTATCTTGCTATGTTCTCATGGGACACACATGTTAAACAACCCCACAGAAAATACTACAGTGAAATAGAAGGGACAGGAACAAGCTAGAACAGGTGCTGTTCTGAGGCTCCTCTGAAGATCCCTGTTAGAACAGAGCTGGGCCCAACTTCCTCTGGAGGAAGCTCCATATGCCTTGTACCTGGCACATTCCGGAGACCCTCTGCCCTAGTATTGCAGGACAGAGGCTCTCTCTTGCCTTCATGCCTTCCTGGTGTGAGTGGTTCAATCATGGAGGAAAGGGGAACAGATGATGCAATGTGGTTCTGGGCCACAAACAGGAAATTGGTGAAACAGGGGAAAGACAGTAGCCAACTTCCTTCAGTGGGACAGGTGGCAGTAAGAGGCAGAAAAGGAGAAACTGTGACCTTTAACTGCCGTACACGTTCCTGTGTTTTCTGGCTCTTCCCTGGGAAATAAACTGGGTGGTATAATTTAAAGGAGAGTTAGCTACCAAAATTACCTCCCTGAAATTAGACTAGTTAGAGAGTCACTGGGGGGTAATCCGCAGACTCCCACACAGCTAGGAAGCAGGCCAGGCATTTCTACCTCAGGCATTTCTACCTGAGAAACACCTCAGGCCAGGTGTTTGACCAATTTGCTTTCCCAGCCTTATTTTTCCAGGGGTTCACTTAGGGAATAAGACTCTTAGTGTGGAAAGAGGTAACTGGGGAGAATCTGAGGTAATTTTGAGGCATGAGGCACTTCGGTGGAAGGGTAGGCCTGGATGTGGCGCCACGCTGCCCAGGGAGGGGGTTGAGCGACAGTCTCAGGGGTGTGTGTTGGCCTGGGGGCACCTACAGCAGCTGTGGAGGACACCAGCGGGTTTGGTCTGGAAATGAGGGCTTCGGGTCAGGCAGCCCAACTCAGGAGTTATATTGCCTTTCATAGCCTCAGATTTCTCATTTGGTGAGAATACAGGGTTCTAGAAAGCATGGGAGAGAATAGGTGCAAAATGTCTTGTACAGTAAGTGGTAGGTATTATGTTTAAGCCACTTTTCTGTTGTGCCTAACTAACGTCAACTGGACTTCCTGATCCAGACGCTGTGAGAAAGTCATTCTCTCTCTTTCCCAGGTCAAGGGCTGCCGCCCTTTCACTCGGGGACCCCTGCCTGTTACAGTCAGATGAGCTACAGAAGGACGGGTCCTGGAACAGGGCCAGTGCCTTGACTGCCCTCAATCACTGGACCAGCCTCTTTCCCGTATCACCCATTTGCCGTAGGGCCGAGGGTCGAGCCTGGCAAATAGAAGGTATGTTTGAAGGGGCTTGTGAAGTTGCCAGGTGAGGACTGCGTCCATGCCCCTGACTCACCTTATCAAAGCCCCTGACTCCTCCATGCAGACTGTTGGGCCCATTGTTAACGGCCAGCTTATACTCCTTCCCGTCCACCGTGAATGTTCCTTTGGCAATTCGGTTGGCCACCCTGCCAACCACTGCTCCAAAGTAGGGCTGCTTTTGGAGGTACCCTGCAGGGACATGGGATGAAAGTGTTTTTTAAAACTTCAAACCAAAGGTGAGGCTCACGGTGCTGCCCACCACTCTATTCATTCTTTTTCTTTCTTTCTTTCTTTCTTTCTTTCTTTCTTTCTTTCTTTCTTTCTTTCTTTCTTTCTTTCTCTTTCTCTCTTTCTTTCTTTCTCTTTCTTTTCTTTCCTTCCTTCCTTCCTTCCTTCCTTCCTTCCTTCCTTCCTTCCAAGAGCACACAAGTAAGCAAGGGGCAGACAGAAAAAGAGAATCCCAGGAGAGGCAGAGAGAGAGAAGTAGGGCTTGATCCAAGCAGGGCTCATGCTCACCCGATGTGGGACTTGAACTCATGAACCGTGAGATCACGACCTGAGCAGAGGTCAGATGCTTAACGACTGAGCCACCCAGGTACTCCCCCCACCCCTCACTTTCTTCTGAGAGAACCTGAAAGTAGTAATAATTTTGGCATATCCAAGCCCTCAGGGAAACACAGAAAAATGGCTGGCTTTACACACAAACTGTCCCCTTCCAAAAGTAATGCATGCTCCTTACAAACATTTTGAAAGAACTTTATAAAGCACAAAGAAATTTAAAAAATTTTTTTAAATGTTTATTCATTTATTTTGAGAGAGAGAGAGACAGTGCAAGGAGGAGTGGGACAGAGAGAGATTATCTCAGGCTGGTTCCATGCTGCCAGCACAGAGCCCGATGCGAGGCCTGAACCCACAACCTGTGAGATCATGACCTGAGCTGAAGTCAAAAGTTAGACACTTGACCAACTGAGCCACCCAGGCACCCCAAAACACAAAGAAATTTAAATCATCCCAGTCTCATCACTAGAGAGTACTACTGTTAATATTCTTATGTATATATCTCCATCTTTTATGGATATATGTGCTTTTCTTCTTCTCTTTATAAAAATGGAGTCTTAGTATACATGCTGCTTTGTAATCTGCTCTTTTCTAGGCCAACTTTTTAAAAAAGTTTAAAGAAAGCAAAAAAACCTCCCATTTGTTTTTCACTCAGAATTCACCCTTGGAATTCTATCCCCCTTTCTTATGGTTCTTTGCATCCATCCCATCTGTGTTGATAGAAGAATATGCAATTCGAGCCTATGAACTATTTCTACCATGCCTGGAAGGGCTCTCAGGATATAGACTCTTAAGCATTCACCCAGGCTCCCGTTACTCAACTGGCTGGGCATGAGTGAAATATTAATCATTCTCTTCCAGGTCTTTCCTGGTTCACTCCCTTGCTAACCTGTAGGTCCTCAGAGTCCTATCCATGGACTATCATAACATCTCACACCACGTTCTTCCTAAGACTCAGCCACTTTCTAACTACTCTACATCTAACTCATTTCATCTTCAGGATACTTCTATGAGGTAGACACTATTATTACCCTCATTTTACAGATGTGGGAACTGAGGACAGAAAAGTTGAGAAACTTGCCCCAAACACACAGATCGTTATCAAAAGAACCTGGATTTGAACATAGTCTGGCTCCTAAGTTTTTGTTCTTAATATTTATTTACCTTTGAGAGAGAGAGAGACAGAGAGAGAGAGTGAGAGAAGAGCAGAGAGAGAGGGAGACACAGAATCCGAAGCAGGCTCCAGGCTCTGAGCTGCCAGCACAGAGCCTGACGCAGGGCTCGAACTCATGGACTCTGAGATCATGACCTGAGTCAAAAGTTGGGCGCTTAACCAGCTGAGTCACCCAGGCGCCCCAAGGCAGGGTTTTGTGTGTGTGTGTGTGTGTGTGTGTGTGTGTAACTAGACAAGATGATTCTAACCTTGCTGTGAAAAAGCAAAGGGCCAACATAGTTATACAATTTTGAAGAAAACAAGATGAGTGATTTGCCTTATAAGATCCTAAGACTCACTAAGTTAAGGCAGTGTGGTGCTGGCCCAGAAAGATGAACAGACCAATGGAACAAAAGAGACAACCCCAGACAGGTCCTGTACCTATGAAGACCGATTTGTGACAGAAGTGACACACAGATCCGTGGAGAAAGAATGAAACCAAGAGTCAGACTCTTAACCGACTGAGCCACCCAGGCGCCCTGTGGGTTCTTGTTCTTAAGCATCACCTTATTTGAAAAGCACAAGGCTTTCTGGTGAATTGAGCTTACTACCATCTCTTAGAATAGGCCAGACTGACCTCTCTACCTGCTTCCCCCTCCCTCCCCTCCCTCCTCTCTTTCTGAAGCTACAGCTTTAAAACTCCTTATACCAGGTAACCAAAAGGAGTTCCAAAGGGCCAAACAACCTTCTTTGGTTTTGCTTCATCTACTTTTGTTTTATTTTTATTTTTTAAAGATTTTATTTTTAAGTAATCTCTACACCTAACAGGGGTCTTGAACTTACAACCCCGAGATCAAGAGTCACACGCTTTATCAGCTGAGCCAACCAGGAGCCTCTTGTTTCATTTTTAGTAGACTTTATTTTTTAGATCAGTTTTAGGTTTACAGTAAAATTAAGCAGAAGGTACAGATTTCCCAGATACCCTCTATCCTAACACGTGCATAGCCTCTCCCATTATCAATACCACCCCCCCATCTGAGAGACACATTTCTTTAAAAAAAATTTTTTTTGGTAATGTTTATTTATTTTGGGGAGACAGAGACAGAGAATGAGCAGGGAAGGCACAGAGAGAGGCAGAGACACAGAATCCGAGGCAGGCTCCAGGCTCTGAGCTGTCAGCACAGAGCCCGACATGGGGCTTGAACCCACGAACCATAAGATCATGACCTGCTCAGTCAGTCGCTCAACTGACTGAGCAACCCAGGTGCCCCGAGACACATTTCTAATAACTGATGAACTCACATTGACATATCATTATCACCGAAAGTCCACAGTTCAACAGGAAGGTTCACTCTTGGTGCACATTCTGAGGGTTTGGACAAATGAATAATGATATGTATCCATCATTATAATATCATTTTTTTACTGCCCTAAAAATCTTCTCTGCTCTGCCTATTCATCCCTCCCATCCCCTCAGCCCCTGGCAACCACAGATCTTTTTACTGTCCCCATAAATGTGGCTTTTTCAGAATGTCATAGTCGGCATTGTATACTTTGTAGCCCTTTCCGATGGGCTTTCTTCACTGAGTAGTATGCATTTTAGGTTCCTCCCTGTCTTTTCATGGCTTGATGGCTCATTTCTTTTTAGCACTGAGTAATATTCCATTGCCTGGAGGAACCACAGTTCATCTGTCCTTTCCCCTACCAAAGGACAACTTGGTTGGTTGTTTTAGTAATTATGAACAAAGCTGTGAGAAACACCTGTGTGCAGGTTTTTGTGTGGACATAAGTTTTTAACTCCTTTGAGTAACTACCAAGAAGCATGACCACTTGATCATATGGTCAGAATATGTTTGGTTTTGTAAGAAGCAATCAAACTGTCTCCCAAAGTGGCGGCACCATCTTGCACTCCCGCCAGCAGTGAATGAGAGTTCCTGTTGCTCCGCTTCCTCATCAGCATTTGGTGATGTCAGTGTCCTGGATTTTGGCCATTCTGATAGGGCCTCACTATTGTTTTAATTTGTATTTCCTCGATGAGGTACAGTGTGGACCATTCATCTGCTTTTCAGGAGCTAAAACATGTGAAGAAAAGCCAAATTTTTGTTCAAAAATTATTTGGTTGTATCTACTTTTGATTCCTACTCTGATCCAATCAACAAATGTACACGGAGTCCCCACTCTGCCAGCCACATGCTCGGCACTGGAGACAGTGACAACTCCAACAGCAAAGCTGCTGGTTCCTGGGCTTGCAAGAATTCCCTCAGAAGAGACGGCTTTCTGGCAACAGTAAACAGCCCACGGAGAGAAGCAGTACTTGCCAGTCTTTGGTTTAGATGAAGAGTTTTTAACACCAGAAACCGCTGCTCTCAACTGTCTCTGAAAAATGCTTCGGAACAAATACGTGTTATTTGTTACAAAGATACTAGTATCTTCATAAGTTACTAAGCTTTCATATCAAATCAGAATTACAAGAAGTGACATTCCCCAAATTCTGCATAGGACATGACTAAAACGCTTGTTTTCAAATGCAGAAAATACTGTTTTCCATAAAAAAGGGAAGTTTCTAGGTCGAGCCATGAATGATGATTTTTTTTTTCAATTGCTGATGGGGGGTATAGGGTAGAGGAAAAGTCTGTCCCTTTTCTTGAGCAAAGGACTGGCCAGAGTATATTAATAAATCCTTAACCAGCGTTATGGACTTTTCCACTCCTCTAACGTCCCACGGACCCCAGCTATGCTATCCACCTCGTACCGCCCAAACTTCAGCCAGAGTGCCCTAAAAGCATGAAATGAAAGTACCTACTATTTCCAATCTAAGCTTCTACAACCTGTTTTCGGAGGAAAGCAAACATTACTTTAATTGACAAGAACTTTAATTGCCCCCAATATTAAAAAAAAATTTCTTTTAAATATTTATTTTTGAGAGAGAGAGAGAGAGAGAGAGAGAGACAGAGCGCGAGCAGGGGAGGAGCAGAGAGAGAGGGAGACACAGAATCCGAAGCAGGCTCCAGGCTCTGAGCTGTCAGCATAGAGCCCGACGCGGGGCTTGAACCCACGAACCGTGAGATCATGACCTGAGCCCAAGTGGGCTGCTTAACCGAATGAACACCCCCCTTTAAAAAAATTTTTTTTTTAAATTTGTCCCCAATATTTTAAATATTTTCAAATAGCTGCTGGCTGTCCACATGGATCTTGATGCCCTTTTTTGCAGTATTAATCAAGCGAGGTAAAACGCTCAAGTAGTGTGAAGGAAGACATGTGGGGGCAAGGGAAAGAAAGGAGATAAAAACGACTGACTGCTCGCTACAGTCAGACACCATCACAGGCGGCAGCACATTTAGTCTCATTATCCATTAGTTAAGGTGAAGAAACATGTCTGGAAAGTTAAATAACTTTAAGGGACAAAGCAGAGATTGAAACCAGGAATCCCCAGTACTCCTACAAGGGCACTCAGGCATCTGCAAGCCTACACCGCAGTCTCTGAACTGGTCCCTTTTCCTCCACCCCGCTATTGGCCGGGGTTTTCTAAAAGCACTAGGTCTATTTTTTCTATTTTTTCCATAGTGACTCCCATGGCTGTAAGAGCCAGGTGTTTTGTGGTAACTGGAGGGAAGATGAAGGGCAAGAGTGCACTGGTTGTGTGGGTCGGTTGTTTAAACCTGTGGCTTATAGGCATATAGTCTCATCACAGATTTTGAAAGAAGTTATAATGACTGTAGGTGAGGCATGAAGAGGAAACACATTTTTAAATATTTTAGGTACAAAAAATGGCAGAACAATTCATAGGAGGCATTAGTGACTTTTCTAGGCTGTAACTAAAAGATCGTATGATTTACCTCTTTAGAATTCTACAGAAGGGAGCTCTCATTTTCCCAGGGAAAAACTGAACCAGTCTGACCTCCGGTCATGGCCATGATCCAAGCAGTTTATATAATCTATCTGGGAAACTGGAGATTGTTCACATCTAACCTGGCAGTTAAAAAGGACCATGTTTCATGGAATTATACATGCTTAGCTCCTCCCTGTGGTTTAAAATATTCTGGGGCATAGTAATGTCAAGATAACCCCTTAGTCTGTCATGTCTTGTAGCTTTAAATGATTCACCTCAGTTTTGTTTACATAATACTTACACATTCAGATATTTGAAAAGAATAGACAGTGCAAATAAAGTCTCCTTCTTACCCCTGCACCCTGGCTATGCAGAGCCTCTCTTGAAGGCAATCGCTGCTGTCAATTCCTTTTTTTTTTTTTTTTAAGATTTTATTTTTTTAAAAGTAATTTCTACACTCAACATGGGGTTCAAACAACCCCAAGGTCAAGAGTCACACGCTCCCCCAAGTGAGTCAACCGGGCGCCCCAATGTCACCAATTTCTTAACGTGGGTTTTAATACACAAGAACTGATCAAAACCGTAGCAGAGCCCCATTTCACACTATTCTGACTGAGACAAGAATGCTCCCTGTTATGACATACATGAGGTCTTCTTTTATCTTTAGCAATATCTTTGTAGAAAGAATCTACGAAAAAACTGCAAGACAGGAGTGTAAAAAAGGAACAAAGGAGCCGCTTCCAGTAGCCATGATGATGGCTGCACATATTAGAAAGTGTTACTTGATATTCCAAGGGCTTTTTTCCAACTTCTCCTCTTCTGAAAATAACTCACTTTCCTTCTAGAATAAATAATTCAATCATCTAAATTATAGCCTAGGAATGAGCACCTAGAATATTTTGGATGCTTTGATTCAACCTGGCATTATGTGAAGTCTGTGATGTATGCTAATAAGAAAATGCTATTTAACATTCTCAAGAGATGTTACTAAGATGGAGGGCAATAAAGCACACGCTAGATCACTATAATCCAAGGAGATCGATTTCTTTTTCTCCCTTTTAAGAACATTGAGGGATAGTACTTTCCTCATCCAAACTGCCCCAAGAGGCACAGACTTATAGAGACAACTCCACCGTATTAATGCCCTCACAAAATCAACACTTCCATGCCTAATAAGACACCAGTGCTATGGCACTATTAGGTATTTACCCAAAGGATACAGAAATACAGATTCGAAGGGGCACATGCACCCCAATGTTTATAACAGCACTGTCAACAATAGCCAAACTACGGAGAGAGCCCCAATGTCCATCTGATGAGTGGATGAAGATGTGGTCTATACACACAGTGGAACATTACCCAGCCATCAAAAAAATGAAATCTTGCCATTTGCGACAACATGGATGGAACTAGAGTGTATTATGCTAAGTGAAGTAAGTCAGAGAAAGACAAATACCATACGGTTTCACTCAAGTGGATTTAAGAAACAAAACAGATGACACATGGGAAGGGGGAGAAGAGAAGAGAGGGAAACAAACCATAAGAGACTTTTAAGGATTGAGAATAAACTGAGGGTTGATAGAGGGGAGGTGGGTGGGGAATGGGCTAGATGGGTGATGGGTACTAAGGAGGGCACTTGTGATGAGCAGTAGAGGTTGTATACAAGTGATGAATCGCTGAATTCTGCTCCGAAACCAATATTGCACTGGATGTTAACTAACTAAAAAGAAAAAAAGAAAAAAGAAAAGAAAAGACACTGGTGCTTCCCAGCGGTCATGCTGTCAGGGCACACATTTCATAAGAATTCCACAAAGACACTTTGCATTTTAAACTCTATGTGACCCTTACATCTAAACGAACACTGATAAGGAGCGAGAGCAGTCATTGTGTGTGTGTGTAGAGGTGCAGAGGGAGGGCCATATGATAAGGCAGAGATGGAAATGAGGCGATAAAAGCAGAGGCTGACAGCTTAGCGTCTCCAAAGCTTTGCTGGCTCTGATATTCTAGGACGTGGGTCCAATTCTTCGACTCCACTGGGCAATTTTGCACCAGCCAAGTAATCTCTTTGTGATTCTGTGTCAGCCTGGAAAATAGTTATGGTACTCACAGAGAGAGAGGTGACTCAGCAAAATCATTCTAAAGAATCCTCTTTTGTCACTTGTCAACTCTCTTGCCTTCTGACTGAAGATCTGAACCCCCACCAAAGAAAACCAATACTCAGTTTTCTGTTAACTTCTAACCATGAGCCATGTTATGTATCTAAAGAACCAAACAGATAGAAACACACACCTAAAGGAAAACCTCAAACCTCTTCTCTAGCAGGCTGTGCCCACGCCCCTACCACGGAGCAAAGCGTACTCATTTTCAAGCAGTTTCCTTTTGCCAGCTTTATTTCAGACCTCACCTCCTGTCTAGCTACACAGTAGGGCCAGGATGGCACTGCAGACCCTTTCCTTTGCTGAGATCAAACTGCAACTGTAATTTTTTTTTAATGCGACTATCTGGCTAATGTCTAACCCCCCAGCTAAAGTGCAAGCTCCATGAGGGTGAGGACCTTGTCTGTCTCGCTGAATGAGGTGACTGAATGAACAGCTTGTGGATGCATGGATTAATTCATGATCCTAATTGCCCATGGAACCCCATAAAATAAACGTTGGTCCTACTTGGGAGACCTCACTGCTAGACCATGAGTTGGTCTTCTGCTTGGTTGGTTCCCGAGCTGCCAGCCCGCGCTGGGCGCTGTTAACACCAGACCGGGTGGCTAAGCCGTCTGTACCCACTGAGCCATGTCGAGGAGCATTTCTCAGACAACCAGGGCTCAAGGAGAATCTGATGAAGGAGAGAGGAAGTAGAGGAGACAGGTCTTAGATTGTCCTACAGAAAGAACACAAGGCAAGACCTGGAGCCACACCCCCTCTAGCCAGCTTTTCCCTCTCCTGCCCTGCACACCTGGCAGTTCAAAGATCGCTCCAGGGTTGCTGGGGTTTTATCTTACCCTGAACTATTTTTTTAATGTTTATTTATTTTAGACAGAGGCGGGGAGAGAGAGAGAGAGAGGGAGAATCCGAAACAGGCTCCAGGCTCTGAGCTATGAACTCACGAAACTCTACATCATGACCTGAGCCGAAGTCAGAGGCTTAACCGACTGAGCCACCCGGGAGCCCCAGACCCTTAACTATTCTAAATTAAGGCAAAACCTGAATGGACAACCAGAGACCAAGTCCTACAGCTGTTTCCATTCATGTGTCTTTTTCCGAACACAGGATGGAAACACAGTGGGTCTGCCTGTTGCAAGCACTCCTCGCGGTGATGAGGGTGACGAGCTCGGGTACTCGCCCTGGATCCTGGCCACCTCGGGGGCATATGCGGGAGGGCTGGGGGCCCGGGGCCCGCCCGCAGCCCGGGACAGCATTCAACCCACCTTCCAACTCTGCAAAGCCGAGCACCACATCTGACGCCCTGCCCTGCCTGTCTTTGACCTCCAGGGCCGTAATGGTGCAGCCCCAGGAGATGATGTCCACTTTCAGCAGGTCTGACTGCAGCTGGAACTTCTCCACTGTCCCTGCCCCTGAGGGCAGGTCTCCGAACACAGCTCTAGTCACCGAAACCATGGGGAAAGCGTGGGGGCGTGCAGCTACTCCCAGCCCTTCCGACTCTGCCTCCAAACCTGGAGCCGGAGAAGTTTACTGGAGAAGGGCGGGACACGGCCCAGACTCCTCCCCTTCCTTGCCTGGATTTGCGGAGTGACCGCTCCTGCAAAAAAATACCTTCTGGCGACTTTCTAAACCTTTCCTTTGCCTGAGGGCCACAGGAAGGCAAAATTTCCAGACGGGGTTTTCCTTTGCTAACTCTGGCTGCATTGCATGTTGGGAGTGGTAGTCTTTGGAAGGTGAAATTGCATTTTGGGGCCTGTAGTTTTCCTAAACCCAAATGCTGAATCTGCAGGATTGCGGGGGTGGGCGGGGTGTGGGGGTTTCTCCGGCTCCCGGTTCTCAACAGGCAGTGAGCTAGCAGTTCGTTAACTTTGGTGGCTGACTTTCAGATAAAATGCTGGAAGATGCAGAAAGCAGAGTTAGAGAAAGATGAATGTTGGGGGGAGATTCTGGTTTTAAGTTAACTCTGATCCAGAGGAGAAAGAAATACAGAGATAATTTAGAGAAAGGCGTCTCTGCACACTGGATTCATTATATTTGTCCCACACAGTGAAAATTCTAGACATGTTTGTGCTGGAGCCACCGCCCAGAGGCTTTCCTGGCTGATGGCCTGGAGTAGCAGCCTGGACAGGGTCAGGTGTAGTTACACGGAGGTGCTCAGAGGCAGCCTCTGACTTTCTTTTCTTCAGGGGACTGGGGAATGGTCTTGAGGACATACCCCCATCTCGTTCCTGAAGTCCAAAGTTCCTTTAAAAAGGGATTAAGGGGGGCGCCTGGGTGGCTCAGTTGGTTAAGCGTCTGACTTGGGCTCAGGTCATGATCTCGCTGTTGGTGGGTTCCAGTCCCGGTTTGGGCTCTGTGCTGACTGCTCAGAGTCTGGAGCCTGTTTCAGATTCTGTGTCTCCCTCTCTCTCTGAACCTCCCCCGTTCATGCTCTGTCTCTCTCTGTCTCAAAAATAAATAAACGTTAAAAAAAAAATTAAAAAAAAAAAAGGGATTAAGGGGGGGTGCGTGGGTGGCTCAGTCGGTTAAGTGTCCCACCAGCTCAGGTCATGATCTCACTGTTGGTGGGTTCCAGTCCCGGTTTGGGCTCTGTGCTGACAGCTCAGAGCCTGGAGCCTGCTTTGGATTCTGTGTCTCCCTCTCTCTCTGCCCCTCCCCACTCACGCTCTGTCTCTCCCTCTCTCTCAAAAATACATAAACATATTTTTTTTAAAAAAGGGATTAAGGGAGTATTTATTGAGGTCCCCCTAAATGTCACGTACTATACTTTTATTATTTCCTTTCCACAAGCAGAAAAAGGTTATAAGTAGGTACCGACGGGAGAGGAAAAGGCAAGCAGACCATTAAATAACTGTCATCCTTTCGAGTGCCTCAGAATGGTGTGAGATTTTTCAAGAATATATATTTCCACGCCCATCCCTGGAATTTCAGATTCTGTGAGTCTAGGGCAAGACTCCGGAATCTGTCTTTTTCGCAGGTTTCCTGGGTGATTCTAATGCAGATTACCTGGGACCAGACTTTGAGAAGTACTGCTCAACGGTTGGGTGACTAATCTTAGATTTTTTTCCCTCCAAATAGACTCTGATGGCATAAGACTAAGATAGAGCTCCTAAAGGCCTTAATAGGATTGCCAGATGAAATATAGGAGCCTGTGTACTTCTTTGCGAAATGTGTCAACTCTAGACAGTACTGGGCCCAGGAAGAGAGAGGATGCTGGAAGCCGGAAGTGTTTTACTTGATGGCCTTCATACTCCTCTGGGCTTGACACTGCTTTTGGTTCGGTTTCTAGGTACTTCAGAGGGGTTCCAACTGGTCTGCGGTGGGTGCCAAAATGCATCTCTGATTAGGAAATTAGGAGAACTGGGGTTGTGTTCCTGGAATCAGATGCTAATAAAACATAACTGCCTCTCAGCCCTTTCTGTCTGTCGTTTGAAGGAATACTTAGCATTCTTGCCACAAGCCTCAATTCTCATTCACGAAGCAGGGGAACTGTGGTAGCAAAGGAAAAAGAGAGCTTGCAACAAACAGGCTTTAGTGAGGCGTCACGCATGATAACAAAAAGACCCAAACAAGTCAAATTACAGCCTGCGCCACACTCACACAATAACCGATAGCACTCTTGCGTGCTGCTTCATCAGAAATTCTCATAAACTCTGCAATCCTCATCAACCCACCTAACATTTGCGGCTGATTCATATACAAGCCCTTTCGGCAATGCTGTGTTAGCACGGATGTCTCAGAACCTCTTCTTCTGTGGGCAGGAAGACGGCATTTTCTTTTCTCAGCCTCCAGTTCTCAATGTTCTGCCAAGCTCATGTTGTCACAGAAAGAGATGAATGCATTTGAACGGCCAAAGCCAAGTGTCACTAGGGGAGATGTTGTAGCTAGGCTTGGTGGAAAATGAAACATACCATGATGTCTCTCAAAGATGTAAGGAGTACATTTCATTTCATTTTCCTTTCACTTTTAAGGGCTGAACATATTGTCATAAATAGGACTACCTTGTGCTAGGTCAGCCGTCAGGCTTGAACCTTGACTTTTCTTACCAAAATATCCTATTCTCCGAGTCCCACAGTGATGCTCTAAAGGAATATTTGTGCACTTGGGGCACCTGGCTGGCTCTGTCAGTAGAGCATGCAGCTCTTGATGTCAGGGTTGTGAGTTCAAGCCCCACGTTGGGTGTGGAGCCTACTTAAAAAAATAAGGTAATATATATAAAGGAATATTTGTGCACTTAAAAAGAACGGAGGAAGAAGCACCCTTAAGGGAAGGAAATATTCTCCATCTCCAAGGTTGGATTGGGTCAGAAGCCAGATAGTGCCTTTGAAAATGAAAGATCCTCAAATTTGAGGAAGTATTTCTTTTTATTTTGGGGATGAGAACTGGGGGTGAGGTCATGAGGTAAAGAGAGAAGGAATTGTGACATTGATGTCAAGAGACGTTACTTAAAGCGGCGCCTGGGTGGCTCAGCTGCTTAAGTGTCTGACTCTTCCGCGAGGGTCATGATCTCACAGTCTTGTGGCTCTGCTCGGCGCTGACAGCAGGGATCTGGCTTGGGATTCTCCCCCTCTCTTTGCACCTTCCCTGCTCACACTCTCTCTGTCTCTCTCCAATAAATAAACAAAACAAAACCAAAACCAACAAACCAAAAAGAGAAGTTGCTTAAAGTGGGTACCTTTTCTTTCAACCTGAGGACTCAGGGTAGACAGGTAAAAAATGAGGTCAGTTTCTCTTCTCTACTGGAAGTTAGTCCCCAAAGCTGAGTGTGTGGGGAGCCAGGAATGAGGAGATCTGAGCCCTTAGACCCTGGACTCCACCTTCTCATTCTACAAAGACACTGCATGTGTACTATTCCTGGGATCTGTCAGATCTGGGGCCCATGGAGACGGCTCCAAAGCTTTAAGCTGTTGACAAGATGCCTAACTCTCTGAGCTGTAATAATAAAACCAACTCATGATATCTCACAGTTTGTCTATAAGGAGACCCAGAATAGATTCTCTTCTGTTGATAAGTTACCATCTTCCTGTTCTCTTTCTCATTGCTCTGAACTCGAATGGCATTTATTGTCAATTTGCTTCATTGGGTGCTCAACTATGCAATATCTTAGATGGTTCATTATCTGCCCAGGAGCACATTTTGTTGTTATTGTTTACTCAACGTTTGGCTCCCAAACTCCATATTTTGACTCACAAATTTTTTGTGACGGAAACAACACTAGGTTTCAGAAGAAATCTGGGAGCCAGGGAAACCTGGAAGAACCTCTTCAAGTTGACAAGAGGCAGAATTCTTCATAGTTCAGGTCAACTCGATTTCATCAATAATTTTGGAGCAGCTGCTGGGGAAGGCATTATGGGTGCAGGTGAGAAGCTGTTGAGAAAGATGGATTAAATTTTGCTGTATGACGTGCTCATTCGTCAAATATTCGAGGAGTATGCGCCAGGCACTGTGCTAAGCGCTGGCTGTACATTGATAAGTAAAACATGATCCTTGCCTTCCAGGAGCTTACACCTTAATATGATATAATGCTCATCTCTGTCTTCCATAAAACCTGCAACAAAATCTCCAGAGTTCATTACCAGTCAATGCTGGGTGAAACAAAGCACTGGGATCGGCCTCGAAGTAGTTGTAATTTAAGGGTTGCCCAGAGATGTTCAGTCATACTGGGATTATTTTAGAATTTCCTAGAAGCAAGCACAGGAACTGGCAATTTTAGATGCTCAGTAAATAACTGTTGAATGAATACATGATACATTCATATTTACGATGCTGTAGTGGAGAATTGGCTCTGATATCAGAAAAACTGGGTCCGAAAGTCATCAGAACTTACTGGTCAGGCAATTTGTTCAACCACTCTGAACTTCAGTTTCCTCAACTATAAAATGGGAATAATATCACATGAATGGCCCATCCAATTATTATTAATTATTACTAGTAAATATAAAGTGCTAAGAATGAACTGGGCACCATGATAAGCACTCCTATGAGTCAGGCACCATTATCTGATACAGAAACTGAGACTTACCAAGGTTAAGCAACTTGTTCAAGGTCACATGGTTAGTAAGTCAGGAAATCAAGATTTGATCCTGGGCAGTTTGACTGCAGAGATAGGAGCACTTAACCACTTCCTTATATGCTGCCTGGTATTGTGGTCAATGGGGAACCTGGAGTCCAAAGCAGCCTGCAAATTTGAACACATTACGCCAGGGCAAAATGCTCATCTCCTAATTTTTATGGTAATTACAAGTTTAAAAAATTAGTTTCTGGAATTAGGTCACAATGGGCTCAAGACGGCATTGTGATTACTTACTGTAAGTACAGAAGGGTCCAAGGAGAAGAGCTAATCCTTGGCAGCCATACACTCTGGAAACGAGGCACCCATCACCTCCAGCTCTATTATGTTGTCATTTGTTGATTTGTTATTATGTCTTCTGCCAAGAAAATGGAAGCTCCACGAGAGTGAGAACTTTCACTGCTATATCCTAGTAGCTAGAACAGAGCAGTGGATTGCTAAAAAATATCTGTTGATTGAGTGTTTGAATGCTGGAAAGGATGGGAAGCATCTCTCATACACAGCTGGTAGAAGTCTCAATTGATAAAAACCACTTTGGAGGACAACTTGTCAATATGTAATCAAGTCTGTTTACACAAAACTCAGAAACAGCCCATGACCCAGCAACTCCATTTCTTGGAATATACCCTGGATGATGTTTTGCATATGGACGTAAGAATATTTATAGCAGTATTATGTGTAAGAATCAAAATTTGGAATCAACCTAAAGTCCATCAATTGAAACATGGATAAAACAATTTTGGTATACGCGTGTAATGCAATGTGACGTAACAGGAAAATAAATGCACTAGATACTCCATAGGTCCTCAGGCATGAATGTCATAATTATAATGTTAAGGAAGAAAAAAGCAGTGCAGAAGGATGCAAATATGTCATTTACATCAAATAATAAACCTTGCAAAGTAAACTAGATCTCCCTGAATTTAAGTCATTAGTCCAGGGTCATTTAGCCTGGGGGGTTATAGAGCTAGGATTTTAATCCACAGCACTTTCCACTATATCATCCTGCCTCAGGTAAGCATTGATAGCCAGATATGTATTAGACCCCCATAGTGCTCTGGAAACCCTATTGACTGATCTTTCCTTAGTTTGAGTGAATGTTATTGCCAAGGGAGTGGCTTGGAGGGGGATCTCTTTTCTCTGCCCTTCCCCCCATTTTGATATGAATAATAGATGTTTAATCAATTTCATGTAAAGCAGCTTCAAAACAAGTCCCTCATACATTCCCTTTGACTTGATTGTGGCACCTATTTATAGAAATTCTAAAGCCACAACTGGCCTGAGCACATTCCTTAGTTTTATATAGACTGGATAAACACTTCTAGTTGTCCCTTGTGACAACAATACTTTCAAGAGTCAGAACTCTTTTAATTCCACAAGTTATAAATCAGCTCAAATTTGGCTTAGGCAAAATAGGGAAATTATTGGCTAACATAGTGAAAAGTCTGTGGACGAATCTCCCTTCAGGCATGGCTGGATCTGGGCTAAAACTACGTCAACAGAACTTGGTTTTTCTCTTCCTCTTGTTCGGTTTTCCACTGTGTTTGCCCTATTTTCAGACTGTTCTTTCTACCTATGATTTCTAGCACCTCCAGACTTACATTATCTTACAATAGCAGTCTCAAGACAAAGCAAGCTTCACATTCCCCACAGTATCAACAAAAGTCCCAGTGTTGAGTCTCACCCAGTCCTGTGCCCTTCTGAACCAATTGCCTGGTGCTTGGTGTGGTTGAGTCAGCCTCAGGCAACACTATGGACTGGGGCGTGGGGAGGGGTGATTATCCAAGGGACAATCTAGATGCTATTCCCAAAGTGAGAATGGATGCTGACCAGGCTAAAACAAGATTTGCCCACCAAAAAGAGTAATGGGTAATTTCATTAGAGAATTGTGAATGTGTTAGAAATCAAAAATAAGAAATAAATGCACTGGGAATTCTTGTAGAGAGTTCAAGCATTTAGAATATTTGACACATCAAAGTACCTGCGTCTCACAAAGAGCTTTCAGCATTCTGTCAGTCGCTCGGTAGCAGGTGTTGCCACATCCTTGCTTCTATTCTTGTTTTATCTTTGTTGGCCTTGGTCTCCTAACTAATGTGGTAGTGACGCAAGCTTGCTTGAACCTTTCTCAACATCTTCAATTACCCTGCTGTTTTTCAAAGGACAAGAGCTGCCAACATTCGAGAAAGAATGTTAACTCGAATTCAGCCTAGCCTGAAGCAGATTCACCCCTGCCTTGTCTGAGAACAAGGCGGATCAGGGAATTGCTCTCCGAGTTCATCTGGACTCCATTCCTCATAATATGGAATCTTACATCGAAAAAGCATGGCCGAATATAATTCTTGGCAGAAAGTAACATTCAAGCACCTAAAACATCTACAAATTATCTTGCTCGAATAAATGTGGAGAATTTGCTCTTGTGAATTTGCCAACCTGATTAAGTAACCTTTGATTCACTGCCTTCAGTATCTGCTAACCAGTCATAGTGTGATCTTCATTCTTCTATGACACTTGTTCGAGAGGTCCCAAGTAACATATACTTCTTCTTTTTATAATTTCTTGCTTTTCAATGATCACATTTGGCTCAGCTTGAAAGATAAATTTCTCCAAAGGTGTAATAAGCACTTTTTTTGTTTTGCCAAATTAGAACTTTGAAAAGTTACTCTTTGATTTGTTAGAATTAGGTTTGGCTGCCTATAACAGAGATCCAAAATAACAGTGGCTCAAGAGAGATACAAGTTGATTTTTTCCCCTAAAAACAGTCCAGAGGTAGGGATGTCAGGATCTGGGATCGTACCCTACTTGCAAATTGATAAATTACTGTTTCGTGAAGGCTGACAGAAGACACAGATTCCTGGGTCTGAGACAAAGGATTTCATCACTCACCGCATAGCAAGCAGCATGTGTATCCTGCTGGTGCTGGTTCCCTATGCCCTCCGAGACCCATGGAGGTTACAAGGAGGAACCAAGCTGGGCATGACACATACAGTGGGTTTGCATTACAACTGGGCTCTACCACTTTTATAGTGAGTGGTAAGCAAGCCTGCTCTTTGTCTGGGAGAAGATGAATCTGCTCACTGGAAACTCAACCCCAAGAAATGGTTGCCTAAAGAGTGGTCAGGGCCTTGCATTCTTAGCATCCTCAAAAAGGGTGTTCAGGGATGCTCAAGGCCTTGGTGGATTGCTTCTCTCAACAGGTGGTCCAGGGTTAGTATGGCAGTTCTGCTCAACGTGGTCATCTGGCACATAAGTTCCCTACAGCTTGTTGCTTCACTATCTGAAAGGTGTGGCCTGAAGTCCGCTTAGCCAAGGAGGTATGCCTCCATGTCCACATTTAGAGCAACAGGATGGAGGAGAGGAGGTGAGGACAGGGAATGTTGGAGAAGAGGCAGGCCTCTTGTATCCCCTTCGAGGATACATCCTGAGATTTCCATACGTTACTTCCCCTTATATTACACTGGCCAGAAGTTATTCACTTAATCATATCAGACTTCAGGGTAAGTTGGGAAATGTATAATCTTGTTTTCTAAGGGTTCTGTTAATGTAGTATAAAGGAGAAGATATTGGAGCAGTCTAGCACATTCTTTACTAAAAGTTGATAATATTTCAATAAATATTTTCCAGGGACCTTGTAGGGTTGCTAAAGGTCACTTTGTGCCTCCCATTCTTTGCACACAGTGAAAATCTTGAGCCTGTGGTTTGGACGTGTGTTAGCCAGACAGCTGTGAGCACACACGCAGGATGGGACTACAGGTGTCAGGTACACTTCAGGTACTGCCCAAGGTGAGAACACAAAGGAGTCAGAGGATTTCCAGGGATCTGGAAGAAGACAGGGATATTAGTCCAGATGATGGTGCCTGTGTGAGCGTGGAGCTAAAATTCCAAGGATCAAAGTGACGAGGTCTGAAATAACTCTGCGTGGAGAGGTTCGTGTCCAGAGGGTGGGTGGTGCAGGGTGTGATCTGTTGTGATGGTGATGAGTTTTTCAATGGAGGAAGAGCTCAAGCCACATAGGATTTCCCCTAGCCCTCCCAGAACTGGCTCCCCTGGAAGACGTGGAGAAGCCGAAGTTAGTCAGCCACAGTACATGGGCTCTTTGTATCTTGAAACAGGACTCTGAGCCAAAGTTGGAGGGAGGGTTTTCAGGAGTCAGTGTTGACCCAGTGTAGTCACAGGAAGAATTTCCTGGGAACAAGTGACTGGGGCACTACACCAAGTAGAACCCAGCTGAGGTCCCTGGGGATGACCTTGAAGCTGGCAGGTACTCTCCACTAGTTAATGGTGGCTCTGTGGTATAGCCCTCTAGTTCCTGGGGAGCTCTCTTTCATGGAAGACTTGAGCCTCTGCTCCAAGTAGAAGCACTTAGCTAGTTCATTCCACTTGGACTTTAGCACATAGGGCCTCTGTCATGTCCCTCAATTTTGTGCCACCTTTTACCAAATTGACCATGACTCCCTCCCTGCATGTGGGCAAGACAATCACTGACCAGGTAACTTTGTCCTAACAGGGTCTTAGTAGAAGAAGTCTCGTCAAAATTTACCACATATTTAAAAAAAAAAAAAAAAAGATGAAGAATGAGGGCCCTCTGAATGGTTTCAGGTATGTCTAGGAGGTACACCAAGATGGGTGGCATTGACTGATAAAAGAGTAAGGCTTCTCTAGGAGGAGAGGGAAGACAAGGCAAGGAAGGGAGGAGAAAGATCCTAATGGCAAATGCTGGAACAGCAGTGCAGCTGAGACCTCACACATGAGGCCAGGATAGGAAAGCTTATCAGCAAAGCCTTCACCTGGACTCCTGGGGGCATATTCTGGTGGAAATGGCTGAGAGAGTTGATTGTTGAAATTTGGGGGCATAGGAAAGGCTTGATGACTGATAAATAGCCAAGAGGAACTAGGGCAAAGAATCTAGCTAGATGGGAGGGGTCTGGCAGACATGTGAACCTGGCTCAAAAGGTCAAGGGGCACATCATAGTGGTGTCCAGCCAGAATCAAGGTGGTCAGTGAGTACATAAAATGATTCCAGAAAATGGACTCGCACCCTGTTCTAGAGTGAGACTTTTCTTCCCTGGCCTGTTGGAAATTGTCCACTGTCTGTGTTGTGGATTACAATGGGCAGGTCGGAAGCCTGGAGGGAAATTCGGCCCTCCTTAGAGTAGGTGTGAACAGGGAAAATTTAAGCCTCCCTTCTACTCGCCTTCAAAAGGCTCACGCTGAATTTAGGTCAGAGAATTGCAACAGAATTGGCCATTTTTTCTGGGCTTAACCACATTCTATAAAGAAGTGTGGTTGTACAAGGGCCAGGTGAAGTCAGAAGATGAAATGTGACAGGGCCCCTGTGTGGTTTTTTCTGACACTTAATGTGTCATGTTTTTACATATACCAACTAATTCTATGACACCAATTGGGTGCCCAACAATTCAACTCAATTCTGACACCATTCACTTAGAGTTTGGGTCAGATCTCATGAGTCAAAGGGCTCAGACCCATAGGACTGCCTCCATGTCACACACCAGTCGTAAATGTGTACCCAGGCTACCCATACTTCTTCAAGCCTGACTACAAATGTGGGAGTTTTTGTGAGCTCCCTTCAGATTTGATAATGTGCTAGAATGACCCACAGAATTCAGGAAAACACTTTACTTAGGTTTACCAGTTCATTCTAAAGTTCCTTATAATTCAGGAACAACCAAGCAGAGGAAATGCATAGGACAAATTCTAGGGGGTAGGGGTGGGGGCTGGGGGTTGGCACAGAACTTCCATGTTCTTTCCTGCTGTGCCATCAACCAAGTCCATGAATGTGTTCACCAACCTGGGGGCTCAATGAACCTCCCCTTTAGGGTTTTTATCATGGTTTCAGTAGGTAGGTATGGTTGATTAAATCTCTGGCCATTGATGATTGAACTCAATTTCTACCTTTCTCCCCTCCCAGGAGGTCGATGGGTGGGGCTGATAATTCTAACCCTCTAATTACTTGGTTGGTTTTTCTTGTGACCAGTTCTCGCCCTGAAGCTTTCTAGCCTCCTACCACAAGGGATTGTCTTATCAGCATAAAACACTCATCACTTAAGACACTCTTCTCACTTAAGAGAGAGTCCTTGGTCTTTGTGCCAGGAACTGGAGACAAAGACCAAGTATTTTTTTTTCAAGTCTTTTTTATTATCCCACAGCCCCCAAGTGGGCCCTACCACCCACTCTGTCTTCAGGGAGTAACCAGGTCAAGGAGGAGGAAACACATTAGCATATTCTGGGGACCTTATTAAAAATATAGAGTCCTGGGTCTGACTCTCAGTGGCTCAGTGACTCTCAGTCACTGAGGAAGGGACCTCCTGGGTATCTGTATTTTTAATAAACTCCCTAAATAATTCTATGCTCACTGGAATTTGAGAATCATGGAGCGAGGGTTCCCTTGAGTCCTCTCCCTCTCCTCCAATCATGCTGAGGGAAGAGCCCCAAGTCTGCCCTCAGGTTACAATCTTCCCCCGACTAAGGACAAGGAAGAATTACAGCTGAGTACAGAGGACCCCTAGGTGAGGCCAATCTTCAGGATCCCGGAGATTCTGCCTCAGGTTAGAATCAGAAATTCAGAAAAAGGAATCAGAATTAACACTGGGCAGTGCCTGCTGTGTGTCAGGCGGATGTGCATGCGAGTCTGTCTGCTGGAGAGGTAATAATCCTTGTTATCTCACTGTTGAGAAAATGGAGCCTCGGGGAAGACTATGGCTGAGGAGGCATGGTGGGTATTCAAATAAGGCCTGCCTAGCTCCACCCTCTAGGTCAAAATGGTGAGTAATGAAAAGGGAACGTGTGGAGCAGGGGTGGCTTGGGTGCGAGCTAGAGTCATGGCAGTACAGTACACGGTGTCAGTCACCCTACAATTACTGCTGTGGAAAGGGCAGCGCTGATAGGGCGGCTCTGCCCCACCACGTGGGAAACCTTCAGCCCATACTTGCGACTTACTGAAGCAGCTACTTTCTCAGAGCCTTCCTGGGCAATCACCATTCCTGCTGAATGTTTCCTGGGGTTTTACTGTTTTGTTTGTTGTGTTTGTTTCTTTGTGTGCTGCACTTGAATCCTTAGGGCAGAGCCCAGCCAACGGTTCTAGAAATTACCGGAGTCTACATATATCTCATGCTGATTATAACATGGTTAATCCTAGCTTGGGCCTCTCTGACATGAAGAGTGTGCCCTGGACGGTCCCATGGGTGGAAGGCTGCATTAGGCCTGCTGGGAAAGCAGCTCTTCTCTACAGGGTTGGTGTAGAGGCAGACAGGCTAAATATGAAAGGTGTCACCCTAGGCTTTAGGAGTTGGCCAAGGTCAAATCCAATAGGAACAGGGGGGAAACAAATAGGAGAAGGAATATAAAAATCGGCAGCCAGAGGGGCGCCTGGGTGGCTCGGTCGGTTAAGCGTCCAACTTCAGCTCAGGTCATGATCTCATAGTTTGTGGGTTCGAGCCCCACGTCGGGCTCTGTGCTACAGCTCAGAGCCTGGATGGAGTCTGCTTTGAATTCTGTGTCTCCCTCTCTCTCTGCCCCTCCCCCACTCATGCTCTGTCTCTCTCTTGTGCTCTCTCTCTCTCAAAAATAAATAAACATTAATTTTTTTTTTTTTTTTTTAAACAGCAGCCAGAACTTTAAGAGCAGGTCAGAGGGAAGTGCACCAGGTGATGGGAAGAGGGTCAGGGATGAATCATCGAGTGAACGGCTTGGCCAATACCCCTGCACTGTGTTGTGGGGCCGGCATGGGAGCTTGGAGGAAATACGTGCACCCCGCTGGACTGTGTGCTCCTTCCACGGAGGTGCAATCCCAAGCAGGCTCTGCACTGTCAGTGCAGAGTCCAATGCAGGGCTGGAACCCACAAACCATGACATCATGACCTGAGCTGAAATCAAGACTGAGCCACCCAGGCACCCTAAGCCCATTCTATTTCTTTAAGGCAGGAGGGGTTTCCTTTTCCAGGACCAGTCTCTAGTATTAAAGAACTGGTGACAATGAATTAATAATTGAGGGCCATTTGATGAGCACAGATGGGGGCAAAGAGCTGGGGCAAAGAGTTACCTCTGGTGACCAGATTGCTGATGTCCCCCAGATTCAGTGCCACCCATGGATAGCCCTGGATATAATTTGCCAACGTGGGTATGTTTGACTCTGCTTTCTTGGTGCTTCTGTACCAGACCTGCATAATTTAACTTGTGTTACTACTGCGTTTTGCATAGAAGATGGATTTTCCGATTATTTTGTCCATAATTGCTCCGGGTTTCTCTGGGGCTCCTGTCTACGTGGTTAGTTGTTGTTGGTGGTGGTGATTAGCTAAATGTCTAATTTGATTTAAAGCATGGTGGGGCGCCTGGGTGGCGCAGTCGGTTAAGCGTCCGACTTCAGCCAGGTCACGATCTCGCGGTCCGTGAGTTCGAGCCCCGCGTCGGGCTCTGGGCTGATGGCTCAGAGCCTGGAGCCTGTTTCCGATTCTGTGTCTCCCTCTCTCTCTGCCCCTCCCCCGTTCATGCTCTGTCTCTCTCTGTCCCAAAAATAAATAAACGTTGAAAAAAAAAATTAAAAAAAAAATTTTAAAAATTTCAAGAGCTTATATGAGTAAAAATCTACTCGGATGGGCAGCCCCAAACTGGAGGCGGTTAGGAGCAAGACTTTCCCAGAGAACAGGTGGAAGCGAAGTAGGGAATTTATTGATTGGCTATAGTCGAAAGCCAGTTGGCTGTGATTGGCCGTCCTTATGTTTCAGTTTCCTAACCTGGAGACATTTATAGGCTTAGATTTTGGTTCACTTACAGAGGCTGCCATTCAGTTAGGGCCACCTCAGTGGCCTCCTTGCTTAACTAATTTAATAGGTATGTTAATATCGTAACATACCTATTACTACTGTAACTTCAGATAACCTCCCCTTTGCCGGCTTCTTTTCCTAACATGGTAAGCAGGTGTAAGGAGAAGAGGGAGGGGTGCGGCTTAGGAGTCTGTCACAGCAGGAAAAGCCACCATCTCAGGCTGGGGGCCCTTTGCCTCCTCTGCTGCCTTGTCCACCTGTTTGCTACGTGCTGTGCTGGTTCCTAAGCTGCAGCCTCCAGCCGTTGACAGGTGGCCCTTTACACCCTTAGCAATGCCTCCTGGGAACACTGACCCCCCTCTCCCTTCCAGACTTTGCCTCCCCTCAGCTACCTCTGTGGACCCTCAGCCTCTGCTTTTTCCTCCATTGGATCCCTGCCCTGGGGGTCCACCGCAGACTCTTCAGGGGGTCTTTCCTTTATTCGGTTCCTAATCCTTTCTGAAGTAGTCTCCAGGTAGCCTCCCTACCTACGGCCCCCAATCTCTTTTTCTTTCTAAAACACCCACACGATCCTATCACTCCCTGACTTCAAAACCTCTAAGACCTTCTATATTCTGCAGGATAAAGTTGAAGAGACGTAGTCTGGCACACAGGGCTCTAAAGGATTTGGTCTCAATCTGCTTGGTAACATCATCTCCCCTTCTCCAGCCTCACACACCCATCTAGCACACCATGATCTTTCATGCCTCTGAGTGTGTGTATTCTGTCAGACTGGAACTTTCTTTTCTCTTCATTCTTTAGGGCCTTGCTGAAATGCTTCTCTGTGAAATGTTCTTTTCCTCATCTGTGCACAGATCTCTAGTATGGCACGTACCTTATTAGAACGATAAGGAAGGCAAAATATTTTATTATTTTTTTAAATTTTATTTATTTTTGAAAGAGAGAGAGAGAGACACAGAGTGGGAGTAGGGGAGGGGCGGAGAGAGAGGGGGACACAGAATCCGAAGCAGTCTCCAGGCTCTGAGCTGTGAGCATAGAGCCTGATACGAGGCCTGAGCTCATGAACTGAGATCATGACCTGGGCCGAAGTTGGATGCTTAAACGACTGAGCTACCCAGGTGCCCCAGAAGATAAAATATTTTAAATTAAACCTTAAGGTTTAAGCAAAACGTGATTCTTCAATAAATTATAAAATAATTTGTACCCCCAATTAATTATAAATGTTTTTTTCTGTGTATAAGAAGTATCACCTGGCCATTAAAAGAAAACCACTTCAGGGCGCCTGGGTGGCTCAGTCAGTTAAGCATCCGACTTCGGCTCAGGTCATGATCTCACAGTCCGTGAATTCAAGCCCCACATCGGGCTCTCAGCTGTCAGCACAGAGCCCACTTCAGATTCTCTGTCTCCTTCTCTCTTTGCCCCTCTCCTGTGCACTCTCTCTCTCAAAAATAAACATTTAAAGAAAAAACCACGTTGACACTGGCATATTTACATAATTTTTAAATAGGAAAGTCTCACAATTGGCTGGTCAGAAGTGCTTTTGGTTGCAAGTCACACGATACCTGTTTGTAATAGCAAGCAACAGTCCTTTTTCTCATAAAATGAGAAGTCCCAAACTGATCAGTCCAGCACTGGTACAAGAGAAATGCTGACAAGGACCAAGGCTCTTTCAGTCTTTCCACCCCACCTGCCTTGGCTTATGGGCTTTTATCCTCATGCTTGTCACTCCGTGTCCCCAACTGGCTGTTCCACCTCCAGGCCTCCTGTTTGCTTTCTAGGCAGGAAGAAGAGGGAAAGGCCACAGGGATGAAAGGAGCTCTGCCAGTTGAATCTGGAAAGGGAAACGTTCCTGGAAACCTTAGGTAAGAGAGTTCTATCTGCATTGTATTGGCCAGAACTGAACCACCTGTCCGCTCCTTACAGCAAAAATGCAAAATCGGGTATTTTGCTTTCTAACGTCTTGTAGTAGGAAAAGGCAAGCGAAGAGGACCCTGTGAATGGCTTTGGGGCTAATTCTAGCGTCTGGCATGGGGCTACAGTATTCATGAGATAAATTGTAAGGAAGGATCATGTTGGGAAGTGGAGGGAGAGCGGGGTGGAAGGTTAGGATATATTGGACCCAAAATCTCTGGTGTGTATGGTGTATATTCACACCTGTGCAGCCACCGCCCAAATCTAAGGTTGGAACGTTTTCATTACCCCCAAACTAAACCCCCGCCCCCTAGCACTCACTCTTACCCCTACCCCCAACCCTCCGGGACTAGGCAAGCATTATTTCACTCTCTGAGAACAAGTGTTTAAAAGGATGATTTTCTGGGGGTGCCTGGGTGACTTAGTTGGTTATGCGCTCGAGTCATGATCATGGAGTTTGTGAGTTCGAACTCCACATCGCGCTCTCTGCTGTCTGCGTAGACCCCACTTGGGATCCTCTGCCCCCCCTCTCTCTGCCCCTCCCCTGACCGTCTCTCTCAAAAATAAATTAACAATAGGGGCGCCTGGGTGGCGCAGTCGGTTGAGCGTCCGACTTCAGCCAGGTCACGATCTCGCGGTCCGTGAGTTCGAGCCCCGCGTCGGGCTCTGGGCTGACGGCTCAGAGCCTGGAGCCTGTTTCCGATTCTGTGTCTCCCTCTCTCTCTGCCTCTCCCCCGTTCATGCTCTGTCTCTCTCTGTCCCAAAAAAATAAATAAACGTTGAAAAAAAAATTAAAAAAAAAAATAAACAATTAAAAAAATATTAAAGGGTGATTTTTCTGCTAGAAAGTCAGTAGAAAGCATTGTAAACATGAGCTTCCGGGTAGTTACATAGGCTTAAACATATCATGAAAGGCAATTCATCTGCGGTGGTAGAGTTTTTTGTGAAGGAAATGATTCAGTATCTCGGTGAAAGCAGAATTTCTAAGCCCTTCATCCCTTTCCTCATTTTGTGCGATAGATCATGCTGTTTTCTAAATCTTGTCTGTTTTATATTCCAAACTTTCTTACGGTAATTGAGATTTTTAAAGACATAGAGTAGATATAAAGTTACAAACTCAAAATTCAAATTCAAAATCTCACTAGTGGGAAGGCTTTAATTAAAGAATACAGGGGTGGGGCGCCTGGATGGCTCAGTCGGTTAACCGTCTGACTCTTGGTTTTGGCTCAGGTCATGATCTCACGGTTCGTGAGTTTGAGCCCCACATCTGGCTCTCTGCTGTCAGCACAGAGCCCGCTTTGGATCCTCTGTCCCCTCTTCTCTCTGCCCCTCCCCCACTTGTGCTCTCTATCTCTCTCAAAATAAATAAACAAACTTAAAAAAAATGCAGGGGTGCCTGGGTGGCTCAGTTGGTTGAGCGACCAACTCTTGATTTTGACCCAGGTCATGATCCCAGGGTTGTGGGACTGAGCTCTGAGGGATTTGCGCTGAGTGTGTGGCCTGCTTGAGATTCATTCTCTCTCTCTCTCTCTCTCTCTCTCTCCCTCCCTTTGCCCCTCCCCCACTCACCCTCACTCTCCCGGACATAAAAAAAAAACAAAAAAAACCAAACCCCAACCCTCCCCCTCCCCCAAGGCCTGAAGAAGTCCAACAAGCTGCTAATTGATTTCGATAACTGGAGGCAGGTGCCGTTTCTTCTCTCCTGGAATGGGTGCAGCCTGGCCCACTTTAAATGCAAGAGATGATATCGTTTATCTACTGAAATGAAAACAAGCAAATGCACCTAAGACTCAAGAGTAATTGCTTTCATTCTTGTGTGCAGCATTCCCTCTAACCGTCTCGTATCTTGCTCTGCTTGGTACCTGTTGTATCTAGCTAGATGTGAGAGAAAACAGGAAATGAGGCAGGTAGTTAGCACAGGCAAACCACCATCACCTAGGGGTTCCAGGGTCAGGGCTTTCTTTTTTTCTTTCTTTTAAATTTTTTAAAATGTTTATTTATTTTTGAGAGAGAGAGAGAGAGAGAGCGCGCGCACACATGCAAGTGGGGGAGGGACAGAGAGAGAGGGAGAGAGAATCCCAAGCAGGATCCACACTGTCACCATGGAGCCTGATGAGAGGCTTGATCCCATGAACTGTGAGCTCATGACCTGAGCCGAAATCAAGAGTCGGATGTTGAACCCACCAAACCACCCAGTACCCCCCCTTTTTTTTTTTTAATTTTTAATGTTTATTTATTTTGGAAAGAGAGAGAAAGAGACAGAGTGAGAGTCGGGGAGGAGCAGAGAGAGAGGGAGACACAGAATCTGAAGCGGGCTCCAGGCTCTGAGCTGTCAGCACAGAGCCCGACACGGGTCTTGAACTCAAAAAATGGTGAGATCATGACCTGAGCTGAAGTCGGATGCCGAAACAACTGAGCCACCCAGGCACTTCCTGGGGTCAGGGCTTTCTGATCAGAGGTTTGAGGAGCTGTGGAGAAAACCAGAAAATTTGTGCCAGGTAATACTGAAAAAAGAAAATCTGTGTAACAGAAGTGGGGGGAACATTTCCATGAGCCAGCTTTTGATATGGGGTTACATGTCACTTAAAGCAGAGATCTTACCCCAGAGGACCGCGGATTTGAATGTTGTTCCTTTGGTTTCAAACACAATCAAACTACCTAGTTTCGTTTCCTCTTATTTTATTTTATTTTATTTTATTTTATTTTATTTTATTTTATTTTATTTTATTTTTTACCCTTTATTACCATCATTATAGCAGAAAGACATTTTGTACCAGTTTGCCACTAAAAATGGTATATGGCTACATTAGCTTTATGCTTATTTTATCTTATTTTCTGAGATTTAAATAAGCCAACTGCTAAGTGGGTGCTTTAAAAACCAGTAATTTCATCTCTGAAGAAAAGATAACTCCCTATTTTAAAATCTTTATTCCAATTTAACAAGTTTGTAAATGAGAAATATTTCCAGTTTCTAGATGCATGGGCTTCTTAATAAGCATTGCTTTTATTCTCTGCTATTTTTATTCTTTTGTTATTAAATTTTTGAAGCACGTAAAAAAAGGGTAGAGAATAATATAATACATACTTAAATTTCAACTATTTGCTTAAGAAATAAAATGTGACAAATAAAATTGGACCTTCTGTATATCTTTTCCCTAGTGCATTCCCCATTTTTCCCCACAGGAAAAAAACTTTAGGATGTGTCTTTATAATTGTGGTACATAACCATGTAAACTTTGTTTAAAACAAGACAAAAGGCCCCAAATAGAGCTGTTGATGCTAATCCCCACATCATGAAACTGAGACAATTATAGTTTTGGCTGTCCTAGGAATGGAATCCTTTTTTTTTTTTTTTTTAAGTTTATTTCTTTTGAGACAGAGAGTGTGTGCACGTGGGGGCATGAGTCGAGGAGAGGGGCAGAGAGAGAGGGAGACAGAGAGGAAGAGAAAGAATCCCAAGCAGGCTCCATGCTGTCAGCGCAGAGCCCAAATTGGGGCTTGCTCCCACAAACCTGAAATCAAGAGCTGGGCACTTAAGCAACTGAGCCACAGGCTTCCTTCTGTAAGTTTTTGTATGTTGAACTTCTATCAGTGGTTGAAGTGAAAATACGTATGTATGTATTTATTTTTTTATTTTTTATTTAAAAAAAATTTTTTTAACGTTTATTTATTATTGAGAGACAGAGAGACACAGAGCATGAGCAGTGGAGGGGCAGAGAGAGAGAGAGAGACACAGAATCCGAAGCAGGCTCCAGGCTCTGAGCTGTCAGCACAGAGCCCGACACGGGGCTCGAACTCACGAACCGCGAGATCATGACCTGAGCCGAAGTCAGTTGTTTAACCAACTGAGTCACCCAGGTGCCCTGTATTTATTTTTTTTTAAAATATGTATTTATTGTTGCAAGAAGAATATGCTGCAATAATTGATGATTATAAGAGCTGTTAATTATATATAAAAAAGTAAGAACTTTTTAACAGTGAAGTAGGAAAGTGGGCGGCTAATACAAGTATTCAGTACATTTGCCAGACAATTTTAGGAAGAACAATAGATTTTTATCATGTCAATAAAGGGAAATCCGCATAAAAATAATAATACAAGTCAGAATAATAGAGATTAGGCTATATCATAATTTTCATAATTGTACAACTGTTTGTATACTAGTATCCAAAACATTAACTAAAACAATCTTTAAGAACTCTATTTAATTTTTAGTTTTAAAATTCCATTTCGATCACGGATTGGTTAAGAAGGGTCCTTGGGAGTATTTTTTTAATGAGGATAAATTTAAAGGAGAATGTCAATCTTGCCATCTCAAAATTTCACCAAGAGGGAAAACTCCAAAATCATGCACAATATTTATAATAAGTCATTTTGATTCAGACAGCACACAGAATTCAAAATATGAAGGAAAAAGTATTAGAGAAAAATTAGATGATCTCAGAATAGCTTGCTGTTCTGAGCTCAGATGAAAATGTGTCTGTTAAACATCACACATAGTAGGGGCGCCTGGGTGGCTCAGTCGGCTAAGTGTCTGACTTTGGCTCAGGTCATGATCTCACAGCTCAGGAGTTTGAGCCCCACGTCGGGCTCTGTGCTGACAGCTCAGAGCCTGGAGCCTGTTTCGGAGTCTGTGTCTCCCTCTCTTTCCGCCCCTCTCCTGCTTGCACTCTGTCTCTCTCTCTCTTAAAAATAAACATAAAAATTTTTTTTCAACATCACACATAGTACAACAGTGGCCACAGGAGCATGATATCACCTGACGGCACTACAGAAATGATTCTTTATGTGCTAGGATGTAACTGCTACTAAAATTAATGATAAAATAGCAATATTCTAATTATAATTTCAGATTCATTCTTGTGCCCCGGAAGCCATTCTTGGATGTTGACATTTGTCTTTGTCTTCAGCTAAATATTGATTTGTACCGATGGCCCCATGCCAAAGTGCATGTTTGGGGCACCTCCATTCATGCTATATGTTTTAAATAGTCTTCTTCAACCTGATTTCTGACTCAACTCTGTATTTGTGAGATTGGTTCATGTTGTGACATGTAATTCAAGTGATCCCATTTCACTAGAGTTGTGCAGGTTAGCACAAATTGTATGTCCAAATCATTTATCCCCGTTCCCGGGGATGGGTGAATCTTGCTGCTTGCATTTGGATACACACATATTGTCTTGTGACGGCTTCTCTAATATTTATACCTAGAAGTGGTAGTGACATGCTGGGTCAAAAGGTACTTTTTCTTTTTCTTTTTCTTTTTCTTTTTCTTTTTCTTTTTCTTTTTCTTTTTCTTTTTCTTTTTCTTTTTCTTTTTCTTTCATATGCTTTCTAAATCTTTATAAACTCGAAAGTGCACCTTTTGACTGATGACTCCCCAAGTCGACACCTCTGATCTTGTCCTGTCTTCCGGGCATCAGACTTCTATCTCCACCTGCCTCCTAATAAGTATTCTAATTAGAAGCTTGGATGTGAAACCGCCATTGTATACTTGTCCTATTCAGGACAGAGCTCACGGTCTCCTCCCAGACTTTCTCCTTATAAAACACGTGTGGGGCACTTGGGTGGCTCAGTCGGTTAAGCGTCCAACTTTGGCTTAGGTCTCAACCTCACAGTTCCAGCCCTGTGTCAGGCTGTGTGCTGACAGCTCAGAGCCTGGAGCCTGCTTCAGATTCTGCGTCTCTCTCTCTCTCTCTCTGCCCCTCCCCCTGCTCACACTCTGTCTCTCTCTTCCTCAAAAATAAATAAACATTAAAAAAACATTTAAAAAAAACCCACATGTGAGTGTCATAGTTACAAAAGCCTTGGGCATACAAACTGTTCTTTACAAAATATGATCATCTATTTAATGATCTAATTCTTTCTAATTCAGATGTATTTTCCTCTTGTAAAAACGTTTATATATCCATACACACACATAGACACAAACATATCAATTTTAAAACCTCATAAGTACAAGATAGATAGATAGACAGGATGGCCTTTCCAACGTTGCTCTAGAGCAGGGATGAGGAAATTTTTTCTATAAAGGGCTAGATAGTAAATACTTCAGGCTTTACTGGGCCATATGGTTCTTCACAACTACTCATCTCTGCCATTGCAGTTCAAAACAGCCACAGAGACTATATGAACAGATAGGTGTGGCTGTGTTCTGATAAGACTTGGAAAAACAAGCAGTGGGCCGGATTTGGCTGATGAGTCATATTTGTGATCCTCTTCTAGAAAGTCCACAGTTATCACATAATAAATGATCATTTGCTTCCTGGACCACCCTATGTAGAACTGTGCATGTGAGAAGTATCTAGGCTGCAGTCTGCACATTAACAGTAAATTTGCTGAGGCTGTTCCTGTGATTTAGTACTTGGGTATGGTAATTGAGATCATTTCGTGTTTTCTCTGCCTGTAACAGCTTTGTAAATACTGTGTGTCTCTCCCAGTGAGCGCTCCCAATGGTCTTATGTTATACTTCAGTGTCAGCTACTCTGGACAGTAACTACTCTCCAGTCCTCTCCCAAAGCGAGTTTTTTTTGTAAACTATGTAGCCTGTATCTTAAGTCGGATATTTCTTCACAAACATTCCGCCTCAATTTGGCAAAAAACTGGCCGAGTCCTAAATTATGGATACAATTAGTTACGCACCATTTACTTCTTATGTGATTTTGGCAGATCGTGTAATTTTTCTGACTCTCTACTTGTAAAATGAAACTACTAAGACTCACCATGTAAGTTTTCTGCCATGATGAAGTGAGCCTATGTATACAAGGGATCTCGTGGCCAGGCCCAGAGTTTGTGCTTACTAATAAATGATGATGACAGTTATAGCAAACACTTACATCGCACTTACTATGTACTATGTGTACTTGTTCACGTGCCCTGTGCCTGTAGTGACTTGAATAAACCTTACAATAATCCTATACATAGGTATCAATGGTTATCCCAATTTTATAGATGAGAAAGTGAGAGAAAAAGAGGTCGTATATCTTGGATGTGGCATAGGCTGGACTTAAAACAAGGCAGTCTTGCTCCAGAGTTGCCCTAATAATGTGGACCCCCCAAAAAGTTAAGAACACACTCTAATTTCTTGGTTGCTATATGGCTGCCCTGCATATCTTTGTCCACAAATTAGATTACTTCCTTAAGACTCTTATATAGTGTCATTTATAATAGGAAGTCAAAGTATGGAAGGAACCTTGTGATATGGAAGGGATCTCAAGAATTTGACACTATTTCAGTAATTCCAAGAGAGGAGAGGAAGGACCCCTCTGCATGAACTGCTGAAGACTCCTTATTTCACAGCTAAATAGCCTGGGAGTCCTTTCTGAAACATCAGGAAGGAGAGCAAGATAATTAAACTGATTCTGCATCATGAGCACTTCTGTGAAATAGTGTATGTGGGGTGTCGGATAACAAGGAAAGCATTGTGCACATATATTATGTTTTTGTCATCGTGTCACTGTAGGCCACCTCCTTGTCTATAAACGGAACAAACAGGGTCTAGGAGACAACTTTTCTCTTGCTTCCTTTTTCTTTGCATGTGGCTCAGGACCTATTAAGGGCAATTTGATACAGTGGTTGCCATGGTAAATACTTTTCATAAGAACCAAGTGACTGTTAGAAGCTCTTATAATTTATCATCGTTTCAGAGCGATTTGAATGTTCTCACTTTCTTATCTCCATTTTATCTGCATCAGAATTTCTTTTTTGTTTTTAAAATTTTTTTAATGTTTCTTTATTTTTGAGAGAGACAGAGACAGAATGCCAGTGGGTTAGGGGCAGAGAGAGAGGGAGACACAGAATCCGAAGCAGGCTCCAGGCTCCGAGCTGCCAGCACAGAGCCCGACGCGGGGCTGGAACTCACGAGCTGTGAGATCATGACCTGAGCCGAAATTGGATGCTCAACCGACTGAGCCACCCAGGCGCCCCTGCGTCAGAATTTCTTTTTTAAATTTCTCTGGAAGAGACATACCTCAGTAAGGACTAAGATACAGTAACTATAGTGAAAATACATGGGTTTGTCCCCAAGGAAAATGGTCAATATGGTGTTAATGCTTTGGGAGCTTCAGGGGACTTACAGGACCTCATGTTACAGTTGCTTTAAGCCAGGCAACAGATCTCAGTCTTCGACACTTGAGGAAAAAAGGGCAACTGAACCATTTCATCACAGAGGGAGTGTTTGTGAATGCTTACACAAAAAATGTGCTCAATGGTATCATAATGGAATCATACTTCATTCAGACTCTAAAAGACAAAATTTAAATACAGTTTTACAGCAGAAATGAGCTCTGCAGCTATGGTAACAGCATCTATTTCCAGGTGTCTTGGGGCTTACCCTGTTACTTGATACACGGTACCCAAAGATACCAAGATAATGAATGATCTCAAAAAGAAAAGGACTCTAACACAAAAATGACAGCAAGAGCTTGAGTTGATATAAACAGCATCGAGAAACAAGAGGTGGAGGATTTTTGTTGTAACCACACAGTCATGAAAATAGCCAACCCAACAGAGCCAACAATGTTCCGGTGTATTTTAATCACAGGGTTGAAAGACTTGCCACGTATCCTTCTAGGGAAACCTTTGCTCTTGTCTCTCAAAATCTAAGACTTCTTGCTTTCTAAGATGATATTGTGGAACATCTATTGTGGACTTACTCGGTTTTTCTTTCTTTTCTAGGATGCGTGATAATCCTGTCCATTAGTGAGTTATCTGCACATATATTGAACTCTCTTTGGTCTCCTCTCCCTCTCTCTGCTTCTCTTAGTTTCCTGTCCACTCTTCCCTCCCTCCCTCCCTCCCTCTCTCTTATTTTTATTTTTATTTATTTTTTTTAATATGAAATTTATTGTCAAATTGGTTTCCATACAACACCCAGTGCTCATCTCAACAGGTGCCCTCCTCAATACCCATCACCCACCCTCTCCTCCCTCCCACCCCCCATCAACCCTCAGTTTATTCTCAGTTTTCAGGAGTCTCTTATGGTTTGGCTCCCTCCCTCTCTTTTTTTTTTTTTCCCTTCCCCTCCCCCATGGTCTTCTGTTAAGTTTCTCAGGATCCACATAAGAGTGAAAACATAGGGTATCTGTCTTTCTCTGTATGGCTTATTTCACTTAGCATTACACTCTCAAGGTCCATCCACGTTGCTACAAAAGGCCATATTTCATTCTTTCTCTTTGCCAAGTAGTATTCCATTGTGTATATAAACAACAGTTTCTTTATCCATTCATCAGTTGATGGACATATAGGCTCTTTCCATAATCTGGCTATTGTTGAAAAGTGCTGCTATAAACACTGGGGTACAAGTGTCCCTGTGCATCAGCACTCCTGTGTCCCTTGGGTAAATTCCTAGCAGTGCTATTGCCGGGTCATAGGGTAGATCTATTTTTAATTTTTTGAGGAACCTCCACACTGTTTTCCAGAGCGGCTGCACCAGTTTGCATTCCTACCTCTCTCTTATTTTTAGACCATTCCAAAGAAGTCAGTGGCTCAGTATTGGAATAGGTACGGGTGAGCATGAGTGAGGAAGATGAAAGAAATGGAGAAGGTGTGTGTGAGGTTGAGTCATGGGGAAAACTCTGAATTATTCATTCTGATGTAATTTTTTTGCTCTCTCTGTTATCAGTAATAAGTGATATAACTTTCAACTCTGTGTGACTATGTATTGGCATCTAGGTGTTTCACACAGGTAACTTTTATATCCCTAATTAGCTTCTAGAAAACAGGGTCTGTTTGGAAACAGAAAGCTCCTTAGTCTTTCACTCTTGCATCTCTCCCCCGGGACCATCCAAGTCCACTTTTTATACTTGGCCTCAAAACTCATCTCCTCTGGGAAACTCTTACCATTATACCCCCTTCTACTACCATCGCCTCTATTTTTATTTTTAAGATTTTAAATAATTAAAAAGTACAGCGGTGCCTGGGGGGCTCAGTCGGTTAAGCGTCTGACTCTTGATTTTGGCTCAGGTCGTGGTCTCGGGTTCGGGTTTGTGGGATTGAGCCCTGTGTCGGGAGGTCTGCTTGGGACTGTCTCTCTCTCTCTTTCTCTTTGCCTCTCCCACGTGCACCCACTCTCTCTCTCTCAAAATAAATAAGTAAACTTAAAAAATACAGCTAAGTACAAAATACAAAGCTGTCTCACCTCCCAGAATTGTGAGTTGTTAGCAGGTGGGCATTTTTGCTTTTAGCCTTCACGTGTACTTCCATGTATTTAATTTGAAGTACCTTTGATCCCCACCCGTCACCCCATTCCCATCTCGGCCTCACCCCTGCCACGACTGACCATACATTTGCTGTGAATCTTTCCACTTCATTTTTCACTTTCTGCTATTTCTTCCCTTCGTGTCATGAATGCTTTTCTTTCTTTCATTTTTCTTGGTTGCTCGAGGGCATTTGTGTTCTTGCCGTGGGATGCGGATGAGCCAAATGGCAGCTGTAACCCCCAGAGGCCGGACCTCTCTGCAGCTGGTGTGTGAATCCCCCAGGAGCCACCAGGTTGGGTGAGCAGTTTGCTCTTCCCTAACTATGGCTTGTCTTCCCCCAACTACCATTCTGCCTCTTGGCCCTTGGTACCAGATTCCTACAAGAGCTCAAATAAATGCATGATGCTGCACTTAACATCTGGGCCCTGTTTACTTGGGCTCTGGGCATAGAACTCCAACCTGGCTTTGATTTCCTAACTGATCTAGATTTGTGTTTTTTTTTTTTCTTGCTTGCCTGCTAGAAGTTCAAAACCAAAGATACAATCCCCCTGTATTAACAGGAAAGATCCTCATGGAATGGCTTCTGTGTATTCACTACATCATGACTTTGTTTTCTCACCTTCATTTGCCATTTGTCTCAATGTCTTTCATTTGTACACTTTTTTTTAAAATCCTGTATCATTTATGAATCTCTCTAAGATGCCCAACATTTTTTTTTTTTAAGTCAGGAGAATAAAAAGGAACAATCTGCTATAGCGGGTAGGAGTTAGCATTGTTCCTGATCCAGGAAGACTCAGTGAGCTGACAAGTAACAGAAAAATAAAATGTATAATTAGAAGGATTAATTATTTCTCATACCAGGGTACAATTAGGTGTGGCAGATATTGTCATTTATTATTTTTCTATGAATGTTTTGTGGGTTTCCTTTGTCTCATAGTCAAATATGTTTTGAATGTATTAAATGAAATGGATGACATATGATTTGGAGGCGTGGCTTGATCTTTCACTTCAAAAAAAAAAAGAGAGAACAGGTATATGTTATCCGTTTAAATCTTGTCCCTCCTACTTTATTTGAAGGTAGAAATAATTAGGTTTCTTTTTCTCTGGCATTTTGGTGAACTGGGATTCACCTTAAGCAGGTGGCCAATGTGACTAACCTGTGTACTATAATCAGGAATGCTGATACATTCCCCCCCCCCCGTCCCCCACGTCCTAGGTTCCCCACCAGCCTCTTATAAGCTCTAAAATGTCAACGTCAGAGTTATGTTCCTTTTGGCCTTTAGAAATCTTTTTTGAAATGTGAGTATCCCTTGGAAAAGTAAATCATCTTAATGAGGATTTGTTTGTAAGATGACATCTGGCTGGGAACAAGAGTTTGGAACAATATGAAACAGAAAAGTGGGAGGGGGTACTGGGAGCTATAATAGCAGCAGAGGGAAACTTGCTAGTAAGTTTGTCTAGCATGATCCCCTAAGGTAACTGAGTACCCTTTTTCATTACCCCCGGAATTTTAAGACTTTCTTCCATCCTTTCCTTCTTTCTTTCCTTCCCCAAATATGAAGTTCAAAGGGCTTTGTTCCATACAAAGAATTGTTATCAGAATTGACCAAAGAGGGGAAAGTAATTTATACCACATAGCAAATATCCCCTAAAGGAAATGTTCAGTAAATTGTTCCTTCAATGAGTCTCTGTGTTAGAATTTTTCCCTTCAGAAATTCTGATTTAAATTGTCCCATAGAAAATCAAATTACACATCTCTAGACTGTGGTTTCACAAGACTGTCAAATTTTCTAAAATGAGATTCCGCATCAGCAATGGTGGCACCAGTTTAAATAAATTCTTCTATGGGATTGTCAGCACAGCTGATAGGGTTCAGGGCAAAATTTCTGCCAAATTTTGTAAGATAACAATCAAGTACAGCATGACCTTAATAGATTCTTTTCTTATTTTAGCAAAACCACATTCTTCTCTGAGAAAGGTCAAACTCAGAGCAAGGATATAGCTGCTTCTTTATTGGTCTTTCATGAACTTGTCACTTGATATAGGTGCAGTCAGAACAAAAAGGGAATTTGCTTTATCTAGACACTTTACAATTTCATCTCAAAGTACCTAATTCTCTGGGCCAATCTTTCATGGGTTTATCTTGCTTTTTTTCCCCCTGATGAATAATGTGAAGTCTTACTACTTTGAAAAGTTACTGACTAACCCGAGATTTCAAATATAAATGTTTTTTCTTCCATATTGGGTGAAGAGCTTACTTAAAAGAAAAAAGAAAAAAAAAAAAGGGCACCTGGGTGGCTCAGTCAGTGGAACATACGACTCTTGATCTGAGTGTGGTGAGTTCAAGCCTCACTGTGAGTGTAGAGCTTAAATTTTTTTTCTCTGTATAACTGCAGATTTGTGCTTCCTTTTCAGGCTTCTAGAAAGCCCACATATTCATGGTTCCACCTGCTTCCTATGCTCTATCATGCATCACCTTTTCTCTCAATGTCTTTCCTGGAAACGTAGAATTTCCAATGTATTTATTGCCTCAGGGCTATAGATCATAAAATTGAGCCAGATTTTGCCAAGCAAAAGTCTTATATAGTTTTTTATAGTGCAGGTAGACCTCACTTTCGAAGATCCAAGTGCACATTTGGGCAGCAAAGATATGGTATCAGAGTGGGAGTTGGCCAGATTGAACTGTATTCAGTTTAGTCTTCAAGAAAGTGATAGCGATACCTGGAATTCTTTTTTTTTTTAAATATAATTTATTGTCACATTGGCTTACATACAACACCCAGTGCTCATCCTATACCTGGAATTCTGAGGAGACATTTATCACAGGGATGTGCTGACCTCATTTTCAAAACACAGCCTAGAATTCTATCAAAACTCAGCACTAAATCAAGCTTGAAAACACCCCATAAAAACAGAATGAAATGTATGGAGTCCACTTTCCCAAACTTTACAAAGTAACCCAAACCTCCATTGTTGCCAAATAACGCAGAGAGGTATGGGAAGTGGGGGAAGAAAAAGTCCCATGCTGGGAGGCAGGAGCCTTGAACTGTCCTCTAACCAAGATGAATAGTTTAACGTGACCCCAAGCCTGTCACTTAAATGTTTTGTGTTAGTTGTTTCATCTTGGCAGACTAAAGGCAAAAGATTGGGTCAGATGACACTTGAGCCCTATTTAAAAACTAATGATGCTTGGGGCGCCTGGATGGCTCAGTCGGTTGGGTGTCCGACTTCATCTCGGGCCATGATCTGGCAGTTTGTGAGTTTGAGCCCCGCATCAGGCCCTGTGCTGACAGCTTGGAACCTGGAGCCTGCTTCCGATTCTGTTTCTCTCTCACTGTCCCTCTCCTGTTTGTGCTCGGTTTCTGTCTCTCAAAAATAAATAAAGATTTACGAAAAAAAATTAAAAACTAATCATGTTCATTCTTTCAAAACAAAATAAAGCAAGAAAAATGCAGAAAAGGATAAAGGCTACAGAGGTAACCCATGTAACGCATAATCCCACCTGCCCTGATAGATTAGTTAATGTTGACATAAAGAATTATTTCCTTTTACTCTGACCCCCGCCTTTTATTCACATAACTGAAACCATTCAGTTCTGTGTATACGCATTGCTTTTTGAAAAGTAGTGGTTCCAAAATGTGTTGTCCTCCACAAGAGAAGGCTGGGGCAAATGGGAAAGCAGGGCATGTTCTTGGGTAGGAAGACCTAATGGTATAAGTGCATTAGGGATTGGTAGTATCCATCAAAACTATACATGGATATGCATTTGGACCTAGCATTCTACTTTCCTTTTTATTTATTTATTTATTTATTAGAGAGAGAGAGAGTGTGAGCGGGGGAGAAGGGCAGAGGGAGAGTGAGAAAATCTTAAGCAGGCTCCATGCTCAGCACAGAACCCAATGTGGGGCTCAATCCCATGACTCTGGGATCATGACCTGAGCAGAAATCAAGAGTCAGACGCTCAACCGACCCAGCCACCCAGGTGCCCCTGCCAGCATTCTACTTTTAACAATGATTTCTAGAGATAAGATCTAAGAAATATTATTCATTGCAGCATTTTTTTCATAATAGCAAAAAACTGGAAGCAACACATGTCAATTAATATAGGTTTTGTTAAATAATTTATGGCACAGCTACTTTGGAATACTCTACAGCTATCAAAAAGAATGAGTAAGTGCTTTTGGTCTTGATTTAGAAAGATCTTCATCAAGATAGACTAAACAAAAAAATCGAGCTCCTGAAAAAACGTGTGTAGTATTTCATTATGTGTGTAAAAAAGGAAAAGGACAACAATTGTCCTCTTTGACCAGGAACAGTCCCCTGGAAGGCTAACCAAGAAACTACTGGTATTGATGAGCTGTGTTGGGATTAGGGAACAGATTGGAACAGACTGGATCTGGGACAGAGAGGGAGGGAGACTTTCTACTGTGTATATTTTTATACTTGTTTGGACAATGTGAATGTCTTATCTATTAACACTAATGTAAAATAGAAATGCAAAAGTGTTCTCCTTTGCTTACTAAGATGATGCTATTGATTTACCATAAGTAGGACTTTCATTTTTAGTTTAACAGTAATACATTTGCACTGAAACATGATGCCACATTTCTTCAATTCTAAGATGCATATTCTCCCATGTATTAACATTTTTCTGAAATGAGTAATTTCCCCTTCTTATTGCCCATAAATGTAGTACCATACTTTATTGTGCTATTTGGTGTTGTTGCTAGTTTTTTTCCCCTTCATTTCTTCCCCAGGAATAACTGTCTCACACTGTCTAATGGATTGGTAAGAAGTGTTCTGGTTTTTTTTTTTTTTAAGACTTTATTCTTCAAAAAAAAATTGTTTTTTTTTTTTTTTAATTTTTTTTTCTACGTTTATTTATTTTTGGGACAGAGAGAGACAGAGCATGAACGGGGGAGGGGCAGAGAGAGAGGGAGACACAGAATCGGAAACAGGCTCCAGGCTCCGAGCCATCAGCCCAGAGCCCGACGCGGGGCTCGAACTCACGGACGGCGAGATCGTGACCTGGCTGAAGTCGGACGCTCAACCGACTGCGCCACCCAGGCGCCCCAAAAAATTGTTTTTTAAAACATTTATTCACCTTTGAGAGACAGAGAGAGACAGAGCATGAGCAGGGGAGGGACAGAGAGAGAGGGAGACACAGAATCAGAAGCGGGCTCCAGGTTCTGAGCTGTCAGCACAGAACCCGACGTGGGGCTTGAACTCACAGACTGCAAGATCATGACCTGAGCCGAAGTCGGATGCTCAACCGACTGAGCCACCCAGGCACCCCAAGACTTTATTCTTAAGTAATCTCTACACCCACTGTGGGACTTGAACTCACAACCCCGAGATCAAGAGTGGCTCCACCAGCTGAGCCAGCCAGGCATCCCAAGAAATGCTCTGTTTTGTTTTGACAATTAGAAACAGTGCTCCAATGCTCCAGTATAGTGTGGAACTTATAAATAGAGGTTCTAGAATCACACTGCCTGGGTTTGGATTGGGCCCTAGTATCTCCAGCTGAGTAATCTGGGCAGTAACTTAGCTCAAGTCCCCTTATTTGTGGGACTGGGATTAATGACACCACCTATTCATACGGTTTAGCACCATACTTAGCATGTGGCATAAGCATTCAGTAAATATTATCCTCTCTGTAACAAAAAATAATTGTTGATGTATAAGAATAATGTCTATAGAACAGATTCCCAGAAGTGGTATTATTTAACCAAAGGGTATAAACACTTTAGGACTCTTGATAGGTATTGATAAATTGCTTTTCACAAATTTGTACTAATTTACCTGCCTATCAGCAGTACAGTGCCAAAAATGAATGTGGGTTTAATCTTTTTAAAAATTTAAGACATGAAAATATTAAGTTTTAATTTCTTTTTACTACTAGGTTTTTTTTTTTTTACTCTATATGTTTATCTTCTATTTATATTTATCTTGCTTGAATTTATCTATTCTCGACTACTGTGCCATTTTCTAACATGGTCTTTGTATTTATCTGGTCAATTTATATGAGTTGTATACAGCACTGATAGTTTAATTCTGTATCATTTAGGCATTTTCTAGTTGTTTCTAATTTAATTGTTTTAAAAATGAATTCAAGTTACCTTTTAAATTAAAAATATGAAGATATTAAAACAAAAGAGCATATATATTTGTACAATTTAAAGTTTAATAATAAATTGAACACCTCTGTACTCCCCACTCAGTGTAAGAAGGACCAACGCTTTAGATGGCTGCGAGCAACTCCACAATCCTATTCTCCCCAAGCCCCGGGGGTGTGAAAGTTTGCATTTCATTTCCTGTTTTTAAAAATAATTTTACCAGATACTCATGTATCCCTAAATAATATACTGCTTGATTTTGCCTGTTTTCTTCTTTTTTTATTAAAAAATTTTTTAATATAATTTATTGTCAAGTTAGCTAACATACAGTGTATACAGTGTGCTCTTGGCCTCGGGAGTAGATTCCCATGATTCATCACTTACATTGCTCATCCCAACAAGTGCCCTGCTCAATGCCCATCTCCCATTTTTCCCACCTCCCTGGCCCCCCACCCCCATCAACCATCAGTTTGTTCTCTGTATTTAAGAGTCTCTTGTGGTTTGCCTCCCTCTCTGTAACTATTTTTCTTCCTTCCCTTCCCTGATGGTCTTCTGTTAAGTTTCTCAAATTCCACACATAAATGAAAATATATGATATTGTGTTTCTCTGATTGACTTATTTTACTTAGCATAATACCCTCCAATTCCACCCACATTGTTGCAAATGGCAAGATTTCATTGTTTTTCATCACTGAGTAGTATTCCATTGTGTGTGTGTGTGTTTTGTGTGTGTGTGTGTGTATATATATATATATATATATACCACATCTTCTTTATCCATTCATCAGTTAATGGACATTTGGGCTCTTTCCATAATTTGGCTATTGATAGCCAAAATGTAGGAGTGCATTTATACAAAAGTTGAAAACAGGCAAAATCACTCTGGAAAATTGTGTGGAGATTCCTCAAAAAATTAAAAATAGAATTTCCCTACAACCAATTTATAGCGCTGCTATAAACATTGGGGTACACGTGCCCCTATGAATCAGCACTCCTGTATCCTTTGCATTAATTCCTACCAGTGCTATTGCTGGGTTGTAGGGTAATGCTAGTTTTAATTTTCTGAGGAAACTCCATACAATTTTCCAGAGTGATTTTGCGTGTTTTCAACTTTCATATAAATGCAATCCTACTGTGTGCATGTCTCTATGACCTGTCGTGGTGCTGGGTGTATTATATATCGGGTCTCCACTTGAAAACCTATTTCTGGGTTATCTAGTCTGTTCTGCTGGTCTATTGTCTCTGGGTTAATACCACAAAGTCTTCAATATTATAGCTTTATAATAGGTCTTAATATTCAGTAGGACAAACCTCTGCATCTGTGTTTCAGGAGAGTGTCTTGGCTATACTTGGCCCCTGCTCTTCCATCTACATGCAAGAAGAGACTTGTAAAGTTCAATGGAAAAAACCTATGATTCAGAATTGTACCGAATCTATAAATCACCTTGAGAGAATTGATAGCTTTATGATGTCTTGTTTATGAAAAAGACACGTGTTTCCATTTGTATTTGTGGTAGAGGCAGATTTTGCCATTTGTTTTTTCTGCGGACTTTCACTCACAGAGGTGAGGTCATGGTCTTTGGAACTTTGTGGAAATTCTCTGAGGCCTGGGTTTAAAGTGTGGTCCCAGCAAAGAGAAATTTTTTTTGTACCTGCTAAACGCTTGGGAGTACTGGCAGTCTCGGACCACTTGAGCTAAGTTGTCAGATTGGGGGGTTTCAGGCCACAGAGGCAGGATGGGTGCCCAGGATTTATGTGATAGTACCTGGTTTGTGGGTTTGGAGATCTCAGTGCTAAACCAGATGAGGATTTCCTCACTGCACTTCAGTAGGTTAGTTTTTTTTTTTTTCCTTATGTCATCCTTTTAGTGGGTTATCTTAGAGCATTCCAGCGTTGAGGGTTTCTGTTCTGATTTCCCATCTCGTAAAAAACTCAGGCTTTTCTCCTGCAGCCCTCACACTCAAGAGGTTTATTAAAGCTCGAGTATTAGGTCACCAGGGATCAGCAGATGGCTCAGGGCAGACACTCACCACGTAACTTCTCTGGCCGCCACGGATTTCCTTGGCATTCCAGCCAACTTGACCATGCATTTAAAAGAACTGCTTTTGGGGCGCCTGGGTGGCGCAGTCGGTTAAGCGTCCGACTTCAGCCAGGTCACGATCTCGTGGTCCGTGAGTTCGAGCCCCGCGTCAGGCTCTGGGCTGATGGCTCAGAGCCTGGAGCCTGTTTCCCATTCTGTGTCTCCCTCTCTCTCTGCCCCTCCCCCGTTCATGCTCTGTCTCTCTCTGTCCCAAAATAAATAAAAAACGTTGAAAAAAAAATTTTAAATGATGAGATATTTGAGATACACAAAAGTATATGGAATATTGTAGTGAAACTTCATCCAGTTTAATAAATCAAGCGTTACCAAACATTGTTTGCTATGATTTTAGCAGTGTGGAAATCCCATAGGTAGTCACTTTCCTTCTTTCAGAATCACGTGGTAGTGAAGAACTCTGGCTCTGGAGTTACAGAGACCTGGGTTCTAATCCGATCTCAAGCACTGGAGAATACACATTCTGGGAGTCTCCCCAGACCAAAGCCTCCTTTTCTGAGAACCACCCCCAGGAATGTACCCTATAATCATGTTTATACTGTGTGGTGGCCTGCCTGGACATATTTGATTGGATCAGAGGAGGAAACAGGATTAATCAAATTGCCTCTCCAAATATTTGGAGCTGTTACCACCTGGATTTAAAACAAGCAAACTTGGAAGCTATGGTGGGTGGGTGGGGGCAACTATATTTGGCTCTGCACATATGGAGCAGCAGAGCCAATGCCACCAGCATAGAAAAGAAGGAAACAGAAGAAGATGTGCAGAGAATGAAGCAAGAGACCTCGAGGACGAAAGATAGAAAGGAAGACACAGATGGACTTTTAACCACAAACATGAATTCTGGGAATTCACACTGTTCCCAGCAGATTTCGAATTCCTGATTCAAGTGCATCTTGATGCCTGATGTTCCTACCCTTGGGTTCCTGGTAACAGGAACTGTTCTTAAATCTCCTTTTTGTGCAGGAGGGGGAGCCGATCAACTCAAACAGGTCTCTATTGCTTACAGTGTAAGAAAACCTGATTCTAACAATTATTTACCAGCTGTGTAACTTTAGGCAAGTTCTTTAACCTCCTGGCCTCGCTTTCCTCGTTGGTGAAATGGGACAGTAAGAGCACTTATCTGCCAGGGTTGCGGTAAGGATTATGTGAGTTAATAAATATAAAGTGTTTGACAAAGTGCTTGGCATGTGTTATGTTCTCAATACATTAGATGCTATTTTTATTACTGATTTTTTTTTCCCCAGTCAGGTTGTAACTATACCGAGTACAGGACACTCTGTGAAGCCACGGATGATTACACAACACCACTATAACAGATTCAGAGCCACTCCCTGTCTTGTCACCTTCTGAAACAGAGATCTCTACCACCTAAGCACTTCCCTGAAAGTCTTGGGTCACAGAGAGACCAGAGTGAGGGCTGAGAACAGTGGAGGAGGAAGCAGACTGCTGCTGGCCCCTTGCCTTTTCGGGGAAATGGAAATCTGTGAGAGTCCTGAGGGAATTGTAAGCAGGAGGGAATGTTTGCCTTGATGGCTGCCAAAGTCTCAGAGGCTTGTTTCCTGGTTTTATTTATTTATTTTTGTTTAAAAAAATGTTTATTTTTTAAAGAGAATGTGAGCTGGGGAAGGGGCAGAGAGAGAGAGAAAGAGAGGGAGAGGGAGAGAGAGAGAGAGAGAGAGAGAGAGAGAGAGAGAATTCCAAGCAAGCTCCGTGCTGTCCACACAGAGCCCGACTCGGGGCTCAGTCCCACAAACCGTGACATCATGACCTGAGCTGAAATCAAGATTCAGACACTTAACCTACTGAGCCACCCAGGCATCCCACGTTGCTTGGTTTCAGTACAGCCCGATCCCCATTTGACGACACTTGGTTTAGACTATTAATTGTTAAATATGGGTCATCAGGGTAATGATCATTGGTAAATTAGCAGATTGTGTTGCTGCTGACATCCGTTTCCCTAAGGAGACTCTCTAGTTCACTGGCGGTTAGTGTGCCCATGTGGGACTGTTAACCACCAGTAACAACAACAACAACAACAACAAAGCAAAATGAGTCTTGAGAAAAGAGTTCTATCAGCACATCATTTTTAGGGTGTGCAATGAGATGATGACTTGCTACATGAATATACCGTTAAAGTGACTACCACAATGGGGTTAGTCAATACCACTGTCATCACTTCACAAAGTTACCTTTTTGGTTTTTTGGCAAGAACACTTAACATCTACTCTTTTAGCAACTTTCAAGTGTATAATACAGTATTGTTAACTAGAGTCACCATGCTGTACATTAGATGCTCAGAACTTATTCATCTTATCCCTGGAAGTTTGTACCCTCTGATCAACATCCCCCTATTTCCCCATCTCCCAGTCCCTGGCAATCACTGCTCTACTCTCTTTCTAGCATTTAGGTTTCTTTAGATTCCACGTCTTAGGGAAATCATATAGTATTTGTCTTTCTTTGTCTGATTTACTTCACATAGCATAATGCCCTCAAGGTCCATCCATGTTGTGGCAAATGGCAGGACTTCCTTTTTCGTGGCTGGATAATATCGTGCATGTCTGTGTGTGTGTGTGTGTGTGTGTGTGTGTTCTTTATCAATTCATCTATGCACAGATGTTGTTTCCATCTCTTGGATATTGTGAGTAATGCTGCAGTGAACCCAGAAGTACAGATGTCTCTTTGAGATAGTGATTTTATTTCCTTCAGATGTATACCCAGAAGTGGGATTGCTTGATCATATGGTAGTTCCAATTAAAAAAAATTTTTTTTAATGTTTATTTATTTTTGAGAGAGAAAGAGAGACAGAGAGAGGGAGGGAGAGAATGGAGCAGGGGAGGGGGAGAGAGGGAGACAGAATCCGGAGCAGACTCCAAGCTCTGAGCTGTCAGCAGAGAGAGCCCAATGTGGGGCTCGAACTCAAGAACCGTGAGACCATGACCTGAGCCAAAGTTGGGTGCTTAACCAACTAAGCCACCCAAGTGCCCCGGGAGTTCTAATGTTTTGAGGAACCTCCAACTGTTTTCCCATACTGGCTGTACCGATTCACATTCCTTCTGACAGTGCACAAAGCTTCCCTCCTTTTCTCCACACCCGCACTAGCACTTATCTCTTGTCTTTTTGAAAACAGCCTTTCTACTCAGCCATCAGAAAGAATGAAATCTTGCCATTTGCAATGACAAGGATGGAGCTAGAGTGTATAATGCTAAGCGAAATAAGTCAATCAGATAAAGAACAAAAACCATATGATTTCACTCATATGTGGAATTTAAGAAACAAAACAGATGAACATATGGGAAGGGAGGGGGGAGAAGGGAGAGGAAGAATCCACAAGAGACTCTTAATGATAGAGAACAAACTGTGGGTTGATGGAGGGCAAGTGGGTGGGAGGTGGGTGATGGGTACTAAGGCAGCACTTGTGATGAGCACTGGGCATTGTATGTAAGTGATGAACCACTGAATTCTCCTCCTGAAACCAATATTGCACTGTATGTTGAATAAAATTTAAATTAAAAAAAAAAGAAAAAAAGAAAAAGAAAATAGCCTTTCTAACAGATGTGAAGTGATATATATCTCACTATGGTTTTGATTTGCATTCCTTGATTAGCGATGTTGAGCATCTTTTCACATACCTGTTGGTCATTGCTACTGCCCTTCCATAGATTGCTTTTTCATTTTGTTGATTGTTTCTTTTGCTGTGCAGAAGCTTTTTAGTTTGATGTAGTCCCACTGATTTATTTTTACTTTTGTTGTTTGTGCTCTTGGTATCATATCCAAAAAATCGCTGCCAAGAACAATGGCAAGGAACTTTTCCCCTATGTTTTTTTTTTTAATTTATTTTTGAGAGAGGGACAGAGTGCAAGCTGGGAAGGGGCAGAGAGAGAAGGGGACACAGAGTCTGAAGCAGGCTCCAGGCTTTGAGCTGTCAGCACGGAGCCCGACACGGGACTTGAACCCGTGAACCACGAGATCATGACCTGAGCCGAAGTCGGGCACTAACAGAGCCACCCAGGTGCACCTCCCCCTCCCCACCCTGCTATGTTTTAATTCTAAGAGTTTTATAGTTTCAGGCCTTACCTTTAAGTCTTCAATCCATGTCAAGTTAATTTTTGTGAGTGGTGTAAGGGATCTGATTTCATTCATTTTCATGATTGGTTATCCAATTTTCCCAAAGCCATCTATTGAAGAGACGGTCCTCTCCCCAATGAGTGTTCTTGGCTCCCTTGTCAAATATTAGTTGGCCATTGATACATGGTTTTTTTCTGGGCTCTTGATTCTGTTCCATTAGTTTATGTGTCTATTTTTATGCCAGGACTATACTATTTGATTACTATACCTTTCTAACATAGTTTGAAATAAGGCAGGCATGATGCCTACAGCTTTGTTCTTCTTTCTCAGGATTGCTTTGGCTATTTGAGGTCTTTTGTGGTTCCATACAAATTTTAGGACTTTTTTTTTCCTGTGACAAATGCCAAATGCCATTGGAATCTTGACAGGGATTGTACTGAATCTATAGATGGTTTTAGATAGTATGAACAATTTAATAATAATAGGTCTTCCAATCCATTAGCCCAGGACATCTTTCCACTTACATGTGTCTTCTCAGTTTCTTGCATCAAAGTCTTATAGTTTCCATGTCCTCTTTTGACACAAGGTAGTAACATTAAAAAAATCATAATTTGTGGGCGCCTGGGGGGCTCGGTCAGTTAAGCGTTCAACTTTGGCTCAGGTCATGATCTCATTGTTTGTGAGCCCTTATAGTTTTCACCTCCTTGGTTAATTTATTCCAAAGTATTTCATTGTTTCTGATGCTATTGTAAATGGGACTGTTGTCTAGATTTCTTTTTCAGATATTTCAGTGTTGGTGCATAGAAATACAACTGAGTTTTGTATGATTTTGTATTCTGAGCACATCACTTTTCAAAGGTTTGATACTTACCATTTAAAAACTGTATTTTGTGTTATGTATGATACATAAAATGTCCTTAAGTTGTTTTAAAATATGTTGCTATGACCATGTAAGTCTAGAAGTGTTCTCTGTTCTACAGAGTTCTCAGCTCCTCAGGAGATTAATTCAGAGATTTACCTAGGCAAACTTGGGAATCAGTCTCTGGCACTAGGTTGTGGATGACAATAATTTTTAGCCTTCTTTTCTTAAAGCATAAAAAGTTCATAAACATCACTATGTAATGGTGATATCAATCAAAACTATTGAGGGAAAGTCACCCATAATTCCATCACCTTAACAAATTAACCATTTTTATTTTTCCATGTTGTCTATATATCTTTTAATGCTGACTAACATATCTCTTTAAATTACAAATTACTACTAATCCAAATGCAAGCTGTGTGAGCTATGAGAGATGCTTACAATGTATTTGAGGGATAGGACCACACAAGAGGTTTGATTCATCTGCCTTTAGAAACTTTTGACACAAGGTAGTAACACTAAAAAATCATAATTTGTGGGCACCTGGGTGGCTCAGTCAGTTAAGCGTTTGACTTTGGCTCAGGTTATGATCTCATGGTTTGTGGGTTCAAGCCCCACATCAGGCTCTGCACTGACAGCATGGAGTCTGCTTTGAATTCTCTCTCTCCCTGTCTCTCTTCCCCTTCCCCGCTCTCTCTCTTTCAAAATAATTAAACATAAAAAAATCATAATGTGTATACACATCTCCTCTCCTGCACTAGATTATAATCTCAGAGAACAAATGAGGATTGTGGTTTTTGTTCACTATTGCACTCCCTGAAATACACAGTGTGTACCTTGTACATAAAGGACAATAGTAAATATTTGTTGAAAAGTGAATGGGGCCCTCAAGATGGATGTGCAGCTACCGGAGGCTGAGACCAGGAGGGGAAAGCAAAGTTTCCTGTTCTTTCAGTTTCTCCCTCGCTTGGCCAGTGACAGTCTTGCGTGAGAAGAGGGCCGAAGGGGTGGGTGTGGGGACACCACCGTGGATCTACTCAATGTAACTCTCTGGAGTCCCTGTCTACTCGTAGCTACCACAGGCTCTCATCTCCATTTAGCCAGAGACCAGAGAAAACCACTAGGAGATCTTTGAGACACTCTTGTCTTCCATAGCAGCCAGAGATTCAAGAGGATTCATGAGGGCATAGCCAGAGTAACAAATACACAGTCCCAGAAGAGGCACCCTAGGGAGTGCCCTGTGCAGTTATGGGCCTGAGGACACGATGTGAGTTGGAAATAGACAGTTGTGGGGTTTTTAAAAGTTTGTTTGTTTATTTATTTACTTATAGCATGAGCAGGGGAGGGGGAGAGAGAAAGGGAGAGAGAGAATCCCAAGTAGGCTCTGAGCTGTCGGCGCAGAGCCCAACATGGGGCTTAGGAATCCGTGAGATCATGACCTGAGCCAAAACCAAGAGTCGGGACACCTAATTGACAGAGTCACCCAGGCGCCCCTGGAAATAGACAGTTGTTAAACATGTAGCAGCACACCTGCGCCAGGACAAAGAGCCACACACGTGGAGATTTTTGTGACTGAAAACAAATAGACAAAGTCAGCAGCTTCATCAGTGATGGTTGCCTAATATCTCATATGGCCAGAGAGGAGGGAACGTTTGCACTCAGAATTCATCATGTAGGGACAAGACCACGCCAGCCGTTCCCAGTAGAGACCAGCAAGGGTCCCGGATACCACCTGGATCTGAGGTCCCTCTCCCCCACTACCTTGCCGTCCCCATCATTGAACCACTATCCTCAGGACATCACCAAGCACCTACCCTGGTGACTGAATTATCCCAGAGACTGCTCAAAAGCTAACACAGAGAGACTTTCGGTTGGCCAGTTCAACAAATTTCATATTGTAACTAAAGAAAGTAAAGCTTGACAAAGTCTCCTTGGCCAGTAGGAAATGAATTTCTATAGGAGTTGAGATCCTTGTATTTACTGAAAGAGGAGAAAGATTTTTTTTTTTCTAATGGTGAGAAATACTGGCCTAGACTAGAGGAGAGATACTTCCTGTAGACCTCATGATTATGTGATCTTTGATCTTGATCTGATATATAATTAGGCTGAAAAAAATATATATCAAACAGGATCTATTATTCTAAGTTCCAAAAATCATCATTAAATTAAAAAACAGTGTCTTGATAATAGTGCTGAGAGGGGGTAGGCTAAGGTCAAGAACGTAGGCTGCGTCCATTACTTGGTGCATTTTAAAGATAGTGATTTTACATTTTACAGGCTATTTGGACCTGGCTACGTCAAAATGCTGTTTAAAAAGGCCCTGCTTCAGGGGCACCTGGGTGGCTTAGTCAGTTAGGCGTCCAACTTCTGCTCAGGTCATGATCTTACCGTTCGTGAGTTAGAACCCCGTATTGGGCTCTGTGCTGATAGCTGGGAGCCTGGAGCCTGCTTTAGATTCTCTGTCTCCCCCTCTCTCTGCCTCTGTCTCTCTCTCAAAAATAAACATGTTTAAAATATTTAAAAATGCCCTGCTTCAGACCCGTGTCTTGTCTGGTCTTCTAACCACAGTCTACTGTAACTGCTGTACCTCCTTTTCCTTAACACTTCAGCCTAAAGAACACAGGAGTGGTTTCCTGGTGACAGTGGTCACTAAGGATCTATTCATAAGCAACCAGCAGCAGTGGCAGAAGGAAAGGCTGTGCAATTTATTTTTCTTCATCACATTTTGGGGGGCATAAATTTTAAAAAGCCTAGTCATTCAGAGAGTTGCAGAAGGTGGATAATACTCTTTGCTGGCTGGACAATGTGAAAATACTGTAGCGCAGAATGGGAACTAGAAGACAATTCCATTTTCGTAAGAAGTCCCTCATATGCCTGAGATGTTACAGTTTTCTTCAAACAGTGGGAGGTGAGGGGTGTCTGAGTGGCTCAGTCAGTTGAGCATCTGACTCCGGCTCAGGTCATGATCTCATGGTCCATGAGTTCAAGCCCCACGTGGGGCTCTGTGCTGACAGCTCAGAGCCTGGAGACTGCTTTGGATTCTGTGTCTCCCTCTCCTGCTCACACACACTCTCTCTCATACAAATAAATAAACATTAAAAAAAAATTTTTTTTTAAATTTTTTTAACATTTATTTATTTTTGAGACAGAGAGAGACAGAGCATGAACGGGGGAGGGGCAGAGAGAGAGGGAGACACAGAATCTGAAACAGGCCCTGGGCTCTGAGCTGTCAGCACAGAGCCTGATGCGGGGCTCGAACTCACAGACTGTGAGATCATGACCCGAGCTGAAGTCGGACGCTCAACCGACTGAGCCACCCAGGCACCCCCCCAAAAAATTTTTTTTAAAGAGGCAGGAGGTGAGGTAGGGGACCAAGGAGTAAAGAGGAAGAGATTCGTTCATTTCATCAATATTTATTGAACCCTACCATATTCCAGGTGCTTTTCTTTTTTTTTTTTTTTTTAAATTTTTTTTTTCAACGTTTATTTATTTTTGGGACAGAGAGAGACAGAGCATGAACGGGGGAGGGGCAGAGAGAGAGGGAGACACAGAATCGGAAACAGGCTCCAGGCCCTGAGCCATCAGCCCAGAGCCCGACGCGGGGCTCGAACTCACGGACCGCGAGATCATGACCTGGCTGAAGTCGGACGCTTAACCGACTGCGCCACCCAGGCGCCCCTCCAGGTGCTTTTCAAAGCAAAGAGCTTTGAACTTGGAGCTTGAGTTCCAGCAGCCTATTGCTGAATACTTTTAACTTCTTGTTATATGAGAACAGCCTGGTTTTGACACTTGCAACTGAATGTGATCCTAGTGATATGGGACTTTTCGGGCACAGTAGTGCTCACTCTGCTGATCAAACATCCTCAGAAGCAGTGACTGTAACTCGACTTTACTCTTTCCAGGGTCAAGGACTCTCTGGCTGCCATTTTCTGTTTGCTTGGGGATATTTCTTTCATATTCCAGGTTTTCCTCAAATGTCTGGCTTCCTTGGCTGGCCACTAATCTTTAAGACTGATTCATGAAAAAGCTCTTTGGGAGCTCCAGGTGCATTGACAAGGTTTATTGCCTGAAGAGCCTTGCTGTAGGGGCCCTGGGTCCAGAACCAGCCTTATTATTTGGGGACTCTCTAATGTCAGTGTCTGGAGGTCTTTCCTCTGGGACTGTCTAGTTTCTTCAGAGGAGAATCTCTGAGTGCATACGAGCAGGGGACAGGGACATACCTGACCTAAGCTAATAGGTCAGTGCTAACTTCTTACCTAATACTCCAGTTTTTAACTCAATGACTGGTCCTCACCCTGCATGTGGCTTAGTCTCCAAGTCCAGAGCTTCTTGGGTTAATTTTCCCAGAAGATAAACCTCCATTCTCCTGTGAGGTGGCATTTCTCTGGCTCCTTAGCGTGGAGAAGGGGACCTGGGACTAGAGGTCCTACCGTTTTCCACATAGAGCTCACCAATCCTGTTACTTTTAGAGTTCACCTACACTTCTACCTTTTGTGGTCCAAGCACCCAGACTCTCAGTTTCTAGCTCATTATTCACTGGAAATCCCCCTCTGAGATGCTTGGATTTCAACTTCCTCTGTTCCATTGGGTTAGTTATTACTTCTCCATTCACTTTTCATCTTTTAGAAGCTTGTTGAATCGTCTTTGTTTCTGTTTCCTCTCCGATTTTTTCTTGTTGGGGCGAATACCTCTTTGCTGTATTCTTTTACTGTTATTTTACTACCGTTCGGGAGAAAGCACAGGTGTGTGGTCACACTAGAATGTCTTCCTTCATTTTCCCAATTGACCTCATTTTGAATCTCAGGAACTGCGATAGCAAATATCCTAATAACTGGCTGTAGGAAGGAAAGCCCCCGAGAACAGTTTAATGGGTCAGCACATCGTGGTAGGAGCTTGAATCACTTGTCAGTAAAAGAAACCCTACTTAAACAGGCCTAAGGAAAAGAATTTATTGGCTCATAAAAGTTGGGAGGTTCAGGGGGTTGAATGGACAATTTTGGTCTAAAAGAGAAATTCACGGAGGGCGCCTGGGTGGCTTAGTCAGTTAAGCGTCCAACTTCGGCTCAGATCTTGAGGTTTGTGAGTTCCAGCCCTGTGTCGGGCTCTGTGCTGACAGCTCAGAGCCTGGAGCCTGCTTTGGATTCTGTGTCTCCCTCTCTCTCTCTGCCCCTCCCCCACTCACACTCTGTCTCTGTCTCTCTCTCTCTCTTAAAAGTAAACATTAAAAAGTTTAAAAACAAAAGAGAAATTCATGGAGATAATCTATCATGTAGGAGGAAGAAAAGCTATCTGCATTAGCCAGTGAAGATAAAATAAGTTAAAGCAGTAAATTCAGGGCAAAGTGAACATGTCAGCCAAAAGCTTTGGAGACAAAACAAGGAAAATGGGCAGGAACTGCAGAATATCTGCTTTTGTGAACACAAAGGCAAGAGGAGCCAAGCACACAGTGGGGATTGAACTTGGGATGGTTCAAGCTTCATTAAAGTTGTGATGTGCTCTTTCTCCACAAGTGTTCTTTCTTTCTTTCTTTTTTTTTTTTTAAGTAATCTCTACACCCAACGTGGGACTCAAATTCACAACCCCAAGATCAAGAGTCGCGTGCTCTGTGGACTGAACCAGCCAGGCACCCCTACCCACAGGTCTTCTGACGATGGGACATCTTCTTTGTGATAATGACAAAGAGCACATGCAAAAAATTAAGTAACAATTAGCAGCAAAGCCACAGGTAGTGTAGCTAACTAAACCGTGGGAGACTATCTGGAGGGGAGTTTTGGAAGTGATTTGATCACAGATAAAAGAATAATGTCATTAGGAAAATTATTTGTTTATAAAAAGTATTACCTAGATCCTGTGGGCTTGACAGGGCTTCTAGATACTTCTACACTGTTGTCTCTCTCCCTGACTTTGACCCAAGTGAATGAAAGTAAAGAACCGTGTGCTTGCACACTCTTATTGCCTCACCAGCTGCTTTACTGGCACCACTGCCCAGAAGCAAATCCCAGGAACCCAGGACTGGGAAGTGGTAGGAGTTTTTACTCTTCATGAGCCAGGGAAATTGATTTGGGATTGAAGTCCTTGAGCCTCCTCCTCCAGAATGGATGGCAGGAGAAGAAAGGGGAGACATCACAAAGCTGGCTTCAGGCATAACTGGATCCAGTTCAAATGGTGTCATCAGGCCTGTTTCCTAGGTCTGCTTATCTCTTGCAATTTCATTCTGGGCTTCTTCAGCCCCAGATGCCTATGCTCCCAGCTTAGCAGATCTAACGAAAAGGAGAATCTTTCCGAATAGTTCTGACCAAAAACTCCTGGAAGCAATTCTGATATGTTCTGCTGGGTTACATATACATCTCTGAAATGAGCAATGACACTGAAGAAACAAGGAACTCTGACTGGCCTGCCTTACTCACTTGCACACTTCTGCGACGATGGCCATGTGAGTGAGAGTTCAGCCCCACCTAAGACACGGGAGTGGGTTCCTCCCAGGAAAGAAGAGTTCTGACATAAAGGGGAGGAATCAGACTGTTAAAAACAAGAGATGTCCATAACAGGTTCATCTGCCACTAATGGGTTAGAATCTCATCCTTGTGTGGTGACCGGCATGGCCCCTAATAGGGAGTATAGCACTCGAACATTCTAAGCTTTTGGAATGAAGATGGAACTGATTTATTCTGCATAATTTTCTTGAAAGATTTTTTTTAGTATATGTGCTGCTGAAGCGAGCACTTAAAAGGTTTTTTTAAAGTAATCTCTATACCCAGTGTGAGGCTCAAACTCACAACCCAGAGATCAACAGTCATGTGCTCTACCGACTGAGCCAGCCAGGCGCCCCTGTTCTACATAATTTTAAGTAAATTTTCATTTGGTGTGATGACCATAGCACCTGCAGAAATGATGCGATTACAGTCTCATTCTTTAGACTCTGTAAATACCAGCTTAAAAATCTGGTAGTTGTGGCGGCACTTGGGTGGCTCAGTCGGTTGAGTATCCGACTTCGGCTCAGGCCATGATTTCATGGTTCACGAGTTTAAGCCGCATGTCAGGCTCTGTGCGGACAGCATTCAGATTCTATGTTTCCCTCGCTATCGGCCCCTTTCTCACTTGCACTCTGTCTCTCTCTCTCTCAAAAACAAATAAACACATTAACAAAAATTTTTTTTAATCTGGTAATTGTGAACATGGAGACTGGCAGAGGCTAATAGCAGAGGAATAATTTGAGTAGGGCATGTGCCCCTATTGACTTGTCAATGCCCAGCCTGGCATTTCATTTCAATGTCCCCCTTTATCAAAAGTTTTCAGTCCCATTTATTGGAATTTTTTCCTCCACTAGAAAATAATTTAATGATTACCTTGTATGTAAATTATACCAAAAATAGCTACCTATGAGAAAAAATTACTTGCTTTACATTTTATTTATAGTCAACTTTTCTGAAATACAATTTTATAAAGTGAGGAGTACCTATGTAATATAAAATTGGGAATGAGTGGGGAATTTTCTTGTGGTAAACCAGCTGTAGTTGGAATGTTCTCACACCTGTTCAGCCCATGGAAACCAAAGAAGTCACATTAACAATACACGCCCACCTAAAAGACTTCAATAACTTTCCCCCATAAAATCTTCACTAATTAATTTGGGGGTTGTGAATGAGTTTCTTACATGTGCTTAGGAACAAACGTGCTCATGTTCCTGTGGTGGTCCATTTCCTGGTGGAAGTCCTTCTTCAAAATCTATTTGAAGGAGGCACCCACCGTGTTGCTAGGACCTGCCATGTAAATTCTGCTTTTCTGCTGCTCTGACCTACAGGCACTTGGTAGGCATGATTTGCTCCATCCACTCAGAAATGAAGACAATGCCCTCAGCCCACTCTGTCCTTTCTTACCTGGGTCTCAAAACAGCACTGTGTGTGCCCAATCCAACGAAGTATCATGAGAAAATTTCAGCTTCTTCTTTTTTTAAAGTTTATTTATTTATTTTGAGACAGAGAGCACAGGTGGGGGAGGGGCAGAGAGAAGGAGAGAGAGAATCCCAGAGAGAATCCCAAGCAGGCTCTGCACTGTCAGCACAGAGCCCAACACAGGGCTGGAACCCGTGAAGCGTGAGATCATGACCTGAGCTGAGACCAAGAGTCAGACGCTTACGTGAGTGAGCCACCCAGGCACCCCATCAGCTTCTAATTCTAACACTTCTTTTTGCAAGGACCGAGTGAGTCCATAGGAACAGGTAGGTCGGGGTGGAGTAGACGTGGAGAGGTGAGAAACCATGCCTTCCACTCTGCTCTCCCAGATTCTTGCTTGAAATCTTCTCTTTTCCTTTCTTTCTCAGCCTCCAAATTCTCCAAGGCTCCGAATGTAACTCACTGAATCAAGTGTCAAACACCCCTGTATTTGTTTATAGATTCAAATTTACATCGCAGAGCAGGAGAAGGTGTGTATCAGCTACCCACATCCCCACCTGTGCCAAAGCTTAGCAAGTCCACCGGATCACCTGCCTCTCAGACAGATTCCTTTTCAGAACAATGTCTTTGAGACTTGCAAAAATCATTTTAATCATCTGTACTCATGGAGCAAGGAAGAGAATGGCTGTATAAGTGTTGACAATGGTTTTTTTCTTTCCGAATCCTACAGTGTTAGAGTAGCCTACACTTTGTCCTATATTATACACTTGCCCTATTACTCAGCACATGTTCATAACTGAGGTTCTATTTCTTGTGTTCACATCCATTATATAAGACAAGTGCTGTAAAGTATTCTGCATATTAGATGCTGTAATCCCTAATACATTTTTTTTTTTTTTACATTGGGCATCGTCCAAATATTTTCAGTGACTTTCTTGTTGAAGCCAAACACAACATTAAGTTCTTACTCAAATCATAGGGATCGGTGATGAAATAATTCTCAATTCATTTTTTTTTTTCTTGCACAAAGTTTCTTTTGAAATCAGTGGGAATTTTGAATGTGGGCTAGCTCCAAGAAGCATTCTGCAGAATAAGAATCATTTCCAGTATTAATGGGTCATTGTGTCCTTTCGCATCTGAATCACCTATCAGTTTGGCTCCCTTAAAAATGATTTTGCAACCATCTGAGGAATTTCTTTTGATGATAAGACTATAGTGGGAAGGTGAAAATTATCTCTTGCCGTTTATAATGACATGGATGCAGCTAGAGAGTATGATGGTAATGAAATGTCAAAGACAAACACCATACGATTCCACACATATGTGGAATTCAATAAACAAAACAAATGAGCAAAGAGGAAGACAGACAAACCAAGGAAGAGACTTTTTTTTTTTTTTTTAAACTATAGAGAACAAACTGATGGTTACCAGAGGGGAGGGGATGACAGGATGGGTGAAATAGGTGATGGGGAGGGACTAAGAAGTGCACTTGTGATAAGCACAGGGTGATGTATGGAAGTGCTGAATCACTATATTGTACACCTGAAACTAATATGACACTGTACGTTAACTAACTGGAATTAAAATAAAAACTTTCAAAATTAACAACAAAAAAAGAAAATTATCTCTAATAATGAAATGTATAATAATCTTTAAAGATTAAAACTCTTAAGAAGAGTTTGTGAATCATAACAGTACTCAGTTTTATTTTAACCCTCTTAATATTTTTATTGCCAAAATATTAAAGAGAATGTTTAAAAGCTTCAGTAATTTCATCACCCTGTTAAAGATGTCTTTTTAATTTTTCTTTAACATTGATTTATTTTAGAGAGACAGAGCATGAGCAGGGGAGGGGCAGAGAGAGAGGGAGACACAGAATCCGAAGCAGGCTCCAGGCTCCAGGCTCCAAGCTATCAACACAGAGCCCGACGCGGGACTCAAACTTACGAACTGGGAGATCATGACCTGAGCAGAAGTTGGACGCTTGACTGACTGAGCCACCCAGGTGCCCCTAATTTTTCTTTAAAAAAATTTTTTTTGTTCATTTATTTTTTGAGAAAGAGAGAGAGTGGGAGGGGAGGGGCAAAAAGTGGGGAGACACAGAATCTGAAGCAGGCTCCAGGCTCTGAGCTGTCAGCACAGAGCCTGACATGGTGCTTGAACTCGCGAACCGCGAGATCATGACCTCAGCCGAAGTCCGTCGCTTAACCAACTGAGCCACCCAGGAGCTCCATCTTTTTAATTTTTCTAAATTTCCTTCCACCTTTGTCCATAGGTGCCTATATTTTATATAACCAGGATCACAGAATATGCACGATACACATAATTCATCTACTAAGGATTCTCAGCTAGGGGAGATTGTCCCCCAGGAGACAGTTGGGAAGGTCTGCAGACATTTTGATTGTCCCTGTTAGGGACAGGTCGGTGCTAGTGGCATCTAGGGAGCAGGCTGTTCAACAAACATACTACAGTGTGTAGCTCCCTCTCAAAAAAAGAATTATCCAATCCAAAATGTCAATAGTATGGTAGTGCCAGGGTTGAGAAACCCTTGTACGCGCGCGCGCACACACACACGCACACACACACACACATTATGCTTTTAACAACTATTAAATTCTTTTTTATTTTTACAAGTTAAAAAAAAATTTTTTTAACGTTTTATTTATTTTTGAGACAGAGAGAGACAGAGCATGAACGGGGGAGGGGCAGAGAGAGAAGGAGACACAGAATCGGAAGCAGGCTCCAGGCTCTGAGCCATCAGCCCAGAGCCCGACGCGCGGCTCGAACTCACGGACTGCGAGATCGTGACCTGAGCTGAAGTCGGACACTTAACCGACTGAGCCACCCAGGCACCCCTTTACAAGTTTTTTATAATTATCACTTATTTCATCCAGTTGATGATCACGATTTATGTAACGATTTCCCCACTCTTAGATATCACAACATTATGAAAATTTTCATACAGATGGCTTCTGTATTAGTTTGAATTAATTTCTCATGAGTAAAATGACCTCAGTAAAGGGTATTATTGTTTTTAACGACTCTTAAACTTGGTAGGGGGACCTTATAAACATTAACTTTGGCAAAATACATTAATTATTATTATTAGTTTCTCAAAGCCAATTAAAATTTGCCTTTAACCAGTTTCTAATGCTGTAATTTTGTGTTGAGAGTTCTCTAGCAAGGTAACTCTAGTTTTTGTTTAATTTGACAAGGATACAAAGGCACTAACAAATTAATGAGTTGATGAATTAAAAAAAATTTTTTTAATGTTTATTTTTGAGAGAGAGAGAGAGAGAGAGAGAGAGTGCAAGCTGGGGAGGGGTAGAGAGAGGGGGGCAGAGGATCTGAGGTGGGCTCTGTGCCAACAGCAATGAGCCCGATGTGGGGCTCCGACTCACACACCGTGAGACCATGACCTGAGCCAAAGTCAGACGCTCAACCGACTGAGCCACCCAGGTGCCTCAACTGATGAATTTTTAATAACTAGGAAATATGTGTATATGGCACAAAATTGTAAAGTGTAAAAGAATCTGTATTCTTTTAAGCTGTGGTTTCCAGCAATCCTGTATCCCTCCCTGGAAGGGCTAACATAGGTATGTTAGGTACAGGCTAGACACTGTCATTACCAAGAGATCCCAAACTAAGGCATAAAAGCAAAACAGAAGTTCGTCTTTCTCATGTACCAGTCTGGAAGTATGTGGTTCAGGCCGCGGAGTGGCTTTGCTCCATAAAAATCATCCAGGGACCTAGTGCCTTCGATTTTGCTGCTCTGCCATCTTTTATAGTGTTCTGCATGGTGAAAGCTAATTCAATCCCACATCTGCACTCCAGCATGTGGGAAGGGAAAGAGAGAACATGGAGGCAAACAATATCTTTTTTAAGCAAATCATGCAGACAGAGAAGGGATTTAAGTTCCACCATCCTACCTACTCATATTCCGCTGGCGAGAACGTTGTCACGTGGCCACACCCGGCTACAAAGGGGGCTGGGAATGCAGTCTTTAGTGAGGTGGCTGTAGGTCCAGCTGAAAATGCAGAAGAGAATTGATGTTGTAGCTGTGGGTGTCTAAAAGTAAGAATCGATTCATTCCCAATGTGGCAATGATGTCAACTGGATTATGAATCACTGAATCTGTCTCAGGATTGAATTGTGGGGATGTCTGGCATGTCACAATTAGATCCCTTCAAAGAACCAGGAATACAGTAAACAGCAATCAATACAAGCCTGATTCTTCAGACCATTTCATTTCTAGATCATTTATCTTCTTTAACCCACTCTTCTCTGTCTTCTATTTGAATTTCTAAGGCTGGGGCTTGGTAATCTGGAGGTCACTGGCAATCTTCCTTCCCCACAACAATACTGGGCAGACTTAATCTTTTGAAGTTGTGAACTGGGTGAAATTTATCTTTGGGGATCTCAGCTCCTTGCCCTCCATCCCTGGGCCTACAACAGCCATGGTGCCCCAACCATTCAGGACCCCACACCACAGGTCTCGCAGGCTTGCTCTCCGTGTAAGGCTATGAATACAAAATTCTCTCTTTTCTTTTCCTTTTTTTTTTTTTAATTTTTTTAACGTTTATTTATTTTTGAGACAGAGAGTGACAGAGCATGAACAGGGGAGGGGCAGAGAGAGAGGGAGTCACAGAATCTGAAACAGGCTGCAGGCTCTGAGCGGTCAGCACAGAGCCCGACGCGGGGCTTGAACTCACGGACGGTGAGATCATGACATGAGCCGAAGTCGGACGCTTAACCGACCAAGCCACCCAGGCGCCCCTCTCTTTTCTTTTCTTACCCAACAACTACACTTTGAGTTGCTCCACTTCTAGCTGGTTGATAAGGCTGGGAGGTTGGGGACAGAGAAGGGATTTAAGGAGTGGTTGAAAAGTTGCTGCTTGTGAAAAAAACAACAACTCAATTTGACTGACTAAAACTGTTGCCTCACCTGGTTTAAAAGGATTCGAGTTTGTCTTACTGTCTGCAGGACACACACACACACACACACACACACACAGATTTTCTAGGTCTAAATTGCAGATGTACACATTGGTATTTATGAAGAAACAGTTCCAAATATTGTTTTTATAAATTTCCCCTTCTTTTGTGCAAAAAACCATTGCACTCTAGAAATAATCAAGCAGATTGACTTTCTCTCCTCTCCCTCCCTAGGTCATTTTGATGTCATTGGCAGAAGAGCTGAAGCCATCTTAAAGACCTTGCTTGAGATAACATGATATACCAATATTATCTTTTCTCACTCTAAATCTTCATTATAAGAGTTGACTTGGTGATATGTAAGTTGACTACAGATATCTTTAGTTCTCTAAACTTGTTGCAAGAATAGTTAATATTTTTAAAAGATTCCAGAAAGAGCACATGAATTGGCCACTACTTGCGAAGACTCAGTAACTGTCATGTTTATTCAAATAGTTCAATGCTTCCCACATCACAGTACAGGGAAAAAATATTAGTACTTGCATGACACACTGAGGGAAGCTGGAGCCAACTGGCTTGGAGTCTGTGTGTGCCCATGGCCTCACCTAGCTGTCCCAAGGGATGAAGGGAATCATTACCTCAGCACACCGCATTCACTGGGCAGCCTGGTGGAGGAGACGTATCTAACATGCTGCTATGCGAAATGTGGTCTTCAACATCAGCAGCAGCAGCAGCACTTGGAAGCTTGTTAGAAATGCAAAATTGTAGGCTCTATGCCAATTTACTGAGTCGGAATCTGCATTTTCATAAGATTCCCAGGTGATTTATATGCACATTGAAGTTTGAAAGCACCAATCTAAGAAAACAGGTCGATTTCTTTAGGTGAGTGTGGAGGATACAGAGGATTGCACCTGGCAGTCATTACATCCTCCTTCTCGCTTTGGAGTATGCTTCCTGTGCTGCAGAGGCTGATAAGCACAAATGACACCCTCCAGACTCTCTTGCAGCTATTACCATGGAAGTACTTAGGTTTCAACAATTAGCAGAGGCTTCCACGGAAGCCCTGGAAGGCTGCCTCTCTGCTGCCAGGATCGCGGAGGCATTGTCTCTTCCGTATAGGTTCTAGCGTTCAGTCATTAGCTTTGTGACCATTGGGAAGCTTGGGGTGGGGCATCCATTTTGCCGGTTCGGGTGATGGTTAGTAGCGTAGGACTCTGGGGCTGGCTGTGGAAGTGGATTCTGGTGGCTGCCAGACAGCGGCCGTGTTGGTGCAGTTCTGCAGCTGTCAGGTCTGAGTGAGGGAGAGCACAGCTCTTTTGGTATCCTAGTTCTGAGGTGGGGTTTTGAGAATCATTCTAGTACTACTCTCCATTATTCTTAAAGGACTTTAATACCTCCAGCTTAAACTAACTGGAATGGATTCTGTTCTCTGAAACTAAACTTTGATAAGAGTCTGTGTTTTCAGGATCATGCATGTATTCACTGATTTATTTAGCAAGTATTTATTGAGGGCCTTCTCTGAACAGGTATACACACACACACACACATATTATATGATTAAACATTATATTCCTAAGAAAGTAGTTCCATCCAAATAGGGCAGAAAAATTAAAAGTTCCAATTCCAATCTAATCACTACAAAAAAAAATACTTCATATGTCCTCATTGTTATACTGGAAAGAAGATGGCAACTTAGAGACAAAACATTAACTTTTCTGAACTTTGCCACATGGGGATAGTAAGGACTTACCCTGTCTACCTCATAAAGTTTCTGTGAAAATCAAATAAGGCAAGATATATGAAACTGCTTCGTACATATTGAAGTGCTATGTAGTGCTGGTTATTTTATTTGTAAGTAGTAATAATAGTAAATTTATCCTACAAACTTTTAGCTTTGGATGCTTATTTAAATTTTTTTTTAACGTTTGTTTATTTTTGAGACAGAGACAGAGCATGAACGGGGGAGGGTCAGAGAGAGGGAGACACAGAATCTGAAACAGGCTCCAGGCTCTGAGCTGTCAGCACAGAGCCCGACGCGGGGCTCAAACTCACGGACCGTGAGATCATGACCTGAGCCAAAGTCGGCCGCTTAACCGACTGAGACGCCCAGGCGCCCCTTGCTTTGGATGCTTATGATAGCACCTTTAAAGAAAACTATTTTTGCTTGCCTAATCCTTCTTTCGGTGCAAATTCTGATGTTCATGTAATGGCATTCTTAAAGATAAATCAGAGAGTGACTGCTTTGTGAAAGGAATTTTCACTTTTGAAAAGGATTCACAATAGGAATTCTTTCATTAGATGTGTCTCATTTAATACAATTGGTTGATGTATGAATTTAAATTAAAAAAATTTTTTTCAATGTTTTATTTATTTTTGAGACAGAGAGAGACAGAGCATGAGCTGGGGAGGGGCATAGAGAGAGGGAGACGCAGAATCTGAAGCAGTCTCCAGGATCCGTGCCGTCAGCACAGAGCCCAACGTGGGGCTCAACTCATGAACCGCGAGATCATGACCTGAGCCGAAGTCGGAAGCCCAACCGACTGAGCCACCCAGGCGCGCCTATGAATTTAAATCATACACATTTTGGTACATCCAGTGTACAAAATGAGCTTAGTTGGTTGAAAAATGTAATTATTATTATTACGATTATTATTATTTTATTTATTTTTGAGAGAGAGAGAGAGAGAATGAGCCGGGAGGGGCAGAGAGAGAGGGAGAACAGGATCCGAAGCAGGCTCCAGGCTCTGAGCTGTCAGCACAGAGCCCAATGTGGGGCTTGAACTCACAAACCATGAGCCAAAGTCGGACGCTCAACCAACTGGGCCACCCAGACAGACCTGTAATTGTATTTTTTAAGTGAGCTCATTTCAAATATGGGTGAGGAGCAAATCAAATTATAGATCAATCTTTGAGACATACACATAGACATATCTTGCAAAGCTTCCATTCTTTGTTTTATGTCCGTTTTCTTGAGGTATGTGAAAGAGAAGCTTAATTCAGACCAATAAATGTCTGGCCAGTGCCTTCTCTGTACAACGTTATAGGTGACGAAGACGCAAAGATGAATGAGACAGTCATTCCCTGTGCTCCAGTCCAGTCCAGCATGTCAAAAGCAGCAGCCAGTCATACATGTGGGTACTGGTCACTTAAAATGTGGCCAGTGTGACTCAGAAACGGAATTTTACATTTTATTTAATTTTAACTAATTTAAATAAAAGTAGCCATGTGTGACTAGTGGCCACTGTATTGAATGGCACAGGCCTAGCCAAACTCAGTAGCTGACTTGTGGTTAGGATGCATGGAAAAAACACTTTTCTTCTGTCTTAAAACAAAGGTGGTCTATTAATTTTCTGGTCTTAGGGGTGGTGGTGGGGAAAGTGCCACGATGGTTTGGGAAAGTACATAGTATCAAGGGAAACAGTTATACAATTCTGTTAAAAATCTATTCTATTTGATTCAAATGTCCCCTAACATATTCAGAATGCAACGATACCACCAGGCCAAAAAAGCTGAAGACAGCAAAGGTCAAAAAACAGGTCTAAGGGGCGCCTGAGTGGCTCAGTCAGTTAAGCATCCAACGTCGGCTCAGGTCATGATCTCATTGGTTCATGGGTTCGAGCCCCGTATTGGGCTCTGTGCTGACAGCTCAGAGCCTGGAGCCTGTTTCAAATTCTGTGTCTCCCTCTCTCTGTCCCTCCCCTGCTTGCACTCTGTCTCTCTCTCTCAAAAATAAATAAAAACACTAAAAAAAAAAAAAAAAGGCCTGAAAAACCTAGTTTATGTGTTATCTGTAGTATTCCTTGTCATTTTTAGAGTGGTCCCAGCATCAAAGATCAGGAAGGAAGAAGGAGTGAATTAGTAACTTACTTACTAACGAAACTTCCCTGATGGGGTGAAGTGGGCCATTTCCAAGATATTTTTATTTTTCTCAAATTAAAAAAGATAGAAAAGAACTAAGAGCTCATGCTTAACAACAAAAAGGTATTAAGAACTACTTATTACTACCAACTATTTCACATTCCACACAATTGGGAATGATCAGTAGCACTTAATACCCTTTTGTTAAGTGTTAGCAACTACTTGTTAATTTTGTTTTATCTATATTTTCATACGCAAGGTGAATTTACTTTGACAGATTCTACTTAGTCTCAACTGTGGATAGAAATGCCATGATTTTACTCTTTTTACTTACGAAAATTATTATTTTTTTTTTTTAATTTTTTTTTCAACGTTTATTTATTTTTGGGACAGAGAGAGACAGAGCATGAACGGGGGAGGGGCAGAGAGAGAGGGAGACACAGAATCGGAAACAGGCTCCAGGCTCCGAGCCATCAGCCCAGAGCCCGACGCGGGGCTCGAACTCCCGGACCGCGAGATCGTGACCTGGCTGAAGTCGGACGCTCAACCGACTGCGCCACCCAGGCGCCCCCGAAAATTATTTTTAAAGATGTGTGAAGCAGTCTCAATTCACAGGAGTTAGAAGTGGAAATAGTTTAAGTATTATTTCTAAGACTAAGTGGCTATAACAAGAATCTGAACTTTACCTATCATTATTTGGTATATGAGCTAGTTCTGTAAGGTTAATCAATTTTATTTTTGCTGACTTATCACAGATTGTTATTTATTTATTTATTTATTTATTTATTTATTTATTTATTTTTAAAGAGGCCAAACATGGTTGTAGTTCTAGCCCCAAAGGAGATGTGCATGATGATAGCAACTGAAAAAGAATACCACTGTGGTTACACTTGACTACACAGTGAGCTAATAGTGCTCGGGGCACTTCCTGTGGGGTGCATCCTCTTGGAACAGTGGCTTCTTTTGACCCTAACAAACCAAATGTGGATCAAATTAAAGGGACTAGTTTGGGTAACAGCACCACAGTCGCCTTTCTTGGGGATCTCTGTGAAACATGGCAGTGGTATCATCACAAACATATTCTGGATTTGACAAAGTTTCATGGGAACTAATTGATTTCATAGGAACTAATTGACTGGGATTCTCCCTCTTTCTCTGCCCCTCCCTGCTCATGTTCTCTCTGTCTCTCTCAAAATAAATAAATAAAACTTTAAAAACTTTTAAAAAATAGCAGCAATATTGAAAATTGAGTTTGGGCATGAAAAGTTCACAATTTGCATCTCTGGTTCAAATGAGGTATCCATCAGAAGATTGTGATACTTTTCTCATGATTTTTGAGCCTTTTTCTATAGAAATTAAATTTATAAATGAACATTAAATTGGGGCATCTGGGTGGCTCAGTCAGTTAAGTGTCTGACTCTTGGTTTCAGCTCAGATCATGATCTCATGGTTCATGAGTTCAAACCCCAAGTTTGAGCCCTGTGTTGGGCTCTGCACTAAACAGCATGGAACCTACTTGGGATTCTCTCTCTGTCCCTCCCCCCTTCACACACACACACACACACACACACACACACTCTCAAAATAAATAAATAAACATTAGAAAAAAAGATACTAAAACAGTGTATTATATTTGTAATTTCTTATGGAGGTGAATTGAATTTCCTTATACCAATGAAAATGGTGAAAATTATAATCTATTCACCTCTTTCTAGACATACAGCTGCATAAGCCCTGGTAGAAATTAGCGAATAAGGGGTGCCTGGGTGGCTCAGTCGGTTAAGCATCCGACTTTGTCTCAGGTCATGATCTCGTGGTCCCTGAGTTCGAGCCCTGCGTCAGGCTCTGTGCTGACAGCTCAGAGCCCGGAGCCTGTTTCAGATTCTGTGTCTCCCTCTCTCTCTGACCCTCCCCTGTTCATGCTGTCTTTCCCTGTCTCAAAAATAAACGTTAAAAAAAAAAATTAAAAAAAAAAAAGAAATTAGCAAATAAATTAGTATCATGATAAAGGACTAAAAGATCTGTGTTCTGATGGCAGTAAAAAAAATGTAATAATTCAATCATTCTTCTTGATGAAGTATACTGGCTTTGGAATCAGATTGCTTGGGTTCTAATACCGGCTCTCTGGTTTACTTTGTCTCTAGGGCAGGTCCCTTAACCCTTCCTACACTATTTTTTTTTTTAATCATACAATGGGCATAGCAATAATAACGCCTGTTAGAGGGCTTCTGTCAGAATTTGTTCACATGGCCCTTAACAGTGGTTCGCACAGTGCCTGGCACATTGTAAATGGCTGTAATTATTACTGCATGTATATTACATGTGCCTTGTTTCCTCGACTTGATTGCAAGCTTTGAGAAGGCAAAGACCATCTCATATAGTTTTCTGGTCCCTTCATCACCTGGCACAGTATCTTATAAATTACATAGTCAGCATGGAGATTTAAAACTAAAGGGCAATTCGGGGTTAGATAAAGGACCTTGACTATCGATTTCCCCAGGGCTCCTCTGGACTTGTCTCTCCCTGTAGTATAACCCCTGAATCCACTCTGAGTTGTGGCAATGGTAGTTCAAGGCTGCTTCTTACCCTAATCAACAGCGGCCAATCCAATCAAACATCTAGACAATCAGCCAAAAGACTGAAGCTATGTGTCCTGCAACAGAAATTTCAGAAAGTCATGGCATTTAGGAGCTGTTTCTGGGTTTCTTAGGCATTTCTGGCTACTGGATGGTAAGTAATTTCTTTCTTTCATCTAAGTTAAACCATGCAGAGTATAATTTATGCCCTCCTTCTTTAGCTCTTCTCATGGTAGAATGATGAGCTAGCTAGCATTTTCCTTATCGAAGGACTTATTGTCACTGAACAACTCATCAGCAACAAGCTCACAGATAACCCATGGCCAACATACTGATCTATGTTTTTTAAACATGCTTTCTACATTTTTACTTCTTCAGTTTTTGTTTTGTTTTGTTTTGGTTTTTTTTACTTAACAGTTTGATGTGAGCTATTCATCAAAAGATGAAGTTTCATGCTGGTACATATTGATTCCTACCCTCTGTTAGTAAACAGTATAGCAACAAAGTTCAGTAAGGCTGGGTTTCCTTATGGATTGGTGTGAGACTTGCATTTTAACTTGGTATAATCTACGGGTTGGAGGTAGGTTTTGAGAATTTAAAATATTTTCACCATTACTATGAAATATTTGGAAAGTTTGTATAAGGCCTTCCTTCTGACTCTTCTCATTCTTCGCAGTGCTCTGCCAATAATATTTCTGCTCTGTAGCTAGCACTGCAGCTCCCCCCTTTGATATTTCTTCTGTCCACTTCCATTCTATCTTAATTTAAAAAATACATTTCTAAAATTTTTTGTTGTTCTATTTTGTCAGTAGACACTTGCAACTGTGCACAAATCTGATTATAAGCTGTATGGTGCTGTGAAAAACTTGCAATTGTTTTCCAAAATGACAGGCAGTGTAAATTATAAAACATAAAATAGTATATGTTAAAGCATTGCCAGCAATAAATAAAAACGGCTTATTTGGAGGAAGTAACCTTGGAAATGAAAGAACTAGGCTGGAGGAGGAAACAATCCACATGGTTAGGAAAGGAAGAGCCACATTTAGGGGAGCATCTGAGGGACAAGGACAATGGAAACACTCAAGTGACTCCTGATCCTAGACAGTCCTCCAAGGGTTGTCACAGAGGGCAGTTAGGTTGGGCTAGATTTTCCAGTTTGTCTCCTGAAAGATACTGGACCTTTATTTCCTAGGAATCACTCATTCAGCATTTCTGAGTACCTAACTTGTGCCAGGGGCCTGCACAGGAACTGGATATGCAAAGATGAAAAGAGCAAAGTTCGTCTTCCAGCGTTTCTAGAACACTCTAGGAGGTTAAGTATAAAAGGGCCTTGTTGCAAAAAGAGAAAACAGCAACCAGAAGCTTGGAAGAATCCTCAGGGCTCCACGGAGGAAGTGAGCTGTGGCCTGAAGGGTTTTGATAGGCTTTTGTATGTATCTTTCAAGAATAAATGATAATGTGAAATAAACAGATCATCCCGAAAGGAAAGGGCTGGGAAGAAGCATGGCATATTATATGGGAGATTTAAAACATTTAACTGGAGCAGGAACTTATAGACCAGTCCCTTATAACTGTCAGGAAAGAAGGGTCTAGATGACAAATGAGTGTTAAGTGATCAAACTGACATTCACCCATGTGGAGCGTCTTCTTCTGACTGGCACCTTGCTAAATGGAAATGTGGGCTGCTGTTCTCGAATACCTAGTTAGGGGCGGACAGGGTGCACCCACTTTTATCAGATTTTGCACACCACATAAGGCTTCTTCCTAGAAGGCTACTTTTGATGGTTCCAAACCCTTTCCTCCCCTCAGCCTCTGTAGTTTTAAGGGCTGTGCGAGGTCTATCTGCAGGGATTTTAGAGGTTTTCCTCATTCTCTTCTGAAGAGAAGTAATAAAAGCATTTAAATTAGCGGGAGGGCGGTTAACACCCGCAGCCCTGGCTTCACTGCACGCCTCGTCACCACCCGGGTTCACTCAGCGCCTGGCTTCGGGGGAGCCGAACAACGTTAACGGCCGCCGGGGAGCAACGGCTCCGGACAGGGCGCTGCGGACGTCGCGCGCTCGGGACTGGCAGGCCAGCGGCGAGTTCACACGGCGCAGGGAGGGAGGGGGGGAGGCCGAGCCGTGGGCGGCACTTGACGAACAGCCCTTGCAACCAATTGGAAGCCTGGTCGACTTTTCCCCCTGCCAATAGGGAGCGGGACCCAGGCTGAGGGGCGCTTCCCGCGGGCTGCGGCTGGATTCGATCCTGCGCGGCGGCAGCTAAGGCGGGGGCGGAGGCTCGGCCTGGGCGGCGGGGAGCGGATTAGGGGAGGAGGGAAGACCGGAAGCCACAGTCGCGTCCCCATCCTTAGATTCGCTCCCCCGGGCTGGGAGCGAAGACGGAGGAGGAGGAGGGAGAGGCTGAATGTTGGCTCCGTAATAAAGGGGAGCGGCCGCTCCGGAGCCTCCTCCCGGGGCGCCCCCTCATCCCGCCCGATCTCTGCACCCCCACTGGCTCCTGGGCGCCTGGCCCCCGCGGACGGCCCGGCAGCGCAGACCTTCGCTGAAGAGACGCGGCCAGTGGCGGGGACTGGCCGGCGGCGTCCGAGGCCCGCGCCCCGCCGCCACCCCCACCCGCTTGCCCGCCGGTCCCTCCGGCCGCCGCCATGTCCTCCTCCTCATCCTCTCCCAGGGAGGCGTACGAGGAGGACCGCGAGTACGAGAGCCAGGCCAAGCGCCTTAAGACCGAGGAGGGGGAGATCGACTACTCGGCTGAGGAAGGCGAGAACCGCCGGGAAGCGACGCCCCGGGGCGGGGGCGATGGCGGCGGCGGCGGCGGCCGGAGCTTCTCACAGCCGGTAACAAAGCGCGGCGCCCTGTCCGCTGTGCCTGGCGGCTCCCTGGGAAGCAGGGCCGAGCGGCGGGGACTCGGCCCCGGGGCCTTCCGCGCGCCTCGTTGCCCTCTGTGCTGCGCTGACCGCGTCGGGAAGCGCCGGCTCTTTCTTCTCTTCGGGGTTTTTATTCTTTGCCCTACCTGTTTCCCGCATCCCGACCGCGAACCCGGCTCCGGCCTGGCTGCAGGCCCCGCGTGCGAGTCGTCTGCCGGCCCTGAACTTGGGGAGGGTAGCCCGGCGGGGGCGGCGGGGCGGCGTTGCTTCCGCTCCCGGGGGGCTTCGGTGCGCGATAAGCTCTTTGTTAGTTCAACTCCTCCGGCTGCTGGCCGGCGTCGGGACGCCCCGCTCCCTTCTGCCCCTGTGCCCGCAGCATCTGCGCGCTGGTCACGGTCGCAGGATGGTTGTTGCGTCGGTTCCGCCGGGGTCTCTCTTCACCTGGGTCCTGAGCAGAGTCGTAACTGAATGACAAATTACGCCCTGGAGCTCACACCCTAGTTCGCCTGGAGGTCTAATTTCAAAATTTTTACTCTTGGCAGGCATGGTGCGCATGCTTTGCTACCCAGTTTTAGGATTATTGCTCAGTACAGATCTTAGCTCTTCGGTCAAAAAAACAAGTGTTGGTAGGTGTGAACACCACCCTTAGTTTCAAGTAAAACAAATCTTAAAATCACCACAGTTCGTGGACGGCTTATTCCAAATTTGCCCCACGAAAGGAAGGACTGAGCTCGGAATTGGATTAAACACACCTTCCTAGATTCTTGTTGCTCTTATCAGAAACATTAGCTGGAGGCAGAAGGAATGTGAAAATCGTCTTATCCGCAGCAAGTAGTAACTCAGCTTCAGTTGCATGGAGACTTTAAGGAAACAAAGCAAAGCAAAAGTCTTTGCCCTTTTTTGGTGTACTTCATATGTGTTAGCGGTTTAGATGTCTTTTAAACATGTGACACATTTTAATTGATTTTTTGAAAGGAGACTTTTCCTGAAATTTAAGAAAATGTACACATTTATTAAAATCTTTTTCACCCTTTATAAGAGGCCAATGATAAGCTTTTTAGGTATTTGAATTTTTAAAAAATATTTATCTTGAGATACAGAGTAGAGTGGGGGTGGGAGGGGCAGAGAGAGGGAGAGAGAGAATCCCAAACAAACCCGAGGGATCACGATCCGATCGGAGCTGAAATCTAGACTCTGGTGCCCAACCGGCTGAGCCACCCAGTGCCCCTAGCTATTTGAATTTTTATATAAAAAAATTCTGGTCAGTAGTTACCAACGTTAGTTTCCCAATTTGAAGCTGTGACATAGGTTTCAACACATTAGAAAAAAGGAACTTTTTCTTCCTCTAAGTTAATGTTTCCTTATAGCTAGATATGTATGAGTTGATTTTTGTGCCTAGGTATTTGGCATACTCAAAATGTATCTTGGGCTTGCGCATTAAAAAATGCATGTCTTCTGAATGTTTCAGTTCAAAGCCAATTCCATTGTGGAAGTTTGGAAACAGGAATATTGTAACTGATCTTTTAGAAGGGTCAGTGTATTTCTTTTGCCACAAGTCTTGAGTTTTTTGTGCAGTAGCATGAAATGTCTTAAGTGTGTTGGAAAGATAACCTAAATTCTTTAATGAAAAAAAATATTTTTTGAGAAACAGATTAAACATTAAGGCAATAGATTATTTTGCATGTTGGGAAGAAAATAATATATGCTTAATATATCCAAAGTGGATGGTATCTGGCAGTGGAAATAGTACTTGTCAGGGCTTGGGGAGAGTCAGGAGTCCTAGCTCGCATATGATCTGTGTGCCTTTGGGAAAGTCAATTCACCCCTAGTCTTGAGTTCTTTTAGTATAAAAGTTGAGCCTTTCTATACCTGAAGTTGTAATTCAGTGATTAATGTAATGCAGCTTTTAAATTACCCAGGCAGGATCTAATAAATGCAGATTGAGTTATAAATTTTAATTTTTGTTTATTTACTGCTATTTTGTTTCTCAGAGTGTGAATTGCTTTTAACAGTAGGAGCAGTGCTGCACTGTGAAATCAAATGAAGGCTTATTTTTCCTGTGTTTAAACCTTTTTCTTCATGTGATTTTTGGTACTATTTTGAAATTATTGCAACTATGGAAACCTGTACGTAATAAAATTTTATTAGGATAGGCATTCCCTGGATAAAAGTTTAACGTCTAGTGCGTCATCAGCCAGAAGTATGGTAATTTATCTAACTGAAATGGTTTTGGCTCAACCTCAGTTGTCCTACAGTCCAGCCAGAGAAGAAATACTTTGTGGTCAAACTGTTAAATAACAGCAAATGCAGATTAGGTACAATGATGGGCAATCTTTTCAACTCAGTTGGAGGTTTGTCAAGTGCAAAGTAAGTCTTCAAGGATTTACATTATTTAGCTTTCAATAATTAAGTTTCCATGAGTGCTTTAATCTATTTAATCTATTAATCTATTAATTAGATGTAAAGAGGAAAGAAAGTATTTAAGAAAAGCCATGTTTCTACAAATGCTCCTAAGTTAAAGATGAATTGATCACTGTGAATGATCATAATGTGTTAAGGTGTATAGAGAAGTGAGTTGGTAGTTCGGATATGAGAAATAAGACACTCTTCAAATTTATGTCTTCTGGTACTTAATTTGAAGACCAGAAATTCCTAGAGTGTTTCAGATTCACTGTGCTGCATTGTTGAACAAAGCTGGATTATGAAAGTTTGTGCTGTGTATTATAAGTTACTTTATTCTTGTGGAGTAAGTGGTGGTCTTAAATTTAGAAGTCATGACCTTCAACCTTCAAGATCATATGAATAGTAAATTTCTATGTCTTTATTTTTTAGAAAGCAGCTTGACTTCAAATATTAGGGCTTTACTTAGTGAAACCGATTGAAGAATTAAATTGAGAGGTTACCTAGAAAGATCTGCTTATATAAAGACTGATATCGATAAAAATTTATGGAATGCTAATTCATTTTGGAGACTTTCAAGTTTTGTTTCTTTTTTTTTTTTACTGTCTTCTGCTAGTGAGTAAACAGGCAAATCAGATTGTTAAAGTGGCTTGTTTGCCGATGAGATGAAAATTTAAGTTTCTCAATGTTTAATAAATAGACTTGTAAGATAGCAAAATGTCATGATAAAAACGTAGATCCTAGGATTTCTTAGCGATATATATTATGTGGAGGAGCTAGTTTGAATTTAAGATACACTCTTATACTTTAAGGATCTGAATTACAGAGATGTATAGGAATATTAATGATGGTTTATTAGATGAATACGGGATGGGGGATAAGGTGAGGTCACTTTGTTAGCTTAGTTCCCACAGGAAAAGTTTAGAGGCTGACAGTGAGCATAGTAAATACACCCTGGGGAATGAAAAAGCTAAAGGATGTGTGTGCCCTGGAGGTAAGCGCCAGAGTTTTAATTTTTAAGGCTTCTATAGCAATAAATGTCCTCTGTCTCTAGCTATGCTGCTGTTGTGAGGATTTTCAGGCCTTGTATTAGGAAAGAAGAGAAAGGTAGTAGGTTTTGTTATCTTTTGGTTTTAACAAGTGACTACATTTCTTCGTGTTAGTACATACAATGAAAAGAGCTTTTTAATGGCCTATAAGCCCAACCAAGGCAGGTGTTTTGGTTCTGCTACCAACAACATGCTTTGTGACTTAACGTCTCTGGAACTCAACCGTCATGAGCAGGTTGGATCAGATGATCACTGTGATCTCTTAATTCATCAAAAAACAATACTTGAGCCCCTTTTATGTGCCAGGTGCTGTTGTCTGTGATGGGGTTATAAAAGTAAAGAAAAAAAAATTCCAGGGGTGCTGGGGTGTCTCAGTTGGTTAAGCGTTGGTCTTTTGATTTCGGCTCCAGTTTGTAGATTTGAGCCCCAAGTTGGGCTCTGCGCTGATGGTGCAGAGCCTGGTTGAAATTCTCTCTGTCTCTCTCTCTCTCTGTGCCCCTTCCTGGCTTGAGTTCTCTTTTTCTTTCAAAATAAATTAATTTTAAAAATTCCATATCTAAAAATCTGTGACTCTATGTCATTTAATGCTTTTTTTTTTTTTTTTTTTTGCCTCTGAAATTGAATACACCTTTCAAAGCTTGTAGTTTCAGCCACAGCAACAATTCAGGTGAGCTTAAGCAAAACAAAAAGTTGGCCTGTGTAATTGAGAAAGCTAAGTTGTGGTCGCGGTTTCAGGCATGGCTGGATCTAGGGATTTAGATGATGTCACTGAAACTTGATTCTATATGCTCTATTTCCTCCATGTAGTTATAAAGCTAGACTTGCAATTTTTATAGCTAGCAAATAGAGAATACTCCTCTCCCCGGTGTCCATATTTATCCCTTCTGATGAACACTTTTTAGCTTCCCTAGCCCTGCAGCTAATCACTGGGCTACTTCTGAAGTTGGATAGGCATGACTGTGTGATTGAAAATACCAGTGGAATAATACAGAGTTCAGGGTTGTGTATGTGTTTAACCAGAAGAAGGGGGAAGGGGATCTGGGTAGGCAAAACCAGAGAATCCCTGCTGCATGAGTAAAAAAGTAAAGGTTATTTTTAAAAAAGTTATTTGAATGGTATGGCTGTTCTTTTTAATTTTGCTCTGTTATGGGATCAAGTGTACCTGAAAACTTAGGTAAGAAAATGAAAGGATTTCTCATATTTTGGATCTGCTGTATTGTTTCTTTAAAAAAAGAAAGAGACAAAGAGATGTGATTGTTTAGTTTAATTTAGTAAGAAAAATTATGTAGTTAACTCTAAGCATAGCGTGGGTTAAAAGATATTTTCAGCTGTCCCTTAAAACTCCTTTTTCCTTGGTCTATATGCAGTATCCAAAGTAAAAGGGAAAACCTTAAATACCTAGAAATACTGTATTCATTTTTTGGTATAATATTGATAAATTATTATTTTTTTTTAATGTTGATGAATTCTAATGCATCCAGAGAATGATTACTAGAATAGAAAAAGACACTTGAAATCACATTATAAGAGGAATGACAAGAATGGGGGTGGGGCAAGGGGGATATTTAGCCTCTAGGGTATATTTAGATGTGGTTTGAGAAATCATTACAAATAATTGGAGGTTTGTCATGTAGAAGAGGGAAATGTAGATAAGGGTAAGGGTGCCATTTAATATTTCCTTTTTTTTTTTTTTAATGTTTTTATTACTTATTTTTGAGACAGAGACAGAGCATGAGCAGGGGAGGGGCAGAGAGAGGGAGACACAGAATCGGGCAGGCTCCAGGCTCTGAGCTGTCAGCACAGAGCCCGATGCGGGGCTCGAACTCACGGAGTGTGAGATCATGACCTGAGGATGCTCAACCGGCTGAGCCATCCAAGTGCCCCAGTATTTCTTGAACCCTTAATAACTCCATCTTGCACTGTACTAGACACTTTATTTTTGTTCCATTTAGTGTAATCTTACATGATAAGGATTTTTTTTTTTTAATAGTGAAACTGAGGCTCAAAAAGGCAATTAGCTCAAGATCACTGGAGCCAGTGAATGTCCAAAGATTCAAACACTGGTCTGACTTCAAAGACCATTTTGGATACAAAGCTACAAGGAGACAGATTTGGATACATACGAAGAATTTTCTAAAAATATAATGGATTGTCTCATGAGTAGTATGTTTCCTGTCACTGGAAGTGTTTAAGGAGAAGCTGGATAAGCACTTGGCAGTAGTTCTGTGTCTGGTGTTGGGGGATGAATGATTGAACTTGAGTTTGGTCTTTTTTATAATTCTGAGAGGGCAGAAGAAGGTTGTTCAGTTGCTGTTGAGCAAGTGTTATGCTGTTAAGCATGTGTTGGGCATGGAGATGTTGGGAAAACAAAAAAGCCTAATAAGGACATTGTGCCTGGCCTTTGCCAGTTTACATTTATTTTACTATGTGAAGAGGCGTTAACGGGCCCTTCTCATTCCTCTCAGAAGCTTCACTTATACCCTCCTGAGCTTCCCTTCTTTTCAGTAGCGCTCAGTCTTCAATCTGCAATAGTCAAAATTAGCACTGAAAATTGGTATTATTGGAGTTTGTCCTTGAGATAACTTTTAAGGGGCTGAGAGTTTGGAATGGTATGACTAGACTGGTCGGTAGTCTGCCCAAGGGACCAAATAATGCCTCCATTATAGTTGACAAAGTTTGCCTAAAGAAGGACTAGGGTAACTAAAAAAAAACAAAAAAAACAACAAAAAAAAAGTGTATATAAATTGCAGGCATGTCTTCGTTTGCTGGGTGCTTATTTGGAATACTGTTTTTAGTCTGACAAGTAATGGACATAAATAGATGAAGAGGGAACCTAGAAATGGAAGGACTTTGGGCTTCTGTATGAGAAAGGATTAAAAAAAAAAAACTTTGTTGAACTGGAGAAGACATGATCAAAGTGTTAATGTATGACAATGGGGCAAATAATACTCATTTATTCACCAATTTCAGACTCAGATACATAGTATGATGCTTAAAAGAGGTAACTTTAGGGTAGGTAAAAGAAGCTGTACAGATTGCAGATTTCTTACCACCAGTATAAAGCATAAGTAGAGATAAGAAAATACTGGTTTAAGAAAAGTTTTAGTATTGGGGGAAAAAGGGGGTTGTGAAAATATTGTTTGAAAAGATACCATTAATATATCAGTTTTATATTTGGAAACAACCCTAGGGTTTTTTTTCTTTTTTTGTGGTCCCTCAGATGTGACTCCTTCAGGTTTTTTTTTTTTTTCTTTATTTAAACTACAGAAAAGATGGGAAAATTTTAAGTTCAAGAAAAGGGGACATAATGTAAAGATTAGAGAAATCTCTATGAATGGCAGATAATTGGGTGGAAATAGGGAAATACAGTGGATACAGGGTATGTTTTCTGCCTTGAGGTTGAGATATTCATATCTTCCCCTAAGTACCATACTGTTTGCATTTAATAAGTTCCTACTTCTGAAGAATGACTTAAGTCTGGAGCTATTCCATTTAGGAAATGTAATTAAATAATAATATATTAAAATCAGATATTTTTGGGGCGCCTGGGTGGCGCAGTCGGTTAAGCGTCCGACTTCAGCCAGGTCACGATCTCACGGTCCGTGAGTTCGAGCCCCGCGTCGGGCTCTGGGCTGATGGCTCGGAGCCTGGAGCCTGTTTCCGATTCTGTGTCTCCCTCTCTCTCTCTGCCCCTCCCCCATTCATGCTCTGTCTCTCTCTGTCCCAAAAATAAATAAACGTTGAAAAAAAAAAAATTTAAAATCAGATATTTTTGAGGGATTTTAAAATTGGTCCTGAGATCCATTTCTTTGTGAGAAGACCAATTTGAAAAATAGTCATATTTTTTTAGCATTATATTCAAGACAGTGGTTTTCCATGATGGGAAGGGAAGTAGGAGATGTATTCAACTGTTGGTAGTGTTTTATTTATTAAAGTGGTTGGTGAGTTAATGACTATTTATATTGTTCCTCATACCTTATTGTAGGCCTTAAATACATAATAAAATAATTTCCCAACTTTTTATTCTGTGAAATATTCAATTACATATGCCCTTCACCTAGATTCAGCAGTTTTTAACATTTTGCCATTTGGGATTTTATCTCCATATGTGTATATCTATATTTATATACATTTTTTCACCTAAACTGTGAAAGTTGGAGACATGATGACAGTCCATCCTTAAATGATCCCAGCTTTCCTAAGAATAAGGATATTCTTATCACATAAACATTACTGGGGCGCCTGGGTGGCGCAGTCGGTTAAGCGTCCGACTTCAGCCAGGTCACGATCTCGCGGTCTGGGAGTTCGAGCCCCGCGTCGGGCTCTGGGCTGATGGCTCAGAGCCTGGAGCCTGTTTCCGATTCTGTGTCTCCCTCTCTCTCTGCCCCTCCCCCGTTCATGCTCTGTCTCTCTCTGTCTTAAAAATAAATAAACGTTGGAAAAAAAATTAAAAAAAAAAAACATTACTATTATAACATTACCTAAGACAATAAATAGTTCTGTTACATAATATAAAATCCTATCTCTATTTAAATTTCTCCATTTGTCTCTAAAACATATTTCATAGTAGTTTTTATCCATTATAAAATGAAGACTCAAATAATGCCTTTGTTGTCTCTCTCTTTTTTTAAAATGTTTATTTTTGAGAGAGCACAAGCAGGAGAGGTACGGAGAGAGGCGGGGATAGAGGATCTGAAGCCAGCTCATTGCTGACAGCAAAGAGCCCCATGCAGGGCTTGAACTCACTAAGGGTGAGATTATGACCTGAGTTGAAGTCCTTCGCTCAACCGACTGAGCCACCTAGTCACCCCTGTTGTCTCTTTTTAGTCCTAACCCGAAATCCTCCTTCCACTATTTTTTTATAGTAGCTTTTTGAATAGTCTTGGCCAGTGAAGTTTTCTTTTGCACTTTTACCTTTGCCAGCAGATTTCTAGGGATCAACTGAGAGGACTGTCTTATTTCTTGACTTCTGTTGTTGTCTGATTATTTTTAGAGTAAAATTTGTTATTTATACTTTAAATATATTTAAATATATGCTCTACATTAGGTTTTAGCTATGATTTAGAACTCTTGTATAGTTGTCCATTTATGCTTAGTAGTTTAATGATGACAGTGCACATTTGGTTGTTGAGTTTCATTTAGGGAAAGAGTCTCATTTGTTAAGGTTGTAATAGTGTTGGGTTACATAGTGTACAATCAGAATGATTTATTTCAAACTTAGTGGCATGTAATGAATATCTGCTTGACTCAGCATAAGCAATTCAAATGAAATTCCAAGTATTGGATTAATATTTGCAGAGGACTAAATTTGTTTGTTGAATTTGACAATAGTATAAGAGAGTAGTCCCATGGTTACTTTATATATTTAAATCAACTCTTTAAACTGTGACATAACATTTTTATTGGCAGTGCACAGGACTGTTATATTTTTCTAACAGTCTTTATAATATTATAAAGAGAAATTGGTGAGTCTTTTAAAATAGCCATAAAGACATTTAATTTTCTTAAAATAATTCTTAAGTTTTAATGATAAAACATTTATGCTTTTAGATTAGTCTGTTTGTAGGAGAAAAAACTTTTCATTTAATAGATTTTGAGTGTGTGTGTGTGTGTGTGTGTGTGTGTGTGTGTGTGTGTGGATCGTATTTCTGAAGTCATTTCTGAAGTGATGCAAGAGAGGTGCCGAGTGGCTAGTTGTAAAATACAGATTTTTGTCTTAATAAAACTTCAGGGGAGCCTGCGTGGCTTAGGTGGTTAAGTATCCAACTCTTGATCTCAGCAGGTCTTGATCTTAGGGTCATGAGTTTGGGCCCCGAATTGGGCTCCACACTGGGCATGGAGCCTACTTAAAAAAAAAAAATAGAACTTGGAAAAAAAAAAGAACTTGAATAAGTAAATGATAGAGCCATCTTCACGGTCAAAATAATTCTCATACGTAGTCCATATACGTGTATTTTAAAACTACCTCCTGGGTGTACTCAAAAGATACAGAGTATTCCAGAGAAGCCCAGGAAGGCTTGCATTTTTGAGCACTACTTGTTCATCAACAAAGATGGTACCTTGTATAAATTTAAGCTGTTAAGTGTGCTGCTTAAGTAAGCACAGTAGCTTTAAGTTAGTGTGGAACAAGATAACCAATTAAACAAGGACAAAAGATGATATAAAGTTTATAATCTTTGTATTAAAGAAACATTTTAAATTGGGATTTTTTTTTTGTTCATTTGGACTACTTGAGATTTTGATATTTTGTAATGAAATTATCAGTATACAATATAATTCCAGTCATAGCATACTCTGCATCTGTTGAAATTTTTTCTGAGATTTTATTGCAGTTGAAATAAGTTATTAATTTATGTTGTACTTCTTTTTATTTATTTTGAGAGAGAGTGTGCGTGCACAATGGGGGAGGTGCAGAGAGAGAGGGACAGAGAGAATCCCAAGCAGGCTGTGCACCTTTAGCACAGAGCCTGACGCGAGGCTCAAACCCCACACTGTGAGATCATAAGCTGAGCTGAAACCAAGAGCTAGCCCTGAGCTATCTAGGCACCCCTATGTTGTACTTCTTATTAAGAGAAAATACCCCATTCTAAGAAATCAAAATTTTCATGCCTAACAATTGATGATTTTTTTCTCAGGTCCTTTTGCTAACTTGTGAATGCAGTTTGGTTTGGAATTTTTTTTGATGTTTGCTTTTTAATGCAGAATTGAATCTACTATAGACTTTTAAAATTTTTAACTAGAAATTATTTTCTTTTGCTAGGAGGCAGGTGGAAGTCATCATAAAGTTTCTGTTTCACCTGTTGTCCATGTTCGAGGACTCTGTGAATCTGTGGTGGAAGCAGACCTTGTGGAGGCCCTGGAGAAATTTGGGACGATATGGTAAGGACCCTAGGGACTTCATGCAGATTGAAAACAGTATAGTAAAACAAGCCTTGCTTGCTTGCTATAATATAAGCTTTGATGTTTGGCCATAGTATATATTAAGTTTGCCTGTGACAGTATTTCTTTAGAACCTTTTAAGCCTCTTATTTTTTTCCTTCCTGGGATGATGCAGAGATGTATTTTTGTGGATCCATGATCACCTATCACTCCCCAGTCAGGCTATATGCAAAATGGGTAATTTCATCTTTTATCTGACTTTCAAATGAGTCCATGACTCCTTGTTAAACACTGCTTTCATGTTTGAATGAGTTTACGCCCTTCATCTTTAGAGTTTCAAGTAGCGGTACTTAAATACTGATTTGTTGTTGTTTATTTTGGAATGTTTAAGAATTAATTGGCAACTAAAAGTGAGTAGATGAAGGGTAGGCATTATTTGCCTTAAGTGTGTGCTGCCAGGAGTTCTTCTGCAGATCACGAGAAGTCAGTGTTTTATCCTAGTTTCTTTTTGTGTTTTGTATTCACTCAGTCTCCTCCTTTCTCTTCCATAGTTAGCGTATGCTTAAGAATATTGACTCAAATGAAAATATAATCAGAAAAGTGAATGTACTGCCAAAAATAGACACTCAAAAATTCTTTCTAAATTATTTTTGGAGTGTGCCCGGCTGTTGTTCTCTTATTAGTATGGATAGTCTAGAGTTGATTTTATTTTATTTTTTCCTTGGTGAATACGTTGGTTAGAGGCATCAGAGACACAGTCTAAGTCAAAATACATAAACAGGGGAGAGATTTCAGTGTATTTGCTGAGATAACTTGATTGCTTCAATTTTATGGAAATTTATGTGGAGTTTTGGGTATTGAAAGGATGCATAAATAGATGGTGAGAGAGTGAGCAGAGATGTCCAACAGAAAGGAATCATTGCCTCAAAGGAATAGTAGAGTTAGGTGACACCTTCCATCATGGCATCTTTTTTAATTTCTTTGATGATCTTACAGAGAGGTGGGTGACGTGGCAAACCTGTTATCCTCAACTTATGCACCTTAGAGACCACTGTTACGTATTGTTTATTCTTGGACGTACAAATTGGCAGTCCACATGGGCAAAGGAAAGCCCGTTTCTTGAAATGTCATTCGGATGACTACATCACTATTTAGTCATTTGAAGAGGATATTGGAAATTAAGTTTGTCGGGAACATTATATATTGAAGCAAACTTAGACCTTATTTAGATTTGCACGTTGGTACTAGACTAACCCCGTGGGTTGCATTGTACTATGGAATTAGAAAGAGATGGTTATTTCTGGTTTATTTTTTATTTGGTAATTTTATTTTAGGCTTTTAAAGTGATTTCTTTAAAGCCAAGAGATACTGGAGTCCTGTCAGAAAACAGGTCGACGAGCAAATACTGGTGGGAACTTTAGAGCAATCATAACTATATTGACATTTTTATGTTAATTATGACACAAGATCTGAATGCTCGGCTTTAAAGAAATAGAACTGTTTGTGGAAGTTGTTGAATTATTTGAATCACTTCTTTTTTTTTTTTTTTTTTTTTTTACGTGAATCACTTTTGAGTGGCCTGTATACTTTTTGATATTTAGTCCATGGTAAAGTGTTTTATATGTGAATGTAATTCTGTTAATTTGCATAGTACATCATTCTGCCCTCAGGATTGGTAGTTTTGTGGATAAAAAAGTCGTGAAATAATTGGAACAAATTAGTGTAAAATTAAAAGTTTAATTGGCATAAATATGTGCACTAGGAGTTTTAATTGTGTGAAATGATCTTGAATAAGAGGTGGCTGCTGTTAAAACTGAAAGAACCCTGAACAGCCTCCGGTGAGGAGTAGGTGTTTTGCTTCAAAATGTTGCATTTATAGAACCTTTCTGTGTTTGTTTATTTCTTTAGTGGTATGTGTGGGATTATAGAGATTACGTAGAAACTGCTCATATAAAAATGTGCGTCACCAAGTTCAACATCGAGTAAGTTTATACCTGAAAACTAGATGCGTAGGAAAGAAGTTGAGAAACTATAAGATGTTGAGAATGGTTGTGTCAGTCTAATAAAATTCTGTATATTTGTTGTCTTTATTCTGTAGTATATTCATCTGTTAGGATCAAAAGAATGTTTAAAAAGATGTACTCTCTCTTCTTCCCTTTTCCCCTTCCATTAAAGGAGAGCATGCTAGGTATAATTAGCTATATTGGTTTAATATTTTAAAACAAACCTTTTGGGACCCAATTTGAAAATTTTTTTTTTTTTTTTCAACGTTTATTTATTTTGGGACAGAGAGAGACAGAGCGTGAACGGGGGAGGGGCAGAGAGAGAGGGAGACACAGAATCGGAAACAGGCTCCAGGCTCTGAGCCATCAGCCCAGAGCCCGACGCGGGGCTCGAACTCACGGACCGCGAGATCGTGACCTGGCTGAAGTCGGACGCTTAACCGACTGCGCCACCCAGGCGCCCCTTGGGACCCAATTTGTATAATAAAATCTTTTGCCTCCTCCAGCTTTTGTTTAAATATTAGTAAATGTGTTTTGAGTTATAAGTTGAAAGCACTGACCCTACCATGTCCCTTAGCCCTTTTATTTTTTCTTTCTTTGTTATTCTCATATCTTCCTCATTATGCTTTTCAAGATTTCTTAAAAATTACGTGATAGATAATTTAGGTGCATTCTAAAATGTCTGCAACATTCTAATTTTCCCTTCTTTATCTTCATGTGATGCCACTTTTTCACTTCTGAGTCTGTGCTTCTAGCTCACTTCTTATTGTAGTTACCATAGAAGGCAGTTTTACTAAGACCAAGTCTATGACAGGTCAATAAAAAATTTGTTTTTCAACCTTTATAATTTTCTGTGTTCCAAAGAATCAAAGGGCATTATTAACATACTTACTTGGTAATACTATTTAGCTATTCAACCACCTTATATTTGTGGGAGGAGAATGTTTATTCTTTAATTTCTTTTGTTCTTTTTTTTTTAGATTTTTTTAATGTTTACTTATTTTTTTTTAATTTTTTTTTCAACGTTTATTTATTTTTGGGACAGAGAGAGACAGAGCATGAACGGGGGAGGGGCAGAGACAGAGGGAGACACAGAATCCAAAGAAGGCTCCAGGCTCTGAGTTGTCTGCACAGGGCCTCATGCGGGGCTCGAACCCACAAACGCGAGATCATGACCTGAGCCGAAGTTGGACACTCAACCAACTGAGTCGCCCAAGTGCCTCCTTCTTTAATTTCTTTAGCATAGTCCTGATTCCAGGGTTTTCTGTTTTTTTGTATGCACGACTTCAGAACTTCATCAAGAAGTTTCTAAAAATAATATTTCTTTCCTGGAATTTATATTTTATATTCATAATTGATAATTCTTTATCTTACTGTTTCAATAGTTTAAGTTTGAACAATGTGGGTGGGGAGAGCTAACAAGCCTCATAGACCAACAGATATTGATTGAATGCCTGTTACGTGTCAGCTCTGTTTCTAGATTCTGAGGATATGAAGATGAATGAGGCTAGGCAAGCAGTTTGTATTCAGTAACTATAATCTTGACAACAGTCTTTCACATTTTATAAATGAGGAAAGGTGAAATTCATAAGAAACTACATACTATGCCAGGCTACAAAGTGGTCTGTTTCTTACTAGTAAATCATTTGCTGCTTTCTAAAGGGTGGCGGTAGGTCTAGATGCCTGATTCAGAAATAGTGCTGTCACTGAGTATCTGACCTGATGTTCTTTCTGCAGCCTTCTGCTATTATAAAACCCATGCTAATTGTATTTTAAAACCTTTTTTAAGGTGCTTGTTCTTATGAATAGAGGACGTAATATTTCCCCTGCTGTGATCCATGTGCTTTGATTTCTTTCTTCCCTCCCTCTCTTCATTGCTTTATTTTTCATTTCACGTGTTAAAATATGTTCCTCCCCAAGAGTATAACAATGAAATGTAAATAACTTCACCCTCTTTGTTCACAGACAGCCATGATTATCATCATCTGATGAATATCTTTTCATGGATTCTTTAATATTTAAAAAATATTTTGGAAGAGATTATTTGTGTGAAATTTGCAGTTGTTTCTATGTATATTTTAATTCTCTTGTTTTTAGTAAGATAAGCGAAATTTTATAGTCCTTGGTTATTATTAGTGTGGGCACTTATTTATTTGGAAAATACAGTAGAGGTAGTAGTTTCTGTTGTTAAAGGTCCCATCTGCTAACTTTCTGTTCAGTTTTATCTCCGCTGGTTTCTGTATCTAGAGATTTTCTAGTATTGTTTGGGAGTGGCAGCCTGAAGAATAAACAGGGAGGCGTCATTGGTAACTGATAACAGAATTGTGCTTGAGGAAGGCAAAAGATGGAAAACCTTTCTGTCACAGGAGGATAAGCTTTCACATATGAACCATCTGCCTGGTGTACCACAGTTTATAAGAATTAACTAACATTAGGGGTGCCTGGGTGGCTTAGTCGGTTGACTGTCTGACTTTGGCTCAGGTTGTGATCTCATGGTTTGTGAGTTGGAGCCCCACATCAGGCTCTGTGCTGACAGCACGCTTTGGATCCTTTGTCCTCCTCTCTCTCTGCACCCGCCCCCCCCGAATAAATAAACTTAAAAAAAAAAAAAAGAATTGACTAACATTGAATATAGGTAGTGAAGAATACTAATCTGTATGATTTGACACATTTTTATTAGAGTCTGCCTTTCCTTGATTGAGAATAAATGTTAACTGAATTTATTCTTTCGGTATTCCTTCCCAATCTGCCTTTCAGCTATGTTATGATGATGCCATTTAAACGGCAGGCTCTAGTGGAATTTGAAAACATAGATAGTGCCAAAGAATGTGTGACCTTTGCTGCGGATGAACCTGTGTACATTGCTGGTCAACAGGCTTTTTTCAACTATTCTACGAGCAAAAGGATCACTCGGCCAGGAAATACCGATGATCCATCAGGAGGCAACAAAGTTCTTCTGCTATCAATTCAGAATCCTCTTTATCCAATTACAGTGGTATGTATTTTAGTATGATAAACTAAATTAACAGTGACTTTGAAATTTGCCTTCAGAGTGACTAACCTATAGTTTTCTTCACTGCCATCTAGGTATTTAAAAACAGTGTTTTTTTAAAGAATTTTTAAAATGAATCTTAATTTTGACTGTCATGTTTAATGAACAAAGAAATGGCAAGCACCAAAGGTAAAAAGGTCAGAAGTGCAGTGGTCATAATTAAATAAGCACATTTAAAAATTTTTATTATTTAGCATCAGAGTTAACTCTGTTTCTGGTAAGGAATTAGACTTGTTAGAAGTGATCCAAGAAATTTGTTTCACTCATGTGCCAGTATGTGTGTTAAGAGTGTCTACTAGGTAAGGACAGAATCCCATAGTATATAATAAAATGCATATATTATTATAAGTGGTTTTGAGATAATTTATTAAAAACCTGTCTGATTTACTTAAAATTCCCTGTTTAACTCTTTTAAAAAGTGGTATTAACAGAATTTTTACAAAGGATTCATGTCCTGAACCAGTTAAGTTTTCTACTTCATAATCACATGATGTTTCATAATAAGCTAGTGACAAGGACACTTTATTTTTGTGACGAATAGAATATCACAGTGAGGGAAGCTTCGATTAGAATGATTCGTGGCGCCTGTGTGGCTCAGTCGTTTAAGTGTTTGACTTCGGCTCAGGTCATGATCTCACAGTTCCTGAGTTTGAGCCCCACATCGGGCTCCCTGCTGACAGCTCAGAGCCTGGAGCCTGCTTCAGATTCTGTGTCTCCCTCTCTCTCTGTTCCTCCCCCGCTTGCACTCTGTCTCTCTGTCTTTCAAAAATAAATAAACATTAAAAGAAAATAAAAAGTAAAAATAAAAAAAACAATGATTTCTAGTAAAGGGCACCTGGGTGGCTCCTTTGAGCATCTTACTTAGGCCCAGGTCATGATCTTGCAGTTCGTGAGTTCAAGCCCCACATCAGGCTTGCAGAGACCACTACAGATCCTCTGTCCCCTCTCTCTGCCCCTCCCTTGCTTGTGCTCTCTGGGAAAGAAAAAATGATTTCTATATGATACTGGGACATAAACTAAAAACAAAGGATAAGATACTATTTAAATTTTGTTAGATATTATTTACCTCTGTAATATTTCTAGACTTATTAATAAGCAGCATTAATATGTGTTTTGGGAGAAAGAATGTTCCTAATCTAGTACAAGTACTCTGCTTTGCTTATTGTTGTATCCCTAGTACCTAATGGTGCCACTGTATAATTGTAGGTGCTCAAGAAATTTGACAGTTGAAGAATTGTTCTTAAGGGGGTTTTTAATTTCTCTCTTACTTAATTTAGGGATCTTGTTTGCTGACATCTAACATTGTATAAATGATCTTTCCTGAGTCTTTCCTCTATAGTCATTGTCCCTTGAAAAATGAATACTGAGTTGATCTATTACTACCCCTTAATAAATATTTATTACTATAATTCAAGTGATTATAATATTAAACATTCCAGAGTCACATTTGGAAAACAAACCATTAATTGATTATAGTTTTGGCTTATTTATTGTGTATTGTCAGATATTATTTTAAGTACCTGTTAAAATAAGAATTGAGGGTTTATTTAGGAGATAAAATAGGTACGAGTCTTTTTGAAATGTTTCATTATAACTTCTCTAATGTTGGGTATATTGTATAGGTGAGGAAGTAACTTTAGAAGGATAACAATTTTTAAAAGTTTAATTAGTAATGAATCGAAATGACATCTTGACAGGTGTCTTTTTAGTAAAAAAAAAAAAAAAGCAGGGTGTAACTTTGTTTTTTTTCCAAGTATAAAATGTGAAGAAATCTTGTATGTGAAGAAATCTTGTTTTCTTTCCTTTATAGGATGTTTTATATACAGTATGCAACCCTGTTGGAAAAGTACAACGTATTGTTATATTCAAGAGAAATGGGATACAAGCAATGGTTGAATATCCTTTGATTGTAAATTTTTTAATTGATGTATATGAATGCTGTGTAATATACGTCTTACTTTTAACTGCTTAATGATATCTGGACAAGTGGTATTTATTCTCTGTTCCTCCCCCAAAATCTTTTTGTCTTAGATTTAAAAACTGCAGTGCCCACAGATAATAACTTGCTACCTAAAACATTCCAGTGCTTCATCTCATAGTGTGCTTTGTCTTTTTAATGGGAGAAGAAATAACATTATTTGATAATATGTACATCTCTACCTTTTTAAATGTATCCTAAACGGACTTTTCTGAATCTCTCCTTAAAATAGGTGGTTTGGAAGTACCAAAACTTTAGAGTCAGTAAAACTATTCTTACCTTTTTTTATTGACTCTTTTAAATGGTCAAGGTTTATATAAGAACGTTTCTTTGTTAAATATGTGATATGTTGAGTAAAAAGAACAAGTAGCAAAATAGTATGTACTGTATAATCCCATGTAAACAAAAGAATAATAACGACCCTCGCCCCACATCCTATATGTACATGTGTATGCATAGAAAAAGGTAGGGATATACAGCAAATTCTTAATGGTGCTTACTTCTAGCAAGGTATTTTTGCCCTTTTTTTAAAAAACCACGTTGGTGGGGTTTTTTTTGTTTCTTTTTTTTAAACAATGTATAGACTCAAGTAATTTTTGAAAACCAACAAAGTGAAGATACTTTAATGGTTATAAAACCCTGTCTTATCAGAAATATAATCAAATATTTGTTTTATATAACTTTGGTTTTGTTGTAATGTTTTTCCTACTTTTTTTTTTTAAATATTTATTTTTGAGAGAGACAGAGTGTGAATGGGGGAGGGGCAGAGAGAGAGAGAGAGAGAGAGAGAGAGAGAGAGAGAGAGAGATACGGAATCTGAAACAGGCTCCAGGCTCTGAGCCGTCAGCACAGAGCCCAACGCGGGGCTCTAACTCACGAGCTGTGAGATCATGACCTGAGCCGAAGTTGAACGCTCAACCAACTGAGCCACCCAGGCACCCCTGTTTTTCCTACTTTTAAGAGTAAAATATTTCCTGTTTCGAGATAGCAAACTGTCCTTTGCCTGGGAATGTAAGCATGCTCCATTTTCCCTCTTCCTTTCAATTTATGAAGCACTTCAGGTGACTTGGAAGGATTAATGTAGATAGTTTGGTTTATTATGTTTTCTTTGGCACCCTTGATTTTGAAAATAAGTACTCCTAAAATTCATCTAGAAATTTTATTGGTAAAACATTTCTAGAAGTGAGAGTTCTGATTATTTTCAGTCCTTTTCTGAGGCAGCGAATAATGATAAAATATTGGATACGTTAAACCAAATTTCCTTAATAGAGCTTATGTTTGAATCAGTCCTTTGTGCCCAGAAAGCTAAAGCAGCACTCAATGGAGCAGATATATATGCTGGATGTTGCACACTAAAAATCGAATATGCAAGGGTAAATATTTTTTCAACACTTCGCCAAAGAAATATTTATGCTTTGGATATACAATTTGAGCTTACTTTCTTTTTAATCTTAACAGCCAACTCGTCTAAATGTTATTAGGAATGACAATGACAGTTGGGACTACACTAAACCATATTTGGGAAGACGAGGTAAGTATTTTATGCATTTTAGAATGTGCTTACATCTGCTGACAAATTTTTACATGCAGTTAGATTCCTTTTTCCTGAGGTGAGCTAGTTCATTCAAATGAAAACCTTGTTGGTGAATGCTTTTGTTGCCAAAGGCCATGTAATGCTGGAAAATAACCTTGAAATTAGTGCCCCCTACTGGTATGTACGGAGTTATTTATATTTAGTTCAACCAGGAGCCCACACATACAGGCACGCCCGCAGTTCAAGGACTTGCATTTCTCCAAGCAGCTCTCTCTCTTTGGAGGAGAGGAAACTGATTCAGAATATTCCTTACAAACTGCAAACTTGCACACTGCTTCTCTATGGAAAGGACTTTTCCCCCAAGCTGGACAAGGCATTAAGAAGGATAGAGGACTCCAGCAGGCTGACTCTACACTTCATCATGCACAACATCGGCATCAGCAGAAAGCCCTCTGAAAAACTCAGACTTGCAATTCACCTTGACTGCATACTGCATGCACCATCACCCCAAGTTTTTAAAGGAGGACACTTAACAGTACTTCAGACTTGCATGGGATGAACACCATGATAGACTGTGCCCATTTATTCAAGTTGTATGTATATATTGGTCTGATTTCCCTTAAGGTTTCAGTTGTAGAATTTAAGATTTTTCACTAACGGGTACTAGAACTTTATCTATGATGTTGTAAATCTTAACGCCCATTACTGTAACTGTTTGCAGCCTAGATTCAAATTGTTAATTGGCAAATAACCAGGGCCAGATTATCAACAGGTCTTAAGAACTGCTTATGCTCAACCAATCCACACAGATATTAGAAAGAAAAGGAATAGAAAGGTGCACACCTGCTGCATCTAAGTTTACTCTTTTGGGTTTTTTTTTTTCCTTAACTGTGGACATTGACTAGATTAACCTGATGATGAAAAGATGCATTATATGTAAAAGACGATCTCTGTGTGGTTTGATTTTTTTTTTTTTTTTTTGTAAAGTGGCTGTTCATAAGTTGTCACTTTTTGTAACAATTTAAGGTTATCACTCATGTTAACTTGTGTAACTAGAAATTTTGACATTTCAAATGTAGGTGAAAGTAACATGTCTGTTCAAGGTAGACAATATTTAAACTTGATAAACCTTAAAGTAAGAGCATTTCATTTGAGATGCATTTTCACCTATAACTGATAAATGCTAGGTTTCACGAGCATAGATCTGACTGATAAAATTGTTCAACTAACTGTGTGGCAATTCTGGAATATACAAATTAAAATGTGGATCTTGTAAAAACAAGGGGGCTGCAGTATTGGCTACACCTCAACTACAATATTAGTGTTGGAACCACGTGTTGAAAAAACTCACCAAGATGAGCATATCTGTAAAAATCCACAAAGTAGGAAAAAATTTTATGGCATCCAAAATATCGTGGGCAGTAGGTACTCTGTAGTGCATGTATTCTTGCCAAAAGAAAAAAGAAGACAATGTGATGATCTTTTGCATGTTCAAATATTTAGGACTTTGGGTGATTGGCCCCTTAATTCTCAATTCTTAGGAAATCATCTTGTCTTATGCATGGGGTTGCAAACAGGTTTGTATTATAATGCAGCTTCGGCTGGACCCCACATTTTTCACTACTCACAAATCCACTTGGCATAGGCTTAGTACAGTTGAATACAGCATTGGAAAACAAAGCCTTAGTACTCAAACAACAGAACAAGTGGTTGATGAGAAATCTCTCACTTCTGTCAAATTACAGTCAGTTATTGAACACTTTTTTTTTTTTTTTTAACATTTATTTATTTTTGAGACAGAGAGAGACAGAGCATGAACGGGGGAGGGTCAGAGAGAGGGAGACACAGAATCGGAAACAGGCTCCAGGCTCTGAGCTATCAGCACAGAGCCCGACGCGGGGCTCGAACTCACAGACTGTGAGATCGTGACCTGAGCCGAAGTCGGCCGCCTAACCGACTGAGCCACCCAGGCGCCCCTGAACACTTTTTTTTTTTAAACTCTTTTGAAATAGCTCTGGTAACCTTCCTCTTAATGTCTCTTAAAAAACATTGTAGATATGTTTCTTATTAGTGTTCACATCTGTTCTTTTAGAAGGTCTGAAGTTTATGCAGAGCCAACTTAGATTAGTTTTTCATACAAGTAATTAGTGTCAGAAAAGGTTACAAATAGGTGAGATAGACATTTAAATAGCAAAATATAAAGAAGTAAAGTAGAATTTTACTTGGTTATGTTTCAAGGGAAAAACTCTTGTTTTCTAAATCCTTATAGATACTTGTCTGGTGAGACCATACCAGTTTACATTCTTGAAGTCTTATGACTTCCTCTTCTACTCAAGTTGATATTAAATTGTAACTTTTTTTTAAGGTTATTCATTTATTTTGAAAGAACACAAGAGACAGCATGAGTGGGGTAGAGGCAGAGAGAGAGGGAGAGAGAGAATTCTAAGCAGGCTCCACAATTTGTGCCGGGCCCGACACAGGGCTCATTCTCATGACCCTGAGATCATGACCTGAACCAAAATCAAGAGTCAGACACTTAACCCACTGAGCCACCCAGGCATCCTGTGAATGAATTGTAACTTTTTCTACTAAAAAGAGCTCTGTAATAAATATAACCTTATTTTTAAAAGTCCTTTTCAGCCCAAACTACATTTTAGTGTGAAAAATTCTTAGCCTGGACTCCAGAGAATCACTCCAAAAACGTTAAGCAAAACTTGTCTATGTGTACATCTTTTTGGGGAGAATGTACACAGATTCCATCAGATTTCAGATGAATTCATGAAAAGTTTCAAACTACTATTTATAGACTGATGTAATTAGTGTTTGACTCTTCTGCACACTTCTGTTTTATGTGACCTTATATTAGGTAGTTAATGCTTCAAATCCAAAGAACTATTAATAATGACAATATTCGGCTGAAAGATACCTTAGGAGATTATCTACTCTTAACTCCTTCATTTTATGAATGAAGGTTGTGAGTTTATGTAATTATCCAGTGAATTAGTGTTTAAGTTGGAATCTTCTGATTCCCAATCTCTAGTGCTCTTTCCTTTATAGGACACTGTTAACTATATCAATAAAACTGAGTCATGAAGACATTATGGTGGTTTTGGTTTAAGATTGCTTAGATCAGATGAGGAAATGTATGTAGTGTTGGGTGGCATACTTAAGTAGAAGAACATTAACAGAAGGGATTAGCAGACTGGATTGATTCAAGAGGAGTGAGACTTAAATGATGATACTGGATGCTGGAACCCGTATAATGGAAAGAAGGAGCTGTGAATGACTGGAGAAGAAATGACTGGGGAAATGGAGGGAGGATCTTAATAACTTGGAAGCTTTTGAAAGGGTCTTTGGAGAAAGACTAAGTCTACGAGGCCTCAGACGGGATAGAATATGGATAGAGGACCAATTTCTATACAATATAAACATTAATTTTCTCATTATTTAGGACTAACTGAAAATGTAAGGGAAAGTCATGAGAACCTTGTTAATTGGTGTTGGGTAAGCAGAGGCTAGATGATTCCAACTGATAGGGATAATGTAAAGAAAATTTATACAAAATAAATGGAACAAGATGACCTCTTAGGTCCCTTTTAATGCTATCATAACTTCAAATAGGTACTTAAAATTGTACTTCTCTAGGCTGAAGTGAAAATTATTTCTCATCTCCCATAAACCTCATTTGTTTAGGTGACTAAGGATTTATAGAAGGCCTCTCTCTGAATTTTCAAAGATTAGAATTACCAGACTCTTAAGATACATTAAAAAAAAAAAAAAATCTTATTGGGTGCTATGATTTGATCAGCAAACTTTCTAAAAAGCATTGTACAATAATTTCTAAAATTTACCAACCAACATAGGAAGTGCTATTTTAGAAACTTGTAAGTAATTTTATTATTGATCTCTCATTCTAGATTTAGGAAAATTGGCATGCCTTTCCTGAAAACATAGCTAGAATAAAAATTATCTTTTAGGAGTATTGTAGTACTCTCATCCAATAATGTAGCCCCCTTGGTTAGCTTTATCTTGGCGTATTTAAACTTTGGAGGGTGCTCATAGTCCTGCCTGGTGTTAAGGTCTATAGACAATGACCAATCCATGCTATAATATGGGCCAGTGATGTGCAAATTTCCAGCTCTCAAGTCAGTAGGTGTTTGTAAATATGTGTATATACATACAAAATACTCTGTGTTTACTGATTGTGAAACCATGTAATACAGGTTGTTGTTGGCTTATGCTGAACTTCTTGAAAGAAGCCCACTTTGAAAATGTGTTGCTGTTGAAGCTAATAGTATGATTCAGGTACTGTCTTTCAAAAGTACTGCACTTAAAGCTTGTTTTAAAGACATGTATTGGTAAAAACTTCTGTACAGTGTCAAACTCTAGCATTGTGTATGTTCACTTTCCGAAAAGTATCCATTCTTTCCTTAAATTTGAAAGTGTGATTGTATTTGGCACTTGCCAAAAAGATATTTTCAAGTTAAGTGGAATTTGTTAGATAGAATTACTTCCTTAAACTTTTGGTGTTTGTATTTAAATTGGATATGAATGGATGTTTAAAGTTAACCAGGAATCCTATTTCTTTTATGAATTGTAATGGATGTTTTGAATGGGTGTTTCCCATGTGAGAACTGTTAAGTACTTGGGTCAAAATTGTTAAAACCATGTTTCTACTTTTGTGTCAGATAGAGGAAAGGGTCGCCAGAGACAAGCCATTTTGGGAGAACACCCTTCTTCGTTTAGACATGATGGCTATGGTAAGTTTGTCAAGGCAGAAGGAAGGTAGTATAGACAAACTACTAGAATTTTTGCATTTCTGATGAAGAATGGCACATTTCTTGTCTCTATTTTTCCTGCTCACCTGACTTGGTTTATAGGGGATTAGTCACTTATAATGTACTCCCAAGGAGTTGTCCAAAATCCTTTGTTTTCTTAGGATATTGATATATAATCCTTGAGATGAATGAGAGCTATTGGTTGGAGATTGAAAAGCTTTTTTACCATTTTGTTTTGTTTTGGTTTGGTTTTGATTTTGATGAGTAGTGGGTTCTGGTCTGTTAGAAGACCAAAAAGAGATACTGCTTTAGTAAGTATATTTTCTTCCATTATACCAGTTATGAGCAAAGAGGAACTTTGAGTAATAAAGGCAGAAAGGATGGGGTATTTGTCCAAAAGAAATATGTTTTCTTGTTAGAGCCTTAATTCTTTTACAGTTAAGACAGTTCTACAGTTGGTATTTTGGCTTTGGCTAAATTTGTTTGTATTTAATTCCTCTTTTAAAAATTCTTAGTTTTAATGTTTGGTATATTGATAAGATTTAACCTAGAATAATACTCTTCCCCAGGAAAAAGTTAGGTATCAGACTATTGTCCTTAATAGGTAGATGTTGAGAATTGCTATTGATAAGTCTTGTAACTGGTTAGAAGTTCTGTGATTTTAAATATTTTTTAGTTTTAAATAGTTAGTGACCCCACCTATTCTGTGGTTTAAAGCTGAAGTATGATGCTATTAGAAGTGGTATAGAAAATAGAAATTGCTATATTGTGCTCTCAGGATTTATCTTTGAAAAGCTTCCAGTGTTGCCTGTTTTCTGAAATGTTTTCAGCATGCCTGCGTGTTTGATCATTATTCTTAGCTGTGAGCTTAAGCTTATTCCTTAGTTTGTTTTTTTGAACTCCAGGATTTATTACGTGTGTGTGTGTGTGTGTGTGTGTGTGTGTGTGTGTGTGTATGTTCAAGTTGCTATGGTAGTCTATATGGCAGAAATGATTGAAACAATCTGTGTTCTGTCTAAACAGTTAGTGTGGTATAGAATGAAAATCTTACTACAATTATTTTAATGAGCTCCTTGATAATTTTTCTTAGCTATTTCTTCGACAGCATAAATATTAAATCTGGTCATATGGATGGCTCTGCTCCTGTAGTAAAGAAACACTTATTAAGAGCCCACTATGCTTTCCATAATGGAGGGTTACAAAGAATTGTAATCACAAGTTTGTAGTGTAGTTATGGAGTATATGTGTCACGGCAGTCAGCTGAATGCTAAAAATTGTTTAAATGTTTTGCCAAAGGGGTCTAGAATAATCTGTGAAAGAATAAATGAAGGACAGAACCCTACTGTGGTAGTGTTGACACTATTTTCTTGGTATGGATTTTCAGAGTTGCTTTTCTTTGTAAAATCCATCTTACCGAAAAATTACATAAACAAAAATATGTTATATACCCTAGAAGAAGTTTATAGTTTTAAAAAGCTTATTGTCCAACTCTTTATCAGTTTCATACCCCAATTTAGTGTGTGTGTGTGTGTGTGTGTGTGTGTGTGTATGTATGTATGTGTGTAAATTTTAAAATGTAAGCTTACTTAAAGAGAGGTGTAAAATTCTTTACATTGGTAGTTAAATAGGGATCATTCTGGAGAGTCCTGCTCAGCAGGAATGGTTGTGTAGGGACCATTCTGAGCTCTGTCCATTGAAGCAGTTACCTCTCTGAGGAAAACTTGTTCTTCTTTTCTAGGGAAGTAAGCAGAATAGAGTATAAGAGGAGAGAGAGAGAGATGAATAAAAAGAGGTAGAGAAGTAAGGTGAGGAAATGGGGGAAAAAGTAAAGAAGATGGGAATAGGTGCTAGTGACATTGAGCCTTTTTTTTTTAATGTTTATTTATTTTTGACAGAGAGAGAGAGAGACAAAGACAGAGCACGAGTGGGGGAGGGGCAGAGAGAGAGACACACAGAATCTGAAATAGGCTCCAGGCTCTGAGCTGTCAGCACTGAGCCCGATGTGGGGCTCGAACTCACACACCGCCTCACACACCGCCTCACACACCGTGAGATCATGACCCGAAGTCAGACACTCAACCGACTGAGCCACCCAGGTGCCCCAGAGACTTTTTTTTTTTTAAGAGAGAGAGCGGGGGAAGGAGCAGAGAGAGGGGGAGAGAGAGAGAATCTCCACGTGAAGCTAGATGTGGGGCTCTATCCCACAGCCCTGGTATCATGACCTGAGCCAAAATCAAGAGTCAGACACTCAACCGACTTAGCCACCCAGGCGCTCTGATACTGAGCCTTTTAAAAAACATTGCAAATCACAGTTGTGTGCCTTCACATGAGTAGTTCAGCAAAACCAGTGTATTTGCATTTTGGTGTCATATCGTAAGTGGCTTTTCTTTTATGATGGTATAGGAGAAAGAGGGAATAGAAAAGATTTAATTTTTAATTAGATTAAATTTATTCATTGATTTATTATAGCAGTATAAATCTATGCTTTCAGAATATTTTAAATTTTTTAATTTGGGGAGCCCGGTCCTATGAGATAAACTTGCAGATGCCCTCATATTTGAAAAGTATGATTTTTGCTACTTTTATACAGATTTATTTGCTGTGAGCCTAAGAAAAGTTTATATATTAATTGCTAGTGTCTTTGGATATGCTCCTGGACCAAAGATTTTAAAGTATCAAAGATGAGAAATGCTATTAAAATGACAGTAATGCCATTTAGGTAGTATTTTCCCACATAAGTGAATTTTTTAAATACCAGAAGTATTAGCTTTTTAAGGATCAAAATATTTTGCATGAACTTTTTGTTTTATATATAGAAAGCTTTTAAAGATTTCTATTTTTTCTTATCTTCTTAAACAATATACGCAGCAATGTAAATAGCATAGATAACATAATTTAATCCTGATGGCTGAGGTCATGATTACAAACGTCAGTTATTCTCTTGCACTGAATTCAGTTGTTACCTAGGGCAGTGAATCTCAGCATTTTTGGACCTTGGGGAACTTAAGTAGAGTGGAAGTTTCCAGTGCCCATCTAGCACATACACACATCTTTCTACTTCCTATGAAAAAGAATATTTAGTGATAATAGTGAAATGTCATTACTGTACAAGCAAATGGTGGTAGTGTAATATGTATGGTATAATATGTATGTGTGTGTTTGCAGTAGGGGTAAGAATGATTGATATTTGACCCCATTATATGTATCACTCTAAATTAGAGGCCAAAATATGTATAGTTACTAACAAGTATATATTGATGAGCTATATTGATTGTTTTAATAAACTATCAATTCCCAGCAGGAAGAGCAGTTGAATTCCAATTTAAGGCAACACTGATAACGATGAATTGATAAGGTGTTTCTGCCTTCATGAAGTTGTAGGAATTCACACTGTGTGTGTGCTCAGTGGTAGTGTTGCAGAATTGTTATGAATGGCAACTATATTTAGAATACTGAATTCTGAATTGGAGTCCACATAAGTTGGATATTAGAACATAAGTTCTAATAGCATGCTGTGAATACCAAGATGTAGTTTCTTAGTGACTTACTTAGTAGATGACAGTTGTCCCTTAGTCTTGGATAAAAATGAAAGTCAGTAGTATTATATACGCTTTACTTCTTGAGAAATGAGGAAAAGACTTGGGTTTTTGGATTGGTTTCTTGCACATCAAGAAGACCTTTGCATGTTACCAGAGTATGCTTCGATTATGTAATCACTAACTCAGGAGCACTGAAGGTGTATGGATTTACGTTTCTGAGCTATATCTCCATCTGAGTTGCTGCTTTTTTTTTTTTTTTTTTTTTTTAGTTGAACTACAACTAACATACACTGTTGTATTAGTTTCGGTTATACAGTATAGTGATTGGACATTCTATACATTATGCAGTGCTCACCACGAGAAGTGTGGTACCATACAACGTTACTACAGTGTTATCGACCATATTCCCTGTGCTGTACTTTTTATCCCTGAGACTTAATTTTTTTTTTTTTTTTTTTGGTAACTGGGAGTTTGTACTTCTTAATCCCCTTCCTATTTCACCCCCCTCCCTCCTTGCCTCCCACAACCTCCAGTTTATGAGTCTGTTTCTTAGTTGCTTCTCAGTTCTTACGCCTCTCTTCTTGCTGTTGTGAATGTGCCTTATGCCTGCTTTTAGTATCAGTTTCTCCAGACTCCGTCCTCATTCCTGTCTGTTCCATTCACTTTAGCTTTATTTTTCTTGTTACTTCCAATCTGTTATGGATGGGAAAACCAGATAAAGTTGTTTAGAACTACTCTAAAGTTAGCATGTTGATTCTTAATAAGGCTTCTCAGCGCGAGACATAGATTTATGTGTGTTTCTGTGACAACAGTTTCAGACACTCAGCCATTATTTTCTTCTGGGCTCTTGATGTTGTTTCAGATAGTGCAGGGTGCTGAATAAATGACACCTTTGAGTAGGTGAGATATTAACTAAATTAGAGGTTTAGTTTCCTAAATTAGAATTGGGGGATAAAATACTAACTAGAAAGCACATTATAGTAAAATATATTCAAGGAGGCAGCTTTTCATTGGAATTAAAGAGATGTTCCTTTTGTTATATCTGTATAGAGATAGTTTCTGAGATTTCATTGTGTATGTTACTGTATTATCCTCCAAAAGATTTTGGCAGGAGGCTTTTAAAAAACTTTTGAGGTACAATTTATACACAGCAGCCCAAAGTTTTACACTGATTTCCCCTTATTCCCACTATCTATGGCCTGATTTTGTATACTTCTGGTTCAACAATATTTTTAAAAATACAAACTTAAAGCCTGATGTATATGCAGGGGTGTGCAGGTCAATGTATATAGGATCTGATACAAAGGATTACAGATTTTATTAATCCCCACAGGTTATATTTGAATATTAACACATTTGAGTTTTCCTGGGACATACACCAAACTAGCTAATAGTAAGAGTTTACTTTTTGTGTGATGAAGCGTATCTGCTAAAGTTGTGTTTTGTTTTGTTTTGTATCATTTTTATAGGCTCCCATGGTCCATTATTGCCTTTACCAAGTCGTTACAGAATGGGCTCTCGAGATACACCTGAGCTTGTGGCGTATCCGTTACCACAGGCTTCTTCCTCTTACATGCATGGAGGAAATCCGTCTGGTTCAGTTGTAATGGTTAGTGGATTACATCAGCTAAAAATGAATTGTTCAAGAGTGTTCAACCTATTCTGCTTATATGGAAATATTGAAAAGGTAAGTTTCATTTCATATTAATTTCTTTTGCTAGGATATCTAGCAGGAAAGTCTGAACAGGCAGTAAATACATGTGTCTTCGCCTTTTATTGGGAACATACAAGTTCTTTTAGTAGTAACCAATGTACGCTAAAAATTCATTAGGTAGGAACTTCAGAAATTGTTTTTTGTTGGTAAGTGATCGGTATAGGTTGTTGGTACTAAAAATACTTTAAAAATAGAAGTCCAAAACAGTTTAATCAACCACTAGAGTATTATAGACATAAAGCCTGTATTAATTTTATCATTACAAAGAGTTTCTGTCTAGCATTTAACATGTTGAACTGTAGAATTTGAAAGAGCAGTTACTTTCGTGGAGCTTGAGCACAAGTCATGAATTTTTAGGAAAATCCTGGATTTATATACTTGGCCTTCCAAATGCTAGAGTTCTAGTATCTTGTGAGGAACAATGTGCTTTTAGCTCTATCAGTATTTGAAACTGACCCACTTTGAAAGAATGTGTCCAAAACTTTGTCTGGAGGCTTATACTCACTCAAAAAGTAGCAAAACATTTAAATTTTATATATTTTAAAGATCTTTAAAGAGCTGTAACCTTGTTTTCACTAGGCATCTATTTCCCTGGATCTGTGATGTTTTGTTCATTGATATAAATACTTAAAATAGTTCTTATCATAAAGTAGATGCTAAACTGTTTTTTAAAGAATCATGGAAAATTTAACTGGGGAAGTGACCGGTAGTCTTAAGTCACCAATTGTTCAATACCCTTGCCAATTTGAGTTTCAGTACTGAGGTAATGTTATTTTTCTCTATTGTTTTAAGTGATTTTAGTGTTCTTTTCACTACAATAAAAAGGTATAAGCATGTGAGTCATAAATGTGTGGGAGGGGGAGCATGGCTTGAATAGTTGGTACTCTTAGTTCTTACTTGGTTTATTAATTCTAAAGCCTTCTTGATCTGAGGAAGCAACTCAGAAAATCTCTGAGACAAGAATTTCCTCAACATAACAATTTGACCACATTTAGAAAAGAAAGAAAATTCCACTTTTGGTCTAGGGCTAACATATGGGATATCTCTGCTTATGTAACTAGCCAGGAATACAGGGGATAGATTTAGCAATACTGGGAGAAGTAGTCCAGGATTTTTTCACACAGACATTTATCTTAGGAACTGCATGTTTGATGACTAAATGGGCTTTAGTGTGTATTTTAGCCTTATCACTTAGGTTGTCTCTTTGTGTTTATCATATTTGTAGATAATCAGAATCAGGCAGTTCAATCAACATCTTTAGTATATCTTTTTCTTTTGTGTTATGAACTAATTGTCTCATGATTTAGAAACATAAATCACTTTGTGTGATAAATGCAAAATCTTCTGTGTGCTATTTGAACAATTCTAGTCCCATATCTCAAATTTTTAAACATTTTAAATAATATATTATGATACACTAATCTCAAGTTATGATAATCCTTTAAAAGACCTATATATAGTTAATTATTCCTCACCTTTTTTTGAGATTCATGAATATAAGAGCTCCATATTTAATATATTTAGTCATTATTAGATTTGTAGGATGTTATTGGATTAAATCAATGTATAGAAATTTTGCCCACAAGAAGACAGTTGATTTCGAGCAAAGCTGAAAAGTTCTACTATAGCTGAGTTTTGTTTAAATACAGGAGCAGTATAAAAAATGCCAAGATAGCCCGTTAAAAAGGATAGTTAGTTGCAAGGGTGGGTATAAATGCTATGCTGCATTTGTTGTGTAAATATGTTTGTAGTGTTCTTTTAAGGCTAACAAATAAGAAGGGAGTATATTCAAGGTATCGTGAATGTTAGTGGTACAGAATAGCTATTTTAAGGACTTTCCAAGGGGCGGGGTACTATGCTAAATAATTATCATACTTTAACCCATCTAACCCTCATTACTACATTGTTATATATTAAAATTGGAATAATATAAGAGGATAAGTATGGCCTCTGTCCAAGATGTTATGAGAACTTGTGAAGTAAAGCCTGTGTTTTAAAGTGCCCCTAACCTTGTACAAGCCTTCCTCCTGGCAGTGCTTGCTGTCTCAAGGCCATCTTGTATTATTTCTTACAGTATCTTGAGTATTGCCTTACCAGCATTCTGAAAAGTCGGTAATTACTATTTACTTTAAAATTTTTGACCTACCTACCAGAATATAAGTTTCAAGAAGACTGTGTCTATTATGTTCACCATTAATTCCCAGTACCTCACACAGTGTTTATCAAAATATTTGAGGCACCTAGTAAATGTTTGTTGAATGAGTAAATATTGTTGAATCCTACTAGATGTTATCGTTACCTCCATTTTATAGGGAAGTCTGTGGCTCAGGGAAGTGAAGTAAATTGCCCCAAATCACACAATAAATAGCAGAGTCAGGGTAAGCCTGTGCTCTTCTTTATTGTGCTATATAATAGAATTATAGTCTTCCTTTTTTTTTTTTAAGTTTATTTATTTATTTTGAGAGGGAGAGTGCATGCACACAAGCAGTGGGAGGGGAGAGAATCCCACGCAGGCTCCATGCTGACAGTGGGAGCTCAGTTTCATGACCCATGAGATCATGACCTGAGCCAAAATCAAGAATCAGACATTTAAGCGACTGACCCATCCAGGCGCCCCTATCATCTTCCTTTTTAACTGTTGAATTTTGATAAGAGCTATGAGTGTGTAATAGCACAGCAGAATAAAGTCAAGATTCCAGGTGATCTTCTGTATTTGACATCAACCACTTAAATCATACTATCTTTCAGAAATTCTGTTACTGTAGAAGGGAAATAAATAGTCACCTTTTTGGGATTTTGTATTTACAGGTAAAGTTTATGAAGACCATTCCTGGTACAGCACTGGTAGAAATGGGTGATGAGTATGCTGTAGAAAGAGCTGTCACACACCTTAACAATGTCAAATTATTTGGGAAAAGACTTAATGTTTGGTAATTATCTTAAGTGGTAAATTTTAAAAGTGTTAAAAAAAACTTCATTTTTATTAGAAACATTAATTTCAATTTCAGAATATTTTAATGTAATTGAGAGCACATTTGAAACTAGCACCTATAATGTTACCATTTTAGACAAAGTATGTTAGGGTCATATAATTCAGGTTTTGCTCACCTATACCTAGTTTTTAGTGTTACCATAAAACAGCATGTAAAAATGGGCAAGTTTTATGTAAATTTTCCTAATACAAGACTGTATCTAAGCTATGAGTGATGGATTATAACTCAGACTAAATTTAAATATTCAAATAAGTGTTTAAAATATTAAATATTTAAACCACTTTTAAAATAGTTACATTTGTCTTATTTGTTAAAATTGAATGCAGGCATATGTATTAACATTTCGAGACTATCTACTTGCTGCTTTTTATCTAACAAGCTATGTTCTGTACGTTTTTCCTTCCCAATCTTTAGTGTGTCTAAACAACATTCAGTTGTTCCAAGTCAAATATTTGAGCTGGAGGATGGTACAAGTAGCTACAAAGATTTTGCAATGAGCAAAAATAATCGCTTTACAAGTGCTGGTCAAGCATCTAAGAATATAATTCAGCCGCCCTCGTGCGTGCTGCATTATTATAATGTTCCATTGTGTGTCACAGAGGAGACCTTCACCAAGGTGGGTGCTGAAATAGAGTTGTGCAGAATGTTCTGTCTTATTTTAAAATTTAAAATATTTTAGCCTCATTTAAAAATTTTTTTTTTTTCAACGTTTATTTATTTTTGGGACAGAGAGAGACAGAGCATGAACGGGGGAGGGGCAGAGAGAGAGGGAGACACAGAATCAGAAACAGGCTCCAGGCTCTGAGCCATCAGCCCAGAGCCTGACGTGGGGCTCGAACTCACGGACCGCGAGATCGTGACCTGGCTGAAGTCGGACGCTTAACCGACTGCGCCACCCAGGCGCCCCTTAGCCTCACTTTAAAGTCTTGCGCTGTTCATCTACTTTTGATGTTAATAGTATTCTGTTATTTATTTGGTACTTTATAGTTCATTCTTTGGTCATTGTACTTTTCTGGCTTCCATTCTGCATTAGTCTTTTGTTGGTTTGTGGCTCAGTCTTTTTGAGAGTTGGATTGAGAGGGAGAGACCTTACTTCTGGATTCAGAAAGTTCTTTTACTATGCCCTTAAATCTTGCCCATAAAAAAATGTTATCTATCCCTACCTTTTTGCCTAAATGTAGGAAATATTTCAGAAAAGAATTGATTTTCTGGAACTCCACTCCCTACCTTAGACACTAGATAAATCTTGGTCAGCTCTGAAAATATGTATTTCAGTTACCAGTTTGTGATTTTATTGCATAGCACTAAATAAGTTACATAGTTTACAGAATATCACTTTTTTTAGTTGATTTTCTCCTAGAACTTACTAATCTAAAACGTGTTTGATTTAATTCATGCATGCCAGTCTTAAATGCTGCCATAAATTTACTTTCTTAAAAAAACAGGAATATTATTATTTTGGCCATATTTTTAATGGAGTTTTACATTTCTTTGACAGTTATGTAATGACCATGAAGTTCTTACATTCATCAAATATAAAGTGTTTGATGCAAAACGTAAGTGCACATTCCCTCTTTTTCGGTTTTCTGGTTAAACTGATGACAAGCAAATAACAACTGGATTTGTATTTCTTTGTTTTGTTTTAGCTTCTGCCAAAACACTTTCTGGGCTGTTAGAATGGGAATGCAAAACTGATGCAGTGGAAGCCCTTACCGCACTTAATCACTACCAGATAAGAGTTCCAAGTAAGTGAAATTGTGTCATAATTATTCAATAGCAGTTACTGTCAAAACATTAGTAATTTTACCATAACACTTACTGTCTTTTTAATATAGAGAAGTACCAAGAAAAAAGGCATATAAATCCACCCCCCACACAATCCTTATGTTAGTTCCCTATTGCTTGTATAACAGATTACCACTTTCAGCAGTTTAAGACAGCAAACTGAGGGTCAGTAATCTGTGGACAGTTTAGCTGGGTATTTCTAGCTTAGGATCTCTCGAGGTTGTGGTCAAGCTGTTTTCTGGGTCTACAGTCATTTCAAGTCATGCTTGGGGATTGGGAAATCCATTTCCAAGTTCACTTATGTGGTCCTTTGCAAGTCCAGTCAAGTTACATTGGCCATTTCATGGTAGCTGGCTTTCTTCAGAGTAAGTGATCCAAAGGAAATGAGAGCAAAAACCAAACCAGAAGTCACAATGTCTTTTATACCCTAATATTTGGAAATGACATACTATCATTTATGCTGTATTTTAATTGCAAAGACCAACTGTGGTACAGTGTGGGAGGAGACTGTACAGGGCTATGAATACCAGAAGGGTGGATCATCAAGGCCATCTTGGATGCTGGCTCCCACAATCCCTCTTGATGTTTTTAGAAGAAAGTAATATATACATTTATATGGTTAAAAAGCTTAAAGCACATAAGGGCACAAAATGAAAGTTAAAGGTTTCTACAACTTATAATCTGTTTGTCTTCTTTATTCCTCCTCCAGTGTATGTATATCTACATTTTAAAAATTTACATAAAATGTTTTGTTTTTTTTTTAATATTTTGAGAGGGTGCATGCATGTACCTGTGCGTGTATAAAAGTGGGGGAGGGACAGAGGGAGAAAAAGGGGGAGAGAGAGAGAGAGAGAGAGAGAGAGAGAGAGAGAGAATCTTAAGGAGGCTCCTTGCTCAGTGTGGAGCCAGGTGAGGGGCTCAGTCTCACAACTGTGAGATGGTGACCTGAGCCAAAATCAAGAGTTGGATTCTTAACTGACTGAGCCATCCAGGCACACCCACAAAATGGTTCTTCTTTGTTGTTGTTGTTGTTGTTGTTGTTGTTAGCGCAAGTTGGGAAGAGGGACAGAGGGGGGAGAGAGAGAGAGAGAGAGAGACTCTTTTATTTTTTCATTTGAGAGAGAGAAAGCAGGAGAGAGGGGCAGAGGGTGAGAGACAGAGACAGAATCCCAAGCAGGCTCCATATTCAGTGCAGAGCCCAATGTGGGGCTCAGTCCCATGACCCTGGGATCATGACCTGAGCCAAAATCAAGAGTCGGATGCTCAACCAACTGAGCCACCCAGGTGCCCCCAAAATGGTTCTCCTGTACATATTCTTCTTTGCCTTACTGGTTTCATTTACTATGTCTTAGAGCTATTTCTGTATCAGCACATGCAAAGCCACTTTTTTTTTTTTTTTTAAAGCATAGGCATAGTAGCTATTCATGGTAGAGATGTACCACAATTTGATTTACCATGAATACTGGTTTTAATTTGTATCAAATGAAATTGTCTCTCTGTTTAATCTTTCCAAAATGGTAAATGGCCTCTTTTTCTACCATGCAAAGAACACTCAAGTATATAACTTCTGAAGCGTTGTGCTGTGTACTTTGATCCTGGATCTAAAGGGTGTTAAAAGTTTATTTTTCTAAATATTGGAAGAAAAAATATTACTAACTTTATTAGGTATGATGAGGAAAGAAAGGAAAAATACACACTGAGGATTTATGGGTAGAATAACATATTGAGGATTTACTTTAAAATATTCTAGCTCCCAGGGGCACCTGGGTGGCTCAGTCGGTTGAGCATCCAACTTTGGCTCAGGTCATGATTACACAGTTCGTGAGTTCAAGTCCCGCGTCAGGCTCTGTGCTGACAGCTCAGAGCCTGGAGCCTGCTTCAGATTCTGTGTCTCCCTCTGTCTCTGCCCCTCCCCCACTCACGCTCTGTCTTTCTCAAAATGAATAAATGGTTAAAAAAAAATTTTTTTTTATATTCTAGCTCCCAAAAAGTGTGTGGAGGGTAGGTAGATAAAATAAGACTGTCAAATTTTGACAATTATTAAAATTAGGTGATAGAGGGGCACCTGGGTGGCTCAGTTGGTTAAGCGACCAACTTTGGCTCAGGTCATGATCTCGTGGTCCCTGAGCTTGAGCTCCGCATCGAGCTCTGTGCTGACATCTCAGAGCCTGAAGCCTACTTTGGATTCTGTGTCTCCCTCTCTCTCTGCCCCTCTCCCACTCATACTCTGTCTCTCTCACTCTCAAAAATAAATAAACATAAAAAATTAAAACAAAAAATTAGGTGATATATAGGGGTTTTTCATACTAATCTATAAATTTTTTTATGTTTGAAAATTTTAATTAAAAGATAAAAAATAAATAGGAATATCTCCTCATTTAACTTTTTAGTCACAAAAGTAAATTTTAGGTAGTGAATCATAGCTTAATATTAGAAGGTTTTTATTTATTTTTAAAGTTTATTTTTGAGAGAGAGATTGCAAGCAGGCTCCACCAGTAGTGTGGAGGCCGATGCAGGGCTTGAACCCATGAACCGTGAGATCATGACCTGAGCTGAAACCAAGAGCCAGACACTTAACTGACTGAGCCTCCCAGGCACCCCTCAATAGAAGTTTTTTAAAGGCTTAAAATTACATGTATATTTGAGACATAGACAAGATAGTATATGAATTTTAAACTCCTTGGAGGCTAGAACAATTATTTATCTTTTTATCCTCTCCAGTGTCATGCAAATACTTGTTATTTATAAGCTTTTCCTTTATAGGAATGTTTTTCTTGAAGGATGATAGCTTTTAATACATTAAGATACCAGAATTATTTCGTTGCATAATCAAGTAAGGAAGAATTGTTTCTGTCTAGTCTGAAAAGTTAAGGAAAAATGTATAAAATGGAAAAATTTTTGTGGATCATACTGTTTTTATTGAGTAATTTTAGAATTTAATAGTAGATCTTCTGGAACTTTTTCAGTTTATTAATATTTTCCTATACATTCCAGTCTTGTCCCATTTCCCAGCCTGTATTTGAATTGGCTTTTATAGAGGAACTGCCATTCTAATGTATTCTGCAAAGGGAGCTTTGCTGGTGAACATAAGCCTAATCCTATACTATTTATCTGTAATGATTAATTAATTCACTAAGAAGCATTGAGTTCCTCTGTGTGTCAGATAATGTTCAGCAGTAGGAATGTAACCGTGGACAGAGTCCCTGTCTTCATGTAGGTTAACTGCCAGTAGCGATGTACAGAAGTAATCTTCCCCTTTCCTTGCATAGAAATTTTCCTTCTTTATGTTTCTGCTCCTGATGCTATACGAAGGTGAAATAATTGACTCTGCTAATTCAAGGTAATCTTGAAAGTTTGATGAAGTGAACTGTTAACTTTGTTTTTTAATTTTTACAGATGGTTCCAATCCCTACACATTGAAGCTTTGCTTTTCTACATCATCCCATTTATAAGAAGAGAAGAGCATGTTAGAATTTATGTTCACCTTTATTACAGTTTTAAAGCTACACTTCATTAAAAAAAATCTAAGATTGTTGATCTAATGTTGCCTTGCTTCCTTTGATTTAAGATCCTGTTCTGTAATAAACAAATATTTTGCCTTGAGTAAATTTGTTGTAAAGTTAAATATTGAATTGTTTTCATTTTAAAATAGAATATCATAATGTAGACTATCTACAGCTTCCTTGTAGATTACTCAAATATATGATTTCTAATCTTATTATTTTTCTTCCACAGTGAAAATATATTTGCATTCTTAATGCTAACTATCTGCAAGTATTTTTCCATTGTGTATGAGATTAATGCAGGTGAAAGTATTGCATTTTAATATTATAGAATTCCTATTATATGTTTAGATGTTTACGTATGTTGCAGTTATTCATATTAAACATAACTTGTATTTATTAAGTATTTTAATCAAGTTTGAGAATAACATTGCACATAATGAATTTTAAGTACTAAAGATTTAGCTGATTTTATATTTCTGAAAGGCTAACAGACATGGGTACACTTGTACAGTATGCACTCAAACTTATTTAAATTGGTGTAATTTTTTTTTTTTTTAAGTCATTGTCCATTTGTATTGACATGCCTCTGTTTCTAGTTCCAGTTTGGAGATTTTATAAAGTTACAACAATGAGTTAATGTGTTCATCTTCATTTGTTGCATGTGACTTGATCTTGAAAACACATCTGGTGTTTGGCATTGAGATTTTAATGGAAGTTATGATTAACAGTTCCTCTTCTTGCTAACCTGAGATCCATGGATGGGCTTTAGGGAGTTCGTGAACCCCTTAATATTGGATGTAGAATTTTGGATACTTGCATTTTTATTTTTTACTCTTGAATCCATCAGTAATATATGTATTTTTCTATATGGTGCAAGGTGCAAGGTGTAAGGATCTAATTTTATTTTTATTCCAAACAGATAGCTATTTGTTTCAACACCATTTATTAAACATTCTTTCTCCCATTGGAACTGTTTTTTTTTTTCCTTTTTTTGGAAAATAATATATCTTGAGGTATAAGGACTAAACATGGTATTAAGAGACTATAGCACACTTGTTACAAATTCATAGCTTTTTTATAATAAAAATGTGATGTAGCCATTTTGTATTTATCTTTAATAGAAGGGGAATATGTTTCATCTACCTAGAATAACTGAAGTCTATAGTTAGCAGTAGCAGTTTTGTGATCTTGAGACTTTTAAACAAATTTCCAAGTAGAAGTTCTATTTAGATCTTTTGTAAAAGTTTTATTTTGAATTTTAACATAAAAACAGTCTGCCTTAATCCACTTAGAAATGAGGCAGGGGTTTAAAAAATTTTAGAGCTGTTGAATAGGAAGTTAAGATGGAAAGTAAACACACGTTAACATTTATTTCCCCTTGAATTTTAACAGCTGTGAACCAGTGTCCCTTTAGCCCTCTAAAGATCTAGAAAAATTTAAATTCAATCTAGAGGCATTACATGGAACCCAGTAAGTTATGCCAAGGGCACCTTGTGTATGAACTGTAAGTGTATGATACTGGGCTCTGTGTGTTCCTCATTCATTCGTTGCCAATTTTATGTTTACCTAACTCTACGATAACCAAATCTTTTTTTTCCCCCTCCCCTATACTTTTTACATTTGTTGCAAAATGAAATTATCTTTATTTTAAAAGGTAATTTCTGAGTTTATGTAATAGTTGTCTCCCTCCCTTTCCCTTTTCTGAAAACTAATAGTGATGTCAGCATTCTAGATTATTTTGTGCCTAAGATTTTAGGAAACAAACCCATGGATGGTGACAAGTCTTAATTAATTTAGATTTGGTTTAAATGGTATTGACTTTTAGATACGAACTCTGTCTTAATGCTCTTTCCCCAACAGAATGATGAGTAAATTCCTAAGGTGTAAAGTATTGTTAAGTTATACCTTGCTGATCTATACACTGGTATGTCAGCCCTATACTATTGTTATCAGTAATGTCTTTGACAGTTTACTTGGGTGTCACTACTGTTAATACCTGATACTATCTGATCCTGGAATGGAATTGGCTTTGGCAACATTCTGTATTTCCTTAGCCTTAACAACAATGTTAGATAAACATTCTTTGTGCTATCTTTCTGCTTTTAGGAGAACATGAAAGAGTAGATGCTATAGCTATAAAGAAATAATATTAGCTTTGAGTTTATTTTTTAAGTATTGGAATCCTATCCCATATCTAAATCCCATTAAATATTAGGAAATATATCTGTGTAACTGAGTTAAGGAATATAAGCTGCCTTTTAAAATCCTCACTTTCCTGCTGAGGGTATTACCTCAAATAAAATTTATGGTTGCAGCTGACATGAGACTTACGAACATCCTAGTGATTTGGTTATCCAGACTATATTTTCTAGGACTCCAGTTGAGAGAAGAAAATAAAAACTACCAAATGGGGTTAGTTACATTTCATCTTTTCTTTTTTTATTGCAAGGATAGGTTGCTAGGTAACTGCTTTTTAGTAGTTACCATTGATACTCCATTCTTTCTAGAATAAAGAAATTTTGACCATAGAGCATTCTTCCATAATTAGGAAGCAAAAGCACAAGGAACTTTGCTTCACTTAAAAAGTTCTTCAGGTGGGGCACCTGGGCGGCTCAGTCGGTTAAGCGTCTGACTTTGGCTCAGGTCATGATCTCAAGGTTCGTGAGTTCAAGCCCTGTTTTGGGCTCTGCCCTGACAGTGAGGAGCCTGCTTGGGATTCTCTTTCCCTCTCTCTCAGCCCCTTACCTGTGCATGCATACCTGCTCTCTATATCTCTCAAAAATAAGTAAACATTTAAAAAAAAGAATTTTGTAAATACAAACTCTTTTTGTATACAGTACAATGAATTTCATAGGAATGCAACTACCTTGTAAATCAAGGAAAGATGATTGCAGTATTTCCGAGAGTTCTTTGCTATTTTGGAAAATTAGGTCATTGAAAGATTGAGTTGACATTACATTGATATTATAACACATCAGGGTCAGTTTTCATTTGCAGCAGTCATACTCATCTCTTTGTCTTCTACTGTAACCATTCCTGAACATTTATGCTTCACAGTATGCAGGTCAGGTTTTATATAATTAAGGTTTTATGTTGTTTTCCTTCAAATATTGTGTGTGCGTGTGCATGCACGTGTGTGTAGGTAGGTGGGAGGGTAGGTAGGTATAATCAAGGAAGTTTATTTGAGCATAATGTTAAAGGTGTCAGTTTGTCTGGATTGGGAACCATTGCTTTAACCTAATCTGGTTCTGGGTTGAACTGGTAAACCTAGGTTGATCCAAAGACAGCGAAGCGTAGGATTTGTTGAAGAACGGGTAAGGAGATGCTCTCTCAAAGTCGTGTGGTCTGCATTTATGAGGTAGGCTTGGGACTGTATTGCCATTTTGCTATCTTGAGAGATACCAGCAGGTGGGGAAAAAAAGAAACAGAAGAGGCTAGAACTAATTTAGACAGCTGTGGAAACCACTGTGAGCATAGGCTACTTTGCTCGTGCTCCGTAGACTCCTGTCTTCAGAGTTCCCTTCTCAGTTTGAAGTCCTAGCTAGACATTTTTAAGAATGTCTAAGTGCCTAAATCTCACCTTAAGCCATTGTAGTGTACAAACAACACAAATGAAAGAGTACAGAGAATTGTTTGACAGGTAGCCCTGTTTTTAAACTGAGCTATTTTTATCTTTTTGCCAGTCTGGGCTTATGACTCCCATTGTATTTTCCCACTTTGAATTTTTTTGTCCTAAGTAGTACCATAAAGTTTAAACATAAGTCAAATACCTCTGGACACTTTTCTATACTGAAGCTATTCTCTGTAGGTTTGTTAGTGAGTTGCTTTTAATATATACTCAACCTAAAAATTCTCTCCATTGTGTACTTCAATCCTTTTATGTAAATCTTACAGAATTTAATTGAATTAAGTAGAAGCACTGAATTAGTGGCAATTTCTGATTTGAAAACATACACAGCTCCCTAATATGACACAGTAATCAGACCAAAGCTACTGAACAACCTTGAAATATTTGCTTTGAGTTGATTTGATAATCTGATTATCATTTGTTTTTTTCTCCTGAGAAACACCAAGAGAAATCAAGAGCAATATTAATTCTTTCTGGGGAATAGTTATGGATTATTGAAAGTCTGGAAAGTAAACTAGTAAATGGCTTCAAATATTGTGATTATTACCATAATTTAAGTATTAGCTAATTAGGTAACTGAATACTAGTGGGATAGTTGGGGGACTTGAAACCTGATTATAATTTAGGATTGTGAAACTTAGGTTGTTAAGATGGTAATTGAAGTGGTTTTGTTTATTTGAAATACCTTTTTTTTTAAGACAGTAGGGTGAGAAAAACGTAGATAACACCTGTGTTGCATAGTAATACTTGGCATGATTTGCAACAGTTAGAAAAGAGGATTTTGCAGGGGGGGGGGCAGGGTCGGACGGTTGGAGGGCTGAGGAAGAGGAACGATTCCATGAGTAGAAACTAGAATCCTACTGATAGCCAGTCCATCTGCAGATTTTGCCTTAGTTTCGACAAAAACCATTCCAGAAATGTCGCTTGCAACCATTTGGCTTCTTGGACCTTTAACTCATTTATTTTTTTTTTAATATCTGTTAAGCGCATGGAATGTACCAGACATTAGAAGTTCAAACAGTTAGCTTTTAACAGTCAGTAGGTTAATTTGAGCTTACAAAGGAACCAATAGAAGAATGGCAAAGGTATCTTCCCAGATAGGAAACACTATTTCCTAAGTAGGAGGAACTAAAAATCAATTAGTGAATCTCTGATCTTTGAGTAATATATTTAAATCTGTTCTTTTATGAATTCTATAAAATGGAAAAATGAGGTCAAGGAGTGATTAGCACTGCGTGGGTGTGTGGAGGGCCGCGGTATGATAATTATGTTTCACAAACTAATGATGAGAAGCCCAGATACTGTGATCTGTTAAAGTTTAACAAAACCTTGTAGGGATGCTATGACCTGAAGTTCAATTTGATGTAAAACCCAGATGTTAATCCTTAAGATTCTTATATAAACAAAAAAGCCCTTTTGTTTCATTAAGTTAATTGATCTTTCTCAGTGACTGGAAGTGTTAGCTGTATTTGCCCAAAGTATTAATTGCTGTGGTAAAATGACAGAAAGTAGAATAGGTGGTTGCCGGGGACTGGGGGAGGGGGGAGGGGTGAATGGGGAGTGACAGCTAATGGGTACAGGATTTTGGTGGGGGTGGTGTGTGATGATATTCCTCTGGAACTAGATGGTGGTGGTGGTTAACCAAATTGTGACGTACTAAATGCCATGGAATTGTACACGTTAAAATGGGAATAAAAAAAAGGTCTGGCCCAGCGACCCTTCAGTTTAGAGAAGGGTCAATACAGTGAGTGCGTCAGGACTTTCATGTAGCTGGCTAGATAGGTTGAGGAAGGAATGTGGGGCATAGGGGGAAAGTGGGTTACTTTTACCAACACCGGCAGAAGATGTGATTCTAGATCTGGTTTATGGTTGTATTGCTCTGATGGCTGGTCACTTCTCGTCTGTCATCCTGGACTATGGGGCAGGGGAATTGGAGCCAGGAAAGAGCCCACTGGAGTTTTGTGAACAGTGAGCAGTTAGGAAAGAGGGTTTGGGAAAGGGAGGGATGATTCCATAAGTGAAAAGTAGAATTTCTCTGCATTCCTAAACCAGGGTAGTGCGCTAGCTGCTCAGTTCAGGTTCTGCTGGGACTCTGTCCTAACTTTTGAGCTGTCTTCGCTTAAGGAGCCTCAGCCTACAGGCAGACGTTTATAATTCTACCCAAATTTCCTTGAAAGTTCATAGACTGTCTTATCCAGTCTACCTGATTGTATTTGGACTTTGATCCATTTGCTAACATTCATAGTTGCTTCAAAGTCTTGAGCAATTAGACCCTGGCTTACATAGAAAATAATATGTGAAACTAAAAATGTTTATGTATATAATATATAAATTTTTGCTCATGGTTTGCTCAAGAGAGCTTTAGGAGACTTATCTAAAATGAGAAGGCTAATGCATTTTGTTTTATGCATCTGTACGATACATGATAAAACCTAAGCGTTTTCTGCCTAATACAAAATAATTGAGAGGACTGATGCCAATATCAATGACCTCAATCATGGTAGAGCTTTTCTTGCTAAACTGTTATAAGTAATATCTACAGAGCTGTTGCCAATCCAAATTCATTGTTCTAAAAAGCCCTCATACAATTGTTTATTTAACAGCAAGATACTTCTCAGCAAAGTGCTGTTGTTTGAGCTGAAATTTCTACCACTGGACCAAAAAGACCAAAATCGTTTCACAGCCTATTGTACCTCCTCCTGCTGTGTAATAACCCTGTGCTCCCTAGAGTTTCTGCTCTAAACACTAGTCTCAGTTAGTAAAACCTGTTATTTTCCTTAGTTCATTTATGTTTCTGAGGAAGGTAGGACCACTTTGGGGAATTATTTCCATTATGTGTGAATGAGGACCACATGGTTTATAAATTGTAGAGTAAGACCCTGAAAATGCACAGGGCAAACATCTTAGAGCCCCACCCTCAACCTACTTGCCATCAGGTGTGACACATTGGACTGAGCTGTAACTATAACCCAAGGTTGTTTAATGGGCTGTGGTGCTTTTCCAATGAAGAGCATGTGATTGTATTTGGTGCAAAGGGCAGAGACTGAGGAAGGAGAGCTGGATTGTAGTAATGGTTCCTAGGTCTAGTGTTGATACAGTGTAGGGTTTAGGCTGGGTGACGCTGTTTGCTCAAGAAAGCAGTTCTATTTGGTGGTGTTTTGTTGTTGTTTCTTTTCTGACCTAGCAGTTCTCAATTGAGGAAAGGGGCTATTGAAATTATTTGGATAAAGTCGGTAAAATTGTTCCTGAGTAACAGGTGTTTTTTGTCTGAATTATCCAGATAGGTTTCCTAAATGGATCAAATTAATTATTCTTGTTGCCTAGTAATTTTGCAAATTTTCTAGTGAATAGAGGAAAGGATCAGGCTGCCTACCAATTTCTTGCATCTGGAATGTTCATGTGAAGATCCTTAAAGCTGGTATATGTCACAGAAGTAGCTTGGATAAGGGGAAGAAATTTCTATCCTAGCTTATGGGAAGCTAGCTGAGGAGATCATTGCCAAGCAACAGTGGTTCCATTCCATGGTATTCCCTAATGACATGCCACCTCTTAATGCAGGTTATGGGTAAGATAGATGGGGCCAGGTTATGTGATGGAGGAGGGGAATGACAGTGTTGGCATACCTGGGTATTGGGTTTGCCTTTCTAAGCTTGCAGTATCTGAGGTACACCGGATGATTCTGACTCAGAGTGGGAGCAAAGAAACAGAGTAGTTAGAATTTTTATTTTGTTCCCCCCAAAGCTATGTGGCTTTGAGAAAAATCTAGACATTTGTGATCACAAGAAAATCTCACTGTGCATTGCCCATCTTGTGAGAGGGAGTGATCGTAGGCATTTTAAAAATAGCTCCATTAAATGGGCGACACCTTACTGGAAAGACCTGGATTATAGTCTGTCTGGACTATAGTCACACTATATCAACCAAAAGTCCTGCTGTGATCATCTTGCCAACTCCCGAAGATTCTTAGAAGAAACCTTTCTGTCCTGGCAGACAGGTGAGTGGATACAATGCAGGAAAAGACACTGTGCCTTGATTGTGGGACCTGGCTTCTTTGTCCCAGCTACTCTACTAATGAGCTGTGTGACCTTGAGCGAAGTCATTTAAGGTCCCTTAAACCTTAGATCCTTTATGTGTAAGATGAGAATAATAGTATCTGTCCTACTTACCTCACAATGAAATAATATATATAAAAATACTTCTGGTGGTAGTCCATGCAAATCTTTAGGACCGATAGGGGGCACTTCCATTGGAGAGGGCCTCTGCACTGCCATGGGGCTGACACTTGGGATGGAAATATAAGCGGTCACAACCCAATCATTGTCATTTCAAATTCATGGTCAGCTGCTCCTTTGAGAGTTTTTCAGCAATAAAAAAGGATTTTATAGATTAAAAAGTAGGATAGCTCAGATACAGAAAATCCAACAAGTTGATGGTTGTAATTATTTCAACCTAGTTGGACAGTTTTTTTTTTTGGTTTTTTTTTTTATGACTTGGCTTACTCCTACAATCTCAATAAAAGCCCTCCTAAATTCTTTTTTTTTTTAATTTTTTTAAAAGTTTATTTTGAGAGACAAGAGTGTGAGCAAGGGAGGGGCAGAGAGAGAAGGGAGAGAGAACCCCAAGCAGGTTCCTCACTGTCAGTGAGAAGCCCCATGTGGGGCTCAAACTCACAAACTGGGAGATCATGACCTGAGCCAAAACCAAGAGTAGGATGTTTAACTGACTGAACCACCCAGACAACCCCAAAAGCCCTCCTAAATTCTAAAGGCAGACAAAATTAAATTGTTTAAGAGAAGTTTGTATGATAGAATTTCACTTTTAGTATTAAATATACATAAATTACATATATTTGTATACATATGTTATAGTACACTGAGATCTCTTGCACAACCAGGATGTGGTACATATTGACCCTTTTTTTATGAATATGGAGTTTTGAAGTCATAATATTGGATTTTCACCTATGTTGGCTGTATGTGTGATGTATTTGACATAATACTCCCTTGGTCGAGCCTCTTTATCATAGTGCTGGGAAATGGGAAAACACACTATAATTCCTAATGATCAATTTGTAAGTTTTTTCCAGGAAGTCACTGTTATGAAGACTGATTGCCTGAATATTTCTTGCTGGCACTACACGAAGTATAGAGTTGGATACATTTATGCTCTGTGAAGAAGTACTTTAACAGGAGTTTGAAAGGCGCCAACTAGATTATAGCAAATAGTGCCCATCAATCTTAGTTTTGTCAGTCTGGATTTGATTTTTTTTTTCTCAGTTGTAACATTTCTAGGCTGAAGAAAAGAGTTCCAATTTTTCCTTCCTTCCTTCCTTCCTTCCTTCCTTCCTTCCTTCCTTCCTTCCTTCCTTCCTTCCTTCCTTCCAATGAAGTATCTCTTCTTTCATCAAAGACCCAAGATTTCTTCCATCATTTAATTGTCTCCTTTCTGGGGCTTTTCCAGTTCCCAGATGTGGTAAGCAGAACCCTTAGAAGGAAGAGTGCTGAGGGGGAAAGACGGTAGGATTTGGAATCAGAAATCCTGGGTTCATGGCCTCACTCTGCCCTTTATCAGCTATAATGAGCCCGAACAAGTCCTTTAAAATGGACTGAGCCTCGGTTAACCTTTATTAATGTATAAAATGGAGATGTAAATATCTCCTTTATCCATTTAAAAATAAATCATCTTCGAGTAGGCCTTGGGTGCCATTTTGCAGTGACCCTATTTTTTTCTCATTTTGAAAGGGGCCGTTAGACTAGGAATGTCCATAAGTGCAAGAAGAATCTTTGTATTTCCTTTCCCTTTCTTAGCACCTGATCCTTCGAGTCAGGGTCTGTCCCATGAAATTGTTTTCAAAGATGAAAGCTGTCTCCATTCATGCCAAAGCTACAGCTTGACCTTGCCTAACTTTGTGACCGAGAGGAAGGAGCAAGCATGCTTATCAAGGGGAAGATAACACAAATCTAAAAGGAAGTTATAATATTGAAGACCACAGAATTGAGATTAAAAACTATCTTGACAGCCTGCGGCCCTGAGTTGGAAAGAATAAGATGAAATTTAATTGAGATAAGAAAAGGTTCCTCATTTAAGTTTAATAATAGCTAACATTTATTGAGCATTTATGTATGTGAGGCACTGCTAAGTGTATGTGTTACATAGTTCTTATGATAGTTGGGATAGGTGCCAGCATTATTACAAAGATGAAGAAATTTAAAGTAACTTGTCCAAGGTTGTTCAGCCATTGACTATTAGAACCAAATTCCAACCCCTGAGGATTCCAGAGCACACATACTTAATTGCCCACCAAGATGGCCCAAGTCCTAATTCCCAAAACTTGTAACTATGTAACCTTTATGGCAAAAAGGATTTTGCTGATGTGAGTAAATTTACTTTTATATGGGGAGAGTATCTTGGATTATCAGGTGGGGCCAATCTAATCACATGAGTCTTTGACACTGAGACACTTTTCTGTCCGCATTGAGGGAGGAGATAGGAGGGATTCAAACATGGGAACAACTCGACCTGCTGTTGGTGGTTTTGAAGATGGAGGATGGAAGCCACAAGTCAAGGAATGTGGGCAGCTTCTAGAAGCTGGGAACAGCCATCAAACTGACAATCAGAGAGCAAATGGGGGTCTCAGTGCTGCAACTGCAATGAACTGAATTATACCAACAACCTGAATGAGCAAAGACGTGGATTCTCCCCAGAACCTCCGAGCAGGAACACAGCCTTGATTTTAGCCAAGTGAGACCAATGTCAGACTTCTGATCTATTGAACTGTGTGGTAATTAATTTGTGTTGTTCAGACCATTAAGTGTGTGGTAATTTGTTATGAAAAGAATAGAAAACTAATAGAGTTGCATTAGTTTTCTGACAGAAACCTGGTTGGACCTCTGGGGGCTTACTGCTGACCACAGTCTAAATACAGGTGTACCTCAGATAGTGTGGGTTCAGTTCCAGACCACTGCAATAAAACAATAAAGCAAGTCAAACGAATTTTTTGGTTTCCCAGTGCATATAAAAGTTATGTTTACTCTGTACTATAGTCTATGAAGTGTACAATACTAGTATGTCTAAAAAACAATGTTCATACTCGAGCCCATGAAGTGCGAGATCATGACCTGAGCCGAAGTCAGACACTCAACCGACTGAGCCACCCAGGTGCCCCTATTTTTGTGATATTCTTGATGTGGAGTTTATATATTTCTTGTGAAGCTTACTTCTAGCTGTATTGTTTATTTTTACTGTGAATTGAAACTCATTATATTTTCTAACTAGTTATTGCTACTATAGTGTTAAGCTATTGAATTCAGAATACTTAACCCTTATTTTCCCATTCCACTGGATTCTCTTATTAATCCTGATAATTTTTAAATTGAGTATCTTGGATTTCCCTCGGTAGACAGTTGTAGCATTTGAAAATAATTGCACTTTGTCTTTTCCTTTCCAGTGTTTAAACTTGTAATTTTGTTTTTGTCTCGTCCCGTTGACTTATTGGCATTTTGAGTCGGCTGTTTTGACAATAGAGACATTTTTACACAACCTAAACACAAATCACTAAATAATCGTTGTTTTTCCAAAATGAAATTATAACTAGTGCATATCAAGTGCTTATTGCATGCCAAGCAGGTTCTTTGCATTTTACATACATTAATCTACTCCTTAAAACAACCGTATGTAATAATGGCAAACTGAGGAACAGAGACACGAAGCAACTTGCTGAAGGCTGAACAAGGGAGTGGTGCTCAAATTTGAACCCAGGTCATAGTCTTAGCTATTTTATTTTTATTAAAAAATATATATATTTATTTTGAGAGGTAGAGAGCGTGCGTGAGCAGGGGAGGAGCAAAGAGAGAGGAGGAGAGAGATCCCCAAGCAGGCTCTGCACTGACAGTACAGAGCCCAACACAGGGCTTGACCCCACGTACAGGATCATGACCTGAGCTGAAATAAAGAGTTGGATGCTCAACCGACTGAGCCACCCAGTGCCCCTTAACTATTTAAAATTGCTTCTAAATGAATAAAACAAAAATGCCTTTCTTAATTTTTCTGACTGTAAAAGTAAGACATGCTTATTACAAAAGATTCAGTCAAATAGGTGTAAACAAAAGGAAAATCATCTCTAAGTTCACTATCCTCTTCTCTGCAGAATATCCACCGTGAGATAGAATGGTAACTTAATTTCACACCGATGGGTTTTGCATGTAGCTTTTGAGCACTTGTTTATATGCTCCTGATCCTCTGGGGGCACGTGGGTGGCTCACTAAGTGTACGACTTCAGCTCAGGTCATGATCTCACAGCTCGTGGGTTTGAGCCCTATGTCGGGCTCTGTGCTGACAACCCAGAGCCTGGAGCCTGCTTTGGGTTCTGTGTCTCCCTCTCTTTCTGCCCCTCCCCCGCTCATGCTCTGTCTCTGTCTCTCTCAAAAATAAACATTAAAATTTTTTTTTATATGCTCCTGACCTGATACTCCGGATTGGAATTTCTTGGTCAAAAAGTTATTCACATTTCAAATTTTGGTGGAATTGTCAAATTGAACTGCTCACTCCAAGAAAGACTGAACTATTTTTTTTAAGGTTGAACTGTTAAACTTTGTTAATCTCATAGGTGAAAATTAGCTCAATATTATTTTAATTTGCACATTTATTATAATGTATTTTTATATATTTTAACCATCTTTCTTTTCCTTAAAAAAAAATTTTTTTTTTAATTTTTTTTTTTTCAACGTTTATTTATTTTTAGGACAGAGAGAGACAGAGCATGAACGGGGGAGGGGCAGAGAGAGAGGGAGACACAGAATCGGAAACAGGCTCCAGGCTCCGAGCCATCAGCCCAGAGCCTGACGCGGGGCTCGAACTCACGGACCGCGAGATCGTGACCTGGCTGAAGTCGGACGCTTAACCGACTGCGCCACCCAGGCGCCCCAAAAAAATTTTTTTAAGTTTATTTATTTTGAGAGAGAGAAAGTGTAAGCAGAGGAGGGAAGGGCAAAGAGGGAGAGAGAGAATCCCAAACAGGCTCCACACTTTAAGTGCAGAGCCTGATGTGGGGCTTGAACTCGTGAACTGTGAGATCATGACCTGAGCCAAAAATCAAGAGTCGGACGCTTAACCAACTGAGCCACCCAGGTGCCCCTATTTATTTTCTTAGCGTTCATCTTTTTACTGATTTATAAGCATTGTTTTGTTCTTGTTATATTGGGGCCATTCTGTCTGACGTACATGTTGCAATTTTTTTAACCAGTTTGTCATTATTGTAGAAATAGTGATTTACATTTTCTTATATATCTTTACAACTACCACGTATGGATTTGAAATTACTAATTACTGAGCAGACTCCACCTTTCAGCCTCACTCCTTCCGTTAGACTTAGCCCCACAGCCTCGTTGGATGCAATGAAGGGTCAGGACTGCCACAGAGGGTTATTGGTAATTCAAAAGCTGTTTGACTTCTAGATAAACATTGTGGCCTGCACACTTGTGCAAAGGATAAACACGTTTAAATCCACACGGGACAGCAGAAGCTAGTGAATTAGAGATGTCAACAAACATTAGAAAAGGGGAAGCAAATGGACAAGTGGTAACTGGCCTAGCTTATAGAGGAAAGTGCCAATAGGCATGCCAGTGTGCACAGCAGAACTCTGCCAGTTTAGGGAGAGAGGGCTCATAACAGGATGATTTGTTGAAAGACTTTAAAAGGAACAATTAAACCGCAGATTCCTTTCCATATGCTACCCTGAAAGAGGACTACCTCTCCTGTACTCCGGAAGTAGAAAGGAAGTTTATTTTCTTAAGAAATTCAACTAGAGAAGCATCAGACTTAGGAACAAAGGCAGAGAGGATGCACGCTGAAGCACAATCCTGAAAACGACAATTAAGTGAAAATCTACATGTGGAAAACTGAGACTCCCCTTTGGAACCTTGTCCTTATCCCACCCCCTCTCCCTTCTTGGAACTAGGCTCTCTGGGAAGATTCTTCTCTGGAGAACCTGTCCAGTCAAAGGCAAAAATCCCTACAGATTCCAACATTTTGGGGGTTTTTGTGTGTGTGTGAAATGGACAGTTACCCTACAGAGATGGCTAGTAGTGAACCGTGCTCGCCCATGCATGCAGAGCTCTAATTGGCTTTTTAGTGTCTTTCTCTTCAATATGAATGGATTCCCCTCTGCCCCAATCAATACTTTAACATGAAAGATAAAGACCCAAATAAGCAACAACAGAGAAACCTGGAGAAAACAGACTATTCAGGGAGCAGAAGAAAATTTAAAGCAAAAACTTACATTCTTCAATAAGATTTTGCATTCCAAGTATGGGGTGCTTTTAAACAACAGCAACAAAAAAGAACAGACTTATAAAAAAAAAAAAAACTCCCAAGAAATTTAAAAATAGAACTCAAAATTTAAAAGTCAATGAATACTAGCAACGATCAAATTGCAAAAAAATTTAAGTACAACTTACAATAGCATAAAAAATATGAACTGTTTAGGGACTAAACCTGACAAAAGATGTGTAAGACCTGTGCACTGAAAACTACAAGAAATTGCTGCAATTAAAGAAGACCTAAATAAATGGACAGGTCTACTTTCTCATGGGTCAGAAGACTCAATATAATTAAAAGGTCAATTCTTGCCAATTGATCTATAAATTTAAGTCAATCCCTATCAAAATCCCAGCAGGGTTTTTTTTTTTTTCCAATTAAAACTTATAACCTGATTCTAAAAATTCAAATGAAATGTGAAGGACCCAGAGTAGTCAAAACAACTTTGAAAAAGAACAAAATTGGAGAACTAAAACTATCTGGTTTCAAACTCAGTGGGTGGTGGTACAAGATAGAAATAGATCAGTGGGACAGAATAAAGAACGTAGGGATCTACACATACACTGATGACTATTTTACAAAGATGAAAAGATAGTTCAGTGGTGAAAGCATAGTGTTTTCAACAAATGTTGCTGGAACAATAGGATATACAAAAGCGAAAAGCAACAACAAAAGAACTTCTAATGCATATACTGTACCACATACAAAGATTAATTCAAGGTGGGTCATAGATCTAAATGTAAAAAAGAGCTAAAACTATAAACCTTGTAGGTAGGGGTGCCTGGGTGGCTCCCTCGGTTAAGCGCCCAACTCTTCAACTCAGGTCATGATCTCACAGTTTGTGGGATCGAGTCCCACAGCGGGACCCACGCTGATGGTGTGGAACCTGCTTGGGATTCTCTTTCTCCCCCTCTCTGCTCCTCCCCTGCTCATGCTCATTCTCTCTCTCTCTCTCTCTCTCCCAAAATAAATAAACTTTAAAAAGAAAACACCTTGTATACAAAAACAGGAGAAAAATCTTTGTGACATTGTTAGGTTAAGATTTCTTAGTTACAACACCAAAAGCACGATCTATAAAAGAACAAACTCATAAATTGGACTTCATCAAAATTAAAAACTTCTGCTCTTGGAAAGAATGAAAAGACGAGCCATGGACTAGGTGAAAATATTTGCAATGTATGTATCTGATAAAGAACTTGTATCTAGAAAATATAAACAACCTTCAAAACTCAATATAAAAAAACAACCCAATTAGGGGTGCCTGGGTGGCTCAGTGGTTAAGCGTCCAACTTCAGCCCAGGTCACGATCTCACGGTTCATGAGTTCGAGGCCCCGCGTAGGTTCTGTGCTGACAGCTCAGAGCCTGGAGCCTGCTTTGGATTCTGTGTCTCCCTCTCTCTCTGCCCCTCTCCTGCTCGTGCGCTCTCACTCTCTCTCTCAAAAATAAGTAAACATTAAAAAAATTTTTTTAAAAACAACCCAATTAAAATGTCAAAAAGGTTAGAATAGAGATTTCACAAAAGAAGATCTATGAATGATCAATAAGCATATGCATAGATGCTTAACATCATTAGTCACTGGGGAAATGGAAAATAAAACCACAGTGAGATACCACTCCATACCTATTAGAATGGCTAAAATTGAGACGACTGACCATATTCAATGTTGGTGAGGATGTGGAGGAACCAGAACTCTCATACACTTCTGGTGGGAATGTAAAACACTTTGCAAAAAGTGTTTCAACACTTTGCAAAAAGTATTTGACAGTTTCCTAAAAGTTAAACCATATACCTGCCATATGACCCAGCCACTTACTTCTGGAGAAAAGAAAGAACATGTCCACAGAATGATTTGTACACAAATGTTCATAGCAGCTTTACTTGTAATAGCACAAAATTGAAAACAGCCACATGTCCATCAACAAGCGAATGAAAAAAAAAAATGGTGGTATATTCTTACATAGTGTCACTTCTGCCATGCTGTAAGCCTGCCCAGATTCAAGGGAAGGGAACACAGACCACACCTCTCACTGCCAGGAGTGTCAGAGTCACAATGTAAGAAGGACATGTACAATGAGAGAGATTGTTGAACATGCCACAGTGTCTGATGTATGTTCCCTCGGAAATGCTAACTCTTTTTAAAGACCTATGCCACATGTCAAACTGCAAACACAAAGAATCATTGTCCCATAGCTTGGTACAGTGCTCATGTTTCTTGAAAGCCCATTAACTAGAACAATTCTGCCTCTACTTAATGAAAGCTCATTTCTGAGAGGCAATAGAATGTGTTTTATCATAAACTAAGTGTTCTTTAAGAACTTCCTGAGCTCAAAGAAATGCAGTACAAGATTGTGGCTTGAGGGTCAGATGTGAAAATTGTAGTTAGCTTAGGTCAACACTTATGGATACTCTTTTTGATAGAGTATTTCTGGTTGCCAATCATGTCTGAGCACAGACACAGATATTGCACAACTGACTCCAGAAATCGGGCCCATGTGGCTGTTAAACTAGCTCCTCAGTTGGAAAATGGTAGAGAAAAAGAAATTTAACCTTCCTTTTCAATAGGGACTGGTAACCAAATGGCCTCAGATGATGCATAAAAATCTCAATTTTACCAAACAATACCTGCCAATCATGTAGTAGGATTGATAGATTTAGCAAGTCAACATTCTGCAACATCCCTAACTCAGGCAATAGTTATCAATGGTGCTAAAAGCATTAGGTGTATGGTTGATGGGAGACTGTATGTTCATAAAAAGCCAAAGTGAGGCTGTACGGATTACTTCCTCGGTGCAAGGGAAACAATGTAACTCTCCCATCGTAGGATCAGAAAGTTAGCACCTTTATCCAGTGGTTGATCTTAGCATCAATAATGGTAGGTCGGCCAGATGGTACCTGTTTCCTGATGTGATACAGAGGTGAAGTAAACATTACCTATGATGTATAGCCAAACTTGACTCCATGAAACTTTAATTTTTAGTTGATAAGCAATATGGAAAACAGGGGAGCAAACTAATTAACAAGTATCCAGAAAAATCCAAAAGATGCCATGGCCCATCGTGCATCTAGCCTGGTCTAGTTGATAGGACAGGTTGTAAAGAAAAAAGAAACTGTTTTCAGTTGAGAAGAGAAAACTGTTATTATAAAGCAATTATAATAGTTATAACCATTATAAAATGATTACATATTGATTAAACCAGATTTCAGGGATGACTGAAGAAATCTGAATATGGATTGGTATTAGTCAAGATAAAACTTCATTTATATGGAAAAGTAGGAATCGTCAAATAAAAAAAAAGCCAGGTTATAAAATAGCATGTACAATATGGTCTGATTTTTGGTACGAAAAATACAGAGATACACACATGCGAATGGATTGTCTGCACTGGAACACTTAGGAGAATAAAGGGGGTGCTCTTGCCACTTATGCTCGGACAACTGGGTCTCCCAGGTGAGCCAGCAGGCATGGCCTGTCGACAAGCAGCTGTTCTCAAACATCGGGCAAGCAGCAGTGTGACAGAATTGCCTGGGGGGTCGGGGTGGTAGTGGAGGGAGGCATGTGTCAGGAGGACTCCTAGGCCCCATCCCCGGAGATTCTGACTCAGTAGGTCTGGAATGGGCCCCACAACTGGCCTTTTCCCTAAGTGCCCAGGTTATTCTGCTGCTGGAAATGGTGAGGGAACGGAGCTTGCCCCACAGCAGTTTTGGTTGACATCACCACCAGGCAGGGACCGGCTGATCTTTGTGGAAATGTTTAACTGAATTTTTCTTTCTTTCCTTCTTCCCTTCCTTCCTCCCTTCCTCCTTTCTTCTCTCACTTCCTTTTTTCCTTTCTTTCTTAGTGAATCACTCGGATATCTATCAAATGGCCATTAAAGGAGACAGGAAAACACATTGGTTAGAACTAATGATAGAACTAGTTTGAGTACCAGCTGTAGCACTTATTAGCTGTATGATATTAGGTATGCTTCTTAACATCTCTGTTTTCTCGCAGGTAAAATAGGAATAGTGATAGGGTTGTTATGTGAGTTAAACAAGATAATACATTTATAGCACATAGTCTCAGTAAACAGTAGCGATGCACGTCATCACTATTACCGTTATGAACAAGCCGCAAATGCACTGTGCTAACCTTGGAAGTGCTGCCCATGTTATCTTCTGCCTTTCAGATAGAGAGTGTTTCCTGGAAAGCAAAACGAACACCTCTTCCCATTCTTGCTTGGTGAATAGCTTATTGCCGCACATCTGTTCCCTGGCAGCCCCTGAGAAGTCTGTGGGACAGTTGAGCCTGAGTTTTTGGGGGATGGGAGACCTACACGGCACATCCGCTTCAATGTTTTGCTCTGAAGTCTCGGGCGTGGTTACCATGGAATGGAAAACTGACGACAGGGACTAGAAGAAGGTTCTCCAGTCTTTGGAACTCAACTTGTCCTTTCTGACTACATTTTGTTTCTTACCCAAGGTAAGTCTAAGGAGGCAGGATTTTCTCGGCCACGTGATTATTGCTGCCTACTAAGGGAAGGTGATTTCTTTTTAAAGATTCCTGCTGTTTTCTTAGAGGGTAGACACTTCTGTCTCTGCAGAGGCTGTGCTCCATTATTTTTTTTTATTTATTTTTTTACATTTTATTTATTTATTTATTTATTTATTTATTTATTTATTTTAATTAAAAAATTTTTTTTAATGTTTATTTATTTTTGAGACAGAGAGAGACAGAGCATGAACAGGGGAGGGGCAGAGAGAGGGAGACACAGAATCTGAAACAGGCTCCAGGCTCTGAGCTGTCAGCACAGAGCCCGACACGGGGCTCGAACCCACAGACCGTGAGATCATGACCTGAGCCAAAGTTGGACGCTTAACTGACCAAGCCACCCCACATTTTATTTATTTTTGAGAGAGAGAGACAGAGCACAAGTGGGGGAGAGGCAGAGAGAGAGGGAGACACAGAATCCGAAGCAGGCTCCAGGCTCTGAGCCATCAGCACAGAGCCCGATGCGGGGCTCGAACTTACAAACCGTTAGATCATGACCTGAGCCGAAGTTGGACGCTTAACTGACTGAGCCACGCAGGTGCCCCGGCTGTGCTCCATTATTGAAGTTCCTGGTTTTGTTTCTTCCATTCTGAGACAGGAAGCAGAACATCCATAGGAAGCAAGTAGCAGTTCTGTCTCCATTTGGACTCATTTGGTGGGGAGAGGGAAGAGGGTTGGTTTTTATTTTATTTTATTTTATTTTATTTTATTTTATTTTATTTATTTTTTTAAATTTTTTTTAATGTTTATTTATTTTTGAGACAGAGAGAGACAGAGCATGAACGGGGGAGGGTCAGAGAGAGGGAGACACAGAATCTGAAACAGGCTCCAGGCTCCGAGCTGTCAGCACAGAGCCCGACGCGGGGCTCAAACTCACGAACCGCGAGATCGTGACCTGAGCCGAAGTCAGCCGCTCAACCGACTGAGCCACCCAGGCGCCCCTTATTTTATTTTATTTTATTTTATTTTATTTTATTTAATTTATTTGTTTGTTTGTTTTCTTTGCTTTTTTGTACCTCTTTTCTATCACATTACCACCTACATTTTTTCAAGAGACATCATTTGACATATGGTCTGATAAAATATTTGAAATAGGAATTGTCCTGAAAACCCCAAGGCTTCTGGTTACTGTGTGTCCTACCTCCCAAAGGGGTCTGACCAGCTTTGTTCAAAGACATGTGAGGGATCAGAAAGGGCGCCCCAGGTATGTTCTACTTTACATTATGTAAGGCCCAGGGGCAATTTTACCCTGAAGCTAAAGAAAATTAATCTTCAGCACCCCTCACTTTCCAGGGCCTGGCCTCTTCTAAGGCACAAGGAGGGGAGCTAGTGATGCGTTCCTGCGTTTGTATAAATAGCAAAAAATAAGATTTTTTTGCATTGTTTCCCATTCAAGATGATCTTAAAAATTTTTATAAGCTGTAGGCGCTGCAAATCTGGATCCATTCTTGACAAGGGTTTCCTCTCGGTCCACGCCTGGTGGATTTCACCCTTATATAACCAGAGAGTGAACAGCTCCAGCTCCAGGCCAGGGCACACTGGAATGCCAGGGATCATGAGGAACATGAGGAGAGAGGCGCATTCACCACCCAGTTCACTGCTGGATGCAGAGAAGACTGCAAACTGGAACCAGAGCAGAAGTGGGAGAAATGAACTATAGACTCAGTATCTGGTAGAAGGAGTTCCCTTTTCAGAGCGGTGGGTAGTGAGTGGCACTAGTCAGTCACCTGTTTCAAAGTCTTGGAGAAACATTAATAAGCTACTTTCCAATCTGCCTCAAATAAAAGTACCATTGCCTGTGCGCTGAGCCATCCTCACCCCCAAGCCCTGGAGGGGCTGTGCTGTGCAGGGGAGGGAGTCATCGATCAGTCCGAGCCCCAGGCGCTCTGCTGAGCGGCCATGGGACTTTGGCAAGTTTTTAATCCCTTGGAGCCTCACTTTGTTCATTATTTATTTATTTATTATTTATTATTTATTTATTTATTTATTTATTTTGATAACATTAATTTCTGCTCTGATCTTTATTATTTCCTGTCTTCTGCTGGTTCTGGGTTTTATTTGCTGTTCTTTTTCCAGCTCCTTAAGCCGTAAGGTAAGGTTGTGTATCTGAGATCTTTCTTCCTTCTTTAGGAAGGCCTGGATTGCTATATACTTTCCTCTTATGACCGCCTTTGCTGCGGCCCAGAGGTTTTGGGTTGTGGCTATCATTTTCATTGACTTCCATATACTTTTTAATTTCCTCTTTAACTGTTTAGTTAGCCCATTCATTCTTTAGTAGGATGTTCTTCAGTCTCCAAGTATTTGTTACCTTTCCAAATTTTTTCTTGTGGTTGATTTCGAGTTTCATAGCATTGTGGTCTGAAAATATGCACCGTATGATCTCGATCTTTTTGTACTTACTTAGGGCTGATTTTTGTCCCAGTATATGGTCTATTCTGGAGAATATTCCGTGTGCACTGGAGAAGAATGTATATTCTGCTGCTTTAGGATGAAATGTTCTGAATATATCTGTTAAGTCCATCTGGTCCAGTGTGTCATTCAAAGCCATTGTTTCCTTGTTGATTTTTTGATTAGATGATCTGTCCATTGCTGTGAGTGGGGTGTTGAAGTCTCCTACTATTATGGTATTACTATCGATGAGTTTCTTTATGTTTGTGATTAATTGATTTATATATTTTGGTGCTCTCACATTTGGCGCATAAATGTTTACAATTGTTAGGTCTTCTTGGTCGATAGACCCCTTGATTATGATATGATGCCCTTCTGCATCTCTTGATACAGTCTTTATTTTAAAGTCTAGATTGTCTGATATAAGCATGGCTACTCCGGCTTTCTTTTGTTGACTATTAGCATGATAGATGGTTCTCCATCCCCTTATTTTCAGTCTGTAGGTGTCTTTAGGTCTAAAGTGGGTCTTTTGTAAACAGCATATAGATGGATCTTGTTTTCTTATCCATTCTGTTACCCTGTGTCTTTTGATTGGAGCATTGAGTCCATTGACGTTTAGAGTGCTGAAAGATATGAATTTATTGCCATTATGATGCTTGTAGCGTTGGAGTTTCTGGTGGTGTTCTTTGGTCTTTCTAATCTTTTGTTGCTTTTGGTATATATATTTTCATCTTTTCTTCCCTCAGAGAGTCCCCCTTATAGTTTCTTGCAGGGCTGGTTCAGTGGTCACAAACTCCTTTAATTTTTGTTTGTCTGGGAAACTTTTTATCTCTCCTTCTATTTTGAATGACAGCCTTGCTGGATAAAGAATTCTTGGCTGCATATTTTTCTGATTCAGCACACTGAATATATCCCGCCACTCCTTTCTGGCCTGGCAAGTTTCTGTGGATTGGTCTGCTGCAAATCTGAGCTGTCTTCCCATGTAGGTTAGGTACTTTTTTTTCCCTTGCTGCTTTCGTGATTCTCTCCTTGCCTGAGTATTTTGTGAATTTCACTATGATATGCCTTGCTGAGGGTCGGTTTTTTTGAATCTAATGGGAGTCTTCTGTGCTTCCTGGATTTTGATGTCTGTGTCTTTCCCCAGGTTAGGAAAGTTTTCCACTATGATTTACTCATCTAACATTTCTACCCCTATTTCTCTCTCTTCCTCCTCTGGAACCCCTATGATTCTGATGTTGTTCCTTTTTAATGAGTCACTGATTTCTCTAATTCTTAAATCGTGCTCTTTTGCCTTAGTCTCCCTCTTTTTCTCTGCTTTGTTATTCTCTATAAATTTGTCCTCTACATCGCTGATTCTCTGTTCTGCCTCATCCATCCTTGCTGCCACTGCATCCATCCGTGATTGCAGCTGTTATAGCATTTTTAATTTCATTCTGGCTATTTTTTACTTCTTTTATCTCTAAAGAAAGGGATTCTAATCTATTTTCGACTCCAGCTAGTATTCTTATTATTGTGATTGTAAATTCTGGTTCAGACATCTTGCTTGTATCTGTGTTGGTTAAATCCCTGGCTGTCGTTTCTTTGTGCTCTTTCTTTTGGGATGAATTCCTTCATTTTGTCATTTTGAAGGGAGAGAGAATTAATGAGGTAGAAAAATTGAAATTAAAAAATTAAAATTAAAAAATATTAAAGTTAAACACACACACACACACACACACACACACACACAAATCCAATAGATGATGCTAGATCTTAGGTGAGTTTTGGTCTGGGTGTTGAAAGTGGTTTGACAGATTAGAGAAATAAAAAAAAAGGGGGGGAAGGAAATCGTTTGAGAATTTGAAAAAATGAATACACTAAAGTAGACTAACATGAGATGATGTGGGTAAAATAGAATTTGAAAAAATATACACAAAAGTAGAGAATATAGTAGAAAAAAATTAAAAATATTTTTAATAAAAATTAAAAAGAAATATGAATTTTTTCATTTTCTGTATTTAAGAGAAAAGAAAAGAAATGAAAAAGAGAAAAAAGAAAAAAGAAATTGAAAATTTGAAAAAGTGAATACACTGTAGTAGACTGAAATAAAATATGGGAGTAAGATAGAATTTGAAAAAATTACATAAAAGCAAAGTATATAGTAATAAAAGTTAAATAAAAATATTTTTAAAAGAAATTGAAAGTAAAAATGAATTTTTTCTCTTTCTGCATTCAAGAAAAGAAAGGAAATGAAAAAGAAAAAGAGAAAAAGAAAGAAAAAAAAGGAAATTGTTTAAAAATTTGAAAAGGTGAGTACACTGAAGTAGACTAAAATAAAATGATGCAAGTAGAATTTGAAAAAATTTACACAAAAGTAAAAAATATAGTAATAAAAATTAAAGACAGATATTTTAAATAAAAATTGAAAATAAAAATGAGTTTTTTCTCTTTCTGTATTCAAGAAAAAGAAAAGAATTGTAAAAGAGAAAAAGGAGAAAGAGAAAAAAAAGAAAAAAAAATTGAATAGATGAACCTGCTAACAGATTGAAGTAGGACTGAAATTGCTTCATTTTCCCCTAGAGGTCAGTCCATGTAGCTGTTTATAGTCCATAAATTAGCCCGCAGTGAGGCTTGTGTTCTTGAAGAACAAAGTTGGCCCAAGTGGGCGGGGCTCGGTGTAACAGCTCCACACTCCACTAGATGGCGCTGCTAGCCTACTGGGGTGGATTGTTGCCGTGCTCGTAGGTGCGCATGCGCATGCGCAGGAGCCGTGAAAAATGGCGCCACCCAGCCAGCCAGTCTGTTCTCCTGGATCAGCAATTGCGCACTGTTCTCCGTCTTCAGCTCTTGTCCACTCCCCGCTTTTTCACTCTCCATGATCAGGCCCCAGGCAGTACCTCTCTCCCAAGTTTTGTCTCAGATGCGGCTGTTTTCCCCGGCCCCTTACTTCCGAAGGACTGCGGCTTTGACCCGGTCCGCCCTTCTGGGGGAGGGTCTCACCGAACAATGGCCGAATGAGCAATGGCCAAATGTCGGCTGCACCCAGGAACGCTTGCCGGACCCTGCTGTTGCCGGTGCCCCGAGACTGCGGCCCCGTGCCAGCCCGCCCCCCAAAAAGATCGCGAGACAGTGTAGCATCAGCGTTTCAGGGATTATGGAAAATTGCAACACACATCTGGCACCAGGCTTTACCCTCAATGACCTTGCCCCAGCACCAGCGAATGTGGCTGCCTTCCGGGGTCTGCTGGGACCAGGTGGCTTCAACAGTCTCTACCAAATGTCCTTCCAGCGGTGGAACCGCTTTTCCCGTGTGGCCTGAGAACCTCCCGGACCCCACTCTGTTCCTGGGGATTCACCTTTCCCACCAGAGCACCGCCAGGTATTGAGCTGCGGAGTTGCAACCTTTGCGCTCCCCTTGTTTACAGTCTTAGTGGAATTTAAACCCTCCCCTCTCTCCTGTCTCCCTTTTTAGTTTAGTCCCTGCGGCTGTTTCCAATTTTCCACTTTCTCTCCAGCTGCTTTTGGGGAGGGGTGCTTTTCCTGTATGCTCCCCCCCTCCCCAGACTCTGTCCACTCTCCACCCACAAAAGGAGTTCCCTACCTTTCACGGCTTCTTGCTCCCCAAGTTCAGATCTTCATGTCGCGTGCCTGCTGAATTCTGTGGTTCAGGTTGTGCAGATTGTTGTGTTAATCTTCCAATCAGTTTTCTAGGTGTGTATGATGGTTTAGTGTTGGTCTGGCTGTATTTCATGGACACGAGACACACAAAAAGCTTCCATGCTGTTCCACCATCTTGGCTCCTCCCTATTTATTATTTTTTAATGTTTATTTTTGAGAGACAGAGATGGAGCATGAGTGGGGGAGGGGCAGAGAGAGAGGAGAGACATGGAATCTGAAGCTGTCAGCACAGAGCCTGATGTGGGGCTCGAACCCACGAACCGTGGGACCATGACCTGAGCCGGAGGCAGGCACCCAACCCACTGAACCATCCAGGTGCCCCATTTTGTTCATCTTTTAAAACAAAGGTGTTTGAATAGGCACCCTTGCTCTGAAAATGGAATTATTTTGTGGTGCAGAGGTTTGAACTTAAATGATTGCTGTAGTGATACAAGGGCGTTTCCGCGGGAAAGTCTGATGCACGTGTTGGGAAGGAGATTGACATATGGAGAAAAATTGGACCATATGGGATTAGGAAATTAAAAATTATCTCCTCCTGCTCAGTAAACGTGCCAAATATGAGCCTGTCATCCTAAGAACGGTCTTCCTTTTAGCAAAAGAAGACATTACGAACATTTCCAAAATTAAAAGAATATTCATGTCATGTCAAATGTGTGATGTGTGTAGGCAATGATGTGTTAGGTTCTAGGAAGGAAATTTGTATTTCAGACACAGTCCTTGTTAATTAAGAGATTACAACTAAATAAGACTAGCCCAGATGTAACAATCAGCAAACAAAGCTAATGAGAGAGAACCATACCCCATGGTTAACCCTGGAATGATTTAATAAATTATGGTACATCCATTCTATGGAATATTATGCAATCATCAAATGAAATGAACCACACATTTATATGTATTGACTTGGAAAGGTGTAGAAGACATTTTGTTAAGTGCAGATAAGCAAGTGGTAAAATAACATGAAGAACATGATCGCGCTTTTGTCAAAAGCAAAAGTGAGACTCTAAATAGGCAGTTCTGTTTGTAGAAGCATAGAAGGGTGGAATGATCTGATAGGCTAACCTCAGCTCCTTTAAGAGCGTAGGATCGGGCAGAGGAGGAAGGAAGCATTTTAAAAAGTCTTTCTGTAACTCAGTATGTTTCCATTGTTATAGTGAGTGGGTATTACGATTTTTTTAAAGTGCTTTTGTAAAGCACAAAAATGGCATAACCTTTGTCTCCCAATCTGTGGATGTATGTTGGGTCATATAATGGTTCTTTGACTCTGCAGTACTCGCAGCTCCCACTGGATCTTGCCCAGTGATTTCCAAGCCAGCCCTCTCCTTAGCACAACATCCAGGCAGGTGTCCTCCCCGAGGGCACGCTCTCTGTGCTGGGGATCTGCCAGGGATACAAGGTAGCAGCACATTCCCTCAGATTCCCAAACCCCAGCAGCACCTTGGCTCTTCAGAAAGGAGGAATCCCTTTCCTCCCCCTCCCCAGTTACTCTCGGCTATGGGGGGAGGGTGGGGGTGGTCACATGAGTGGGCCCTGCTGGGGCTCCCTGTGCACATCAGCATTTCCAGGCTGGTCTCCAAAAATGCCTGCACCCCTCTACATTGGTTCAGCCTCCGTGGGCATATCTACATGTCTACAGGGAGTGCTAAGTTGTATGTTGGAGGCAGAAACTCAGTGAAGGGAGAGACCTAGGGTCCAGACAGGATTGTGGGGAGGGGACATCAAATGTGCGAACTGTAACACCAGCAATACGGAGAAAGTGGAACGAGAGAAGAGAAAGGCAGCCGGCCTCACACTATTGACTAGTCTGTGGTACGCTCTTGTTAAATAAACATAGACAATCTCACAGAACACCTGTGTCAGACAAGGCCACTCTGTAACTGTGGTGGCTTAAGACAAAAACAAGACCCATCTGTAACTGTGATCACGTCTGACCACGATCAAAAGCAAGAAATTGTCCAGGTCACAAAAGTGACCACCAAACATGCCTCTATTCATGGGTAATATGAGTGCCTGCTGCTTCTTCATCAGTTACATCTGTAGGCTCGCTCCCTGCCCCTGCCTTCTAGATAAGAATTAAGGTACCAATCATAGCATCGCCTCTGCTTGACAACATCTTATCCTGAGCAGAGCCCCACTTCCTTGAAGCCTCTCCAGAATCACGGAACACAATCCCAAATCCTGTCATAAGCTCCTTTTTACACCCTCTTACTGAGGCTTGCAGTTGCCTTCACTGTGACGAAGTCCTGAAGCCCCAGCTGACCGTAGGTGTATCCTGGTGGCTCTTGGTTGGAGGGCAATGACAAAGGGAGGATCCCAGGTGGGGCAGTCGGTGCCATCGAAGGCAGAGACCTAGGGGTTTCACCGTGCCATTTATTTTCCCAGTTGCGAGAGGTCAATTACACCATTGCACCTTCTGTGTTTATTCATTGCCTGAACGAGCCAGGTTTGTGAGCGCCTTTCAGAGAACCATCTGTGGCCGAGATGTCTCTGGAGAGTACTAGAAGGTGAGGATGTGTCGGTTAGGTGGGGACAGATGAAGGAATGTTTGAATTCCGGGGTGCTTTACCAATCTGTATTCTACCCTCATGGGCAACTGGTGTTGAGGGTGTGGACTTCAGGATCGGTCCTGGCTGATGTGTGACCTACAAGGTGCATGGCCTGGAGCAAGCTTCTTAACCTTTCTGAGCTACAGAGCCTGCATCTTAGGAACGAAGAGATTATCACTTACCTCACAGGCTTAAATAGAGCATGGAAATCTCTGGTACGTAGGGCAGCGGGGACTCACCACATATGCCATTTTTTCCCCTCCCCATTAAGTGATGGACAGCCACTGTAGATTCCTGGAAGAGGAGCGGCCCCAGGAGACTAGGAATTCTAAGAAGATAGAGCTGATGGTGGTGTGGGAGACGACCTGAGTGGGGAGGGTGCGGGCAGACCCTGGGGATGCCGGGACACCCCAGCTCACATGGCACTTGCAGATCACTGCAGGGATCGCACCAGGTTCTCACAAGCAACACAACTGTCCCGCGTGGACATGGGCAAAGAAGGAATGATGGAGGCATGCCACGCAGTGTGTCTTACGACAAGTCTTAGCGGGATAGGATAGAAGGAAGAAATGTTAACTTTAGCAACACTTCTCGAAAGGCAGCCAAACTCTGAGATGCTTGAGGCAGCAAGAGGAACGGATTCCTTCAGGGTGCAGCGGTCAGCAAAGAGATGCTCATTTCTTCTTTTTTAAAATTAATTAATTAAAGGGGGCGCCTGGGTGGCGCAGTCGGTTGAGCATCCGACTTCAGCCAGGTCACGATCTCGCGGTCTGTGAGTTCGAGCCCCGCGTCAGGCTCTGGGCTGATGGCTCAGAACCTGGAGCCTGTTTCCGATTCTGTGTCTCCCTCTCTCTCTGCCCCTCCCCTGTTGATGCTCTGTCTCTCTCTGTCCCAAAAATAAATAAACGTTGAAAAAAAATTTTTTTAATTAATTAATTAATTAGAACATTTATTCATTTTTAAGATGAAGAGAGAGAGCACATAAGGGAGAAGAGCAGAGAGACAGAGATGCAGAATCTGAAGCAGGCTCCTGACTCCGAGCTGTCAGCACAGAGCCCGACGTGGGGCCCGACCCCACGAACTGTGAGATCGTGCCCTGAGCCGAAGCCGGATGCCCAACCTACCGAGCCACCCAGGCGTCCCAAGAGATGCCCATTTCTAACAAGTAAGTCCAGGGGCCATAACATCTTCCAGTTGTGGATTGTTGCCATGGCTTTGCAGTGACGCAGAGAGAGTTTGCCTCAAATCCGGAGGATGATGCTGTGCGCTGAAGGTCAGCTTGGGCTTTGTCTCACGTATGACTTGTTGAGCGAGCAAGGCAGACCACTCCACTTTAGCCCAACGGCAGATGACTCCCAGGAGGAGAAAACGGATGACTGAGGGCAAGAGCTACATCTTGCAACCACTCTTTCCTCACCAGCTCCACCTCTAGTCGTTCTTAAATTTTACAGTTAATAGTACCCCAGGGAGACTTCAAGCTGCTCCGTTCCTCACGTAGCAAGGAACTTTGGCACCTGGCATGTTTGTGTTAAGTAAGCAAACGAACAAAACCCCAGGCGATTTGTGACTGTAAGTTAGCTGCAGATGGTGTGAGAGCCAAGTCAAGGTCATAGCAAGTTGCCCCAGTGATTTGAATCATAAAGTCAATCAACATTTGTCGGGCTCCTACTTTCTCTAAGGTTGGGCCCCGAGGAAGCTGCAGATGAGCGGGCCCATCTCCTCCTTCACAGAGTCTGTCATGGAGTGAGGAGGCTAACGAGTAAACCAGTGGAGCACGAGGGCATAGGAAATGCACCTACGCCATCATGGTAACGTGGAGAAGGGGAAGATTACGTTTTACCAGAAGGATCAAGATTTTAAAAGAAGGAAAGGATTCTGATGAATTCTTGATCTCGGCCTCAGCTCATCTGCCAACAGCCATAGATATAACAGTCACCTCCTTGCCCCTCTCCTGGAAGTGTGTGAGGTTCCTGGACCCTACAAGACTCTACTGTCCTGGACCTTTATGCCTCTGGCTTGCACGATTGACAGAAGGCAGGATTCAGGGGAGAGTAAGCTGCTGCTCAGCTCTATTCATCCCTCAGGAGTCTCATCCTCTAGGTGCAGAGGCCCTAGGAATTGGAGACCTATCCTATGGGGCTCTTGGAATCCCAACCCAGATACTGGAGAATAATGTCCAGGAAAAGGTGTAATAGTGCTGACTGAAAGAGAATGGAGGAAATCGGGAAGTATATACCTAGGCCTAGACACTCTCTCTGCTTGATATGATATGGTTACATTTTTTCCTGTTTTGAGAATAAGTGGAAGACAGATGCCGACTTTATAAATATAACAAGAGAAGAGCACCGCGATTTGTATACCAGTGTCGATTCAGTGAGCGAATCCACTCAGCTTCTTAAACTACAAACTGGGATACTGTATGTGTGTGGGTGTGCCTATGTGTGTGTGTTCCTGGATTCCCTCGCACTTTAGTTGTAGTGTCCTCCTTTGTAGAATGGGTATATTCCCAACCGCATAGGTTCGTGAGGATTAAATAGGCTTTTTTTGTGAGACCCCCTTATTAACAGTAATATCGACACTACTCACAAAGTCTGAGACACCCTGACGTTGGCTACTGTTAGTAAGTATACTGGAAAATAAGATAACCCTTTCCAGAGAAACTCAAAACCATCCCAAAGCGCAGCGTGATCCTGCCTCTTATCACGTCAGCGTTGTCTGTCGGTCAATTAGTGTGTAGTGACAGTGGGGCTGAGTTTCAAAAAGATACAGTTGAATGGGGACCTTATTATTTGCCCTCCTTTCTTCTGTCTCAAAGGGCTCTCAGTGTAAGGAGTTTTAGGCAGATGTATTACCTGTGTATGTTAAATCGATGGTTGAAAATGTTAACATAGTTACAAAGTGCTTTGAAGAAAAAAAAATTCGGTCTATTTTCAGTGTGAAAGTGACATTGGTACTGTATAAGAAACACTCTAGGCAGACAATGGTTTAATCCCTGAAGTATTGGGTGTATATCCTAAAACCTTCAAGTGTCTGGAGAAGTGGTTTCCTTCTTAAAATGGACCATATCCTGCTCTGCGTGCCAGAAATCTGACTGTGTAATTAGGAGACCTCTCCTTCCCTGACTGTGATAATTCAGCCTGTGCTGGGTTTCCATGGATAAACAAGCAGCCCCTGGATTCTCACCAGGCGGGAGCCAGCGGCTGAAGGCAATGTTCCTTCCTTGGAGAGGGCACATCTTTTTTGAGAAGTGAAATACTTTTTAGCCAAACAACAGCAACAACAACAACAACAACAACAACAACAAAAACCCCCAAACCTGTTGCTCCAAAGTTTTCATTACTGACTCAGTATTCAGTTAGAATTTCTGTGGCAAATGCTGGTGTGGAAGAGACAGTGTCAGGGGAAATTGCAGACTGATGAATACAACAGATGATGCATGGAGGCAATATTAAATAAATATTGAACTTTAAGAAATACTGTGTGATAGTCAAGTGTGTAGGAATGAAATAATAGGAGATCTGGGGTTTGCTTTAGAATAACCCAGGTGACTGCGGGAGGGGACATGGGGTACAGAATGAACAGAATTGGCCATGTGTTGATAATTATTGAAACTAGGTGATAGGGCCATGGGGGTTCATTATATTATTTTCTCTAGTTTTATAAACAATTGAAAATCTCCATATGAAAAGCTAACAAAGGGCGCCTGGGTGGCTCAATCGGTTAAGCAAGCATTCGACTTTGGCTCAGGTCATTATCTCACAGTTGGTGAGTCTGAAATGACTCTCTGCTGTCAGCATGGAGCCTGCTTCAGATCCTCTGTTCCCGCCCCTCTGCCCTTCCCCTGCTCATGCTCTCTCTCTGTCTCTCTCAAAAATAAGTAAATAAAACTTAAAAAAAAAAAAAAAAAGCCCCGGGGGCACCTGGGTGGCTTAGTTGGTTGAGCATCCGACTACAACTCAGGTCATGATCTCCCTGGTTTGTGAGTTCGAGCCCCACATCAGCCTGTCAGCACAGAGCACACTTCCGATCATCTCAAAATAAATGTCTCAAAATCCGATCATCTCAAAAATAAATATTTAAAAAAAAAGAAAAAACAAAGCCCCAAAGGTGCGGCTTTCTCGTTTGAATGAAAGATGTTTTTAAAAATTAATAATTCGGGGCGCCTGGGTGGCGCAGTCGGTTAAGCGTCCGACTTCAGCCAGGTCACGATCTCGCGGTCCGTGAGTTCGAGCCCCACGTCGGGCTCTGGGCTGATGGCTCAGAGCCTGGAGCCTGCTTCCGATTCTGTGTCTCCCTCTCTCTCTGCCCCTCGCCCGTTCATGCTCTGTCTCTCTCTGTCCCAAAAATAAATAAACGTTGAAAAAAATAAATAAAAAAAATAAAAAAATAAAAATTAATAATTCATAGATGTTGCATACTGAAATATACAATATAGCTAACATTACATTATTGGTGTTATGTTAGGCATTTGTATAATATTACATATATACCTATAACTTCATATATATTACGTACATATAGAATAATATAATTTATAGATATACACATATACTTTTATATGTACATATATTATTTAATATGTACATATATTAAGTACCCACACATACATAGTGTATCAATTCATGCAATTCCTGTTAACAACTTCATGTGTGAGTTCTATGTAAATTACCTGCATTTGCAGATGAGGCAATGGGATATGGAGATTAGTTCACAAGGTCAATAAGTAGGATTCCAACCCATTTTGATTCTGGAACCCATGCTCCTTCTTAAACAGAGCCCACTATTGCTGTTAGTATCCATGCTATTCTGGACTATCACATTGTTATCAACAACTTTCCTTACTACAGTTTATTTTTATTTTTATTTTTGGATGTATAAATCTTATAAATTATAATAAATTATAATTTATTTATTTTTTGATTTACATCCAAGTTAGCATACAGTGCAGCAATGATTTCAGGAGTAGGTTCCTTAATGCCCCTTACCCATTTAGTCCATCCCCCCTCCCACAACCCCTCCTGTAACCCTCAGTTTGTTCTCCATATTTATGAGTCTCTTCTGTTTTGTCCCCCTCCCTGTTTTTATATTATTTTTGTTTCCCTTCCCTTAGGTTCATCTGTTTTGTCTCTTAAAGTCCTCATATGAGTGAAGTCATATGATTTTTGTCTTTCTCTAATTTCACTTAGCATAATACCCTCCAGTTCCATCCATGTAGTTGCAAATGGCAAGATTTCATTCTTTTTGATTGCCGAGTAATACTCCATTCAATATATATACCACATCTTCTTTATCCATTCATCCATTGATGGACATTTGGGCTCTTTCCATACTTTGGCTATTGTCGATAGTGCTGCTATAAACATTGGGGTGCATGTGTCCCTTCAAAACAGTACACCTGTATCCCGTGGACAAATGCCTAGTAGTGCAATTGCTGGGTCGTAGGGTAGCTCTATTTTTTAGTTTTTTGAGGAACCTCCATACTGTTTTCCAGAGTGGCTGCACCAGTTTGCATTCCCACCAGCAGTGCAAAAGAGATCCTCTTTCCCCACATCCTCGCCAACATCTGTTGTTGTTAATGTTAGCCTTTCTGACAGGTGTGAGGTGGTATCTCATTGTGGTTTTGATTTGTATTTCCCTGATGATGAGTGATGTTGAGCATTTTTTCATGTGTCGGTTGGCCATCTGGATGTCTTCTTTGGAGAAGTGTCTATTCCTGTCTTTTGCCCATTTCTTCATTGGATTATTTGTTTTTTTGGGTGTTGAGTTTGATAAGTTCTTTGTAGATTTTGGATACTAACCCTTTATCTGATATGTTGTTTGCAAATATCTTCTCCCTTTCTGTTGGTTGCCTTTTAGTTTTGCTGATTGTTTCCTTCGCTGTGCAGAAGCTTTTTAATTTGATGAGGCCCCAGTAGTTCATTTTTGCTTTTGTTTCCCTTGCCTCCGGAGATGTGTTGAGTAAGACGTTGCTGCAGGCAAGATCAAAGAGGTTTTTGCCTGCTTTCTCCTCGAGGATTTTGATGGCTTCCTGTCTTACATTGAGGTCTTTCATCCATTTTGAGTTTATTTTTGTGTATGGTGTAAGAAAGTGGTCCAGGTTCATTCTTCTGCATGTCACTGTCCAGTTTTCCCAGCATCACTTGCTGAAGAGGCTGTCTTTATTCCATTGGATATTCTTTCCTGCTTTGTCAAAGATTAGTTGGCCATACGTTTGTGGGTCCATGTCTGGGTTCTGTATTCTGTTCCATTGATCTGAGTGTCTGTTCTTGTGCCAGTACCATACTGTCTTGATGATTACAGCTTTGTGGTATAGCTTGAAGTCTGGGATTGTGAGGCCTCCAGCTTTGGTTTTCTTTTTCAAGATTGCTTTGGCTCTTTGGGGTCTTTTTGGCTCCACACAAATTTTAGGATTGTTTGTTCTAGCTCTGTGAAGAATACTGGTGTTATTTTGACAGGAATTGCTATTTTTTATTTTTAAATTGATGTGAGTGGTGGATGGGGTGGGAAGATTTTTTTTTTTTTTTTTAAAGACTGTTCGGAATTCTGCTGGAACTGCCTGTCCCCCTTGGCTCCAGGCACAGAGCTGGTGTGACCCAGGAGTGAGGTCGGGCGACTTGGCTCAGAGACGTCCTTGGTCCTAGGTTCCCTTAACCACCTGCCACCCAGGAGCGGCGCGCTGACAGCTGAGTGCGCCACCTGGTGACCAGAAGCCCCTCAACAGGCTTCTCCAGGGCGCTGGGAGCCTATGGGGTGGGGTGCGCGGCCCCGAGCGGGCGGACCTGGCACTGCAGCCCATAGGGCCCCCTCCCGCCCTCCGGTGGGGACGAAGCAGAGGTGTGTCCGAGTCCTTGCGTGACAAGCCCAGGGCAGATGGACCCCTGCCTGATGCGTCTTGTCGGGCGGCGGGAGGGCGAGCTGTCCGGGCCAGGGGAGACTCAGGATTCCCTCCAGGGGCCTGCCTTCGCAGCCCCAGCCAGGGCTAGAACCTGTCCCACCTTCGAGAAAGTGGGAATTAAGTTGAGAACAGGGTGCTTTTGCCTAAGAGTTCTTTTTAACATTTACAAGTACTTAAAATTCATGTATTTATGTACACAGACATAAGTATATTTCTGTGTATCCTTGCCTCTTACCAGAAAGGGCATTAAAGTTGGAATGGTGTCACAGACTGTTCTTTTTTCCTCCCAACAGTCACCTTAGGTTTGTGAAGAACAAAATGCTGGCCCCGGGGAGCCAAGGCAGAGTAAACAGTCCTGTCCAGAAGGCATGGAAGGGCATCTGGCCACGGCCTTGAGGACCCCGGGCACAAGTTCTGAGACACCCTGAGGCCTGCAGACAAGCCCTTCCTCCTGGAGCTGGAGGAAGATGGCTCAGCTCTAGAGCCAGAAGAGTACTTGAGGGCCTGGCAGAGGACACAGTGCTCGGTAAGGTGCAGCCCCCATTCCCGCAGGGACCCAGGCCCCGACTGTCCCTCTCTCCGCCAAGAAGCTCAGGGAGGCCCGTGTAACCCACTACCTGCCCAAGGTGGATCTGCAGGACTTCCTTGGCCACTTGAACCTGAAGGCAGTTCTCTATGGCATGTGCTCTCTTTCCTGCGGTCCGCGCCGTTCTGGGGCTGAGCACTTGCTGACGGGAGCTCTTTGCCGGATCCCTTCAGTATGCAGGGCACAGGACACGAGCTGTGTGGGAGCCATTTCCTATGCTGGCAGCTCCTGTACCAGCAGAGCCAAGGGAAAAGCAACCGACGAGGGAAGGGGGGTGATGTCACACTTAGACTCCGACTGTAATGGAAGGCTGTGGCCCCTGGGTACCGGTGCAGTGTTGACATGGTGACAGAAGTGAGAGAACCTACAGATTAATGGTAGAGTAGGGGTTTCTTAGTCATCCTTCCTCTTGGACTTCTCCTGATGCCAAACTTTGCAGGATCTAGGGTTAGCTTTTTTTTTTTTTTTTTAGGAAAAAGTTGTTCCTCATAGCCCATGAGTTCAAGAAGAGCCAATAGAGAAAGTGGTTCAAAAGGCAAATGCAATGTTGGCTTACATTAGTAAGCAGCACCAGGCTGTGGGCTGTAGGCATCCTGCTGGAGTGCACTTAACTCCTTGTTGACTGTTGGCTGTTACTCTGTTGGAAGGAGATAGAGATGGCTAGATCTCAGCCAGCCCTCATGGCTGGGCAAGCCTCAAGCACTCCTTTCCCCTGGGACTAGATCTAGGCCCAAGGCCGGTGAGAAGCCTCTCTGGGCCCCTTTATCTGGCCTGTTTCCTTGGTTGATGAGAAGGCCCGGCTAGAGGGACCACAGCCCTTCTTGGCCTGGAGTACACCTGTAGGCAAACCATTCCGTATCTGCTTTGCCTGGCTTCCCCCGGATCCTGTGAGCAAAGGCACCTTCCCTTCCCACACAGGAGGCAAACCCCGGTCCTTTCGACAAGACCAGAGGCGTGTGCTTGCAGGAGATAGAGATGCTAACTAACAAGGAGAATGGAAGAAGCCAGAAGAATGTTTGCTTGACTCCGTACCCTTTTCCAAGTAGTAGCTTCCTTCTCTTCTAGGCAGATTAAAGGAGCCTTGAGCTTCCCCTTGTGGCTAAAGTGTGCTACGACTCTGGTCAAACCATCTCTGAAAGGATGCATTGTAGGTTAACGTATAGCTAATGGGGTGGGGGTGGGGGTGGGGGGGGGTGGAGCATCATAGAGACAGGCCTGGGAACCAAGAGAGGATTGGAGGAACTAAGGATGTTTGGTTTAGAATAAAGATGATCTGCAAGGACCAATCTCTGTTTAAATATTTAGAACATGGAAGAGAAGGTATTTATTCTGTGGAGGATAAGAGGGCAAAATTGGGATCAAGGAGCAAGTTAGTAGGAAGCAGATTTTGGCCTCAGTATTCAAACTACCCCCCCCCCCCCCCATCACGGAAATATTCAAGCAGGTGCTGCTGACCATGTGGAGGTGCTCTGGGAAGGAACATCCTGGCTGCAAAGTTGCCCATTCCCACCATCCCTTGTCACAGGCTTTCCGGAGCAGCCTTATTTTCAATATTCACCTGTGATGATACACAGTGACATGTCCCCGGAAACTCCAATATGTCCACATTCACTCCACACCCTCTTGAAGACATCTTGCCCTTGGAAATAGAATGAGGATGTTCTATCCTGACTTGTGGTTCGTAAACCATGGGCCAGGTGTTAGAGTTTCCTCCAGCTCTGAAGGTCTGTACCTCCACATTTATCACAGGCGATGAAGTAAACACTTTAGGTCACCTGGGGACATCGTGGCAGAATGGGAGCCAGAACCAAGGATCTGACTCCTCTTTGGACGTGAGTTGAGACTCTTACAAATTCTGCCTCGAAGAGGGCTGGCTTCCCATGGTAAAATAAAAGAATCCTCTCTTGGTTTGGAATCAGCTTTCCCAGTTTTGCTCCACCCACTCCATTCCGCAGGTCTCCCCTCCCACCCCCTCCTCCCTTTCACACATCTCCATAGTGACGGTTTTCATCTCTCATTCGGGATGCCCCTGGTACAGTGTGAGATGAGGCACAGCTCGCTTCAGGGTTGAACTGGTGTTTTTCCGGAGACGAACTGTCATCTGCGTGTGTATCCGCCTCTGGCAGGGACACACCCTGGTGTAATCTAACGTCCCTGCTCTGGTTGTATATCTGGAGAGTCTGCTATTGCCTTAGAGTCTGTGAGTCCTTGAGGGAAAGGGACAAGGACTCATTACTCTAGATCTCCAGGCAGCTAATAAGGTGTTACCCGCTGTGGACATTTGCTAGATGGTTGGCATTTACTTCTCTTCTCAAGGTTCCATCATCCAGGGAGATAGTTTCACCTGTCGCTTCCCTTCCAAGCTCAGCTTCGAGAGATAAGGCTTCAGAAGGGAAGTGTGTCTTCCCACATACGGCTCTGTTTTAAACTTAATGTGTTTATTTGAGTACCTAGATACCATGGTGATCGGTGCTGTAGGAAGAGAGAGAAAGAGCAGGGAGGCGGAACAGAGAGAGGGAGCAGCCCAAACACCAGGGGGCTGGAAGCAATGTTTTGTGACACCGCTGTTTATTTTGAGCCGGCGGTATTATTTATCACGTCCTCCGTGCACACATCTCTCCCCTGGGAGCATACACGCTGCTTCTTTCTTAGGCACTTATGTTCTCTGGGCCTCGAGAGGAGGAGACACGTTGCCTTTGGCATGTAAAGGTACACATCACTGTCACCGCTTCTGATGTTTGTATGTCATTGGACCCTGTTTGGTGCACGTTCATACACCTTACTTCCCTCCTGTAAGCCTGTGTCAGGCCAGATTGGATTCACCCTATTTTTTGATGAATTTGAGATTCAGAGACTAACTTGTCCAAAGGCACTCGACAAGTGAGTGCTCAGAGCTAAAGGCCACCTGTTTCCTAGAGCAAAGCCCCTTATGCTACGATCGGGCTGTGCAGCGGTGAGAATTCATGGCAGGCGGGACAGACCTGGTGCATTTGGGGCAGGGTCCAGGCTGGAGTGAGCTGCGTGGAGTGTGGTCCAAGTCACAGAGAAACAGCTAGAGCTTCTGCATGGAGTCGACAAAAAAATGGGGCATTGGCTGCAGAAGGAATTTTGCGGATTTTATGTCTTGAGACAAAAGAAAGTGTAAAGTGTAAATGCACCCTGTGTCCAGACTGACAGCCATTGCAAAGAGCTCCCTGCAGTACAAGTGAACTTTGGTGTTTCTGCTTATCTGCCTGGACTAACCCAAACCTGGTCCCGAGACTGGTGCATGGCTGCTGGCATCCTTCCTCAAGGCAGACTAAGATGAATGAGACCCAAGATAGAATCCTGGGGGTGGGGGGGTGGGCATGCACCAGCCTCATTTCTACGGCCCCTTCATACATGTCTAAATGGTGCTACTACAAGTCCCATAACTTTTTGTCACAGGCCTTTATCTCTGCTGGGCTCACCACCCAGTGCCCTCTGCTCCCGCCCTCCCACCTGGCCAGTAGTTTCTTTTTTTTTCTTTTTTAATTTTTATTTATTTATTTTGAGAGAGAAAGAGAAAGAGAGAGAGAGAGCGCAAGTGGGGGAGGGGCAGAGAGAGACTCCCAAGCAGGCTCCATGCTGTCAGCACAGAGCCTGAGGCGGGGATCGAACTCACAAACTGTGAGATCATGACCGGAGCTGAAGTTGGATGCTTAACCGACTGAGCCACCCAGGCACCCTATGACCAGTAGTTTCTACTTTACCAAATATGACCTATCCTTGGAGGTCCAGTTCAAATGTTTCCTTGGCCCCCTGCATTCCCTATTTTTGAGAATGAGCTCTCCCTCTTCTGACTGCTTATGATTCCCCTAGTTTGAGCTAGGGTTTAGTGGTAAGAATCAAAGGTATTTCAGTTTAGAGAGCCCCAGTAAGCCCCCAGAAGTTGGGGTCAGCCAGGCTCCTCACCCATTATAAAGGGGAATCAGAACTGCCCTCCCACCCACCCATCTGAGCTATCTTGCCCCTCTCCCCCATCAGTCCATAGAAGAAGAGGACTGAAAAAGGAGAGGCTATTTACTCCATTCCCTGGAGCCAAGGAAGGGGGTGGGATCTAAAAGAATCAGAAAAAAACAGAGGTGTTTGTGACAAGAGTCAGGCATTGTGCTTCCGGATGGTTGTTTGCTTGGCCCAATGACTTGTTGATCTGATCTCACAGTTTGGCGTTGGGGCAAGAGGACAGGAGGGAGAAGATGCCAAAGGGATACTGTGGGGCAGAGAGGGCCTGAACCGCTGCCTTGAGGAGTGTGGAAGACAGAGCCATGTAGCCTCGCTCCCTTAAGATAAGGAGACACCTGCCTGTTACCTCTTGCTTCCTGGTCCAACACTGCCTGGGGGCCTAGAGAGGGGAGAGCCTCTCCTGTGTTCATACTGATGGACACTTGGGTTGCTTCCGCCTCTTGGCTATAGTGAATAGTGCTGCTCTGAGCATGGGTGTGCAAGTAGCTCTTTGAGATCTTGCTTCAGCTCTTTCGGATATATGCTCAGAGGGGGCATGGACGGATTGTGTTAGTCTGTTTGGGCTACAATAACAGAATACCCTAGATAAGTGGCTTAGAAACAACAAAAATTTATTTCTCACAGTTCTTGAGGGTAGGGAGTCCAAGATCAAGGCATTGGCAGATTCAATGTCTGATGGGGATCTGCTTCCTCCTGGTTCGTGGACAGCTGTCTTTTTGTTGTGTCTCCACATGGTTGAAAGGGTGAGGGAGCTCTCTGGGTCTTTTTTTTTTCCCCTTAATTTTTTTTTTTTTTTAAGTTTATTTTGAGAGAGAGTGAGAGAGTGAGAGCGAGTGGGGGAGGGGAAGAAAGAGAGGGAGGGAGGGAGGGGAAGAGAGAGAGAAAGAGAGAGAGAGAGAGAGAGAGAGAGAGAGAGAGAGAGAGAGAGAATCCCAAGCAGGCTCCATGCTGTCAGCATGCAACATGATGTGGGGCTCAAACCCACAAACCATGAAATCATGACCTGAGCCAAAATCAAGAATTAGATGCTTAACGGACTGAGTCCCCCAGGAACCCCTCTCTGGATCTTTTTCTTTTTTAATTTTTTAAAAAGTTTGTTTATTTATTTTGAGAGAAAGAGCAGAGGAGGGGCAGAGAGAGAGGGAGAGAGAGAATCCCAAGCAGGCTCCATGCTGTCAGCACAGAGCCTGATGCGGGGCTTAAAACCACAAACTGTGAGCTCATGACCTGAGTTGAAACCAAGAGCTGGATGTTTAACTAACTGAGCCACCCAGGCGCCCCTAGATCTTTTTAATAAGAGCACTTATCTCATTCATCGGGGTTCTACCCTAATGACCTAATCGTCTCCCAGAGGCCCCAGCTCCAAATGCCATCACATGGGGTTAGAATTTCAACATATGAATATTGGGGGGACACAAATGTTCAGTCCTGTGCCTGGTTAAGATGATAGTTCTACTTATAATTTTTTGAGGAACTTCCATGCGGTTTTCCACAGTGGCTACACTCTTTTACATCCTCATCAACAGAGCACAAGTGTTCCTGTTTCTCCATATCCTGGCCAACACTTGTGGTTCTTTGTGAGGTTTTTTTTTTCTTCTTTTTGATAGTAGCCATCTTGATGGGTATGAGTTGATATTTAACTGTGGTTCTGATTTGCATTTTCCTAATGATTAGTGATGTTGAGCATTTTTTCAGATGCTTTTTGGCCATTTGTGTGTCTTTTTCTTTTTTAATTAAAATTTTTTTTTACATTTATTTATTTATTTTTGAGAGACAGAAAGCACAAGTGGGGGACGGGCAGAGAGAGAAGGAGACACAGAATCTGAAGCAGGCTCCAGCCTCTGAGCTGTCAGCACAGAGCCCGCATTTGTGTGTCTTGTAGAAATGTCTATTCAAGTCCTTTGCCCATTTTAAAATTGGATCATTTATTTTTTCCTGTCATTGTTGTTGAATTGTGGAAGTTCTTTATATATTCTGAATATTAATCCCTTATTAGGTATATGATTTGTAAATGTTTTCCCCCGTTTCATCAGTTGCCTTTTCATTCTGTTAATTGTATCCTTTGATGAGACTTACCTCTTTTTCCCATCCAAAGTTTTTTGGGGGCAGGATTGTATTTGAGGGGGGTCTTCAGTGAATGATTGTGCAGAGAAGCAATGAACATACACTAAGAGTGATTAGGCAAGCGTATTTTTTTTTAAGATTTTAAAAAATGCTTTAAAATTTATTTTGAGAGAGAGAGAGAGAAAGAGAGAGAAAACGCATGAGTGGGGGAGGGACAGACAGACGGAGAGAGAATCCCAAGCAGTTTCTGCACTGTCAGCACAGAGCCTGATGCAGGGCTTAATCCCACGAACCTTGAGATCATGACATGAGCTGAAATCAAGAGTCAGACGAGGCAGGCCTATTTTTAAAGAGGTGGGATTTAAGTTTTGATGGGCAAGGCGGGCCCCAAGTAGAGATGTGGACTGGCAGTTTGCCTGTGGCCCCCTTTCCCTTCTGACGCCCTCCTTCCATCTCCTCCTTCCTGCTCAGGCGCTAGGTCCTGTCTCCACTGGGTGATACTGCAACTCAGTTCAGTTTAACAAGTGGTCCTCAGCTCCTGTGTGACAGGCACTGTCCTAGGGATGACAAAGGAGAGCAAGGCAAAGCTCTCTCATGGTCAAGTGCCATCCTGCAGGGAGATGAAGAAGATGGAATTTCAGTGTAATGTGATGAGTGTGCCCTCGAGTAGTGGTTACCCACTGGAGGAAAAAAGGCCAAGGAGGGCACCTAACCTGGGCCATGGGATGCAGGAAGCCTTCCTGGAGAGGAAGTAGTCCTGAGATTGTTTGGCACTTGGTCGGTCTGCCTGTGTTCCCCCACTCCTCAGACCCCAGGGGTCACCGGAAGAGGACGCATCTTTGCGGGAAGGGTGCTAGGGGGAAGATGTAATGATCTGTTGTGTTATATTTCCCTTCTAACATGCTCACTATTTAATGATGCAAAAATGGGAGGTTGGTTAAGCGTCCAACTTCAGCTGAGGTTATGATCTTGTGGTTCGTGAGTTCAAGCCCTGCATTAGGTTCTGTGGTGACAGCTCAGAGTCTGGAGCCTGCTTCGGATTCTGTGTCTCCCTCTCCCTCTCTCCCTCCCTCTCTACCCCTCCCCCACTCACATTCTGTCTCTGTCTCTCAAAAATGAATGAATGTTAAAAAAATTTTTTTAAATAAATAAATAAATAAAATCTTAAAAAAATTTTTAAAGATGCAAAAAATGGGGTGGCTAAGTGGCTCAGTCGATTAAGCATCTAACTCTTGATTTCGGCCCTGTTTGTGGGATAGAGCCCTGAGTCAGGTTCTGTGCTGGGTGTGAAGCCTGCTTAAGAGTCTCTCTCTCCCTCTCTTTTTGCCCCTCCTCTGCTTGCTCTCTCTCTTTTTCAAAAAAACAAACAAAAAAAAACAAGATGCAAAAATAATTCTAGAAACAATAATCTCCCTAGAAAACTAAAAGGAGCAATATATGGCTGGCAAATTTATTCCAAAAAGGAAATAAATAAAAAACGGTTTATTGTATTTAGTAACATATCGTGCTTCATATGTACCAGTTACTGTTCTAAGCACTTCCTGTGTACATAACTTAATTAGTCCTTACAACCACCTTATGAGGTAGGTATTATTATCACTCCCCTTATGTAGATAGGGAAACTGAGGAACGGGGAGGTTAAGTAACTGGCCCCAAGACCATAGAGGAGGAAGTGACAGAACTGGAGTTGGAACCTGCAGCCTGGTTCTAGAGTCTGTGTTCTCTGCCTTGAGTGGTTTGATTTACACATGCCAAAAAGTTGTTTCCACTTTAATCAACTTGATCCAACAGAATATATGTTTTAAGGTCATTCCCTTTTAGGCTCCAATTCTCACTTACACCTTCTGAAAAGTTCACCGTTGACTTAGGTGTTTGACATATGACTCAGTGTCCTAGGAATGTCTCCCTGGAGCTCTAGATGGCACCACTTAGTTCCTGGGAAACTTACTTGAAGCCACACTTTAGAAAAAATCTATAGACATAAGGGAGAAAACAAATCTCTGAAAAAGGGTTAAAAAACCCACAACCACTTTATTATTATCACACTCAATAAAACTGATAATAATTCTTAATCTCACCTAATACTAGAGTTCAGTTTGCTTTGATGATTTCAAAACTCTCTGTTCACAGTTGCATTGGGCTGTAGGTGTCTTAAGTCTTTTCTAGTCTGGAAGAGAATGTCTTCCTTTTCATTTTTATCCGTGTTATTTGTTGGTGAAACTGGGTCATTTGTCCTGTGGAATAACTAGGAAGACTGAGAAATAAGGTTTAAGATGTCTTTGTGGCCATAGGTTCTATCCCACTGGGGTTCTTCAGTCAAAAGCCTGGGTTTTAAAGTCACTTGAAATGCTTCTCCATGTGATTATGAAATCCACTTGATACGCTGTTGGTTTCATTTGCCTCAGTTTGTGTTTGATGGATAGGCGTTGCCTTTTCTAAAGATGATTTGGTTTTTTAATACTGCAAAATATCTACGTGGCTAAAAGTCAAAGTTATAAAAAATATACAAGCAGAGAAGTTTAGCTTCCATGTCTGCCTTCCCCCTCGTTCAAATTGCCATCATTTTGCTTCCTTAGAGATCACGGTTTTTCATGAGTTTTGGCTTTATCCCTCTGTTGTTTATGTGAACACATACTTGCAATCCTCCTTCTTTTCTAACCAAACAGAGAGCACACTTTTCTTACCCTTCTGACCGTGTATTTCTGGAGGCCATCCTTATTCCTTTTTACAGTGGAGGAGCACTTCTTGTGTGCATATTTCGGGATGTAGTCAACGGGTCCCCTACTGATGGGCGTTCGAATTGTTCTGTCTTTGCTATTACAGATAGTGCTGCAGTGAATAACCGTGAACATACGTCATTTCACAATTTTGGTAGTTATATTTGGGGTAGGCTCCTAGAACTATGATTTCTGGGTTGAAGGGAAAAGGCTCATGCATGTTTGCTGGACATTACAAAACTCTTCTCCACAGAGATTGTGTAATTTTGAATTCCCATCAACAATGTTGGAGAGTGACTGTTTCCCCAGATACTCACCAATAGAATATACTGTCAAATGTTTGGACTTTTGCTGGTCTGAAAGGTAATGAAAGATAATGAATAGGTTAAATTTACAGTTCTTTTGTTATGTGCAATGGTGAACATATTTTCATTTGCTTTCCACTTTCTGTGAAATGCCTATTCATATCTTTTGCCCATTTTTCTATCAGGCCATCTGGCTTTTTCTTCTCTGAAGTTCTGTTAAGGATATTAGCCCTTATTCTGTGATTTATTTTACCAATTATTTCTTCCAATTTTTCACTTGCCTTTTGATTTTACTTAAGATGTTTTTATGTTACCATGGAGCCAAATTTATTCATCTTTCTGGATTTTGCCTCTCCTAGTTTATAAAATACTTCACCCATTTTTTCCTTTGATTTATATTTCATTTTTACATTTAGATCTTTGACTCATTTAGAAATATTCTGGTGTTTAGTGTGAGAAATGGATTAAATTTTCTCTCTTTCCATATGGCTATCCAATTGTATGATATGTGAATTATATCTCAATAAAGCTGTTATTAAAAAAATTATTGGGGCACTTGGGTGGCTCAGTCGGTTAAGCGTCCGACTTCAGCTCAGGTCATGATCTTGCAGTCCGTGAATTCGAGCCCCATGTTGGGCTCTATGCTGACAGCTCAGAGCCTGGAGCCTGCTTTGGATTCTGTGTCTCCCTCTCTCTGTTCCTCACCTTCTCTCTCTCTCTCTCTGTCTCTCTCTCTCTCTCTCTCAAAAGTAAATAAAGATTAAAAAAATTTTTTTTAATATATTAAAAAAATTATCTACCTATATAAATGTTTGGAAGGCCATATCTTAACACTTAAACCCTGGTTGACTCTGGATGGTGGGATTATCAATGGTTTCTATTTTCTGTTTTTTCCCCTGTATGAACAGATATGCCCTGTTCCATTCTCCTGTACTTAGGAAGACCTTCTTTCTATGTTATAAGTTTCAGAAGGCTGGAATATGTACTTCTGAGAAGATATAATCCAGGTCCAATAAATTTTTTTTTAAAGAAGTTTGTCCATAATCCATAAGAGCAGTCAAAGAATAAGTATTTGAGTGTCTACCGTGCACACAAAACTGTGCTATTTGCTCGGGGAAATGTCAGAAAAAGTAAAATCATCTGAGTAGACATGTCTAAGAGTCAAGTCCACTAACCTGGAAGGGAGTAGAGGTCATTTAAAAAGCCAGATGAATGGCAGAGACAGGCAAGATGAATAATTCACAGGAAGGAGAGATCTCCATGGGCAGGGATGACCTGGGAAGCTTCAGGGAGGAAGTGTCTTCCAGTTAATCCTTGAAAAATGAATAGGATTTTAGAAAAATGAGTAGGGAGAGAAGAGAGACACATCCAGACAAGGACAGTATTGTGAGTACAAACAAAGGAGAGCCCCTGAGGGTGTTCAGGGGACCAGGTAGGCAAGGCTGAACAAAGAGGGTGCTCCTTGAGCATTTGACGCAGTTCACTGTGACTGGGGAGCAAAGCTCTCTGCTCCTGAAATGGGGTGAGGCTGTCTTCAGTCACTGAGACTGGGAGCCTTTCAGAGGATCCAGTTCCACGCAGAACTCTTCCCCAGGGGGCCCCTTTCTGGTGGCAGACTGCTTGCAGATGCCGAAGGAGACCGTCAAGGTTTGGATTTGATTTTGTTCTTGATCATTCCATTCTTGGCTGGCACCCATGACGTGAGGACCTCTGAACCTGCACCCTGTGTTTACAACCTTGTCCTCAGTTACCTGACACCAGTCTCCACGGGAATTAGCAAAAGGCAGCTCCAATTTCAGGGTACATATTTCTATCCGAGGTTGAGCTGAATGTCTTCTCCCTCCATGGACCTGTACCACATCCTCCCAGAAATAAGTGACCCACCTTCTTGTGGAATGACCTTTACAGGAAGCCTGCCTTCCTGAGTGCAGGATGAGAACTGGGACAATACACGAGGGAGAGACGAGGCTCTTGTGACTTAAACGGAACCTGCATAGCTGGTCAGGAGCCAAGGCATTAATGTGCCTGCTGATTTCCCTTTTGGAGTGATCAGGAGCTGTTTTGCTCACATCTTCCCTCCTCTCTTTTGTGTCTAGCGTCTGCCTAGGTGATCAAGATGGCGGTACACCAAGCAGGTACCCCAATACCTCCCTGTAACTACATTTCAGTGTCTCTTTCCTGGGGCAGCCACTCTCACACCTGTCTTCAGGCTGCCCTCTGCCCCCATCTCATTTTCCTTGGAGCTGGTTTTAGCCATGGTTCTACCTACAGAACTTCTTTGTGTCTATCTCAGCTCCAAAGTGTTAACAAACGAACTCAATGAATGTTGAGAGAACATTCATTCTGAGAGAAGACCAAGGGTCCTCTCGGTTCTCTATGGAGTTCCCTGTGTAGTTCTAGTCATCTCATCCCTGACTTTGTGATTCTGATGTTGGAAATTTCTCAGAAAGCAGGAGATGCTTTTGGGCCAATGGATCATTCAAGTACCCTCATATTACACTGGATACCAAGTTCTCCATTAAGTAAAAACAAAATTATGATGGGCACCTGGGTGACTCAGTCATGGTTTCAGTTCAGGTCATGATCTCACAGTCTGTGGGTTCGAGCCCTGCATGGGACTCAATGCTGATGGTGTGGAGCCTGCTTGGGATCCTCTCTCCCTCTCTCTCTGCCCTGACCCCCCCTGCTCGTATGCATGGTCTCTCTCTCAAAATAAATAAACTTTAAAAAACTCCACAAAATTATGAAATCATCATGCTCATTAGCAATAAACTGAATCTCGCACACTGGTGATTGGGACCAGTACTATAATCAAGATGATCTGATGCCTGTTTGGTGATATTATTTTATGCTTTCTTCCAGCCTTCATTACAACTAGCCATTGAGGAAAAGTATCTTTCAATTTGATTTTTCTGTGATAGAGTATAGCTTCTGATAAGTCATAGTTTCTCCAAACTGTAGAGTAGTGGTCTTCAAAGTATGGTTGGGAAACAGCATCAGCATCACCTGGAAACTCATTAGAAAGGCACAGGTTCAGGCCCCACAGACATATGGAATTCGAAATTCTGAGGTGGTCCCAGCAGGGTGTGTGAGAACAAGCCCACCAGGGAATCCTGATGCTTACTCAAGTCTGAGAACCACCAGTGGAGAGTAACTCACTAACCAATTAATAGTCTGTTATACCTGCTCTAGCTCAGAGCACTGGTCTGTCCCTTTCCAGGAGGCTTCCCAGAGAAAATAGAATTCTTGTCAATACTGTCTCTTCCCTAATCAATTTAACTTGTTTTGCCTGGAGTAGTGAGGTGAGGTGGGGAAAAGGGAAACAGCCTTAGAACAGCAAGGAACTTGCTCAGCTCAGCTCAGCTGAGGGCTGCGAGCAGAAGGTGCACCTGGGATTAAGTCCCGCTGAGTTTAAATTGAGCCAAAATAGGGGCGCCTGGGTGGCGCAGTCGGTTAAGCGTCCGACTTCAGCCAGGTCACGATCTCACAGTCCGTGAGTTCGAGCCCCGCGTCAGGCTCTGGGCTGATGGCCCGGAGCCTGGAGCCTGTTTCCGATTCTGTGTCTCCCTCTCTCTCTGCCCCTCCCCCGTTCATGCTCTGTCTCTCTCTGTCCCAAAAATAAATAAACGTTGAAAAAAAAAAATTAAAAAAAAAAAAATTGAGCCAAAACAGAGACACAGGCACCCTTCATGCCCATGAGGGCTGCTGGGCCCCACCATCCCGGGAGCAGGTTCCTTACTGATCTGCCCATCTCTGTTCATCAGTGGTGATAAGAAGAGCTGCATACACATTGTTTATTGGTGTGTGGTGTCTGGTTTTTTTGTTTTTTTTTTTAATTTTTTTTTCAACATTTATTTATTTTTGGGACAGAGAGAGACAGAGCATGAACGGGGGAGGGGCAGAGAGAGAGGGAGACACAGAATGGGAAACAGGCTCCAGGCTCTGAGCCATCAGCCCAGAGCCTGACGCGGGGCTCGAACTCACGGACCGCGAGATCGTGACCTGGCTGAAGCCGGACGCTTAACCGACTGCACCACCCAGGCGCCCCATGTGGTGTCTGGTTTTAAAGTAAGTCTTGAACAGGCTTTGCAATCACAGGGATGGTCTACAAGGGTACAGCATTTCTCTTGATTGAGAGGTGGTTAATTAGTTATTATATTGGAGTGATTTCTGACCAGAGGAGATGCTTAGATTCCAAATAGTTCCCACAGATGTAGTGTTTCTTGTCAGTATGACTACAGCCGCTGATGAAGCCTGGTAAAATATCAACTACCTCACTGCACTGGCTACTCATGACCCTTCAAGAGAGGTACTATTAGCCTATTTATAGATGGGGAGACCAAGGCTCAAATTATTGAGTCAATTGCCTGGGAGAAAGTGACAGAATTGGTGCCTTGACTAAGCAGCCTCAAAAGCCCACACGTTTAACCACCATGAATTTCATGGGCCAGAATCTTCCTTCGTTAGTTCTCTATGAAATCTCAGCTTCTCTGCCCAACTCCATTTTCTTGTCTCTCTCTCCCATTTAGTCTCCCTCTTCTTCATTAGTTTGCTGACACTCTTTTCTCCACTCAGACTGAATGCTTTGCGTTTTGGAGGTCTCCATGGGCTGCTCTATGTCTGATCCATCCATAGTTAACCCTAAAAAATGATCAGAGGCAGAAATTTGTATTAAAAAAATTGGCGGGTGGGGAGCGCCTGGGTGGCTTAGTTGGTTGAGCGTCCGACTTCGGCTCAGGTCATGATCCCGTGATTCGTGAGTTCAAGCCCCATGTCCAGCTGTCTGCTGACAGCTCAGAGCCTGAAGCCCGCATCGGATTCTGTGTCTCCCTCTCTCTCTCCTCCTCCCCTGCTCACACTCTGTCTCTCTCTCAAAAATAAACAAAGATTAAACAAATTTTTTTTAATAAAAGTAAAAAAAATTTTTTTTGTACTCTCTAGGGCTTAAAAAAATAATAATTTTTGAATAATACTTATTTGCTGAATGTAGGACCAGCAAGTGTATCCCTCGTAGATGCTGATAGTGTTGGGGTGGGTGGATACTGTAAGTAAACCAGCGGTTGTTGGAGCCCCAGAGCAGTAATTCTCAAGTGAGTTTGGACTAGTGGGCCACACCCCGCCAAGGGGTTGCATTTGAATCTGAGCCTGGCTGTGTCAAGTCCTCTCTCCCACACTGATCCTTAATCCCCCAGGGCAGGGGCCGGGACAGAGGTCTTCTCAAGAGGTCCACAGCAATACTTAAGGTTAGGCCAATTTGGGGTGGGGGGTGCCTGGATGTCTCAGAATCTGAGCTGAGAGTGCTGATCCTTCTTGGGATTCTCTCTCTTCTCCTCTCTCTCTGCCCCTCCCTGGCTCTCGTACGGGTGCGCACTCTCTCTAAATAAATAAATAAATAAGGTTAGGCCAGTTTGGGAAATGCTGGCTGGAAGGAGTAAACTCTGTATCTTTTATTGCTTCTCCAAATCACCTGTTTCAGAAGCTTCCTCTGGGGATCCTGAGGCTAGATTCCTAGGACCAAACCTTGAGAACACTGCTCTTAGAGTGGATGCCCTCAAACTTGAGAATGTACAGAATCCTCCCAAGGCCCCACACAGACTGTGGGTCCCACTCTCGGGGTTTCTGATCTAGTTGGTCAGGGATGATGTTAAGGAATTTGCATAATTCCCTAGGTGTCACTGATGCTGCTTGCCTGGAGACGGTTGGCCCTCAGCCCAGACCAGAGAGAGCCTTCCTTACTTCAAGCTAAGATGTATAACAGTAGTACCATCTGACATGGCCGGGCTGCCTCGTAAATCACCAGGCTTCTGTAGTCCAGAGCTCTGCTCTTGCTAAGGTCCCCCAAATGTTCTATTTGCTATTAAAACCAGGTGTTGGGAACCTCAGGCCTGAGGATTCCAGGACCCAGACACTACTCACAACCCAGACACTAACTTTGTAAATGACCACAAGGAAGTCATTTATCTTTCCCGGGCCAAATGTGCCATCTGGAAGAGATGAAATGAGAGCATAAATTCAAACACATTAATCAAAAATTCGAAGCTCAGGGTACAAATACTGGCTATTACCTTCAGACTCTGGGGAGGTGGAAGATAGTTGCTCCCAGGTCTTGGTTTTTCACTAACTTGTGGGGTGACGTGGACCCAGTGGCCAGGCTTCCATTTCTTATCAGTCAAATGCAGGGATTGGCCTGGGTCATCTCAAAGGTCACCTGTAGCTGGAGAATTGTGGGATGTCAGTCCCAAGCCCAGCACCTGAGATTAGTTTCATTCCTATGTTCCTCACACAGAGCTTTGTTTCTTCAGGTTGTAACGTAGGTTTGAGGTACCAAATATTCCCTTTAAAGTATCTGGAATGCTTGAAGCAAGCGGGAGGAAAAAGTACCAGGGCCAGTTAACACAGAACAAAAGCAAGTGAAAACAATAAGTAAAACTCGGCCGTGGACCTCTCTCTGTAGAGTGATCCGACCTATCTCGAGCACAGCAAAGCCTCAGGGATGCGGGTGCACACAGAACAAAGGGAACCAGGCGACTGGCAGCAGGCGGGTGAGTGAGCAGGCCTTCTCCCTCTCTTTCCATGGGCTGTCCACGTCACAAGGCTCTGAGGCCGGAGGAGGAAGGCAGGGCAGACAGCAGAATCCCTCTTTCCCCAGAAGGAAACCCTGGCTCTGAGAGGTTATCTGAATTTCCCATGGTCCTCTGGACAGGACTCAGTGTGGGATCAGCATTTTCATGAAACGAGGAAGGTGAAGAGAACGAGGGTCTCTCTCTGAGCAAACAGCCAGAGGAGTACTTGGATGGCCAGCAGGTCCTCAGTGACCCGAGAAGCCCTGGCTTGCACTCAGGGTGGAGGGAAGTGAAACAAAGACCTAGGTCTGGAACGGAATCTCTGCAAAGTTTGCTGTTTGCTGGTAGCTTGCAAGTTGCATTTAAATGGTCTACTGATTGCTTTAACATTCATTCTCAGGCCTGTTTGTTAAGTTCTTCCATTTGTGAAGGAGGGAGCAATGTCCCAAGGCCACTGTCTAGGTGGGAGCAGCAGGCTTTTAGACAACGAAGCCTGGGGGTGGGGGACAGGGGCCTGTTGCCTCATCGGCCTTAATCTGGGGAGCAATTTTTGGTTGTTGAGGAATGATATGACAATCCGGGAGATGTCATTAGAGTACATAAAGTATAAACAGCTATGGAAACTAATTTTTGCAGTGTTTAGGGACTGACTGATAGTAAGGGAGAATATTCAGCCACGATCACTAGAAAGACAACTGGCACACAATTGTATTGTAATTGTCTGTTTACTTGCCCACACCCACTCGTCTGTACCCAGACTAGAAGGTACAATTGGGTGGGGCCCATCTTTGTCTTTTTACTGATGTTGTCTCACCTTTATTAGGGCTGGAATTTACTAATTATTTGCTAAATTAAATTACTGAATGCAGTTGATGCGATTACAAATTATTATTGCAGATATTCAAATTATTGAATTACTGATGCAATTGAATTAACTGAAAAATGGCATCTTTGGGATTACTCGGTTTCACCTTAAATCCATTTTGCAACAAAGCAGAGATACTATGTCTAATGAAGGAGTGAATAAATGAGTAAATAAACCAGTGATGAAAACAGTGAACAGAACAGGCAAACAAGAAACAAGAAACAAGCCTCTTGACGTGTCCTGATGGACAGAGGCTCTGGGCATCCCTTGCTCTAGAGCCTTTCGCGCTCTGCAGAGGTCTGTAGTTGTCCAGCCCAATTTTAACGGAGACCAATTTTAATGGATGAGACTGGGATGGTCAGTTTGATTCATACGGGAGCCACTCGGTGCTGTGCCTTGCGGCGCAGGCTGCAGTGTGGGATCAGACCCAAGTCGAGCCATGTTTGCCTTCTCAGGACCCCTCCAAGGGCCCCTCCAAGGACAGCTGTCCATGCCACATGTCCCAGGAGCGCATCCTGTTTGGGTCTCACAGGACTGACAGTGTCCCATGTATCAGCTGTTCCCTTGATGTAAGTCATCGCAGGTTCTTTCCCGTGGCATTCTGCTCTGCTCTGTGGACAGTGGGGAGGACCCAGCTAACCTGGTCAAAGGGAATAGCCCTCCAAGAGGTGGGGACTGTCATGGTGTGAATGTCAGACATAACTGAAAGCCAGAGGAGAAGGCGTTTCTGGAAAGATGGGCCACCAATTCCTTCCTTCTATAGGGTAGTTGTTTATGTGTTAGATACCAGACCAGGTGCTGTAGAAGATTAAATACAGACACAGATGGACACACACACACACACACACACACACACTTTTCACCTCCAGAATCTTAAAAATGAGTGGAAGAAACCATACAAATGCATACACAGAAATTATACAAATGCACAGAAATTATAATAGTCAGTATATAAAAAAAATCATTTTTTGTTTAATGATTTGTTGATTCCTGTACATAGCCTCTTTTGCTCCTCTTTTCTTCCCATTAACCTTTCTTTCCTCTCTCTACCTTTATCTGATTGCACTTTCCAGCTAGGTGACTTTATTCAGAATAGCAGTTCCTGGAAGGGTCCTGTGAGTCTGTGAACTATTGCTCCTGGCAATTGAAATACTTAATTTGTCATCTGAAAAAGAGAAGTCAGGACTGCCCTGGAGCTTAGCTAAAAACCATGGGGTTACCTGAGGTCTGGAACTAGGTTGCCAGGAAAGGAGAAGGGAAATGACCCAGTGGGGCCAAGTTCAGCACAAGCTTCCACAAAAGGATGCAGCTTTTTAAAAAATATCTTTTTTTTTTTAATGTGTGTGTGTGTGTGTGTGTGTGAGAGAGAGAGAGAGAGAGAGAGAATGAGCGAGCATGAGCAGGGGAGGTGCAGAGAGAAGGGGAGACAGAGAATCTGAAACAGCCTCCAGGCCCTGAGCTGTCAGCACAGAGCCTGACGTGGGGCTCAAACTCACGGACCTTGAGACATGACCTGAGCCAAAGTTGGATGCTCAACCTACTGAGCCACCCAGGCACCCCAAAGGATGCAGCTTCTTATCACAGCTCTTCTGTAGCTTGCCTCTGACTTCAGGAAGTCGTGTTGATTCTTGGAACCTTGGTTTCTTCATTTGCATCATGGCCATGATATCTGTCTATCCACCTCACAGAGTTACCCCGAGGATGAAATGGGTTAACATACATACATGAACTCCATCCTGAGCATACAACATTGGATGTTGTGGCTGCTCATTTCAATGGGACTCACACTTCCTGGTTCACTGGAAAAGAGGTGAGATTGGCAAGTACCCAACATTCCATTAAACTAGAGAAGTAATCTAGTGATTTCCTCCCAAATCATCCAAGGACTCAAACACTTTTATCAGGCATCAACTCTGGTGTGACGTAAATGGTTTAATTTAATCATCTCAACCACCCCACAAAGGAAGTATTTTCTCCTTCCTTAGGCAGAGGGAGAAATCAAAGCTCAGAAAAGTTGACTATACCATACTTGAGACAACCCAGGGATTCCAACTCAGTTATGTCTGACTCAAAGCACAGTCATTTTTCACTGCGTCCCACTGACTCATAGCTTTGATGCATATGGGAATAAAACCTAGGCCTTCCCACTAAGACCCTCTATACTCAAGTAGGCCATGGAGAAATGAGAGAGGAGATGATGGGATCTCTGGAAAAGTTACCTCACCTCAGGACTGTTTTGTGGAGATAGCTGAGGGCTGATGAGAGGCCTGTGTCCACTAAATGGGCATCACCTTTTTGTCCTATCTGTCTCCAGTATCTACTTTGGATGACCTTGAAGCCAATGGTCCACAGAGCTCATCTTTCTGGCCTCACCTAGGTCTCTGGAAACCGCTCAACTGCCCTCCAGCAGTCAGGCCAGATGGACGCTGGAGGTGGAACCCGGTTTGGGAACCGCTTGAGAGCTGAGCAGGGGTGGGCTGGGCGAGGGGCAGGCTTCACTCTAATTCCCTTTCTCCATGCAGTGCTGCCTCCTCCTTCTGGCCTGCTTTCTGATGTCCCCAAGGCCCTGTCAAGTAGGGAGAGTAGAAGGACAGAGTGGATGTGGCCAATCAGGAAACGACATCCCGTAATCAGGTCATCCAGGCAGTCCCTTGTCTAACCCGGCTGGCTCGGAGCCTTAGCCTGGGGATCAGTTTTGTAATAGGAAAGCTGACTTCCAGCTAGGCCACTCTGTCTAGATCCTTGTTTCATCTAAACAAGCACAACAGCAGTCTGGCGGGAGAGTGCTGTCTTGCTGGCAGGTCTCCAGAAGGGGGCGTTGCTGTTTCACCAGGGAAGTCAGCAGAGGGGCATCGCCCCCCTTCTTGGACTGCTTAGGTGAACCGAGGGTGAGAGCCTGCTGATGGACTTTCCTTGGGTCCAGAGGATCCAGATTTTCTAGAGAAGTGTAAAAAAGAGCCTCATACAACTTAAAAGAGATGCATCAAGTTTGCACAATAGAAGATCATTATACAAAAACCAGTGTGCATTTTTATGACCAATCACCGTTAGAAAACACAAGTGTTTAAAGCTAACATTGAGGGGCACCTGGGTGACTCATTCGGTTAAGTGTCCGACTTCGGCTCGGGTCATGATCTCACAGTTTGTGAGTTTGAGCCCCATGTCGGGCTCTGTGCTGACAGCTTAGAACTTGAGCCTGCTTTGGATTCTGTGTCTCCTCCCCTCCCCACCCCCCGCTTGTGCTGTCTCTTTCTCAAAAATAAATAAATAGGGCGCCTGGGTGGCGCAGTCGGTTAAGCGTCCGACTTCAGCCAGGTCACGATCTCGCGGTCCGTGAGTTCGAGCCCCGCGTCAGGCTCTGGGCTGATGGCTCAGAGCCTGGAGCCTGTTTCCAATTCTGTGTCTCCCTCTCTCTCTGCCCCTCCCCCGTTCATGCTCTGTCTCTCTCTGTCCCAAAAATAAATAAAAAACGTTGAAAAAAAAATTAAAAAAAAAAAAAATAAATAAACACTAAAAAAAAATAAAGCTAACATCTAAAAAAGAAACAAAAACCATAAGGGAGCAGAAATCTAATTATATATGCGCATGATCTTTATGGGGAAAATGATAAAACTTCACTTATTCAGGTATTCTTTGATAGATAAGGTGTTCACGATACAAGGATTCACCGTCATTTCAATTCCTTTTTTTTTTTTTTAATGTTTATTTTTGAGAGAGAGAGAGAGAGCATGAGCAGGGGAGGGATAGAGAGAGAGAGGGAGAAAATCCCAAGCAGGCTCTGCACTGCCAGCGCGGAGCCCAATGCGGGGCTCGAACTCTAGTTGTGAGATCATGACCTGAGCTGAAACTAAGAGTCGGACACTTAACTGACTGAGCCACCCGGACGCCCCCATTTCAGTTCTTCCTAAATTAATCTCTATGTGACACCAAATAAACTAATAAATACCTAATAAACACTATGTGACACCAAACCAAATCCAGGCAGGGTGTGTGTGTGTGTGTGTGTGTGTGTGTAACTAGACAAGATGATTCTAACCTTGCTGTGAAAAAGCAAAGGGCCAAAATAGTTATACATTTTGAAGAAAACAAGATGAGTGATTTGCCTTATCCTAAGACTCGCTAAGTTAAGGCAGCGTGGTGCTGGCCCAGAAAGAGACGAACAGACCAATGGAACAGAAGAGACAACCCCAGACAGGTCCCATACCTGTGAAGACTGATATGTGACAGAGGTGACACACAGATCCATGGAGAAAGAACGAACCATTCAGTCAATGGCACTGGGAATCTGGTAATCCATACAGGAAAACAAAACCAACAAGAACCCATCAAATTCCAGTTTCTGGAAAAGTTTGAAAAGCAGAACTTTAGGACTTCTAGGAGCAGATACAGAGAACTTTCAAGATCACAGAGCAGGCAATAATATCTGAAAACACAAAAAGAATAAGCCACGAAGAAAAGTAGTAGTGAGTTTGATGGCATTAAAATGGAAAGTTTCTCATCAAAAGATGCCGTAAGGGAAAAATGAAAAATAGACGAGCACAAACTAGAAGGTCTTGGCGGTGTGGCAGCCGTAGGAGTGTGCTGCTCAGCCTCCCTTCACGGGAGAGGCACCTGCCAGGTGTGTGTCTGGAGGACAGCCTGTAGCTACTGTACCCTTGAGATTCACCACGGATGTTCAAGTTGAGCCTGTGCTCTCCCTGGCTTGATCCCCACTAAAGACTGAGCATGGCTGGAGAACCAGAGCTGAGCCATTCCTGCCCGTTGGGCTCATCTAAAAGGCAAACTCTCTTCTAGGGCTCATTATCCAGGCAGTGACTTTCTCAGAGCTGCCCTACATGGGAGTCTCTTCCTACCCAATCCTCCCTTCTTCTCTCTCCCCCTTTCCAGATGTCAAGATCTGCATTGGTATCTGAAGCCTCTCCCCAACCACTCCCATCCCACACCCCATTGCCCTTCAGAAACATTAGCCCCAATAATTGTCTTTCACTTTTATTTTTTTATGTTTTTTTACTTATTTAGAGAGCCCATGTGGGGGAAGGGCAAAGACAGAGAGAGAGAGACAGAGAGACAGAGAGAAGGAATCCCAAGGAGGCTCTGTGCTGTCCCTGCAGAGCCCATTGTGGGGATCCATCTCACAAACCTTGAGATCATGACTTGAGCTGAAGTCAAGACTTGGATGCTTAACTGACTGAGCCACCCAGGTGCCCCATCTTGCACTTCTAATTCCCTCTTGGTATCTGCTTCCTGGAGGACTTGAACAGACTGTAAATGACAAAAGACTGGTATCCAGAATGGGTATGAAAACCAAACTATAGACTGATACAAGTCAATAGAAAATCAGGTGAAAGATATGAACAGGTAGTTCACAGAAGAAATCTAAAAGGCCAATAAATGCATGAAAACATACTTGACCTTAGCAGTAGTCAGGGAAATGTAAATTACAGCAAACCACATTCCATCTTATGCTGTGACATCAGTGAAACTCCAGAACATTTGCAAAGTACTGGGGAAGATATGGAGCGACAGGAATACGTGCGGTTGGTGGAAGGGTGAATAGATGTCGCCATTTTGGTAGTAGTTTAGTAATTACAGTACTTACTTAGTAAAGATGAGGACGTGCTCACCCATCAAGTCCACACAAAAGACTCTCCTGTGTGGGCATGAGGAGTCTTGTAGAAGAATATATTGCAGACTTATTTGAAAGAGGAAAAGACCCCAGCCAACCTAAATGTCCACCAAGAGAAAAATGGATGAATGCCTGGTGGGCTAGACATGTGATGGTATATCACACAGCTGTGATAATAAATACACCAAAGCAAAAATTTCCATATGTAATGGAAGTGAAAAGCTGAGTTTGGGCTGTGAAAAGTTCTAATAATATTTATTTTAAGAAAGTTAAAAAAAAAAAGCAGAAAGAGAGAAAGAGATACTTGTTTATCCTCTGGTCCATAACTGAGTTGACAAGTACTTTTGACATAATTTGTCTCGGCCACACTAACTTGTGAAGGAGACTATGATTTTGTAAGTCTTTCATTTATTAAAAGCAGATGGAAAAGGGTCATTGTTAATGATTTTTCCTCATCAGCTGTTGAAGTTGCTAGAAGTTTGGTGGTACTCTCTTAAATGTCTGCCCACCTTTTTTAAAAATTTTTTTTAATGTTTATTTATTTTTGAGAGGGAGCAAGAGACAGAATGTGAGCCGGGGAGGGACAGAGAGAGGGGGAGACACAAAATCTGAAGCAGGCTCCAGGTTCTGAGCCTGATGTGGGGCTCGAACTCAAACCGGGAGATCATGACCTGAGCCGAAGTCAGATGCTTAACCGACTAAGCCACCCAGGCACCCCTACCCACATTAAAAAAAAAAAAAGTTTATTTATTTTGAGAGAGAGAGAGAGAGAGAGAGAGGGTGAGCAGGGAGAGGCAGACAGAGAGGGAGAGAGAGAATCCCAAGCAGGTTCTACACTGTCAGCAGGGAGCCCGACGCGGGGCTCGAGCTCACGATCCGTGAGATCATGACCTGAGCCGAAATCAAGAGTCGGACACTTAACCAACTGAGCCTCCTAAGCACCCCAAATATCTGCCTCCCTTGAGTGGGCCTGGCATGTAGGAGTACAAATTGAAGGTGAGAGGTATGCAGAGGGGCCTCCGGTATGGGGAGAGGTGAGGTAGGCGTGGGAGGGCGATGGGCCCCCAGGAGTGCACCCCTGGTCTAGCATAAGACTGACAGTCCAGCTGACAGTCCTCATGGGTGCCGTCCTGGAATTCTGACTACGTCGCAGGAATCCAGCTCTGGCTAGTGATGAAATTACAGACGGCAGGGTCCAGCCCTGCCTATGTGACCCAGGAGGGGAAACCTCTTTTCTGGATCCTGGCTTTGGAAAACCTCCCGGGCCTCTTTGCCAGGGCCTTGTCCCTAGTTGCCTTCCTGATCTGAGACTGACCGACAAGCGCTGAACTGTTTACTGGCCCCTCCGTGTCCACAGGAAAGTGTCCCTCTACTCACTTGTCCACCACACCTTCCATCTGAGTCGACAACAGGTACAGTAGCCCCCCTTTGTCTGTGGTTTCAGTTACCGGAGGTCAGCCTCCATCTGAGAGCAGATGACCCTCTTTCTGGACGTAGGGACAGAAGCAGTAGTTGCCTCACAGTATGCGTCACAACGCCTACATCATTCACCTTGCTTCATCTCGTTACGCAGGCATTTTATCATCTCACATCATCACAGGAAGAGAAGAGTGAGTACGGTGTAAGATATTTTGAGAGGCCACATTTACATAACTTTTATTCTAGTATATTGTTATCATTGTTCCATTTTAGTGTTAGCTGTTGCTAATCTCTTACCGTGCCTAATTTATAAATTAAACTTTATCATAGATATGAGTGTGTAGGGAAAAGCACAGCATACATAGGTTTCAGTATTATCTGCAGTTTGGGGCATCCACTGGGGGCCTGGGAATGTGTCCCCACAAACAAAGGGAGCTGCTAGGGCTGTACGTGAGCTCCTGGTACCCAAAGACTTTTTAATCAAAGGGCGTGTTACTTTTTTATTTTTAAAAATCTGATTCAGAAATATTTATTGAGTCTTACAACGTATGTGGGGACAACACAGAACAAGATGCTCTCAAGGCATACAAAGCTCAGAGGAGAAGACAGACGAGCGGACAGGCAGTTACAAGCCATGAAGTAAGGCTGGGGCAGATGAGAGCAGGGCTCCACGTGTCCCCTGGATCCCTCTCTGACCTAAACCTGGAAGTCTGAAAAGGCTTCTGGGGAGAAGACAGAGCCACTGGGACCGAAGTGCCACCACCCAGCCAGGTGCTGTGTGTGGGGGTTGGGGTGCAGTGAGGATGACTGTTAGGATGGTACAGAGAGAACCTTCCAGACAAAGTAGATATCCAGGAAAAGCTTGGTGGCAAAGAGCAAGGGCAAAATGGAATCATACGGCCAAGAATGGTTTCGAGAGGGGAACATTGGTGTCAGGGAGGTTCGGTGAGAGACGGAATGAAGGTGTCCTTTCCCGCCAGGGGGCCATGGGAAGAGGTGCCCTTCCCTTCCTTCTGTTTCTCTTTCTTTCCTCCTCCTTCTCTCCTTCTTTTCCTCTCCCCCTCATTGAATACTTCATGATTCGTCTATGCATTGACAACTTTTGGCGGCTCCAGATGAGAGAGGCTGGTGACAGGGATGTTGAGGAAGAGGTGTGTAGTCGGTGGAATAACTGTCCAACTGGCAGAAAAAAAGAGTTCATTCCCTCATCCTGGAAGCTGTGACTGTGTCACCTTAAAGGCAAAAGGGACTTTGCAGATGTGATTAAATTAAGGATCTTGAGATGGGGAGATTAACCTGGATTATCTGGGCGGGCCCAACGTAATCAAAAGAATCCTTAAAAGATGGAAGAAGGTCAACGTCAGACGGAGATGGGAAGAAACTGCACCACTGGCCTTCACGATGGAGGAAGGAGCCGAGGGCCAAGGAATGCTGCGGCCTCTAGAAGCTGGAACACATCATGGGGATGGATTCCCCTTACAGCCTCCGGAAGGAACGCAGCTGGGCTGACACCTCAATGTTAGCCCCGTGACACTCTAGACTTGTGACCTCCGGGAACTGTAAGATAACAAATGTGTGTTGTCTCAAGCTACTAAGTTTGTAGTAATTTGTGACAGCAGCTACAGGAAATGAGTATGAACTAAACAGATTCTAGAGTGATTTAGTAAATAATTTGCTTAGAGAGAGGAGGTGAGGGAGAGGTCTCAAGGGGTTTCTGGGTGTGAATTGGAGAGGAGGAGTGGTCATCCCAGATCACTTTTGGACACATTAGGTTTACTCAAAGTCCATGGGGGTTCAAGGTAAAGATGTCCAGTAAGTAGTTGTCTTCCTCTTGGGTGCAAATGGGCAGATTTCTGTTCCGCCCTCCTGGATTCTCCCTTTGATCCCCAGTTATGCCCTCCCAGACACAGCAGGCCATGTCTTAAAAATGTTCCTGGGCTCCAGCTTCTACTCCTTCTTCAAGTAGAGCAGCCCCTTCCTATGGTCAGGGGCGTTAGGGTCGGCACACAGCCGTATTTGCATGGCAGCAGTTTCCCCGGGGCCATCTCAGTGAGGCTGGCTCTCCTGAGCAGCCTCCCCACCGGCCCAGAAAGGTGGCAATGCTAGCTGATTGTCAGAGCCACCTCCCTGGCTACCCTTCCCCCCGGCCCTTCCCTGTCCATTCAGTCCTGACCCGTTCTTATCGTCACTCTGGTTTTCCTGCTCGGATGTTGGCCCTGCAAGAAGGAGGCAGCCTTCTTGACTCTACTCGTGGCATTTGGGCCTTAGCTTAATGTTACTGTTTCAGGGGATGCCTGGGTGGCTCAGTCAGTTAAGCGTCCGACTTCGGCTCAGGTCATGATCTCACGGGTCATGAGTTCGAGCCCTGCATCGGGCTCTGTGCTGACAGCTCAGAGCCTGGAGCCTCTTTCGGATTCCTTGTCTCCTCCTCTCTCGGCCCCTCCCATGCTTCTGCGCGCTCTCTCTGTCTCTCAATAATAAATAAATGCTACTGTTTCAGGATTAGAGGACCCAAGCCTCAATCCCCAGCTTTTGCACACACTGTACTCTCTGCCCGGAATGCCCTTCTGGAAGAAACTACTGGGTCTGCCTGCCTCAGCTTTCAAAGCACTTCTGCAGGAATTTTGTACACAGATGATAGTTTCATTTTATGTATCATACGGACTGTAAAGGACTGTATCCGTCTTCAGGACCTCAAGCTACTTGTGCACAGGGACCCTGATTTATTTATTTCAGGATTCCCCAGCGCCTAACAGGGTATGTGGTTCAAAAAATGTTTTTGTTGAGCTGAACTAAACCCTTCTGGATTGCATCTTTATGTCTCCACTCTGATAGCTAGGTGAGTTTGCACCAGCGGGTGGATTTTTTTTTTTTCCTGACAGAGTGCACTAATTAGCAACAGGTGAATAACAGTGCTCCAATCCACGTGCTCCACTTACATAACAGCCCCTTCTCCTTGGTTAGCTGTCTGCAGGCATTATGCAAAAGCCCCAGTTGCCTTCTCCTCTCCACTTGCCAGAGGCTGCAGGGATCACATAGATCTTGCCCCCCTCCTCCCCCCGACAGATACCTGTCTTTGGCCTCCCTTATCTTGTTTGAGGATGTGAGCCAGGCAGGAATCACCGCTGTCTTGGCAGGTCTGGAACCCAGAGGAGAGGATCGCAGGGGATGTGTGGCTTGGGGGACCAAGGGGGCAGCACCTAACAGTGACCGACTGTAGCTGAGTCTCCGGGGCTATAAAATGCCATTTTCCCTGGAGTGCGACAGGGAATCAGTGTTGAGAACTGCTAGAACAATTGACCTTGAAAATGACAAGGAAATGGGGAAGCGTATGAGCAACCTCGGGCCGTTACGTGCTGCCCTCAGGGCCGTTATTCCCAAAGGGAAGGATGAGCTGGTGCAGGTCTGAAGGACACTTCTCAGTTGCCTCACTCCTTCAGGCGGCTCTGTTTGGAATGCGGCTGGAGCCCTGTCCCCTGCATCTCTTTGTTCACTGTGCTGCACTTCCCCCAGCCTAAGAGGAAAGGTTGATCAAATTACATCCTGGCCCTGCCTTTTGGCTTCCTCACCCCCAAAGTTAAAGTAGGAGACTCATGAATGTGCATGATATCCCCAGAAACATTGAGCCACGTGTCATAGAAACCCTGTACATTTTTGCAAAGAACTTTTTAAAATGTTTATTTATTTAGAGAAAGAGAGCAGGGGGAGAGGCAGAAAGAGAGAGAGAGAGAGAGGGAGGGAGGGAGAGACTGAATCCCAAGGAGGCTTCATGCTGTCAGCACAGAGCCTGACGCGGGGCTGGATCCCACAAACTGTGAGATCATGACCTGAGCTGAAATCAAGAGTCAGCTGCTTCATTGACGGAGTCCCCCACGTGCCCTGCAAAGAACTTTTAAATACAAAAGCCAAACATCAATCAATAAACAGCAAAAGGGTGAAATATTCGATGTTTTCATAGTTCGGTGGACCTGCCATTTTGCTAAAGTGACGGTTCTCAAATGAGCCTGCGTCGGCCTGACTGTCACTGGAAGGGCTTGTTACAACACAGGTTGCCACCCCAAAGTTTCTGCCGCCTTGAGTCTGGGGTCAGAGCATTTGCATTTCTAACAAGGTCCAGGTGATGTTGATGCTTCTGGTCCAGGGACCCCTGCTTTGAGAACCACTTTTTGGTTTTTTTTAAGAGCTAAAGAAACTTATTTAGAGAGAAATTAACAACACTTCATTGTCCCCTCTGTGTGGTAGATCATCCTTTCCAGAATCATCCAAGGTTGAGGAGAAATGGGTTTTCTAAAGGGGGTGCTTGGGATTCATAGCCTCTCCCCTCTTTGGCTCTTGCGACGCCCGTCCCACAAGGGACGGCTGTAGCCGTCTACACATCCAAGCTCTTGATGCACAGCTAAGTGAAGATGAATGTCAGGGTGCAGTACCTCTAAGAACCTGGGATTTGGTGGTTAGAAGGCTCAGGTTGTGTTAACCAAAAATACTGCTGAGTTATCTCCAAATCTTTCTAGTTTCCTGCTCCTCTCTACTCTCCCAGCCCCGGCTTTGAGTCTTGTGTCTTCCACCACAGCCTTGTTCTCTGTGAACAGTCTTCTTTCCCAAGAACATGTGTACTTCTCTGTAGAAACTGAGTTATTGGTTTTGTCCTTAGTTTCCCCAGGTGAGTCAAGATCATTTTCTGCTTGACTCTATGTCCGCCCTCTGTTGTGACTCTGATATCATTCTCTCATAGGCTCCAACAGCCTCATCGTCCTTCCACGGGCCTTCCTGAGCTGGACTCTGTCGCCTCTTCCTCTTGAGATTACAGCATCTTGCCTGGCTCCCCCAGAGAATTCTCATCCCTCCCCCAGCAAACCCCCAACTGCTGTGGTCTGCTTCAGACCCCTTTGCAGTGTTAGGAAGGCTCTCTCTCTCCCCTGAGGCAATGACATCACTCAAATGCAACCCCTACCCACCCCCACTCCCCTAGGCTGGGTTGCAAATTTGGTGGAGGGAGGGGATTGGAGGCGTGAAGTAGGGGGTAGAAAGGCGGGAAAGGTGGAGATCGTTTGCTGATGAAATATTTATCATGGGTTAAGTCAGATCTTTGTTCTCCTTCCCTTACACTTAAGAAAATGCAATTCGATGTTATTTTTATTTGGGGTGAGTTTCCTTAATTGGTTCTGTACTTGTGGTCTCTAAAGGTCTATATTGGGCTCTGACCACCACTGTTGAACCATCTTATCTGTGACCAGATGTGTGTTTTAGTGAGGAACTTATACACTGCTTAGCAGGTTGTTTTGGTTTTATTCTGGTTGAAGCACAGAATGAATTATGCTCTTGTGATTCCGGGGGTCTTAGCAGTATAATAGGATTCTTAATAGTAGTATCATACCTCATGTAGACTTCACTTCAGAAAACCTCTTACATTTCAAAAAAAGTGTTTTTGAGGTTGAAAAGATAACATGTGCAACACTTTTTTTTGGTCCCCATAGAGAAAACCTCAATGCCTGTTCTCCTTACTTGCGTATCAAGAGAGTAATTCTCTCCGAGGGGAAAATGACATCAGTCATATGACCGCCTGACAAGTCAACGCAAGACTCTCGGGCGTCTTCTCTTCTAACCCACAGCCTCTCTGGGACTGCACGCTGGCGTCCTTGGTGAAGCTTGAGGATGGACTGTGCATTTCTTACCTCTGATCCCATGGAACAATTGTGAGGACTCAAGTTACGAAGGGACTGTTGAAGCCGGGACAGCAGAGTTCAAGGTTTGGCTAGAGATCTGACTCCAGGACAAAGGTCTTGTGCCATCTGAGCAAATACCAAGACCTGGTCACTGTTGCATGCCATTCTTGGCTCACATCTGGGGGTTAAGAAATCCAAAGCCAGCGCCAGAGAGCTGTCATTCTGGCTGGACATGACATGTCACTGACCGACACCGCAGCTGAGTGTGGAAACCCAAGCAGCAGCTAACCAAACACAAAAGAGTCTCTCAATGTGCCATGGTCACCTTCTCCCGGGTCAGTCCTCCTGCTCCGGAGGGGACCTTCTGGGTTTCCCTGGATGATCCTTTCTGGCAGCCTGAATTATCACCACCACAGAAACAGCAGAGCAATCCGTGGCAAAGACCCGGCCCTTTGCCACGCAGAGTCGTCAGCCTGGGCCAGGCCCCCAGAATTTGGGGCTTGATCGCTCAAGTGGCTTCCTGGGAAATGGCAGCATGAGGTCACAGCAGGCTGGGTGTCCGCCCTCCCGAGTCCCAGGCCCACTAATGGGGTCAGTGACTGCTGCTCCCGATAAAGGGCTTTGCTGAGAAGAATAGACTACGTTCTGGAATAAAACTCCTTTTAACTTTTCTACCTCATTCTGAACTCAAGGAGGGAGTTCAGTTTTCTAGAACCAGGGAGTTTTCTAGAACCAGGAAAAGTACAGGCAAAGGAAAGGTTGAGGAAGTACTTCTTTAAAGGTCTTCACAGCAACAGTAATTCTCTGCTCCTTCCCCGTGGAGTTCTCCAGGCCCTGAGTTGTTCCTCTTTGCGAGGCTGTGATGTGTGTGTGTTAATGCTCTCCGCTGCGGTAGGGCGCGTGCCTGGGAAATCACAGAGCAAGGGTTCTTCCCGGATACCACAAATGGAGCAATCCAGATGATTGTGGGACAGGTCATTATGGTTGTCTTGCTTTTCTGGGCGGGGGGGGGGGGGGAACCGAGGCTCTTGGGCCGGAAGGCGTTGCATGAGGTCCCACAGTAGCAGTGCAGAATAGAAGGCCACATGCTTGCTCTGAGGGAGGAGTTGTACTGGACCCGGCAGGCTTTTCTTCCCAAGGCCTAGGCAGGCTTTCCCCAGTGCCCACCAAATGTGCTTCTGGCCAGAGGAATGTGTTGTTCGTAATAACAAAAGACATTAATTGAGCATTTACTATAGGTTATGCACTGTTCTAAGTACTTGACATGCATTAACTTAATTAGCCCTGTGAAGCAGGTGCTATTATCATCATTCCCATTTCACGGATGCGAAAACTGAGGCACACAGAGGCTAAGTAGGCCTTGTAGGAAGTGCCAGAGCCGTGATCTGAATCCAGTCAAGACTAACTCCAGAGCCAATGCTCTTAATTTCCACGTTCTGCTGTCTCACATTCACTGTCTGGGTATTAAGGACAACTGTTTATACAGCACACCGTGTATACTTAAGTAGGTTCACGTACACGATCACATTTGATTTCTTTCTACGACAGCCCTCAGAGGCAGGTAGACTGAATAATATCCTCAGATGCCGGGGAGACCAAGGCAGAGGTCAAGCACCTTTCCCAAAGTCACCTTACTAGTTAGTAATAAATGAACTACTCAGGGTCCGGATTTTGAAGAAATGTTTGCTCCATCGACCCACAAGGAGTTAACCTACATATTGGATTAGGAAGGAGCAGTCATGCCCAATCCGAATTCAAGGCGTCGGGTGATTTACTCCCCAGGACTTCCCCATCGTGACCGTGATGCACTTACAGAATAGAATGGAATAATCGCCTCTAGGTGCTTTTGTGTTCCAAGGACAAGATGGGCCTGGCTCTCCTCAAGTGATGAATGTGAACCGTAAGCCTGTGAGAGGAAGTGAGGAGTCCTGGAAAGTCATGTCGATAGTGTAGAGCTGTCCTTTGTCCCCAGGCTCCTGGAGCTGGCCTGTGGGGTTCCTCTGAAGGAGAACAATGGCCGGGCCTTGTTTAGGGGCGCTCTGTCTTACTGCGGTTGCTCTAGCATGTTGTCCGTACGAACCTCACACTGTCCTCCTGACGCAAGAAAGTCTGATGCTCTGGTCACCATCAGTCAGGAGGGCCGCCTGCCCCCTCCCTGCCAGCTAGCCTGGTCCAGTGTGTGGATTGCTTTTGGCATCTGTTCTGTTCTAGCTGGTTCCTGGTAGACACAGTTGCAAGACCGATTTCATTCAACATGCAGGACACTTCCCAGACTAATGTCACCAAAAGAACCTTGTGGGCCCCCTTCCTTAGAGGGGAGCCTAAAGTCTTGCCAGGCAGTAACCACCAGTGGCCTGTTAAGCACAAGGGTAGGGCTAGAAGAGACCGTAGAGACTGCCTTTAAATTTTATCCAAGGCCAAGTTTAGCGAGTCAAGACATTTGCTTAGGGTCACTGGGACGGTTCCTGGCAGAGCTGGAAGCAGAGCCCGGCTCCGACTCCAGGTCCAGCACACTTCCCACTGCTCCCAGGAGATGTCAAGGAGGAGTCTACCATCTGCTCTGCTGGACGCTTGCTAAGTGCTGCACGGTGGTTAAAAAAAAAAAAAAACAACAACAACAAAAAACACCCAGGACTTTCTCGGGTACGAACATTTCCATATCTTCTCTCCCCACCCCAAATCCCTGCTGTCTACTTTGATGCAGACTCGATATAGAAGGGGTGAGCAGGCATGAGGAAACCCCACGCGACAGAGCCAGGAATCTGTCTGCCAGAGGGAGAGATGTGGGAAGAATCAAGCAGGTGGGCAGGTATCAGACACCACGTGTCTGGGACATGGTGGCACTGCCACCCAATGCTGCCCAAGCTTCCTGGCACCGTCTGCCCCCCTACCCCCACCCCCTCACACACAAGAGCGATGATTCAGCCAGAGGGCACACTAAAACCTGTTAGGCATGGAACACCAAGTAAACAGCCCCTAGGAATTTCTCTTACTTGAATTTCAACTTACTTACTTGGGAGCATCTGTCCTGTCTGGTTGTGGGGGAAGGGAGAGTGGAGGTGGGGAAGGCTTGGATTACAGTGTCCTGCCGAAAGGAGCCTGCAGGGTCTAGAGAGGTGCGGAGGTTCCCACTGTTCCCAGGATGTCTGCTGGGGGTGTTGCAAGAACAGAGGGTGGGGAAAAGGGACACCAAAGAGGAAGCTTAGCCCCTGCGGCCGTCTGCTCAGCTTCTGTTGGCTTTAATAACAGTGGATTCTGCCTAAATTTGTTTTCAGGTGAAGATTCTGTTGCTGAAACTTTTTAAGAAGCACTGATCTAGTGGGAAGGCATAGGTTGGCAGACAGCAAGGTTTTAGGCTCACGCTTCCCCCAGCTTCGGAGTAACCTGCATCAAGCCTGCTCAGCCCAAGAGCCAGACCTTGGTCACTTCCACCTCAAGGAAGGCTCACCTGGGCTGTGGCAGCTCAGATAGGCTATCCTCCCTCAGAAATGTCCTCAGGCTTCTACCTGTGCTCGCTCACTGCCCTCTAGGGTCTTCCACTCGCCCACCATCCTATCCCTAAAGCCTTTCTGGGATGAGCCCAAAGCGGTGACACTAACTGAAAAGATAAAAAGGATGATCAAAGATCAAGGTGCTATTCTCGCACAAACTGACAAGGAAGAAGAAAGACTGGGGGTGGAGTGAGGGAAAAGGCAGGAAGAGGGATGAGGAATCCTGAGCTTGTAAACACTGTCAGGGCTACTTTTAGCAAATAAAATTTCCTATCTAGTCAAACAAGCTTCGTAGATCCAGGAGGGAGGGAGGGAGAGATGCGGAGAGTTTGAGGCAGCTCCCGCTGGCTCTGGTTAGGTAAAGTACACTAATTAGATGGAGTGGGAAGCCAGAAAAGACGTAATTACTCATTCGATTCCGAACGAGGCTTATTGAACCAATGGGAAACTTGCCACAGTAACACACCCTATTGGAAAGGTCAGAACCATCAAATGCAAACTGCAGGGCGGCTGGGGAGAGTACTCTGACATTCACCCGAAGACTGACAGGTCTCCATAAAAAGGACGGGCACCTTTGCTGACTGCTGAATTCCCAGCATGAGCTTGCTCTCCAAATTCCATGACGAGCAAAATACGCCGCCTCGCCCAAGTGCCTCCTTGCTGTTCTGTGCAGTTATCTACAAAAGGAACGGTGACTTTCAGAACAACATTCCCTGTGCAGTAGGTGTTTGACGGGGGCGGATCTTAGGGGACTTGGGGAGCGGTGATGATGATGGAGAAGAGAAAGATAAAGAGAGAAAAACAATAAGGTTATATACAGGTTAGCAAATCCGGATTTTTTTTAAAAGTACTTTTTGGAGAATACCAACACTCCAAGAATAGAGGTTATAAACAAAACCCAAAAAACAACAGGCCTAAACTTTCCATTCAGATTCTTAGGAACAGATGGATTTCAGCTCAAGGGGATGATAGCATAGTAATTCAACTCCCTTGTCCCCATGACTAAAAATAAGGATGATTAAAGAATGGAATCTTAGCTCTCTGTCATCCCAGACAGCCAAGCCTTGTCCCTGGACTTGTAAATCAAGCAAGCAAGCACACTGGAGAAAAATAATTGCCTTTATAAATATTTTGATAGTTATTCACCCATTATTAAGGCAGTAAGGTTGAGGACCACAAGGTCACTAGTTGGTCCCCCATTGGGTCCTTCTCTGGCCAGCTGCTTTCTGGGTGGGTCAGAGTACATGCTCGAAATGACTCCGAAGTCATCTGGCCGCTCTTAGGCCATGTGTTCTCGCATCTTCTGTAGCTGGTAGAGATTTGCATGTCCTCCAGAATTTCTCAGGCTGGATCTCCAAATGCCTTCTGCACGATTTGGAATGTCATTCTCATCTCACAACCTGTTCTCTCCAACCAGGGATTTCTCCCACGGCAATTACTGCATTTACATCAGGCGCTCACATTGCCACAGCTGTGAGAGCAGACAGAGTCAGTGGACAGGGGACACTGTCACTTCAGCTACTTCTCAGACATGGCAAAACAATTCCAGCAAACAAGAGAACCCAAAGAATGTCTCCCTTGTAGGGGCTGGTCAGTGAGACACATGAATCCTTAGGGGCAAGGCTCAAAGACTTCTGAATAGGGTCAAGGCCAGTACTATGGCCAAATGGGACAGTAAAAGACTTGGGCTCAGACAGGGAGAAGGAAAGGTAATGGACACAAATACATCCTGAGGTCCCAAGCTGGGCCAACTAAAGACAGGTTGTACACAAGACAGATCTCAATTAACTTTGGAATTCCCCTATGTTAAGTTGTCTGAGACTTTGAAGTTACAGCAACTACAGGGTGTAAATTGCTCTGTGTTATATTTGCCTTCTATTAGAATCATACAGTTTATGATAGTCTTTGGCTTATATAGGTTGGCTATTACCAAACTGCATAGAATTCCATGAAAGGTAAGGACATTTTTATTTAAACCCTCCCAGAACCCCATGTAGGGATCCACACACACACACACTTTGCAGGGCTTTACTATTTTCTAGGTTGAGCCAATATTTCTGTTGTCCCAGGAGAAAGAAGGGGATGGGGTGTTAATGGTATCTGTATTTACCTGAGTTGGTATAGATTTTTTTCAGGGTGTGCCTCTGGCAGTGGAAACTGGGAAATCAAACTTAAAAGGAAGAAGACAAGTGACCCTGCCATCTAGAAATCTCAGAGACAGGCAGCACAGAGTGAACTGGTGCTATTGCTGTGTCCAAGGCTTCCTCTTGGCTCCAATCGTCCCAGAGAACCCGGAAGAGCAGGATTCTACCCCATCTCCACCATAATCCTGAAATAGTGATACCGATGGGTGGGCTGACCCCATGGGCTGCTCCAGGAGGAAGTGAGCTCCTACACATCGCCAGTGAGGACCATGGACTGGATAACAAGGATGTTCATGAGACGTGGTGTGCTGCAAAAAAGCCCGATTTAGAATCTGGGCTCCACCATCTACCAGCTGTGTGATTTTGCCCGTGTGCCTTAAACTGTCTGGGCCTCAGTTTCCTCATGTGGCATGATGATCAGAATTGTCTAAAGTGGGTTCTTATTCTAGACTGCTTGGACAGTGAGCCTGCGGGGACCAGGCGGGAGGTTCCCACTATCTCCCCAGGGAGGCACGGCATCTCAACTTAGCCCGTGGGTTCAGTCATACTTTCCCTGACAGGAGGGTCTCTAATATCCGAGGGATCCCAAGATCTGGGCAGTTGGCATTCTCGGACAACTCCTAGAAACAGCTGGCAAATCCAGACCACCTGGTACCACTGTCAAGTGTGTTTTTAGGCTTGTGCTATTTGGGAGAATGGGTGGATCCAAGGGTTGGCTGTCTTCACGTATTTTGTAGATCCTTGCTTGATTCATCCGCCCTTTCCCTGATATAGCATATTTCTTAGCTCATGCCTGTGATGTCATGGAATTTGCCTTGGACCCTGGTAACAAGGACCCATCTTGCATGATACATCGTTTGCAGAAATGGGGTTAGTGTATTAACCTTAAAGGACTGTGGTAGAAATTCACTCACAAGCCAGGTCCAGAGGCAACAGCCTGAATAAAGGCATGAATGTGCCTGGGCTTGCATATTCAGGAAATCTAAATATTGAGGTAGTTGCCAATATTAAGAGATTTCACCTTATTGGATAAAGCTTGCTTGGTTCACCTATCTTTCCTAACTTCCCTTTATAGGCAAGTGGGCTCATGACTCCTGTATGATGCAAATCGGCTTCCCTAACTAAATACTTACATTACATTGTTCACTCTTATGGGGCACCTGCGTGGCTCAGTCGGTTGGCTCAGATCATGATCTCGTGGTTCATGACTTCAAGCCCCACATCAGCTTCTGTGGGGACAGCTCAGAGCCTGGAGCCGGCTTCAGATTCCGTGTCTCCCTCTCTGTCTCTCCCCCACTTGTGCTCTGTCTCTGTCTCTTTTAAAAACAAAGAAACATTTTAAAAATTTTCTAAAAAGTAAAAACAAAATAAAATAAAATAATAAATCAAGTTCACTCTACCAACACTCTGGCAGAAGTTCCTGCCCCGGGACCTGAAGTGTATGGTTATGTGTGTAGTCATAGGGGTGTAGATGCTGGTGTGAAAATGAGAGAAGGGATATGGAAGCATAAAACCTGTGGGTTCTCACATCTCACTGCAAGTGCTCTAGAGCCGGCCCAGCAGGTGCTAGCTTCTTGAGGTCTCTGTCCCACCCCCACCCATACCAGAACACAGCCTGCCTTTCCAAGGATTAGTCCTCTTTGCTGCAAAGGCATGAGAAACATTAACACCAAGAGCACCTGTTCAAGACCTGTTCTATGTTGGTGGTGGGGCGGGGCGGGGGGGGGGTTGGACTTCAGCTGCCTGATGGAATGACCAAAATCCTGGGAGAGCACTGTCTGCAACAAATCCAGAAGTTTCCCCAGAAACTGCCGGTGACTGCAGCCCTTCAGGCTGGCCTGGGTGCCGGGGAAAATAAAATCCAGAGGGATTTTGAAAATGTCGCATCTCTTAGTCAGTTATGGATTGGGTTTTTTGTGTTTTGTTTTCGTCCTTGAGTTTTCTACAGCTATTTGAATTTGCCCCAGAATGAACAATTATAGTAAACATCATTTATTTTTTGATGTTTTATTGAGATATAATTCACATATAATTCATTCATTTAAAGTATAATTCAACGGTTTTGGATATATTACAACATTAATTTTAAAAATTGTAAAATATAGCATAAAATGTGCAATTTTGGGGGTGGCTCAGTCGGCAGAGCATCCAACTCTTGATCTTGGGGTCATGAGTTTGAGCATCACATTGGGCATGGAATCTACTTAAAGAAAGAAAAGGGGTGCCTTCGTGGCTCAGTCGGTTGAGTGTCCAATTTCCGCTCAGGTCATGATCTCACGGCTCATGAGTTTGAGCCCTGCGTCCGGGCTCTGTGCTGACAGGTCAGAGCCTGGAGGCTGCTTCGGATTCTGTGTCTCCCTCTCTGCCCTTCCCCTGCTTGCACTCTGTCTCTCTCTCTCAAAATTAATAAACATTAAAAAAATTTGTTTTAAATAATAAAGAAAGGGCAATTTTAAAAAAGTTTATTTTTTAGAGAGAGAGAGAGAGGAGCCAAGAGAGAGGGAGACAGAGAATCCCAAGCAGGCTCCATGCTGTCAGCGTAGAGCCCGATGTGGGTCTTGACCTCACTAACGGTAAGATCATGACCTGAGCCAAAACCAAGAGCTGGACACTTAACCGACTGAGCCACCCAGGCACCCCAATGAAGTGCAAATTTTAAGTGTAAATTTAGGGGCAGTGATTACATTCACAACACTGTGCAATAGGAAAATCCCTATTTCCAAAACCTTTTCTTCACCCCAAACAGAAACTCTGTAATCATTAAACAGCAGCTCCCCACCTTCCCCTCCTCCCAGCCCCGGTAGCCTCTAACATACTCTCTGTCTCTGTGAATTTGCCTGTTCTAGATATTTCATAATAAGTAGAATCATACAATAGTTGTCTATTTGTATCTGGCTCATTTCACTTCGCTTAATGCTTTCCGGGTTCATCGATGGCATAGCATGTATCAGAACTTCATTCCCTTTTAAGACTGTATAACGTTCCATTGTACACATACACCATGTTTTGTTTATCCAGTCATCTGTTGGTGGACACCTGGGTTGTTTCCACTTTTTGGCTATTGTGAATAATCTTGCAATGGGCAGTTGGTGTGCAAGTCTCTGAGTCCCTGCTTTCAATTCCTTTGGATGTATACCTAGGAGTGAAATACCATCCACTTTTAACTTCCTCCCCCATCCTGGGTGCTTACACCAAGCCAGAAAATTAACTCTGATCCTAAAAATAGACAGAGATTTAGATGTTCTAGGGCAAGCTGACTGCAGTGTGACCACATACGAGTACCTGTGTGAATCCTTTGTCTCTTCAAAGCCACAAATGCTGCCGCTGCCTCTGTTTGCAAATAGCCAAGCCTCTGTGGATGGCAGTGTGTGGGGAGGTCAGATACTCTCCAGGGGGCTCCTGCTGCTTACTTTCTCCCCCTTCTCCCTGAAAGAGCAGAAAAAGAGAAAACACTCCATTGTCCCTGAGAAGAGTGGCCCATTTAGGACGAAGGAGACAAGAAATGGGCATACTGAATTTTTTCCAAACGGCAGATACCAGGGTAGGGGCAGGTGGCTTTATTTTATCCTCTGGAGTATTATTCCATTTTATAGATCAGAAAGTTGGCTCAGAGGAGGTACCTCACTGACTCAAAGACCCAGTGGCAGAAACCAGAAATGCAAAACTTTGAAAACCCAGGCAGAGGATGCATCCTGAAAGAGGCACACACAAAATGCTGTGGGAGCTCAGGACAGGGACAGGCCACCACTGTGTGGGGGGCTGGGAGGGGGGGTTCACGGAGAAGGTGGGCCATGAAGCTGGACCACGAAGGATAATTTTATTTGCACAAGAAGATGGGGTGGGGGTGGGGGCAGCAGGAATGGATGCTGTGGAAAAGTATGGATGTTGGTTTGGAATCCTTTTCTGTTACACCTGGTTGAATCCACAAGTCCAGCAACTGCTGTCCTAGACTCTGGTGCTGCCAGGGGTCTCCTGGGAGGCAGAATCCGAGATGGAGGGGTAGATAGAGAGCAGGGAGTTTACCGGGGAATGCCACTGGGGTCAACACCAGGGGGAGGGAGCGGAGTGGCAGAACGGGAGGTGGGACTTCGATGAAGGCAGTCCCTGACCTGTCCCAGGATGGGGGTGGGGGGGCGTGGCCTTTCTCTCCTGCAGTGGTCAGTCATTGGATAGGGCTGCCCTTGGAAGGAGCGCGTGACCTTGAGTGAGGCAGTAATCTTCAACCAATATAATCCTCAAAGGAGGTGGACAGCTGAGGCCTATCAGCTGACAACTTTTGTAGCATCTGGCGGAGTCAGCTTTCCATTCCCAAAGGGGGATCCGATGACACATCACAGGGTCCCCGTGCACTGACTCCCTGAGGGTCTCCTTGCCCTGTTGTGCACTCAAGGCTGAGGACCATTAGATTCCTGGGGCCCCTTGTCTCTTCTCATTTACGCCACGGTTTAAAAAATAAATCAACTCGAGTGTGTTGATCAGCTCATTTGTGCAACATCTTTGATATTAGACAGGAAAATGAAGGTATACGTTCTTATTAATTTGTTTGATTAAAAAGAATATGTTAATTCATCCAAAATGCAAAAATTTAAATATATATTTGAAAATATAATGATGCATTTCTAATATTTTTTAAGACTTTTTTTTTTTTAAAGTAATCTCTACACCCAATGTGGGGCTCAAACTCACTACCCTGAGATCAAGAGTCACATGCTTTTCTGACTGAGCCAGCCAGGTGCCCCTGATATTATTACTTGTAAATGGGATTCCCCAGGAAAATGTTAAGACCCCTGTAACCTTTCAGAGCAAAACTAATACATCCCCAGCCCACCGGGGATTCAGAGACAGGAGTGGTTTTTATGTCAGTGAAGAAAAGAGAAGGCGGCAGCTGTCCATGCTGTAGCCCTAGCTCCTCCAGCTGCTCACATCTCTCCATTGTCTCTGGACTTTATCGCTTCAGTGTGAGTGGTTAACTCTTAAGGAGCTGGGGTACTAATCTCAATGAACCAGTGGCTGCCTCCTGCATGGTCAGGGGAATGATCAGAATGGTCTTGGAAACATTCCTGTGTGTTCCCCCTCCCACCCCCCACCCCCCAATGACAATTAAAATAAAAAGAGAAGATATTGGCTCATGTACCTGAAAAGCCCAGAAGGTTTCAGGAGTGGCTGAATCCAGGGTTCAAAATGTCATCAGATCCCAGCCTCTCTCTGTCTCTTGGCTTTGCCTTATCTCTGTTGGCTCCATATTCTCAGACAGGCTTTTCTGGGGGTAGCAGCTTCAGATTTTTTAGGTTCATGCTCAGCTGGAAAGAATAAGCCTCCTTTCTAGGAACTTGGGCCAAAGTCCCAAGGTTTGATTAGCTTGAACAGCCCTAACGCATGTGTCTGCTTGAGTCAATTACTGTGGCCAGGAGAATGAGGTATGCTGATTGTCATGTGCTGTTCCTATGGACTCAGGGATCGACACCCCCCTGGCTCCCACCTTGAACATATGGACTGAGCCAATTAAAGTTACAGCTATAGCCTGAAGAAGAGTGTGGCAGACACAGTGGGTGGCTGTGACTGCTCAGGTGGGGTTGGAACTCAGTGTCTTCCTTCCTTCCTCTGGTGTGCCTCCGTACATCACAGGTGAGTAAGAGCTAACAATGACACTTCCCAGACTCTCTTGCAGCTAGGATTTCTGCTGTGAGTTGATTCTGCCTAGTGAATGCTCGTCTATGAATCTTGAACCTCTGAAATGAGATGGAGCCAAGATCCTGCCGGCAAATTTGGTTGGGATGTGTTTGGTTTTTCTGTAACAGCCAGAGCAGAGATCTCAGCGCCTAGTCTCTGGTCTTGTGGGTGTCAAGAGGCAGCATGGGCCATCCGTGGAGCTGGTGTGGACCACAGCAGACGTGGCATAGTCAAGGAGCCGGAAGCAGTGCTGGCGGCTTCCTGATCATGGCCATGGCAGTGTGGTTCTGGAGCCTGCTGCTTTCTGAGCACAGGCGAGGCAGCAGGGTGACTGTAGGATTCTTTCCTGAACACTCAACCCAGAATCTGCTTCCTCAGGCTTCACAACAATTTTGTTGGCCAATTAATACTCTGGAACAAATTCTTCTGATTCATTTAGCAAGAATTAACTCCACTCTCAGCACCCAAACTCTCTCGCCAACCCTACAGATGTCTCCTCTCTGCTGCTGCCTTGCAACCCCACCCCCTACTTTTTTCTTGCTGGCGGTGCTCGCTCCCACTAATGATGCTGAAAACCTTTCTCAGCCCCTTTGCAGCTTGTTCTGAGTGTGAGGAGGGGAGCATTCCCGGACAAGTTTTCTGCCCTAATGACAGAAATGCCCTTGGAGACATTTAAGAAATATCTTCCCTCCTGCTTTTGGATGTGGTTGGGGGAGAACGTGCTGTGCGGTGTTGAAGCAGCCCTTTTGCCACCCTGTGGCAATCAGCCCGAGGACAGAAGCCAACTGATGTGCCACTAAATTAACAAATCTTGAAGTTGGAACTCATATGAGAATTTTCTATTGTTTAAGCCACTTTCAGCTGGGTTGTGTGGCTATCTGCAGCTGGAAGTGGAGAGAGAGAGAGAGGGAGGGAGGGAGGGAAGGAAAATGAACAGAGAGGCAGTGGAGGAGGACAAATTCTAATTCTTCTAATGTCCCTTGCAGAATTAACAGTGCCTTTGGTTGTAGGCAGGAAGCCACGGTTTTCATTTTTGGGAGAGACAGACACTCATTTGGCTTGTTTAGTGCGAGGTCCATCGAGCCTGACAGAGGGGAGTGGCGGCCACTCCTCGGCTGGTTGGCGTGCATGGTCCTCCGCCCACTCCCCATTCTCATTTACGGTTTATAAAGTAGTATAGCGCGTGTATCTGCTCCCCCGAGTCTTCTTACGCCTATTTTTATGGGATCTTTACAAAAATTCGTCCAGGCGGCAGGGCAAGTAGTATTCGTCCTGCATTTCTAATGACAAAACTGGGGCAGGGACTCGAATTGCCCGGCCAGCCTCACGTGGCTGATTAAGGGCGGCACAGATTTCCTGACCCCTGCTCTAGTTTGATTTCTACCGCACCACATTGCTGCCTCTAAATTTTGGCGGAATGATTTGCGGGCAAACAAAATTCAGTGCCCAGCGAGCAAACAGCCTGCAGATTCACCCTCTTTGCTCCCCAAGGGCAAAGGGCCTGAAGGGTCTCCCTGGGACTACATCATGCTTCCAGCCTTTTGTGCTCAGTAGGGGCGGACAACCTCTTGCAAAACTGTCGGCAGTTTGGCTCATTTGTTAGCCAGGAAGAGAAACCTTGAGCTCACTCAAGTAGGCTCAGTTGGGGGTGACTTTGGTATCGCCCCACACAGAGCAATGAGGAAAATTGCACAGAGATGCAAGACAAGAGCCACCCGGGGCCAGAACTCACAGAGAAGGGGTTGGAAGGTGGCCTGGATCCTGTCTGGCTCAGCGGACCCTGTGGTGGGCGTCAGTGACATGTATTCCAGGCTCTTCCTCCGTGTGACTCAGTTGCCCTCTGTGTCTGCTTTTCTGTCCCGCCATTGGCTTCCTCGTTGTTTCTCTCCTGGGTCACTCCTTCTTGACTCTGGCCACTCACAACCTCTTTGGCCTCCTCTAAACCGCTAGGAGAAGGGGACATTCAACAGAGCAGGGGTGAAGACAGCACTAGGTGGAAAATGAAACTCTTAGGGCAATACCCAACTGAGCGAGGCTGCCTCGCCCACCGCTGGCGTTGCCGGGAGCGATGGAGCGGCCCAGCCATCTGTTCACACAGGGCCTTGGGTCCTGGGTCACTGGCCAGGCACAGCCTCCTCATGCCAGTGAACCATGGTGGTGGGGGGGGATGGAAAGAGTGCGGGATCAGATGGTCTGAACACCCAGGGTTCTGGGCCCAGCCCTTTGTCAGAGGGCAGTTTCTATTGGCAGGGCTGAGGCTGGGTAGGAACCATGAAACTTGTCTAGCATAATCCCCTTTGGGGGCTCTAATTTCAACGATCCCCTTAACAGTGGAATCCCCTGAGCAGTTGTGCCTTGGCCAGACTCAAGAATGAGCTTTGAGGATGGATTTTGTTTCTCAGACCACTGCCCTGCATTACAGCTGAGTGCAACACAAGCTTCCCCACTCGGGCCTTTCTTCATTCTCTGTTATGTCCCCCGGGCTGACCTAAGTGAGGGCCTGGCTCACAGGACAGGCCAAATCGTTTGGGAATTTTATGGATGACCTCACTGCGGTTCTAACTTCATTTGTCTGAAGGGAGACAAATCAAAAGGAGGGCTTACTAACTCTCCTTCTAAATCACATCCAGCCTTTTCTAGCTCCAGACAGCTCCGCGTTCAACATTTTCTTCCTGGTCCCCAAACCACTCCATTCTTGGGCTTAGCTTTGCATGATGGGTCAGTGTGGTTGACTATAAAGATGGCGGGGGACACTCTCTTCCCTTCCAGGGTTGGTCCCACAAAGTCAAAGAGCCTACAGACAAACTGTGAACCCAAATGAGCATGAAACCCAATAGGGTTTGGGCCCTAGATGGAATTAGACTATTTTTAGATGAACTATTTTAATAATATCCCCACCTGCTTTGCATTCATAGTTTTTATGCTTCTCTTAAAATTTCATTTGTCAATATTCTGTTTCATTTAATTCTAAACTGCCGCTCAAGGTGTGATGTAAGCACCTGGCCTCTGAGGGACTGGGGGCCTACCTCCTGATGGACAGGCCAGCTCTCTTGCTGCCTTATGTTAGAGACCAGCTTAACTTGCTTATCAGCTTTGCTAAACTTCCTGTTTATATCTTGGTACTTGACACTAAGTCCAAAAGTAAAACTAAGGTGGGGATGTTGGTACTCAATATATGCTTTTGGAATAAATAAATGACTAAGAAAATGGAGGAATAGATGAAGCCCTCTGTGGCACCTTGTGTCTCCTTTCTGGACCACCCCCCCAATCCTTCTATTGGTGGCCTCCACCCTTGGAGGCCACTGTCCTCACAGCACCACCAGCTGACTCCAGGCTCTCCCCCTTGGCACACGATCCAGGCCTGTCCTCCAGGATTCTGTTTTCAAATGGGATTCTGGGAGAATAGAATGGTTAACCCAAAGGAAAGAATCCTCTAAGGGTAGACTTCCAGACATTGGCAAACTGGTCAGAAGACAATGTTAGTTGGGAGTGAGGTGGGAGTGGGGGACAGTCAGGAAACTTTTCTGGAATCCCAGCTCTGTAAGTCTGGCCCTGGATATCTGAAATCCAAATCCCATCTAGTGGAAGCAATGATACTTGTTCTCATCCGACCCTTTCTCCGGATGACCTAAGCAAAAGGAACAATATATTTGCAGAGAGCGACATGTCCCTCATGAGAGTGAGTGGAAGAATGAGAAGATACCAAGTCATTGGATTCCAGTTTAGATTACAGGACATGTCTGCAACATTTTAAAACATATGTTCTAAGATGTACATGCTTACACGAAATTTATCCTATACCAGGAGGAGGTCACTAGTTTCTGTGCTTTGTTTAGCTTTGTTTTAAAAAAAAAACCAACCCAGGGGCACCTGAGTGGCTCAGTCGGTTAAGCGTCCAACTCTTGGTTGCCGCTCAGGTCACAATCTCATGGTTCATGAGATCGAGCCCCCTGTCAGGCTCTGTGCTGACAACATGGAGCCCTGCTTGGAATTCTCTGTCTCTGCCCCTCCCTGCTCATGCGTGCTCGTGTTCGTGCTGTCTTTCTCTCTCTCTCAAAATAAGTAAGTAAACATTAAAAAAAAAAACCCAACTTGCATGGAAATTGTCTTCAAGTCACCCCGGGGGACGCATAAGAAGAGTATTCTCTTAAATCTTCATTAAAAAAAATTAAAAAAGCAGGGGATTCCTCAGCATCATGAGTCTCAGGCATTACTCTTTGCAATAAAGAACTTTTAAAATAGCTTTATTGGGATGTAACTGACATACAATAAACTGCACATATTTAAGTGTACATTGTGATGAGTTTTGAGGTATATATTCATGAAACCATCACCACAGTCAACATGTGAATACATCCATCACCCCCAAAAGTTCCCTTGTGTCCCTTTGTATTTCATCTCTCCTGCCCTATGGCCCCATCTACCCTGTCCCAGGCAACCGCTGGTCTTTTGTAGCAAATAAGCTTCCTTTTTTTAAAAAATTTTTTTTATTAAGTTTATTTATTTTTGACAGAGACAGAGTGCAAGCATGAGCTGGGGAGGGACAGAGAGAGAGGGAGACACAGAATCCGAAGCAGGCTCCAGGCTCCAAGCTGTCAGCACAGAGCCTGACGCGGGGCTCAAACTCACGAACCATGAGATCATGACCTGGGCCGAAGTCAGACACTTAACCGACTGAGCCATCCAGGCGCCCCACAAATAAGCTTCTTTTCTAAAAATTAGATTTTCCCTAAAAGGCTGAGAATTTTCCAGCTCTGGGGATACGGTCACGAAGGGAGGTCCTCAAAAGAAGTCCAAGGCAGTTCTCAGCAGGTGCAGCACTGTGGGAATAATGTGTAGCCTCCAAGGAAGGTAATATTCGTTTGGATCTGTAAATCCTGATATGGCTTTTGAAGGGTTAACCACATGTATTTATATTTTATGTTGCATTTTGTGATATTCTGTGGTTGGAATTGACTCACCCGAATTAACCGTCCAGTTCTACAATTACACATTAAAGCCATTATCTGTGAAAGTAACAGTCCTTGTTTCTATGACAATGGTGTCATTTGAGAAATTCCAAACATCCTTCAGGACATAGTTTTTCTTTCCCACCTCTGTCTTCTATGAGAGAATCACTCCCTTTTCCCCTAAACTTGTTTCTCATGCCCCGTTATCGCATCTGTCACCAGTTTGTGTCCATCCTGTCCTTGACATGGGGGCAATTCCATCCCACTCTTTCCGTGTCTTCTGTCAACCTCTTAGGGGACCATCTGTCTTTCTTGCCTGCATTACTCTGGACCTGTGGGCCCCTCAGCCTCTTCACTGATTCTCCTGCTTGCAGTCTCTCCTTCCTTTTCATCCTCTGTGTATCAAAGGATCTTCATAAAAGGCATATCTGATCAAATCATTCTTCTGCTTCAAATATTTAAATTTGCGACTTCATAGTGTGGCCCCATCTACCTGTCCAGAGCCTTCCCACTCACTTCACTACTTCCCCCAACTCAGCCTGCTTTTTGGGGGCTGCAACCAGGAAAAGTTTTTGATGGTGTTCCAGAGAGCACAGTGGCATCCACATTTACTCCCAATTCTGTCCTCATTTCCTGAGACTCACCTTCCAGTCATACCAATTTGGGAGCCCTGGAATGTAGCATCCGCTCTCCTGCCCCTGTACCTGTACACAAGCCTGTTACTTCCTCTGCTTGAAACTCTCCCTTCCTCCTATTCTGGAAGATTTTTCATGCTTTCTTTCCTCTGCAATGCTCTTACTACCATCATAGCCCTGACCATTGTGGATAGTGATTTTTTGATTGGTCACTACTCCTGAGGGGCTTAGGGACCATCTATATCTTTCATTACAGAATCTCTGCATTTGGCATTTACGCTTGTGAATGGAATGAATCAATGCAACTTGTCTTATCCCTAAATCGACAACGAATAACTTTTAGGACTGTGTCACTGGTGAGGAGGATTTAACAAGTCAGATATTGGGGACACCTGGGTGGCTCAGTCAGTTAAGTGTTTGACTTCGGCTCAGGTCATAATCTTGTGATCCATCAGTTCAAGCCTCCCACATCAGGCTCCGTGCTGATAGCTCAGAGCCTGTAGCCTGCTTTGGATTCTGTGTGGCCCTCTCTCTCTGCCCCTCCCCTGCTCATGCTCTGTCTGTCTGTCTCTCTCTCTCAAAAATAAACATTAAAAAAAAATTAAAAACAAAAATCCAAGTCAGACACTGGTACTTGATGGAAAGTATTTGTAAGCCTGATACTTAAAATGCTGTTCCCTTACTGTTTTTTTCTTTGCAGCACCTCCCTTCTGACCTGCCTCACTCTCTTACTTCCTTCAGGTCTCTGTATTTTGATTAGCAAGACCTTCCCGGACCAGTGCCTATGGAATAGTAATGACCCACCCCCAGCAATCCCTATTTTCCTACATCTTGCTTCCCCCCTTCTGCCTTCATACCTATCACTGTCTGACACACCACTTACCTGAGTATTTGTTTGTCGTTTGTCTATTTGTCACCATTGGAATATAAACTTCGTGGGGGCAAGAATTTTTCCATTTTGTTCCTACTGCATCCCTGGTGACTGGTCTAGTGCCTGCCACATAGTAGGTGCTGGTAGATATGCACTGAGAGATATGTGCACAGAGAACGGCACATGTTCGTATGCAGGGACAGTGGCCAACTGGGGCCATAGGGTGGTTTAGAGAGTTTCAAGAATACAAACAGCCTCTTTCAGGCTCAAGCAATATAAAAAATATACTATAAAAAAAAGTTCTCATCCTGTGTCTGGAATACTAATCGTGCCTGTGAAGAAACAAGATCAGAGCAAACAAAGAAAAATGAACTCTAATAAATTGGAGAAAGAGAGAGGCTCGGCCACCCCAGCCTTTTGATGCTACAGCAGATCTTTGGTATTTGCTCTAAATTCTGTAAATCAACTGCACTGACCTATGAGAAGAGACAATGGCAACAACAAACTGAGAGCCGGGGTTTTATATTAAGAAGGAACCCCAAGGGTTATGGACGATTTCACTGAGATTCAGCTCAAACTCACAGGAGCTTTGAGCTGGCGATTTGTGGGCCCGGGTCTGGTCTTCACCCTCTCCCGTCTGCAGGGCCCAGGGCAAGTGGTTCCCTCCTTCTGGGCCACCAGCAGGGGAATGAGGGGGCTGGTGAAAACCAATTTCCAAGGGCTTGTCCACCTACAAAGTTCTGTGATTCTGCGTCTTGACAGGGTTTTCAACCTGTCCTCATTAATGCAGAGATTCAAAGATTCAATTAACCAGGACAGTAAATTCCCTGAGCATTCTGCTTAATTGGATTTTTATTAAAATAGCCCCCAATTTTGTTTATTGCATTAAAAAAAAAACCAAAGTATTTTTTTCGTTATTTTACATCTGTGGGGAATGTAAAAGCATTTAACTGTGACAGCGAGAAGTTTGGCTAGAACTTATTCCGTAAAGCAGAATTTCCAAATATTTTTGACAGTGACCCATGGTTAAAAAAATAAACCTTCCACATTACACACACACACAGACAGAGTAATAAAAATTTTGCAAAACAAGTCTTCATCTTCCTGTGTGATGCAGTGTGGCATTTTCTATTCTATTCAGAAAATGTTAGTTGATACACTAATTGATTTCATTATTCCCATGAAAAGTTTAGACTCAAAGTTCTATAGGCTTCTACCTGTCTCTTGAAGAATTGGGTGTCTAGGTAATAAAGTGTCCAAGATGTCCCAGGACTGTCATTTTGACAGCTGTCCTCTACACTAATGCTGAGAGAACTCTATAGCCACTTGACTGACTTTACATTTTAATTTACACCATTGAAACTGTCTTTGGCATTTCCTGAGAGGTGATCCAAGGAAGTAGAGAGAAAAGAGCAGGAAGAGGCATAAGAGTTTCTGACTCCTAGCCTGGGTTCTGTTACTACCTGGCTGTGTGACCTTGGATAATTCACTGAACCTCTCTGAACCTTAGCTAACTTCAATCACGAGAGTGCCTGCCCTATCTACCCCACAGGCTGCTAATGAGAATTGAAAGCCACAAAACACTTTGAAAGTAGAAAGCATGATATAAATAGGATGCATTATTAATAATACCCTTTTTGATCTTAAGTGAGAATTTTAAGTGTTTCTGAAACAGATGAAAAATTAAGTGAAGCTGGAGTTTTCGGGGAAAGATTTGAGGAGAAAAAAGGGGTCCCATTACCCTTCCTGAGGTTTATTTCCCTCATGATGCCAATTTCTCTATGTCCCTGTTCCATCTTTGGTTCCTTTCCTCTCTCCCTCCCCCCTCCTCCCTCCATTCTTTCTTGTCTTCAGATTGTGAAAGGTGTCTTCATGTCTTTGAAAGTTAATTCCTCCTTTCCTGACTAAAGCAAATCAAGAAGGGCATCTGCATTCGGGCTGGCGTGTGTCTGGGAGTAAGGAAACGAGTGTGGGGTCGTCACTGGTGGCACACGGGCCCTCCAGGCCTCCCTTCTGTGGGCAAGGTCCTTTACTTCTGTGCTCAGGTAGAAGGGCACAGATTTCCAATAGATGCCGCCTATGGTCTTCGTCCTGTTATGACCAGAACTTTTATGATCAGAGAGGATCGGCTCATGAAGGACATCAAAGCTTCTGCTAACTGAACCAACTAAAATGGTCCACAGTGATTCATTCCTACCTTTCCAATGAGTAACAAAAGAGGAGGCAGATGAATCAGAATTTCAGATATATTTTATATCCCCACAAGTTACACGTATTCCATGATGTAAAAGTCTGGTGTGACAGAACATAGAGATGCTCCAGGTCTTAGAGAGGTCCCCAGGTGAACGAGCAGTATCATGTATCCTAAAGAGACATGCTAAGGCTTACTAAAAGATATCTTCAAAAACCCTAGCCTATCATCCTTTTTCAGCCCACATTCAAGAAAAGGAGAAAGTGACAGAGAAATGGATGAAAACAGTTGGCCCAGTGGGCAGGGTGCTATGTGCTTCTCCTCCCTTCCCGTGTGACTCAAGCCAAGTGATGGGAGTTTGAAAAACACTAACATGGAAGACGGTGCAACCGTAAGGGGAAATTGACATCTCCCATTGTCCCTCTCCTGCAGCTCAGTTGAGATGTGGCCACGTGCTGCTACTGGAGAGACCTTGAGAAAGTTCTTGGGGGCAGCTTTCAATTCCTGCATATGGCAGACACCAGTGGAAGGGGAGATCTGGCTTGAGTTGCCCTGAAAGTTTTGGCCCAAGAAGATGACCTATAAGGAGAAGGTGGCCCCAGCAGAAGAGGATTCTATCAGTGTGGCTTTGGAGGAATGAGGAGGAACTAGAGAGCAAACCCACAAAAGCCCTTTCTTTGAGGAAGACCCAGTGTTTGGGCACTGACCACACAGAGCTCACCAAGGGCAGATTACAACGGCACCAGCTGAATAAGACCTTTTGGCCCACTTACTGTTTCTCCCACCACAAGCTCTCTCACCACTACCCAGGATAAGCCTGGGCATCCTTACCTTGGATATATGGTCAGGGGGAAGCAGAGGGAGAGACAAGTGCAGAAAGAATGCAGAGCGACCATTGAATTACTTCTATCTCTTGTCTGCAGTTGGAGGTTCGGGATGGAGCTGGAGATGGGATGTACTTTAAATTTTTTTTTTAACGTTTATTTATTATTGAAAGACAGAGAGACACACAGAGCATGAGCAGGGGAGGGGCAGAGCCAGAGGGAGACACAGAATCCGAAGCAGGCTCCAGGCTCCGAGCTGTCAGCACAGAGCCCGACGTGGGGCTCGAACTCACAAGCTGCGAGATCATGACTTGAGCCGAAGTCAGACGCTCAATCGACTGAGCCACCCAGGCGCCCGGAGATGGGATGTACTTTAAACTGGACGTGAGATAGATGTCTTGGTTTCGATCTGACGGTGCCTTTTCCAGATCTGAAAATGATACAATTACTTAACTGTGAAAGTGGCTGGGAAGCACATAGGCCCACTTGAGCTGTCATTCGGGGCTGGGGGGAGGGATCCCCGGATTGGGGTTAAAAGGTAATGGTGAGAAAGAATAAAGTTGTTTTCTCCTTGTACCCTAAGGAGCCTGGGTCACATAGTAAATCCATTACACAGGTATTTGTTATCTTTCCTTCCTCGCCAAATATCCCGTAGGGCTCATTAGAGGGCCTCTCTCCCCTTGGATCCTGAAATCCCTTTAACTTGTATGGCATGCCGGCTGGGGCTGTATGACATATTGTCATCTCAGTTGCTCTCAGCCTAATTCACCTTTGTGAGAACTGCCAGTCTGGCATGAAGGAGGCTGCCAGGCCTAACTCACTCACCAAACATAATGGCACATGCGGTAGCAGGAAAACACGGAGAACCAGCTGGTGAAGACGTGATTCTAGCCCCAGCTTTGTAACTAACTAGGTGGCTTTAGATAAATTACTTAACCCCTCTGGACCCCGGTTTCATCCTCACACAGGTGAGAGGTCACATCAACTCCAGCTTTGAAATTCTACTTTTGACATGTTTTGAGTTTCCTTCACTTCGTCTAGCTTAAATCTTGAGTCGCTAGGAGATAAAAATTAATACCAAGTCCCACAATATTTACACCTCATATGTACCAGGTGTCTTCACAGATGTCAGCATATGAATCTTCCAGCAGGTATTATTACCCCTAATTAAGACACAATTTAAGAACAGACTGAAGGCCACAGAGTAGAAGATGTTTGCTCACTGCCATTGAATTAACAAGAGACATAACAGTGGTTTGAATCCAGGCCTTCTGATTCCAAGGTCAGTGCTCTTTCTACTCACAGCGTTTGTTAACTTACAGATTATTTGACTTATTTAATAGGGTTCTCAGTCTGGGCTTGAAGCCGAGAGGGAGGTAATGAGTCCTACTCGTTTTCAACTCCTGCAAAACACATCCTCCCAGATACACACTCATCTCTTCTTTTGACTGAGGGAGGAGAAGAAGGGAGAGAGAAGGAGGAGGAATGAGAATGATGTGTGATGCTCTCAAGTGGGAGTAGGTAACTAAGACTCACAGAAGTACAGCCTTCTTTTCTAACCCCATCTTCTGGCTTCCACATCATTCATCCACACCTGAGATGGCCAATCCTGAGCCAAAAAAATATCATTCAGTAAATATCATTCGTGCATCAGTGTTCATCGCTAGTACTCCTTGACCTTGGTACTATATCCCAGGCCCTGGTTCTGTATACCAGTTACTATACACCTTGCCCTATATACCAAGCAGTCATGGGACTGCTTGGAGGCTGGGACATAGAGAAGCAGAAAGGAAGAGAGAGAAAACAGTGAAATAGTACACTTGGCCCCCTCTCTCTGACCGTTAGGATTCCCTTTTCTGCTTTGAGCCCGAACTAGAGTGTCCCCCTCTCCCCACCCCGGAGCACTCACCGTCTGTGACCCACTGTCCTTTTCTGGATTTTGAGCTGCTTTGAGTGCAGGCAGGGAGCTATCAGAGGGAAAAATAACAGCAAACTCACCACCAGGACAGTGGTATTTTGAATCCCTGTCTTTCCCCACCCCGTCCACCTGCTACTGTTTACTTTTCCAAGTTCTCAAATACCTGCTCCCCACAAGCAGTGGGAGAGATAGAGCTGTTCCAGTCTGAGTCAAGAAAAGGGACTTTCACGCTCCCCCACCCTCATTTATTGGCTAAGGGCCATGGGATCGGGGGGTTAAATGGCCAGCCACTTTCAGCTCTTCCGGTCATGGGGAAAAGGGGTTTCCATAGCCTGGAAGCAGCCCTGTAAAGAGAGAGAAAACATTGAAGGGAGGGTGCAGAACCCATCAAAAGAGACCTGAGAGAGTCTTGGAGGAGCGCCAAGATCATCTACCACAGGGGCATGCCCAGGTTTGGCAGATCCCAGAACCGACCATGACCAGGTGACCCAAGAACACTCGAGGTGCTCATCTAGGAGTGAGGGGTGGGGCCGCCCGATCTGTTCCATCCACTCCTGACACCACGATCGTGACTTAATTGTGTTTCATGTCCACCTTCGGGTTGAACGAAGATGAAATGCCTGCAAAGAGCTTTCAATTTCTGCGGTAAAATAATTTAGAAGCCCCTCTGGCTTTTAAAGCAATTATTGCTGGATCGAATGTTCCTCAGGAGACTCCTGCTATTTCTTAGAGCCCTTTGCTCAGTGCTTCCTCTCGTCTCCTTTTATCAACGCATCCCCGACTGCCCGAGCTGCTGTCAAACTTGCTTCCTGGACGTTTGCTATTTAGCTGTGTTCCCCTCCACATGCGTGTGGGTTCTATTTGGATGGGGGAAAATAGAACCCACGTGGTGGTGTCACGTGGTAATTCGAATGCTGTACCACAGAGGAAAACCCCTGGTAAAGAGGGCCTGGCAGGTCTGGTGTGAGATCAATGTTGAGACACGTGAGGTCATGACCGTACCCCACGCAAACCACTGAGTGGTGTTGAGAAAGACTGGAGTGACCCCTTCCTACAATACGGTGACTTCCGATCTCCCATTTGCCTGTAATTTTTTGCTTGGTTTGGTTTCGGTTCTGGTCTGGTGTTTGTACCAACACAAATCCAGAAGACAGCCATTCTTCAAAAATATCCGTAAAAGCCAGCTTTGCAGTCCAAAGGTCCATCTTGATTCCAGCTTTCTGCGGCTTATGAGGGCTGAAGTGTGGAGTATTTATTTTCTTTCCAGACATGGAAACACAGTTCCAATCTGCTCGGGCAAAATGGAGAAGCCAAGAATGAGGCCGAGTAACCTTGTGGAAAGGTCAGGAGGCACGCAGCCAGGCTCCGCATGGTCGAATCAGGGACCAAGGAGCTGCCAGGTTCTAGCTCCTATTCTTGTTTTTACTCTGTTTCTCTGCTCCTTGATTCAATCCTCTGTCATGGCAGACCTGCTTCCTCCCAAGCTGGTGAAGAGGGTTGCTGATGGATCGTAGGTTTCCCACTGGAGACAGAGCGACTTCCTTTACTGGTTCCAGGATGAAAAATTCCAGAAAGTCTTTGATTCTCCCATCTTGCATGTCAGGGCTTGCCCCTCCTCCACCCCGGGCAAGTCAACTGGGGAGATGAGGTTCGTGGAAGAACATGGAAGCTCCCGAGGTAGAGGTGTGGGCGGGGAAGGGCAAACCATTCTTTCATCCATCCATCTATCCATTCATCCATCCATTCAACAGATTTTTGTTGAGCAAAACATGGAGACTGAATGAGGAGCCAGAGTCCTCACTGGCTGGGGAGAGGTGGCCCAGAAGTCGGTAGATGAAGGTGAAGAAATAAGGGGAAGGGCACCTCGTGCTCAGCAAGGCACCAGAGGTAAAAAGAAACGAGGCGCTTGTGCCAGAATGTAACTCAACTGCTCCTTTGCAACGGAGTTCTGCTGCAGAAAAAGTGCCAGTCCAGCCACACAGTGCACTGAGAAATGTAGTTGCTTCATGTTCTGGTGCAAGTCCCTTAACTCACTGTAAGGCAATGGCAGTCTGGGCACCAGCAGCGGGTCTGCGGATCATGCCCTGAGTAGCTGTGCCCTCGGGAATTCTTACACATGTTCCATAGGAGCCATGTACAAGAATGCTCCTAACAGCTTTGTTTATAATAACCAAAAAAGGTAACAACCCAGATGTCCATGAACAATAGAATAGAGAAGTAACTGTGCTGTGATCAGACAGTGGAATCCTATGTAGCAGACACAATGAATAAACTCTTGCTACATATATCAGCATGGACGAATTTCAAAAATACCACGGAACATAAAGAGCAGAAAGACTATAATTACTGAGTATTCAGGGGCGCATGGGTGGCTCAGTAGGTTAAGTGTCCAACTTCAGCTCAGGTCATGATCTCGTGGTTTGTGAGTTCGAGCCCTGCGGTGGGCCCTGAGCTGACAGCTGAGAGCCTGGAGCCTGCTTCAGATTCTGTGTCTCCTTCTCTCTCTGCCCCTCCCCTCCTCGCTCTCTGTCTCTCTGTCTCTCTCTCATAAATATAAACATTAAAAACATTTTTTTTAATTTTTTAAAAATTAGTATAGATTCATCATACGAACTTCAAAAGGCACCATTAAGGCACCATTAAGGCACCATTAAGTAGTATAGTGGTAATATAGTAATATAGTGGTTAGGGATCCATTATAAATGGATTAAAACTGGGAAGAGAAGCAAGGGAGTGAACCATACATGTGTGGGATCAGTGGCTTGCCCGGAGGGGGTGGGGGTGGAGAGCCAATTGGGAAGGAGCGAGTACACAAAGGGTGTCAAGGTATCGGCCATATTCGAATTCCTTGAGTTGGGTGGTATTGTATGGGTGCCCGGCTTTATTTTTATTCTTTGAACTGTACATATATGTCAGGCACACTTTTTTTGTAAGGACCATCTATTTCACAGTGAAAATATTAAAAAAATATATTTAGTCAAAGCCAAATTTTCCTCCCCTCCCCAGGCCAAAAAGGTTGAAGTTAGTGCAGACGAATGGTATGAGCCTTAGAGGAAGGAGGACTTTTCCAAATATGGTGCCTTGAAGATCTAGCATGGCGTCAGTGAGAGAAGAGAAGGGTAAGCAACTCCCTGCCCACCTGCCCTGGGTACCAGCCGCTGGGCTGATGTGTCCTGCCACGCCTGCTCACACGGCCCTCGGACCTCCCCTTGCCCGCCTTCTATGACTTTCTTCCCGCACCACAATCCTCAGGATTTAGCCTGTTTGGCTTTTCTTTTCCAAGCTGTCACTGCATATTCCATTGCTTGCTGCTTTCCCACAGCTGCCCGCTGAGTAGGACTCAACAATCCTAACTTTTCCAATTTTTTGAACCCCTGCCCCCCAAACAAGGGCACAGATCCATTGGGAGGTGAAAGTGTGAGAGCATGTTGGATGGTGTAGAAATCTTTTCTAACACCACTTCCAAAGTTCGTTCACTCACTATCTGATTACCTTTTTAGGGAAGGTTTATCATTTGCCGGCTGAAGTTTATTTTAAATTCTGTCTGGTTTGCAAACACATTCTTTGTCGACAGCTCTGGTTTGAAATGTTTGGGCACACTTTGCTCTGGGTAAAACACTGTTGTCAAGTCTCTTTTAAACCGCTTTTGTTAGATGGTCTTTCTGGCCCTGCACGTTGGCATCCAGTAACCTTAGAGACATAGAAACTTTGAGTTAGAAGGGACCCTGGAAGTCCCCCATCCAACTTCCCACCCGATGAAAGAATTTTCCTGAAACATTCTCTGCTCACCAGCCTCTGAGAGCTTGCTTTTTAAGGGCCTTGCTGGAGGGACAAAGAGTCCCCTTACAGGTTACAAACTCGCTGTAAAACTTTGCATCCGTTTTCACTTTGTCATCAAGAATCAGTAGTCAGCACGAGCAAGTCCAAGTTTGCTAATGGAATTAAAATGAACGCGGACTCACAAAACCAGTTCCAGAGGTCCAGCAGGCCCTACATTGGTCAAAGACACCTTTAATCTGCTTCATATAATCGTATCCTGGATTAGGAGGGACTGAGGAACAACAGAGAAACTGGATCTATCCACACACTTGGAAATAGGGCAGGGAAGCCAGGGGGATTTGGCGAATCGCTTGAGAGTCCTATGTGCACACTCTCCTCTGTCCCTTTGTCTCTGCTTTCTTGCCTCCTTAAAGGTACAGAAACAAATGTAGATGGTGCCTTTCCTCCAAGAGCCCTTGCTGAGGGGCGCGGGTCTGCTCTGTCTCCCTTCCTCTCCCCTCGTCTCCTGAGTCGCTGGCTGCCTTTTCCCATTAAGCTGGGCCCACCCCAGTTTCTGAGCCCACCCAGAGACGGTGTGATGTGTGTGGATAGTTGCCTTTTCCACCTGTCTCCCCACCTTTTGTTCTGCTCTGCTAGAGCTTGGAAGCAAGCCATGACCCCGGCTGCCACCATAGTTAAATGGGTTTGGGCCCTGAGCCATGCTGGGACATTGATGGCACAGGTCCTTCAGGGTGAGGGAAGGAAGCCAGCCTGGAAAAGGCTGGAATTAACTAATGGAACAGAAGGGTTGTTCCATGCCAGAACCCCTATCTCACACAAGCTGGTGAATTTCTGGGCTAAAGAAGGGAGCTGAAGATGCTCCTTAAGAATTGGGGATGGGAAGTCCAGGCACGGGAGGGCAGGGGACAGTTAAGGGTGCGGACCCAGTCATGCATGCAAGATGCACTGGGCCCGAGGAGCTCAGGCAAGGTTGAGAAATGGTGCGTGAGTCCTGATGGGTGGAGCAGGGCCTTTGCCAAAGGAGGTTCACAGACCCGGGGACACCGGAGCCTTCACAGCAGGATGTCGCTGGCAGAGCCCAAGTGGGCGGGAATTCAGGGACAGGGGTCAGCCCATGCCGCAGGGGCAGACTACAGCCAGGCAGGAGGTCAGGGCCCCAACCTGATGGTTAGGGAGGCCAGCGTGCCCCAACAGGGAACCAGAGGCTCCTGCCGTGTTGGCACCAGTGGCATACTGGGCCTAGATACTGGCATGGCGCTGATGCGTTAACAGACCTGCCTGGGGCCTGTCCGAGGAGGCAGGGGCTGACTTCCCCGACTCATGTGTGACAGAGGTGTGGCAGGAGAAAGACCAGGGGGTGGGTGGCTGACTGGGAGGTGGATTAGGAAACGCCATCTGCATACCATAGAGATTATTCAGCCGATTATAAAACCAAAGCACACCCCTTCAGCAGTCAATACGGGCACCAGGTGGTTTGCATGAGGGAAGGGGAGGGGAAAGTCAACGCTGGGGGAGGGGAAGGAGGAGAGATTTGCACAGATGCAGGGCAGTGCCGAACTCTGGCCTCCTCTCGCAGGCCAGGGGGACGGGCGGCAGGCAGGGGCTGAAGGGGCCATTTTCTCAGGATCTCAGGGAGATGGAAGCAGTAGCTGTGTGATTTGGTTTTCAAGTTCACTTGCAGGGACACTGAATGGAGGAGGGGCATTGTCCTTATGCTTCGGTACAGCAAAGCATCTCTCTTGCGTGTGAGGATAGCAGAAAGGGGAGCTCCATGATGGTCCCTGTTCCTTTGGTGTCATGGAAACAGCGCCCCGGGCAAGAATACCCACGTATTCCCAGAGGGCAGTCTGAGAACCCAGGAGTCTCCCTCCAAGACTCTGGAATGCCAGGGGGACTTGGGAGGGGCTAGAGGGCCTGCATCGTGTAGGTGGAGGCAGGAGCCACTGAAGTTCCCGAGCCACCTGCTTCTTTCGCTGGGTAGGGACCCACAGCCCAGTGAGCCCTGGGAACACTAAGCTTTGGGAGCTGATGCTACAAAATGCCAGGTAAAGCAATGGAGCATTTCAATATCCACCTTTTAAACAAATTCCTCACCTCTTTTAATTTCATAGAGGTTTTCTGAGTCTATAGTTACCTTGGTCCAAGGGTAAGCACATTTTTAAAAATTTTTTTAAATTTTGTTTCATGTTTATTTTTGAGGAAGAGAGAGAGGGAGACAGAGTGCGAGCTTGGGAGGGGCAGAGAGAGAGAGAGGGAGACACAGAATCTGAAGCAGGCTCCAGGCTCTGGCTGTCAGCACAGAGCCCAACGCAGGGCTCGAACTCGAGGACTGTGAGATTGTGACCCGAGCCGAAGTTGGACGCTCAACCGACTGAGCCACCCAGGCGCCCCGAGCACATTTTTTTTTTTTTCTGTAAAGAGCCAGATAGTAAATATTTGCAGATTTGTGGGTTATATAGTCTCCGTTACTACTGCTCAACTCTGCCCCTGGGGCATGGAGGCAGCGGCAGACACTACATCAGCTACTGTTCTAATGAAATTTGGTCGGTGGGCACTGAAACTGGAATTTTATATAATTTTTTACAAGTCACAAAATAGCCTTCTCTTAATTATGTCACTAATCCAAAAATGTAAAAAGCATTTTTAGCTTGCCGAGTGGAGAGACAGACTGTGGCCATAAAACGATTTAATCCCTATGGCGGTGGGAACTGGCTCACGTCCGGGTCCCCAGTGTCTAGCACAGTGTCTGAGGTAGAGTAGGTGCTCAATAAATTTCTGTTGGAGGAAATGTACATACTTTACGTACAAGGAAACTACCGCTCAAACAGGTTAATCGACTCTCTCAAGTGCGGGGCTAGTACTCAAACTTGCATGGTGTTTGGACGGTTGCAGAGTTGGGTGGGTAGTAGTTCTTCCAAATCCTGTGCTCCTTCTACTGAATCACAGCTTTAATCTTTGCAAAAAAAAAAAAAAAAAAAAAAAAAATCAGCACATGGAAGTTCACAGAGGTTGGAACTGGAAACTACCTGAGGCGTAAACTAACCAACACGAGAGATCTTGTAGTGTCACTTTTCAACATGGCCGAGTTGTAGAAACTTGACTTTAATTCCTCAGCTGTTTTCTTTTTTTAAAGTCTAGGGCCCGTGCCATGGCCAGTCTACCTTGGACAATGGCTGTGAAGAAAAACGTTAGGGGCTCTGCAAATATTAAGAAGTCCCCTTGAGGCCTGAATCATATGTAAGTTCTTCAGATTGGGCATTTTCTCAGAATCACAATTTTGTGGGTGTTGTTTTAAAATTTTTTTAATGTTTATTTTTGAGACAGAGACAGAGCGTGAGCAGGGGAGGGGCAGACAGAGGGAGACACAGAATCTGAAACGGGCTCCACGCACTGAACAATCAACACAGAGCCTGACGCGGGGCTCGAACTCACAGGCTGAGAGATCATGACCTGAGCCGAATGCTTAACCGACTGAGCCACCCAGGGGCTCCTTTTTGGTGTTGTTTTAAACAATGGCTCTGTGTAAGCATGGTGGGGGGAGGCTACAAAACCTATAAAAATCCAGTTCCCTGGTGGAAAAACTGGTTCTTCAAAGTTAGCCTAAGTCAGTCTGTATCCCCACCTGTATCGACTCCTACACTGTTTCGACTTAAGTCTCCGTCTTAATTACTACACTTCTTTTTTTCTCACTCCCATGACTCACTCCCACACTCCATTCTCACTTGGCCTCAAGCCTGCCAGCTCTTCAGGGCGTGTGGTTAACCACAAACCACCCAGCATTCCAGGATGCAGGTTGGGACACACTCTCCTGTCTTAGAACCCGCACCCATGTTTTGCCCTCAGCCGCTGGTTTGGGTGGACTCATATACTGCAGGCTCTGCTGAGGCCTTGGCCATGGGCTGGGCACCACTGTGGTGCCTCCCTTGGGTGCTGCCCTGATAACCAGCAGCAGCAGAAATGGAAACTGGAGTGAAAAGCTCTTGCGCAGCCCAAGGGAGCGGTGTCTCAGGACGGGCAGTTGACCGCATTTCCGGAGGACTCTCCTTCAGAGGCCTCGTATCTGATCGGTTATGATGGTTCTCATACTAGGAAGTATAATTAATGTCAACTTAAGACCCCTCCCCCATTTTTTTTTAAATAAAAGCAATATACAATCCGTGTGGAAAGTTTGAAAATATTGATGAGCACAATGAAAATAAAAATCCACCTATAATCATTGTACTCAGAGATAACCGCTATTAAATACTTTGTATATTCATAATTTTCCAAACATACTGCAGTGCTGTTTTGTCACTGGATTTATATTCTGTCACCTGATAATACAACATGAACACATTTCCATGTCGTTAGGCATCTTTTCATAATATGATTTTTTATTGTTATATTGGATTCCATGATAAATGTGGCACAGTATATTTCATAAACACTGACTGTTCAACATTGAGGTTTTTTCTGGTCTTTCATGCCGAGATGAACATCCTTAATTATAAATGCTTTTATGCATCTCTCGCTGCTTCCTTAGGATTTATTTCTATAAGTGGAATTAATTAGGTCAAAGGCTGTGCACGTTTTTAAAGGCCAGATTGCCTTCTAGAGATGATCCAATTTTTGCTCCTACCAGTAGTGCAAAAAGTCTGTGTTCCCCAATGCTTGCCAACATATTTCGGATATTTAATAACTTTTCATTTCATTGGTGGAAAACAGTATTTCGTTATTGTTTTATTTTCTTAGATAGACAACTGAATTTGTCAGTGTGCTTTTCAGCTATTTGAACGCAAGTAGGACTCCTCTTGGAAGGTGGAAATATGCTCTGGTACCCAGCAGCAGGGGTTATTTGAATAAAGTAACATTGAGTGGACGCACAGCATATGAATGAGAAGCAAAGGGAGAAAGAGGGAGAGGTGATGACCTTCTAGAAGAGTCTCTTGTTATTTAAAGAGGTTAGTGATGTTCTCATTTCTTTTTTTTCTTTCTTTTTTTGTTTTTAATCTGAGCAGTTTGTTTCTGAGCAGGTAATATACTCACATAGTAATTCAAAAGATACAGACGGGCACACAGTGAAAATTCCTTCCATCTGCGCCCTCAGCCAACAACGTTCCCCCTCCCTGGAGGCAATTATATTAACAGTTTTTATGGAGCTCACAACAGCCTTAGTCCCTGGACCAGTAGCAAAATAATCACTGGGGAACTTGTTAGAAATGCAAATTCTCAGACTCCACCCCAAACTTTCAGAAAGTTGTGAGGGGAGGTCCAGAAATCTGTGTTTTTAATAAGCCCTCTTGGTGATTCTGGTCATGCTGAAGCTTGTGAACTCTAGATATACTCTATGCATATATATACAAATATACATCAATCCCCACCCCCCTTTTTACATGTGTTTTACATTAATATTTTTGGAGATCACAGTCCCCTTTAAAATATTTGTAATGGCACATACAGTGTTGAAAGTTTTGCAAATACTTTTAGGGAGTTCCCAGTCCTTTCATGGACTTGATATTGAGGACTTTTTTTTTCTTAATGTTTATTTATTTTTGAGAGAGATAGAGCATTAGAGGCAGAGGGGGCAGAGAGAGAAGGACACACAGAATCTGAAGCAGCTCCAGGCTCTGAGCTGTCAGCACAGAGCCCCATGTGGGGCTCGAACTCACCGAGTGAGAGATCATGACCTGAGCCGAAGTCAGCGGCTTAACTGGCTGAGCCACCCAGGCGCCCCAATATTGAGGACTTCTATTGAGTAGGGAGAGGTGCAAGTGAAGCAAGAGATAAGGTGTATTCGGAGAAATGGTGCGTTCTTTCAAGGGAGGGTCAGGTTTAACAGTAAAGAATGGAGTGAGCAAAACAGGTTTAGAGTAAAGGCACTTTTTTTAAGTGAAATTTACATATATTCAATGAGCTACTCTAAAGCATACAACTCAGTGGCATTTATTGCAGCTACGGTGTGGTTCATCCCACCGCCTCCCTCTAGGTGTGAGGGGAACTTTGTCCACTTTGAAGTCCAGTTTCCTTGAGAGGAGAGTATTCCAGACAGCCAAAGGTGGAGTATGAGGCGGGGCACCAGAGGAGTGGAACGAAGCAGGTGAGCGCAGGGATGGTACCTTGAGGCAGGGAGGTGATAAGGCAGTCAGGGAATCTGGGGTGATGGAAGCCCAAAGGAGATGCACACGGCAGGCTGGTGAGGTGGGGGCCGGGACGAATTGCTGCTGGAACTCGTGGATAGGTGGGGAGAAGGACCAGGTTAACTGAGAGCCAAAGGCACAGGCAGCCCACTGCAGCACTAAGGAACATGTGCACACATACCTTGCGGAGGTTCAATGGTCTTACTCCAGCATTCCCAATGGGGTGGTTAGTGTGGCAGCCGTCCTGTCCTCCCAGGACTCAGTTTCAAGCTAGAAGAAAGGGAGCAGAAAGGCACTATTCTTTCCCACACCTCTCTATGACGCGGGGGGGCCCAGAAGCTCCATGACCGATTACTCCTTACATCCCATTGGCCAGAACTGGGTCACATGCTTATCCTTAGACCAATCGCCATTCATTCCCAAAGCCCAGCCCATTGTCTCTTGGACAAAGCCCATGATCTGTTAGCGAGGGAAGACAGGTGAATGGCTGTTGCAGGGGTAACCAGCTGCATCTGAGGCAGATCTGTGGGGTCCCTCCTAGCTTAATTCAGTGGGTTGAGGGGAGAAGAACGGGAATTTACCATGTAACAGGGGAGATGAGACCAAAAGGAAATACGCACGAGGATATAGATAACAAAGACTAGGAAAGCAGAGGCAACCAATGGACAAAGACAGTGAAGTCCAGTGGAGTGAGTCAGTGTGGCATGGGAGTTTGAATAATCTTTATTTATTAAAATGTTTAATAATATTTATTGAGTTGTGTGACCTTGGAGAAGTCTGTTAACCTAAGTTCATCTTCTCATGTGAAAAGGGGACTGACTATAAGATTTCACTCTTAGATATTAATGTTGCAGTGAGGTGCAGTGAGAGGGCATTTGGCCAAGAGAACCAAGTATATCAATGAGGTAGACATATGTCATACATTTTTGATCATTTAATCCTTTGTGGAGTGCACACCCCATCTTCTTGCCACAGGAGAAGATCAGGTACTTGCTTTCCCCGCCTCCCTTGCTGCCAGGGGGCCAGCATATGAGCCTGGTTTATTTAGTGGGACACACTCCCCAAAGACTCTAAAGTTGATTATGTAAGGAGCAGGTGCTGTGTGAACCCATTTAAGTGAGAGTAGCAGCTGATTGGTCCATTTCCTAGATGGTGTGGACGAGATTCCCAGGGCAGTGTCGGTGGCCCTAGCTGGGGATGTTGGGGGGGGGGGTGAGCTGGAGTGTCTGAACACAGGAGTGGCAAAAATGGTGTCTCCCTGGGACCACTTTTGTGGTGTGATTTAGGGTGTTATTCTAGCTGTTTCTAGGCTTGTTTCTTTAGCCCTCTCAGAGAGTCTGTGAACTACCTAACATTCTTCAATAAATATCTTTTCTACTTAAATTAGCCAGTTTGGATTTCTGTTATGCAACTGAGAACCATGACTTCTTCAGTCACCTTTCCCAGTGAAAACAAGAAAGTGGGATACCAGCCATTTTTCAAGGAGATCGAGCTTCAGGCCAAGACTGACTTCTTCTTCTTTTTTTTAATGTTTATTTACTTTTGAGAGAGAGAGTGTGTGTGTGTGAACAGGGGAGTGGCAGAGAGAGAGGGAGAGAGAATCAGAAGCAGGATCCAGGCTCTGAACTGTCAGCACAGAGCCCAATGCCCGGCTTGAACTCACGGACTGCAAGATCATGACCTGAGCTGAAGTTGAATGTTTAAACGACTGACTGAGTCTCCCAGGTGCCCCCAGGAATGACTTCTTGACCAAAGCAAGTCCAACCGGGAGAAAGTAAGAAAAGGAGGAGAGCTGGATCTGGCTTTTTTAAATTTTTTCTTTCCCAATTTGGACTTAAGAAACAGAAGAAAATGCCACTTATTCTGATATTCTGAGACTTGTAACCAGGCAGAGTGGCTCTGAAGCACTAACAGACTAACACAGTGGCCGATAAAACACCCTCTGGGAGAGCAGCACTCCTCTGAAGGCAGAGAGTGACCCTACCTCTCCGTGAAAAGGACACTCATGTTCCCTCAGAGACCAACATTCACCTGCAGGGTTGGCTTGGGGCTGTAATCGATGCAATGCACTTGGCCATCTGTAGGTCCTGATTCAAAAAAATACGTATTGAGTGCCTGCCATGTGCCGCCCACTGCTCTAGGTACTGGGCATACAGTGAACAAGGTGGACGAAAATTCTGCCTTCCTGGAGCTTACGACCTAGTGGGAGAAGACTATAAACACATAAATAAAAAGTAAGTTATGTCCAAAGGTAGAGTGTTCTGTGGGGAAAAATAAAGCAGGGACAAGAGCTAGGGAATACTGTGGGGGGCTGGGATTGGGGAAAGCATACATTTGGTTACCATGTCCAAGAAGGCTTCCCTAAGACGGGGGCATGAAGGTAGCGAGGGACTTGGTAAGAGATCAGTTATTACTAAGGGGGTGTTTATGATGCTGTGCATTCCAACCCTCCCCTTCTCCCCACTGAAAATACCTGTCAGACACAACCTAATTGTGGGGACTTTAGGCGAAACACGGGAAGGAAATTCCAGGCCATTGTGAGTGCCTCATGCTCTGGTGGGTAGAGGTTAAGAGCTTCCTCGGGTGCCCTGGGCCACCAAGCTGAGAGGGGTCAGCTGGACAGGGCTTCCCCAAGGAAATGACTTCCGAAAATAGGAATGACAATCACCCAGTCCCGTCCAGTTGGCAGGCAAAACCCTGTTGATAGGCTCTGGGGCTTTACTGAAGGCAGATACCCTTCCTGATGAGAGAGGAAGACCCATCTTTGCATCAGTCTTTCCGCCCCAAGCAGTAAATCTACACGTGGCCCTGAGAAAATGTACCCAGTCTTAAAACAACAAACAAACAAGCAAACAATTAAAACAAATTAAATACAAATACAAACAAACAAAGCCCCACTCTGGATTCTCCATCTGGAATTCTGATTCCTTCAGAGTCCTTACAAGCCAGGCTGGGCCTTTTACTTCCTTTCCAACCAAACTCCTCTTTTTAATACAACAACCCTGGGCTATAATAGTCCGCTCATATTCATCCACCGCTCCCCCGCCGCCCCCCCCCCCAACCTCTTCCCCAAGCTCTCATTATCACTATGATTCCTAAGAGACCACGAAACTATAAGGGAGAAGCACAGTAGATTTCCCCGGGACGCGGATGGAAGGGAATAAAGAGAATTGCGGGGTTATTGGGGCCTTGCAGCTTTTTATTACTAAGGGATTCTGTGCCTTAGAAACTCTATATCGTAGGCTTTTGTTGCTGTCAGGAGTGATGCTTTTTACACACCACTGTGCACGGAAACACGGTCTGACCTATGGTATAACAAATCCAAAGTACCAAGCAGCGATTTGTAACAAGATTTTAATGTATTTTCTCTCATTATCCAAGAGGAACCTTCCCCATGAGTACTCGCTCTCCTCGGAGTCTGTGATGGGGGTCAGAAAGATTGCAAAGAAAGAATACACCCCTGGATATGTCTTTTACTACATTCCAGAGACTAATTTAATGTCTTCCCTGCCAAAGTTCTTAATTTCTTTGCCTTGCACATGGTTATTGCCGGGGGGACTATGTGGCTTTCGAGAGCCTTTTGAAAGGAATAAAAATTGAGATGCAAATAGGTGTGATGCATCTTTTTTGCTTTGCAAAAATTCCTATATGCAATCTAACCCAGTCCTGCAAAGCAGCAAGATCTAAAGAATTTGGATTTAATGCCTCAAAAACAATAGGTGGCAGGTATGGGAAATGAGTAAGTATTAAACCCATGTCTCTCCAATCTTAGACTACATATATTTCTTGGGTACTGATACCCATAAGCAGTAGAAGTCATATTCAGCTAGTAAGTTGAAAAAAATATCCATGCATCCACGCACAAATATTTACTGACTATCTAAGAATGTAGAAAGACTGTGCTGACCACTGGCTCGTAATTGGTGTCCTCAAGGAGCTTGCCATTTTGGTGGGAGCAGCAGGCAGACAACCAACAGAATGAAGTAAGGGCAAAATAGAGGAGGAAGAAGTGTGGGAACCTTTTAATTATTTTTTTCTTTTTTCTTTTTTAAAGTTTATTTATTTATTTTGAGAGAGACAGACAGTATGAGCAGGGAAGGAGCAAAGAGAGAGGGCAGAGGGAGAATCCCAAGCAGGCTCTGTGCTGCCAGCACAGAACCAGATGTGGGACTTGAACTCATGAAACTGAGATCATGATCTGAGCTAAAAACCAAGAGTCAGATGCTGAACCGACTGAGCCACCAAGGTATCCCAGGGGATCAACTGACTGAGCCACCAAGGTATCCCGGGGGAACTTTAATAAGCAAAACTGTTTCTTTCTTGATCTTCCTTGTCAGTAGATAATGGCTGTCAAAGGGATATTATGCCCGTCCCATCCCAGAGTCACAGCACGTTAGTGGGCCATGTGTTGGGTACCAGCTATGTGCCACGCATGTGCTACAGTCTTTATATACGCTCTCTCATTCGATTGTCACATCGATTGTAGGAAGCGAGTACTATTGTTAACTTCATTTTACGGATGAGGAAACTGAGACTCAGAGAAATTAAGTAATTTGCCCAGGATCACATGACTGTGTATCGCAGAAGCGATATTTACAACTGGGTCCAAGACCAAGTTCTGAGGATTAGCCGTTGGTGGTCTAATTCTTCATCATTGCAAACATAGTCACAGTAAAGAGCGGTGGATAACAATCTGTAGTTCAAACACTACTGATGAATGTTGTTGGTCTCTGGAACTGCCCAGAATAGGTGTCCTAAGCCAGGGGCTGAGGACCCGAGGACTAGAAACAACTGTAAGGGATGGGAGCAATGTGTCTGTCTATTCAGTACTCTCACTTGAAATATAATGACTCTTTAGACTTTGATATTTACTGCCGTGTTTTTGTGTTTCTTGGGGGAAAGCAAAGGTGAGCCGTTTTGTAGTAATTCCTCTAAGTCTTCAGACTCTGGCAGCCCAAGAAAAATAGCAAGGAGAAGAGACCACACCTTCTGCATGATGAACTCATAAAATATGAGCTCAGCTACCTGCATCGTTCTCTTAAAGGCACAGCTGCAGGATAGCTTGAGCTGCATTGGTTTGGAAACGCTCAAAAGTGGGCCAAGACCTTTAGTCTGGTTTTGGAATGGGTGTTATTCCTAACCCCCTTCTGCAGGGAGAGGGCAGGTCATGAAGACTGCAGTTGCAGGCTTTGGACAGATGAACCAACCAAGATGGTGGCACTGCCAGTCATGGGCAGAAGGCATGGAGTGACCCTGCCCTCCTGTCTCCTGGGCCCTCCTGTTGTGCACCCTCTTTCCCAGGCTCAAAGATGTGTCCTGTGCTGAGAGGAAAATTGCAATATAGTTTGGCTTAGTTGTCACTGTGGCAACACATAAAAGACAAACTGCAGTAACGGCAGCAAGTGAGGCCTAGAAAAATCTGATGATATAAATTAATTTGAGAGCTCCCAGTAAATCCTGTCTCATAGGGCTAATGTCATACTTTCTGGTCAGTCCTCTGCTCTCAGCAGGGTAAAGGACCTTCTGGCTTGCCATTTCCTCTCTCTGGTCTTACTCTGTGTTTTCCCAGTTCCTGGTAAAGTGCCTGCCACATAATAGGAATTTAGTTAATGGCAAATCCATCCAGAAGGAGGCATTGGGGGAGGCTTTGTGTAGGATGGAGCATGTCCTAGAGAAGGGAGGAACTGCTGGACGGGACCTTAGATGCACCCCAAATCCTACCATGGTGTCAGGCCTCAGGGGAGGCCCAATGTGGACTCAGAATGTTTTGGAGTTGGAGTCTGCAAGGACTTCATGCTGAGGTAGAGAAATTCTACAGCTAGATCCGGAGGGACGGAGGTAAGAACCTCTTTCTAAAATCAGAGTGGAAGGAGTACAATCTGAAGAGATGGCTGATATTTTTCACTGAAAACTAAAATGGTGTATATTGAGGACCCAATCCAGCAATGCTGGAGATTGAACTTAAGGGCTAGGGCAGAAAGAAGCTGGCCTTAAAGAATAGTATCAGGCCAGGCAGCCGGATGGAGAACGAATTCTGGAGGCTTCCAAGCATCATCCTGAAGAACACATCCACCCATCTGAGCAATGGGTGCTATAGAAACACTCTGGATGCCGGCATCATGTTCTCGATTTTGGCTAACTTCTTTTTAACCTGCCCTTAGTATGATTTCTTGGCACCTTATATCTGCCGTGGCTTTCAGGGTTTCAAGCCGGGCTGCCACTCCACAATTCCTCTGGGTGACTTCAAGTTGACGGTCTCCGAGGAAGAAAGGCTTTCCTATCTGGGGCTTTCCACCAGACCTCATTTTCAAGCGGGTGACAGTCCTGAATGTAGGCTCTCCAAATCTGAACCTGCCTGAGAGTGATGACGGGCTGGGCCAGCCCCACCTGCTTGTCCTTGTCCAACCTGTATATCTTCTCCTACAGTAATTGCATCTTCTAGAGAACAGCCAGGAGCTTCCTGCAGAGCCAAAGCCTCGGGGGGAATTTTGCCATGCGGTTACACGCTCTCAGGTTCCCAGGGAGGAATGTAGCTTGTTTGGAAGGTGTTTGCTGTCCAGGCATCAGCAGAGACCTCGGTAAATCTCCCACTGACCCACTGACGTATGTGCATCCAAGAGGGGCTTTTCCCTTCCCTCTCTTTCCCATGATTCTCCTTACCCCCTCCTCTGTCCCCCTCAGCCCCTGGATACATAGCCTTAACTTGAACACCATACCTGCCACAGGGGAACAAGCGTGCAGACAGACTGTTCCGGATACAATTATTCCTTCTAGTTTCAGCAAGGCTGCCCTCAAGCAGAGATCTGACTGCTGTGCTGAGTCAAGCTCTCTTCCTTCAGCTGCCCACTCAGGCTCAAAATCCAGACTTCTTGCCTGGCCGTGTGGCTTAAGGGGAGCCGGGGTGACTCTCAGATATACCAGCTCTCTCACAGTAGGGGGGCCGGAGGACACCGCTGAGGCCTACGTGTTTTCCCTTCAAGTTGCCACAGCCCCCGAAACTGCTATGAATCTTCCAGCACTTTCAAAGGTAACCCTGTGGGAGGATTAGGATAGCAACCCCCCACCCCCCACTGGTGCACGAGCGTATCCATTCATCAGAAGTTTCTTCCTAACACCCAGCTAAGAGAGATTCCTGGAGGGAGAGGTGCTTCTGAAAGATACTGGTTGCTTGAGGAGGTGGGGAGAGGGCCTCACCCCAGGGGGAGTTGCCCAGATGACAAGGATAAGCCTCACTTTTCCTGGGCAGGGCAAGTCTTGTCTCTACCTTTCACTCCCCGCCATGGCTCCAGGCCCCTCTGACGGAACGCCCTAGAAGCCATTCTCAAAGTGCGGTTCCCAGCTTTGTTCGGGAAGTCTTCTGCGCGGTCTGCAGACCGGTTCAAAATGCACGCGTGTACTTCCTGAGTACAACAGTCCACCCTCAGGCGTCACCCGTCGCCATGGCGTCAAATCTGAGGTGCCCTAGGGTAAGCGGGGAGAGGGGTCCCGGCATCCTGTAAGCATCGTTATCATCATCATCATCATCACAGAACATTCCCAAGATTCATGAATTCGGCCTTGACACGCATTCATTCGGCCAACTTTCACCAGGTATCGTTTCTCCGTGTGCTGGGTTAGGGCAGGAGACAGAATAAGAAGACAGTGCCCTTGCCTTTCAAAAGAGCCTCTTTACAGTTCTCTGCATTCTGACAGAGGAACGCAAAAGTGCTGTGGGACCCAACCCATGTCTGCAGAGCTTACCAAAGATCTTCCCGGAGCAGGCGGCTTTCAGCAGACTTGTGAAGCAACGGTAGTTTACCACGCAGACGAGAAGGAAGACTTCCCAGGAGGCACCATGCCAAGACCTATTTCTGGGAACACGTCAGAGAAAGTTGCTGAACTTTTTACTCCTTCGTTCAGAAGCCAGATTTTTGAAGGGAGCAGCATCGGGTTGAGACCCAGTCTGAGATCTGTCCTTAGATAGATCTTTGGACGTTTGGACGTGGGGGAGGGATGGGCGTCCTAGGCTGAGGTGCCAGCAGCATCACGGGCGGTGGGGAGTGGGCCATTCGGTTCTGAGTATAAGAAAAGGCATAGGGAGGAGTGGGGTTGGAATTGGAACTTCTCACCCCTCGGCCAATCAACTACCTCGTCCTATCCATTCCATCTCTAAATGCAGTGAGTCGGGGCAGAGATGAGCACTCAGGTCTTGTCTGTCCTCTGCTCTCAGTCCTTGTTGCCCCTCCCCAGACCCTCATCATTGCTCTGCCTTCCCTCTCAACTGCTGTCCCCGCCTCTGGCTTCTTTCCCTTCCCATCCATGACCCGCACCCCCATTAGGGTTGCTTTCCTCAAAATGCAAGTTGTTCTTTGCCATTCTTCTGCATAGACCTATCTCAGTGTTTCACCATCATTTTGGGGTAATCCCCAAGCCTTAGAATGCCTTGTATCATAAGGCCCTTTGGGATCCAGCCCCTGCCTGCTCCCTAGCTCTGTATCCACTGCTCCCACCTGGCACCCTGCATTAGATACACCCAACTACATGGGCTGTGTCGCCTCATGCCTTCAGGCCTTTGCACATGCTGTTCCCTCTCCCTGGAAAACCCTTCCACATCTTGTCCTCTCAGCAAACTCCTATTCATCCTTTAACGTGGACTCAGATACCACCTCCCTCAGCCTTCCCATGAAGACTTAATCATTGCCATTACTCATCTCTATTTATATTGTTACTCTTATCAACTCTGGCTGGAATGAGCCCCTCACAGTAGGATCTTCTGCCAGACGCTGAACATCTTTAGGGCAAGAACTGAGTCTGATGCCTTTTCCCAGCTCGGGCCCCTAGCACAGGGCTGGGCTCATCCTGGAACAAAATGGAACAGATTGCTGAGTCAAGTTACACCGGGGTGCAGGGGCCCTCTGCTGTGGGTCCACTGCCTATCACCTGAGGAACTGTAAAATGCCCATGTCCTGGCCCCACCCCATCCCGCAACCAGGATCTCTGGGGGGGGGGGGGGGGACATGGTTTGGTTTTCTGTTTTTTTAAAGCTCCCGTGAAGCCAAGCTTGAGAGCTACCGGTGAGGCAAAGAGGAGGAATCTGGGGATCAGGAGACCAGAAGCCCAGACCACCACTGAGTCATCCTGCGATCTTGGGCAAGTCAGTTATTCCTCTGGCCTCGTTTTCTCATCTGTAAATTGGGAGTTCCAAAGCAAAAGCTTCCCAAGACCCATTCCACATCACTGACGTTTCCTGAAACATCATTAGGCCTTCCCAGGTTAGGGCGCGTGCTGGGCACCTGGCTTGGTTCTGCTCTTCTCCTGACCAGTGAGGGGAAGACTGCTCATCCCTCAGCCTTTCCCGTTCTTCCCTCCACCACGTGTCCTTCTGCCCTTCCTTTCCGGCGGTCCCCAGCCTCAGGAAGCAGCTAGGAGCAGTTGGGGCCGCAGGTGGGCTCCCAGCCCATTTGACACCGCTGAGCTGAAGCGGGATCTCGGGAACCGTGGGCCGGGGCCACTTTCAAATCACCGGAGATGATTTCGTTCAGGAATAAGTGTGCTTCACACACCACTTTTTCTTTTCAAAATCTCAGGCTTCTCTTTGGAGAGCACATGTACAAGGATATAATTAACAGTGAACTAGAAATATAAATGGTGTTTCCCTGGTACTTAGCTGAGGGATCCGGAGGAGCGGGACTCTGGGTAGGGAAGGTCACTGCTTGTGAAACTTGGGCTTCTCTGCTGGGCGTACGGAGATTCTCCAACAGTTAGTCCCTGAGCATAAGAACGGCCTCTTGCAGCCCCTGCAAACAATTTCTATCATCGGCAATCCGGTGTGTCCCGATCACAGACGAGACTGTGTCGTATGGTAATAAGCAAAGACCGAGCCCACGACGCCTCCATTTTCATTAGAAATAAATCATGTCAGCCTGTCCCCACAGTCAGTATGAATTTGATGTCTTGCAAATAAAAGCAGCTCTAACTTGAGCAGACACCATCCATTATCCTGCCATCTGTTGTGTCCCGGTTTCCATTTCGGGATAACGGAAAGATAGGGCTTTCTTGAAAGCTTGGCACTGTGGATGCAGAGGAAAACACACTGCCTTCAAAGGATTTTATACTGGGTCTCCCGGATTACATACCATGAAATCAGCCTTGGGTCTGTATAGTCCCCAAATTGCCGGGTTTTCCCATTTTGACTATTTTGTGTCCTTCGTGATGATTAGGGAGGAGAAATAAAATCACTTTTCCTTTCTCACTTATCTGCCCCTTTTAAGGGTCATCAGTTCCTAACCCTGGCTGTGCATTAATTTTCTGGGGAGCTTTGGGAATGTCCTGATGCCAGGGCGGCCCCCATCTTTCCAAGATTTGGATTTAATTGCCTAGGGTGGGCTCCGGGCTCCTATAACTTTGAAAAGTTCCCTAGGTGATCCTAATGCACAGTCACGGTGAGGACCACCGGGCTGAGCAGTGTGGAGCTTGGTCTGCCCTTGTTGTACAAAAATAATTCACAGATGTTGAATATGCTCTCGCGAATCTTTTTTTTTTTTTTTTTTTCAGATTCAACACTTATTACACCATGGAGGGCAGACACTATGTGTCATATGGTTCTACCTTATGCTTTGGAGTTGACCTCTCTCCAGCCCATCAGTCTCCAAAACCTGTTTCTATTCTATTTATTCATCTATCTGTCTCATAAGTACGTATTGTGCGCCTACTTTGTGTGAAAGGGTCTTGGCTGCCATGTGTCTTTACTAGTCTCCTTTCCAGTGTTTTGCCCAAGTGAGTGCTTACAGACTCTATGTGCCCCCAAATTACCAGGGAGAGATAAAAAATGCAGATTCCTAGGTCTCTCCATTGAATTTGAATTTAGGAGATAGAGGACGCAGCTAAACTGATGCTATTCATTGTAAATAAGCCTCCAGGGTGTTCTGAGACAGGCAGGGTGTTTGTCTTCCATAGCGCTGGCAGAGCGATCTTTCTAAAATGTAATTCTGTGTCACTCCCCAGTTTAAGATACCGGAATGTCCTCCCATGGACTGTACGATGGAGCCATATTCCTCAGTTAACAGGAACCACCCGTTGTGATCAGCTCTGCCCCGCTTTTTGGGTTGTGCTTCTGCCTGTTCACGTCTCCAGGAACCTGTGTTTCTGTTCTGCTGAGTACTCGCCGTTCCCCAAACACCCACCTCTGTGCCTGGAAACTTGTCTGTTCTAGTCCCTTTTTTTTTTTTTTTAACTTTTATTTTATTTATTTATTTATTTATTTTTTAGTTTATTTATTTTGAAAGAGAGAGAGAAGGGGAGAGAGAGAGAGAGAGAGAGAGAGAGTGAGCAAGGGCAGGGGCAGAGAGAGAGAGGGGCACGGAGAATCCGAAGCTGGCTCTGTGCTGACAGCCAAGAGCCCGACACGGGGCTCGAACTCATGAACCACGAGATCATGACCTGAGCTGAAGTCAGACGCTTAAAGGACTAAGCCAACCAGGCACGCCTAGTCCCTCACTTTTAAACCAGACCACCCCACCTCGCGGCTGCCTCCAATAAACAGGAAGCTCTGTCTCTTCTCAGTCTCCTCTCTCCCTCTGTTCTGCCAGCTTCTGACCCTTTGACTCTGTTGTCAACTGACATGGCCTTTGTCAGTGATGACCTCCCAGCTCTCTAACGGGCTTGGCTGGCCCTCCTCTCTGGCTCTCCCTTCTCCTTGTTTTGCTTGACTCTTAGGTTCACGGCCAGCTTGCCTGGCCCATGCCCTGGAGGGGCCCATTTTGGCTCGGGTGAGCAGGGATTCAAACACATTTGCTTTTCACCTGGAATGCCCTTTCCTCACTTCTTGGCCAGCGGAGCTTCTCAAGACTTCGCTCCAAAGCCACATCCGCATAGATACGCTTTCCAGTGTTCCCAGGAAGAATGAGTGGCTTCTTTCTCTGGACTCTCCGGGGACTCTGGGCACACTTGGAACTATCCTTATCACACTCTTGCTGACCTACCACTCCTTGAGGCCGGGAACTTATCTTAATGGACCCGCTGCTGTGCCGGATCTTCAGTGAGTGCTTCTTAAATATTTGCACAATGAACAAAGGCTTTCTGACTTCTCCTCTGCCTCAGGTTTACATTCTGGGCTCCAGGTGCTGGCTACCTAGGGAATGCTAACCACAAATTGCACATCAGTAACAACAAAGTATAGAAATGCGCCGATCCTAATCGGGCTGTGCGTCTTCCTTCCTGGGCTGGGTCATTCAGATCTCTTAGGTGAATTTATGGCCTCATTGCTCCAGGATTAATTGCTCTATGTCCTGCACACTTTGACACTCCTGCTCCACATCACCCAACCTTAGGAATTAGTTCACCTTCTGAGAGTTGTGCACTGAGTGGTAGTCCCAGATGAAAATTAACCCGAGTCCCTCTGCAACTTGTTAATAATTATAAGCAGGGAGAAGCTTAGCAATGCTTCATATATGTATTGTTAAAACCCAGTACGTAATCCTAACAGATAAATAATGCAACCCTTATTCTCACAGTGAATTTCAGCTTTTTCGTTTTATTACTCACCTCACTGGAGGCTGACCTGTGAAAGTACAGATCTGTGTTAGGACAGGTTATAGTTTATCCGAGGGTTGTTTTTGCTGGCTGGGCTGGGAAGAGCTCATTATAGGCGTTTTGCTGTGACCTGGTCCCACAGCATGGCCTCTAAGGACAGTGCTGGGCTATAGTCAGGCTCCAGTGGATTCTGTAAACTTTTAAAAGTCATGGAGGGGTGGGGGTGGCTGGGTGGCTCAGTGGGTTAAGCAGCCAACTCCTGATTTCGTCTCAGGTCGATCCCAGGGTTGTGAGATCAAGCCCCGAGTTGGGCTCACCTCGGGGCATGGAGCCTACTTGGGATTCTCTCTCTCTACCTCTCTCTCTGCCCCTCCCTGCCCCTCTCTCTATTTCTCAAAATAAATAAACTTAAAAAAAAAAAGTCATGAGGGGTGTAAAATGTATGCCCACCTCTCCACTTGAGATGCAGTACAAACATGAGAAAAACACAAATGATGACCAGCATTATCTGGTACCAGACAATAACTGGATATTTAGTGACAAGGACTAACTGTTGCTTAGAAATTGGAATATTCTCCATTAAACAAATGTTTACTTATTTATTTTGGAAGAGAGACAGAGTGCACACTAGCAGGGGAGGGGCAAAGAGAGAGGGAGAGGGAGAATCCTAAGCAGGCTCCACCCTCCACGATCCTGGGATCGTGACCTGAGCTGAAATCAAGAGTCAGACACTTAACCAACTGAGCTGACCAGGTGCCACTATTCACCATTTCTTTAAAGTAAGCACAGTTCCATGCAGAAACAACTTTAATGATACCTTTTCATTTTATAGGCATTGTCTCATTGAATCTCTATAGCCAGGTATTATAAACTCTGTTGGTAGGCAACGAAAATAAAGTTAAGCACTTTGGCCAAGATCACAAGAAACGTGGACGTTGCAAGTAGGTTTCCAGCTGTAGACTTTAATATTTTCTACACAGTGTGGGATTCTGTTGGTGGAGCAGCCAGAAGTGCCAAGCGAACTGCTGTGGCCAAGGTCATGGGCTATATGCCCAACTGGTTCACTTAGCCACATGGAAAAAAGGACTATATGTTTCATCATCCCTTCCAGTACACGTGGTTTCAAAAATACATCATTGGTGTTTCAGGTGTTTCAGGCAATCAAACTTTACTGAATGTCTCTTTTATGCCAAGCTCTGTGCATGGTGCCAGAAATGCAGTCTTGCCCTCAAGAAACTCAGACTTTTTTTTCTTTTTTCTCTTCTTTTCTTTCTTTCTTTCTTTCTTTTTTTTTTTTTTTTTTTTTTTTTTTTTTTTAGAGAGAGAGCATGTGTGGGCACCCAGTGCAGAGCCTGACACAGGGCTGGATCTCACAACCATGAGATCATGACCTGAGCCCAAATCAAGAGTTGGATGCTTAACCTACTGAGCCACCCAGGCACCCCCAAACTCTAATAGCAAAGACAAACAAGTAAATACAATGTGATAAGGACTTTCATAGAGCCAGGTGAAGCATCTCTAATTCAGAATGGGGGTTGGTGTTGGCAAGAGTTTCCAGGAATCTTCTGACCGCACAAATCTTGGACACTAGTTAGCTAGCCTAGTTGGAGGCAGCCGGGGAAAGGCATGACAAGAAGAGGGGACAGCTCGTGCAGATGTGCATTGTAGTGAAACAGCATGGCATATCTGGGCAACAGCAAATGTTCTAGCATGGTGAGAACTTGGCATAGACAAGGTGAGGTGGGAGAGGTGGGCGGGGTCCAAACTGAGAGTGGCCTTGGGGCCCTGATAAACAGTTCAACTTTGTCTTGACTGTTTTAATCAGTCATGAAGGATTTTGAATTCAGATGGGGTGGATATTTCATAAAGTCCCCTTGGGAAATCATATGGAGGAGGAAGAGTTGGGGAGCAAGCCTGGATAAAGAGCCCTGGATGACCCAGGGTGCAGGCAGGAGGGGGAAATGGGGAAGGCATCGCAAAGGGACATCACTGAAGACAAAGTCGAGCCAGCATCATGACAAGGCCTCTGTGTGCCATATTAGGTGCTCATCATGCATTGTCTCAAATCATTGTCATGTTAACACCAGGAAGTGCGTGTCAACTACCCTCGTTTACAGATGGTAAACCTGAGGCTGCATGTCACACAGCTATCAATATTGAAGCAGGTGTTTGATCTCAGCCCTTAATTAACTCCAGAAACTGTGAGCCTAACTCCTCCATGATAACTGCCTTTTGTTGAGGACTGGCCTCATCCAGAATACCGAACGAGGTCTTTGTCTAAGACACAGGGCCTCTTCAGACAGAGCAGCTCAGTTGTTTTTTTCTCTATTATACAGTGACAGAAAAGGGATCTTCTGTAACACAAGGCAATAATTGGTAAGGATTCCACAAGTGGCTGATCTAAAACAGACTGCCGCCTCTATCTTTTGACACGGCTGGGATGCACCAGGGAAATGCTTGTTTTGCTAAGTGGGACTGGGAGATTGGTAGAGCTCAGGAACAAGACAGGGTGATAACCCCTACTTCGTCTGACCAACTGTGAGAATTCCCTTCTTGGGGGGCTGGCATGTCTTCCTGTGACGCGCCATGCCCTCACCCGCATCAAAGGGCCTCAGTGGAAGCCGCCATATCACAAAGTGGACCAATGAGTGCCTTCTGAAGACTTAGAGTGCAGTGAGGTGGACGTCTTCCTTCCAGTGGGTGAAGCTGCGAAATGAAATAGTCCGTGTGGGCAGCCACACATAAAGTCACAGACAGGTGCATATGGTCTCTCTTTGCCAGAGCACATGTTTATACCAGGTCTGCAGCTGTTTTCAAAAGGCAGACCTGCCTTAGCGTGGCTTCTTAGTCTCTGAGGCCTGACGGGTAAAACAGGTTGGCTACTTCTGGTTCTCTGTTATAGTTGGATATCTGAACAAGCTGGGATTCTAGGAAAGGTCCAGTAACTGTTCTTTCTGGTTGTCATAACTGACTCGTCTTCCATTTCTGTCCAACCCTTTATGTAAGAAACTAGACCCTGCCCAGTGGAGGGGCTCAGTGGTGCCCAAATGCTGGGTGTGGTACAGGGAAGCTTCAGGATTAGTGCATGCCCAGTGCCGACAGTCAAAAGCAAGGAAGAAATTAGATCGTGTTCTCCAGGGGCCCAAGAACAAGGCACGAAACCCAAGAGATCTCAGTTTGTTTGTTTGTTTGTTTATTTATTATTATTTTTTAATGTTTATTTTATTTAGAGAAGGAGAGAGAGAGCACGAGCAGGGGAGGGGCAGAGAGAGGGAGACAGAGAACCCCAGCAGGCTCTTGGTACTGACATTACAGAGGCTGATGTGGGTCTCTACCCCACGAGCTGTGAGATCATGACCTGAGCTGAAATCAAGAGTCGGAGGCCCTACCAACTGAGCCATCCAGGTGCCCCTCAAACAGTTCAGAAACCAAAATTGAGCAAGGGGTCAGAGCCAGATGGAAAACAAAGGCAGACAATCTAAGAAAGTGGCTGCCAATGGGACCAGTGTGCCCAACTCCCATTTATTGGTCTCTGACTTGTGTGCGTAGGTCTATTTAGATGAAAACACTGGTTACAGATGGGCAATTCTAGCAACCATTCCAAGATTAGGTTACCTGATGTACAAGAACCATGGGTTTAGGGGAGGACCTTAGGTGTGTCCGCACAGGGGAGGCACAGAGGAGTGTCAGGTTAAGCAGGATCCTTAGCCCCAGGAAGCTCTCTGCTTCTCCTTTCCTTGGCTTTGGAAGATGCCCAGCCATGAAATGGAACACAATCGAATACTGTTCCATTCTATGTCAACTTGTGTTGAAGTGACAGGGAATTTCATACAACATCTTTATTTATCCAAACATTTGACTAGTGTGGGTGAAGATAAGTAGCATTATCTGGGCTCTCTGCAGAGGTTCACCAAACATGAATAGACACAGTTGCCTAAAAGCATGATTTTTGTTCTAATAGCTGTCTGGCACTCACTAATCAAGCCAGTTGAATAAATAATGCCTCTCTCTGACACTCACTTTATCAAGCGTGATGTCTGCGTGCCTGTGTCTTCTCACAAAGAACTGTTTGTTTTTTTTTTTCATGATCTGAGCACATAAAATACAGAAATGGTTGTCGAACCAACAAGCCTAGGGGCCCCGTGCTGCTTTCTTGTGGGGAAGGAGCCAGCCGGTTGCCCCAAACAGTGATGGAAGTCACTCTGGGGGTCTAGAGAAATGGGTGTGGCCATCAAAGGAGAGTCAAAGTGAGCCAGTGGGAGGTGGGTGAGGAACTCACTTAGTGAGCCCTCACTTCCTATGTGGGAAGCAGACCCTTGAAGTTCAAAGCCTAGCTCCTTTTGTTTTACCATTGCTGTCAAGATAGTTATTTAATAACTTGAATCAGAGGGAAGGAAGGTAAGGTTTTTGCAGTGCCTAGAAGTTGAAAGACATCCTTTGTTTTATAGTCGTCAGTAGCAGAGAATGCAACAGAGACCGTGGCCGACTCCCCTTTCAGCTATGGAGAAGTAGCGGCCGGTCAATGATTTGACAGACACCCGCTTCTCGTTTCCTTTCCTCCAAAAGGAGGATATGGAACAGGTAGCAAGGAACACCTCTAGATCCTCCCTCGAAGCCTTTCCCCTACCTGGCAACAGTGCCACTCGGCCGCTGGGCGGACCTTTCCACACGTCGGATTACACCACGATCTTGAGTAGAATTCTTTGGGGGCCCTCATCCCCTACGAGACAAGGTCCACACTCAAGCTGGTGTATGCTTAGCTCACATCCGAATATAGTCCTACCTGCCTCTTAGCCTCAGATCTCTGGTCCATCCGTAGATGGTTCTGAGATCACAGTAGGCTCTTGCCCCATATGCCTATGTGCATGCTGTCCCTTACCTGGATTGTTTCTTAGTCCAGTTGACTGATGTCTACTCATCCTTTAAGACCCAATTCAGAGGGTGTTACTGAGAGGCTTTCCCTGACCCTCCTGACCCTGTACCCAGGAAGACCACTCTCTTCTGGGCTTCGCCTTGCCCACACACAGCCCTTTATTATCTCATGCAGTACTTAAGTGCCACTTGAATGTCTCCAACTCACCCTCACAGTCCCCTAAGCCTCACTAGGTTGTGTGCACAAGTGAGGTCGCATTAATACTTAAAGCCAAATCTGACTGGCTGTTTATCCCTACCAGGATGGTGGCAGGACCTCAAGTCCCCTTTCTGGGTCCCCTTCCATCTAATCTTTGGGTGAGGTCTCAGGTGAGGCCCCGCAGTTCTGGGGGAGGACGCAACTACCCTGGCTCCTGGAGATGCTGGCGTCTGGGTACCACACCAGCCCAGAGTTGGTCACACACTTGTCCTTAATTCTACCCCACTGACAGCTCTGGGAAAACAGGAAGGAAAATAGAGACTCCTCTGCTTGGCTTCTAGCCAGCCCACAGACACAGATCTGTTCCCGGGTTTCCTTTTCTGTTCCTGTTTCTAGGGGCTTGCCCTGTCAAATGACAGAGGCACCTCCTAGCCCACCCCTCGTGAGCCAGCTTCCCTCATCACCACTGGCAAGGCTACCTATGCACACAGCTCTAGCAGGCAGTGTTTTTGTAAAAAGTACAACACGAATGGCACCCCCTGGAGTTGTCCAATAGCTCTGAGTGGATCTGCTTCCCAGGCTTCTTGGGAAACTCGGTCTACAGTAAAGCCAGAAAGGCTACAAAGTTCCTGCCTCTCCCCTGTTCAAGGCCCTCCTTCCAAGCTCTCACTGAATATTTTAGCTTTTGCCTCTTCCCAGCATGCTTGACAGTGGGGGAGCCTACCCCGCACCCACAGATTGGGGTGCCCTCTGGGACCTAGTTATCGAATGCATATAGAGTCCACGTCCGACTTCTGTTACACAATTTACGTGCCTGTCTCCCAACTAGGCTGTGTACTAGGTTCTGCGTCGTTTTCATCTTTGTATCCCTGGAATGCAGCCACCATCAGTAACTGGTGAGTGAGCGGATGAATGAAAAGCTTTAGTTCTATAAGGCATCAGTAGGTGATTTCTGAAAACTTACCAGCTCCCCATGTGTTGGGCTTTTCCTTTCATCTCCCTGTGGCTTCCCTGAGACCCTGACCATGACCCCATCCATTCCCTCCCACCACCCCCGCACCTGAGCCAGGCGCGGCTTAGCCTGGTGGTTCTCAACCATTGGAAGCACATTAGAATCACCTGGGGAGATAGAAAAATATTCCGATGCTCAGCCCCCAACCCAGACCAGTCAAATCCAGCGTGCAGCTGGGGTTGAGAAACTCCACTACCAGCCTCCCAGAAAGTCCCCGATGATGTTCTCTGAGGTGGCAATGTGTTCAAAAGCAACGCTTGGTGTTCACAGCACTCGGCCTCCACAGTGCACATGGAAAGTCCAGAAGAGAGCAAACAAAAAAGCAGGAAGGGAATAAAATAATGTTTATGCTCCGGATAAGAGCTCTGTCGTAATACACGGGGCAGCTATCCTGGGAATCTACTGTGAGGTCGACAGAAGTAGAAGTAACCAGACATTGCTTCTGCCCTGGGACTTTGGTCCTGCAATCAACCGTTGCCCAATCTTCCATGGATCTTTCAACCACCGTGTTCTAGCGTGTGACGAATGTATGCCTTCCCTACTGGTTACAGCACAGTAGCATCCACTGTTCACTTACCCCCCATCGAAGCCCAGGCTGGCCACCATCCTTGTCAGACCCAGGTGACCTCTAGCTTAATTGGCACTGGTGTCCTCCCAAGAGGTGGAGCTGAGGTCGCAGCCGATTCCTCACGGCCTTGCACCCACTTTGGGGGCAGCTGGGTAATTGCGTAACCATTAGGGCAAGGAGGCCATTCCCTGGGGCTGCGCCCACTGACTTCAGAGCCAGTGAAGCAACTTAATTGTGAATTTTCAGCCACCACTGTGGCTGTGAGCCCCTGGAGCAGTTTCTACTTGAAAAAGTACTCACCGGCTCTGTCATCATGACCCCCTTTTCCTCGACTTCCTTTTGTCAGGAGCCAGAGACTTAATTAAAAACGCTTCACCTTTTTTGGAAAAACTTGCGGTCGTTTTAATGGGAGCTCCTGAGTTGGGTTCTGTCCAGAGACGCAGGTCAAAAAACAGTTACCTGTTATTTCTCGGGATCATAGAATGTCAGAGGTGGAGTTAGATCACCTGCCATGGAAGTTCTCAAGCGTGGTAACACATTGGAAGCGCCCGAGGGGTTTTAAGAAGTACGGCTGAGTGGGTCGGACTAATTAAACAGCACCTCCAGGGACCGGGGCGCAGGCACCGGTGTTTTTAAAGCCCCCTTGGATACTAATATGTAGTCAGGGTTGAGAACCATTCGCTAATTAAAATTCCTTTTTTTTCATTTGAGAAAATGAGGGCTGAAGTGTTGGGAGGCAAGTCTGAGCTCTTAGCCCTGCTTGGATGTCCAGTGTGGCCAACGAGTCAGAGTAATAAACAGCCATCAGGCAAGTTCTGCTCTTTTCTGCCAAGTAGATCTCTCTGGACCACTTGCCTGCTCTCCCTTTACTTTCCCCTCACTGACTTTACATTTCTAAGTCAGAAATCTCAGAAGTTCTAGAATCTCTCTTCTTTCTACAGCAGAGGCTGCCTGGTCCAGGACCACCCAGCAAGTGGCTGTGTCCGGGGGCCCATTTGCTGTCCTCATTCGGGAAACTGCGGAACTTGAGCCCTCACCCAGGGGGCTGTCGGAAGGACTGTTCATATTTAGTCCTGTTTCAAAGCTGGAGGTTGTGACATTTTAAACTGTAGTGGTTGTAACTTGAGGAAAGCTCAAAATGTGGGGGTTTTGTTGACCCCTTTTTACTCTGTAGGTGCGAAATCATTGTGACGATACCGCAGGGGTGGGGTAGTAGATGGGGAGGTGGTAACTGGGCTGGGACTGGGGTGAGGCAAGCAAAGGGCCCAGGGGGCAAAAGTGAGGGAGGTGTTTATTCTCAAGGTTGTGTAAGGGCCTCCTTCAAAAGTGTGCCCTACGCCCCTCATTTACCTCATTTGCGTCACCCTAGACCTGGCTCTGAGGCAGGAACGGTGAGGGCAACGGAAGAGGGAAATTCTGTCTTAGCCAAAGAGCTCATTCTAGAATCTATTTCACGTTAAATATAATTGGAATGATGGGGCGCCTGGGTGGCGCAGTCGGTTAAGCGTCCGACTTCAGCCAGGTCACGATCTCGCGGTCCGTGAGTTCGAGCCCCGCGTCAGGCTCTGGGCTGATGGCTCGGAGCCTGGAGCCTGTTTCCCATTCTGTGTCTCCCTCTCTCTCTGCCCCTCCCCCGTTCATGCTCTGTCTCTCTCTGTCCCAAAAATAAATAAAAAACGTTGAAAAAAAAAATTAAAAAAAAATATATAATTGGAATGCTAGTCAGTCAGTCCTAACCTGCCTTGGGCACCGAGTCCAGCTTCCCTACTCTCCAGGTAGGGAAGCGGAGCTGAGAGGCACCCGAGGATCCTGGGGTTCTGCTGAGGAAAGCCCACCTTGGCTCCCTTCTGGCCGTGGCCTGCTCAGCCTAGCACCTGCTGCACGAGCCCTATGTAGCCTCTGGGCCAAGGTGGCCCCTGGAGAAGCCAAGCAAAGAGACTCCTCAGATGCAGCAAGCCCGAATATTTAATTTGTTATTTTCGTTCCTTTGACTTGGGAAGTAACTTCAGAAATGAGCCTGGATCTGGAGGCTTTGCACCTCTGCCAGAGTGCAGCACAAAACAGTCACACTGATCAGGGCGTGGGAAAGTCTCTCCTGTCATGCATAGAAATGCTCAACCTCTTGTTCCTCTCTGGTCCCAGAGTCTGTGGTTGGAGGTTTATACTCTCTGTCCAATGTGCGCTGCAAATTCCTCAGGCATTTAGCACACTGAGGCCTATGGAACATTCCTGAGAGCTGGATGCCTGCCCTACCCCTGGAACACATCCCATCCAGGCACATCGGGGATCCCACCAGTTCTGAGATATGTGCCTAGACCTCTCTCATCCAGAGAGGATGCTCTTTTTATTGTCTGCATTTGATAACTACTCATCCCGTGACTTTTCCTGTGTTATTAAATGCATTAGTGCTCAGCATGGAATCACTGGTGAAATCTGGATAAAGTCTGGAGTTAATAATAAAAATGTAGCAATGTCGATGTGTTGGTTTGGACAGAAGCACCCTGGCTAGGTAAGACGTTAACATTAGGGGACGCTGGGTGAGGGATTGCGCAGGAGCTCTTTGTGCTATCTCTGCAAATTTTCTATCAGTTGGAAATTATTCTGAAATCCAAAAAATATTTTAAAAAATGCGTTAGACGTTTTATCCTGTAGCACAGTGGAAAGACTGAAGCTTTAGAGTGAGAATCTCGACCCGACCACTCAGTAGCTGAGAGCTCTTGGCCAAGCAAACTACCCTGGGTCTGTTTGGCCGTGAAAGGCAGGTATGTGCTATGTGGTCAGGATTGGACTTGCCCACTGAAACTGGTCCTCTTCCTCTTGTACAGTAATAGAACCTGGCTGGCCACCTTGAAGTTCATTATGGTCAGGTAGCTGTTCTGCCCGGAGCCAAATACCTGACCAGATTCCAGAAGCCGGCAATGGGACTGACTAATGCTGAACACACCTGGCTAGGGGAACCCACATCAGTGGGGCTGCAGGGGAGTTTGGGTACTAGTGGTTGTGGCTACGGTGTTCCATGGTAAATCACCTGGGAGCCGTAAGGAAACCCACATGCCTAGGCCACACCCTGGACCAGGAAACTCAGAGGCTCTGAGGGTAGGACCTGGGCTTTAATATTTTTTCAAGCTCTCCAGGCAACTCCAACACACATCAAAATTGAGCACTAGTGAACAAAGTCCACTCTTGAGCTTCTGGATAGTACACAAACCATGCTTTTGGACTTTAGAAGGTGTTTCCATATCAATCAATAATGGGTGTGTTTGGGAATGCAAAACACGTTGAATGAAGTCTGGAATCTCACACTGAAGGGCCTGATGTAAGAGGATTTAGGGTGTTAAATTTCCTCATTCTGACCCCCTTCCAACCCTGCTTCACCCTCTTCTCGTTGTCTAGAACCAGCGTGACTTTTCCAACGGATGAAATCACCATTCTTTGAATCACTGTTTTCTGGATCAGAAAATTAAGTGGGCTTTGGTAAGGCCTTAGAGAGAGAGGAGAATTTGTGGAGTCAAGAAATAACTTTTACCCAAACAAATGTGACCATTTAGAAAAGTACTCATACGACTTGTATGTGTCCACACTAGTTGGAAAAATACAGCAAAGTGCAAAGAATAACATTTCAATCACTCGTATCAATTTCAGAGATATAGATCATTAACATTTTGGTAGATTTAGTTCCCCTTTTTTATTTACATAAAAGTGGGATAATGGTGAATACAAAGTATTGTATCCTACCTTACCACTTATTATTACTGTTTTGCACTAAATATTGTTGAAATCCTGATTTGAGTGGCTACATAATATTTTATCAAATGGTTGTTTCATATTTTACGTAACTGTTTTTTTTTTTTTTTATAAGTGCCATTCCATATTTTCCCTTTTAAAATTTCCTTTTAAATTTCCAACTGGGTGGCTCAGGTGGTTAAGCGTCCAACTTCGCCTCAGGTCATGATCTCATGGTTCATGAATTCGAGTCCTGCATGGGGCTCTGCACTGACAGTGTGGAGCCTGCTTGGGATTTTCTCTCTGCTCCTTCACCACGCTCTCTCTGTCTCTTTAAATATATAAATAAACTTAAAAAATCCCTTTAATAAATTTATTTGTTAAATGGCTACCTTTGGCCAAATGCCTTTAAGATTTCCTGTGTGTGTGTGTGTGTGTGTGTGTGTGTGTGTGTGTGTGTGTGTTTGAGGCTGCTGCAATCATCTGAGCACTTGCTTCCTTGCACAGCAAAAATCTGCTCAAGCGTATTGTTTGGGAAAGTCTTGCTTGTTTTCTTAAAGAGGTCTGGAGGCCCTAACAAATACCTACGGCTTCCTTCTATTCATTTCGCATATTTTGGTTCAAAGATTTCATAACTCCATTCTCACCCTAACTATTCCCTAGGGCATAAGAGAAAAAGGAAAATATTTTTTAAAGGGCAAGGATCGTAGTCTTTTGTTGGCATGTTCCCCAACAAAGCCCTGTGTACACTTAAGGCTCTGTATAAATAAATGACATAAATATAGAGCTTGTGGGGGAGGGTTCTTGCCTGCTGTTTTTCTGGGGCCCAATGAAACTGTTTCGTTCATATGTTCATGAACTGAGGCTGCTTGTGTTTTGAGTTGGGACCAAGCAGAGACATATTTGAGTGTTTGAATTAGACCAAGTCGAGACATGCGGATATTGATTTTCACACATGACCTCATTTGAGAATTGGGGGAAGAAGATGATGAAAGATGAAGGGGAGAAGAAGAAGAACAAATACAAGGAGGGGATGAAGTTGCAAGGGCCATAGAAATACCATGGCTTAATTTCCTGTGCATCCAGTTCCCTGGAGATCCTGTTAAAATGCAGGTTCTGATTTAGTAGGTCTGTGTGGGGCCTGGGCCTCTGCATTTCTAACAAGTTCCAGGTGTGGCTGGTGCAGCCACGCGGCCCTCACTTGAGAAGCTCGGTCTTCATGCGGGTTGTACCATTTTAGGACCAGTGCAAAGGCGCTCTCTTTCATTGTCGCTATTCCTATGTGCTGGTTCTCTCTCACTTCTGCTACCTCCTTAATCACTGACGGTGCTCTTTCGTGTTCATGTTTTACAAAGGTGCCTCAACACCGAATGGGACTTGTCTTCACTCTCCCTCTTTCCAGCAGCTTCTCCTTCCCATCCACCATGATTTTCGATTTCTCCATCTCATATCCAGCCCTTTCTTGGCTTGAATCACTCATTCAATTCTTCTGTCCTCACTCTACCAAACCTGGGTTTATTTCTCTAGAGATTTTCATGCACAGTCTTTGCCCCAAGAACGCCTTCCACCTTTTCTTTCTCGTCCTATCTCAGAACAAAATTGCAAATGGAATTTCCTAGCGGTGGATGAGTTTAGAGTAGACCAAACTTGTAGCCTTAGTGGACAGCTTTTGTTCAGCTCCCAGTTCACTTCTTTATGAAGTAATGTTCACCACAATATATGGTTTCTAGAAAGTCTGCAGGAAGACCGGTGTTTTCCCTAGAATGCAGTTCCTAGTCACCGTGGTAAATAGGCATATCCAGACTTGCAGTCAATGAAGGTCTTTAAGATTCCCTTTGGATGAGACTAATCCCAAAGGCTGCCTAACCTCCCTATAAATAAGAATTTTACAAGGCTTATTGCCCAAATGTTTGATTCTCTTGGCTGAAAACAGTGGTTTGAGTGTGAGTCACTGACCACACATCGAAATGCCTGACACCATCCCTCCAAACCCACTCGGGGCCAGTAAACCATGATTAAGCTTACAGAGCTGAAACAATCCTTTCCAGACCTAACTATGCATTTCACTCACAAAAACTTATAGCTGTTTTGGCAGTAACCTCATTATATTGTTCCATGGTGTGTCCGTTCAGAAATAATACAATATTATTTAAAGGTTGGCTTATACACCATTCTAGCAAATGGAACTATTAACTGGTATTGCCACAAAGTTATGATATAATGGTAAATGATGTTTGTAACGAAGAGCCCAAAGCACTTGCTGCATGTCTTCTGAATCATAAAAAAAAAAAAAAAAAAAAAATGTGATTTTTGCTCAATAATTTTGGGGGTTAAATATATTTGGAGTTTACTCTTGGGGAATTGGCCAGGTATACCTAATGATATCTTATATTGGCAGATCAATTTGCCGTTTACCCAGTATTTTAAACAAGAAAACTTTATAATCCACAGTCTAAAGTGGAAGGAATTGAGACGAAGTGACTTGCCCCGAGTCCACAGAAGGTAGTAAGTGGAAAAACCAGGACCCGGGATCCAGGTCTCCTGTTTTCTTTTATGATGGTTCTTTACCTGATTAATCAGAACACCCACTTCTCTTTGCAACCACTGATGAATCAAGTTAACTGAATGTTATCCTGAGTCTAGAGCAAGACTGTAAACTAAGGAGACAAATTTGGTTTTACCTCCATGTACACTTTGATAGAATTTGTATATCCAAAGTTCACATAGGACTTGTTCTCTAAAGTAATTTATTTAAAGCTGATATGCACCTATTACTTTATCTTTTCTTCTCACATTGTTTGTGAGTTGAACAAGAAAAAGAAAATGGCTTGTTATGTCAGAGCCATACTCAATGTCAATTCAATTTGATTCAACAAACATTGGTGAAGTATCTGGTGTATGTCATGCAGAGTGCTGGGCACTGGAAGTAGGGAGGCAGACAAGACATGGTCACCCCCACCTGGAGGGATTTACAGACTTATAAAATCAGTGAGTCTAATAAAGTGGTGAGGAGACTACCGTAGTGGCCCAAGGAGGGAATGGTCAACTGGGGAAGGCAGGTTGCTGGGGGGCGGGGGGGATCTGATTCTTTTTTTCGTGGGGGGATCTGATTCTTAAGGATGAAGAAGCAATTCCTAGGCACCGGTGTGGGCAGAGATTATTCCAGCATGAGGAAAGCTGACACATGGTCAAATAGTTGCTAGATCAACCCAGTCGCTAGCAATCTAGATGCCTGAAGTTGAATGTCTAGAGGTCTTGTCAAGAGATAGGGCCCAGCCAGGTCCTGTGTGTCACCCTAATGGACAATGGTGATTGGCGTTTACCCTTCAACAAGGGAAAGCCGCAGAAGGGTTTTAAGTTGAGGAGTAACCAAGAGCACAATACTTGGCAATTCTGGCTTTTGACCCTCATGAGGGCCCTTCCTCCTCTTCTCTCATTGGTTACCTTTGCTCTCTGCAGAAATGTCCTTTCTGCTGTGTAGTTAGAGAGCAGGCATTTCCAGCAAAGCTCCTGAGAGCCATCTTAGTCAGGGGCTCACCTGCTCACACTGCCATTTGGGGTCCCAGATTGTATATACCTGTTTTATTTACCAGACTTGACCTAAACAGTCAACCACATTACTTGATAATCAAGATAAAAGAAGTAGAGACTTCCCACTAAACGAAACGAAGTGGGAATCCCTGTTGCAGATGCTTAGATATTCTAAGCTTGAGACTGTGCCCATCTTTGGTGTTGCAAGATCGGTGAATTTCAGAGGTGAGTAGATTAAGTTGTTGTGACTTCAGGAGAAAGTCATGATCTGCTTTCTGACCAGCTGCGGAACAGCAGGTGAAGTAGCATCAAAAACAGAAATGTCTTGGGGCACCTGGGTGGCTCAGTCACTTAAGCGTCCGACTTTGACTCAGGTCATGGTCTCACATTTCATTTGTTTGAGCCCCTTGTGGGGCTCTGTGCTGACAGTGCAGAGCCTGCTTTGGATTCTCTCTCTCCCTCTCTCTCCCTCTCCCCTGTTCCCGCTCTCTCTCTCAAAAATAAATAAGTAAACATTAAAAAAGAAAACCCCAAACAAACAGAAATGTCTTCAGTCTTTCTCTACAGCCAGGGACCTAGCCTTCTCGCACAGGCTCCTAGAGGAAGAGAAGCATCCAGACCCACCCGATGCCTAAATGGCTCCCTCCCTGGCCATCCCAAAGCTACAGAGGCTTTATCAAAAGCAGCTCCAGCCTCTTTCCCAAGTAGGCAATTTCATATCTCTGCTTCCATCTCTGTCTTCCTACTTCGTCTTCTGACTGTCCAATCCAGGCCCCCGAGGTCACTTCTTACCAACTGCCACTTGGTTCCAATCAGTGTGTGTGGTTCAGCAGTGTGTGTGTGGGGGGGGGGGGAGAGGGGGCAGTTAAAGATGAAGCCACTGGGAGTACCCTGCTCTGCTCGAGGGACAGCAATGAGGGCCACTCTACCCTCACTCAGCCACCCACAGTCCACTCCTGCCTGGTCCAGCAGAGGAACAGTCATCACATGTCATATTTTCAAACTGTTAGATAAGTAACGAAAGCAACCTCACTCTGTTTGGCCTGATAGTTTAATGTCTTTTTTCCACTTATTTGAGGATTATCAGGAACATCAACGCAGTGCATACAACATACAATCATCAATGGTGTGTGCAGTACCTACAAGGTATATTTATTTCACAGGCAATCAAGGTTCTACAAATTTCATAACTTCAATTACTTAAGTTGTTTAAGTGGAAAAAACTTTTTTAAAGCGATAGCACCTTAATTTATAATTTAAAGAATTTGCAAATATAACTCATCTACCTGTGCTTCCCTCACTAATATTTTAATTATCTTTGATTCTTCCTTTGAAGGATGAACGTTTTGGAAGTACATGCTTATCTCTTTTGAGCCTTTTATCTTGTGCCTTTCTTGTCTTTGCCGAAATTTTTGGAGAAGGATATTAAAATTTGTCATTACCAGTACTGTGGGCTCCCAATGGGGCGGAGGGAGAAAATTGCAACTGATGCTGATTACGGGTGAGGGGGAAATAGCTGGGGTATAGGGGAATGGCAACAGACTCCCCCTCCCCCAGGAGTAGAACCCATGGTTCAAACCACTAAGCTTGGGGAGTGGTACTAAGTGTGATCTGGACAGGGCTGGTCCATGGGAGAATTGTATCCAAGTTAAGCAGGTAGAGCAGAGGGTAGGATATCTAAGGAGAGTTTGGGTGTACTATGTATATCCAACATGTTTATCCAACATGTCCATCTGTCCTGGGGAAGAGACAGGAAGGAGCAGGGCCCCAGCCAATTGGACCAGAGCTCAGGAATGGGCCCTAGTCCCAACAGGGAGCTGGAGAGGAAATTGGAACCAGAAATCATGGCAGAGAACAGTCAGACAGATGGACCATATGTGATTGCTTGGGATAGGGAGACTGCAGCTCCCATTTCTGTGGACACCCAAAGGCAGATTCATTCTTGCCAGGAGCACTGGACACTGGGCCTGGGGCTCTTTCCAGCTCCCCGTCAACAGCAGAGAAAGCTGCAAGCCTGCATTGCAAGCCTGCCTTTGCATGGGCTCAGAGACCAGGCTAAATGAGCCTACAGATCTTGGAGCTCCTTTCTTCCTATTCTGAAAAGCTTTCTTTTCTCTTTCCCTCCTTATCTAACCATAGATATCACCATCTTACATTTACAGGTGGCACTTTACCAGTTACAAAGCAATTTCATACATACTGCCTCAGACAGACTCTAATACCAGCCTGAAAGATGAATCAAGGAGGAATTACTACATATGAGGAAAGGGAAGTCAAGTAAGTGCCCAAGGTCACACAGTGACTCCTGTTATTATGCCCCCCCACTCAAGTACAGGACTGCCCACATTCTGAGATAAATTCCGAGGATGTCTATAGGAAGCCGCTGGCCCAGAAAATCTATGATTCTGATGAGTTGCGTGTTGGGCACTGGGAGCCTTACCTGAGTGAGTTCCCTGGGCCCTTGCTTCTTGGGTCTTTAGTCCTCTAACTGGGCTTTTCCATCCTGTAGTAGCTGTTTCTGAGATGTACCTGCCTAAGCTCCCGGGCTTACCTGCTCCCCTCTCCCTTGAATGATGCCCCTGGAGTTGGACCTAGGTCCTCATAAGTTGCCTGCAAAGCCTATACCTGTCTCTTGTAAGGAAGTGGTAGGCTAGTTATCTCTAGATCCTTTAGGGCTAAGGGCCTGGGGGAGCAAACACTTGGGTACATCCTGCCCCACATTTTATTCCCTTTCATGAGGAATGTCTTGTGTGTCCTTTTTGATGGTTTAAAAAGTATGCCTCTTTTATAGACGGTGGTCTTGCTATTATGATGATCTCTCTCCAAGAATCTTTGCTCTTTGTGGGGTATGACAGTAAGTGTTGATGCCACACGTGCAAGTGCTGAAAGGTGACAATTAATTCATTTAAGGTCACAAACCAAGTCAGAGATGAGACAGAAACAGCCTCTAAATCTTCTCTTTCCTCCTAAATTCTGTCTTTCTCCAAAATGACAGGCAACACTGGAGAGTCCGGATTCCTCTTCTATTCAGCTGGGACAAAGAACGAGTTATAAATCTCCTGCAGTAAAAAATGCCATGAAAATGATCAAAAGAGACATGATGTTAGCAGTCATTCTTTTCTCATCGTTTGGTCTCCTTCTTAACATCTAAAGCAAGCGCTCAGAGAAGATACTAAGGGTGGGGTGGGCACAGTTCAGAGTTCTACCAAATGCTCAACATCACTACCTCCACCCTCCCACTGCCTAGTTCCAAAGGTCCTTATAACTCTGGATCTCTGGACTTTGTTAGGTGCCCAGGATGGGCCTCAGACAGGGATGCTAGTCACGGAATTAGTAAGCACTTCTGTGCAGTAGTCTGAGCATTGGCTGCAGTGGGTCTCAGGGGCTTTTTGACTATGTTTGAAAGTGGACCGGACGGGCTTTGGCATGGAAATAATGAGGAAGAAGCTAAGCCAGGATGTCATCCCAGCTGCAGTCTAGCTTTGATATGATCCCAAAGGAGCACGGATGGTATCACAGAGCTGGTTCCACCTTGAGATAGGGCTGCAACTGTTTGTATAAGGGGCTACTCCATGTCAATCAGACATTGGCCCACTGCCCCAAACGGAAGGGATGGTGCGATCGCCAGGACAAGGGGCTCCCATGCAGTGAAAGGCAATTCTCCAGAGATGAGGCCAGCAGTGAGCCCTTCACAGCTATCCAGGAGGGGGACCAACAAAGTCCATCTGGTACAGGGGGATGAATGGTGATCATCAGAGGCCATGTGGCAGAGCTGAAGCCATAGAAATACCTATCATATTTTGGCTTCCTGGTACTAGACTGAGCAGGTCTTATTGGGGGACTGATCTAGGTTTTGTGAGTCCTGAAGCTTATTACAATTTGGGGAGCCTTCTCTAAGAAAAACGACACAAACTATGTCAAAATTAGATTCCCAGCCTGTGCAGATGGTAGGTCCTGAAGCTAAAGCTGTGTAGTCCCATCCATCTCTGAGTGTTTTTGCTTCTTTGTGCAGAAGAGAAGACTGAGGATCAGAGTTTAAGGAAAATTGCCCAAGGACATCAGTCAAGGAAGTGGCTGGAGCTGGAGCCCTCTCCTTCTGGCTCGTAGTCCAGAGCCTGCTCTGTGATAACACCAGTCAAGCCCACAGCAGAAGGCTGCTAGGAAGGTCAGGAGATAACAAATGGGAACATGCTTTGTAAGCGCTCCCTGAAGGGTCATGTGGCTATGAGGCATTATGATTAAACGGGCAATTGATCTGGGAGACGGGATGTTGCCAAAATGAATAACTTGGTCAAAGAATATATATATATATTCTCTCCTCCTGCGTTTTCCGCACTGGTTTGCTAGGTTTATACAATAGCAAGTATCTCTGGCTTGATTCAAACCTGCGAGCTCCCAAAATTGGCATGAGTAATAAATTGATAAATCTCCCAGGCTTGTGGCTCCTTGCCTGAGCGTGAACACAGAACACAAAAACTTTATCATAGAAAACAAGAGCATACCTCCTTATCACTCTGCCAGAATGAATAGTTGATGAGCCCTCAACGGTTCTTAAGAGGCTGAGGAGATAAGAGAAGTAAGGGGGAGGGGGGTGGTCTCCTGAATGATAGAGTAGCTTCCTAAAAACATTTTCTCTGTCCAAAAACTGTTGCCAATGGGCACAGATAACTCTAGGTCTTGGATACTCCAGTTTATGCCCCATGAGTTTTTCTTCACCCAAGTTTCATCAGCAATGAGTCAAAAGGGCCCACCAATCCCCTGAAGGTAACTGGGGGTCAATAAACTGGGATTCTGTTGAGCCCAACCTAGCTCATTTGCATATAGTCATTTGCACTATATAGAGAATTAAGGCATGAGGGCTTGAAAATTTGCCCTTTTCTATTTTTAAATCACTGATCTGGGCTCCTTGCATGAGTAGAACTTACTAGTGGCATGCTCTTTCTCCATCCTCTCCTAGCCTTTCTTGGTTTTCGTACAGCAAGGCCATTTCCTTTAAGTGTGTCTCAACTTCTGGGGCCCTGGTGCTGGGGATGGGCCTTGTGGGTATTCCCTGTCACCACTTTGTTTATAGAGCTATTCTCTGCTGGAGAGTGGAGGAAGGGGTGTGGGTAGGGGCTGATGGGTACAATGAGACTGTTTTCAAAATCTTGGGAGTTTAGAATCTTGCTGCTTTGAAATGCAACTTTAATTGCCCAGATTGTATGTTGCAGACCAATCCCTTGAAACAGAAGTGAGCCATTCAGTGAAGCTAACATGTGGGCCAAAGAGGGAACCACATCTTTGGAATTTCCCTAACATTTTTGCATCCCAGAATTCTAGGTCAAGGGCTGCAACCAGCAGGCACTAAGATGTTACATTTAAGGAGGTATTTGACTATTTACTTTAGAGAAGCAATAACCCCAAAGCCAATTGTAAGGAACTCCTAAATTAGAATGTACGCTGCTTAGACCTTTGTCTGTATCATGTGACCCTGCTTGCTATTGCGCCAAAGGAACAAGGAAGAAAACAAATTGATTTCCTCTTTCCCTCGGAACAGAAAATGCACAAACATGGGATATGGGGTAGAAGGTCTACACTTTCTATCTGTGCTAACTTTCTAAATTTGGCCAAGATCAATAAAACGGAAACCACTCTCCTCAGTAAAATGGAAGGGACAATGGGAGTCACTGTACCTGAAAAGAGGGAAGTTATGAGGATTGTGATTAGAAATTGTTGAAGTGTGGGGCGCCTGGGTGGCTCAGTCGGTTAAGCGGCCGACTTCGGCTCGGGTCATGATCTCGCGGTCCGTGAGTTCAAGCCCCGCGTCGGGCTCTGGGCTGACAGCTCAGAACCTGGAGCCTGTTTCAGATTCTGTGTCTCCCTCTCTCTGACCCTCCCCTGTTCATGCTCTCTCTCTGTCTCAAAAATAAATAAACGTTAAAAAAAAAAAAAAAGAAATTGTTGAAGTGTAAGAGAAAAAAATAGCTTCTACTGGAACAAATAGGACTTCAGGTGACATCACGGACATGACCCCTTCATTGTCCCCACATTTCCATTTCTAACACTAATCCTGCTGGAACAGGTCATGTGGCCACAATGCCCATGCCAACAGCCCTTCTCCTCTCAGCACTACTTGGATAGTAGTAAAAGTAACTGCAGCCAGTGTTTATTAAGTATGTGCAATGAGCTTTATCATCTCACTTGTTTTTCACTATAAGCCTTTGTGGTATCATCATTTTTCAGATGGGAGCCCAGGGGTTAAGTCACTTGCCTAAGATTACACAGCTAACAGAAATATAGTTCTTTCACTTTTTCTAAGTGTCCTCATTCACTCTGGCTCAGATCATCTTTTTGTTGTTGTTATTTTGGTCTTCTGGTCTTTTTCTGAGGTTTCCACCTTAAGCTGCCTGTTAATTTCATTGACATATCTCCAAATTCAAGGAGATCCAGTGAGGTGAATCCTACCAGATTGCATACTCTATGAGAATAAGGAACTGTGCCCGCCACGTTCATGCCTATATCCTCTGACACATAGTAGGTGCTCCATACATATTTGTCATATGAAATATTTGTTAGTGAAAGAATATGTCCATGGGGATTTGCTTTTGGGCTGAGGTCAGTCTTCTTAAAGCTCTGGGTCTGGGTTGACTGTTCCTGGGAAGTATTCTCTGGGATTTGAAAGGTCTGGGCAGGCAGATCCCTCCCCTCCACACCCCCCAGAGCAGCCCTGATAGAACTACAGAGACAGGATCCATCCAGAATATATGGCTGGGTTCTGAAGACTGTTTGGAAGAATGCATAAAATGCCATAAGGTGGAGTAATTGTTCAAGAGACGTATGTATGTCTGTGGTATTAAGGCCAGAATGAAATTTCTGCTGAGAATCCTCATAAAGAGATGGTGATTATACCACGTCTTCAATGACATCCATGCAGGAGACACCATGGAGATATTCTATGGCTCTTTCCTGTGGCTATACTCAGTAGAGGTGGATGGTAGTTTCCAGAAGTGCAGTCAGAAGTCAACAGGCCCACCTCTTGGATGCCACTGAAGAGGCAGCCTTCTCCCTGTTTCTACTCATCCCAGTCCCCCTGATTGATTCATTGTAGGGGCTTTGCCCCCTGGGACCAGTTGGGCACCCTGGGGAGACTTCACTCTTAGATTGTTCTAAAAGCAGCCCTAAAAATTCAAACACATGCCTTCATACACCCTGTGCCTTCTCTCTGACCCCTTACTAATCCCGAAATATGCTGGACCCAAAAGACCATTTTGCTTGGAGGGAGACAAAATAAGGAATAGTAATATTTGCTTTCTAAATAAGATGATGGAAAAAATGCAAAACAACCCAGCAATAGCCGCCCATTTTGCAGCTGGTGTCCTTTGTTTTGATGCAAATTTAAGACAGACCCTGGCTGGTAAAGAGAAAGTGGCAGCACGGATCTGGTTCCCCAGAAATGTGAGTTTTCATTCTCTTTGGTGTGCTTTGCTGATGCCAACGGCTTTTGGAAGAGCCACTTATTCAAAATCAACACTTACAAAATTTTCCAGCCCACGGGGAGTCTTACAATTTTCTTTGGAGCAGCAAAATAAATTCCAGACCTTATCATTTTGTCATTTAAAGTCCCCAAATCTAGAGCCAGTGTGATTAGGGACGCTGGCAGAGTCAAAGGGAAAAAGCTCTCTCCCAAGACCTCGCGTCCCAGTGAGTTTGCCAGTTCTGCCTGTCTGTCCAGCAAGAGATTGTGTAATCCCAACACTCCTGGGAGCCTACCAGTGCTCAAAGAGCCTGCCTGGTACTTTAATCTAGCCCAGCAGGTACCCCAAACAAAGAACTTCTTCATTGTCCCTCCGCAGAACCAGCTTGGACCACATCGTGCTGGATTTAAAGCTATAAACCAGCCACCAACCAGCACAGGAGGCTCAGAGACAAACCTCTTCTTATTTGCGGAAGTCAGGACTTGTGAGCTGACTACTGTTGCACATCCCCAATGAGGATGGCACCTGAGGGTGTGACCTCCGAGTACAGCATGGCAAATGTAGGATCCACTGAAGGAAGAGCCTCTGGCTGGAGCAGGTGACAGAACCCTGTTCCCTGAGGGAGGTGGTGTCCTGGAGGTTGGGGAGCTCTGATTCCCCTCAGAGCAGCAGTGTTACCTGTAAATTCTAATCTCAAGGAAGTCTGGAATGCCCTGTCTGAAAGAATTTATCTTTTAAATATGTCTGCTGTTACGACTCTGTTTCTTGTTGAACAAGCTGTCCAGCGTTACAAAGAGTGCCCTCTTAAAATGTAATTACTTTATGGTAGGTTCTGCCTTAAACATGACCAGCGCTTTTTTCTTTTTTAAGTGTATTTATTTGGGGCGCCTGGGTGGCTCCGTTGGTTAAGTATCCGACTATTGATTTTGGCTCAGGTCATGATCTCACAGTTGGTGAGTTCGAGCCCTGAATCGGGCTCTGCGCTGATGGTGTGGAGCCTGCTTGGGATTCTTTAAAAACAAAACAAAACAAACAAAAAAAAGTGAGTTTATTTATTTTAGAGTGAGAGAGAGAGAGAAGGGAGAGAGAGAGAGAGGGAGCACATGAGCAGGGGGAAGGGCAGAACAAGAGGGAGAGAGAGAATCCCAAGTGGGGTCTGCACTGTCAGCACGCAGTGATCATGACCTGAGCCAAAATCAACAGTCAGATGCTTAACTGACTGAGCCACCGAGGTGCCCCTAAACATGACCAGTTTTGTAGAAGTGACAATCAGGAGCAGGGAGGAAAAGGCTGGGGTGGGGGCGGGAGCCCAGAGCCTGGACAGGGCAAGGCTTAGATGGGAAGAGATTGAAAGAGAAATATTTTGTTTCTAGACCTCATTGCCTCCCAGTGCCACCGGTAAGACAAAATAATGCGACGGGATCCCTCTGTTGTAAATGGGTTGAGGACAGAGCCAGGCTGGGAAGGAAAGGGGAAGAAAGAAGGAAGGAGGAGAAAGAAAAGGGAGAGAGGTGAACCCTTGGTGGGGGGTGGGATTGGGGCTAGTCTCAGAGTGTTCAGGGGGCGGTGGGGACATGCCCAGTTTTGCCCTCTCTTCCCCCCCACAGCTCTTGGCTGCTGATCGAGGGTCCGTGGATGTGTCTGAAGGTGCAGGCCCTGTGGTGGAGCAAAAGTGGCCCTGTCCCGGATGGTGGACGTCCTGGTCCCTGTCCTGCATTACCTGGCAGGGTGACCTCCACGGTTTCTTATCCTTAACAGGAGGGGCTGGCAGAATGGGACAGTTCTCCAATTGTGAGAGGGTGATGATTTGAAAAGGCCTGGGATTCCACCACCAGCGGGGAGCAACCCCCTGCCCAGAAGATGTCCTAGTTAACCCAGGGGAAGGCTAGCTGTAGAGGCCCGGCGTTCCCATCCCCGAGCCTGGAGCCTTCAGCCTCGAGCCTCGCTTCTTGGCAGAAAGTTTACAGGAAAAGTGCTTGGAGACTGCTGCTAGTCTTAATTCCTTTCTTTAACCTTGAGATAAGAATGCCTTTGTTTGAGTCTCAAGCAAGTCTCAAGTTATGTAACTCACTCTTATTAAAACTCTCCCTGACTGTTTTATATTCAGCCTTTTAGCTGCCCTGGTTTGCGGCTTTAATTGAATAGGTGGCCTTGTATTGATGCTAAGTTTTTTTGTCTTTGTCTTTCAGATCTTGACAGGATAATCACATGGGTTTGTTTAGTAAACACGGAGGCGGCTCCACAACCCAGCTGCCTGGCAAAGGGCCTGTGACTGCTCTGGGAAAGCTTTGCTCCTAGCACAGGGCTTCAGGAAGAGTTTTCAGGGGACCCAGTCCCAACTGAGCCAGATCGGCCTCCTTTCCAAACCCATAGCCCCTCAGAGAGCCAGACAGTTTTGCAGGGGAGCTGTCTGTCGGTGCCCACAGGGGAACTTTGCATTGGGTAGTTGTATGACTATGCACCCAACAGCCACTACTGAGGCACTGGGCTTGCTGGGATGGATGTGTATGTAAATTAAAAAAAAAAAAAAAAGAGCCTGTAGGTATGTTGGTAAAACTAGAAGTTTCCTTGAACCCTCATGTTCTGTCCTGCTAAGCATTTGGGAGGTTCCCATCCATTGATTAGCTACTTGATGTGCTAGGTACAGGGATGGGGTAAGGAGATGAATAAAATAAGACCTGTTCCAAGGAGCTCAACCAGTCCAGTGTGCGGCTGGGGGGGACATGCGAGGACACACAGGTAAATGACTAACTCTGATACAGTGAGGTTGGTGCCTTAACTGGGTGATGCACTCAGTGTCATGGGAGCAGTAATTGGAGGAGGAGGAGGAGGAGGAGGAGGAGAAGCCTTCAGCTTTATAGAATACGGGTGCAACAGGGGTTTGACAGGAGAACGGGCGGAAGGGCATACAGGCATGAGGAACAGCAGGTGCAAAAATATGGGGCCAAGAGAAGATGTGGGTGTCACCAGAACAGGAACACGTTGCTGGAGGTTTTTACAGGTGCCGGGAAGGTAGTGGAGGTGCAGGAGGGTAGAAGGCTTGGAGGAGCCATGGGGACTGGGGCTGGGAAGGTTATCTGGGGCAGGATTGCGGAAAACCTGGCTCCAGGGCCTCCTAAGGCAAAGAGAAGGAGGGAGTAGGGCAGCCTGTAGAAATGTAGATCCCAGACTTCCTGGGCTGGTGAGAAGGACCCTGAAGTAGTCAAAAGGAAGCATATTTACAAGCCTCTGGGTCCTGATTGTTGCTGAAGCTGATTCTAGAAATTTGTAATTGCGTTTGGGTACATTCAGGAGTAGGGGCAGGTTTGGAAAGATCTTTTAAAGAAAAAGAATACCAACTTTGATTACAAGAGTGCTGGAGTGCCTTCCCGGGCCCGGAAGAGCCTTGTACAAGCAGGGCACTCTGAAGCTTATCTTCCATTAGCCTCAAAGTGAACCCCCCCGCCCCCGGAAACTGAGTGGTGTTTATATAAAATACTGCAAGTCAGAAGTAAAGCCTGATTTTATGATTTCATAGCTATTCCCCTGGGAGAAAAGTCTTTTGCTGCCAGTTATTTCTCTTCTATAAACAAGTCTTAGTCCTGTGCCCTCTTTCCTACCGACCCCCTTTCCCTAGCTGACCAGCTTCTGGCACAATCCATGATGTTTTCTGCACTTGAGCCCCTACCTGCCTTTCCAGACACCTCTCCTATCGCTCCCTGCTCCAGCCCCAGGGCCTCTCTGTCTGGTCCTCGCACATGTCAAGCTCTTTCCTATTTTAGTACCTTGGCCTCAGCCTTCCCTCTCTGCCTGGAGCACTTTTTTTCCAGAACTTCCTCCTCACTTTCAGCACACAGCCTCAATGGCCCCCTCTCTGACGTCCCTGCTCACCCAACCTAACAAAAACTCCTAGGCACACTCTATTGCATTGCTTTGCCTTATTTTCTCCATGGCACCTTTTCACGAACCAAACTCACTTACTTATTACCATGGAAGTACAGTTGACATACAGTGTTATATTGGGTTCAGGTGCACAACATTCAACAACTCTATACATTACTCACTGCTCATCACGATAAGTGTCATCACCACCTATTGCCACACAACATTATTACAATATTATTGGCTGTCAAAGTCGTCTTGTTTTCTTTATTTACTTTTTGACTTTTTACCATCTATAAAAATACCTCCTCATCACGAGTTGCTCGAACACTGGGACCTCGTTTGTCTCGCTCACTGTGCTATGCTTTAAAACAACAGAGTTTACTGGTAGCATTCTTACATAATTATAATACTTTGCATCTGCGTAGCCCTTTCTAGTTTCCAAAACATTTTTACATACATAAGCTCACTTTTCCCTCCAAACAACCCAATGGTGTAAGTAGGAGAGGGATTGTGTTGGCTACATCTTAAACATGAGTAAATTGAAATTTAGAGGGGTGGAATGACTTGTTACAGTTTTCCAGCTGATAAGTGACGGCCCCAGGTCCCCCTCCATCAAAACCAACTCTCTTTTCCTCCTGGCTCGTATTTTGCTAAGACTTGTTTCTTCTCCTGTTCCCCAGAGCAAGGGAATGCATCCACGTAGGGATTGAGAAAGCACCTGTCCCTGTCTCTCCGAGAGGAAAGGAAACGAGAGCACGTAAAGATTTATGGCAGACAGCCTAACCTTCACCTGTGGGCTGAGCAGAGAATGAGACCGATAATAATCTCCTTTGGACAATAACGACACATTCCCTATGCGCAGCAGAATTGTGTTACCTATCATGAAAATTGAAAGGGATTTGAATTTTCATTTTGATTTAATGTTGAAAGCATCAACTGCTGGGCAATTTCACATATTTTACCCTTAAAGGCAAACCTATTATTAAATGGTGACTGAAGAATGAAAGTCAAACTTGCTATTTTTAAAAATAGAGGTATGACAAGTAATGTTTTTCTAAAGTTGTCTAGGGAATCAGTAACAGAACAGGGAGTTCAGAAACCTGCAATTCCTGGTCCCAGTCAGAGATGACTGGCAGTCAATTTCTACAACTCTTCGGGCTTTGAATCTCGACTGGTAGAGATCTTTAGAAAATGTTGATGCATTTGAAACACTTGATGTGACCCTTATATGGATTACTTTATTGACAAATTACGTAGAAATGTGTGCAAATCACAGACCCAGATGGGGCACCTGGGTGGCTCAGTTGGTAAGCGGCCAACTCTTGATTTCAGCTCAGGTCATGATCTCATGGTTTGTGAGTTCGAGCTCTGCATCAGGCTCTGTGCTGACAGCGCAGAGCCTGGAGTCTGCTTCAGAGTCTGTCTCCCTCTCTCTCTGTCCCTCCCCTGTTCCAGCTCTGTTCTCTCTCTCTCTCAAAAATAGAATAAACATTAAAAAAAAAAAGTGTGCAAATCACCTACAGCTCAGTGAATATGCACAAAGTGAACATTCATTTGACCACCTCCCAGATCAAGAAATAAATCATGATTATCACTCCTTTTGCCTGTCATTCCAATAACTACCCTCCCTGAACAAAGGTAACCACTATCTTGAGTTCTACCACAATAGATAAATTTTATCTGCTTTTGAACTTTATACAAATGGAATCATGTTGTATGTAGTTGTCTTTTTTTTTTTTTTTTTTTTTTTTGGTCTGGCTTTTTTTGCTCCACATTATGTTGGACTCATCCATATTGTTGGGTATAATTATGGTTTATTTATTCCCAGGGCTCTTTAGTGGCTTCTTGCCTGAGTATGTGACATATCTACTCTGCTATTGATGGCCATTTGAGTTGCTTCCGGTTGGGGGCTGTTATGAACAGTGCAGCTATGACCATTTTTTATGTCTTTTGGTGAAAATATATATGGATTTCAACTGCGTATAAATCCAGGAGTAGAATTTCTGGATCATAGGATATATTTATATTTACATGTACTACCGAAGGATTTCCCAAAGTGGTTTTACTGATTTGTTCTTCCATCATTGATGTATGGGAGGTCCAGTTGCTCCACATTCTTTTCAACACTTGATATTATCTATCTACTCATTGTAGCTATGCCAGAATGCGATCATGTGTGTATATATATGTATATATATATTTTTTTAACGTTTATTCATTTTTGAGAGACAGAGCATGAGTGGGGAGGAGCAGAAGAGACAGAGAGAGAGAGAGAGAGAGAGAGAGACAGAATCTGAAGCAGGCTCCAGGCTCTGAGCTGTCAGCACAGAGCCCAATGTGGGGCTCGAACCCACGAACCATTAGATCATGACCTGAGCTGAAGTTGGATGTTGACCAACTGAGCCACCCAGACGCCCTGCTGGTGGGTTTTAATATATTAAATTATAATTAATTTAATTTGTTATAATTTATTATATATATACATATATATATTAAAGTTCATCTATTTATTTTGAGAGAGAGCGGGGGAGTGACAGAGAGAGGAGAGAGAGAATCCCAAGGAGGCTCCACACCGGCAGTGCCGAGTCCAATGTGATGCTCAAACTCATGAAACGCCAGATCATTACCTGAGCCAAAACCAGGAGTCAGACACCCAACCAACTGAGCCACCCTAGCGCCCCAATTTGTTATAACTTAATAAATGTATTTGCAGAACGGTACCTAAGAAACCTGAGATTAGGTAAAGATTAGATCAATTTTGTCTCACAATTATATTCTTACGTTCTCTAATTCCTTCATATATATAGGTTCAGCCTACCCAACAAGATGGCAAGTCTTCTGAGGTCAAGGGCTTTGTCATAAAGTTCTTTCACATTTGTTATAGCCCTTAGCACAATGCTGGGCACAGAGTAGTTCTGGTTGAATTGGGCTAAACTAAATAATGGAGGCAAACCCACTACAGTCTATGGAATATCTCTCTGTTCACAGATCCTTGCCAAATTGCTGTTTTCAGGCACTTCGTAGGGTGATGCAAGGATCCGAGAGGAATTCTAGAAGATGTCCAATTCCTTGATGTTCTACCAGGACCTACATTCCAGGCACTAAAATTCTTTAGGTAGAATGAGCCCTTTTATTTTCAACAGGATTTTCCTGAGGCATGTTCCTTAGGCCACCAGAAAGTAGAACAGACAGAGACTGTCTTACCCTGAGTTATCAGGAGGAAGCTGTGTTTGTGCCCTTCCGTGCTTAAAGGGGTGCTTTGGACTCAAAATGTCTGATCTTATTACACTAGCCTAATTTCCCTATGGCTGCATCCAGTTTGATAGAAATTTCTCCAAAGGCCGCAGTAATCTCTGTGAAACTCAGTTCCCTGTTTGGCTGATTTTTTTTTTTTTTTATCTGTCCTAATTTTTAAGTACTATTTCTGTCATCTCATCAGCTAAAGGATCTGTACTCAATTGCCCATTTCAACATGCAGCCTTGTATCATGCTATGCACATTTTTGTTCATATTGAATATCGGCTATTTCTGGACTGAGATCCTGAGACTTTAAGTTAGTACATTTGAACAGTTCTGATTTCGTTTGGAAGCAGGCACTCGCTGAAAATAATTGGTAAGAATATTCCTCCACTCCCATCCCTGGCCTTTCAGTTTTGGACTCTGACTGTCAGCAAGGAAGATAGGTTTAAATGGATGTGGTCATTAAGTGAGGGTTAAAGAAAGAAAGAAATGGCCCTCAAGAAACATGTATAGAATGCTGACAAAACAGAGCCAGTTTCCAGACTCCATTTGGGCCACCTACTGTCAGACCTATCCAAGTAAGAGCGTGTGTGTATGTGTGTGTGTGTGTGTGTGTGTGTGTGTGTGTGTGGTTGGGGGGGGCGGGGAATGGTATAAGAAATGAGAAATCCCTGAAAAGAATATTGTGGTAAATCCCAAAAGCATATCAGTTAGTAATTGTATACAGTCACTAATGGGAACAGCCTTGTTCTACGAGCTAAAATCATGATCGTTAGGTAATCAGATCTAGTGCTCTGGGGCCTCCCCCGACACGGTGATTGTTGTAGACTAGATCAGGACATAATAGCATGTTTGATTCTTTCCTCCTTCTCTCCTATCAGGGCTGGCCAGTCGCCCAAGATTTGCGGGGAGAGGGAGGAGGGCTGTGAGTTTCAGAATGTTTTTTCCTCGGGGATGGGCCTCATGTCTCAGCCTTCCTAGGAGATCATATGTCTCCTGTTATGTGTTATGCACACGTATGTCTCTCCCTCCATATGTGCATTTGTTCTTCAATCTCAGGCTGAACTGGCTATGACTTTTGGGTTTATCAACTTCAGGTGCATCAGGCAACCCCATGCATAGTTTTGATCAGGTGGTCAGGGGCCATAAGCTCAGTTGTTTGGGTTGGATCAAGCAGGCAGCGTGAATATGAAATGGAGTCTGCAACAAGCTGGAGAATCTACTTCCCTTCCCAAGGAGGGTCATAGTCAGCTTCAGACAATGGTTATCACGTGATCCCATGATCAGACCTTTTGATTTTTTGAGAAAATCCAGAAATCCAGATTTTTAAAAATGTAATTTCCTGATTTTAAAGGTTTGTAATTAATTAACATTAAAAAAAAATCACTTTATAGGCTAACTATGTAAGGATAAAATAAGACAAATCAGTAGGTCTCATTTGGCTCCCAACCCTAGGCCTCCAGGTTAAATTGATTTTCTACAGAGAAAAATCCAACTTATTCAAGTTACTCTAAGTTATGGGAGACTATATCATAAGGATATGTGACAGTAAGATAAACCGGATTTTCAACTATGCGTTAAAGCCTCATAGAAACCCAGGACCTCTATTAAACAGCCCAGGTCAAGGAATGAACAAGAACAACATTTGACTGATTGGTACTTACTGAGAATTGGAAGGTCCTTTATCACCATCAATGGTGTAACTTATGCTTCTTCTTCTTTTTTTTAAATGTCAATTTATTTTGGGGAGGGGGGCAGGGCAGAGAGAGAGGGAGACACAGAATCTGAAGCAGGTTCCTGGCTCTGAGCTGTCAGCACAGAACCTGATGTGGGGCTCGAACTCACGAACCATGAGATCATGACCTGAGCCAAAGTCTGACACTTGACCGACTGAGCCACCCAGGCGCCCCTTTGATACTTCTCGGTCGGTGGCAGGTTTCAACATAAGATGCTTATGGTTCACATTAATTTTTCTGATACTTGTAGAATTCTTGACTGGGTCCCAAGGCTTCCAGTTTGTTCCTAACCTGTTTGCGAAGGCCTTCATTACTTCAGTTATGCCCAACTTTGGGAGTAGAAGGGGGAAGGGTCCTTTTCCTTGTGGCAAGTGGATTGCTGGGGCAGGAGGAGCAGCTGGTAGGTCAGGGTAAATTTGCAAAGCATGTTCTTATCTATGACACCGAATATGGCTGTCTCTCCATCAGCCATTTGTCCCTTCTTCCTTACTAACACTATCTCAACTTTGTTCAGGTATCGGGCAACTTATGTGCTTCAGGGAAAGCTGATTTCAGCCCAAAGCAGGGTGAATCTTGACTACATGGAACCAATCATGGCAAGGCCATTTTCCTTGTCAAAGATTAGTGTAGGAATTGGCATGGGTAGTAATTTTGAGCAGTGAGATTGCAAGAAAGTTTAAAGGAAACTTAAATGAAAATTTGAAAAACTAAATTAAAACTTAAAATGCCTTCTGAAGTAAAGAGTTTCAAGGCAGGAAATGGACCCTCTTTTATTCACACGGCTGCATCTCTATGGAGCTCTGTGTTGCACTTACAACTCTGGCAGCCAGTTTGCAACTACGGAGGATAAACGTGTGGACAAAAGTCAACCTTTTGGTTGGAGGAAGGAAGAGCAGAGGAAGGTAGACGTAGAAAATTGGAAAACAAAATGCAACCGGATGTCTTTTTTTTTTTTTTTAATTTTTTTTCAACGTTTTTATTTATTTTTGGGACAGAGAGAGAGACAGAGCATGAACGGGGGAGGGGCAGAGAGAGAGGGAGACACAGAATCGGAAACAGGCTCCAGGCTCCGAGCCATCAGCCCAGAGCCTGACACGGGGATCGAACTCACGGACCGCGAGATCGTGACCTGGCTGAAGTCGGGCGCTTAACCGACTGCGCCACCCAGGCGCCCCAGCAACTGGCTGTCTTAATGATGTCGTTGAACAGTGACAGAGATTACCAACTCTGAAACGGCTCTACCTTCGAACTTAACTATTACATGAGATGCTACATTCTCGTTTTTGTTGTGGATGTTCCTGGTTGGGTTTCCTATTATTTTCACCTTAAAGCATCCTAATGGATTATCAATTATTATTCCTCTTGGAGTAATAAAATAGACTAGCTTTCCCTTCAAAATTAGACTGTATCCTCAAAAAAGCATTTCCTAGAAGCAACCTGTGAGTTTTAATGTTGCTCTTTTAGCTCCTAGAAGAAGCCTCTGCAGTTAACAACAGTCTGTTGGAGGAATCTGCTAGACTTGCAGATGTGATCGGAGGTCTCAGTGGCAGGAGAGAAGAGCTATTTTGGAAACACATGGTGGACTAGTAGTTTGTGCCCAATACCTATCCTTACTATACTACCTGGGGAGTAAGGCAGTCTTAGATTTAAAACACTCATACTCATTGAACTGCAAATGATGTACATTTCAAAGGATCCACTGAACTCACAAAGTTGCCTTTGTGTTGTGATCACTATCAAGGAGCCCAGTGTAGACCCCCTGGGGCGCAGTCTACCAGATCCCTCCCCCCAGTCCCCCCTCCAGATCCTGAGCTTATCTCTGGGTGTTTCCCTAGCAGCACGTCCCAAGTCTCTCCTCTATTGCAGTACTTGAAGCTTTGTCCTTTATGTTGCCTTCCCACTTTTGTTGTCTGTACGCTTCTCCCTTTCCCTGCCACCCAAGAGGGGATAGGTGGCCATATTGCTTTAGCGGGTGCTGGGGAAGATAGAATAGAAACCAAGGTCATCTTATTCTTCGTTTCCTTGCTGTGGGGTTTGGGAATACCCTCATTTATTGAGCAGACGCAGATTCCCTGGAATCATGTGATTCTAATACATTCCATTTATTCTCTTTATTTGGGGTTCCTGAATTTATTTATTTTTTTTTTTAAAAGAAATTTTTTTTTTATTTTTTTTTTTATTTTTGGGACAGAGAGAGACAGAGCATGAATGGGGGAGGGGCAGAGAGAGAGGGAGACACAGAATCGGAAACAGGCTCCAGGCTCCGAGCCATCAGCCCAGAGCCTGACGCGGGGCTCGAACTCACGGACCGCGAGATCGTGACCTGGCTGAAGTCGGACGCCTAACCGACTGCGCCACCCAGGCGCCCCCCTGAATTTATTTTTTAATTTTTGAGAGAGAGAGAGAGAGAGAGAGAGAGAGAGAGAGAGAGCAGGATGGAGAATCCGAAGAGAGCTCTGTGCTGAGAGCAGAGAGCCTGTTGCAGGGCTTAAACTCACAAACCGTGAGATCATGACCTGAGCCGGATGCTTAATGGCCTGAGCCACCCAGGCGCCCCAGGGTTCATGAATTTTTGTTGCTGAATTTCTCTTTCCTCCTTCCTGGCTCTCAAAGGGCACTTCTTTGCTTCTCAGCCTTTTCTTACCTTCCTAAATTGAATTTCCTCTTAACTTCCTCTTCTTATTCTTGACTGTTCACAACTAGCTCCTTTATCCCCAAATATCTCTTTTCCTGTTCCGTTTTGTTCTGTTTTTTCCACCAGAGACCTGTTATTTTCCTTCCAACCCTCCTGGAGCGTCTGTGTGTGCACCAGGAATTTCGGTGGTGTCCCAGAGCTCTCCTGTCTTAATTTTGGGAAGTTACCACATATCAGTCTTCTGCCCATAATGTTTAACGTCCTTCCAGAGCGGCTACCGGCGCCTCCCTTCTCACATAGGCATTACGAAAGATGTTAAAGTTGCTCTGCAAACAGTTTTCTTCGTTAAAATATTAGGCTGAAAGATTTTGTGTGTTTTTTTTATGCAACTGCAACCTTTTTTTTTTTTTTTTGATGTTCATTTATTTTTGAGGGAGAGAATGTATGCAAGCAGTGGAGGGGCAGAGAGAGAGAGAGAGAGAGAGAGAGAGAGAGAGAAAATCCCAAACAGGCTCTGCACTGTCGGAGCCTGACGCGGGGCTCTATCTCACAAACCATGAGATTGTGACTTGAGCTGAAATCGAGAGTGGGATGCTCTACAACTTTTATGGTGAGAAGTAACCGCTTATCTTGTCAAGAACAAGTGTCCTACCTATAGTCCTGATCACCTTCCCCTAGTGTTTCTTCAGTGCATTTGACAAATCCTATCACTCGCCATCATTCAGGAAGAAATAAAAGAAAACATGAATGTGTGTGAGGACAGAGTTCCAATTTGGGACAGAGGGTGTTGTTGGTCTTGACCTTCAGATTTAAATATACCCATGACTAAAATCTAAAAATGCTGTTTTCCAGATGGACATGCACATTTTTGGTTCTACATACTTAAAATAAAAACAGGAAGAAAATATTTAACCCATGCTGAAATTCTTAAGTATTTTTAACATCTGTTACAGGGCAATTTTGCCTTATTGCGCTAGGGCCAGAATACAGCTGGCGAGGACAATGTTTCTCCTTCAAGTCCCTTTCGGCTTTGCCCCCACTTTCATCACGAGCGCGCGCATTGTTTTGTGCTGGGTGGGTCAAATATCCAGTGCTCTTGCAGAGAGGACAAGTAGGATTAATGAGGAGTCACAACATCTGGAAGGTGCTGCAGACCCTTGGTTAGAGGGGAGAGGCCAGAATCCGAGGAACTGGCTTCCTGAGACTTCGAGGCACCCCCGGCAAGAGGTGAGAGGAAGAAACCGCAAAGTCTTTTGAGAATCTTTAGGCACAAGCAGAACTGTTTGGAACAAAGCGTGGCGGGGCTGGTTGGAGCTTGATCTCCCCGCCTCTGCATGGAATCTTCTCAGCTGTGGTGCCCAGTGGACCAGAGGCTCCAGGAGCATCAGCAGTGTGCATGTTTGGCAGCGATCCTAGCTCTCGCCATGGGCCCTGTCAGCACCAGCAAGGATGTGGCTTTGTCCTTAAGAGTTCTGAGGGAAGCGGAGGCTGAGGGCGGGGTGCTGGAGGAGATGGCATGGGTGGGCAAACAGGTGCGCTGAGCACGGATACTTGCTCAAGGGGGAACGGACCAACCAGTCTGTAAGTGATAGTAGCAGGTTGCCTCCCCTCCCCTTTCAGTTTTATGGCAACGAAGGTACATGAAGTTTAAATACATTTTCAGGTGATCCTGTCACAAAGTCAGAATTGCAAGCCGGAGCCCTTACTGCTTCAGTTTCTGGGTTATCCACAGCAAGTGTGGTTATTTCTAAGGATGAATTTCCATGGATTAAAATACGCAACACACATTGTGCTGGGAGTGAGCCTACCTTTAAGATGCTCCAGAGGCTTCTGGAATGGAGCAGAGAATGGGTATGGGATTTGGATGTACTTGGCCTCTGCCAGGGTGGCCTAGTGTAGTATCCACAGATACCCTGCCCCTCCCCAGCTCGCGGGCTCTCCCTCTTTCTCTCAAGAACAAATAAACATTAAAAAATAAAACAAAAACAAAAACAAATAAAAACGGGGATAGTAATAGTACCTCAGATTTGGCGATATCGTGGAGCTCAATTGAAAAAAAAGTGATATAAATATATTATCTTATTATGGTAATGAGAATTACCAGACGTATGTAAGAACCTGATAGATGTTGTTAATAAGTCTTACTAGAGGATTCCGGGGATGTTCCCGTGATGTGAAAATCTGACTCTGGTGTCTTAGACTCCACTGTTTCTACTCCCCCCTAGAATAATAGCTTAAGGAACAGGCTTGCAGACAGAGTGGAAAGCTTACTCAGGTGACCGTCCGGCAAGGGGTGGGGGACGTGGACGTGCCTGTGTCCCAGTGCTCTGTGTGGGGATTTGCTGGGCTCTGCGGTGAGGCGGCTTGGCCAGTCGGGTCACTGGGCACCTTGCACTCATCTGTGACGTTGCAGTCCGTCTGCCTGTGCTTTGTTCTTTGTGTGTCCAGGACCCAATGCACATTTTTGCGGATTCGGGTCACCTTGGTGAGACATGCCTGTCTGAATCACAGCTACAACCTTCATCTGATTCCTGGTTTAGGTTGAACACTCTGTACTCACAGTCATGACCTTTGGTTCCCAACTCAGCTAACTTTATTACTGGTCCTTCATAGTATCTGTGGTGACATCCAGGTCCCATCGCCACCTAACCCCCATGCACCGTTATTTTTAATCTGCTGTGAGTGTTTCTTCAAGGAGCAAGTCCACTCTGTGCCATAGGTCCCTCCTGAGTTCCAGATGAGGGAGGGTGGAAAACCCACCTCTGCTTCCTGTAATCCCTTCAATCTATTTAACTTCCACTTCCTGGATACAGGCTCTAGAGGAGCAAACTAGGACACATATACCCTTTGTCTCTCTAGTCCTGCGTTCTCCAACTCAAAGGTCATAGGAACATGTAAAAGAAAAGAAGTAGAAGAGTCCTACAGTGGCCGGCTCCAACCGTATGTGGAGAGTAGAGGGAAAACATTGTTTGAGAAGTACGGAAGAAACCTAGTCTAGGGGGAAAATCCTTCCAATCACGAGATGGGTAAAATCATAAAAAGAAGATTTTGATCCCATCAGTAACAATGAGAAGTGGAATTTCTCTCCTGTCAAGAATCTGCTGCAAAATGCATCATATGCAATTATAAATGCCACATGCGTTTTCAATTCAGAGTATTTGAGACTAGTCACTGAGAAGAAAACTTGATATGCCCTGAAATCTGACACTCCTGCACAAGAGAGACCTGATAGAGATCTACCCGAATTTGACAATAATCCTAAAAATTCACATGACATCAACACTAAAATGTTCAAGGCTGACAGAGGTTTTTAAAACTATCAATAAATAAGAACTTTATGAAGTATGCAAGAAGAAAAACTAAATTGTCTTTCCATTTTGTCTTCAGAAAATGATATCCCTAAATTGGTATATTATGAAGAGCCAATCAAAGACTGAATTTTAGAAAAAAAGTATTTTTTATTTTATTTTATTTTTTTAATTTTTATTATTTTTTTAAAATTTTTTATGTTTATTTCTGAGACAGAGAGAGACAGAGCATGAGAGGGGGAGGGGTAGAGAGAGAGGGAGACCCAGAATCAGAAGCAGGTTCCAGGCTGCGAGCTGTCAGAACAGAGCCCGACGCGGGGCTCGAACTCACAAACCGTGAGATCATGACCTGAGCCGAAGTCGGTCACTCAACCGACTGAGCCATCCAGGCACCCCGAAAAGTATTTTTATTTTAGAAAATTTTAGAAAAAAAGTATTGGAAATGTATGCCATAAAGTTAATAAATTTTAGAAAAAAAATTTAGAAAAAAAGTATTAGAAATGTATGCCATAAAGTTAATTAATAAAAATATTATTTTTCTGTATGTTTGTGGTATGTGTTAGCTTTATAAAATTTGTGATTTCTTTTTTCAATTCTAGAATTCTTTTTTTTTTTTAATGTTTATTTATTTTTGAGAGAGAGAAAGAGAGACAGAGTGCGAGTAGGGGAGGGACAGAGAAAGAGAGGGAGACACAGAATCCAAAACAGGCTCCAGGCTCTGAGCTGTCAGCACAGAGCCTGATGCAGGGCTCAAACTCACGAACCGTGAGATCACGAGCTGAGCTGAAGTGGGATGCTTAACCGATTGAGCCACCCAGGCACCCCTCTTTTCTCATTCTAAATCAACATTTATGGGGCTTCTGGGTGGCTCAGTCAGTTAAATGTCCGACTCTTGGGTTTTGGTTCAGGTCACCATCTCATGGTTCATGGGATTGAGCCCCACATGGGGCTCTGTGCTGACAGTGTAGAGCCTACGTAGGATTCTCTCTTGCACTCTGTCTCTGCCCCTCCCCCTCTAGTTCTCTCTCTCTCTCTCTCTCTCTCTAAATAAACTTAGAAAAATTTAAAACATAAATATTTACTTTCACATCTAATTTTGATTCAGAATTTGTTTTCTTAAAGAGGTTCCCCAAATTCGTAGATGCTTTAGGCGCCACAAATCCTGGATCGGCTCCCAATGGGTGCTGCATGGCCAGTAGTCTAACTGACAGTGGCCACCAATGGATATTTGAGCACGCCTATGGGAACATGTCCTGCAAATGAATGCCATTGCACACTTGTATTCCTGTCAAATAAAACAAGACAACGACAACAAAAAATTAAAACCCACTCTTCTAGACAGCAGAAGCAAGCAAGTAATTTTACCAAAGAGTGATTACCATGACCCTGAATTCAGTGTTTACTGTTGTTACATATTTGCTTATTGTTTTGCCGCATATATATGTTTATGCATTGGTATCACACCATGTGCATGCATTCTCGTTATCTATTGTATAACAAATAGCTCCCAAACATAATGCCTTAAAACAACAGTCATTTCATTATGTCTTATGATATCTCACCTTCCTGGAGGACGATCAGGACAAGCTTGAAAGATCAATATTTGCCAGGCCGATCAAGTGCCAGTGGCATTCCTTGCTGACATCTCAGCTCCAGGAAAGAATGGTTATGGGAAATAGAAAGGAGGAGCTCACGTTCTGAGCACTTGTACTTGAAGATAGTTCCCAAGAATATGAGGGAGGGGAGAAGTGACGTGGGGCTTGGGGAGCTGTATGAGGTGAGGTGCAGATCTGTCAAAATATAACAATGAAATTTCTCTGGTGGCAGTGAATCCAAGGATTACATAGGTTACAACAAGGACAATCAATTCTAAGGACATTGTCAAGGTGGAGTGTTCTGTCTGCCAGCTAGCCAGTCAGATTTTGGGAGCTTGGAATTAAGCTTGGGTGTGAGATAGGAAAGGTTTGGCTGCTTTCCAGTTACAAATGAAATATGTTGATTGTTATAAGGCCAATGTAGATAATGTCCTAATCTTAAAAGAAGCTAAAATATGCAATTCCTTCAGGGAGGCCTGGATTTCCCACTGACTTCAAAGGCATTCCTGAAGGCTGGGGGTGATGGTGGTGATGTTAGGTGTGCCCAGATAGGCTGCTTCTGCTTGGGGAGGGTATCATTTCCTGCCCTGTTCTCAGATGAATTGAAAGCACATGGCAGGGTTCCCCCCAAGCCACAAGCACGTTTTCTGTATCATGATGGTTCATTCACTTCCTTGTTATTATTTTTGAAAAGATGTTATAGAATATGATAATAGTTCCTAAGGAGTTCCGGACCGTGTTCTTTTCTCTTGCATGCTGATCTTCATTAAAAACCGGGCTCTATGTGCTCTCCCAAATATCCTCAAGCAAGTCTAGTCCACAGATTTGGATTTTTGTGGCTCCTATTACTCGACTATTTTAGGGACTACAAGATACCTATGAATTCTGTAGAAGTTGGTCGTTCAAGTAGATGGTCCTGTTGCATTTAGGAGCGTGCTTCTCAGAGTGCTCGGGGACGCCCTTGTCCTGGACTTTGAGTGGCGTCTGCCTCCACTCCAGCAACCTGAAACAGTTTTCTGGACATCCAGAAGCTGCTTCTAGCTACTTAGTGGTCTGTACAAATGGCTTCTGATTATAGAGTTTTCAGCTCCTAGCCTTTAGACCAGTGTGTAATCTGGAGATACATGGTTAAGAACACAGGCCCTGGAGGCAAACAGAACTGCATTTGAACTTCAGCTCTTCCATTTGCAAGTTATGTGGCCTTGAACAAATTATGTGACCTTTTGAAACCCCAGTTTCTTTTTCTGTAAAAGGCTGGTGATGCCAATAATACTTGCCTCATCAAGGTGTTTTGTAGATTAAGTGAAATTCTGAATAGGTACTATTATTATTAATTGTGTCCTTGCTTTTCAGTCTCTTCCTAGACTCAAAAGAGCTGCTTCATTGGAGCAATAATCATGATGGCTACCATTTATTACCGTGTGCCAGCCACTGGGCTAAATACTTGATCTACGTTATCTGTGATCATGGCAAAAATGCTAAGAAGAAACCATTACTTTACAGCAGAGGAAACTGAGGGTCAGAAAGGTTAACTAACCTTCTCAAGGTTATAAACCCAACCTGCAGAGCTGGGGTCTGAATTCCAAAGTTGGTGTTCTTTTCACTAAGCCACACTGATGCTAACGTATCCCAGTTCAAGTCGTTCTCTCTCAGGATCGATATGCGTTGCGGAGGTCATTGTTTCTCTCTCACTCTGGAGAAAAAAATGGACAGCTACTATTAAGCAGCAAGCCCAGGGGAAACCCAATTGCCCACAGTGTTCCATATGGAGCCGTTGCCTTTCAAGATGCAGACAAATACGAGACAAACACGGTTGTGTTGGAGAAGCATGCACTCACGTCCAGGCTTCGGCAAGTATTAGCCTCAAGGAAGCTTTAATGTTCTTGGTTTGCTCTCCCTTTTTCCTTTTTCTTCTTTTAAGTTTACTTATTTATTTAAGGGAGAGAGAGAGAGCGGGGGGGGGGGGGTGCGGGGTGGCTAGGGAGAGAGGGTGAGAGAATCCCAGCAGGCTCCATGCTATCAGTGCAAAGCCCATTGCAGGGCTCAAACCCACAAACCATGAGATCATGACCTGGGCCAAAATTAAGATCATGATCATACCTTAACCGACTGAGCCACCCAGGCAACCCTTGGTTTGATCTCCCTTGTAGAATATAACCAAACGACCCTGGCTCATCAGCTTTGAATCTAAGTAAAATCTCCCTGCCAATCAGTAACCCTGAGTCCCTATTCTTATCTACATCCACTCTGGTTTCCCTCTTCTGCTGCAAAACATTTCCTCTCAGGCCTCTCCCTCAAAATGTTTAATCCCAAAGAAATCCTCATGGTGGCCAAGCAGTTTTTTAGCCACAGTCCCGTGCAACTTCCGGCATTAATCAGTGGCCACTACCGCTGAGCCTGTGGAGTCCACCAAAATATGGCAGTGATTGGGTCAAGCTCAGTGGTTCCTAGTGCTCCCGACGCTGCCAGACCCCAGGCCAGTCCCCCAACCTTGTTCTTCTGTTTGTCAGCTGGGCCCTGAAGCAACTCTGTCTGTGCGCAGAACTCCATGTGGTCGCGGGGAAACGGCTCATTCATCTTCTGTCAGCGAGTCTTTCGCGAGAAAGAGAACATCTTCGCGTGAAGGATCAGCAGCTCGCAAGCATGGCGTAGCTTAAATTACACTTCTAGGAGACACAATGCTGATGACATAACAAGGTCTCTCTGTAGATGCAGGGTGCTCCTAACGCAGACAACTTTTTCACTCTCAGAGAGTTAGTCATCTCGTGTCAGCCTCAGCAATAACCAACACCTGTTCTATTGCAGCCACTATTTTATCTTGGTTTACCTGTTCCCCGACACGAACCCTGCCCCTTCCACCCGATGCCCCCTAAACCAAGGGGAGAGTTTCGGCCACTGGATATCCAAATCTCTACTTCTTACTGGGAGGAACCGTCCTTCCACCTTCCACTGTTTCCATGAAGGTGAAAAAGATCATAAGGTCAGTTTCCGTCAGTTCTCATACTCTCGGTACCTTGTGTTTTCCTTCCATAGAAAACTCAGCAAGAATCCCTGAGATAGGAGAGTGGGAGGTTTTCTTTAGGAATCACTGCCTTTTGTCTCTGAAAAGGCTTTTTTCTTTCTTTTTTTAAAATAAGGATTTGGCCCATCTTGATTCAGGCATAGTAACCACAGACTGGGGGTTGGGGGGGGGGTGGGGGGCAAGATGCACAGAACACCAAAAGGAGAAAAGTATATCAGAGGAAAGGAAAGGGAAACACATGGGGAACCAGACTGACAGAATTGGATTCCTTAAAACTGAAGTGAGGGAAAACCATAACGTCTCTACTACATGACGTTTTGAATCTTCCAAAAGAACACCTACGCACAACAGTAGAGAGTAAAATGACTTCTCAGGTAAACTTACAGGTCAATAAAGATTGCAGTAGCATTTCTGTTGACTATATCAGCTTTAATTTAGCAAATGATCTATGCTGTCCTGCTTATAAACTGTTTATTTCTACGTGTCTTGGCAAATTTTTTAGTGAGTAAATGACAATGTATAAATCTTTGTGGAATGATCCTTTTAGAGCTTTTTTCTTTCTTTGGTCTTTAAAAAAAATATAAGGTCTTGGGCGCTTGGGTGGCTCAGTCAGTTAAGCATCCGACTCTTGATTTTGGCTCAGGTCATGGTCTCACAGTTCGTGAGTTCGAGCCCCACATTGGGCTCCTCTCTGACAGTGAGGAGGCTGCTTGGGATTCTCTCTCCCTCTCTCTTTGCTCCTCCTGTGCACGCGCACGTGCTCTCTCTCGAAATAAACAAATGAACTTAAAAAAATAAAAAAATACTATATTCTTCAGGCCAATAATAAAGCAGAAAATGCCCTGACAAAACAAGCATCCCAAACTGTATGTCACTCAGATGTTAGGAGGATGCAACTTAGAAGTTGATAAAGATCCTGCCATTGATGTCCAGATGAGGGAAAGGGTTATTATTCTTTGATTGTGGTGGTGGTTCAGGTCCCAGAACGGGACCTAGAACCCTCGGACAACCTTAGTTACTCAAAGAATATTGCCAAGCATGGAAATGCTATTTTCCTTCGTTTTATGTGACAACTGGAAGAGACTCCTGATTCAGGTTAAATATATTTAGATTGAGTCCATGGCTTTTCTGTACGTCAGCTTTATTCTTCCTGTTCAACTTTTCAGGGAAATCAAGCAATTTCCAGAGGTCCTGTAAGAAAGGAAAAGGGAGTGAGTAATTATTAAGAGGAGAAGAGGAAACGGGGAAGGAAGTTCTCCAATTCTCCTCAAAAGCATAGTGATGACATATTCACAACTGAACATCTGAATGCACGATTTCATACATAATAGGGGATTATGTACGAAATCAGAATCAGCTGGAAAATCCAGACTGGGTGGTTCGAGAATATGCTGAGAGTTTTCCTTCTGTTCTAGGGACATAGAATAAGCTGTGAAGAATATCCCAAGGTATTTTAGCTGTGTTCTATATAAAAGGAACAAGCTACATATCAGAAATGGAATTTGAGAGATGTTGGGCCATTAGTTACCCTGTTTAAAATTTTTCTATTGCTAACTTGTGCAAATATTTTTTTAGATATTTATTTATTTTTGAGAGAGAGAGAGAGAGAGAGAGAGAGTGAGTGGGAGAGGGGCAGAGGTGGGGGTGGGGGAAACAGAGGATCTGAAGCAAGCTCTGTGTTAACAGCAGAGAGCCTGATGTGGAGCTCAAACTCATGAACCACGAGATCATGACCTGAGCCTAAGTTGGACGCTTAAACGACTGAGCCACCCAGGTGCCCATGTGCAAATATTTTCTAAGATTTCTTCCGAGAAGGAAGTCATAGACATTAGAATGTCCAACTTAAACACTTCCTCTTGAAATCAAGATCTCTTCTATCCTCTGTCACAGAAATTTGTTAGAAGCCCAAATGAGCCACTTGCAAAGTAATTTTTTAAAATGTTTTGGGCAATACAGCAGGACTACAGAAGATTTGTAAAATAGAGAATAAATATAATCCCTGTATCATCTTACCAGTTTTTAACATACCTCCTCCCAGTTTTTCTATGTCCATACATGTCTTTACATAGTTGTAATCCACTTTTTTCCTCCTTGACATTATAAAAATTTTCTTCTGCCACTAAGTTGTTAATGGTGATTATTTTTTTAAATTTTTTTTTCAACGTTTATTTATTTTTGGGACAGAGAGAGACAGAGCATGAACGGGGGAGGGGCAGAGAGAGAGGGAGACACAGAATCGGAAACAGGCTCCAGGCTCCGGGTCATCAGCCCAGAGCCTGACGCGGGGCTCGAACTCACGGACCGCGAGATCGTGACCTGGCTGAAGTCGGACGCTTAACCGACTTCGCCACCCAGGCGCCCTAATGGTGATTATTTTTAATAACTGAATAGTGAGACATGAAGTGTAAGTTTTGATCGATCTTTGATCCAATTAAAGAGATATGTTTTGTCCTTTAAAAGAAACAATTAAAAAAATTTTTTTACATTTTTTAAATTATAAAACCCAAACAAATCAATTTTGGAAATAATTTTAAAATTACAGAAAAGTTTCAAGAATAATAATAAATATTGACCACCTATAGGTTTGATATCCAGATTCACTATTGCAAATATTTTGCCCCATGTGCTTTATTGTTTCCTTTTTTCCTTTCTGGTTTCTGCTTTCTTCTTCTTCTTTCTTCTTCTTCATCTTCTTCTTCTTCTTCTTCTTCTTCTTCTTCTTCTTCTTCTTCTCTGTCTCTCTCTCTCTGTCTCTAATATTTTCTAAACCATTTGAGGAGAAATTTTATACATGCTGGCCCTTTAAGATACTCCTGTATGTATTTTATATAAATAAGAAATGCTTTTACATTTTACAATGTAAAGCATTGTACAATGTAAAAGCATTTTACAATGCTTTTACAAATAAGAATATGCTTTTACAAATTTACTACTGATATGGTACTTTTACCTACCATCTATATTCCAATTTTTTCAGTTGACTCTATAGTGTCCTTTATAGCATTTCCCCCTCCTGTACAGGATCCAGGCCAGGATCAGATCAATATCTGATGTAGTTGGTTGTTATGCCTTTTCAGCCTCCTTTAATCTAGAACATTTCCAGTCCTTCTTTTTCTTTTATGACACTGATGCTTTTGAAGAAAATATCCCCCCCCCCCCCGTTTTGAATAGAATGTTTCTTGTTTTAGGTTTGTCTTAGGTTCCCTCATGGTTAGGTTCATGCCACATTGGCATACTACATAAGCGATGCTGTGTTTTTCTCGGGGCATCCCATGTGGAGGCACATGATATCCACTTGCCTCCTCACTGGTGATGTTAAATATTTTTTTCAGTACTCTACACCCAACATGGGGCTTGAACTCATGACCTCGAGATCAAGAGTCACATGCTCTATCAACTGAGCCAGTCAGGCACCGCTGGGGATGTTAATTTTAATCACCTAGTTAAAGTGTTGTCTAATTTCCATTTCTATTTTTCTTTTGCAATTAATAAGCAGATGTGAAGAGAAACTTTAAGACACACAAATATTCGACCCTAGATTTGTCAAATTTTCACCCCAAGATTTAGTATCCATTGATGATTCTTGTCTGACCCAATCTTTGTTGTCATGGTTGCAAATTGATGAGTCTTTAACTCTAGCACGGTCTCCACATTTACCAGTTGACCCTCAGCATTCTACTGTAGACAAGAGTCTTCCCTTCATCTGTCTGTCTACCTCCTATCTATCTATCTATCTATCATCTATTTATCTATCTAATCTGTCATTGGTATAGACTCATAGATTCTTATTTTCTCTATTTTCTATAATTCATTGTAGTCCTTAATTGTGTTGGTCCTTAAATTGTTTCAAATTTGGCCAGTGGGAGACCCTTCTGTGTCTTTTTGATATGCCCTATCTTTTTTTTTTTTTCTTTGAGTACCTCCTTATTCTGTCACAAAATGATGCTCATGTATCATCTTGTACCCACCCTGTTCTAGCTCAGAAACCAGTGATTTCTCTATGGACTCCTGCTTCCTTTCAGTAGGGAATCATATTAGAGACCAAGTTTGGGCATTGGGTATGATCATTGCTACTTGGGTGTCTTTGCTTATAGGCATATTCTGTGGATAGGAAAAGGAAATGTATGCATGTACATATACATACATAATCTGTATGTATGCATATACGTATATATGCACATTTACACTTACATACACACATGTATGTATTCATTTTTATAAAGCTTCAGTCCATATCAATACCTTCAATGTAGTCTATCCCATAGGATTCACCTTGCTTTCCCCCTTTCATTATTTGTATGACCCTTCTTCCAAATTGAGAACCCTGGCTCTCAACAATATCAACACATTTACTCATCTATCATTCAGCTAAAATATGTTTATATATTTACTCATATCTAAATACACTTATATACTATAGAAATATATTTATATAGATTGATGATATATATCAATATTATATACATCTATACTATAATCTATAATACATCTAAAATAGATTCAGAATTGCTTTGCCCATACCTCTACAAAAACAAGCCTACTAAAAAGGCTTCAGGATTTGTTTGCTGTTCTCCCCCTACCCTGACCAAGATTGAGAAATGTTTATAGTCTGATTCTATGTTTGTAAAGTACTTGGATTAGTTGGCTCTTTTTCCCTCTTCAGTGCAGCTATGTTATTCATTTAAATACTTTTATAATCATTTATTTGGTTTGCTTTTAGTTTTAGAGACCCCTTCCCAACTTTAATTTTTTGATCATGTGAAACATGTTTTCAAGAGTCAACACTATATAAAATGGTATAGTGAGAAAAGCATGACTCCATTCTGTATTCCTTCTGCCTTATTCCCCACCCACCACCCTTTCAGGGAACTATTGTTTTCTGTTTAGCCTTTCGGAGCTTCTTTTTGGACAGATAAGTGGATACACGCACGTTTTCTTATTTCTCCTGTCACTCAAAAGGTAGCATACCACAGATGCTCTTCTGCAGTTTGATTTATTCATGTAAGAATATCTCTTGGGAATTACCCCTATCAGTTCATAGAGGTCTTTCTTTTCTCCATTTACAGCAACGAATTACCCCATTATGAGTATTCATCATAGTTTATTTAACTCATCACCTATGCCCGGATAGCTCGTTTCTAATATTTTGCAACTGCAAATAATGCTGCAGTGAATAACCTTGTGCAATTTTTGTGTGTGTGTATTATTGGAGTTGTGCCTTCAGAATTATTGCCCAGAAGTGTGATTGGCAGGTCAAAGTGTAAATGCGGATGAAGTTTGTTGGACAATGCCAAATTCCTCTCCATGGGGGCTGTACCATTTTGCATCTTCAGTGAGAAAGCAGTGTGTGAGTGCCTGTTTTCCCCCATGTCCTTGCCAACACGATGTAATCATAAGCTTTTGAATTTTTGCCAAACTGATGGGTGAGAAATGGTGTCTTAATGTTGTTTTGAGTTTCTCTTATTATGAGCGAAACTGAACATTTTCTCGCATGTTTAGGGTCCATTTTTATAATGCCTTTGTCGCAAATTGTCTGTGGACATCTTTTGCCCATTTATTCATCGGATTTAAAGATTTTGAAAGTTGTGTATTTGGAAGACATAGCTTTTAATACAATTTACACTAACGGAAGGCAGAATCCCAAAGTACCTGCTGTGGATAAGCTATGGTTTCTGCCTTCCACGAATTCACAGTGTGTAAAATGAACACTATCACAATGGATATGAGCAGAAACTCTGGACCCAGATTGCCTAGGCTTCTTCAAAGGCCAGTCCTGACACTTAGGCACATTTTAAGCCTCTTGGAACTTTAGTTTTTTCTAACTGTAAGATGAAAATATTCAGAGCATATACCTCTCAGGATTGTTTTAAGGATGAAATGACTTAACACATGATAAGTACTTTGAAGGGTGGCTGGAACAGTAAACACTTCATAAATGTTAGCTATTTAGCAGTCAAAAAAATGCTCTGAAACCCACTCATCTGAGCCCATAAGAATTTTGTTTTAAATAGTTATAAAAAATGAGGACCTGGAGGTTTTGAAACATTAGGTGAATCAGTGGTAGAAACAGAGTTTTTTAAAAGTAATCTCTACACCCAGCATAGGGCTTCAGCTCAAGATATTGAAATCAAGAGTCATATGTTCCACCACGGAGCCAGTCAGGCACCCCTGAATAAGACAGATCTTTGAGCCCCTGGAGCTCACTTTCTTATACTGGAGGGGTCTGTGTGGGCTGTAGGAAGGAAAAAAAAAAAACCAAAAAAACCTAAGTAAACTAATTTTGTCTGTCTTGTTCATTACTCGTCATTCAGCACACACAACAGTGTTAGAACTCATTTGTTAAATGAAAACAATGAGGAATAAATGACTGAGTAGTGAAAAATGCAGCTCGATGCGTAGTTAGGCCCAAATCATGAAACGCCTTGCCAACTATTCTGAAGAGTTTGGACTTTATCCTGAGCAGAGAAATCACATCACCGAACTTGCATGGAAGAAAACTTAAGCCAGTGGCTGCGTGGAGGACCCACAGCAGAAGGGCCCCCAGCAACAAGCCACCTCGGTGTAGTGGGAAAGAAATGATGAGTGCGGAATCAAGAGGGAGTCTGAGGGGATGGAGAGGAGAACTGGACAGAGATTTAGAAGTCAAGACTGACTTTACACACGCTTGGTGTAGAAGGGAGGGTGGGGGAGGGACAAGTCTGCAGTAACACTGAGGTTTCACTGTGATGAGAAACTGAAGAGGGATAGCTGACTGGGGAAAACAAAGAATGGATTTTCCAACACACACAGATATGAGGTGACCGTGGGACAATGCTCAGTCTCTTGACTGTACTTGCATTTAGCTTCTCGACACTCCTTGAAGTCGGGAGCTGTGTGGGCCTGTTCGGGGCACTGTAGTAGCATTCTATGACATTAATATAGTGTCTGACCGTGGAAAGGATACCAGTTAGGCCGATTGACTAGGAGGAGTGCAGCCTTAACTCCCTGGGGGTTCCTGATGGGGGTGCACCCAGTAGTAAGTTCACTGCTGACTCTAAGGGAAAGTTTATTCTTTGACTGCAAAAATACTCACTTTTGCATCTTTTTTCATGCCCAAGATGATACCTTGCAGAAAGCAGATTGTTGGCAATACTAGATAGATGCCGCATAGGGAGATTATGAAAGGAAATCCATCATCAGGCCAGGCTTATGGCTTGAGCTTAGGCTGCCCCAGGGCTACTGAACCAGGATGCGGGGAGTTAGGAAGTCCAGGAGGAGCTTCAAGTCCCTTTCCATAAAGACAGAGAACAGATGAATAAACAGACAGCCCAATGAAAACTCCTCTAAAATGGCACCCTGAAGCTTTCATGACACCAGTGCTTTCCAAGAGATTGTGCAGGAGGTAAGGCCGTGATATTTAGACTTTTGAGAAGACGTGGACAAGACAGCAATTCAGATACCTGGACGCCTGTCTTTACCAAGGAAAAGGAGTTTTTAATGCATTGGTGATGTAGTAGAAACCAAAAGAAAAGAGACTGTGTTTCACAGAAGCTTCCACGGACTGGTGTTTATTTTAAAAAGTGACCTGCACTTTCTGCAGGATATCACTGGATCCTCACAAGAAGGTTTCATCATAGTTAGGAAAGGACCTACTACAATTCATTTTCTGATGACAGTGCTTTCTGGCTTGTCCCTGCAAGGTACTAGGGGCAGGAAAAGGTATGCAGTCAAGAAGATAGGGGGGAGGGTCTCATAAGCAGATGGGAGCTATTGCAAATAAACCATAGGATGGTTTCCGGAGGGGAAGCAACATTAGGGACTTGGGCGAGGAAAGATCAAGAGGAAAAGCAGGGCAGAGCAACAGCTTAGGAGGAAGGCAGGTAGGGTGGTATCCCCCACAGAAGGTGGCGGATAAAAAAGAGAAAGGCGTGCGAAAGCAACCGCACGTGCAGGGCACGAGTTAAGGATTATGAAGAAGAGCTGTAAAAAGAATTGGGTTACTGAACTGGGAAGGAGGGACTTGGTTCTCTGGAGATCCCTTCTGCGTTCACACAGACCAGCCCAGCGCTAAGGGGGTGTGGTACTGAGCTCGCAGCCGTGCGGCTGCCAGGTGACCGCGGTGGGGGCGCCGCCCAATCCCATCCAGTAGCGGGAGGCCAGGAAAGCCTAGGGACAGGCTGACAGTCGGGCAGGGAGGCTGGCAGGGCGGAGGCGGAGCGAAGGCGCCGATGGGCGGGACGGGGGAGGGCGTGGGGAGGACAAGGAGGCGCTGGCTACTGGCGGCGCTAGGACCCGCCAGCGTCCCGCCGGCTCCCGGGAGGTTGATAAAGCGGCGGCGGCGTTTGACGTCAGTGGGGAGTTAATTTTAAATCGGTACAAGATGGCGGAGGGGGACGAGGCAGCGCGGAGGCAGCAGCCGCACCAGGGGCTGCGGCGCCGGCGGCGGACCAGCGACCCAAACACCGGGGTTAACCACGTCTCGTCCACGACCTTCCTAGGTACGCGCCGGCGGGGCGGAGGCCGCAGGGTCCCGGTGGGGAGAGGGCGCGGGCCGCTCGGACCCGCGGGCACCGGCCGCAGGCGGCGGGGTCGTCGTCCGCGGCTGGCTCAGCTCTCTTCCCGCCGTCGCGTCTGGCGGCCGCGGGGCCTAACCCCCGCCGCGCCCCGAGCTCCCGCGGCGCGCGGCCTGAAAGGGCGGCCCTCGGGCCGCGGCTCCCGCAGCTGTCGGGTGAACGGGCGGCGCGCGCGTCTGCGCCCGGGCGGCCCGGCCCCCTGCCCGCCCGCCGCGTGGCTGCCGCCGCGTCCGCCCCGACCTGAGGGGGCGGCCTTGAGCCGGGGCCGCAGGCCGGGGGCGCGGGGAAGTCGGCGGCGCAGCGGCTGGGTGCTGGAGAGCTCCGGACGCGGCAGGGCGATCTGTCTGCCGGCGGGCACTCGCTGCCCTCTGTCTCAGAAAGGGAGGACGGAGTGGCTAGGGCTTTATGGGCTCCACGGAGGAGGAGGACGCGGAGCGCGTGGGGGGAGCAGACACCTCGCTGCCAGGTCGGAAAGCTCTTCAGACACCCTTCCAGGAGGGAACCGCAGTCCGCAGGCCAGGGCTGTGCCCCGGGGCTCGCGTTCCGGGGCTCCTCGGCCCCCGAACCCACTCCCGCCGGTTGCGCGTGGCTACGATGCAAGTCCAGATTTAGTTGTTAAACTAGGCTTGTGAGCCGTTTACTAGTCACCCAGACGGTAGTGAGGCCCGATCAGACTGAAAGGACTGTGGTGTGAAGTCACCTGATCCTTCGCTCCCCGGTTTTGCTGAATGTGAGCTCCTACTGTACGTGTACCAGGAGCGCCCCTGCCCCCTCCAAGACGCATTTGCTTTGGCAGCGGAGTGTTGTGTGTCCCTCTCCTAACACCCCTATTTTTAGGAGTTCAGCATTTGATCTTTTGCTGTGGTGTGAACCGAACGCCTGAAATCCTGATTGAGAATTTTGATAGTACTTAAAGGCATGAAGTTTTTCAAATGCTTATAAACAGTAAAAGCTTACGGTTAGGGAAGTCTGGCCGGGGCATAGAGAAGATTTTATAAACTACACTAAACGTGAACTTGTGTTCTTCAGATTCCTCTTTCCACAATCTGATAAAGGTTTAGTGAGATGAGATGTAAAACATTTTGATAAGATGTTATCCATGAAGACACTTCAAGAGAAAAGTTTATGTGAACTATGTATTTCATCATTCATAGTAACCCTTGGACGTGGTGACCATATGTCAGAGGCGATGATAAACTTTAGAGTTTTGATATGGGATAAAGAACAGGAAATAAAGTTTATTTTATTATTGCCTGCCAAAAAAAGCACTTGACAGAACTGTTTACATAGAAAAACCAAAATACAACCAGAGGAGAAGGGTTTTGCTTTAGATCTCTTCTAGTTGGAATTCTCAAATAATTAGTTTTGGAATGCTGATGGATTGATTAATTTAGATCTTTTGGACTCTAGAGGTCTGTAGTGTGTGTGTGTGTGTGTGTGTGTGTGTGTGTGTGTAAGCTCTTGTGCTTTATATATATATATTTTTTAAGGTGACTGTTTTAGATGTAGTTTCACAGTGTTTTATGTACTTGCCTTATTAGGAGAAGCATAACTTTATGACTTAGTCGTGGTGATGAACATTGTTTTTATTTTGTGGTACATTGGAAAGAGATGTGATTCTTAAGAGTTGATAAATAGGGCTCACTATTTATTAAATGTTCTGTCTGCTACTCAGAGGTGTTTGTGTGCTTTTTTTCCCCCTACTCTGGAGGTAGCCCTTCACTTGGTAACCTATCAAATGACTGCCTAAAACCTGCTAATTTGCTCTGAAGTCTCTCAATACTACATTAAAATCCAAAAAAAACTTAAGATTTGTGTTTAAAGTCCTTGCAGACAGGCTGTGAATGAGTAGGGACTCATCTATTTTTGACTTTGTAGAAGCAACTCTTTGTCTCCCTCTGCTTTCTGAATAAGTAAAGTTGAAGAACTGAGTTGGGGTGAGTCAGGTGCCACTCCAGTAGCTCAATCTTACGAAGGTGCTTTGTGTCTCTTAAGAGAAATGCTTACTCTCTTTAGGAATGTACGATCTTTATAAAGTACTTATGTACTCTTGTATTTTAATGGCTTTGTGGGATGATAGGAATCTGTGGATGCGATTAAATCTCCTTAGTAAGGTGTTTCAAAATTCCTGGAAATTCTTTATTTGGTGAAGAAAGATCTGCCTTACAGTTAAGAGGCATTTATTATAGGGAAAATAAACTGTGAGTTAAAATGAGATTCTGGCCTTAAGTCAAGTGTGTCCATTTGGGATTTGATTTCAGTTTGCCACTATGTTTTAACTTTAGGATAAAATTTTTGAATATTCACGAGTGAAAGTAACTTTCTTGAAATTGTTAGACCTTTTCCAAAATTGTGCTTTTTCCACCTGTCTAGTATTAAACAGTTGTTAAGAGTACCTGGAAAACTGTCACCTCGTTCCATGCTGGAGTTCAAGACATATTGTGAGAGGGACGCCTGGGTGGCTCAGTGGCTTAAGCGTCCCATTTCAGTTCAGGTCATGATCTCACGGTTCGTGGGTTCGAGCACCGCGTTGGGCTCTGTGCTGACAGCTCAGAGCCTGGAGCCTGATTCGGATTCTGTGTCTCCTCCTTCTCCCTCTGCCCCTCTCCCGCTTGCACTCTGTCTCTCAAAAATGAATAAATATTAAAAAAAAAATTTTTTTTTAAATCGCGATACTTTTTAGCAAGATACATTAAAAAATTGTTTATGCTCGTTTCAAACACTTGTTTGACATGATTGTGAGCAAAGCCTTTTGGCAGGCTCTCAAAGTTAAGAGACAGAAATGTAAGGAATGGGAGTGGAAGTCAAACTTTTTTGTAACGGTGATTTGTTGCTTTACAGAAGTTTTCTCTGGGGTGGCTACAGGGAAACCCCCTTTTTTTTTCTTTAAAAAATGTAATGGTATTCTCTGTAACCATTTTAGGGTTCTAAAATCCAGGTATGTAAACTTTCTTGGGCATTATTTAACTTAAGGAAGATAGATGTGAGTATTGAGTTGCTGAACTTGATCCCCCAATGAATTCATTACCCATGTTAAGTTTCTTCCTATCCTTTACTGTTCCCTATCACCTCTAGTACAGAAGAATGGTTGAGGGCTTTCTCTATAGCTTTAAAAGTGAGTAGTTGAAAAAACTCCACCAGTCTGAAAATATGGTGGCAATAGGATAATCCTTGATATTTTATAAAGTGCTTTAAACATCTTGCTTTGATTTTTTTTTTTTTTCTTTCTTAAAATCTGCCTTTGAGAGATCCCCTTGGAGGGAGTGATACTGACTTGTCTACAGTCACAGAAACTACTCAGAGGCACTCTTACCCCTGTAGACTTGGAGGAGAGTATGGGTCTTTCTTCCTTGAAAATTATCACAGGCATAATTAGAAATGCCAGGGTAAAACTGTTGAATGATGTCTGAAATCATACTAATGATTTTTTTTTTAGTTTCATAGACATTTAATAGCTTACCAATTGATACAATAGGATTTTTTAATATGCAGAAAACATGAATAAATTTTGTTTTACGCAGTCGGAGAGCAACAACTCTTACTGTAAAACACAAGAGCAATATTATATACATTCCTTTACTGATTTTTTTTTTTAAATTGTGTCAGTATCTTCAGTTAACGTTTACAGTCTGGGAACTGTTTTCTCCAATCACCACCACCTCTGCAACATTCATATGAAATCAGTGCTTGCTTTCATGTCAGTGTCAGATCAACTTCTAACTCGAAGATTTTGTGTTTGTTTCTGTCATCTTCATAGTGAGCCTTAGGGATGCCTGAAGGATAGGCAGGACAAAAAGCAGTTGTGACTTGTAAATCCAGCTTGCCCTCCCCCCACCCTACTGAAAACAAACAAACCCCCAAACCTTTTTCACCACTTTGTACATGTCGTTTCTCTACCAGGAGATTCTTTTTTGCATCATCTAGATTAATTAACACATTGGACTTATATACAGCTGGACAGAAGGAGTAACCATTTTAAGTGCCTTTTCCTTCAACAATTCTAAGGATTGGGACAGTTAATGAGTAACGATACAGCAAGTCACTAAGTGGAGTAGGAGATTTTAAAGTAGAAAGGGAAAAGGTAGAAAGAAGAATTCATAGAAAGAAGTAGAATTCACGAAGTAGAACAACTTTGCTTATTAAGTACATTGAGAAGTACAAAATATTCAGAAGTGCAAAGCCGAGATAACTATTTTACAAATGATTTTTCAAGTTATTGGTAATCCTATCTCTCTGTGTTTATGTGTACATATATTTGCTAAACTTAGGTAGATTTTTGTAAAATGTGTATTTAAGTAGCCACCCTCACTATCTACTGTGGGATAAATGGCTGTAGGTAGGCGGTTTTATGGGCAGATGATATCTATTAGAAGGAATTGTTAAGTCATGAAAGACTTATTTATACATTCTCTATTTTCCCAAGGAGATAGTGTACATTTTGACTAATTTGGGGTTTAGTTTTCTGACCAGTACAGGTAGGATCTAGGGGATGCCTGGGTAATGTACTATCTTAGTAGAAATTATTCATACAAATTATATTTCTGTGACTGGCATCAAAATAACCAGTAACTCTAGTAACTTGTTGGTGAACTATGTAACTTATGAAAGAGCTTATCAAGGATCTATAGTACATTTCATCTTTTTATTGCATAATACTCTGTGGGGGTAATGTTTCTTTAATTACAGAGAAGCAAGATAGTGCAGTGGGAAAGAATGAGGAATCAAAAGCTGAGTGACATCACTTAAACTCTCTGAGCCTTGAAGCCCCGCACATACAGCAGTGATGATAATCCCATGATAGGGCTGTTGTGGGAACAAATGAGATGACAGGTACAAGTGTTCTGTAACTTGTAAAGCTGTCTGTGTGTAAGAGACAGTAATGTACATGTAAGAATGGTGCCAATTCGACTATGCTGTTATATAGATGTGTATATTTGCAATCAGTCTCTTCTAATTTTTTTTTCACTGCAGTGTGGACAAAGGTTTATTTTGAGCAAGGGTAGTGGGTACATTTTTAACTTTATCTGTAAAATGCTGATAATGTGTTCATGATTAGGGGTATTGCAAGTATTAAATGTGATAAATGCGCCTAACCCACCGGCAAACATTCTGTTGATGGTAGTTATTACTATAATGTATAGTATTTAAGATGAGACTCTGAACTAAAAGTTAAGTTTCACAATAGGTGACTTGAAAGACCTTTGTTAGTTTTTATAAGATAAAAATATACATGCATATTTCTCAGCCGTCTTCATTTTAATAAACTTGCACTTTAGAGAATCAGTTAATCATATGGCAAAACAGTCTTCTGAAATTGTCAATTTTTTTTAAGATTATTTATTTTTTAGAGGTAGAGACAGTGTGAGCAGGGGAGAGGCAAAGAGAGAGGGAGACACAGAACTCAAAGCAGGCTCCAGGAGCTAAGTTGTCATCACAGAGCCTGATGCGGGACTCGAACTCACAAACTGTTGAGATCATGACCTGAGCTGAAGTCGGGGGCTCAACCGACAGAGCCACCCAGGTGCCCCTGAAATTGTTTATTTCAATTATAGGATTCAGTATGAAGTAATTTCTTAGTTAAGGTCATGGCAGTTTCCAAGTGGAGTGCATTGACTTTTCAGACAGTAAATGTGTAGAATCTAACGGGTCTGTTATGCCCAAGAGTGCCTCAAGAATGATTGACTTGAAATTATACAAATTGTGAATCCCATTAAAAGCTTTTTTCCCCCTACATGTAATAATCATTTATAGTAGAGCCATGGATAGTGCTTAGGACATATTATTTTAACCAAAGACTTACTTTTGAATTCTATACACTTCTTACGATCATCAGAATGGATTTAGAATGGAGGCTTTAATTTAGAATGGAGGTTTTAATGCTAGCTCTATAATAACACTTTTTCCTTCCTGGTAGGTAATATCTGCCCTAGTAAACTTAAGCAAATTTCCAGGGTTTTTGCTTTTTGTTTTTTGATTGTTAAATAGTCTGTGAAGGCACTTTAGAAACTTTAAAGCCTTCTATAAAGAAACTTTTTAAAGGGGGTGAAATTGAAATGCTAAATGAGCTACTTTTTCATATTTGAATGAATGGGTTCATGAGATATTAAAAGTTGGATTAAATTCACTTTTATCAGAATGGGAGGGAGTTGATTTTTTTGAAGTAAGTTGTAGGGAAACTTTGACATGAAATCATCCTTCTTCTGAGATTTTTTTTGAAGACCTTTGTTAATCACATCTTCAGAAATCGCTTTCTTTTCATCAGCCCTTTAATTTTAAAATAGATGTGTCAATATGAACTGTGGAAATTTTGTTTAGAGTTGAGAGACTTTTTATTGCAGGAGAATGGCAGTGGCCTTGGGTATTGTTTATCAAATTCTGAAGTGTAGGCTAGAAGTTCTCAGAAAGGTTGAACAATGTTGTTGATGCCAAATGTCTTACAATTAGATATTAAGATAGAAATGTACTGCATTTAAATTATAGCTGAACTTGTGATTGGTCAGAGCTTTTAATCGAATACAAGTCGTGGATAATTTATACCTTGTAAAAGTTTTAATTTTTGTAAAATTTCAAAAGCAGTAAATCTTTATAGACTTTGGAAAATATAAATAAAATAAAAAAGAAGAAAGTAAAAATAATATCAACTAGTGGTAAGTGATATGGGAAACAAAGGCAAAAGAAAAAATTAAATTTCCTTGCTACTTATAGCCCATTGACAAGTCTTTGAGACAGGCATAGTGACCTTCCTCTAGGAACTCAGCTGCCTCAATGATGACACTTTGCAAAAGGCAATATTAGCTTAACATTATCCCAATCTCTAGGGTCCTAGAGGATTCTGTAAGTCTACTTTAACATATAAAAACTCCTTTGGAAACTTCTTTTATCTCTACCCCCCAAATACATGTCAGCAATCATCCTCCAAGTATATGGCCCACTGATATACATCTCAAGGATCTCGTGACTAAGGTTTTATTAGACAGTAATAAATGAACTTTTCCTAACAGTAGCTAGCCCCCTTAAGGTCCTGGAAACCTTGTTTCCAAAATTCCTTAGAGACTTGCAGTGTCCCTAAGCCCCCTCCCAACCTGAAGGTATGTAATCAGTCATCCATCACAACCCTAGTGCAGCTCTTTCTGCCCATGGAGCCGGTTCCATGCTTTAATAAAACCACCTTTTTGCACTGAAGAGGTCTTAAGATTCTTTGTTGGCCGTCGGCCCTGAACCCCAACATTTCTACATCAGTAAGTACTGCTAACATTTTAGTGTACATCTTTTAGTATATATCCTTTTTGAATGAATAATTTAATTTTTCCTAAATTGGGATCTTACTGTAATTTTGTAATTTGCTTTTTCTTTAAAAAAATATTTTTTTAATGTTTTATTTACTTTTGAGAGAGAGAGAGAGAGAGAGAGAGGCAGAGTACGAGCGGGGGAGGGGCAGAGAGAGAGGGAGACACAGAATCCGAAGCAGGCTCCAGGTTCTGAGCTGTCAGCACAGAGCCTGAAGCAGGGCTCGAACCCACGAGCTGTGAGATCATGACCTGAGCCGAAGTCGGACGCTTAACTGACTGAGCCACCCACGTGCCCCTGTAATTCACTTTTTCATTCCATATTGTATTTCCTTGTGTGATTAAATAATCTTTACAACATGATTTTTAAAGTGGCATTAAAAATGGGGATTTTTTTGTGAACAATGCTGGCGAAACATCTTTGTAGATAAATTTTGACCTTTAGGATATGGTTTTAAAAGTAGGTGGGTCAAACTACCTATACGTTTTCAAGATTGAAGACACATCAGCAAATCATTTGGAAAGGTTGTTACCATATAGTCTGTGTTCATTTGGGTTAGGTTTGTACTTGTTTACAAATACTTCTGTTCACACGTGGATATTGTTATTTAAAAATGAATGCCAACACATAGGTAAAAATGAGGACCTTACTGTTGCATTTGCATTTCATTGATTACAGTTGATCTTGAAATTTTAATATGGTAACAGAGTGTGAACTCAGAACTTTTTACTAATTGTATTTTTATAATCTTGGACCATCTCAGTGTTACTCTTACTATTTTGTAAAAGTCCTGTTGTGTATAAGAAATTCTTTTTCATATTTGCTTTTTAATTTTGTGGGGAAGGGGGTTGGCGAATAGTTTTTTTTTTTTTAAAACGTTTAAAATGACTCCATATGAGTGCTTTTCTTAAATAAATCGGCAACTTTTCACTTTACTGATGCTCGTCTCTTCTGAATCTTTAGGTATGCTAGAGGGTTTTCTTTTCTTTCTTTCTCTCTCTCTCTTTTTTTTTTTTTTAACTGTTTTGAATTCTTCCTGAGATATTGTTTGTTTCTGACTCATTAATGACAGAGTATGTGCATCTGCTTTGGTGCCCATAGTGTGATAGAAGTTCCTAGCTTAGGAGCTGCGTTCATATTGTCCCACCACCAAGCTTCAACTTCCTTAACTAAAAGAAACCTACTTTGGAAGTTTTTAGATTAAAAGATAATGTCTTAAAAGCACTTGGCATGTATTGACTATACAAAGAAAGTTATCACCCCTTCAGGATGAAGAGAGCCTGAAAGGGCTGGGACTTGTTTTCTTTTGGGAGAAAAGAGGGGGAGTAGGGCAGGCTGATAGAAGACCATTTTTAGACAAAGAACTAGCTTTTTTTCCCTTGATGCTATCAGTTGACATATTGAACACCTACCTTTTGAAAGGGCTTTTCAGTTGTGTGTAATGAGTACTGGTGTGGAAAAGTGTAGAACAGATCCCTGTTCTAAGCTTTCATGTAGTTGGGAGATCAGATAGACCTTATGCATATTTGTGAGTAAAGTTTATCATTAAGTTTATAATTTCAGAAGTAGGAACCCCTGTGTGTGAGGGTGGGCTTTGTCAGGCCTTGAGGAATGAGTGGGTCCTAGGAGGCTGAGTGTAGGATATCTTACTTGTTTGAAGATAGCCAGTATTTGGTAAGTTTTTTTTTTACAAAATAGTTTAAGCACTTGTCTATTTCTAAGAATTTTTCTAAAAGGGATGCTTAAAAAGTATTTAAAAGCAATTAGATAGTGGTAGCTGAAAGATCAAATGGTGTCAGAGCATGTGTAATAAAAAAAAGAATATGGGGCACCTGGGTGGCTCCATTGGTGAAGTGTCTGACTTTGGCTCAGGTCGTGATCCCACAGTTCATGAGTTCAAGCCCTGCATTGGGCTCTGTGTTGGCAGCTCAGAGCCTGGAGCCTGCTTCAGATTCTGTGTCTCCCTCTCTCTCTGCCCCTCCCTTGCTTGCACTCTGTCTCTCTCAAAAATAAATAAACATTAAAAAAGAGAGAATGTGGGCTGTTTTTATAGCCAAGTTGAGCAAAGAATTGATTTAACTAACTGGATAGTTCCTGGAAAAACTGTCTGAATAGCCCCAAATGTGACTTCTTAAAAACTATGGAGATATGTTTCCCTAACCCTATTTTTAAAAATTATTTATTTTTGTTTATTTTTTGAGAGAGTGCACAAGAGAACATGAACTGGGCAGAGGCAGAGAGAGAGAGGGAGAGAGAATCCCAAGCAGGCTCTGTGCTGGCAACAGAGATCCCAACGTGGGACTCAATCTCCTGAACTGTGAGATTCTGGTCCAAAATCAAGAGTCAGATGCTTAACTCACTGAGCCACCCAGGTGCCCCACCCTGCTACCCCTGTTTTTGAGCCATGTGTATTTATCTACCACAAGAAACTCTGACATGTACTCTAAAAGTTGCCAAACTAGAGAAAGGATGAAAGGAGAATATATTGAGAACCTCTGACCTTCTTATTCCTTTTGTTTTTTCAAATTAGTCACATTTATCTACTTAGAAGGATGTTTGTCTGTTTTGGCACTATTCCTTTCTTTTTACAGCTGTTCTCGTAGTAGGAATTTTGCCTGTATTGAGCCGAGTTTGGGATTTGAGTGTATACTTTTGTTTTTGTTTTTTGTTTGTTTTTTGTTTGTTTGTTTTTTTAACTGCTCCTATAATGAGCCATCTGAGGTAGAGAGTTGTGACAAAATGGAATGTAGCATCTTATTTCCAGAGTCTTGGCAGATACCTATTTGAGATTTGTCATAAAAACCTTATTCTAAATTTAAGCTTGGGTCCCTGTGTATGTATTTTAATGACTCCTTTGCTAACTGGTTATCCCAAATTTCAGTCGCTTTTCTATGGATTTAATATCTTTTAACTTACTACTGAGTTAATTTTGGGGCCAGATTAAACTGTTTGCCTGAGTTAAGGAAACCTACTCTGGTTTTGATGGATTCCTGATCCCTGTGTTAGAAAACCTTAGAGTAACCGTTTCAAAATTACTTTTGGAAATGGAAATTTAGTGCACCATAGTTTTTCAAAGACTTATAAGAAAAGAATATGTTCCTTATAAAAATATGGAATAATTTAGTGTTATCAGTTGCCTAGTTCAGAGAAGGATGTTGAAGAACTGGCTAGCTCTTGCATTCATTGCTTTCTATTTTTACTGTCACCTTCTGACTTCGGGCTTCTCACCTTGTACTCTGGCTCTTCTAGTTGCTTAATATCTGATTTCCCTGTTTTTTTAGGTTCTCATTATACTTCTTACTCACTCATCACTTTTGGTTTATCTCTGCAACACAGCTTTGATCCTATCACTCCTCTGCTTCAAAATTTTCCATGGCTCTCAGGATAATGCCCAGTATTCTTACCCTAAACTTTTAAGGTTAGCCTTAATCTGCTTTTCAGGGCTCAGAGAGATGCAGCCTTCTCCAGGATGTCTTCATTGATACACTAGTTTAACTAATCGAACATGGCTCTTTCTTTATTATACTGTTCTTTTGCACTTATTTTGTCGGAGCCTTAAGAGTGAGGACCATTATCAGCAAATTGTATTTCTCAAGTATAGAGTATAATGCCTTGCTCTCTAATTACTACTAGCTTGAAGTGGGTAGGGTGGGGGACCTTTATCACTTATTCATGACACACTGTGTACCATAAGAAACAATGAATTACACATTTATTTACATGTAACTGTATATGCATGTCTTACTGAAGATTGGCAAATACAGTTTTATTGGGTCTCATATTTTATTTAAAAAAATTTTTTTTAAGTTTATTTATTTTGAGAGAGAGAGAGAGGAGAGTGCTGAAGGGGCAGAGACAGAGGGAAAGAGGGAGAGAGAATCACAAGCAGGCTCTGCACCATCAGTGTGGAACCCGATGCAGTGCTTGAACTCATGAACCAGGAGATCATGACCTGGGTCAAAATGGAGTTGGATGCTTAACCAACTCAGCCACCCAGGTGTCCCTGCTTCTCATCTTTTAAAAATCTGCAATTTAAAACTTGCCCTTCTAGAAAGCTTATGAAGAAAAAAAATTGTTTCCCACATGTTGGGGGATGGTATAAATGATTTGCTGACTGTATAAATGATTAAATTTTGACAAGGAAACTTTTGGGAAAAGGGAAAAATAGCTATATGCCAAGATTTGTTAATAAAGATGAGAAGTAAACCCCTCTTCCGTTTTTTTTTTAAACAAATTATATTTTTGGTAACTTTTTTTTCAGCTTTCTAGAAATCTTGAGCACGTAAGTATTCAGCTCTGTGTTTATTCAACAAACATGCTCATTTGGCATAGTTGGAAGATGATGAATTTGACGAAGACCTGAGTGTGTATCCAGATTTGATTACTTAGGAAATACGTGTCCTTGCAAATTGCTTAATGTGAGCCTCAGTGTCCTCCTTTATACAAACAAGGAAACTCCTAGCTTACCCAACAAAGTGATTTTGAGGATTAAAGAGATATTATGTACTTATGAATCCAGAGTAGACACTTTTAAGTATTTTCCTCTGTTCTCCAGTAAAAGGTACACCTAAAATACTTATTTTGTACATTACATTATTTCATAGAGTGGGAAAGTTATTAATAATGTTTTTACTTCTTTTCTCAGATATCTACTTCTTTCAGTTCTTTGCTCTAATAAATGTTTCCTCATTAGGGAAGCATTGCCTGGCCACTCTTGTACGAAGTAGCAACCCCTGTTTCCATTTCCCTTAACTTGCTTTATTTTTCTTTGTAGTGCTTGACACCAGCTGATGTCATGTATTTGTTTTCTATTTCTTCATCTTTAGGGTGTAATAAACTAAGGGCAGGATTTTTTTTTTTTTTAATTTTGTTCACTAGTGAATCTTACAATTCTTAGAACCATATTGTAGGTGTTCAGTGAATATTTGTTGAAGGGGTAAAGACTTAATGCACTCCTACTTCTAATCCTTTAACCCCCTGCATTAGAATTACCTTGGTGGTTGTTAGTGGGGGTGCTAGTAAGAAATGTAGATTTCTGGACCCTGCTCCTGATCAGCTTAATCAACTCTGGAGGTGAGATCCAAGAGTGTATTCCAAGCAAGCCACCCAGGTGGTTCTTAAGCTTCAGTGTACATGGGACTCATTGTTTTATGGTGTAGCTTTGGCTAATTAAATATTGGCAGTATAACTCCAGCCCAGCTATAATTAAATTATGGACGGACTGACTATGCTGTAGCAGTTTTTTCCCCTGTTGATCTGTCAAGGGAGACTTCTTTTTCTGTAGTTTTGATTATTTTGGTTACTCTTATTATTTTTGTCCAGAACTCCAGTTTAATCTAGAACTTTAAGGATCTAGAAATTTCTTTCAAATATTAGATATATATAAGTCCACCTCTCCCAAACAAAATCAAACCCTTTAAGCCCACACATAATCTGTACTTGTCATTTTTTACTCATGAGAACAGATGAACTGATATCAGGGATTTGTTTTAAGTGATAAACATTATTTAAAAATATGGGCTGTTTTTCAGTGTCCTTTCTATGACTATACATCACTGGGAACAATGATATTTATAAACATTATCCTGTAACATTGAAAGGCAGTTTGGTATAGAGGAAACAGCATGGGCTTAATTAAAGACCTAAATAGAAGTCTCAGTGTGTATACTTTTTACCTGTAGAATCTTGAATTTCTTTTTAAAAAACTTCTTTGTCCAGGGGCCACCTCGGTGGCTCAGTTGTCCAACTCTTGATCTCAGCTCAGGTCTTGATCTCAGGGTCGTGAGTTCATTTGACATTTTGGTTTTGAAGTTTATCTGTGTATACACACTTACATCATATTCGTTAATTTCAGTTTTTTTCTATTTCATGGTTTATTTATCTATGAATATTTAGATTGCTTCAAAAACATTTTTTTTTTTTGCAATTTCAAACAGTACTTCAGTGAACAAGAAACCTTGTTTTTCTTTTCCTGTGCACATGTGTAAGTATTCCTCTAGCATGTAAATAACTTCCCAGCGTGGAGCCTACTCAAAAAAAAAAAAAAAAAAAAAAAAGCCCCCAAGCCCCAACTTCTTTGTCCACATTTCATCTCTCTGAAATGGGGATAATTGCTAAGTCTCAGGGTTGTTGAGAGGATTCCTGTCACAGTGCCTGGCCTAAAGTCATAGAGTCATTCGATAAGTATAAGTTCCTTTTTCTGTGGAAGTAAATTCTGAAGTAACTCAAAATACTTCATTGAAAACAGTTATAACCTATTTCAAACTTATAAAAATGATAGACGGGTGCCTGGGTGGCTCAGTTGGTTGTGTGTCCAACTCTTGATTTCTGCTTAGGTCATGATCCCAGCATCATGGGATCTGTGCTAAGCCTGGAGCCTGCTTGAGATTCTCCCTCTGTCCCTTTCCCCCACTTGCTCTCTTTGTCTCTTTCAAATAAATAAAGTTTTTAAAAATTATAGAAAAAATATTAAAGATGTCCAAGTGCTCATTGCATAGATCTAATGCATTGTATATGCCCTAATTGTTTTGAATCGTTTTTAAAAATGTTTTTAAATTTATTTTTGAGAGAGAGAGACAGAAAGAGCGTGAGCAGGGGAGAGGCAGAGAGAGAGGGAGACACAGAATCTAGAGCAGGCTCCAGGCTCTGAGCTGTCAGCACAGAGCCTGATGCGGGGCTCGAACCCACGAGCTGTGAGGTCATGACCTGAGCTGAAGTCAGACACCTAACTGATTGAGCCACCCAGGTGCCCCCATTTTTAGTTTTATTTATTTTTATTTAAACAAAAATCTTTTTTAAGTTTACTTATTTTGAGAGAGAGAAAGAGCATGAATGGAGTAGGGGCAGAAAGAGAATTAACAAGCAGGCTCTGTACTGTCAGCACAGAGCTCTATGTGGGTCTTGAACTCAGGAACCCTGAGATCATGACCTGAGCTGAGATCTAGAGTTTGATGCTTGGGGCACCTGGGTGGCTTGGTCTGTTAAGCAGCCTTCCTTCGTTTCTTCTTTCCCTCCACAGACACACACTTATCTTGAAGTTGGTATACATGTTTCCTGTTTTTTTAATAGTCCTATAACATATCTGTATTTTTAAAGTAAACAATGTACAATACTGTGCTGTATTTAAAAATTTTTAGTAAGTGGCTTAAAGTATGTACTCGTGGTTTGATTTGTTTTTTTATTTGACATTGGTTTTGAAGTTTATCCATGTATACACACTTAAATCTTATTAACTTCAGTTTTCTATTTCATGGTTTATTTATCTATGAATATTTAGATTGTTTCAAAAAATTTTTTTGCAATTTCAAACAGTACTTCAGTGAACAATAAACCTTGTTTTTCTCTTCCTGTGCATATGTGTAAGAATTCCTCTAGCATATAAATAACTTCGGTAAACATTTTTTTCAGTATTTCGTACTCTAATTCTTTAACAACTGGGACGACAGAACAAAAGTGTATATCGCCCCCCCCCCCCCCAAAAAGTACATAAGAACAGATGCGAGACCATTGGGGGTGTCTTGGGTGAGATTTTCTACAAGACTTAACTTTAGAAGAAAATTGAGAAAAACCTTGGGACTTTAGGTTGCAGAACCTAAACAGAATTTTTCTGAATTTCTACATTGTTGCTTAGAGTCCCCTGAGCCATTATTTATTCTAGCATCTCTTAACTAGCTAACAAAATTGACTTCATAAACTGCAGCCTCATTTAAAATATCTAATTTAAATTAACTTCAGTTGAAAAGTGTTTTTCTGATCTCAAAATACACTTATATTTAAGTGCTTAATATTTGGTTATAAGCTTTGGGAAAAAAACCTCGCATTTATATGTTTGTAGTCTGTTTTACATTTTTCTTAATCTAGATGAATTCATAAAAACATTTTTATGCCTCAGTATTCTTTAAATGGGAACAACAAAAATTCTGTGACATCAGTACTGGTTACTGTGGAAACAGTAGTTTTCAAGTGAAAAATAATATGTGAATCTTCTAAGAAAACAACTTTTGTTTCTCTCATGATTTGACAGTAATTAAGGAAGGAGATGAATTACATTAGATACACTTTAAAAGCATTTTTAGCAAAATGATTAGCAAAACAGGCAGAGCTGGTGTGGGAAAGTATCTGATACCTGAAATTGTTAATAGATCTTCTGGAATCTTTGAAGTTTTTATTTTTGCAATTTGCATTCTGGTTCCCATTTTACATGACAGAAGTTTAATAACTTTGTGAGTTCTTAATAACGCTATTTTATAGGAGCAAATAGTTAAAACGTTTTCTTGTAGGACCTGATTGGTTAATAGCTGCTTCTCTTTTTCAAAAAAACTATATTAGGGGCGCCTGGGTGGCTCAGTTGGCTAAGTGTCCGACTTCGGCTCAGGTCATGATCTTCCGGTTTGTGCGTTCGAACCCCACATCGGGCTCTGTGCTGACAGCTCAGAGCGTGGAGCCTGTTCCGGATTCTGTCTCCCTTTCTATCTGCCCCTTCCCCGCTCACGCTCCGTCTCTGTATCTCTCAAAAATAAATAAACATAAAAAAAAAACTATATTAATGAAGTCCAAGTTTGTGTCAGTAATCTTATTCTGGGCTGCCTCTGTCTGGGGGAGAGGGAGGGAAGCCCAGCACTGTTTTAAAAAGCTCACCCAAACTTTAAGAGACTCTTAAAAACAGAACAAACTGAGGGCTGATGGGGGGTGGGAGGGAGGGGAGGGTGGGTGATGGGTATTGAGGAGGGCACCTTTTGGGATGAACACTGGGTGTTGTATGGAAACCAATTTGACAATAAATTTCTAAAAAAAAAAAATAAATAAAAAGCTCACCCAGGTGACTGATGATGGCTCCAGACCAATAATTTTCAACTCCAGCTATGTATCATGTCAGCATATTAAAACATTTTCTGCACTTGTATTTTTAAAGTAGGGATATCTACGTTCACTGCCTTATTTCGCTGTTTCTAGAACCCTCAGTGGCTAGGCTGGAAGTTAGTTACATCAGAATAATAGCAGTCTCCCAGGAAGAATACAGGATTATAGTTTGGCTTGAAAATTTTTTTCCTTCTGTGAAAACTTTAACATAGGTAGAAACTACAAAATAAAATTAGTTTACATATTAACACCTGTAAAATACGGTGATCCTTGGTACTTCATTAGGTTCTGAGACCAGCAGTGTTGGTATCACTTTGGAATTAGAAATATGCGGTTTCAGGCTCCACTCCAGATTTACTGAATCAGAATTTGCATTTTAACAAGATCCTCAAGTGATTCATATGCATGTTAAAGTTTGAGAAGCCCTGCTGGAGAGGAAAAACACTAATAAGACCTGGCCCAGTTCTCCCTGCAAATAGAAGTCTAGTCCTGTGTTTTCCTTACCTGTAAAATGAGTGAATTTGGCTGCCTAATCTCTAAAACCCCTGTGAGTGATATATTAGATGTTAAGTAGTGAGGCTAATTTTTAGCCATAGGTACTAGAACTTGAATGTCCTCATGTATCTTCTAGACATGTATTCTAGAAAGCATATGTATAATCTGTTGATGCTTAAAATACTTGTAGGATTAAAAAAAAAAGCCCTTCCTTCCTCCCCAGTATGAACAGCTGTCTTGAGTTCTTTAAGAAAATAACTATTAGTAATTTCCTAATACCTTTTTGTTTTCTTTTTTTTATTTTGAATTTATTTTATTTTTTTTTCAATATATGAAGTTTGTTGTCAAATTGGTTTCCATACAACACCGAGTGCTCATCCCAAAAGGTGCCCTCCTCAATACCCATATACCTTTTTGTTTTCTAACCAAAATATTTTGGCATGATAAGGTAATGGATTCACAGGAATTCATTTACAGAGGAGTACGTTTTTCACCATTGGAGACACTCAAAATTATATTTTCCGGCTCCTGAATTCAGGTCAAGAGAAAACATTTTAAATTGAATTTGAGCAATGTCGGAATTATTGGACAGCTCTAATTTTTTTTTTATTAAAAAATTTTTTAACATTATTTTTGAGAGAGAGGGAGAGACAGAGAACCAATGGGGCAGGGACAGAGAGAAAGGGAGACACAGAATCTGAAGCAGTCTCCAGGCTCTGAGCTGTTGGCACAGAGCCTGACCTGGGGCTCAAGGTCAAAAACCATGAGATCATGACCTGAGTGGAAGTTGGCTGCTTAACCGACTGAGCCACCCAGGCACCCCTGGACAGCTCTAATTTTTCATCACATTGGAGTATAACCTTCATGGGCAGTATTCCTTGATGGGGACAATACTAATTAGAATATTTTTGTTCTGGAAAATGATTAATAAGTTGGTTGTATTGCTTTATCCTCTCATTTAATAAATGAAAGTGCTAAGGGGAATAGGCTGCATGTGATTTTTTTCAAAATCTGCCATACTGAAATTATTTACATAAAATTCACTGAGTTTTGAGTACCTTTTGATGAGTTTCGATGAATGCATAGTTTTGTAACCACCATCACCGCCACCACAGTCATGATATAGAACATTTCCATCATCTGAAAATGTTCCCTTGTACCCCATTATAGTTGTCTTAACTTGGGATGCTATAACAAATTAGCATAGACTGGGCAGCTTAAGCAGACATTTATTTTTCAGTTATGAAGGCTGGGAAGCCCAAGATCAAGGTGCCAGCCGATTTGGTTCCAGTCCTCTTTTCTGGTTTGCAGATGGCTGTCTTGTGTGTCCTCACAGGTGGAGAAAGAGGTTCTCTCTCTCAAGTCTCTTACTAATCCCGTACATGAGGGCTCTGCCCCCGGGATCTTATTACCCCCCCTCAACAGGCCCCACGTCCAGATACCATCACATTGGGGATTAGGGCTTCAACATATGAATTTGGGGGACCCACATTCAGTTTGTAGCAGTAGTCAGTTTCTCTTCCCCTACCGTCAGCTCTTGGTAGTTAGTGATCTGCTTTCTGTTACTGTAGTTTTACTTTTTCTAGAATTTCATGTATGTAGACTCAGACAGTATGGCATTTTGTGTGTGGCTCCCTTCATTTAGTATATATATAGCTTTTTAGATTTATAAGTGTTATTGTGTATTTCAGTAATTCATTTCTTTTCCTTTTTTTTTTCTTTTTTTTTTTTTTTAACATTTGTTCACCTTTGAGAGACAGAGACAGAGCGTGAGCAGGGGAGGGACAGAGAGAGAGGGAGATACAGAATCAGAAGCAGGCTCCAGGCTCTGAGCTCTCAGGACAGCACCCAACACGGGGCTCGAACCCATGAACCGCGAGACCATGACTTGAGTCAAAGTCAGACACTTAACTGAGCCACCCAGGCGCCCCCATTTCTTTTCCTTTCTAAGTAATAGTCCATTGTATGGATTTAACACAACTTATGCGTTCTCTGGTAAATGGATATTTGGGTTGTTTCCAGTTTATGGTCATTATGAATAAAGCTACTATGAACATTCATTTTCAGGTTTTTTTGTCATAATGTTTTAATTTCTCTTTTAAGTACCTAGGGGTGTGATTGATGGTTGTATGGTAAATATGTTTAACTGGGGCTCCTGGCTGGCTCAGTCAGTGGAACACGTGACTCTTGATCTCGAGGTTGTGAGTTCAAGCCCCACATTGGGCATAGAGATTTTTTGGGGGGAAAAATGTGTAACTTTCTATACGGTATTACCAAAAAGTTTTTCAAAGTGGTTGTATCATTTTGTACTCTTTTTTTTTTTTTTTTAAAACCTTTATTCATTTTTGAGAGACAGAGTGCAAGCAGGGGTGGAGCAGAGAGAGAAGAAGACACAGAATCTGAAGCAGGCTCCAGGCACTGAGCTATCAGCACAGAGCCTGATGCGGGGCTCAAACCCACGAACCGAGAGATCATGCCCTGAGCCTAAATAAAAAGTTGGACGCTTAACTGAGCCACCCAGACGCCCCTAGCATCTTTATTTTCTTACAACAAATTCCTACAAATAGGTTTGCTGTGGTATGAACTCTTTAAGGCTGTAAAAAATACGTGCTAGAATAAACTTCTGAATACTTAGATACTGTTTTCATATGGTTATAGGGTGTAAATGTTGAGGGCAGGTGCCAGACACCAAAACATTGCTTTTGTCAAACTGCTAATTTTTGTAAATAGACTGAGTAGACTGAACCCAGGCTACTTTCCATAAGAATTTGTTTCAAGTTTTTAGTTGGAATGTGAATAACTTATACTTTCATTGCTTTTGAATAACTATACTTTCATTGCTTTTGAGAAGTGAATTACTCCTTACTTGGTTCTCTCTCTACAAATTTAATTTTGGGCTGAAATAATGTAACGTTAGTAACATTTTATTGTAATGCAGATTTCTAGCATCTTTATATTGCCTTAGTGTGTAATTATGCCTGAAGTTTGCAGACGGATCTAGGTCAGTTCTGAAGTGTAAATTTTGCTGTTGGAATGTATACTGACTGTACGAATTTGGCAGATTTAAGATCAGTGTGTTTAAAGAGCAATCAAAAAGACAAATGTCTTTTTTTTATATAGACTTCTTTTTTTAGAGCGATTCATAGCAAAATTGAGTGGAAAATACAGAGTGCACATGTACCCCCTGTCCCCACACACCAACAGCTACCCTGCTCCACACCAGAGTGGCACCTTTGTTACAACTGATGAATCTTCACTGACACATCATTATTCCCCAAAGTCCACAGTTTTCATTAGGCTTCATTTATGGGGTTGTATATTCTGTGGGTTTTGACAAATGTATGATGCCTTGCGTCTATCTCTGTAGCATCAGGGAGAATAGTTTAACTGCCGTCAAAATCCTTGTGCTCCACCTGGTCGTGTCTCTTCCCCCCCAACCCCTAGCAACCACTGATCTTTTTTTTACTTAGACAAGTGTCTTTTTGTAGGCCTTGTGGCAAATAGGTTAAGTATACTTAGTGTTAAGTATGGGGAAATAGCTGAGGAACAGTTGATCTGCTCTAGGTATCTTTCAGCTTTGACCTTGAAAGATGTATTAGGCGGTAGAGTGGGGGAGAACTGACTTGAAACAGTGAATCAGGAAAATTTATTGGATGGTCAAAGTCTACTTCAGTCATTTTTTGGCATTGAAAAATGGAAATAGAATCACTATTCTCTACCTAGCATTTAACTTCAATTTAAAATCTTAGAGCAATGCCAAATTTAAAAAGATTTCCAGTTGTAGGTAATCACTGAATGTTAATGTTTACAGGTAGTCTGATGAAATGTACAATTCTTATATTTAGTTGCTTATATCAGTGTTTGATGAATGAAGTACTGTGTCTGTAGTTAGTACAAAAATGGTAGAGAAATCATGGTGGGGGAGTAAACTTAGTGAACCGTGTCATTGTGCTCCATCATGCTTTTGAAACATGTTTCTGCACTTCACTTTAGAAGTCTGTAGCCTAGAAATGGTGACAAAAACGTAGACACCTGCTGCCTGTGTATCTGAGGTACCTATCTTTATCCACGCTAATAAAAGAAAATTGGCTACATGGTAACTGTAGTCAACCAATCTAGGTGAAATTTCAAGTTAATAACTTGTTAAAAACAAGTGGTTTGTTTTTCTTTATTTTTTAATGTTTATTTTGACAGAGAAGCAGAATGCAATGAGTGGGGAAGGGTCAGAGAGAGGAGAGGGAGGGAGGGAGAGGGAGAGACAGAGAGACAGACGGAGAATGAGAATCTCAAGCAGGCTCTGTGTTGTCAGTGCAGAGCCCAGTGTGGGCCTTGATCTCATGAATCATGAGATGACCTGAGCTGAAATCAAGAGTTGGACGCTTAACCAAGTGAGCCACCCAAGGGCCCTTGTTTGTTTTATTTTTAAGAAACTAATGCTTTCTTTACAGTAAGAACAAGACTGTTTGTTGGTTTCAACAAAATCAGCAATCTCCAAATTTGGTCATTGTGATATTTTAGCACTTAACTCATTTTGGGTTCTTTTTAATTAGTGTATTGGTAGAACTTCATACTTGTAACTGTAATTTTGTGATAAATATACTACTCTTGAGTTGCTGGAAGTATTTTCCCAAACTAGTTATGTGATTGTCAGATTTGCTTGTAAAATACCTAGGGGCAGGTAGGTATAAAACTCCTGAGTAAAACGTGTAAATTTCTTTCATTCAAGAAATATTTATTAAGCACCTGCTAGGTGCCAAGCACTATTCGGGGTGCTGGGAGATAGAGTGGCCAACAGGATGATTGAGATTCTTATTTTTGTGGTATATACTTTCTATGGAGGGAGAGATATAAGGCACAAATGTAAACAAATGAAAAAGGGTTTAGATATTGAAAAGGACTATGGAAAAAAAACCCACAAAACCTGTTTTGTTAAAGTGATGTGGAAGGGTCTGTAGACTGAATGGTCGAGGAAGGCCACACTTACGAGAACATTTGAGCTGAGACCTAGATGATGGAAGATAAAGCCACATGAGTTTCTAGGGACAGAACATTCCAGACAGGGGAGAACACAGGACAAAGATTCTAAGGTGGGAAACAGGTTTGACCTGTTCAAGGAACAGAAAGAGGTCCCGATTGCGAGGGCCAGATCACATAGGACTGTGGAGGTCATGGTCAGGACCTTCAGAGTTTTGTTTTTTTCTGTATATTTTCTGGTTACAGTGGGAAGCTAATTGAGGCTTTTAAACAGAGGATTGGCAGTCTAGAGGGGGAGACCTATAATAAATAAGCATTTACATAAATATTCAAATGATGGGTAGATTTAGATTAGGGGAGTATAGGAGGACTAAACTTGATTAGGAACCTTAGGAAAGATATTCCTGAGGAAATGACGTTTAGGAAATGACGTTTAAACGGAGGCTTAAGGAATAAGCATGAGTTGATTAGGGCAACAACATGGAAAAGAATATTCCAGAAAAAGGAATATCCTTGGTGAAATATGAGTCTAGAAAGAGCTTTAGTAGCATAAGAATCTGAAAAAAGGCTAACTTGTCTATTTGTAGTTTACACAGGCAAGAGTAGCACCAAATGCATTTGGGGCAGGAGAGATTTGGCAGTGAGTACAGGATTTTATAAGGTATGTGTAGGATTTTAGTTGTTAATGCTCTGTAACAGTGATTTTAAGGAGAGTAATTTAATAACAGTCACATTTATCTATATTATTTTGTTACTACTCTGGAATTTAGATTGGTTTAAAGTTTTTTTTTTTTTTTTAACGTTTTATTTATTTTTGAGACAGGGAGAGACAGAGCATGAACAGGGGAGAGTCAGAGAGAGGGAGACACAGAATCTGAAACAGGCTCCAGGCTCTGAGCTGTCAGCACAGAGCCCGACGCGGGGTTCAAACTCACGGACCGTGAGATCATGACCTGAGCCGAAGTCAGCTGCTTAACCGACTGAGCCACCCAGGCGTCCCTAGATTGGTTTAAAGGAGGGAGCAAAAAGGGAGACCAGTTAGGTACCATTCTGTATTTGTATACTGTTGAAACTGGAAGTGATAATATCGTCTTTAATTAAATATTGATTGCTTTTACTTCCAATGATTCTCCTTTGAAATTGGTTGCTCTTTATATTGTCACTGTTTGTAGCACATTTTGAAATAGTGTTGCTGCTTTTGCTATGTTCAGTTAAAGGTGCCTTGTGATGGAAGAAAAGGCTCTCCTAGTTTTTGCAAATCAAACAAGCTAGATATTTCTTTCTAGGGGAAAAAAAGAGCCATGAATGTAGATATATAATCTTTAAGAATAGTGGTTAGTTGGATAAGGTATTCTTGCCGTGTTGGCTACTAATATGCCACTCCTCAGTGGACTGGCTGTCTCCTGGGAGAGAAGGGACTGTCATTGCACTGAACACAGTAGATACTGTATGTCTCCTTAGATTGCAAAGGGTCACTTAGTAGACAGACTCAAGGGGAGAGTCTCTTAAAAATGTTGGGGTGGGGGAGGATAAGGTCCCTACCAGTGATTTGGCTACATGGGATCAAGCAATTGATAGGGAAGAAAGCCTGACAAGGGATAGAAGTCTCTGAAATTAGCTATTAGGTGTTTTTGTTTGTTTTGTTTTATTAAAAGGACAGAAACCTAAACTTTAGAAACTTGTCTCTACTGTTGCATATCTTTATTTATTTTGAGAGAGAGAACAAACGACCATGTGTGTGCTCAGGAGAGGTTTAGGGGGAGGGAGGGAGGGAGAGAATCCCAGGCAGGCTCTGTGCTGTCAGTGTGACACAGGCATCTCCTGCTGTTGTGTGTTTTATCGTTATTTCTTCATTACTATTCAGTAAAGTTTTGCAAAGATTACCTTGTTTTGGTGTGCTGGGTGAACAAGGGAAGAGTTGATACACCTGTTTTGGGGAGTTAGGTAATTTGAAATGGTGGTTGTGGTCTGTAAGAGCCCAGAGGCAGATGAAACTATAGGATATAACTCTGTACCTCACTGACTATTCATTTTGTGTTTTCCAACAGAACATCAATCCTGTGCTTTGCTTTAATAAAGGAAGCTGTACTATTAGGTTACTCTTACTAAATTAGGGACTTGTTAGCTTTACCATTAGTGTCGGTTTTAGAAACTTCTTAGGACCCTAGTGTAGCCATTTAAGTTTCATAGTGAAAAATGTTTATAATTCATATGTTTTAATCTTTGTAACTTGGAATAATATCCAGGAAATGCCTACCAGGAAAATTGGAATTTGAATTATTAGGTAAAATTGACACCCCCCCCACCTCCCCTCGCATAGATCCGGTTTCAGTGTGCATACAGTAGCAGAAATTCTTTATAGAATAATGCAGTGCTCAAGAAACAGCTACTGTTCATAATTAGCTGTTTAGACTTAATAGTAGAGGCTATACTTAGTATTGTGCTTATCTGTGTGTATAGTGGGAAATCTCAGCAATATTCTTGGTCCTACTATAGAGGGAGTGAGAAATCCAATATGTACTTGAATATCACTTTTTGCAGATGATCTGTAACAAAGGGGAAGTTATTTGAAATTTTGCTTTAGTTGTGATCCTTTAGGAGAAGTTTGTAATGCAGGAATTCAAGTAACCTTTTTCTCTTTTTTTTTTAATTTTAGGTGAGAATCATGAAGATGATGACCTAGTAAACTCTGATGAGGTTATGAAGAAACCATGTCCAGTACAGATTGTTCTTGCTCATGAAGATGACCATAACTTTGAGCTCGATGAAGAAGCTTTGGAGCAGATATTGCTACAGGAACACATACGAGATCTTAACATAGTAGTGGTATCCGTGGCAGGAGCTTTTCGTAAAGGGAAATCATTTCTACTGGACTTCATGCTTAGATATATGTATAACAAGGTGAATAGTGTCTTTTAAATTGAACCCAGTTAAAAACAAAAAACAGCCAACCAACCCTGTTTAAAAATAATAGACAAAAAACAGTAAGAGCTGTGTCTTTCATTTTACAAAAATCCAGTTCTTGCTAAGACTTCTCAGTTAAGACAGTAATCTAAGTTCGTTTGAGTTCTTGATTGTTCCTCATCTCCATAATTCCATTTTGCGTGCAGTCCATATGGATGCATATGACTGAGCATCTATGTTACAGGCATTGTAGCTCTAACCCAAGGTGTCTGAGTATATTTTAAAGCCTCTGATACACTGTTCTCTCCCTTTTGGTTACTTCTTCACGCCTCCCCTTTTTTTGATCACCTTTACAATAATGGGTGAAGTAGGCTGATAGAGACTTTTGTACAAGTACACCTGTGCCCTTTCAAATAAGTCAGCTTCAGTGACTATTACATTTTGAGATAAAGTCTGGTTCCTTAGTGTGGCTTCCCTGGTCTTCGATAATCTCTTGAGTTTCATATCTTGCTTCTCTGTGTCAGGTATACTGTAGTTTTTGCAGTTCCTCAGCTGTGTCATGTTACTTCTCAAATGTTGCTATATCCTTGGCTGATCTTTTCATAGGAGGCCTTCCCTGATTTTTTTTTTTTTTAAGTAGGGCCACGCCCAGTGTGGGGCTTGAATTCATGACCCTGAGATCAAGAGTTGCATGCTCTAGGACTGAGCCAGCCAGGCGCCCCGAGGCCTTCTCTGATTTTTAAGACTATATTATGTCCTTCTCCCAACTCTCATGGCACTAATCATTTGTTTCATTGAAACTGCTTTAGTTACTTATTTTTCCTGGCTAGTTTAACTTCTGTCAGGAATGGGTCTTCTCTTAGTTACCATGTCTCCCTGACCTAACATTAACTAGCCTGCTGTAAACACTTATTTTCTGTTTTGATCATTGAATCTCCCTCTGTCCATAAATTTATACTTGATTTATTTTTAATAAATATAAATCAAATTTATATTTGATTCCAAATACTTTTTGATGGTACCAGGCAATTGTTATTTCCCTCCCCCTTCCTGACTTTGGAATTTTTCCTCTGAAAAAAAGCAAAAAATAATTTTACTTAAATCAGTGTTTTTCTAACAGTTGAAAGTTGGGCTGAGGGAATGGGAATTTGATAGGGACGAAGAAGAAGGAATTGGAAATTTGGAGTGGAGCATTTAGAAGAAAGGGCTTTCCTTACATGGCGTTTGACATTCAGAAGCCACGTGAAGATGCTAGAAATAACACTTTGACAGAGTTATGTAATTATCTAAGCTCTTGTCAGGGTGCTCACCTTTATGAGTTCTATATTAATCTGAAACTGGGTGTGTATGCATCTGCCTTAAGGTAAGTAACAGTTGATTTTCCAGGAAGCTTTTCAGTAAATTCTTTTTGTAGGGATCTCTTTAGGCATCATCAGGAATGCCTGAGTATCAGGAATGTAATTCATATTAAATGACACTATTTTACATGTTTAGCAAATTGAGAAAGATACAGTATTTCATCCATTTAGACTTGATTATTTCCCACAGTTTTACATCTGAAATAGAGAAATGAATAGTGGCATATTTTTTTTTAAAGACTGTGCCTTTAAAGATGATATTTGAGGTTCTGACTCCTTAAGTAAGCTTGTATATATCATATTTATGTGTGTCTGAGCTGTTCCTGCAAATGCATTTGATTCCAAGTAGGTCACAGACCGAATGTTCAAAGGGGAAAGAAGCTTAGATCATTTGCCTAGCAATGACAGATAAGTTTCACCTCAGGTGCCATTTCTGAATCCATCTCTGATCAATTAGTAGTGGTTGTTCAGAGGAGAGTAGCAGTCCACACATGTGTCATGTGTTTGCAGTTCTTTTCCTGGGGAAGACGCTGAAGCCACGGGAAGGTTATGAGGGCCTGAGTGAGGTTGCACACCTGGTTAGTGGCTTCTAGGCTGAAATATCTTTATTAATTTTCATTGATATGCTTTCCATAGAGAATTTATGCTATAAATAATTTATTCTGTTAATTGAAAATGGCATTAAACATTGTTGAGTTTTGGGATAACACGCCTCAGCTTACACTGATTTGGTGGTGGGTCATGCTTTTCCTAAGAGAATGAAATTAAAGAAGGAGATAGTTTTGAATTTATTTCATTAACCTATCTGCCTGCAAAGGTGGGATGCTAACTGAGGGAGGTAGGAGATGAACATGGCTAACATTGACTTCATATGTCCTTTTTATTGACCTGGGTAAGGGTGTAGTTCACTAAAGGAGCTAAATATAAATTTTTTACATATGATTTAGAAATAGATGACTGTTTTCATTTTAAGTAGTTAGTAATCATAACACAAGAGCACATGAACATGAGCTCTTTTCTGTTCGATACAAACAAAAACTTCAGTAGTTCTTAAAACTAAGACTATTCTGAGATTTTTACCAAATCTTTTTTTTTTATTTTAATTTTTTTGAGAGACAGCAGGAGCAGGAGAGGGGCAGAGAGAAAGAGAGAGAATCCAAAGCAGGTTCCAAGCTGCTAGCGCAGAATGCAGAGTGGGGCTCCAACCCACAAACTGTGAGATCATGACCTGAGCTGAAATCAAGAGCCAGATGCTTAGCTGACTGAGCCACCCAAACATTTACCAAACATTTCTAAATTATAGGGGAAAATTCTGACTTTTAGTTCTCATTCTCTTGTGAAGGAAACAGCTTTCTACACAGTTTTCTTTTTTTGAATTGCTACTTATATTTTGAAAATAGGTTGTTTTTAAATTTTATTTATTTATTTTTTTTTCAACGTTTATTTATTTTTGGGACAGAGAGACAGAGCATGAACGGGGGAGGGGCAGAGAGAGAGGGAGACACAGAATCGGAAACAGGCTCCAGGCTCTGATCCATCAGCCCCAGAGCCTGACGCGGGGCTCGAACTCCTGGACCGCGAGATCGTGACCTGGCTGAAGTCGGACGCTTAACCGACTGCGCCACCCAGGCGCCCCGAAAATAGGTTGTTTTTAAAGTATAGGAGGAAAGAAATTAGTCTTTTGTAAGCTTAAGAGGTGAACTAAACCTTTTTCTAGAATAAAATTCTCTTATGTATGTTGGAGTTAATCAATTCTATAGTTAGACTCTAACCATGAAATATAACAGAAGGTGACTAAAATTGCTGATTTACTGGATTCATAATGTAGAAGACCTTTTGAACTTCCAAAGATATCACTTAGGACATTTACTGTGAATGCCATATATGAGAAATACCACAAAAATTCAAGTTGTTAGTGAACCTAACAATTTGTAAGTAGAATATTTATTACTTGTAAAAGTCATTCTTAAAAAGCCATAGATGAAATAATTATAAAAATTTATGTGCAGGGGCGCCTGGGTGGCTCAGTCAGTTAAGCATCCAACTTGGGCTCAGGTCATGATCTCAGGGTTCATGAGTTTAAGCCCCTCATCGGCCTCTGTGCTGACAGCTCAGAGCCTGGAGCCTATTTCAGATTCTGTGTCTCCCTCTCTCTGCTCCTACTTTGCTTGCTCTCTCTCTCTCTTAAAAATAAATAAACATTAAAAATTTTTTTTAAAGTTTACATGCAAACTGTTAGATCTATTATGTCCATATTTAAAAAAAATCCTATTTCATGTGTAAAAGTAGGCAGTTTTACACAAGAAGAGATGAAAATCTGTGATGAGAGACAGTATTGGGAGGGAGGGAGACTTTTCCCTGTGAAATAGATATATAGACTCTCAAGTATTCTGTGTCTTTCCCTTTCTAATGCTGATTTGGTTGTTGGGGATGTAGTTTAGGCAAATGTATTTCTTCTTTTGAATTTCTCTTTTTTTCCCTGAAGTATAATTTATATATAGGAAAGTACTCAAATCTCAAGTGTATAGCTTGCTGAAATTTTACATATGTATACACCCCTATTACCACCACCCAGATGAAGATCTAGAACTGTCCCCCCCACCTGGTTATGTCCCTCCCGGTTAATATCTAACCCCAAATGGTAACCCCTATTCTGAACTCTTGTGTACCCCAGACTGGTTTTTGAACTTCACCTGAATGAAATCATGTCATAAGAATTTGTGTTTGGTTTATTTCTTTAAACTATCTATGAAATGTGCCCATTTTTTGCATGGAGTGATCGTTCATTATTTTTGCTACTTTGGTGTCCACTATGTGATTATACCACATTTTATTTATTCATTTAATTGTCAGTGGATATTTGCTTTCATCTCGTAAGTTTTAGTGAGCTGATTTTTGTGAATCCCAAGCTTCCAAAGTAGATAACTCCTGTGATAATAGGAATTATTAGAAAAATGCTGATCAAATTATCATGTAAAGGAATTTCAGTTTTAGGAGTTGGTTTAGGAAGGTCAAAACTGAATTTGGTAGAATTAAATTATATAAACGTTAATACTTGGGATATTGAACACTAAGCATTGGTGAGAGCTGTTAACTGATCTCTTCTAGATAGTCTTTTTAAAAAAAAATTTTTTTTAACATTTATTTATTTTTGAGAGAGAGAGAGAGACACAGTGTGAGCAGGAGAGGGGCAGAGAGAGAGGGAGACACAATCTGAAGCAGGCTTCAGGCTCTGAGCTGTCAGCACAGAGCTGGATGCGGGGCTCGAACTCACGAACCGTTGAGATCATGACCTGAGCCGAAGTCAGACACTTCGCTGACTGAGCCAGCCAGGTGCGCTAGATAAAGAAAGAGTCTGAATTGTGTACAGAGTTGCTTGTACTTTTATATCATTCTCTCTTTTTTTTTTAAATAACTTTATTATGAAGAATTTTTAACACATGTAAAAGTAGATAACAGTATAACGAATGCTCATGTATTTACAGTTATCAACTCTCACTTTCATTTCATCTATATGCCAACTCATTCTATACCTTTTATATTGTTGTGAATATGTCCAGATATATCATCTCATTTGTAAATATTTCAGTATGACGGGTTTTTTGGACCTTACAGTAATATCGTACATAAAAATAAATAATTCCTTAAGTTAGGTATATATAAGGTTAATATATGGGATCAATTTTCCAGTTGACTCAGATATTTTAATTTTTTCATTTTTAGCAGTTTGGTTAGAGTCAAGAGCCAACTAAATGAGGTCCACATTGTGATTGGTTGTCTTTAAAGTGTTTCTAATTTTTTTTTTAGGTTTCCCTCCATTATTTTTCTTAGCAGTTTATTTGTTGAAGAAACTGACTGTTGGTCTTAGAGAGTTTCCCAGTCTGGATTTGCTGATTTTATCCCACTAGTGTAATTTTTACATGTTCCTTTGTCCTTTGAATTTGCTGTAAATTGTTACTTAAATCTAAGGACTTGATCAGACTCAGGTTTGACTTTTGGGTAAGAGCACTTCCAAGATGATGTATTGTTCCATGAGGAAGTGCAGATTATCTTTTTTTTTTTTTTAGCTTATTTATTTATATTTGATAAAGTGGGGGAGGGGCAAAGATAGATGGAGAGAGAGAATCCCAAACAGGCTCCTTGCAGTTAGTGCAGAGCCTGATGTGGGACTTATCTCACGAATTTTGAGATCATGACCTGAGCAGAAATCAGGAATCAGGTGTCCCCAGATTATCTTTTAAGATAACAGTTTTTGAATCTTTACTGAATTCTAGGTATTCTGATTACTGAACATTAAATAGGTATTATTTCCCTCAGTAGTCACATTCACCCTATGCAGTAGTGTTAGTATTTCAGCTTGATAGTTGAGGAAATGAGATTCAAAGGAGGTGGCGAGGCTGAGATATAAACCAGGCAATTTGATTCTAAAGCCTTTATTCTTAAAACTACTATGTAAAATGATGTTTGATCCTTTACCTACACTAAACTGTTTTTTGTTGTTGTTGTTGTTAGTGTCTACTTTTCACTGTTTACTTCAGAAGTTGAGATAGCCCGAGAGGAGTGCATGCTTGGTAACTTTTTTGCTGCCCACTGGTATCTATATGCTTAATGAGTAAAGAGTTTTGACCCCATTTATAACATAATTGCTAAAAACATTTTAAGAGAAATTGTAGATGATATTATTATTATTATTATTATTATTATTATTTAAAGAGCTGCTCCCAGAACTGCTTCCAGAGATCAGGAGTAAGAACAGTTTTTAAAGATCATATGTGCTGCTATGTATAATTTGCCAAAAGTACAAATATCTCCAAATTGGCCATATGGGATATTGAACTTGATTTCACCCTTTTTTTTCCTAAGGCTAACATTGTCTGAGATGTGGGGCTTGTGAGAAATGTGTGAATGCATGAAGGAAAACTTGGTTTGTTTCATGTTCCTTTTTGAAGAAAGAAATGTATTTAGAGGATGAACAGTATTTTTAAAAGGTTCTGCCTAGGGTCATTTTATTCTTTTTTTTTTTGTGTGGTATAACTTGCATATAATAATAAAGTGCATAAATCTTAGGATAGACAGTAAATTTTTGTGTACCTATACTTTTTGTAACCACTGCCACTCAGATCAAGAAGGAGAATACTACCAGCACTCTAGAAAGCTCTCTCATTTCCCCTGCCGAGTATTACTATCTCCAATACTGAGTCCACCACCATCCTGATCTACATCACTATAGATTAGTTTGGTCTACCCTTGAGCTTTACATAAATGTAATCATAAAGTATGTGCTCCTGTGTGTGATTTCATTGACTCAACATTGAATCTAAGAGATTTATCCATGTTATTGCATGATCCAGTAATTGTTGTTTGTTAGTACTGAGTGGTAGGTTATTGGGTGAAGATACTGATTTATTTACTCCTTCTTTTGAAAGACATATGGGTTGTTTGTAATTTTTGTCCATTATGAATAAACCTACCATGAATATTTGTGTGCAAGTCTTGGTGACATAATCACTTATTTCTGTTGGGTATATAACCAGGAGTAGAAATGCTAGGTTCATAAAACCCATTTCACTGTACTAGGGACTGCCACAATTTTTTTCCAAAGTGGTTTTACCAATTTGCACTTCCTTGAGCAATGTAAGAGACTTAAATTTGTTATACATCTTATGAACAGTATTGTCAGTCTTTTTAACTTTAGCGATTCTGATAGGTATGCATTGTGTTAATTTTAGGTCATCATTGTACTCTATACAGGGTCATGCTTATAAAACTGTTACCATATTTACTGTAGAGACGTAGCTTGTTCATTTAATTATTACTTTAACTGCATTTACATTTGTGAATTTCACTCATTATATGTGAAGCAATGTATGTAACTTATGTAACAAGCTGTGGAAATTTTAAGTGTTATATTATTACTGTTTTTGCCTATGCGAGAAGCCAGCCAAATTTGATCAGAATTTTAAGTCAGTTAGGAAAATAAAAATTGGTTCGCTTATTTTTATCCCTGAATATAAGCTAAGGAGTGAGTATAGAAGTTATGTGGACTGTGGACTACCTTTTTTCCATTAGCTCACTGGCTTTCTTTTCCTCCTAGATTTTGATTTCTGCGTTGAAACTAATCTGTTCTTTCACGTGCAGGTTTAAAATTAGTGTGAGTAATTTCAGTTAGAAAAACTTCAGCAAGTGTTACCAAAGCTGGAGGAAGCAGAAGCAGAGGAGTCTACAATATATTGTTCAAAGTCCTTATAGCACTGTCTTAGGAGAGGCTTTCTCGGGTGCATTCATGAATCTATTCCCTGAAAATGTGTCATTTGTAGTCTTTCAAACAGCTCTCCAGCTTTAAGCCCCAAATGTATGTACTGCCTGTTTTGTATTTTCATCAAAAATATGAGACTATGGCATCACATATGAGGACTTGAGAGAACATAAATTATTTGTTCTAGCAGACCTTTTTCCATTCTGAAGTCTTTGTTCCTTTTAAGTTAAAACTTACTGTTTCTAAAGTACTTGATTCTATTTAGGTCATCTATTAAAAGATATCGTAATAGATGGTTAACATAAACACTGATTACTCAAACACAGTTTTAAGACATTCAGGAAGTTAAACAGTCTTGTATAATTTAAATTTCTTTTATATTAACGGTCTCTGGTGAAGAAATACGTTATTTTATTTATTTATTTATTTATTTATTTATTTATTTATTTATTTATTTATTTATTTGAGAGAGAACGAGCGAGCATGTAGAAGCCAGGGCCGGGCAGCGGGTGAGAGAGAGAGGATCCCAGACAGGTTCCATGCCCAGAGCAGAGCCTAACATGGGACTCAGTCTCACAACCGGGAGACCGTGACCTGAGCCAAAATCCAAGAGTCGGATGCTTAACTGACTGAGCCACCCAGATGCCCCAAGAAATACTTTCTTAAAGTCATTAACCCCCTGCCTCCCTCCCTTATTCTCCCAGACAGTTTTACTACTTAACTCACGAGTTTTACTTCAAGAATGTTTCGTTCTCACTATTTGAAACATTTTTTAAAAAAGAACTAATAGGATGCATTTTCTGTAGATACTTTGGATAATGTTAACCATAATCCTTTCATGAAGAAGCAAGTTTAGGGGTGCCTGGGTGGCTCAGTTGAGTGTGTGACTTTGGCTCAGGTCACAATCTCCTGTTTTGTGAGTTCGAGCCCTGCACCAGGCTCTCCACTGACAGTGCAGAGAGCCTGCTTGGGATTCTCTCTCGCTCCCCTTCCCCCACTTATGCTTTCTCTCTCTCTCTCTCTCTCTCTCTCTCTCTCTCAAATAAACTTAAAAAAAAAAGAAAGCAAGCAAGTTTAGGAGTGCCTGGCTGGCTAAGTTGGTAGAGAATGCTACTTTTGATCTTGGGGTTGTAAGTTCGAGTCTTGCATTGGGTGTAGAGATCACTTAAAAATAAAAAATCTTAAAAAAAAAAAAAGCATATTTAAGCCATCGCGTTTATGACATATTGCACTATAGATGGATATATAGCAGAACCTCCAATGGACCTTCCTTTTCCTCCTAGACTTTTGTAGTATTATTGGGTGGATTTTGTATGACTGGGAGTCTTTGTTAAGCTTGTGTACTAAATATATTTGATTTTTTCTTTTTCTTTTAACAGCTTTATTGAGATATAATTGACATACCATATAATCTATGCACTTAAACCACACAGTTTCATGAGTTTTTAGTGTATTCCCAGGGTTGTGCAACCATCGCCACAATCGATTTTAGAACACCTTTTTCCCTTCACAGTGAAAAAAATGAAACCTGTACCCTTTAGCTATCACTTCCCCTTCCACCATCCCCAAACCTTTGGTCTTAAGGAACCACCAGTCTGTTTTTTGTTTTTATAGATTTGCCTATTCTATGCATACATATAAATATAATATGTGGTCTTTTGGTGATTGGCTTCTTTCTCTTAGCACTTTTAAAGGTTTGTGTTGTAGCGTTATCATGTTTCATTCCTTTTTAAGACCCGATAATCTGTTGTATAGATATACCACATTTTATCAGTTAATGGATATTTGGGTTTTCCACCATTTGGCTTACAATGCTATAATTATATGAATATATCTAATTATAATACATTAGTATATAATCATGTTAATGAAATGAGATAAGGATCTAGCTTCAGTTCTCTTATATCTGCTTATCCAGTTGTCCCAGCATTTGTGGGAAAGATTATTCTTTCTCCATTGAATGGTCTTGGCACTTTTGTTGAAAATTAGTTGATCAAACTAATTTCTGGACTCTCAATTTTATTTTTGGACTCTCAGTTTTATTTTATTGGTCTATATAGGTCTGTTCTTATGCCAGTACCATACTGTCTTGATTACTGTTGCTCTGTAGTAAGTTTGTAGTAAGTTTGTCTATTCTCGGTCCCTTGCAATTCTGTACGAATTTTAGATTTAGCCTGTCAGTTTCTATGGGAGGTTAGCTGGGATTCTGTTGGTGATTGGGTTGAACATGAAAGATCAACTTGAGGAGTATTGCCATCTTAAGTGTTCCAGTTCATGAACATGGGATGTTTTTCCCTTTATTTAGATCTTTATAATTTGCAGAGTATGTGTTACTTCTTTTGTTAAATTTATTCCTTTTTTGATGCTTTTACATTTGGAATTGTTTTCTTAATTTCATTTTCAAGATCATTCATTGCAAGCTTATAGAAATACAGTTGATTTATGTTGATCTTGTATCCTGCAACTTTGCTCAATTCCTGCATTAGTTCTGATAGTTTTTTAGTGTATTCTTTAGAGTTTTCTGTATACTAGATCATGTCACCTGTAAATACAGTTTTAGTTTTTCCTTTCCAATCTAAGTACCTCTACTCTCTCTTGGAAGTACCACTGGCTAACTGTCCTGGTTAGAACCTCCAGTACAATGTTGAGTACAAGTGGTAAGACATCCTTACTCTTTTCTTAATCTTCAGGGAGGAAGCAGTGAGGTTCTCACCATTATGTATGACTTCAGCTGTAGGGGTTTTTTTGAAGTTCCTGTTTATTCGTAGTCTGTTGGGAGGTTTTTTGTTTGTTTGCTTTTGTTTCTTGTTTTTTTTTTTTTTATCATGAACGGATGTTGGATTTTGTCAAATGCTTCTTATGTATCTATTGATGAACATGTGATTTTTTTTAGCTTCTTGATATGATTGATTATATTGTTAATGTTTTAAATATCGAGTCCATCTTGCATCCCGTGGAATAAGTCCCATTTAGCTGTGGTGATAATTTTTTAATAAATGTTGTTAGATTTAACTAGCTAATGTTTTGTTGAATATTTTTACATATGTGTTCATGGGATATATGGATCTGTAGTTTTCTTTTCTTTTAATGTCCCAGAACTTTTTTACCTTCCCAAACTGAATCTCTATACCCATGAAACTCCCATTTTTCCCCTCCCCCTCCATGGACCATTTTCTTCTGTCTCCATGAGTTTAACTACTTGAGGTACTGCCTATGAGTAGAATCATAAGGTATTTGTTATTTTGCGGCTAGCTTATTTTACTTAGCATAATGTCTTCAAAGTCAAGGACATCTTTTAACTAAGTTTTTAAAATTCTTTAGTACGTACCTAGGTTAATAGACTTGTCCTTTGTCTGAGCTTGTGACTTGGGTCAGTCATAATGTTATCTATTTGTGTAGCCCTAAAGGGAGGAATTGGACATGGGGGTAGGTAAGATGTGAGACAGTTTTAAACTGTTTTAAGACTCTAATGCTTCTTAATTTGTTCTAGAACTTGCGGAGTATTCTTACATATTTTAAGTGAAAACACTAAATGATGCTTGGTGGTCAGAATGTGTATATTTTTCTATCCACTCATTTGGGTGTTATTAATAACCTACCTCCTAAATGAGGTAGATTTATAAGATTAAGATATTCTTTTTCTTTTTTTTAAATTTAAATCCAAGTTAACATGTAGTATAGTAATGGTTTCTGGAGTAGGATTTAGTGATTCATCACTTACATACAACACCCAGTGCTTATCTCAACAAGTGCCCTCCTTAATGCCCATCCCACATTTAACCCATCCCTCCACCCAACACCTCTCTGACAACGCTCAGTTTGTTCCCTGTATTTAAGAGTCTCATATGGTTTGCCTCCTTCTCTGTTTTTATCTCATTTATGCTTCCCTTCCCCTATATTCATCTGTTTTGTTTCTTAAATTCCATATATGAGTGAAATCATATATTTGTCTTTCTCTGACTGACTTGTTTCGCTTAGCATAATACACGCTAGTTCCATCCGTGTTGTTGCAAATGGAAGATTGCATTCTTTAAAAAAAAATCTTTTTAACATGTATTTATTTCTGAGAGACAGAGCACGAGAGGGGGAGGGGCAGGGAGAGAGAGAGACAGAGACACACACAGAATCTGAAGCAGCCTCCAGACTCTGAACTATCAGCACAGAGCCTAATGTGGGGCTCGAACCCACGAACTGCAAGATCATGACCTGAGCTGAAGACAGATGCTCAACTGACTGAGCCACCCAGGCTCCCCTTCATTCTTTTTGATCGCCAAGTAATATTCGCCATTGAATATCATACCACATCTTCTTTATCCATTCATCAGTCAATGGACATTTGGGCTCTTTCCATAATTTGGCTATTGTCGATAATGCTGCTGTAATCATGGGGGGGCGGGGCACATACCCCTGCCAATCAGCATTTTTTTTTATCCTTTGGATAAAGATTACCTAGCTGTTGTTTCACTTTGTTACCAAGGAATGTTATCTTTCCTATGGTGAAGTAAGAATTTGTGTCTTACCTATTTACAGTAGGTAGGGGTTCTTACGTTGATAATTACATTGGTAAGTCTTTTTGGCAAGGGCTTATGTTTATTCGTGGTATTTCAAGCTCGGGTGTTTTCACATTACTTTGTACCATTGAGGTTTATTCTAAAAGATCTTCCCTTTTAATTTTACTGGAGGACTGATTATTTTTGGAATTTTGAGTTTTAAGACTTTTTTTTTTTGCCTCCACAGTACTAAATGGTACAAGATTACTATTTTTCAAGTTCTTAGATTTGTTTTTAGTAATTTATGACAAATAGTATCAGTGAGTCTGCTTCTAGAATTAACTAGAATGCTCCTGGAGGGCAGGAATGTTTGTTCTCATGCACTGCTGTATCCTTAGAACCTAGAACAGTAGCTGGCACATGGTAGGGTGTTCAGTGAATACTTGTTGAGTGAATGTATGAACACATTTTATGTAAGTTATCAGTATTTAGTATGATACAGAGATAGACTTCTTAACTTCAGGTTTAAAAATAGCAAAATGTATTAGTTGGGATTAGTTAGCTAGGCTCTCTGATTTGCCTTTTCTTTCATCCTTTTATTGACTGATCAGATCAGTTTAGTTACAGGGTAAACTAAGAAAAGATGATAATAGTTTTTTTTTTTTTTATGAGACACTAGTTTTTTGTTTTTTTTTTGAGACACAAGTTTTTTTTGTTTTTTTGTTTTTTAAGTTTAGGTTTGAGAGAGAGTGAGCACACATGAGTGGTAAGGGGCAGAAAGAAAGGGAGAGAGAGAGGAGGGGAATCCCAAGCAGGCTCTGTGCCGACAGTGTAGAGCCCATCGGGGGGGCTTGAACTCACCAACCATGAGATCATGAGCTGAGCTGAAATCAAGAGTTGGATGCTTAACTGACTGAGCCACCCAGGCACCCCTGAGACACCAATTCTTTTTAACGTTTTAGAGAGGGTCAGATTGACAAACGTGTTAGCCTATGATTTCAATCATCTCTGCTTCTTAAAGTTTATTTTTACTGTCTTGTCTGTGTAATTATTTTGAAGAATAGTAAAAGGGATATTTCTTCCATATTTCTTACTTATGCTCAAAAAAGAACACACCGAAGCTTAATAACTAAAATTTCTTGTGTATTCACTTATTGAATAAGGTTTCTTTTTGAGAGAGCAAGTGCAGTGCATGAGCAGGGGTGAGACAGAGAGAGAGGGAGACACAGAATCTGAAGCAGGTTCCAGGCTCTGAGCTGTCAGCACAGAGCCCAGCGAGGGGCCCGAACTCATGAACCGTGAGTGAGATCATGACCTGAGCTGAAGTCGGACGCTTAACTGACTGAGCCACCCAGGTGCCCCTAAAAAATTTTTTTTAACATTTTATTTATTTTTGAGAGAGAGCGTGTGTGTGCGCACACAAGCAGGGGAGGGGCAGAATGGGGGACAGAGGATCTGAAGCAGGCTCCACATTGACAGTATTGAGCCCAGTGCGGGGTTTGAACCACCAACCACAAGATCGTGATCTGAGCCAAAGTCAGACACTCATCCAACTGAGCTACCCAGGCACCCCTTGAACAAATATTTTGAGTGCCTGCTACAAGCCAGTAATTGTCATGGAAATGTGGTTCTATGTTTTGAGGAAAAAAACAGACAAAACTTCCTTCTTCATGGAACTTATTTATCTTATTTCTCTATCTCCTATATGAGAATATAAGTAAAAGGTAGAATGAAAACATGTCTCTAACAGGGTAGATTCTTTTAAGTTATTTACGTAGGTTGGACCTTTTAAAAATAATCAGTTTGTTTAGTGCCACTTCAACATTGTTAGCGGAATGAGAATCCATATGTGAGAGCCAAAAATGGGCTGAGATACTTTGGTAGGAGCAGTTTGGTAAACAGGTGGAATTTATAGCCTGTGCTCTTAAGACTCACACAAGAAGTGCAGTGTAAAGCTGTGTAAAGATAACCATCTGTAGTTATAATATTCTTTAAGAGTTCAGAAAAGTTGGGAGTTTCTTGAATTGCTGGCTCAGTTCAAGCAGAGAACAGGTAGAAAAGATAGAGCTATACTAAACAAATATTTGGGAATAGTGACCTTTTTGGTATGGTAGCAACAGGAATTATGTGTGTGTGTTAGGGGGACTATTGGGAATATTGGGAGCAGAGATAGGAAAAGTAAAGGTTGGTTATGTTCAACAGATCTCCAGATAGTTCTATAGATAAATGAAGAACTACAGATGGCTTTTTTTAGGACAGTAGCATGATTCCATCGCTTGTTGGGAAAATTAAATGACTACGGAAGAATGGGTTGGAGAGTACAGCATGGAGGTGTAAGAAAATCTATTTGGAGCATCCGAAATATAGTCCAGGGGCACAGCCCCCACTGGGCTTGTTTAGGGGGTACCATTAATCTTCTAATCCCCGTGAAGGGTCCCTTCTGAAGCACAGGTCCTTAGTATATAGTGAGAATGGAGTTGTGCTATGAGGCAGCCTTGTCACCAACAGAGAGATGAGGGCCTTACGTTGAACGTTCTGAAAGGTGAAGAAGAGAATTTTGTGATTGATAAAGTTGGTAACCTACTAGGGATGGGAGTTTTGTGGAATAATTTCAGATGGTTGGAAGTTTAAGGCTGATCTTCACATTAGGTGGTGGCCTGGACAACACTTTTTTTCCCCAACCTTATCTGTTTTTCATAAATTTCTACATCCCTCATTGGACCTACCTTAAACATCTTTACTCCTAATTTGAGTTGTTTTGGTATTTGTTTTGAACTATGTATCTAAGCTTATCAGAAGTATTTCTGAAACAAAGGAATTTTTCCTATGGGGTACTTTGAGTAAAGGTTGTGTGGGCTTTAAGTATGCTAAAGTATAGAGGTCTTGATATCTGTCAAAGGTACTCATGTATTATGTCCAAGATTTACTTTTCCAGATAAATTATCTTACAAGTATTTTAATTTTCATATTATTTCACAATTTTTAATTAGAACCATTTAGCCCTGTGATTTTATTTAATTTAGTTTAATTTATGTTATTTTAAGTGTTTGAGAGCGAGCGAGTGTGAGAAGGGGAGGGGCAGAGAGAGAGGGAGAGAGAGAATCCCAAGCAAACTTGGGGCTTGGCTTGATCCCACAAACTGTGAGATCATGCATGACCTGAGCCCAAATCAAGAGTTGACGCTTAACAACCAACTGAGCCACCCAGGCGCCCCTAGTCCTGTGATTTTAGTTAAAACATTTTATTATGGGGAAAATTTTAAACATATCCAAAGATAGAATAACATCATGAATCCCACTGGATGTGTCAACATTTTGCTGATCTTCTTTCATCTGTATTCCTCTCTGTGCTTTTAGTTTTTTGCTGCAATATTTTAAAGCAAATATGAAGCATATTTTTCACCATAAACTTGAGTTTTTAAAAGATAAGAACTATGTTATTGTTAGTATTACCCACAATACTGTTATCATTGCAAACAATCATTTTTACTCTGAGTTAGCACCGCCTAGTAAAATAGTGTGAGTTCAGATTTCCCTTTTGGTTTTGAAAAAGACTTTTTTTTTCTTCTTCTTACAATTGAATTGTTTGAATCAGGTCCAAGTAAGTCTTGTGGTTATTTTTAAAGTAGATATTTTTTAAAGAGAAAAATTAAGGCAGTGTGAAAAGCATTTTTAGTATAAGCTATTCTAAGAGAGCAGTGCTTTTTTGACAGCCATTCTCTCTGGAATTGAGTTGTGCTTATCTGTACAAGAAGATGTCACAATAGCTGGCATCTATTTTTTATGCTTTTTAAACATAGGAAATTTTCAAAATGAGAAAAACTGGGTGTGGCCTCACTTATATAGAAATCTAGACAGCAAAAATCTGAGATTTGAGACGGTTCGGGTTTGTAGGAGACCACATCTCTCTAAGACAAAGCACCTCAGGTGGGATTTGGGATTGCTCTCGTAACTACTTGCATAATGTTACTGTGTATCTTATCTTGCTGGACTTACTTACCTGCCTTGCCTCATCTATAAAATAAACAATGGGTGATTTCTTACACTTCTTTATTTCTTGTGTTTTATTTTACATTTATGCTTGACTTTAACAGGATTCTCAAAGTTGGATTGGTGGAAACAATGAACCGTTGACTGGCTTTACATGGCGAGGTGGTTGTGAAAGAGAAACAACAGGCATACAAGTCTGGAATGAAGTATTTGTGATTGACAGACCTAATGGAACAAAAGTAAAATTCTGTTTATATTTTTTACTGTTTTTTTTCCTTCCATATTCTTTTTTGAACTGTTTTCTCATACTAAAGATCAAAACAACACAGAGCTATTAATGTCCAATAACTTTAACCTAACATCTATGGATTATGTCAAAATGTGAGATACGTAGCGTAGAGTACTTTTCTTGACTTAATTGCTGATTTTGACATTATTTCATTTTATTTTCTTATATATTTTTTTATTTGTATTTTTGGGTTTTGTTTGGTTTCGTTTCAAGTTTTTATTTAAATTCTAGTTAACATATAGTATAATACTGGTTTCAGGAGTAGAATTCAGTGATTCCTCACTTACATACAATACCCAGTGCTCATCACAAGTGCTCTCCTTTTTTTTCCCTTAGTTTTAAGTTTATTTATTTGTTTTGAGAGAGAGAGAGTGAGTAGGGGAGGGGCAGAGAGAGAGAGAGAGAGAGAATCCCAAGCAGGCTCTGTCTGTCAGTGTGGAGCCTAATGTGGGGCTTAAACTCATGAGCTGAAACTGAGAATTGGATGCTTAACCAACTGAGCCACGCAGGCGCCCCAGCCCTCCTTTTTTTTTTTTTTTTTTTTTTAAATTTTATTTAGTTTTAGTTTGTTTTTATTTTTGTGAGAGAACATAAGCCGGGGAGGGGGAGAGAAGGAGGGGGACAGAAGATCCAAAGTGGGCTCTGTGCTAACAGTAGTGAGCCTGATGTCGGGCCCAAACTCATGAACCGGCTCATGACGTGAGCCAAAGTTAGATACTCAACTGACTGAGCTACCCAGGCACTCCAACAAGTGCCCTCAATACCCATCACCCGTTTAGCCCATCCCCCTGCCCACCTCCCTTCCATCAACCCTCAGTTTGTTCTCTGTGGTTAAGAATCTCTTACAGTTTGCCTCCCTCTCTTTTTCCCCCCTTCTTCTATGTTCCTTTCTTCTGTTTAAGTTCCACATATGAGTGAAATCATAAGTTAGTTGTCTTTCTCTTTTTTTGCTTAGCATAATACACTGTAGCTCCATCCACATCATTGCAAATGGCAAGATTTCATTCTCTTTGATGGCTGAGTAATATTCTAGTATGTACACACATCTTTATTCATCAGTTGATGGATATTTGGGTTCTTTCTATAGTTTGGCTATTGCTGATAACACTGCTATAAATGATATTTATCATTTTTAATTTGGTTTTAATAGTCATTACTGATGAGTGTTTTACTTAGTATTTTAACCTTTTAAATTCCCAGGTGGCTGTGCTGCTAATGGATACCCAGGGTGCCTTTGATAGCCAGTCAACTATCAAAGACTGTGCAACGGTATTCGCTCTGAGCACCATGACTAGCTCGGTCCAGGTGAGACATGAAGTGCTGTGCTATGACTGGGTCAGATAGTCCTAATACCTTTGTTTTTTCTCAAAATGCCTTTTCATTGGAGAAAAAAGGATTAAAAAAAATTTTTTAAATAAACATTAAAAAATGTTTTTGAGAGAGAGAGAGAGAGAGAGCGCGCGAGCGAGCGCGGGGGAGGGGCAGGGAGAGAGGGAGGAGGACACAATTTGAAGCAGGCTCCAGGCTCTGAGCTGTCTGCATAGAGCCCGATGTGGGACTCAAACTCACAAACCGTAAGATCATACCTGAACCGAAGTCGGCTGCTTAATCAGATGCCCCCCGCCCCCCCCCCCCCCCCCCCGAGAAAAAAGGATTAAAGTCAGAGTTATTTACATTTCTCATTGGTCGTGTACATTTCACGCTTACTGTTCTGGCTCACAATGTGAAATTTCATACTTTGGTCATGTAGGAAGTAATAAACCAAGATCCAGGCCCTCTGGTTTTTCATCATAGCATCTATGCCTTTTTTTTTTTTTTAAAGGAAAAGCTATTGCATGTTATTTTTAATTGAATTCAGTCATGTGGTTCCCAGATACAGTAAGGTGTACAACATGTCTTTTATATTTTGGCTAACCAACTAAAAAAAAAAACCCAAGTAATTAAACTTAGTTTTCTTCTTGACATGTATGACAACTAGTACTTGATTATTTGAACTAATGGTGATAGAGGCATAAGAATTAATTCATATTTAACTTAGGAAATGTATGTGATGTTTCTATGATACACTAAGGACTTATAGGACCCGTTTAATTTAGAAAGGGGTAATAAAATGCCTTCTGGTTTTCACTTACTCTATATTCTAATTGTGTTTGGTATTGTATCAAGTTCTTGTCTCTTCAAGCTAGGCCATCTCTTTTCTGTATATAGACTGATGGACTGAGTTAAACCACCACATGTCATTTTGTATCTCTTTATTGTCTCTTTGTGAGATCATCTGTGGTCGATGCTTCTCTGACTGAAAAATGAATTATTGAGTAAGGTGGTTAGCCCTAGCTGGTGATGACGTATCCAGAAGTATATATGCAAATATTAGAAATATGTGCTCCTTCTGAGATAATAGAGGTTTCTTACTGATGGTAGATCATAAGTGATTCTGTCACAGTGTCTTGGAATTTTTGTAATGCTTTCTGGTTTTCTTTTCTGGTAATATTCAGAACATATGTCTGGTCTCTGTAAGTTCCCTATTCCTTCCTTCTTCAATTTGAAATAGCTGTCAGAATGGAAGGGAATTTGGGATGTTATTCTGATATAAAAAAGGAGTACTTTTCAGCTTGGCTTCTGTTTATTATAGGGCTGGGAGCTCTCTTACTACCAATTAAATGATACTTTGGGGGGAACAATTAGAGTATCTTTTCTCCATTTTGTTCTACTTTTTTTCTTTTTTTTTTTTTTTAATCCTACAAGGTGGCACAACTCCCATTTCCTTGAGGCAGGCAGAAGCCAATCGTTGTGCCCCTCGAATTAGCTGGCTCTGTAGCTTACCTTAAAATATAATATAAGGGAATTCTCTGTTCTGAAGCTTGTACCTTGGTGTTCTCTTGTTTATATATTCAACCTTATGATAGTAGGAGGCCTGGTTTTGGATAACCACTTAGAGCCACTCTGCCACTTTCTTATCTGTAAAATGAGGATTTTATCCATCTTAGCTGTGATTGTTGTGTGGAGGTAGAAATAAGATCTAAATGAGATAATGCATAAGAAAGTGCTTTGTAAACAATAAATAACAAAGGTTAAAATTATTTTTATTATTGTTTTCTTCCTCTTTGAGACTACATTTCTCTTCCTTACATAAGTTATCTGGTTGATAAATAAATGACAAATCCTCTTGTCATTTATTCTTTCAACAAATGATTATTGAGCATCTATTAAGTAAGAGTCCATGTGCTAAGTACTAATGATCTAAGGTAAACAGATCCTCTTTTCTCTTTGCTGTTTGCAACCTGGCCTTGACAATGAAAGTATCTCAACCTGTTTTCTAAAAGCTAAGGCCCTATGGGTAAGAATAGGTTGGTCATGTTTTTAGATTATAAGTTTGGCTCCAGTATAATCATCTCAGTCATTAATTACTTTTTAAGTACCATGTTTGGAGTTAGTCAGCTGAGAATGTCATTTTAGGTTTGCTGGCCTATTTTGGCTGTTTATATTCTTGACCTCTGAGTGATTCAGCTAGATTATCACTTATTTGCCCTTAGAACAAATTGTTCTGTCTTTGGAGTAACCCTGTTTTCTTAGACATAAGTTGTCTTTCAGCAGAGGTGACATCTGTGGACACCCACTTTTCTCCTGTGATGACCTATGTCACTTTTTAACCTGACTCAGAAGGATTGGACCTTTTTTTCAAATACAGTCTTTTCTCCAGTTTCCCTTCCTTGACACTACTTATACCTTCAGCTCTGGGCTCTGTGCCTTGGAGAGCCTCCTAAAAAATTCTAGAAAGGGAAAGAGTGCCACCTACTGTTACTTGTTCAGCTACCACGGCCTGGTAAAATTTTCATTTTAAGTTATTTAGACAAACGATTTACTTAAAGTTAAAAAAAAAAAAGAGAGCCATATTAGAGTTTGTGGTAGTTGAGACACCCACCAAATAACTATGAACTACTTATGTAAGCTATAAACTATATATATAAACTATATGTAAATATAATATATAAATATATGAATATATAAATGAATATATGAATATGAATATATAAATATATAAACAAATATAAACTAAATATAAACTATAAAATACACTCACTCACTCACTCACACTATGATTATACCAGGGAGGAAAATATCTTTGTAGAATTATGCCCCTCATATTCATTGACTTAGAAAAATAATTGTGGGGGCGTCTGGGTGGCTCAGTCAGTTGGGCGGCCAATTTTGGCTCAGGTCATGATCTCACGGTTCATGAGTTCGAGCCCCGCGTCGGGCTCTGTGCTGTCAGCATGGAGCCTGCTTCGGATCCTCTGTCCACCTCTCCTTTCTGCACCTCCCCTGCTCATGCTCTCTCTCTCTCAAAAATAAAAAACATTTAAAAAAAAAAAAAGAGTTGTGAAAGCAATCTTCACTCTATTAAAAAAATGATTATAACATTAAAGAAACTGAAAAGGAGGAAAAAAAACCTTATTACGTGACATACTTTTAAAAATGTCTGCCACTTTCTAGGTCCCTTATGTGTGTATTCATGATTTTTACCTAATTTCCTACCACTGCTTCCCCCTTAAATGTTTATCCTGTTAGGAAAAAAGAGAAAATCCTTTTCATGTGCCACTGGTTAAGCTAATGGCTAAATGATTCATTTGTGCTAAGGTTATAAAATAACCTCCATTTCTGCAAGTAAAGTTAGAAACAGCTGGGTATTAAAAAAAAAAAAAGAATAAAAAGATTATTTTGTTTTAACAGGTATATAATTTGTCTCAGAATATTCAAGAAGATGATCTTCAACACTTGCAAGTATGTATTTCTCAAGGAATGTGTGCCAAAGAATTGAAAATATAATTCTTATTTAATCGTGACTTTCCATCTGGAAGCCCATTTTAGTATAAGAAGATTGAATATTATATGAGTTTAAATTGACGTATGACTTCTTAACTAGAAGAAATTTTAATGTATGCCCAGTCTGTTAGAAAATTAAGTGCTTAACTTTCAAATGATTTTAAAGGCTCTGATGTCTGATACAGAAAGGCTTTACAGATATCTTCTTTCAGTCTCTTTGGGGGCGTTATTTTAAATAACTTGCTTTAATAGTTATTTACAGAGTACGGCAGACTTGCGATGGAAGAAATCTACCAGAAACCATTTCAGGTAAATAAGCATTTTATCCTTTTTAAAAACTTACCTATAAATAGCTATCAAGCCACCTGTCTTTTAAGTCTGAAGATACTTAAAAGGTAAGAGGATATTACAAAAAATTCATTTTTAGCAGCAGATTCAATGGAGTTGAAACTAGTGTCATTACCACCTGATCAGCAGTAGGCTCACAGAATAGGAAATAGAACTAATGAATATAGTTTGATCCTTAATACTTAGATTAAATGGTTAGTGTTTTCTCTTAGAGATTATTTAATTCCTAAACTTTAGACAGTCATATAAATTTCTTGTATACATGGTAAACTATTACAGAATAATATTACTGGGGTTTTTTTTGTTTTTGTTTTTTGTGGTATATTACAAGTTGAGGTTAGTCCTGTTATTCTTTATTTTGGTTTCATGTAGAAAAGTTCCAGAATTTATTAGACCTGTCCCCTCCCTCCACCTCTTCAATCTCCATATGTTTTTTATTCCTTTAAAATGTCAGGTACAGAATATTAAGTCAGAAATTAACCTGGGTGGAGTTATTTGAGAAGCATATGTTATGCTTGCTTCTGTGGAGTCCTGTCATGACAGAGATTTAAAAAAAAACAAAAACAAAAACAAAGTTAATTTCAGATAGTTTCTTTTTTGAAGTAAGCGTAACTTATAAGTTGACGTTAGTACTATTTAGTCAGTCGTGTTATAGGAGGTGGGAATGACTCCACCTGGTTTGCTCATCAGTCTCTGAAATTCTTCCTGTGTGACAGCATTGCTGGTGATTCTCAAGTGTTGGTGGGTTTACATTGATTCTGCCTCAGTCTTGTCTGGCACAAGTGATCACTTTTATGAAATATCTGGGCAGCTTATGGCTTTTTTGTGTATATGGATAAATATACTCCATTTGGCCTATATCAGTTTTTTTGACCTGGGATAATTTTTGACATTTCTGGTTGTCACAGTTTTTGAAGGGAGGTTAATGGTACTGGCATAGTGCGTGAAGGCCAGAAATGCTGTTCAGCATCCAGCCACGCACAACTAAGAACTGGTCCAAATACTTAGGGGCTGAGATTGAGAATCCTAAGCACATATGAGTAAAAAATTCAGTCTAAAAGTAGATTAGTTGGTCTTTTAGTTATACAACCTTGATTTAAAATTATGATCTGTATGTCCTGTTAGGCCTTTTGTTCATTTTTTAAGACCCTGTATTATTGCTTGTGGTGGCTCTTTCTTTACATACCATGAAGTTCTCAAATGGAGGCAGTTGCTTGGTATAGGGGCTGGGAGTGTTGTTGGCTGAGAGAAGCCCTTGCTATCACTACGAGCAGTATTAACCATTTGGTTACTATAACTTTTGATAAGGAATTCTTAGGGGAGTGATTGTTAAATTGTTAAAGTAGTGATTTTTTTGTAAAATCTTGTAAGAAATGATTTCCACTGTTTTCTTTCTATAGACATTAATGTTTTTGATTCGAGATTGGAGTTATCCTTATGAACATTCATATGGTTTGGAAGGTGGAAAACAATTCCTTGAAAAGAGATTGCAGGTAAACCCCCATTTCCCAGTGAGGAGAGCATAAGCACCCAGCCAGATGAAGGAGTGGGCTGTCTGGACTACCGCTTAGACTTCCAGTCTCTCAATGTCTTTGGCATAAATCGTGTGTCCCAGGTTAGCCCAGGTGGCTCCATACAGAATGGATGAAAAGTAAATTGGTCGTATTTCTGCCAAAGAGGCCAATGCCCTTGAATAGAAATTAAGGAACAAGTATTTCTCTTTAGAACCAACTGTAAATCAGTACTCAAAATATAAAAATTTGAAGGAGACTGACTTTTTGAATTTACTTAGATTGCATGTGTGTCTCTTTCTGGCCCAGCTGAGCTTCTGAACATTTGGGACAGCCTGGATAATATAGTGTGCATATATTGAACACAGATGATTTGAGACCCTCTCTCCAAAGAGATGTCACTATCCTAGATTGACAGCATATAGAGCTAGAAGAGGGATCTTAAACATCATCTATTTAAAAATTTTTTTAAATTATTTTTTTTATTTTGAGAGAGAGAGTGTGCACAAGCTGGGGAGAGGGGGAAAGGGGGAGAAGGGAAGAGAGAGAGAATCTTAAGCAGGCTCCATGCTCAGCATGGAGCCTGACATGGGGCTTGGTCCTACCACCCTGGGATCATGACCTGAGTTGAAATCAAGTCAGATGCTCAACTGACTGAGCCACCCAGGTGCTCTCACCCTTCTTTTTTTTAAATATATAATATAACTGGAACCCAAAACAGTGACGTACCTTTCGTCGCTTAACTAATTGTTGATAACTGGGACTAGCACCCAAATATCCGGACTCCTGGCCCACGCAATATGCTACACCAAGGCCATTCCTAAAGAATAACCTCACCAACATGATCCTTTCTTCCTAAAGTTACCCTCCCTTGGAAGTACTTGGGGAAACCCTCAGGTCAGATACTACTCACCTACTCACGTACACAAAGAATACATGAAAATCCCATAAATTCATAAGTAGAAGGGTCATAAGTAGAAGGGTCTTTTTTTGGTTAATAAAATTTTATTTCCCTTTAGGATGATGCATTTAGTTTCTCAACCACATTCAAAAACTTGGAGTATAATATAATTTTCTTATCACTAAAACGAGATTAAGCCAATTCCTCATTTTTGGGTTTTTTGAAAGGCATTTCTAGACCCTGTTAGAGATAATTTCAGCCGTCAGAGTTTTCTCTGGTTTGTTCAGAAGAAATTAACACAAAGCACATCAGGCATGTTAACAACTCAGAATCATGTACTTCAAAGACAAGATTTTTTTTTTTTTTTTTATCTCATTGACATGATACAGGAAACTGCTCAGATGATGATGAATTTATACAAACTGAACATAGGTGTGTAACAGCACCCATTTTCATCCACTAACCCCCAAGCCCTCTGGTACTGTCCTGACCTGACAGGTGCTATGTGTACTTTTTATGAAAGGAACCACATACAACATGTATTCTTTTGTGTCTAGCTTCTTTTGCTTAATATTATGTTTCTGAGATATTGTTGCATGTAGTTTCGTTCATTTATTCTCATTGCTATGCGGTATTCCATTACATGAATAGATAACAGTTTCTTCATTCTACTCTTGATGGAGATTTAGGTAATTTCCAGGTTTTGTCAGTTATAAATGGTGCATTTTTTTTTTTTTTAAACGCTGTTTGAGAAGAGTCCAAGTGAGTATATGAGTTATATTGGGATAAGTAGCTACTAAAAAAAATCGAAGTTTGAGGGGCTGGGTGGCTCGACTCTTGATTTCTGCTCAGGTCATGATCTTATGGTTTGATCCAGCCCTGTGTTTAGCTCTGCGCTGACAGTGCAGAGGCTGCTTGGGATTCTCATTCTCTCTCTCTCTCTCTCTTTCTCTCTCTCTCTGTCTCTCTGCCCTCCCCCCCCCATTTGCATGCACTTGCTCTCTCAAACTAAACATTAAAAACAAACAAATAAATTAAATAAAAGTTTGTTTAGGATTTTCTTCCAGAAAATACATAGCAGTCTCTCTTCCCAAAACACTGGTAACTAGCATTAATCATAAATAATCATTTGGAGTAAGTACTGAAATTCCAGTAAGTTTCAGAGGTTCTTTGGACTTTATTGGAGCTTTTTCACTTGAGCTGTTATTTTGCTCAAGGGCTAACCTTTTTATTAGCAAATTAGTACTTTGCTTTTTCTCTTTGCTGTTATAAATACTTTAAAGGCAAATCCTTCATTTATTTACTGGTTTGTACACCACAGCCACTACTTGTTAGTCTGGTGTTGGATATTCTGATTAGTTATTTGTGCATTTGTATTTTTTCATATTTAACATGGGAAAAAACAGCTTTTCTAGTTTTAAGACAAAAGTGGGTGGGGTCTTACTAAAGGGGTCAGAAATGCATCTTCAGTAAAATTTTATATTGTCAAAAAACACCCATCTGGAGTAGCATCTGAGTTAAGTGTGCATACTTGTGAGTGTGTGTGTGTTTTCTTGAGAACTTTTTTTCCTTGTTTGTGCCTTTACGCTGTCTCCTTCTGCCCTCAGGTAAAACAAAATCAACATGAAGAGCTACAGAATGTAAGGAAGCACATTCACAATTGTTTCTCAAATCTTGGTTGCTTCCTTTTGCCACATCCTGGTCTTAAAGTTGCAACTAATCCTAGTTTTGATGGGAGATTGAAAGGTGGGAATTCCCATTCTTGCTAAAATCAGAATTTATTTTTTAGAGGCTGAGAGTTTTAAAAAAAAAATACATGGTTCCTTAAATTTTCTGTCTTCTACTGGAAGACATTTTGATGCATTGTTAATGAGGTGATATTAATGCTCTGTGTGGTCTGTCTAGCTTTCCATTGGGCTGTTGTAGACTTGTAGTGTATGGATTAGCGTATTTTATAATGTGGTCTGTTGTTCATCACCGGTGTCCTAAAAATCCCGAAGGCTGAGAACATTTCAGTATTTCATCTGTTTGTAGTCTGTAAAATGTTTTATGAATATATCGTATTCATGTAATCAGATTTAAGTCTCTGTTTTAGGGATGATATAATTTTTTGAGTATGTCCTAGGATTTGAGCATGATGGCAAAAGGCTGGAGGAATAATGAAATTTTTACAGAATGGCTGGAAAACAAAATCTAGTATTAAAATTTAGTATAATTTCATGAATTGTTTGCCTTTTGAAAAGGATAGTTTAGTCAATACTAATGTGGAATTTATTGTGGTAGTCCACAATTTATTATTTGACCTGAAAGAATTACTGGGGCACGAGGGAAATGGAGCAGGGGCGGAGCAGGAGAGTATATTTTTTCCTAGGAGATACGATGTGTTTGGATAAGGTTTTTTAAATGAATGTACTCGAGGAATAGATCGTGTATACTGTCATTTCATGAAACAGAATGTTATTAGCCCTTACCAGTGGGGACTTCTTTACTCTGTCTTCTTTTGACTAACATGTTGGTTTATATTTCGTTTCCACTAGATATTGATGAAGACTTTAAGCGAGAGCTTCGAAATCTGGTTCCATTGCTGCTTGCCCCTGAGAATTTGGTAGAAAAAGAGATAAGTGGATCTAAAGTCACTTGTAGAGATCTTGTAGAATACTTTAAGGTAGGAAAACTGCTACGTTAAATAACTTGGTCTCAGTTAGAAATATAGCTGACTTAAAACTCATATGTATGTACAAGAAATTTCCTGTCTTTATTTTACAGCAAAAAAGTGAAATTTATAATTTTCCCTTCTTTGCATTGGCTGTACCAATTTTTAAGGATATCTAAAATGATAGCAGACAACTTGTATGTTCTAGACGGTGGTTTTGTTTATGGGATTATCCTCCGTTTCCTCCAGCTCTGGTAGGGAGAGAAGAAGAGCCATTCACCATGTAATTAATTGTAATGCCACTCTCATTTGTGAAGGACAGTGGATATGGGGAGTGGCATTCTGCCTCTCGAGTTCTCATAAAAGAGCCTTCTCTCTGAGTTCTTGAGGACTTAATAGGAGCAGCCGAAAGTATCAAACTGGTTTCTGAATCCAATTACTTGTAGGTTTTTTTCTCTCTCTCTGCTCTTCTTTAGTCTTCATAGCTTGCTTGCCAGAGCAAGACCATTATCAGGGTTCTAGTTATTCATAGTAGTTACGGGTAGATGGAAGGGAAACTATAGTTAACTAAGAGTGTATTTTTGGTCATTTATTGGACAGTTGGTCACTTTCATAGCATTTTTGGTTAGTTGTGAAGTAATTCAGTCAGTAGAAAGTTGAGATGAACAGTTTCTATATGGACTTGTTAAAAACTGTCATCTTTCCTTCTTACTCTTAGAGCACAAATTAGGTAATTTTTTTTCTTGAACTGAAATATCATTTAACTTGATTGAAGTGAAATATTGAGTAAAAATGTCTAACATTTAAAACAGTAACAGTAGGGGAGAATTATGGATTCCTTTTCATAAAGTGGGTGGCATTGTATATGTTACTTTTAAATATAACTTTTATGCACGTTGGAATTCTATTTAGAAACATCTCTCTAGGATATTATTTAGCATATGTTTAAAAGTATGAATTATTTTTATATTTAATGGATTTTTTTTTTCCCTTCGGAAATCTAGAGCCAGTTGTTTAACCTGCCAATGTAAAGAGTCTTTTATATTTTTAGGCTTACATTAAGATTTATCAAGGAGAGGAACTTCCACATCCAAAGTCCATGCTTCAGGTAGTGTGTGTGTTGTACGTATATTTATTTTTGAAGGAGAAGAGTCTTTGGTTTAGAGATAAACGCTGGAAGTGGGATCATGCTTCTTTGCACGCAAATGAATTTCAGATATTTAAGTCAATACGGGTCATGGGTCCTGAAGTTTTTCTATGATTCCAGACCTTGCACACATAGGCCATCAGAAATAAAGTTGCTAGAGAAGTGTAGAAAACTTCCTCTTGCAGGAGATAGCTTAATAAGGGCCTGTCTAAACCAAACTTCTTCTCTTCTCTGAGTCTGTGACATTGAATGTTTTTAGTAAGGCTTATTTCATCTTGGTATTAATGATTTAGAGCTGCTTCTAGTACATACAGGTTTTTTTTTTTTTTCTTTTTTCTCTCTCTTTTTTAAAAGGTGTTCTTTGGGGACAATGTTATTTTAATGTTTATTTATTTTTGAGACAGGGAGAGACAGCATGAACAGGGGAGGGTCAGAGAGAGAGGGAGATACAGAATCTGAAACAGGCTCCAGGCTCCGAGCTGTCAGCCCAGAGCCCGACGCAGGGCTCGAACTCACGGACCGCGAGATCATGACCTGAGCCGAAGTCGGATGCTTAACCGACTGAGCCACCCAGGCGCCCCTGGGGACAATGTTATTTTAACCTAAGTTTATTTTTTTTTCATTCATGTCCGTCACTTCTTACTAAATTTTACTAATTTCATTGTGTTCATACTGTTAATTTTTCACCCAAATTTAGGTTTTATTTCTTTCAGATACATATCTAGTTTATGTTTTTTAAGATTTGCTATTTTGGACAATTTTTCAGTTTTATAGTGGATTGAATAGTATTTTCTTCTAAAACTCCTGTAGTAAGCAGTTTTGTGGATTTAAAAATCTCTTGTGTCATGCTGATATGAGAGAGCAAGCATATGGGTAATTTTTAATTCTATACATCTGGAGACTTGACACTTCTTAGGGTATGTCTAATTCTCTACAATTTCCTGAGCATGTGTGGTATTTTTTTTTTTTACAAACCCATTTTAACAAACCTAAGCAAAACAAAATTGGACAGGCAGTCCCATTAGAAGCCATTACTATATCCCTTCCATTGGAAAGGAAAACTGGAAGTTGATAATGTTTTCTCTGGTTCATTTTCAGACTTGTTCACTCTATAGACTTTATTGTGTTAGTCAGAATTTATAGAGCTGCTGGGCATTTTTTGCATAAAATTGGCACATTTTGTTTTATTTTTCTAGGCAACAGCTGAAGCTAATAATCTTGCTGCGGTAGCAGGAGCAAGAGAGATCTATTGCAAAAGTATGGAGCAGGTTTGTAACCAACATTTACATTTGACACTAAAGTGAGACAGAGGATTTTTACAGTTAAATAATTGAAATAATTTGTGCTCCTTACGTACTGTCACAATACATCATTCACTGATTCCCCTTCATCATCTCTGCTGGAAATAACTAAGAAAATAATTCTCATGTTTAGAGTGCACGATATAGGTGGCAAGTTACTACGTAAATCGTACTAAAATAGTTTTGCCGCATGATTCAGAGTGCTCTTATTAGCAGCTTCTGATGTAATATTAGTTTAAGGCCAATGACAACTTCTGTGCTAAACTTGCTAACTAGAACGTTAAAGGACCTTTTTTTATGTGTTCTCTTTTACCCACTCTCTGCCCAGAGTCTTGTGAAGTCGGGTACAGATTTTTTTTTTTTTTTTTTGTCTTTACTGGTATTAGTCATACTTGGAGAATTTATTTTACCTGAGTCCATTAAACATACAAGAAATAGGTTATGATTATGTACGAGATATTATGAACAAGTTTAAAACTGAACCGTGTAGATGGCTTGACTTTTTGAGACTAAAAACTGTGAACCGGGAATGTTTTTTAAGTGTGAATTGTTTCTAGCCAGTAATCTGTCTTGTACTCCTCTGTACAGGTATGTGGTGGGGACAAGCCTTACATTGCACCTTCAGATCTGGAGCGAAAACACCTGGATCTCAAGGAAGTGGCGATCAAACAGTTTCGTTCAGTAAAAAAAATGGGCGGAGATGAATTCTGCCATCGTTATCAGGACCAGCTTGAAGCTGAAATTGAAGAAACCTATGCAAACTTGATAAAGCACAATGATGGCAAAAACATCTTCTATGCTGCTCGTACCCCGGCCACACTGTTTGCAGTCATGTTTGCTATGTACATAATCTCAGGACTGACCGGCTTCATTGGCCTAAACTCTATAGCCGTCTTGTGTAACCTTGTCATGGGGTTAGCACTGACATCTCTTTGTACTTGGGCATATGTAAAATACTCTGGGGAGTTCAGAGAAATTGGAACAATGATTGATCAGATTGCTGAAACACTATGGGAACAGGTTGGTATCTATCTTTTGGTTTTTCAGTGACTAATCTCATCCCTGTGACATTTCCCTACCCTTCTCCTGCAGTATTCGCACACCTCCTTTTCCTTTATATGAGGAATGTCAAAAGGATGTTTTCTGTTTTGTTTGGTTATGGTTGTGTAATCTGAATATAAAGTATGAACTGAGTAATTATTTTTTTCTTAAAGTCATAATTTTAGTGTGCTTTGATTGGCTTAAATCTGTAATATCTTTGGATAGATTCTTAGTCAGAGGCCTGATTATACCAGACAATGGGCAGGGCCAGAGTCTCTACGGACTTTTTTCTTAGAGGAAAGAAAATATAATCAGTGTAAGAAAGAAATTTGGAAGTGCAGTGCTTTAAGAAAGCAAAAGAAGTGTCTTATTAACCCTGGCAAGAAGCAATTCATGCCTATATTTGAGGGAAAATATTGATATTAAGGTCTTTGTTGCCTTCCGTGAAGATAGTGGTGATTTACTGATGGAACAACCTGATAGGGATTTCTTTTACCAAAGGAATTTTGTTTGCTGTCCGTACTATGGAAACACTAATGAACAAAACAAAGCGCCACAAACAGAGAACCAGCTTCTCTTAATCGTAATCTTTGACTTCAACCAGAATTCAAATCATAATCTTTTACCTCAAACCAGAATTCAAAGTCGAGCCTGACAAGAATCTACTAAGGGAAGCCATGTTGAATGTCCACCTGTGTGCTGGAATTCCCTGGGTTCAGAAAATTCCGTTCCAGGATGTTGTCATTAAAATGATCATCGTGAAATACTTGAGCATCATTTCAAGGATCAGAATGAAAGCTGCAGTTAGTATTGATGGACAGCATAATAGGCATTTTCAGAAACCACTTCTGGCCATAAGAAGTATTGGGCTTATTTGGAGGTCTAGGACATGCAGGTCCATGTTGGTTTTGCCTTTAAATTTAAAGACGGAAGAAGTAAATCATTTTTTGATGAAGGTTGATTGGGCATTGACTTTTCTTGTAACAGTGTCATTATTTTATGAAGTGACCTGCCATATTAGTTTGGATTTTGTATTTATTCTTTAGAGAAATTTGGATCTGATTTGGAAGCTTGTGTTTGGATATTTGTTAAATTTAACCCTTCATTTAAAAAAAAAAACCTCACTCTTGATATTCCTTTGATATCTTCTAATAGAGGATGGATTAAAAGCTATTGCAGCCTCGCTTTTTTAAAAAAAAATTCTCTACTTTAAAATTGTGGACCATCACTAATTTTCTGCAGCATGAATTTTAATCATTGTGCGATGTCTTCATTTGAAAACCAGTCATCCTCCTTTATCATGCTCCGGTAGCACTGATTCTAGGACTTTAGAGGTGCCATTATTACAAAACAATTAAGTGGAAGAGTCTAAAGTGTGTAAAATTACCAGCGTAGTTGAGGTAGGTTGATCACTAGTCAGAGAAGATATGTGCTGTGTCAACAAACCTTGCCTAAATCTTCTTGCATTTCTCTTTTCTTTTGCTTCAGAGGAGTCCCAGGAAGGTGAGAAACTCACAGTCGCAGATTCTTGTAGTCTTAAACGCTTTAACTTCAAGGCGCTCTGAGTCATTGTCCTAACGAGTCACTCCATGTTTTAGGTGTTTTCCAAACTGTTTGAAGTTACTAGACGTCGAATGGTCCGTCGTGCTCTTTCATCAGCACAGCGACAGAGACTGTCATCCAACAATAACAAGAAGAAAAATTAGACAGTATTTTTAACTTTTTTCTCTATCTGAAGTTGTTCACCCTTAAACATGTAGGACAATAAGCAGGACCGTCTGGGCCGGTCTGCATAAATGCTGTATACTTACCAGATTTGATGCTGCATAGAGGGTATGGAATCGCACGTCCATCTCATAGGAATTGTAAATGGTTTGAGTAGGAGGAAAGTAATTTTTGTTGCATTATAAGATGTCTAACTGCATTATTTGTAGCATCATAGCTTTTTTGGGGAGAAGCATCTTTTTTATTTCCCACATTCCTGGTTATTTTCTTCATTGCTTTGAATTGAATTTTTATATCTATTTTTCTATGTACCTCTTTTTTTACCTCATGTTTTTATTTGTTTTGCACATCTCTCATACCACAGGTATTGAAGCCCCTGGGTGATAATTTGATGGAGGAAAACATAAGGCAGTCTGTCACAAACTCTATCAAAGCAGGCCTGACTGACCAGGTGTCTCATCATGCCAGATTAAAGACAGACTGACAGTTCATCTCCTCATGGACTCCACTCTCCCTTTTTTTCATGCTTGCTGTACAATGAGAACTCAAATAAAAATAAACCAAAGTTTACAATCAACTGTAGAAGTAGTTTAGTATAACTGGCTTCACAGATGGCTGCCACAGAGTGTGAAAATTGTTTGTTGGTTTTAAGCATTCTGTTCTTGGCTCCTAAGACATGGAGATTGGCTGAGGAGCATTAGTTTATCATGCACATTTGTGCCATGTTTCTTTCTTTCTTTCTTTCTTCCTTTTTTTTTTTTTTCCTTTTTACTTAATCTAATGTTAATGAAATTTGTCTTATGTAAAAGGATATTTCAGGGAAATATTTTAAGAAATCTATTTAGAGTCTCTTTAACACCAGTGTCCCATTGAAATTTTAATTTCTAGTGAAGTTATGAATCACTGTATCAAGAATCAGATCGGGATGACAATGAAGCCTTTATTGAGCCACTACATTAAAAGTATATATTGCTTTACTGCCTTCAATACCAGTATTACATAAATGCATGTGTCAGAAGTCTCACAGAAATTACATGACAACTCTTGTAGCTAAGAAAGTGATTCTGAGGTGTACATTTGTCTTGCCTTTTTAAATTTATAAACCTGCCCTAAAAGGAGATGCATATCTGGGAAACTGAACTGTCTTTATTCAGTTTAGCCTTCGTGTACATAAAATATGCCATTAATTTTATTGGGGGAGAAATTCCATCCAAAAATGTTGCCTACAGCTATGAGTTCAGAGTGTCTGTACAGTGTGTAGCTTTTATTTTCTAAAACCACAGATAGGGCATGTATATGAATTATAAATATATAAATACGATTTTGTATTAAAAGTTTTGTAGTTTATGGCAAAATCTGGTTCTGTGGTAGGCTAAGTGCAGTCCCTGTGAAGGAATGTTTGTGGCTCATGTCAGTGTGTGAATGCATAGACAATTTGAAGTTTTTGATATATTTGTGATATTTATCTTCCTTGAGCACTGCAGTCTCCCCCCCATCCCCCCCCCCCAAGGGAATTCAATGGGAATGTTTATCGTGACTTTGTCCTCTGTTGCATTTTAAAGTTATTTCCTGTAATTTATTTTCAGTACATAATTAAAAATTTGTTGTATATATAAAATGAAACTTGTGATTCTTTTTTAAGGAATCCTTCAAGTATGTATTCCATTACATAAACCATATTTGTTTATACTGAAAAGAGCATGAGCAGGAAACACCCAAGTGAGAGCTCTAAGGTATTGTACCCAAAGCTAAGCTTGTAAAACTCACTTTTCTTTGTCTCTGTTAGGGAAAACTGAACTGTGATTAGCCTAGGTGTAGCTGGGGATTTATTCATTTCTTTTCTCCCTCTTTCTCTCTCTCTCCCTTTCTCTTTCTTTCTTTCTTTCTTTCTTTCTTTCTTTCTTTCTTTCTTTTCCTTCCTTCCTTCCTTCCTTCCTTCCTTCCTTCCTTCCTTCCTTCCTTCCTTTCCTTCCTTCCTTCCTTCCTTCCTTCCTTCCTTCCTTCCTTTGTTTCTTTCTTTGTTTCTTTCTTTCTTTTCTTGTTACATGTAAGGCTAACATTTTTGCAATTCTTTTGTAGCCTTCTTTATAAACACCTATTAAAGTACCTATTTTGGTTGTTAAGTGAAGAAAATTCAGATGTTGAATTGCATGCCTGAAAGCTCTAAATTTACTTTGGTTGATATATCTCCCCCCACCCCCCTTTTCAAATCCTGATTTTATATGGCTTGTATTTGTTTCCATCTGTATTAAATTGCTACTGACTCATCTGTTCTTCTTAAAACATAATGAATCCACCTGAAAAGTCTTTTTATTTCTTCTAACATCCTGTTTTATGAATGCTGTGGACTGTTTTTATGAATGAAAAAAAATAAAAGGTTTGTTGTATAATAGCAATTCTTCTGAAATTAAAGGCACACAAATTCACTTAAAAAAAAAAAAAACAAAAAGAGTTGTGAAATCTACACCATGGATTTGTTAGTTTTTCTTGTTGGAGAATGTGTTTTCCACAAAGAAGATACAATTCTATAAAGGATTCCAAGAAAAAACACTTCGGTGTCAGCTGGAAGACTGTGAAAATCACTATTAAGGAGCAATAAAAGGGATTAAGACAAATTCAAAGCTATTGGCTGAAATAACTTGGGTGTTAGTATGTTTTCTGTGGTACAATTTTGTAGTAACCCACGTAATAAGGTAGGTTTTTAAAAAATACTTAATGACAAGTGATTTCCTGGTTAAGACCCAAGTAATTTTGTGGAGCGGACAGTCGTTTACAACCTACCGAGTCTGCCTTACACATTTCTCCTGAAGATAGCTAGCCGGTCGGTCTTCCTCACTTGCCTGAACATACTCTATCTGTGAACTTGAATAGTAGTGTTTCGCTGGTGAGCGTTGTGTTTTCAGCAAGCTCCGACCTGGACTTGCTTTAGTTGTTTTATTTCCGGAATGGGGCAGACCAGGGGCTTCATCTTGCTGGAGATGGGAGTGCTGTTGGTGTCAGTAACGTTTCATTATTATGGGATCAAAAAAGAAAAGGTTTGTCCTTGACTTGGTTAAAAACCTGTTAAAAATATATACCGTCAAGGGTCAGAAAACATGGCGATGCTGCTGTTGTTAGTGGTGCCCTGTATAGATATTCGAAATGGCCCTTCACAAAGTTTTTTAAAGCACTTGCGGGAACTGGCTCTTTGATCGGCCGTGAATCTGCTAATGGAGGTTGCTTGTGTCTGATCTCCACACTATTAGGCTTCATTCGTGGTCTGAATTCCCAAACTTTGGTCAGAATCCACCTGTGCACCTAAGTGTTTTACCATTCCCATCACAGTTGCGGGATGGTGATAAAAATCAGCCTAGAGAGCTGTCAGCTGTGCGGCTGGCAGCCGGCGCTTACCAGTCTCGCAGGGTTTGCTAACCAAATGGCTGGCTGTCTTGGATTCATTCAGTCTGGAGCCTCTGTCACAGAACTTTGGGGAGCCTTCCAGTGGGCTCCTGGGCAAACAAAGCTAAAGTAGAGCTGAACCAAGCAGGAGAGAGAATTGCTACTTTCTCCACCCAAGTCTTAGATCCTAGGGATTTATCCCCTTTCAAATTTGGGGTTTTTGCTGGAGTTTAGGTTGAGGAACTGATCTACCCTTGACATCCTTCAGTGCAACTGAACAAGTCCTGTATGTTCTTTTAGATTTGTGACTTTCTGGCTTCTTTGGAGCCAAAGCTAGCAGTTGGCCAGGTCAAAAGTGCCCAAAGATAAATGCAAGCAGGTTAAGAAGAGGGGGTCACAGCCTTTGTATAACCCAGTGAAGCACTTCCACGTATGTTCGCACTTTTCATCCAACAGTCCTGTGAGGAAGCTAGGAAACCACGTTATCACAAAAGCGTCTGGGGGCACCTCAGGCTTGCAAAGTGGGATGCTAGCACACGCCTCCAGGGTTTCAATCCTTCAGAAGTTTCAGACCCAGAGAGTAATGTTCCTAACTCAAGAAGAAAGCTCTGTCTTGGTGGCATTCTGTGAAGCACCAAAAGGTGGAGGAAACATGATTTTATTATACTGAAACAAGGTGGAAATCACCTGTAATATCACTCTTAAAAGACACGAAGCAAGAGGTGAAATTTTCCTGTTCTTTTGATTGTGCACCTCAAAGGTAACTTCCTGGGTGTGCTATTGAAATCATCCCCATGCTTATCGACACATCTGTAGGTGCATAAAGTACACTCTTGATTTTTATTTTACACAAAAATAGAATGACCCCGTATGTGATTTTCTGCGCCCTTAGAACACATTTTCCTAAGCCACTAAGTAATTCTTTAGTGCTCACATGATTGCTTTGATTCTTCTGAGGGTCGAAGGGGTTTTGAGGAGAGAACATCAGACCTTGGATTGCTGCTGTGGCTTTCTTATTTTTTACGCGTTTTCCCCACCACAGGATTGGTGAGAGAACCCAATAAGAACATGTGAAGGGTGTCTGGGAAGCACATACAAGAATAGAAAATGTGCACTCTCAATTTTTCTTGTTCTAAGGCTCCACGTGCTGCTTTCATTTGGCCAGGAGTCAGATAAACTACTTCCTGAAGCTTGGCCATCACTAACTTTTTTTGGGGGGGGGGGGGGGGAAGGGCTCATTTGGGCCTTTGTTATACTTCCCAGTCACAAAACATGAAGACTACCAAAAAAACTTGGAAGAATACTTGCCTTTCAATTCCAGGAAGAGGAGCTAGACCTTGGAGTTAAAACTTTGACCCCAGCACCCCTGCTTTCCACTTGTGAATTTGGGTAAGCGCTTTGGAACAGCCTCGCCTCGGCTGCTTTGTCTATAAAATGGAGAGAATGCCTATCCCTCAGGGTTGCTCTCAGGATGGGGTGAGAACCTATTTTGAATCCTTTTTTATGGGGATGATGTTCGAGAAAAATGCATCTATCTTCCCAATCCTACCTACTTTTAATTTTATACCTTCTGCTTCCTGAAGAGAAAAACAGGATAAATCTTAGAAGGTGATGGTCATTGCTATCTTGTCTATAAAAAAAAATGCAGTGTCAGTAAGTCCCTCAACTAGTTTAAGCTCCTTGGAAAGAATAAATCGATACTTTATGCATTCTTTAATCTTTCACATTATCCACTATTCTTGTGCATGGCAAACGCACGGAATATTTTAACATGCGTTGGACTGGTCCACTTCATCCCCTCCGCTCACCTCCCATACTTGTACCATCTACTGTAAATGAACCAGGTTGTCGTTCGGCAACTGTGGACTCCTAAATATCCATGTGTTTTCTCCTCCTGGCCTCAAAATGCTAAGGAACATGATTATTAACTAAAAAATACTTGGTAAAATAATTTTGGCATAGGGTGAGTGTGGTCTACCCTTAACAGATCTGGATTATCTTTAGAACTTTAGTTATACTGATTTGATCTGATGCATCTTAAGTATCTGCTCTTCTAAGTTGTTCCAAAATTTGGTTCACAAGCCTGTGCAGTAAGGAGTTAAGAGTTGTTCTTACATTTATCGTGTCTCTCTAAGAATGTTGATGTTGCTTAGAACGCTTAGGATTCCTGGGAGGACTGAAGCCCTTACAAGAGGCTAAACAGCAACAACAACAAAACCCAAAACCAAAAAATCAACCAACCAAATGAAAAATCCAAAAACCCCCAAACTAATACATTTAACATCTAAATACCGCCAGTGCTGGGGTAATGACTTTGGGGTGGGTCCTCTTTACCTTCATGGCAGGGGTGGGGCAGAGAGAGGGAACGAAAGAATCCCAAGTAGGCCCACACCCAGTTCAGAGCCGAAATAGGGCTCCATCTCAAGACCGTGGGGCTCGATCTCAGGACCGTTGAGATCCTGACCTGGGCCAAAATCAAGAGTCGGATGCCCAACTGACAGTCACCCTGGCGCCCCATCCTTCGTTTTGATAGAGGAGTCCTCTTGAGTCTCAAAAGACGTTGTCTGTGTTTACCAAGGGGGTGCGCTCCGGGATCGGAAGCCGGGCCTGGCTTTAGAGTCCAGAGAGCCAAATACTTGCCCACCTTATCACAACGAGAAGCACGCATCATCCTCCACGGGCAGAGGAAGGAAGTGGAAAAAAGATCAACAAGGAGGAACACAGCCGGGCTCCAGTGCAGGTGAGGCGGGTGTGGGAACGGTGGATGTGGCCCCGGGAGAGAACTGTAAACACAGACGGTCAAGATTGCCGAGGGCCCACGTGGGCGGACTTGGCGGTTAGATGTTGAGGATACCCGAACCACTCTTCCAGACTTGGAAGACATCAGTTAAGCGGCAGTTTTAATAGCCTTCGGGTAGTTTCTCAAAGTATGGTTTTATTTATTTTCTTAATCAGAATTGCCTGGAGTGTCTGTTTCACATACGCACCCCTGACCCCCCTCACACAGTGGGTAATGAATTTAAATCTGTATTTCTTATTTTTAAAAAAATTTTTTTTTTCCCAACGTTTATTTATTTTTGGGACAGAGAGAGACAGAGCATGAACGGGGGAGGGGCAGAGAGAGAGGGAGACACAGAATTGGAAACAGGCTCCAGGCTCTGAGCCATCAGCCCAGAGCCCGACGCGGGGCTCGAACTCACGGACCGCGAGATCGTGACCTGGCTGAAGTCGGACGCTTAACCGACTGCGCCACCCAGGCGCCCCTAAATCTGTATTTCTAATAGGCTTCTTAGATAATTCTGATGCCTACTGAAGCTTAAGATCCAGTATTAGAGCAGTGTCGTGTTAGAGGAGTAGTTGGATTATAGATCTCTCCTGCAGTTTTTATACTGACTAGGAAAGCTTTCTGCAGAGACGTGAAATGATGTTCTTGTATTCGGTTGTTTAGCTGAGAGGCTGGTGGAGAAGTGGAGAAGGACATGTTGACCAGAGGTGGAAAGTGTACTCCTCTCCCATAGGAAGGTGGATCTCATCTCTCCCAGGTTACAGACCCATTCTTTACCTCAGCCCTTCTTTCAGCATTGCCACTGTGCCTCGCGGGCTTTGGACTGAATCTCTCTTTTAAGATACTTTCTTTGGGTAACAAGCTAGGTACTGCTATCATTGCGGTCTTCTTATTTCATTAGGGAAATGTTCGAGATTGATGAGACTTTTCATAGTGTTGTTTGTTTTTTCATCCGCCTTTGAATGCAAGGAAAAGAGCCCCAGGGCTAAATCCCCCAATGTCCATAAATCAGCAGAGAGATTACCTCTATCAAAGTATAAACTTCAGAAAATCAGACATGACTCATACAGGTACATAATGAATTTTTGTCAAATTTATTTGCCTCCTTAATGAGGAAATCGTTAAGGTGGAGAAGCTGGTTCAAAGCATTGGAGCAACGGGAGTTATGTAGGCCACCGGGAAGGGTTTGGAAACCAGTATGCCGAGGGATCTGAGCTCCTCAGAGTAAGTAGCAAAGATCAGCGAGTCTCAGACTTTGTGGTCTTAGGACCCCTTTACAGGCTTAAAGGACCCCAAATGGTCTGTCAATATTTACTTTGCAAATTAAAACAAAAGTTTAAATATTTATTAATTTAAAAATAAACCCATCATATGTTAACATTTTTTAAATGAAAATAAATAAAAATAGCTCCATATATATATATATGAAAAATAACTCCATATATATATGTGTGTGTGTGTGTGTGTGTGTGTGTGTGTGTATATATAGGCATTCTTTTACATGTTTGCAAATAGAACACTTTAACTGGCTTAGAGGACAGCTGGATTCTCATATCAGCCTCCACATTCATATGTTACAATATGTTGTTTTGGTTGAAGTATATGAAGAAAATCTGGCCTCACATGGTTATGCAGTTGGAAAAGGAGGACCTTCTAGAATCCCCAAAGTGCATGCTGGGGACTCCCAGGGGTCTTTGGATTACATTTTGAGAACCACTGCCCAACATTAAGAAATACCCTTGGCAGGTATGTTAGACAATGCCCCTGTATGAATTTGCAAGGACATGCTGTACTGTCTTATGCTTTATTTCCAAGTTGGGGATAGTTTTTCTTAATACTTCGAAGCCCATGTCTTGTTCCTGCCACTAGGAACAGGTTGGGCCAGACAGACCAAATTCCACTTGTAAACAGTAGGAGTTGGAACTGCTTGTAAACCCATTTCTTTAAACAATCTGCCCCCGCTCCCCAAAAATCTTTTTTTCCCCATCAGTAATAAAAATGTGTGCAAGAGATTTTGAAAATATGAAGTACTTTGAACTTGTCAGAGATGAACACCGATACCTTTTTTAAGGCCTTCCAGTCTATTATCCGTGTTAGCGTGTCAAAATCCGTCCCGTTTCATTTGGTACCGTGCTCTACGTAACGCCTTTTTGAAACTGCATTCTCCATTTAATATATCATGAGTCGTTTTTCATGAGAGTAGATCATATTCTAAGTTTTTTTTTAATGGCTACATTTTATTTTTGTTACGCTTTATCTAGTTTTGTAACATTGCATATTTTGACATTTTCATGTTCAGTGTGTTAATAACACAGCCATGGATGACCTTGTACCTGCAATCTTGTGCCGGTCTCTGCTAGTAACCAGGAGATGGGCACAAACTCCTGGAATTAGAAAATCCCTGCCCTCTAGAAGTCTCGTAGCAACTTACGTCTTCCCCAGCGGTACCTGAGACTACGGTCCCAGCGCCAGTGGCTCCGGGCCAACCCCATCAGGCCTCACTACGCGTCTCCCCCATTCGACATCAGAAAATGAAGTCATTTATCTTCACGTTGCTTCACATATCACTTGAGCCAGTGGTTCTCAGCTCTGACTGTGTATCAGGATCACCGCACCCCTGGAGCTTGTGACCCCTTGTCCTAAAAGTTCCCTCCCCCAGGTGGTTTTATTGTGCAGGTAGGACGGAGAACCACCACGTGCTCTTACCCCAACCTTACCTTTCCCTGCCTTCCTGCCCCTTTCTTCGCACTCTATATAATCCAGGGTCTGTTATTAGCGAATTCGCCGAAAACTTTATCTCTGTGTGTGTTTTCTCTTCACGTCTCTCCAGAACTGAAACCTGCTTTCCTTTTCCACTCCCCAGCTCGATGTCTGCCACGCACCCTGTGATCTTCGGGTCCTAAAGGAGAGTTCCCTGTCCTTGCAGTCCACGGCTGACTTCAAATCTTCTCTGTTGAACAACAACAAACGAAACAGCTTCTTCACAGTTGTCAGAATTTTCCACTCATCACCCCAACGTACCATGGGCAACCTACCCACTATGCTGGTGCTGTCCCCTTTTGTGGTCATTCTTGGCAACCTCACCTCCGATACGTGACTCCACCCATCCCACAATTGTTTTCAGTTCTCAGGATATCTCCTCCCCCTCCATCTCCACCCGTTCATAAGTCATAGCCTCCCACTGTAGAATTCCCCACCTCCCAAATCTAGAATTTTGACAGCAATCACTTGTCAGCCTTTCTCGGATTCCCTTTCAAGACATTCTCTGATCCTTTCAAATCTCTCTCCTCCTTTGGCCCCGCTTTCCGTACGTGTCATCCCGTGTCACCCCCTTCTCCCTCTCCATGGTGCAGTGGCCCAGCACTACACGCATTCCTTCATACACGTCCTTCGCCCCTTTGTGGCACCTGTACCTCTACTCTAGCAGCTGAATATTGCTGGAGGAGATAACAGAAGGCTGCTGGCTAATGTTCCTTAAACTGCATTACCGCAGATCTGAAATGGGTACTGGGTCCTGCCCAACAACCTGACCACACTTCTCTGGTAAATTGAGGGGCTATTTTATACCTTCTTGCTCCTCAGATTATTAAAATCCTTTCTCTCCTCTACTTCTGCTCTGCTGACTTCACCTTACATCCCACGGAGAAAAAGCCATACAAGAAGACAATAATTTTATCTTGCCACGAATGATCTATGAGCGTGACTCTAAATGTGCCCAGATGATTCTGTATTTCTCTCTGTTACACAACGGATGGTGTCCCTGTTCATATCTGAGGTCTACTCTTTTCTATGTGCTCCGGAATCCATTTTCTTGAGGACTTTGATCCTGCAAATATCCTTTTTCTTTGCGTCTCTCTGCATCATCAAATTCTCTGCTACTGCATCATTTCTTTGGGCTTTCCAGACACTCCTTAATATCACCCAACTTCAAAAAAGCAAAACAAACAAACAAACAAAACCTTTTCCTTATCCTGTCCTTTCCCTTCTAGCTACAGTCCCTTTTTTTTTCTATACAGCAAAATTTTCTGAAAGATTTATATACACAGACTGCCTCTGTTTTCTTACCTGAACTGACTCCAAGCTGGCTTGTCTCCACCAGTTTATGGGAACAGTTCTGATTAACATTACAAAAGACATCTTCGAAGCTAACGGTCAATCTAATATCAGAGTCTCAGTAGCAGTTGATATAGTTGATATAGTTGACTACACCCTCATTGAAACGCGTTCATGATTGTTCCTCTTACCACACTCGTCAGTCTCCTATTCAGTGTCTTTTGCTGGATCCCATAACCACCATCTTTACACTGGTGACTGTTACATCTGTATCTCCCACCCGCACTCTGTACTGAACTACACCACACCTCCATTTGTATGTCCGTGTCAATTTATGCCAAGAGTAGAACTACTGATTCTCTCCCCACGCCAACCTACACACTCGGAAGTGTTCTGTCTCAGTCAACATCTATGTATGAGTTCTCTTCGATTCTACCCTTTCTGTCATCTCCACATTCAACCTATCCTAGGCCCATTGGTTCTGTTTCAGAACATATCCTCAATCTGATTTCTTCTCTCCAGCTCCCCTGCTCCAACTCTGGTCATACACTGTCCTCCCTCTTCGGCTCAAACTGGTCTGTTCACCTTCTTACCGTCTGTTCTCCCCAAAGTGGTCGGAACCACTCTTACTCTAAAGAGAGAATCAATCGTACTTTGCTGTTTCATTCTCCAGGGAGTTCCCCTTGCTGCTGAAATAAACCTCTGGCTCCTTACCATGGCAGAGAAGCTGGCCCTTGCATATCTCTGTGAGTTCATCTTTTTCCTCATTTCACTGTGCTCCCGCCACAGAAGTGACTCTACCCTTAATCACACGAAGACCATCTCAGGGCTTCGATGCTTGTTGTTTATTCCACAGGAATGTTCTTTCACCAGATCTCCCTTCTCATCCTTCAGATCTCAACCCAAACATTAGTTACCTTCTCAGAGGCACCTCCTAACCACTGTTATCTCAGGAGCGCCATTGCTTGAGCCTATTCTAGTATTTTCTCCTCAGTACCTGATGTCTTATTTGTTTGCATATTAATAGGTCTTCCTATACTAGTATGTTAGCTTCTAAAGGTTAGGGATTCTCTTTGTCCAACTGCCATGTTTCTAGCTCTTCAGAGAGTGCCTGGCTGAGTCAGAACACAATATTAACTACTTGAACTGTCTGTAAACACTTCTTTTAAAAGGTCTTTTTAAAAATGTTTATTTATTTTGAGAGAGAGAGACAGAGAGTGAGAGCAGGGGAGGGGCAGAGAGAGAGGGAGAGAGAATCCCAAGCAGATCATGTGGGGCCAATCCCATGAACAAGATCCCATGAACTGCAAGATCAGGACCTGAGCCAAAATTGAGAGTCAGACTGTCAACTGACTGAGCCACCGAGGTGCCCTGTAAACACTTTAAAAAAACCAAAAAACTATATATATATATATGTATATGTATATATATATATACACACACACAGTTAAGCTGTTTAAAGAGCTATTGGATGAAAGAATTGCAGATCTCTCTGCCACAGCAAATGGTCATGAAAACACCCTCATATCACAACCTTGGAAGGGTCTTGAGAAGTAAATGGATAAACTTAATATTGAAAAGAACAGTCTTATATCAAGTATACTTAACTACACGTAGTTGGCCAATACCTTCGATGCTTAAAAAGATACTATACATACATTAAGCGAAACTCTCCCAAATCCTTCAAGGGCAATGTAGGTAGAATAGTGGAGAAAAGGCTTCAGGGAGGGGAAAGAAATGCAGGAGGCACCATGCAGGTAAGCTTCACACTGGTTTGACTCCAGTAATATTTCCCAGGGAAGCTGACTCTCGTGTGCCGGCAAACAGCAGTTGTTGAGTAAATGTCAACGATGTTACTTCAGGGCTGTTTGTGGTGTCAATATGTGCATCGACATTTTTTAATGTCACAGTGTCATATCTTTCCTGTTTGAGGAGGTGTGGTGCCGGGCAGAGGAGATCAAATGAAGAGTTAATGTAAAAGTCCGTCAAGAGATGCTTAAAGACACGATTATGAAGATTTTCAAACATAAAGAAAGTAGAACAGTCGAATGAACTTCCATGTGCCTGTCATCCAGATTAGATAGTGACCAGCATATAGCCAGCCCGGTTTCATCTATGTGCTGCTACTCCTCCGTCCCCAGACTCCATTGTTTTCAAGGACGTGTCAGATATTCCATTATTTCAAGCATCTCAGTATGTATCTCTAAAACATCAGGACTTTCATTTTTGGCAACCTCAATACTCTTATTTTTTCTAAAAGAATAACAGTATCAAATAGCCAGTCGGCATTCAAATTTTCCTAGTTATCTTATAAATATCTTCATGGGGCCAAAGTCCCTGACCATCCACTACAAGAAGTTGAACTTACTTGTCATGGGCATTGCCCTAGTTGTGTGGCACAGGCTCTGGATAGATCTCGCAGATTTCCTCAAAAATTAAGGGTGATCCATTTACCTTGCCTCTTAATCCTTTAAGAATTGCACATCTAGGCTGAGTCACTGGGTTTCATTAATTCATCAGGGCATTTATTTTTATTTTTTATTATTTTTATTTTTTATTAGAGAGAGAGAGAGAGAGCAAACATGTGAGCAGGGGAGAGGGGCAAAGGGTATGAGAGAGAATCTTAAGTAGGCTCCACACTCAGTGACTCTGGGACCATGACCTGAGCCTGAATTCAAGTGTTGGACGCTCAATCAACTGAGCCACCCAGGCGCCCCAGCTCTTGGACGCTACATCACATCCAATGGCATTTGATTATATTTCCTGTAGAACTGTTCTGCATATACTTATTTGCTGACTCCTCAATGAAAGCTAAGCCTCTCCAGGGTAGGTATACCTATGTATCAAATGTCAAAGTCAGCCCTAGCATGACTTATTTCATATTCAATAAATCCACCTCCAACTAAAGATGATGCCTCTCTGTCTCATCCTTGTCTTCACTAATCCTTGAGAGACATATGGATAATCATTGGAAGGCTGGTAGAAACCGGGGTCCCTGGAGAAAAGGATGAAAGATAACACAAAGAACTTTATGATCTCAACTTGTTCTGCCATCTTGGAGAAAATCCTATGTGTTCTTTTCTTTCGTTCTTTTTTTAATCTCACGGCTTTTAGTTCCTAAGCTCTCAAAGATTTATTTCTTGGCAGTAACATTTAGAAAATCTACTTTTATCCTGAAGTCTGAATATTCCAGTTTTATTATTTTGATCAGCCCAATGGAATTATTAGAGAGAGAACACCAGCCATGTTGATTGCTACCAATTTATTTCAAACATTTGTGAAGGCAGAATCACAAAACATCTGCACTAGTTTTTTCCTTGGGCCAATATGCTCTTGGTATTATGCCTATGCAGAGGCTGTAAGCCCATCTTTCTTACCTGTATGTTTACTCGTTTGGCACATATCTATTGAGTGCCTGGTGTATTCCACCTCTGCTACATGCTGGGAGCACAGTGCTGAACCACAGGCACAGCCCCTTTTGCCACAGCCTTTATATTCCGCAAGCACCCCCCAAATTTGGCCCCATCTCCTGCTGCTGTTAGGAAGTCCTGTCATTTATGTAGAGTACAGCAGGGGGCAGATGAAGGCCGCCTTTCACAATCGGTTGTGGCGTCCTAGCATTTCAGCTGTAGATTAGAATTGTGACTTCAGTTTTTGAAAGAAACTAGAGTCTGGTTTTGCATTTTGCTCATTGCTCCTCTGACTTTGGGTACCTCTGGTACGAAATTTGGGAAAAGGAGAAACATTCCATCTTTCAGAATCAGTATTTTTCTGGAATAGTCGTGAGAGAAGCTTGCTAAGGGAAGGAATTCTACTCTGGATGCTTTCAAAAATAAAGACTATTCAATGGGTTTAATATTAATTTAATGTTTTCTGTGGAGCTGAATTTTCATTTAGGTGTTTGCTCAGATTGAACTGTAGCTGCATTTTTATTTTTATTGTAGAGAATGGGTAAAGAAACCGTGATTCCCAATTAGCTAATCTTGTTCTTATTTCAGCAACAGTAGCTCTCCATCCTCAGATTTTGACAGTGAATAAGAGGAAATTTTAGAAATGTAGAGAAAGCAAACGTGTGTGTATGTGAGTGCGTATGAGTGTGTGTGCATGTGTGTTTTACATACTATTGTGACCTCAAGAATGATATCAGAGGGGCAGGGATAAAGAAAGAATCACGGATGTGGGGAGTTAAGCTGGGGGCAAAGACCTCAAGAGAATATTCTAATTTTGGACTTTTTAGTGCTATGCTAGATTTGCTGGGTGCTTTTAGGCAATCAGTATTTATCTGAGGTCTGAAGATAGATACTCATTTGAGGTATGAAGATAGATATTAGTTTCCTTTGAAAAGGAAAATCTGAGTCAGAGAGAGCAGAATCACCTGAGCAGACACCTTTTTTTCCTGTCCTCCTGTTCTGCTACTCCCTATGGGACAAACACAGGAAAATCGCACCAACTCTCCCTGGCTATGGCTCCTTAGAGAGGTGGTGGGGGAGTAGAAGGGGAGGGGGGGGTAAGTCAATTTCTAGTGAATGTGAGAGTGAGTCACATCTCATATTCTGTGGAATTATTTATCTTCCCCACTAGACAGGAAGTTCTGTGGAACAGGGTCATGTTTATCTTGCTTGTCATTGACTTTCGTGTGCCCATGTCATTTTTCATATGCCAATACTTTAGGGGCATAAATAATAGTCTTCCCACTGACTTCATTAAAGAAAGACTAAAGAGATTAAGAAACATGGATAATCCCAGCCATGAGTTCTTTTTAAAATGTATGTGTAGGTGTGTGTGGGTGTGGGTGTGGGTGTGGGTGTGGGTGTGGGATTTCTAATCATCTGTCCCTGGTCCACCTATGAATATGATGGGAAATGCAGAGGAAATAAATAGGAGTAGCTACATAGACTCTGAAATGCCTTCCAATCTAGCCATCTAATATTCTACATTCTTTGAATTAGAAGGGCCCTACTCTGACGCACCCAACTAATTTAGGATTCCACAGTGTCCCTAAGGGAAGTCACTCATATTTTTTGGAACATTCACCATATCTTGAGGCAGCTATTCCACTACTAGACAGTTCTTGCTTCTTTTTTGGGGGGGGAGGTGGTGGGGCAGATGTTTATAGAAATATGGAAAAATACAGGAAATAATATAATGACATGCATATGCCCACTGACTAAGAATTAACAAGTGCCAATGTTTTGTCCTTTTTCGCCTCAGCTATCCACCATTGGGAAATAACTTTCCATGGGTCTCTTACCTTTTTAAACATCTGCGAGTGGACTACTGGCCGCTCCTTATTCTGGACTATCTTGTATAGAGGTTTGTACTGTGAGCAGCTATGAAAGATATAATGATGTCCTTCAGAGTAAAGGGCAAGTTTCTTCCAACCTTGGAAGATAGACAGTGTGTCGCGTTCTGGAGCAAAGAGCAGGTATGCTTAATGCCCGTTATAAAATAATCAGGTTCCTTAAACTCAGGATTCCGCTCCTGTAATCCAACCACTGCACATCTGGTCCTCTTCACGCTGCCTGTGGGAATCAGGGCTTCAGAGATTGGCACACACATGCTGGTCTCTCGCTGCTGCTAGTGCTGCGAATAATAAACTGTCTTTTGGGTCACCTGGGTGGCTCATTTGGTTAAGCATCCAACTCTTGATATCAGCTCAGGTTATGATCTCACAGTTTGTGAGATTGAGCCCTGGGTCAGGCTCCGTGTGCTGACAGCATGGAGCCCACTTGGGATTCTCTCTCTTCCTCTCTCTCTCTCTTTCTCTGCTCCTCTCCCACTCATGCTGCATGCTTTCTCTCCCTCTTTCTCTCTCAAAATAAATAAATAAACTTAAAAAAATACTGTCTTGGGGCACCTGGGTGGCTCAGTCAGTTAAGTGCCCGACACTTGGTCTCAGCTCAGGTCATGATCTCACGGTTCGTGAGATCAAGCCCTGTGTTGGGTTCTGTGTGAACAGTGTGGAGCCTGCTTGGGATTCTATCTCTGTCCCTGTCCCCCTCTCCCCAACCCTCTCTCTATCAAAATAAATAAATAAGTAAATAAATATTTATTATTATTATTTTAATGTTTATTTTTGAGAGAGAGACAGACAGAGAGACAGAGAGGTAGTTTGAGAGCAGGGAAGGGGCAGGGAGCAGGAGACACAGAATCTGAAACAGGCTCCAGGCTCTGAGCTATGAGTACAGAGCCCGACACAGGGCTTGAACTCATTAACTGTGAGATCATGACCTGAGCTGAAGTTGGAAGCTTAACTGACTGAGCCACCCAGGTGCCTGTAAATAAATAAATGAATTAATGAATAAATATTTAAAACAAACAAACAAAATCCTGTCTTTTACATCTGATCCAGGAGTTTTGTGTCAGCATCTATTGAAACAGTGGTGGGTTATTTTTAGACTATCCTAGGCAATGAAAAAAGGTAGAAATAGTTCCCACAATAATATTAATATTAAAACTTGATAAAGGTAGAAAAAAGAAAACTAGACAAATTCACGTATGAATGTAAAGGCTAAAATACTAAAAAAAAATAGTTTCTCAAAGCATAAGAGACTGTTAAAAACTGAGAACAAACTGAGGGTTGATGGGGGGTGGGAGGGAGGGGAGGGTGGGTGATGGGTATTGAGGAGGGCACTTTTTGGGATGAGCACTGGGTGTTGTATGGAAACCAATTTGTCAATAAATTTCATATATATAAAAAATAAATAAATAAACTCACCAACAGTGAGAGCAAAAAAAAAAAAATAAATAAAACATAACATATCAAAACAAAACAAAACAAAAATAGTAAGCAAAATTCAGTAGCAAATTATAAAAAGAATGAAAGGAAATTAAGTCAAGTTTATTTCAGGTATGTAAAGATAGTTGAAAATTTGGAAATTTACCAAAATATTTTCCTATTTAGATGAAAAGGGAAAAAATCTTTTTTTTTCCTTTTTTATTTTTATTTATTTATTTATTTTTTATATATATGAAATTTATTGACAAATTGGTTTCCATACAACACCCAGTGCTGGGAAAAAATCTTTTATAACTATAGTTGGTGAAAGGCATTTGATAAAATCTAGCAACAATTATTAATAAGAAACCCCATGTAAAATAAGGATGGGATAAGACATTTTTAACATGATAATGACTATATCAAACTATGAAATAGTAAAGCTATTTTAAAATCAGGAACAAAAAAAAATAAAATAAAATCAGGAACAAATAGCACTGAAAGCTTTTACCATTACTAAGTATATTTTGGAAGTTTTAACTAATGTAATATAGCAGTCAAATATGTAACATATTGGAGGAAAGCCAAATAAATTATTTCTCTTTTTTGCAGAAATATAAATATATATTCAGAATTTAGTGACATTAAAAACCTACTAGAATGAAAAGGAGAATTTGGTAAGGTGGCTGGATGTGATAAACATATAAAAAGGTCAGTAGCTTGTCTCTAAATAAGCATATCCAGTTAGAAATAAAAACTACAAAATACTTAGGAATGAATCTGATGCAATGGGTAAAAGACATACATTAAACAAACAAACAAAAAACTATAAAATCATGTCCAGGGACATAAGGCAGGATTTAGAAATGGAGATACATACCAACATAAGATTTAATTTGCAATTTAAATATCAATCCTCTAGGCACTTGGGTGGTTCAGTCGGTTGAGCATCTGACTCCTGATCTTGGCTCAGGTCATGATCTCACGGTTTGTAGGTTTGAACCTACATCGGGCTCTGTGCTGATGGCGCAAAGCCTGCTTGAGATTCTGTCTTGCCTTCTCTCTGCCCCTCACCTGCTTGTGTTCTCTTTCTCTCTCTCTCAAAATAAATAAGTAAACTTAAAAAAAGTCAATCTTTATTAATAATCCATATTAATATGCAAGTTTAATTCAAAATGTAATGGGATAAAAATCATTATTTTGAGTAGGTGGAGGGAGTTACACAAAAAGATATTAATGTTCCTGTGCAAGAGTAAATGTCTGAGAGGAACTGAGAAGGATGGCTTGCTTTAACAGGTAGTATGACTTAAAACAAAGTTACAACATTTAGACAGCCAGGAAATGGTGCTGAAATAGATCAATGGAAAGAAGAGAGTCAGGAGCAGACCCAGTGAATACGGAAACATAATGAATTCTAGACTGGACTTTCGATTCAGTGGGAGAAAGAAGATTAACAAAAAAATCAATTGTAACACGTGTACATGGGTGTCCATTAAGACAAAATAATCTATACTTCTCATTCACACCTTACTGAAAAATAAGTTCCAGATAGATTTATGATACAAATCTTAAAATGACATTAGGAAAAAGGCAATATTAATAAAAGTTTGGAGTTTCAGTGTGTTCCTATATTCTTGGCCCAAGACTGTTATAAAAACTAGGGGGGGCGCCTGGGTGGCGCAGTCGGTTAAGCGTCCGACTTCAGCCAGGTCACGATCTCGCGGTCCGTGAGTTTGAGCCCCGCGTCAGGCTCTGGGCTGATGGCTCGGAGCCTGGAGCCTGTTTCCGATTCTGTGTCTCCCTCTCTCTCTGCCCCTCCCCCGTTCATGCTCTGTCTCTCTCTGTCCCAAAAATAAATAAAAAACGTTGAAAAAAAAAAAATTTAAAACTAGGGGCGCCTGGGTGGCGTAGTCGGTTAAGCGTCCGACTTCAGCCAGGTCACGATCTCGCGGTCCGTGAGTTCGAGCCCCGCGTCAGGCTCTGGGCTGATGGCTCAGAGCCTGGAGCCTGTTTCCGATTCTGTGTCTCCCTCTCTCTCTGCCCCTCCCCCGTTCATGCTCTGTCTCTCTCTGTCCCAAAAATAAATAAACGTTGAAAAAAAACAAAAAACAAAAAACTAGATCAGGAGCGAGGACTCAATAACCAGCCAAAGTATTTCTCTTCACAGACGTTTAGATTACTAAGGCCCTGGGGAGGCCAATCTCAGAGAGGCAGTCTGTACCACGGAAAGATCGGGAAGTTGAGACAGACAGACAAGGGTCAGAATCTCAGTTGGGATCCATATTATAGGCGGGACTTTGGACAAGTTATTTAGTTTCCTTAAATCTCAGTTTTCTCCTCAGTGAAATGGGTATAATAACTTTAAGAGGTCATGCAAGGATTAAATTTTCCTCTGTCTTTAAAAAAAATTTGTTTAATGTTTATGTATTTTTGAGAGAGAGAGACAGAGCATGAGCAGGGGAGGGGCAGAGAGAGAGGAAGACACAGAATCTGAAGCAGGCTCCAGGATCTGAGCTGTCAGCACAGAGCCCGACACGGCGTTCAAACCCGTAAACTGCAAGATTAGGACCTGAAGTCAGACCCTTAGCCAAATGAGCCACCCAGGAGCCCCAAATTTTCTTCTGTCTTGTAAAGGGGCCTAGCTCAGTGCCTGACATATATTTGGTATTCAGTAAATGCTCATTTCCTTCTTTCATTTTCAACTTCTGACTATTTGAAAAGCATCAGATTTTGGATGTTTGTGAAGAGTGTCATTATAGTACTCTGTGAATAACAGCAACCAATATAGAGACGCCAATTTCAATTCTTTTGGTTCGAGCTTTCTCTGGAAACCTGAGAATTTTTAATACTGGCAAACCAAATTGATGATTCTGCCTCTTACAAAAGAAAATCAATAAACATTAGCTCTTCTGAGGCAGACAAATCACAGGAAACAAAAGTTCCACAGTGTTTCATAATCTTATGACAAACACCATCTGAGTTACTTACAGTTCCTGGATGAGGAATCTTTTCCTATGAGGATTCACTGGCCAGGCCCAAGTTGGCTATGTCTCCTCCTGGTTTTGTCGCTTTGCTCATACGATTTGTTTGCACTTTTGCCTATTATGAGCTTAGCCATCTCCTGATTTGGTGAATTCTCAGCCCTTAGAACCAGTCAATCTCTACAGAGGATCCCGCGAGGCTTCCTGATCTGGCCACTAACTGTTGGTGTTCAACTCCAGCAATGACATGCCAGGCTGAAGCTTAATTCTTTAGAATATTTTTTTTTTTTGGCTAGCTTATGGCTCAGCTTCCTCTGTTCATCAGGGAGCGGTATCTCTGAGGCTTCTCAGGGAAGTACCACTCCTATCATCAACTTTGGGATTCAGGGTCTGTCCTGGGCCCCAGGAAAGCCCTCTGACCTATCCCTGATTCAGGTAAGTGCTCATGTCTTAGCCCTCATCGGTGTCTTTTTCTTTCTCTCTGTAGGTAAGTTTGTATCTGTTAATAAGAGACTATGTCTTGTTTGCTCAGTGTCTAAATAAAGATTATTTGGGTAAAAGGAACAGATATTCCAACCTCCATCCCACTCCTTGCTTAAACAGAGGGATTTATTATACAATGTCAAAGGAAAATCTCTTGGACATCCAAGCACAAGACAAAAAGTGCAGCCGGCCTGAAAACACAACTGGAATACTGGGAACAGAGATTGCCCTCTCTAGTTGTAAGCCTTAGATAATCTTTCTCACCTCTATTTCTCCATCTCCTGTCTCTGGTGGCTTCTTGGACCAATATGGCTGCCCAGTCATGGCTGTACATAACACTTCTGTTCAATCACCTACTTTCATTTCATGATTTTTAAAATCTCTGTGACAGTCCAAAGACTGCAAGAGCCTGATTGGCAGCTTATCAACCAATAGACTGACAGATCGGTCAGCCAATAGCTTGGTCCAATCAATTTTGAACAAAAGGCATGGTCGGGTAATAATCGGCTGTGGGCCAGAAGAGGTTTCTGAGAAGGGGGCTTGGTAGATGAGGTCAGCTACCCAGGAACTAGCTTGATAGCATCCCTAGCCCTTCACAATGAAATAAGGCCCAGTAGTTTACAAAGTGCTTTTACATACACTATGTTAATTTTCTTGTTTGCTTGCTTAATGTATTCATTCAACATTTGATGACATGGCCTGTACCAAGAACAGGAGTAGGTACCACAGTACTAGGTTCCATGTTCCAATATGAGTATGTTGTCCTCCAGGCAGTTCTATTAGGAGTGGGGTTGCAGGATAAACAAATAAGCAGGGAATGTGATAGAAGGGCACTGATGGAGAAAGTTGGGTTGTGATGGACAGTAAAGAAGTACATAAATTATGCGTGGAAGTGAAGGGCACAAGTCAGGAAGATTATTTTGTAGCTTGATCATCTTTACACATCACAGAAATCCAGAGGTTGGCAAGGCAGGTAAAAATGTCACCTGATTTGACAGTTGAGATAACTAGGACTCAGAGGGGTTGAGTGATTTGCCTGACACCACATAGCACTGCAATCCAGGCTAGATCCAGATCTTCGGACTCCCGGTTCAGTGCTCACTCTTTTCGCCCGAATTCCTCCCCCTCCCCCCAATCCAGGTTTGCTCTGGCAAGGGATGTCTGACTCACGGACGGCAGGGGTGGGCAGTGGAGAAATCAGGCCGACCTTCACTGTGCCTCTAACGAGTCATACATTAGGAAGGATACAAAAGACATGGAAGACACTCTCTTTGCTCATAGGTCTTCTTCTGGGGTGGGCTTGGCAGTATTGGAAATCTCTACCCAAGCTAGGCCTGGATGTGCAGACCCTACTAGAGATAGCTGTTCTAGGTAGATGATTAGCACGAATGGTGGTGGTGACATGAATTTGGTCTGGGAGGATCTTGGGAGGAAGTTAGGACAGGTGGAGGTTTCAACATCCCTCCTGTGACCCATCCACTTTTCTTATATTTGGCTTCCTTCTTGACCCACATCCCTCCTTTCTGCTGCCAAATAAGTGGTGAGGTCTATGTCGTGTGGACAAGAGTCACAAAAAGTCACATGCATTTTTCAGAATGTGCATTCATGCCCTTTCCCATTATTAGGAAAAATGCAGTTTCCTTGAGATTCACCTTACCACGTTTCTTGCTTTGGCTTTCTTTCTCTTGAAGTGTGGAGCCATCTGTCACATCTGTGATGGAGATGTAGAAAGCACTTCTTTACTTTAAGAAGATCAACACCGTGGATATGATAACCAATGGCAGCTGATACTGGGCCTTAGAGCTGGGGAGGCCATGGGACTGGTGGGGTCCAAAGAGAACACATGCCAAGCAGGAGGAGCTCTGCTTCTCTGCACCTATCTCTGACTGCTGGGAAAGCATCATCAGCTCTTCCTATTTTTTAAAGAGAAGCTAGAAATCTGAATTGAAAAATTTCAGGCCAAAACTGGCACACAATCTCTTAAAAATACAGCTAGAACAAACAAAATATGATTTGGTTTGACAGCAGGTGGGTTATAGCTTCTGAGTTACTTGTTCTTTAAAAAATCCCTCCCAGGCACTCACATTCGGGTATTCTTTCTCAAAAACCATAACCTTAATCTATTCACGAGACAGTATCAGACAATCCCAATGGAGGGAATTCTATGAAACATCTGACCAGCACTCGTCAACATTGTCACGGTCATGATAAACAAGGAAAAGAAGACTGAACACGTGTCACAGATCAGGGCAGACTAGGGACACATGATGACCAGATGCAGTCTAAGATCCTGGAATGTTAGTGGAAAAATTGGTGAAAATCTGAATAACGTCTGGAGTTTAGTTGATGGTATGTTAATTTCTTAATTTTGACAAATGCAGCATAATGAAAAATGGTAACGTTTTTGAAAAGTGGGTGAAAGGTATATGGCAACTCTCTGTACTACATTTGTAACTTTTTTGTAAATCTAAAATTATTCCAAAGTCAAAAGTTTACTCAAAAGAAAAAGTCCCTTCCAAGCTCGAGATAAACTTTGGTTGTTATGGTTCTGCAAATGAGGCTGGGTTTCCAATGTCAAAACACATGCTGTCCTATTGGTGTTCCTTCTTTCAAATGGTGAGTGCTTAGCACAGTGTTGGGCCTTACTGTCCTTTCCTTTTAGATCACACGGTTCCAAGACTCCTGAAACGGGCCTGCAGGTTAGCCGAGAAGCATACAGGTGGTCTGGCAACTTTGCTATACAAGATGGCTTCTCTCTTCCTATTAGTAAGAGAAGGTCTACTTTGCAGTCATGCACACTGCCGCCCTCCCACTGGAACTGCCTTGCAATGGCCGGAGTCAGTTTGAAATTCACAGGCAGAGGCTTAGGTGCACTCCCAGCGCTGACATTTTGCCTGAGGATATGGAGGTTTGACCTGAAAGCCAGGCTGTGCATGCCAGCCATTTTCTATATGGCTCCTGGCTTGGTGTCCTACGATCCAAGAAGACCCCCTCCTTTCTAAGACAACATTCCCAGAGTCAGGAAAATTGGCGAGGCAGACAGGGCTGAAGTGAGCTGTCAGGGTGAGGAAGGGGCCTGCATGGGAGTGAGAAACCCTTACAAATGTTTTCATCTTCCCGGAGGAGTTAAGTTTCTCTAAATTTGTGGTCCCTCCGACTCCACAGGAATTGTATCTTTCTGCAGTGTTCCCAGGCAATTATTCCTCCTCACAAAGCTGAGCCTCCGCTTTCAGGACCCAATCAAGTGGCCACAAATCAAAGATAGCTTGGACTCATTCCACTAATAGCATTGGAAAGCCATTAGCTGAAGTTGTTTGAAAAGGGAAGTGGCTCAGATATCTCTGGGCTCACAAGGAAAGCTTCTGTAATGTCAGATTATGGTTACCAAATGGCTTAGTGGACTGAGGCATCACATTTCTCATAATGAGAGGTTATTTATTGCACCACTGAACCAACACACTCTCCCTTGCTCACTTGCACAAGATAAGATGAAGAGCCCTTTCAAGTTGAATTAAGTTTAAAAGGAAAAGCAACACACATGCTCCCAGCTAATGGTGGGGTTTAGCTCCGGCTGTGTAGGGACGAAGTGTAGATGGCTCCCTCTGTGGGTGGTCGGAGGGGCTCTGCAAGGCTCTCCTTGCCCCAGTCTCTAATGCTTGTGGATGAACTCATTCGGACCATTTCTTTTGGGTAAGGCACTGTTTCCAAGAAAGCCTTTGTCAAAATGTTAAAAACTTGTCCCATTCACCGTCCTCAACCTAAGAGGAGCTCCTCTTTCTTCGGGGTAACTTCCTCCAGCGCCACCTTCCCGTGGTTCCGACCGGCTGTCAATCCCAGCACTCCCGGCTCTCGCCCGCCCACGGAGGGGGCATGGGTCCCTCCCTCGGGGCACAGTGATTGGCTCAGGGATGGGCACATGACAGAGCTTGGGCCAATCAGAGGCCTCTCCTAGGAGTGATTTGAGGAGAGCTCAGAGAGGCAGCATTTTAACCCAAGAGGTTGGAGGGAGGGATCGGAAGCGAGGCTTCCAGAGAACCTGTTTTTGGTGGCAGAAAAAGCCGCATGTCCACTGGACAGAATGAAAGCATGTGAGGTAAAGAGAGAGGAGAGACAAAGGGAGGGCTCCTCATGGCATCGAGGCCCAATTCTAGCACGGGGAACCGAGATATGTGTCCGGATGCTCCAGAATCCTTCCAATAAAGCCCTTTTTAAATTAAGCTTGTTTATACTGGGCTTCTACCACTCACGGGACGGAATACTCTGACTAACGCAGCCATCCATGTGCCCGTCTTCTACGGCTTTCCGTAAACATTTCTGCATGACGGGCAAGTGCAGGCTGCCTCCCCCTGACGCTGGGCCCCCAGGTGCCAGGTGCCTCTGCTGGTCAGGAGTGGAAGGCAGCAGAGGAAGGAAAGTAAAATGCAAACACGTTGGCCTCCTGGAAGTGAAAGCGGAGGGCAGACACGTGGGCTCTTCTTTCTGGGGTTCTGGGAAGGGTGTTTGGAAGAAAGGGCTCTGCAGCCAAGGTAGTTGTGTGTGGGCGTCCGAGGCCTGGGAGCTCAGGCCGAGTGCGGAGGAGGGAGGGAAGCAGGACCCCTCCCCCCACCCCAGCCCAGGCTCCCCCCTGGACTCTCCCAGCGGCCCCCAGCCCTTCCCCAACCCTGCAGCCTCTTTACCGCCCCCCAGATAAGCCAGGAGGGAACCGGTCCAGACTGGTTGCGCCTCAGCTGGCCTTTCTGTTCTACCGTGCTCCACCCCGGGGTGGTCAGGAGGGGTGGTCAGGAGGGTCGGGCGGTGCGGTGTAGATCCCTGAGCCCGGGAGTCCCGGTGGCAGGTGCTCCGAGGCTGGTGGGAGGTGGGCTGGGGCCCAGGCCCAGGGTCCGGAGAAGCACGCGGGGGCGGAGAATAACGAACTCCTTCGTGACTCTCTCCGCAGGCTTTCAATTACAAATCATCCTGGCATTGGTTCAAAGTGCCCCAACAGCCCCTGGAGCCCTGCGGCTGGGCAGAGCGGCCCACGTGGCTTTTTCGATCTCCAGGGTGTGACAACGTCGCTGTGGCCTTGGCAGTGATGGAGGAGGGGCGCTGGGAACACGCTGGAAGACAGGCATCGAACTGAAATCAAATTTACCAGCACACGTATTCTTGGGTCTTTGCGCAGGTATGTTGACAGAGAGCGCTGAGCTGGCAGTGGGGTGGGGAGCGCTCCCTGACGCCAGGCCCTATGTGCCAGTCCCGCACGAATCATTTGGACGTTGGGGGAGGCAGAGAAAAGTAAGTCATTATTCCTGAGTTCCAGGCAGTGGGCGAAGCAAACACTAGAGGAAGATAATGTGCTACAATACAGGCTTTGCTCAGATCCTCCAGAACATTCCTCAGAGCAGAGAGGTAGGTGTAGTGGCCCAGCTGCGTGGAACTGGTTCCTGCAGGGCAGTGGGAGAACCAGGCAGGAGGACTGACCTCCGAGTCCCGGGGAGAAAGCTCAGGAAGTGATGGGAGTCTGCAGTTTAGCGCCCAGGAGTCGATGGAATCTGATGGAAACAAAGGGTCTGTGGGAAGGGCGGGTCGTGAAGGGGTGGTGGGTGTCTGAAGGGGTGGTGGGATCCGGGAAAGGCGGATGGGAGGAGGTAGACCCTGAAACTACCCCACAGCACTGAAGCAGAGGCTGTGGTCTTTCATTGTGAAACCTGCGGCTGATGGCAGGAGGGAAGAACATTCCCTGAGAAGGCACGGAGGGCCTGAGAGCGGGGAGAGGGAGTGTTGGCTCCTGGCTGCAGGTGCCAGGCCCAGGGTCCCAATCTGCTCCAGCGCTCCACAGCTGGCGGTGGCCGGTGCCCAGATGTTTTGATTAGAAAGAAACACTTTTCAGGCAACCTGAAGAAGTCCCAGGAAATCTATCACTGGAAGAAAATATCCTTCTAGGGTTTTGATGTAGGTGGAGGGAATGCAGGGTGGAGTTCAAGCTCATGTGTGCACCGAAAGGAATGAAACGGTACATGGCGTCCTTTCAGACATGGCTCGACTGTGTTTGGGAATGCCTTGGGCTCTAGGGTATAGGGGAGGGTAAAATTATCTCACTGTAATTTGAGAAAAAGCGTCTATTTTCTTATTCCTTGAAGAAGTAAAAATAAGGCGTGTGTGTGTGCGTGCGCACGCTCGTGAACAGCGGGGGTGCTGGCTGGGCTACCCGAGGACAGGACATCTGATAAAAGGCTCTTGTTCTATGAGTTATTCAGTCAGTTGCTTTTGTCAAGTCTTTCAAAGTCAACGTTTCCAAGCCTCACAGCAAGGACGCCACCAGGGCTGTAGGAAAAGACATGCCATCTTTCCCGGTTCTGTTCTCCTAGCGCTCTCTTCTCCCCTCTGTGATGTCTTCTTAGGAGGGAAGAAGTTGGTCAAAGGCTGGAAGGTTCAGGACACTGCATCAGGACCCCCTGTGCTCCCCTGAACTCCATCTCTGACAGTTTATTTTCCAAACTTAAAAGGTTTTGTGGACTTACTAGAAGCCAGGTGTTCCCAAGAATAGAAAACATGTCGTCTGGAAGTCCCCAAGTGCCCAGGGCTGGCAGGACATGGTGGTGGAGGGTCTTGTCTGGCTGTTGAATGTATGCTCGTGATGCCTAGGGGGGAATCCAGGACGTTGGGAATGTGGCCGGAATAGGCAGCAGACACACAGAATGAGGGAGTTTGACTCCACTGTCTTCGAGCCCTGGAGACGAGTCTGGCTCTGGGAATGCCAGGATCATGGTGGGAGGCGTTGGGTGCCAGAAAACCTAGACAGGGACAGACCAGAGAGGTGTGGGTCCCTGGGGATTGAGCATGTTTCAGTGAAGCCCCTGTTCACTCCTCAAAGTCTGGGCGTGGAGAAAATTCCTCCAATCTCACCCTTCCCTTTTAATTTCCTCTCTGGGCCTCATTTTCCTTGTCTGATGAAGAGAGTGAGCTGGATAATCTCTAAGGTCTTTTCAGCTCGAACCTCCTGGGTAGGGCTGGCTACATAATTTCTTGGGCCCAAGGCAAAATGAAAATGCAGGGTCCTTGTTCGAAAATCAGGGGAAAAGGACTCTTCAAGGTCTTAAAAATATAAAGCATTTCCTTTCTCCTTTGTTCTCTCGAATAGTCATGATGTTTTTCATTTACTATTTAATGTTACTCTAAGTAAAGACCAATTAAAACTTATATTATTAGCGTGAATTTTACCATTCATCTTTATATTGTGTAATGGCAGTTATAAATTATAAACTATAAGAGCATTGAAATTATAGGCAAAATCATGCAATTCATGTTTTGTAGCTTGCGCATGCACATATATTATTTTGTTTTAAGCAGAACAGCAGAAGCACTGCACACAACTAACTCAGCTGTTTGCACTCAACTTTTTAAAAAAATTTTTTTTTTGAGGGGCGCCTGGGTGGCGCAGTCGGTTAAGCGTCCGACTTCAGCCAGGTCACGATCTCGCGGTCCGTGAGTTCGAGCCCCGCGTCGGGCTCTGGGCTGATGGCTCAGAGCCTGGAGCCTGCTTCCGATTCTGTGTCTCCCTCTCTCTCTGCCCCTCCCCTGTTCATGCTCTGTCTCTCTCTGTCCCAAAAATAAATAAACGTTGAAAAAAAATTAAAAAAAAAATTTTTTTTGAAATGTTTTGAGAGAGAGAGAGAGATAGTGTGAGCCAGGGGAGGGGTAGAGAGAGGGAAACACAGAATCTGAAGCAGGCTTCAGGTTGTGAGCACAGAGGCTGATGTGGGGCTCGAACTCACAAACTTTGAGATCATGAACTGAGCTGAAATCCTAGGCCTAACCGACTGAGCCACCCAGGTGCCCATTCTTGATATGTGCACATTGTCCTCACGCTCTCTACCTTTGGCTTTCTGATGAGTAAGGAGGGCATAAGAGGAAGAGGAACAGGGGAGGACTCATTTTTTCCCTTTCGTTCCATGTTGCTATTTTCAGTCTAAGTGGTTGATTAAGGGCAGGGAAGTAACATGAGTAAGAGAGCAAAAAGCTGATTCAGAAAAATATCACCTGTTTCTATAAAAAGTAACAAAAAAGGAACCATCACGGAATCTTGGAATATACAAAGATGTTACAAGAAAAAAAAAAGGAAAGGAAAAGTAAAAACAAATATCAAAGTACACACTCCAGAAAAAGTGTTGCAGTCTCGCTGGTAAAAATGATGACTGCGCTTTGGAATGGCCAAAATCTGACAACACCAAATGTTGGAGAGGATGTGGAGCAACAGGAACTCTTATTCGTTGCTGGTGGGAATACAAAATGGTACAGCCACTTTAGAAGACAATTTGCTGGTTTCTTAGAACGCTAAACATACTCTCACCATACAATCTAGCAATCCTACTCTTTGGTATTTACCCAAATGAATTGAACACTTATGTCCACAGCAAAACCTGGACACAGAAGTTTACAGCAGCTTTATCCGTGATTGCCAAACCTTGGAAGCAACCAAGATGGCCATCAGTAGGTGAATGGATAAATAAACAATGGCACATTCACACAATGGAATATTACCCAGTGATTGTAAAGAAAGAACTGTCACGTCATGAAAAGACCAAGGAACCTTAAATGCACAGTATTACTAGGTAAAAGAAACCGATCTGAGATATGATTCCAACTATATGACCTTCTGGAAAAGGCAAAACAATGGAGACAATAAAAAGATCAGTTGTTGTCAGGGGCTATGGAGTGGAAGGGATGAGTTGGTGGAGCACAGGGGATTTTTAGGGCAATGAAACTATTCTATATATTATAATGGTGGACACGTCATCATTCCTTTGTTAAAACCCATAGAATGTACAATGCCAAGAGTAAACTCTAATGTAAACTATGGTCTTTGGGTGGTAATGATGTGTCAATGTAGGTTCATCAATTGTAACAAACATACCACTTCTAGTGTGGGATGTTGATAGTGGGGGAGGCTATGCATGTTGGGCGGTGGGGGCCATGTGGGAACTCTCTGTACTCTCCACTTGATTTTGCTACGGTCTTAACACTTCTCTAAAAAAATAAAGTTTGTTTAAAAACCTATGACAAAATCCTTTGGAAGTAATTTCAAAAATAATCAAATCAAGAGCCCAAAGCAGAGATATAAAAGATCAGGGAGATGTATTGCAATAACAAAGGTTGCTGAAATGTAAATATGTAAAATATAAATTACCAAATAAGATTCAAGAGAAGATAGAATATCTATATAGACCAATTATAGTAAAGGATATAGAGAAAGCTGTCAAACATCTCTCATCTCCAAAAAGCACAGAACCCAGAAATTTTTTAAAAAGCAGAAAAACCTATGATTAAAATTAAGGCTATATTGGATGGAACATGAAGGAAAACAGATACTGCTGAATATAGAGTAGAGGATATAAATGAAAAATCTGAGCAAAATGATAAGAAAACAGAGAGCTTTGATGATTAAGAGGCACTACCAGTCTGCATAACCCAGAATAGACTCCTCCCCTTTTGCCTTCTGTAAAATGAGTTTTTTCTTTGTATAAATTGACCAATAGATCAAGTCGGGGGCGCCTGGGTGGTGCAGTCGGTTAAACGGTCACCTTGCCATGCATAGCACCTTCCTGCCCATCACAAACACTATTACATGTCCCGTACAACTTTCGAATGTCCCATGGCACATTAGTGTAAAAAAACTCACTGGCCATTGCTTGAACCTAGATGTGAACTCCATTTTACATAGAAATACAAATACTTTTTTACATGGTAATAAAATACATTGAGTTTTCCAGGAATGCAAGTGTCCTGTAAATCAGTTCACTGTTTTACTTTCAAGTAATAGTATCCTGACTTTTTGCTGATTCCTTGTAGGTGTAATTTGAGAATTACACATTTTTGCTTTTCACTTAAAGTTTTCCTCCCTCACCACAGGCCCATGAGGAATAAGTCTGTGTGGTAGAAATATTTAATGTACAACACATGCTGAATAATATCTTGAACATATATTTATAAGGAAAGATTTATGAAAGACCAATGATTAGTTAATAGACCACATGCCTCGAAATGTTGGCTACTTATACCTGAATTTCTCACACAGGAGAGGTATAGATTGGCCCCAGATTCTCTAGAAAATGCTTACATTTTGTATTTCTCTTATGATGACAATCTAAAAAGGAATAAGCAAGCATGTTCTGGATTACTCAGGCACCTTCTGATAATTACTGCCACCAATTTAGTACATGTGTTTAAAGTTTTGTTCGTGATCATCTTGGGAACCATAGCATGGATTTAATTGCTGTTGGCCAATGATAAAACAGTTAAGAAATGAAGCGTCAGACACTGAAAAAATTGATTTATCTGAAATACCCATCTCTTTAAAGAAACACATAGATGAGATCTTACCCTAGGTCTCAATCTAATTGCTTACTGTGTTTTGCATAAAAGATATAAGATGGTGGATGTTAGTTGGGTACCACTGGTTTAGACTGTGCCCTCCTGAGAGTCATCCTATTCCAGAATAACTGGGACTAGCAATTTGACTGAGGACTGTGGGCAAACAGTTCTTTGGCAGAATTGTCTCCGACACACGCATTCCTCATGTCTCTATGTATTTCCTCTTCCCTTTCTGCACTCTTGAAAGCAAAACTCTTTCAATAAAGCCAGTACAGCCCTCTACTGTGAGATCTAGACAAATATGTTGTCCTGACCTCAAGCTCTAGCTAACATAATTTGAAATGTAGTTGATAGAAAGGCTTACCATTAATACATTAATGCTCTTTAAGAAAGATAAACCATGGCACCAGGTCACTGTGTGGATACAGATGTTTCAAGTTAAAAAAAAAAAAAGGCTTCCTATTGCCTGTGAACTATTTTCCAAATATATATCATGGAGTCAGGACCCTATAAAGGTGGGTCTTGTATCAAATCCGGTGTGGACAGTACACATTAGTGATTCTGGAGGTCGCACAAGAAGCCAGAATACCATGACATAAATAAGATAAAAGTTTATTCCTTTGTCATGTGTCTAGACGTGAGTGTCCAGGTGGTGGGCAGTTTTTCCATCCTTCACTTATGGATTCCATATCTGGGTCCAAGGCTCTACTTGTTGCCATTTGCATCCGGGAAGAAGAGGAACAAGAGAGGTCTCAGGTAGGGGGCTTGGTCTTTAGGACGTTAGCTCAGGGTTTTAGCATGTCATGTCAGTTCATGCACTGTTGGCTCAGACCTAGTCACATGGCCGTACCTAGCTGCAAGAGAAGCTGGCAGTTGTACCCTCTAGCTGGGTAGCCATGTGCTGGGATAAAATTGGGTTTTTCTTAACAAAAGGAAGAGTTGTAAATGGATACTAGGAGGCAAAGATCAGTCCCTACTTTGGGCCATGTCTACCTTTACTTTTCCTATGTTCTAGCTGTACAAATATACTACCTGGATATGTGCTTTGTCTCCTAGGATGTGGGCCTTTTTGCCCATATCTCCCTCTGTCTAGGACATCCTTTCCCTCCTCCACTTATAAACAAAGAGCCAGAGGGAGAGAGGGAGAACTGAGAATTTGGGAAAACTTCATGGACAAAGTAGCATGTTATTTTGTGCCATGAAGTATCCTTCATGGCACAAAAAATATGGAGGAGAAAAAATGTGCCCCAAAGGGAGGTGTGACCACAAAGACCCAGAGCCAGGAAACAAAGCGCATGTTGGGGGTAATCAATGGTATTACCCATGATATATCTTCTATTTCTTTGTTTCTTTTAAATTTGTGAATTTTATTTATTTATTTACTTATGAACGTGTCTTATTTGCGAATAGGTTTTGCTTTTCATGATAGTTTTGAAGCTTCTTGAAATAAGGCTCAAAAGTTGACATTTTGTGTTTGAACTCTAGCTCTGCCACTTAGGAGCCTTGTGACCTTGGCAAAGTTACTAAAACTTGCTAAGCATGGTTTTTACCTTCAGTAAAAATGGATGAATGATATTACCTACCTGAGGATTACAGATACTTTCTGTGAAGACTTTAGCAAAGTGTCTGGCATGTAGTATGTGTTCAATAAATAGGAACTAGTATTACTGTCGTTTTTGTGTTACCAGAATCTCTCATATTCTGTCTGCATATAAGCGCTAAATAATTGTTGTCTTGAAATAAGATATTTATGGGACATCTACTAATATTCTTAGAGTAAAATTATAATAGCTAGTGTTTGTACAACTCTTGGGCAAAGTCATTTGTGCCTCACCACAATCTTAGAAGGTGGGTATTACCGTTCCCATTTTCGGATGGGATGAAGCATGGGGAGGTCACATGACTTGCTCAAGGTCATGTATGCAGTCTTAATAAGGTCTGAGTGGAGCATAGCTCTTTGAAATCCATATGCAATACTCTTTCCAGTTTCTACCCTGATGTCTGGTACTTTTAAAAATTAAAGTACTGCAAAAACTATGTCATTTTTGTGAATTGTAAGGGAAGATTTCTGCAGAATTATGAATGACACCATTTAGGAGGAGTTGGCTGTTTTGCATTCTTCAAAAGACAAAGGAACCAAGCAAGGATGGGGTGGGCAAGTACTGGAGGGCTGCTGAGCGAGCCTCCCCCAGCCTTAGAAACCCTGCCTCTTCCTGCCCACCTCTTGTTCCTAGGTCTACCAAATGGCAACTTCCTCTTGCACACAACAGATGTTCTGTACATTCCTGGATGGCATTTCCCGTGAAATCAGATCTTAAAGGTGGATTGTCAGGATCAGTAATATGAAAAGCCAGAAGTTTAAGCCCAAATGTGTTGGAAATGAAAAACTCAATTTAACAAAAAGCACAAACACATGCATCATCATAAATCAGGCCTTATAGACCCAAGTAAAACTGGCTTCAAATCCAGAGAGCCCATGCATCCTGAAGGCCCAGGAGAGGCAATGTAAATTAGAAAGGTGTGCTGGTTTGTTAATTTTAGCTACTCTGACTGGTGTGAGGTGGTATCTCAGTGTGGTTTTGATTTGTATTTCCCTGATGATGAGCGATGTTGAGCATCTTTTCATGTGTCTGTTAGCCATCTGGATGTCTTCTTTGGAAAAGTGTCTATTCATGTCTTCTGCCCATTTATTCACTGGATTATTTGTTTTACGAGTGTTGAGTTTGGTAAGTTCTTTATAGATTTTGGATACTAACCCTTTATCCTATATGTCATTTACAAATATCTTCTCCCATTCCGTAGGTCACCTTTTAGTTTTGCTGATTGTTTGCTGATTGCTTGCTGTGTGGAAACTTTTTATCTTGATGAGGTCCCATTCATTTTTGCTTTTATTTCCCTTGCCCTCAGAGACATGTTAAGTAAGAAGTTGCTGCGGCTGACGTAAAAGAGGTTGTTGACTGTTTTCTCCTCTAGATGGTTTCCTGTCTTTCATCTGCTTTGAAATGGATTTAGGTCGTTCATCCATTTTGAATTTATTTTTGTGTACGGTGTAAGAAAACGGTCCAGTTTCATTCTTCTGCATGTTGCTGTCCAGTTCTCCCAGCACCATTTGCTAAAGAGACTGCTTTTTCAAAGATTAGTTGGCCATACATTTGTGGGTCCATTTCTGGGTTCTCTGTTCTATTCCATTGGTCTGTGTGTTTTTGTGCCCATACCATACTGTCTTGATGATTACAGCTTTGTAATACAGCTTGAAATCCGGGATTGTGATGCTCCAATTTTGGTTTTCTTTTTCAACTTTACTTTGGCTATTCAGGGTCTTTTGTGGTTTCATACAAGTTTTAGGATTGTTTGTTCTAGCTCTGAGAAGAATGCTGGTGCTATTTTGATTGGGATTGCATTGAATGTGTAGATTGCTTTGGGTAGTATCGGCATTTTAACAGTATTTGTTCTTCCAATCCATGAGCATGGAATGGTTTCCATTTCTTTGTATCTCTTCAATTTCTATCATAAACTTTCCATAGTTTTCAGCATACATAACTTTTACCTCTTTGGTTAGGTTTATTCCTCGGTATTTTATGGTTCTTGGTGGATTGTAAATGGGATGGATTCCTTGATATCTCTTTCTGTTGCTTCATTATTGGTGTATAGGAATGTAACCAATTTCTGTACATTGATTTTATATCCCGCGACTTTGCTGAATTCATGGATCAGTTCTCGCAGTTTTTTGGTGGAGTCTATCAGGTTTCCCATGTAGAGTATCATGTCATCTGCAAAAAGTGAAAGTTTAACTTTTTCAATTTGGATGCCTTTTATTTCATTTTGTTGTCTGATTGCTGAGGCTAGGACTTCCAACACTATGCTAAACAACTATGCTAAAAAACTATGCTAAACAACAGTAGTGAGAGTAGACATCCCTGTCATGTTCCTGATCTCAGGGGGAAAGCTCTCAGTTTTTCCCCATTGAGAATGTATTAGCTGTAGGCTTTTCATATAGAGCTTTTATGATGTTAAGGTATGTTCCTTCTATTCTGACTTTCTTGAGGGTTTTTAATTAAGAAAGGATGCTGTATTTTGTTAAATGCTTTTCTGCATCTATTGATAGCATCATACGGTTCTTATCCTTTCTTCTGTTAATGTGATGTATCATGTTGATTGACTTGTTAATGTTGAACCAGTCCTGAAGTCCAGGAATGAATGCCATTTGATCATGGTGAATAATTCTTTTAATATACTGTTGAATTCAGTTTACTAGTATCTTGTTGAGAATTTTTGCATCCATGTTCATCAGGGATATTGGCCTGTAATTCTCCTTTTAAGTGGGGTCTTTGTCTGGTTTGGGAATCAAGGTAATGCTGGCTTCATAGAATGAGTCCGGAAGCTTTCCTTCCATTTCTATTTTTTTAAACAGCTTAAGAAGAATAGGTATTAACTCTGCTTTAAATGTCTGGTAGAATTCCCCTAGGAAGCCATCTGGCCCAGGACTCTTATTTGTTGGGAGATTTTTGATAACCAATTCAATTTCTTCACTGGTTATGGGTCTGTTCAAATTTTCTATTTCTTCCCATTTGAGTTTTGGTAGTGTGTGGGTGTCTAGGAATTTGTCCATTTCTTCAAGGATGTCCAGTTTGTTGGCATATAATTTTTCATAGTATTTTCTAATAATTGCTTGTATTTTGGTGATGTTGGTTGTGATCTCTCCTCTTTCATCAGTGATTTTATCTATATGAGTCCTCTCACTTTTCTTTTTGAGGAGTCTGTCTAGGGGTTTATCAATTTTGTTTATTCTTTCAGAAAACCAGCTCTTAGATTCATTGATCTGTTCTATTCCTTTTTTGATTCTATATTGTTTATTTCTGCTGTAATCTTTAATATTTCTCTTCTTTTGCTGGCTTTGGGCTTTCTTTGCTGGTGTGTTTCTGGTTCCTTTAGGCATGAGGTTAGGTTCTGTATTTGGGAACATGGGAAAAAACAGTTGTTGCCAAGGATGTGGAGAAAGGGGAACCCTCTTGCGCTGTTGGTAGGAATGCAACCTGGTGCAGCCACTCTGGAAAACAGTGTGGAGGTTCCTCAAAAAATTAAAAATAGAATTACCCTATGACCCAACAATAGCACTACTAGGAATTTATCCAAAGGAGTGCTGATGCATAGGGGCACATGGACCCCAATGTTTATAGCATCACTATCAACGATAGCCAAATTTTGGAAAGAGCCCAAATGTCTATCAACTGATGAGTGGATAAAGAAGATGTGATACACACACACACACACACACACACACACACACACACACACAGGAATACTACTCAGCAAAGAAAAAGAATGAAATCATGCCATTCACAACAACTTGGATGGAACTGGAGGGTATTATGCTAAGTGAAATAAGCCAGTCAGAAAAAGACAGATATCATATGTTTTTACAAATATATGGAATTAAAAAAATTTTTTTTAATGTTTTTTTATTTATTTTTGCGACAGAGAGAGACAGAACATGAGCAGGGGAGGGCCAGAGAGAGAGGGAGACACAGAATCGGAAGCAGGCTCCAGGCTCTGAGCTGTCATCACAGAGCCCGATGCGGGGCTCGAACCCACAGACTGTGAGATCATGACCTGAGCCGAAGTCGGACGCTCAACCGACAAGCCACCCAGGTGCCCCATGGAATTTTAGAAATTTAACAGAAGACCATAGGGGAAAGGAAAGAAAAATAAGTTACAAACAGAGAAGGAGGCATCACAGGTCATGATCTTGTGGTCTGTGAGTTTGAGCCCCACGTTGGGCTCTGTGCTGACAGCTCAGAGCCTGGAGCCCACTTCGGATTCTGTGTCTCCCCCTCTCTCTGCCCCTTCCCCCCTGCTCATGCTCTGTCTCTGTCTCTCTCTCTCTGTCAAAAATAAATAAACATTAAAAAAATTAAAATAAATACAGAGAACAAACTGAGGGTTGATGGAGGTGAGGAGTTGGGGGTGGGAAAATGGGAGATGGGTATTGAGAAGGGTACTTGTTGGGATGAGCACTGGCTGTTGTATGTAAGTGGTGAATTACGGGAATCTACTCCTGAACCAAGACTACACTGTATGCACTGTATGTTAGCTAATGTGACAATAAATTATTAAAAACAAAAAAGAAAGGTGTGCTGGTCTGCAGAGGGAGGGCATTAGCCAACCTAAGAAGTGTGGCTCATGGAGCTCAGCTGCGAATAAGGCATTTCCTGACATATGCCTACATCGCCTCCTATGGTTAGTAACTAAGGCAGCCTGGGTAAAGGATGGTGACCAGGTGGTCACATCTGTTCTTGACATTAGTGAAGTGTGAGGAACCATGCTCTGGCTTCCACTGCAGTGGGTAGGGCCCTTTCTACATACCCTTGGGGAAGATCTGTACAAATGGGAAATTACAAGCAAACACCTGGTCTTAAAAAATTTTTTTTTTTTCCAACGTTTTTTTATTTTATTTTTTTTGGGACAGAGAGAGACAGAGCATGAACGGGGGAGGGGCAGAGAGAGAGGGAGACACAGAATCGGAAACAGGCTCCAGGCTCTGAGCCATCAGCCCAGAGCCTGACGCGGGGCTCGAACTCCCGGACCGCGAGATCGTGACCTGGCTGAAGTCGGACGCTTAACCGACTGCGCCACCCAGGCGCCCCGAAAACACCTGGTCTTAAACCAACCTGCAGGAAGATGGTGCTTCTTCACGGGAGAGATGTGGTTTGTTTTCAGTAAATGAAGGGTGGCCATCTTGGAACCTCTAGTGGCCAGCAGGTGTCTATAAATCAATAGATTGTTGCCCCAAGTCACCCCAAACAGAGCATTCTTAGGAATATAGTTATTGAGAAATGAATAGAATTTGGTGAAGAAAATGAGAAGCTTTTTTGAGCGGGCATTTGAATAAAGGGGGAGATATATTACATTTCTGGATGGAAATTCTCAAAATTCTGGGTCTGTCAACACAATCCTGAAAGTGTTGAGGTGAAGTCAGATATCCTGGCTATTGTTAACTGCTGCCAGGGATACCTGGGCACCCTGAGACACCTTGGACCTAACATCACTTGGTGGGGGGGGGCACTCCCACAGCTTTGCTCTAGGAGCCTTTGCTGAGAATTCTTCCAGACAAGAGCTGGAGAAGGAGGCTGGCTGCAAATTTCCTACAACCAAGGAATCTGGCTCAGCCTTCAGGTGATAGGGAAGGTCTGGAAAAACATAAGGGACGAAGAATAATGATACTTGAGGGAATTTTCACCACACGGAATCAGGAGCTAGGGAAACCTGAGGTTCAGGGAAGCTGTCAGTGAAGTAACATGGAAACCACTTGGCTTGCCAGGAGCTTAGTAATATGGCGTGGGATCAGCCAGTCTATTATGCAGATATAATGGAAGAGAAAGTGCTTCCACTGCTCATTCCACAGCCAAACCACAGATCCAGGCAATTCCTTGCTCCGGAGGCAACAAAGACACACTCATAGGGTTTGGCTCCTTTCTCTTGAATTCTACACCTTTAGCTAACAAAGTCAGTCACGCGAAGCTGGGCTGCTAGGAAGTGCATCCATGGCGACTGCAGAGATCCCTGCCCTCCTTTCCCTCAGATATCGCCTCCCACAAGCCCCCACTCATGCGTTCTCAGAATTCCTGTTAATCACATGACTGATCATTTCTTCTAGAAGTAACCAACATTCTGAATTTGATTTCTATGAACGCTTGGTTAAAAAAAAATAAGTTATTGGGGTGCCTGGGTGGCTCAGTCGGTTAAGTGTCTGATTTAGGCTCAGGTCATGCTTTCATGGTTTGTGAGTTCGAGCCCTGCAACAAGCTCTCTGCTGACAGCTCAGAGCCTGGATCCTGCTTCGGATTCTGTGTTTCCCTCTCTCTCTGCCTCTGCCCTGCCCACGCTCTGTTTCTCTCTCTCTCAAAGTAAATATTAAAAAAACCCAAATTATCACATACATATATAATATCAAATAGTGTATTTTTTGCTTGTTTAAAAAATGGTATTTTACGGGGCGCCTGGATGGCTCAGTCAGTTGGGCGTCCGACTTCAGCTCAGGTCATGATCTTGCGGTCTATGAGTTTGAGCCCTGCGTCGGGCTCTGTGCTGACAGCTCAGAGCCTGGAGCCTGTTTCAGATTCTGTGTCTCCCTCTCTCTCTGACCTTCCCCTGTTAATGCTGTCTCTCTCTGTCTCAAAAATAAATAAACGTTAAAAAAAAATTTAAAAAATGGTATTTTACTATACCCAGTCTTTTTTTCACTTGCTTTTTTCACATTTTATTGTGCATGAATAAGTGACTGTTTATTCATTCTCTGGCCACTTTGGACAAGGGTTATTTGCAGTTGTTATTACAATGCTGTTAAGAATGTTCCTATACGTAAATGCTGTGCAAGAGATTCTCTAGGATTTATCCTTAGAAGTAGAATCACATGAATCTTGGACATGTATGCAAGAATTTCTTTACAGTAGAACTGCTAGGCTATAAAGATTGTGAATGTTCAGCTTATTTTTTCCAAAGTGGTTGTACCAGTTGACTCCTGCCAATAATGTATAAAAATTCCAGTTGATTCACACCCTCACCAAGACTTTGACAGTGTTGAGACTTCTTATTTGCTCATCCACTGGGTGAAAAGTAATGGTGTCTGAACGTCTCCTTGATTACTAATGAGGTTGAGTGTCCCTTCATGTGTTTGGGGGCCTGTCATGTTTCCTGCTTTGTCCTAGTCCTATCTTTTGCTCATTTTTCTGTTGGGATTTATTCATTTATTTATTGGACTTAGAAGATAAAAAAAGTAAACCGTCTTTATGTACATTTTATTGGTCATACATGTTGCAAATTATCTTCTCCTGATTTGTGGGGTTTCTGACCACTTTCTTATAAATTTTTTTTTTAACATTTATTTATTTTTGAGACAGAGAGAGACACAGCATGAATGGGGGAGGGGCAGAGAGAGAGAGAGGGAGACACAGAATCGGAAGCAGGCTCCAGGCTCTGAGCCATCAGCCCAGAGCCCGACGCGGGGCTCGAACTCGAGGACCGCGAGATCGTGACCTGGCTGAAGTCGGACGCTTAACCGACTGCGCCACCCAGGCGCCCCCTGACCACTTTCATCATCATGGGATGTATTGTTAAACAGATGTTCTTAATTTGAATGCAGCTGAATTTATTATTTTTTCTTTTGTAGTTTGTACTGTTTATTATTTTTTAGATATTTATTTATTTTTGAAAGAGAGAGTGAGAGCAAGAGATTGCGGGAGAGGGGCAGAGAGAGAGAGAGAGAGACAGTGACAGAGACAGAGGTTCCAAAGTGGGCTCTGTGCTGACAGCAGTGAACCCGACGTGGGGCTCGAACTCACAAACCACGAGATCATGACCTGAGCTGAAGTTGGACTTTTAACCAACTTAACACTTAACTGAGTCACCCAGGTGTCCTGCAGTTTGTACTATTTATTTATTCATTCATTCATTCATTCATTCATTCATTTAATGTTTATTTATTTTTGACAGAGAGAGAGAGACAGAGCATGAGCGGGGGAGGGGCAGAGAGAGAGGGAGACACAGAATCTGAAACAGGCTCCAGGCTCTGAGCTCCGAGCATCAACACAGAGCCCGACGCGGGGCTCAAACTCACAGACCGTGAGATTATGACCTGAGCCGAAGTCGGATGTTCGACCGACTGAGCCACCCAGGCACCCCATGCAGTTTGTACTTTTTAAAGTAACCTTCACTACTTTCAGGTTCTAGAGATATTCTCCTGCATTGTCTTCCAAATTTTAAGTGTTTTGCCTTTTACATCTAAGTCTTAAATCCTCTAGGATTTGACATTTCTGCATGGTGTGAAGCAAGATCTAATTACAGGGTTTCTTTTCCATATAGAAAACCAATTGGTCTTGCACTGTTTATTAATGAATTTGCTGTTTCCTTGCCAATTTGCAATGCCTTCTCTGTCGTATGTCAAGGATCCACCCTCCTCTCCTCTCTCTCTCTATGTTTCTGGGCCTTTTCATCTATTTCATTGGGCAATTTGTATATAACTGTGCCACTACAATACTGTCTTTATTATATAGACAACTTTGTACAACTTTGTAATGAATCTTTTTTTAATTTTTTTTTTCAACGTTTATTTATTTTTGGGACAGAGAGAGACAGAGCATGAACGAGGGAGGGGCAGAGAGAGAGGGAGACACAGAATCGGAAACAGGCTCCAGGCTCTGAGCCATCAGCCCAGAGCCTGACGCGGGGCTCGAACTCACGGACCGCGAGATCGTGACCTGGCTGAAGTCGGACGCTTAACCGACTGCGCCACCCAGGCGCCCCTGTAATGAATCTTGATAGTCCCCTTCAGGAATGCCTTGTTTGTTCTTAGGTCTTTGCTCCTGCATATAAATTTGAGAATTATCAGTCAAGTTCTTCAACAATTCTATTTGGCTTTACTGGAATTGCATCCAGTCTTTAGATCAGTTTGGGAAGAAGTGACATATGTATGATATTTCCAAAAGATTATATTATGGCCCTTGAGTAGCAGAAGCTCTAGTGGGGAAGACAGACATAGATACACCATTATAATACCATGTGGTAAATATTACATAAACATGAAATACCAGGGAGGAGTTAGGGAAAATGTTACAGAGAAGGTAACGTGTATAGATTCTCAGTGAACAAAGATTTTGTATTCTGGCTTCAGATATAAAATGTCTATTCCATTTTGTCAGACTCCTTCAAGAAATAACCACCAAGGCTACCCTTATTGAAACCCAAGGGTTGGGCTAAAATTGCTGGGATGGTTGCACAGCTAGATCAGTTTGCCCTGGGCCTAAATCCAAACCAGTGTGCCTCATTCATTCTTTCTTTGTATCCAAACTTGGACATCAGCACATGGCATCTCTTCTTGGATTCTTTACCCCATATCCTAAGCGTTTTGGTTACTTTAGTATGTCTTACTTGTCTTTCCCAGACAGATCTGCTTAGGATCTACTCATATTCTTTATGAAGCCAATTTGTACCAGCTTTACAAGTTCAACTTGCAATAGCTTAGCCTCTAAGGTTTTATTCAATTCTGGACCAAGTTTTCCTAGTCCTTATTCAACAATCAATTAGTACAAACCATGGAGTTTGGTTTGTACTAAACCTAAAAGGTTTTTAGGAGCTACAGAGTCAAGGGATTTGGAATCAGGTAGACTGAGGTTCAAGTCTCGACTCTACCTTATTAGCTGGGTGGCATTGGGCCAACCATTTAACATTTCTGATTATGTGGTTCTTCATGTATAACATGGGATGATAATTCCGGGTTGCAGATAATATATATAAAAGGTCTTGCAGATTTAATCCTTTAATCAAAGGAGAAACAAAAAAAAAGTTTCAAAAATTAGAACATCAAAGGTAACTAGATACAAGAAGACAACTAGGACAGGAAGATAACTTGATTCTGACATCAGTTTTTCCTTGGCAAAGTATGTGAAATGGTGGGAGCTTAGGCACTCACGGAGGATGTGCTGAGAGAACAATGCATGCTAATATAGTCCACAGATTCACATGACGCTCCACTTTAGTCCAGAGATGATTTAAGATATCATGTGAAAATAGAGAAGCTAGAATAAGGTAACACTTTAGAAGGGATGAAAAAGGCAAATCCAATTAAGGGTGGGGACACACAGTATGAAGTGAAGGAAAGAAAGAGGAAGTATAGAAAATACACACGAGGGAGTCCATTCCACACTCTTGCTTTAAGGGGGCCATGGATGTGATGCCAGACTTTCCAGTGGCCACTACCAATAGTCATGATGACAAGTATAGATAACTACAGGGAATGACAAATACAGGGGAATGATGAGCCTGGAGAGGGGCTGGAGACGGGAGTCTCCTTGACCATGATGAGGTTTGAGCCAGGTTCTGAAGGATGTTAGAGCCGTGGGTTCCAGACAGAGACAGCCACCCAAGCAAAAATACATAGGAAGAGAGTAAAGAGGTTGTCCTGGGGGTATGGCGCACCCTTCGGATAGCCTAAAGGTAGGGCAGGCTGATGACTGAGGTCTTTGATACTGTTCTTTAGATTTCACACAAAAGGGAGCCTCTACTGTCCCTGAGGAGAAAATACCCTGAGAAGAGTAGTATTTGGAAGAAGTGATCCTGGCACCACACAGCTGCAATTTTCCCCTTTGCAAATTATAATTCATCATGAGCATTTAGGAAAACCCTGTCACGCATGTCTCTCCTGATGTGGTTCACATCTGGCTCTGCCATTGGCAATCCAGAATATTTAGAAAATCTGTGCAGCATTAGTGTCTAATAACCTTTGCTTTAAACACAGTGAAGCAAACCACAAACTTAGAAATGGCACATATCCCTCTGCAGTAATTGAGTCCAGGTTTCCTGTGTAACTTAGGAAATCCCTCATTGTTGCCGCATCTAGTAGTCTGAACCATGGCAGGAGTGCAGAAAACTGGGGAGGTTGAAATTAATCTCAGAAATAAGAGGAAACTTACTGACTTTCGCTTTCAGTTTGCTTTCCTTGCATATGTAAAATTTTGAGAATTTAAAATGGCTCTAGACTTGAAAGGCATTCTGCTTAGAATACTTACAGTACAATCAGCAGGGTTTTAAAAAGAGGAAGTTATAATTTTGTAGCATGTGGACATCAGTGATCAGTTCAAATATTTAGATTTAAAATTTAGGCTTGAACTTTTGGCCGAATGGAGTTTTCCTTTGTTGTATTTAGAGGGGCTAACGAGTTTCTTCAGCCCTTAAAAATAAAAAAAATGAGGGCAATAGCTCCTTTGTTGTTCAAGGACAGAAGCCTGCAGAAGACAGAAGCATCAAGTACCACAACGGCTGAGTGTTTGGGGTCAGGGAAATATCTGGAGGAACATACACATTTTCAGCTCTTTTTTAAAAATTCTTTTTAATGTTAATCTATTTTTGAGAGAGAGACAAAGCGCAAGCAGGGGAGGGGCAGAGAGGGAGAGGGAGACACAGAATCCGAAGCAGGCTCCAGGCTCCGAGCTGTCAGTACAGAGCCAGATATGGGGCTCGAACTCATGAACCATGAGACCATGACCTGAGCTGAAGTTGGATGCTTAACCAACTGAGCCACCCAGGCGCCCCGGGGGAACTCTTTTTTATGAGACTGTGGGTGACCTCTTCTTGACTCCAGTTGGTTGTAATCCATGTATAAGTCATCCTCCAGCACAGCTGTTATCAGGCTACATGGGGAAAGCATGTCCCCCCCCAATCTCTTGATGGAGAAGTGGAAAAGACAAGTCTTCATTGCTTCGACAGTCATGCATTCACCTCATATAATCCAAGTGGCTGTTTTGTTTAGAGGTCTTTCCCAATTGACTCTTATGAACTAAGTTGAATTTGTTGAAAGTGTTTGGTAAGATGAACCACAGACCCGTCTGCGTTGGTTTGTCCCTAACTCTCGGCTAGGGAGAGCATTTCGTCCGCAAGTGGCAGAACCTTTGGGAGAAAGACAGTCCCGGTGAGCAGATCTGATTTTGACTACTTCCATGCCTACATGAACTGTCCAGATTGGGCAGTTCATTGTGATCCTGGGTGATTTATTTTCTTTGTAGGGAAGTGAAAGTACAAGCCAGAAGAAATACAGCAAGTGTAGAGCTTTGTGGGAAGTCAGTTTTTCTTTCTCCCCATGCCTCCAACCCTTTTATAAAAAAGTAAGCTCTATGCCTAACATGGGGCTTGAGCTCATGAACCTGAGGTCAGGATTTGCCTGCCCAGCTGACTGAACCAACCAGGCGCCCCAAGTCAGTTTTTCATAATGAAATTCATTTATTCACATATTTACCAATTCTTACGTAGAGCCCTCTACGTGTTAGCTGCTGGAGATATGTGGGAATACTGATGAACAAGATAAATTGTGGTCCATGAACCATTAATGTGACATATGGAAGAGTGACAGTTTTCAAAATGTGTACCAAATGATGTTATCTAGTCCATGAAATTATCTTGCCTCTGCTGAAACAAATAAAGTAGAAAGTGGGTGGTGGTAGTGAATTCTTTTCTCAAACAAATTTGGGAAACACCATTTCTGTTCTGGAGACACACATTGTACCATCAAGTAATAAAGGCTTTGATATATTCTGCTGTATTTGTGCTATTCATTAATTCAATCCAGTATTTATCAAAAGCATTTAACCACAGAAGCCCACCTACTAATATCTTGGGGACTAGTTTTCTATAAAGCACCCTTTGGAGAACACTGTGGTGGAGACAGCTTAGTGGAAATGAACGAGTGTCAAAAACGATCAGGATCGCAGATTTGGCTGTGGTTACTGGTGGTCAAGTGTTGCTGCCACTGAGTGAAATGCACGTTGGAAGCCACGGGGATCTGTCCTCTGGGCGACCAAAAACACTTCCGTTCAGGACATGGGGTTCTCTTGCTGTGTACTTCTCCTGTGAGACAGGCCCCTGTCCCAGCCACCCTGCTCCATTTCATTTGCTTTCACACTCCTGGCCCCAACTTCACCTTCACCTGGGAGCACTCTCCAAGGGGGCCTCCTTAGAATAAAAGGAAAATGACTTTTATTATTTTATTTTCTTGTGACAGCAGCAAAGCAAGCTTGAAATAAACACTATGAAATAATGTGAACCAGTGAGAGGAAACACAAGCCCATCAAGAAATAACTACTGTTAATACCTTAGTGACAGTCCTCTCAGAGTTCTGTACCCCACCTCCACCCCCAGACACACATACTTATCAAAAAATGGGATCATTTGGCATTTTTCACTTATTGTGTGGGGCTGTCTTGTTTTCATCATCCACGGGGTGCCTCACACAGAGAGTGATACTTTGTAAGTGGTCAGCAAATACTGGAGGAACAAATGACCAGTTCTAAGGTCTCTTCTGGCTTTAAACCTATTTGATCTTTTTCATTCTTCTACCCTGCGAATATTCCATGTGGCCTCAATTTACCTGTACTGGTTTTTTAAAAAACATAGTAGGCTTTATTTTTTAGAACAGTTTTAGATTTACAGAAAAATTGAGCAAATACTTGAGAGTTCTCATACATGATTCCTCCCCACAATCAGGTTCCCTGTTATAAACATCTTGCATTCATGTGGAGCATTTGGTACTGTCAGGTCCCCCCCCCCCATTTTATTTTATTTAAAGTTTACCTATTTATTTGAAGAGAAAGAGAGAGAGAACGAGCGAGCAAGCAAGTGGGGAAGGAGCAGAGCAGGAGAGAGATCATTCCAAGAAGGCTCCATGCCTAGCACAGAGCCCAACCCAGGGCTCGATCTCACAATTGTGAGATCATGACCTGATCCAAAATCAAGAGTTGGACTCTTAACTGACTGAGCCACCCAGGCACCCTTTCCCCCTATATTTTAATCATTCTAATAGGGGTACAGTGGTATCTTACTATTGTTTTTAAAATTTTTTAATTTAAATTGAAGTTAGTTAACAATTAGTGTAATAATGATTTCAGGAATAGAATTTGGTGATTCATCACTTACATAGAACACCCAGTGCTCATCCCAACAAGTTCCCTCCTTAATACCTATCGCCCATTTAGTCCATTCCCCTCACCCAGCACCCCACCAGCAACCCTCAGTTTGTTTTCTGTATTTAAGAGTCTCTATGGTTTGTCTCCCTCTCTGTTCTTATTTTTTGCTTCCCTTCACCTAAGTTCATCTGTTTTGTTTCTTAAATTCCACATATGAGTTTCGCTGTTGTTTTAATTTGCCATTCCCTAGTGACAGTTCTCAAAGTGTGTACCAAATGATGGTATCCAGTCCATGAAATTCTCTTTTCTACACCAAAATGGATAAATAGAGCAGGAGGTGGGTGGTGGGAGTGAATATTTTTCTCAAACAAATTTGGGAAACACTATACTCTGTTCGGGAGATATACATTGTACCGTCAAGTAATAAAGGCTTTGTTGTGTTCAATAAATATCTGTATGTTACTTATATATTTATTTAAAGTTTGTTTATCTTATTTAGTGAGGTGTCTGTTCAGATCTTTTGCCTATTTGTTAATTGGGTTGTTCATTCCTTATTGCTGAGTTTTGGGAGGGTTTTTTTTTTTTTTATATCTGGTGACAGTTTTATTGGGTACAGAATTCTAGGTTGATGGTTTTTCCTTCAACACTGAATATTTCACTTCACTGTCTTCTTGTTTGCATGGTTTGTGAAGAGAAGCCCAGTGTAATTCTTCTACAGTCAAGTGTTCTGTTCTTTTGTAATTTTCCCTGGGTCTTTGATTTACTGTGGTTTGATACGTCTGGGTGTAGATTTTTACATATTTATCTTGTTTGGTATTCTCTAAGCTTTCTGGCTCTGTGGTTTGGTGTCTGTCATTAATTTTGAGAATTTCTCAGCCATTATTACCTCAAATATATCTTCAGTTCCTTTCTTTGTTCTCCTGCTCGTATTTCTGTTTCACATATATTCTACCTTATGTGGTTGTTCTGCAGTACTTTGATATTCTGTTCCATTTTAAAAAATCATTCTTTCTCTTTTCATGTCTGTTTGGGAGGTTTCTATAGACATATTTTCAAGCTCACTGATTTTTTAGAGTTTGCATCTCTCTGTTTACATTATCCATTGTTTCTTGCATATTGTCTAATTTTCTGTTAGAGCCCTTAACATATATATTTTTTCTTTAATTTTTTTTTTTTACATTTTATTTTTGAGAGAGAGAGAGAGAGAGACAGAGCACAAGTGGGGGAGGGGCAGAGAGAGAGAGAAAGAGGGAGACACAGAATCTGAAGCAGGCTCCAGGCTCCGAGCCATCAGTACAAAGCCCAATGCGGGGCTCAAACTCACAAACCGTGAGATCATGACCTGAGCCGGAGTCAGACGCTCAACCAACTGAGCCACCCAGGTGTCCCATAGAGCCCTTAACATATTAATCATAGTTATTTTAAACTCCTTATATGATAATTCCAAAATCGATGTCCTACCTGAGTCTGGTTGTTATACATTCTTTGTGTCTTCAGACTATGTTTTTTCTTGCTTTTTAGTATGTTTTTGAATTTTTTGTTGAAAGCTGGACACGACGTATTGGGTAAAGATCGAGGCTTTTAGTGTGAGGTTTTATGGTAATCTGGCTTGAAGCTGTGCTATGTTTAGTGTCTTCTGTAGCTGTAGGTGCCAGAGGCTTCATTTTCCCCTATTTTTTCTTATATCCCTCCCTCTCCTATTGCCTTCATGTCTCCCTAAGAACTCCTTCTTAAATAAGTCTTTGTTTTACAGTTCTTTCATTTGTATGCCCCAGTCACTACCAGAGCCCTAGTGATGTGGCAGTAGGGTGTGGGAGAGGGGAGGTGTTCTACCAGCTTATGATTAAAAAACTTCAGTGTTTTAGTGGGGCCTGTGTCCCTAGACTGTGACCTTTAAAAGCATTTCTTGGCCTTTTTCCTCCTATGTGGGACAAGGCTAGAGGGAGTTAGAATTGGCTATTTTCTCTTCCCCTAAGTCAGATAAGTTTCCAGTAATTTCCCTTTGAGCACAGGCCATTGTTACAGGGAATACTCTCAGCATATTTCAAAATGGTATTTTCCTCTTAGTCTATTTTGAAATGGTTACTTTTCCTTTGGTGTGTTTTAAAAAATGGTTACTTTCCCCCCTCCCTCTGCTGGAAACAGGGGTTTTCACACTATAGTCTTCGCTGTGAGAACATGGTAGGAATTCTTGAGATAAAAACCATGAAAGTGTAGGGTTATCCCCTAAACACAAAAACTAGATTCCCAAGCGTTTTTAAATATCAAGAAGTGCATACTCAGTTTCCATCAAGTCTTTAAAATCACCATTTAGGTTACTGGTTTTGGTGGCTTCTGCTTCAGGTGAACTGATCTCAGCTTTGATTTTCCATATTCACCCATCTCCTCAAATTTCAGGATGGTGGTTTGCCCTGCGATTTCAACTCTCTGATGTTTCCAAGAAAAGTTGTTGGTTTTCAATTTGTTCAGCTACGTTTTTTCTTTTCAATTTTATTTATGTATTTTGAGAGAGAGAGAGTGCAAGAGAACACATAGGAGGGGCAGAGAGAATCCCGAGCAGACTCTGCACTGTCAGCATGGAGCCAGATGCGGGGCTTGAACTCACAAACTGTGAGATCATGTCCTGAGCCAAAGTCAGCTGCTTAACCGATTGAACCACCCAGGCCCCCCTCGGCTGCTTTTTCTTATTTCGAGGACAGTGGTGATGACGTCCAAGCACTTTCGATGTCCGTGCTTAAACCAGAAATCCTCTATTGATTTTGACTTGATTCATGAAATGGTCACGTATTGAGCATTATCCTTTGCTAAGATTTTACTAGACCTAATAGAGAACGTGGTAGTCAGTCCAAGCCTCTATTCTCAGAGACCAGCTGAGGTCATTTTTATGGTGTATACATTGTCTTTCAAACGGGGCCATGGTTCTGCACTCCTGGTCTGTGTGCTTATATTCTGGCTTCCTTAGGCAAGCTTTTCTCAAACAAGTCCATAGACTTCTCAAGAGTCCCAAGAGTTCTGTAAGATGATTTTTTTTTAAATTTTTTTTTCAACGTTTATTTATTTTTGGGACAGAGAGAGACAGAGCATGAATGGGGGAGGGGCAGAGAGAGAGGGAGACACAGAATTGGAAACAGGCTCCAGGCTCTGAGCCATCAGCCCAGAGCCTGACGCGGGGCTCGAACTCACGGACCACGAGATCGTGACCTGGCTGAAGTCGGATGCTTAACCGACTGCGCCACCCAGGCGCCCCGATGATTTTTAAACCGTATGTTTGCATTTTAATTATAACATAAAATTTAGCAGAATTTGGGGAAGGAAAAGAAAAAAGAAAAAGGTTAGAGAGGGAGGGAGCCAAAACATAAGAGACTCTTAAAAACTGAGAACAAACTGAGGGTTGATGGGGGGTGGGAGGGAGGGGAGGGTGGGTGATGGGTATTGAGGAGGGCACCTTTTGGGATGAGCACTGGGTGTTGTATGGAAACCAATTTGACAATAAATTTCATATTAAAAAAATAATGTTAAAAAAAATATAGCAGAATTTAAGGATATTCTAGAACAGGTGTTGGCAAATGATGGCCCATGGACTAAATCTGGGCTGACACCTGTTTATTTATAAAACAAGTTTTACTGGAACACAGCTATGATTAATGTTATAGCTCCTCCACCACATGGCCTTCCCCCCTGCACTGTTTAGAGAACACAGACCATAACTTAATTCCAATTTTCACTTCCACTTTGCACAGAGGAGGTGCTCAGTATGGATTTGTTGAATAAATAAACTAAGGAGCAAAGAATTCCTCATTTTGCTTCCTGTGCCATTGCAAGAGGAACAGCAGTAACATCCTTTTCAATGTTTATTTATTTTTGACAGAGAGAGAGAGAGACCGAGCATGAGCAGGGGAGGGGCAGAGAGAGAGGGAGACACAGAATCTGAAGCAGGCTCCAGGCTCTGAGCTGTCAGCACAGAGCCGGACGCAGGGCTCGAACTCACGGACCGTGAGATCATGACCAGAGCCGAAGTCGGACGCTCAACCGACTGAGCCACCCAGATGCCCCAGCAGCATCCTTTTCGGTTTATGAACAACCAAGTTGCACAAAGCAGGTGCTGGCTCATGGCAGCCGTGCTGCTAAAACATGTGCTACTTCTGGAGTTGCTCATTTTGACACAAACGTGAGTCCAGGAATGACCCAGGCAGTGTATGCAACGGTGTTCTGGACAGAGGAGACGGTCAAGGTAAAGAGCAGAAGCAAGAAACCCCTGCACGTTAATGGGCTATTGGTTAAAGAAATAACTGTAATGACAACTTTGATTGTGGACATACTATGTCCTGAGCACTCTGTGAAATGTGGATTAAACGGTATTTTGTTCGTTGCCACAACTCTTTGAACAAGGTATTGGCGGTTGTACAGGTGAGGAAACAGACTCAGAGTGGTGAAGAGGTCTTTGTAACATGACAGTGCTGGCAGGTGGTGGGAGACACTCGGATGAAGACTCCTGGGGTACCAGAGGCAGCTCTTACTCCTACCTGCTGTTCTGGGCTGCCTTTACCAATCAGCTGTGACTGAGGAAGAGCTTTCTGTAGATGTTGGGGTGACCATTGCTCTAGGCAAGCATTTAGCTGGACAGAACAGATCCAGATGGCTACTCTCACTCTGTTCTTCACCTGACTCAGCCACCTTGCAGATGCCCCTTAGGTCAGTGCAAATCACTGCCATGATTGGCTAAACAACAACTCTCAAAGACACTCCCCATTAAAGGTGTGTTGCGGGTGGGGTGGGTGAGGGAAGGGAGAGCTGCCTCACAGGGTGAGAGCACTGTACAGCTCCAGGGGGCTCCAGGCACACAGAGGACTGCGTGAATGGCACCTGCCAGGGTTGGACTGAGTGGCAGCCTGGTCAAATTCAGATGACCTGGTGTGCTGGGATTTTTTGAAAAAGTGAGTTATTGGCTTGATTTTAGAGCTCATCTGTTTTTCAGAGAATTTTGTAGAGAAACTTTCTTGTAAGAGTTTGGTCAATTTAAGGCATAGTAATGGCATAAGAGGAATATGGGGTAAGAGGGATGCTGGGAGAGATAGGTCGATGTCATAATTTAAGTAAAAATATTTCAAGTCTTCAAATAAAAAGTACACTTGACAGACATAGAAAACAACTGACGCTTGCAGAGTTCCATCTGTCCGGACATCTTCCATTGTTAGATTGCCTGCCATTATCCTGGGCGGTGTATAGGATGGCATTCTACAGAGGAAACAATAAATGTAAAGACCCATTATGAGCACACAAAAAGATACCCAGCATCACTAGTCATTAGGGAAATGCAGATCAAAATCGCAAGGAGATACTACTTTATCTAATCTTTACAGGATGGCTATAATCAGAAAGGCAAGTACCTACTAACAGGTGTAGCAGAGATATGGGGAGACTGAACCCTCACATGCTGCTGGGGGGAATGTGAGATGGTGCGCTATCTTGGAAGACAGTCTGGCAGCTCCTCAAAAGGTTAAACATGGACTTACCATGTAACCCTGCAGGTCTACTCCTAGGGATACAGTCAGAGAAATGACAAACTAAATGCAAAAATGCAAAAATGCAAAACCAAAACCTTGTTGATGTTTTTCATGTTCACAGCAGCATTATTCATCATAGCTCAAACGTGGAAACCATTCAGATGTCCTTTAGCGAAACAGCGTACATCCACACAACAGACTGTCCGGCAATAAAAAGACATGAAGTAGTGATGAACCTTGAAAGTAACCCTGAATGATAAAAGTTAGTTGCTAAGGATCATATAGTGTATGATTCCATTTATAGGAAATCTCCAAATTGGCAGATCTCTGCAGACAGAAAGTCTGAGGCACCGTGGGGGAGTGGGGAGAAATGAGGAGTGACACCAGTGAGTACAGGGTTTCTTTCTGGAGTGACGAAGACGTTCTGATGGGGACTGTGGTGACGGTTAGAACACTGTGAATGTACTGATGCCATTGAGTTGTTCACTTTCAGCGGGAGAGTTATGTGTGCATTATGTCTCAAGTTAGTCTATAAAACAACCATTAGGAGCAGCAACCCCCACACCTTAGGGGGAGGGTGCCAGGGATTTAGCAGCACGTTGTCCTCTCTGTTCAACACTGATCACAGTCCCATTAGACAGTGGAATAGGGAAGCCATGTTTACTGGATGAGAAAGCGAAGACACAGTGAGACCATGGGGCTTCTCCCAGCTCGAGAAACTTTGTGGAAGATCCGTTAGGCACCCAGGTCTTCTGACAACTAGTTCCAGACACGGTTGGTAGAGCTGTGGTTGTTCAGCTGTGTTCTGCAGAGCCTCTTTAGGGGATACCGTGGGTGGGGGCAGTGGAGTTGGGGTGGCACCAGAAGTAGGGTTGCAGGTCAGGGGAGCTCTGGTCTCCTACTTGGTGTAAATCAGAGCACTTCTTGGGGGGCGCCTGGGTGGCTCAGTAAGTTAAGCATCTGACTTCAGCTCAGGTCATGATTTCACGGTTCATGAGTTCAAGCCCTGAGTCGGGCTCTGCGCTGACGGCTCAGAGCTTGGAGCCTGCTTCGGATTCTGTGTCTCCCCCTCTCTCTGCCCCTCCCCCACTTGTGCTCTGTGTCTCTCTCTCTCAAACATAAATAAAAACATTAAAAAAAATTTTTTTTTAAAAAGCACTTCTGGGTTTAAATTGACATACTGGGTTTGTGCATATGCTTTTTCTGGAAAAATAAAAAGTGTTTCTCTGCCAAAATGTATTGTCCCTAGATCCATGGTTCTCAAGTTGCAAAGACAGTGAATGGAACCCTTCCCTCGACCTCAGCACCCAAAGCCCCGACGGATCTTTAGAAAAATGTCTACATTTCAAACAAAAAGTGATAACTCGGGCTGCCAAGATCATGTTGCTGTGGTGTTGATTCTTTGCTGAGGAATGTGCCCACGAGGTATCTGTTTACAACACTAATTGCCAATGAACAAGTGAGAAATAGTGCTCTTGGCCAAAATATATTCTGTTGCTAGAAAACAATACAGCTAAAGTATTTGTGAAATTATCAGAACACAGTCACTTATTCATAATATTGTACAAGATGTCCTTGTCCCCAGAAATGCTCCTATCCTCATCCAAGACTGTCTTTAGCAGCAAACGTTTCCCAACAAAATCGAGTTTTGTTCTCAATTTGTCTTAACAAGGAATGACATAAGTTTACCAGACAAAGGAGTTCCATTTTTTGTTCCCTGTGTTTAATCTGTGCAGACAGAAGGCTGTAAATATCATAAGTGGTTGTTGCCGGCTGGCCGTGGAGGGGCCCAGTTCGTTAAGGACCATGGTTCGCTGGTTTCTTGTATGGCCTCCAAGGGCCAAGAGAGTGCTTCCCCATCATCACTATGAGGCCTGGTGAACAAAAGCTGGGGCCCAGGAGCCTGTGTGGATGGATGGTGTGACCTCTGACCTCCACTAGCGGGGCCTGGAGGGAAAGAGGCAAAGTCAGGCTCCAGTAACGTTTAATGACAGATCTTGTTAGGGTTAAAAAAACAGCTCCGGCATCCAGCTGGGACTTCATCGGGGGAGGTGCTCAGAGGGCCTTCAGCCGCTGACAGGCACGGGGCCCCATGCACGGTTGCAACAGGTGCTGGCTAAGCAGTCTTTTTGATCCTGCCCTTGTCAAGGACCCCCACCTCGTCAGTCTGACTCCACAGGAAGATTCGTTCTTTTTTTCCCCCTATTGTCTCCAGAGTCTCTCACCCCTCTGGGTGCTACCGTGAGGTTCTGACAGTGGCGAGGCTCTGATCCTGGTTTTTCTTTTATAAAAATAATAATCAGGATTTTTATTAAGGAGACCCAAGAGAGTGTTCCAGTTCCTTCCGCCACTTGAAGTTACAGGGAGAGGGCAGGAAGTGAGCCCTCACTGGAACCCGGCCACGTGGGCACTTCAGTCTCCAGAACTGTGAGAAATTCACGTCTGCTGTGTATAAGCCACCCTGCGTCTGGTATTTTTGTTTCAGCAGCCTGGGCTAAGAGGACACGTTAGGTAAATGTAAGGAGCTGGTAGCGAGGTATGACTGGTGTTTACCTTGTAAGTCAGATGGAATCAGATGAAGGTCTTGGCTGTAACTCTCCACTGAAAGATTCAAGCAAACTTCAGATTGAGAGTACACCACAAATGGGAGACCTTCATTTGCTTCACTTCTGAATAATTTCTACCTGGTGTCATTTCTACCTGGTTGGCACATCTGAACAGACACCAATGATCCATTTCATTCACACACACACAAAAAAACCAAAACCAACCAACCAAACAAAAAACAATGAGGACGTGGCGTGCCCTTGGTTCCTCTGCATTTAGGACCACGGTGCTCACTAATCTTTCCAGCGATTTGGCGTTTTACTGAGGTATGGAGTTGAGCAGCCCAGGACCGGGCATCTGTTGCTTCCTGAAGCAGCACCAGGGCTTCCAATTTGTTCGTGGGTGCAGTGACTTGGGTCACAAGGGTCGTGCTGTGGAAATGGACGTAAAGGGAGGGGTGAGCGCCAGCACAAATTGAGTGGGGAGGACCGAGGATGCATGGGGTTGGGTGATTCTGTGGGAAAGGTGATGCGGGAGAAAGCCTGCACAAGCATGTCCGTTTCCTGGTATTTGGGGATTTCTGAAGGTTTGGATCTGTTATTCTGAAATACCAAGGGTCTCCTATAAAAAAGAGTGTGACACGTAAAAAAACACTTTTTATGTTGAGACCATTAGAGATTCACATGCACTTGTAAGAAATAATACTGAGAGATCCTGTGTGCTGCTTACTTAGTTTCTCGCAAAGGAAACATCTCCAGCACTTACAAGGCAATCCTACAACCAGGATACAGACAGCAATACAGTCAAGATACAGAACATTCCATCAGTACAAAGGTCTCTCCTGATGCCCTTTTAGGGCCATGCCCACCTTTTCCTCACCCTCATCCCCTCTTTAAATCCTTGGTAACCACTCATTTGTTTTCCAGTTCTGTCATTTTGTCATTTTGGAATGGCATATAGATGGAATCATACAGTATGTGGCCTTTTGGGACTGACTCCTCCCTTTTAGCATAATTCAGAGATTCATCCAGGCTGTTGTATGTACCAATGGTTTGTTTCTTTTTATTGCTGAGTAATATTCCACGGTATGGGTTTACCACAGTTTGTTCTTCTTTTTTCTTTTTTCTTTTCTTTTCTTTCCTTTTCTTTTCTTTTCTTTTCTTTTCTTTTCTTCTTTTTTTTTTTTAACCAGTTATCCATTGAAAGACATCTGAGTTTTTTCCAGTTTTGGAGCTATTATGAATGAAGCTGTTATAAACAGTTATATACAGGTTTTTGTATAAATGTAAGTCTTTGATTCTCTGGGATAAATGCCCAAGAGTACAATTGCTAAGTTTTGGGATAGTTTAGTTTTAAAAGAAAACTAAGTGCTTAGTTTTGTAAGAAAATTAAATGCTTAGTTTCCTCATAAACTGGCAAATTGTCTTCAAACTGGCTGTACCGTTTTACACTCCCACCAGTAATGGATGAGTGACTCAGTTTCTCCACATGTGTGTCAGCATTTAGCATCATTGCTGTTTTTTTTATTTAGCTTTTCTGATAGGTATTTAGTGACTTCTCATATGTGGTTTACTTTCAACTTGCCAATGTAATGTTTGAAATGAGTTTCTTGTTTACAGAACATAGTTGGATCATGCTTGGAAATCTCCTCTGCTAGCCTCTGTCTTTTCATTGGTATAGTTAGACCTTGTACATTTCACGTAATTATTGATATATTAGGGCTTAAGTCTGCCATTTTATTTTCTGTTTTCTGTTTGTTCTGTTTTTCATTTTTCTGCCCTCCTATGGGTTACTCAAACATTTTAAAGAATTCTGTAGTGATTTATCTATAGTGTTTGAAAGTGTATCTCTTGTATAGCTTTTTAGTGGCTGCTCTGGGCATTACATATGGCTGCTTTTAAATCTTTGTCCAATAATTTTAATAGTTTTCTCATCATGGTGGCATCCTTGATGTTTTTTTTTCATCTAGTCAGAGACATTCCTGGTACTTGGTAGTATGGGTGATTATAATTAAAATGTGGACTTTTTTTTAAAGTTTATTTATTTATTTTTGAGAGAGAGAGAGAGAGAGACAGAAAACACACGAGTGGGGAGGGGCAGAGAGCTAGGACAGAAGTGAGAATCCCAAGCAGGCTCTGCACTGGCAGCTCAGAGCCTGATTCGGGACTCAAACTCATGAACCATGAGATCATGACCTGAGCTGAAGTTGGATGCTTAACTGACTGAGCCACACAGGTGCCCCCAGACGTGGACATTTCCTAATTATGAGACCCTGGATTTTATTGAAATGATCCGTTGTAGCTGGCTTTTTCTGACATCACTCTGGCAGAGGAAGGTAGGGGAGAGTACTGCTTTGTTACTTCCAATGGAGGTAGAAGTCCAGAGTCCCCACTTAGCCTTCATTGACACTTGCCAGGGTGGCTCCTCATGGCTGCTGGGCAGGAGAGGGAGCTCCAGCTCTCCCTTTCACCAAAGGTAGTCTTTAGTGATGCTACTGTAAGGGTGCGGGCCCCCCCCCATTACCCCTGGGGGATAAATAAGGTCCTGACTGTCCACCTGACTCTGACACTACCCTGTGGGGTAGATGGTGGGGCCATGTTATTGCCAGGTGGGAGTGGAAAACCAGGCTTCCCACAATGGTTGGGGGGGAGGGGATGTATACTATTCGCCAGTAGGAATGAAAGTACTGGTTTCCTAAAGTACTGGTCTTCTCTAATACCACCCTGTTAGGAGTTTGGGGAGCCTCGATACAACCTGGCAAGAGTGGATAACCCAGCTCTCATTCAGCCTTTGCACGTGTGGGTGAGGGCGGGCCCACAGTTCTTTCTGTGGTGTTCGGCTGGAGTAGAGTGATAATTATCTAAATTGTCGAAAGCTTTTCTGGCTTTCTAGGCCACCCTTTCTTAGCCCTTTGGCTTAAGACAGCAGTCTTTGGTTGTTTTTTGTTTTGTTTTTGTCTGCGCCTGTTGCTGTTTCTGGGCTGCCGGCTTCTTCGGTTCCAAGTCTGGGGTGTATGGAGAAGAGAAAGCCCACGGAACTCACCGTCATGTTGTTCCATGGGTCTTAACATCCCTAGCTGGCCTGCCTTCTTCTCTCCTCCTTTCAGAGTTTTCTTATCTTTGCTTTATATACAATGTGCAGGATTTTTAGTTGTAGCTCGTGGGAAGAAGGGAAAATTACACGTATTCTATCTTCCTGGAAGCAGAAGTCGACACATCTTTGAGAAAAGAAAAAAATCTATTCATAATCTCATCTTAACATAATTTTTCATTTTTACATATTACTTTCCACTTCTTGCCGACGTTCATGTAATCTTTTATGGATTAGTAATCAGTGTATGCACATTTTTATGTCCTGGTTTTTTTTTTCTTATCATATTTTAAAATATGGAAAATATTTCCCTGTGTGTTTGTAGACTTCATAATTACCATTTGAAAAGTCACTAATACTTGTTCTGTTAACATCCTATTTTACAAAACTTTGTCCATTGTCTGTTACTCTCACTTTTTTTTTTCCTATTAGAAATAGCACTACAAAATTATCTTACCATATATAGCTTTCTGTTTGGCCTCTCTTGAACTTCTTCCTTAAAATAAATTCTTAGGAGGGAGATTTTTAGGTTAAAGGGTATTTTAAAATAAGTTTTATGATTTGTGGCCCTGACACTTTCTGGAAAAAATATAGGAATTTATGCTCCGTGTTCAGAGTTGCAATTTCTTCATAACATCATCTCTTCTGGCTTCTACTTTAGTTCTCTGTGGTCCAGTCTTATTCTTACTTGAAACCCTGATGAACTTAACTTGTCCAAAGTCACGGGGATAACCTGCTTACCCTAACTCTTGCAACAGCAAGATATCTAAAGATACAACAGTGCCTTTCAGAGAAAGCAAATATCTATTATTCAGTATGTGTTTTTGGCTTCTTTGGATCCTCTGTGAGCATACAGGATGAAGATACTCATTCTAATTTTCACATATTTTTTCTGTCACTATCAGCATTGAAACAAAAGCCCCCTGAATGATGTAGGGATTTCAGTGAATCTAATAAATTCTAAAGAATTCAATGCCATAAAAAAGACATTTTTGATTGCTCACAGAAAACGTAGAAGCACAGAGAAATTCAGTGTATCTCATTCAAAGATGCATTTTTGAAGGACGTGATGTAAGTGGTTGAGATGTCCCTTGGAAGTAGCAGGAAAGTTAGGACAAGAGCAATACTTAGTTACATCAATACTTACATCAATACATCAATATGTTAATACAGCTAAACTTAGGTCACCATGGGGGCTGCCCATCAAGGGCACCATTGGAAAAGAAGCTTTGGAGAGAACCGTTAAGTCAGTCTTTATGAACAATTGTCTAGGATTTCTCCTCTTCTCTCCTTCCTAGGATGGGTTTCTAATGGGGAAGCTTCTTAATCTGAGAAACAGAAACTATACCCTGGCATTATTTCTAGAAGAGAAGTATGGCTGCATTCCGACTCCTCAGCCAACTGAGAAAACCACTGTTTCTTCCTGGGCCACTTGCTTGGAGGTCCCTGTCAAATGGGGACCCTGGCTGACCTATAGCCTCACTCTCATATCTGGAATACAAGGTAGTACTTAGGAACTGGAGAGGTTGAAGGTGACCAGACCCTTTTGTCATGTTAGAAAGATTCACCTGTGGTCTTAGGGATACTGGTTGTTCATCATTGGTTCACCCTCTTAGTATTTATTTTCTTACCAAACTTCTGCCCCCTTCCCCCAGTGCTCTCCAAAAATGGCTCCAGTTCAAGTCCTAACTACTGAATCCATCAGTCTTCCTTACGCTTTTCATCTTCTTGGGGCTGTCTATATAAGCAGGTGTTAGCAGTGCTCAGATGAACTAACCTAATGTGGTAGTGTCCATTTGTAGCCCCATTTGGCAGATGAGGAAATGGAGATTCGAACCTAGAAGCTCTGGCTCCAAAGTCCATGCTCTTAACCACTGCGGTGCATTTGCTGTTGCTATTAGCTGCTCCCTCCTCTTTGAAGCATTGTTCTGCTTTGGCTCATGTGCATGCATTTCTTGACCCTTTCCTACTTCTTTGTTCTCTCTCTATTTTTCTTCTTCCAACACCTACGGGTAAGCATTCCCCAAGATTCTTTCCTTAGCTTTCCCCCTCCATTCCCTTTATCATTATCCATGACTGTTTTAATGAATGACACACGTATGTTTATCTCTGGTAACCTCCTGTCAGCTACTAACATAGACCCTCATCTCCTGCTTGTTGAACATTCACCAGGTGGGAGTGGAAAGCCTGGTAGCTGAGGCACAAAGAAACTCTGGACATAATAGCATGAAGAGAGAAAGCAAGAGTGTGGGAAGAACAGCAAATAGCACAGTATTAGTGGAGCACAAGTTGTGTGAAAATAAATGGGAGCAATGAGGTCAGATCTTGGAAGGCCTGAATAGTAGGCAAGGTGTTGGGGCTTTAGCAGCTTTTGCTGGTGTGGTGCCGCCATACAGCTTAAGCACTAGTTCCTCTATGGGAATTCCCATGATCCTCTCTCACAGCACCATATTTGTTTCTTTTTTTTTAAGTTTATTTATTTATTTTGAGATAGCGCACACATGTGCATGCGAGTAGGGGAGGAGCAGAGAGAGAGAGGGAGAGAGAGAATCCCAAGCAGGCTTCATGCTGTCAGCGCAAAGCCCAGTGTGGGACTTGATCTCATGAATGGTGAGATGATGACCTGAGCTGAAACCAAGGGTTGGATGCTTAACCGACTGAGCCACCTAGACACCCCAATATTTGCTTCTTTTACTGCTACTCATATTACAGTTACCTGTGTATATGTTTTTATTTCAGTCGTAGGTTGTTAGTCTTTGGAGGGTAGAGATGCAATCTTATTATCTTTGTATCTCTCCTTATGGCCTTAACATAGTTGGGTCTTAACATATATTTATTTAATATTAACAAGAAACCAGTAAGAAAGTAAAATGATAACTATAATTTATCATGTGGTAAGTACTAAACATGCATTATCTCAAATATCACAGAGTTGTGAGGATTCAAGGGGATATTGCAAGTAAAGACCTTGAAACATATTAAGTACTCAATAAGTGGTAGCAATTATTATTATTATTATTATTAATCATTATCGGTATTATTATTCCTATTTAGCAGGTGGGAAAACTAAAGCAAGTAGAGTGAGTCACAGCTCAATGTTGCATAGCCAGGTGAAATTGAAACCTGAGCCCATCTGTCTGACTTTTTTTTTTTGGCCTGGTTTTTTTCATTTAGTCCAATGATTTTGAGATTCAGTCATGTTGTGTATATCAATGAATCGTCCCTTTACTTGATGAATAGTATTCCCTTGTATGGATATACTACCATTTATTAATCCATTTACCTGTTGGACAGTTGGATTGTTTCTAATTTTTTGCTATTACAAATAAAGCTGCTAAGGATTTTCATGTATAGGGGCGCCTGGGTGCCTCAGTCAGTTAAGCGTCTGACTTCAGCTCAGGTCATGATCTCACAGCTCATGAGTTCAAGCCCCGCGTCAGGCTCTGTGCTGACAGCTCAGAGCCTGGAGCCTGCTTCAGATTCTGTGTCTCCCTCTCTCTCTGCCCCTCCCCTGCTCACACTCTGTCTCTTTCTCCTACAAAAATAAACAAACATTAAAAAAAATTAACAACAAAAACCGAAAATTCATGTACAGTATTTGTGTGGACATACATTTTTTTGCTTCATTGGTTAAATACCTAGGAGTGAAATGATTGGGCATTGCATGGTGGGTGTATATTTAACTTTTAAGAAACTGCCGAGTTGTTTTGGCAGTGATTGTGCCATTTTATATTCCTGTCACCAGTGTGTAAGAGTTTCTCCACATAATTGCAAAGACTTAATGTGCTCAGTGTTTTTAATCTTAGCCAATGTGTGTTGAGTGGTGCCTTATTATGGTTGTAATTTGCATTATTATACATTTGCCACAATGAGTTTTAATGATGTTGGACATCTCTTCATGTATTTATTGACCATTTATATCTCTTCTTTGGTGAAGAGTCTGTTCATATCATTTTGAAGTCTAAGAGTTCTCTATATTTTTTGGATGGAAGTTCTTTAGCAGATGTGAATGTGTTGTGAATGTTTTTTACCAGTATTTTATTTGTTTTTTATTTTCTTACTGGTGTCTGATCAAAGAGCAAAAGTTTTAGATTTTGATAAAGTTTAATTGTCAACATTTCATCTTTTACAGGTAATGCTTTTGGTGTCATATTTAAGAAATCTTTGCTGGCCCGAGGGCTAAGATATTTTTCTTGTGTTTTCTGGAAGTTTCATAGTTTCAGGTTTCACATTAGGCTACAGGTTTCATTTTGAGTTGATTTTTGTGTATTATAGTCAGTATGGATTGACATTTTTAAAATATGGATACTTAGTTCACTGAACATTTATTGGAAGGACTTCCATCTCCCCAGTGAATTGCCTTGGCATATTTTTCAAAAATCACTTTGTCTATTTCTGACTCTATTCTTTTCCATTAATCTATATATCTATCCCTAAATAATACCCAACAGTGTGAATCACCACAGTTTTATCCTAAGTATTAAAATCAAGTAGACTAGGTTCTTAAACTTGGTACGTTGTTTAAATTGTTCTGGCTATTCTAGATTCTTTGAAGTTCCATATAAGTCTTAGAATTAGCTTATCTAGTTCTACAAAAATGCCTATAGGAATTTTGATGGGGATTGTGTTGAATCTTGGAGGGAATTTGGGCAATGTTACCATTTTAATAATACAGAGTTTTCTAATCTCTGAACATGCTACATCTCTCCATTTATTTAGGTCAGAGAAGTTAGGGTGGGAGTCAGAAAGAAAAGAGGTTTAAGAAAGTTGTAATTCTTGGGGCGCCTCGGTGGCGCAGTTGGTTGGGCGTCCGACTTCAGCCAGGTCACGATCTCGCGGTCCGGGAGTTCGAGCCCCGCGTCGGGCTCTGGGCTGATGGCTCAGAGCCTGGAGCCTGTTTCCGATTCTGTGTCTCCCTCTCTCTCTGCCCCTCCCCCGTTCATGCTCTGTCTCTCTCTGTCCCAAAAATACATAAACGTTGAAAAAAAAAAAAAAAGAAAGTTGTAATTCTTTTTCAGAAAATAGGAATTTGATATAAATTAAAGCATGGAATATCTAATTTTGTGATCATAGTGAAGCAGGTGAACAAGTCTATAATATTCTATAGAGAAACAAGAAGAGTTAATTCATTAAAGTGGTTCAAGTAAATTAGAATTTCTTTTATGAGATGAAATATTGATAAATTTTATAAACCAGTTTAGTTCTAATATATATAGAACATGTATAAACCTTGGTCACATCCATACTCACAGGGACTCCTCAGTAGGTTTATCAAGTCCATTCCCCCAAAGAGGGTGTCTCTCCCTAAAATGGATTAGCCAATTTTGATTTTCTCCATCTTGTTCCTCTTGAATTCTCTGTGCTTGGCACATTGGTGAATGATTGTAAACCACTCCATGGATATGTACTTCAAAAGTACATTTCAAAAGTGAAATTTTCTAGATGCTTTAGGTAATAAATCCTGCTCTTGAGGCCAAAAGAATTGTTCCAAAAAAACTTTTTAAAAAAGAAATCTATAAAGATTAACTTCTCTTATATAATCTTTTTTGGAAAAATGTTTATTTATTTTGAGAGAGAGAGAGTAATGGAAGAGAGAGAGAGAGGGAGAGAGAGAATCCCAAGCAGGCTCCACATGGTCAGTGCAGAGCCCAAGGCGGGGCTCAGTTTCATGAACTGTGAGATCGTGACCTGAGCCAAAATCAAGAGTTGGATGCCCAACTGAGCCACCCAGGTGCCCCCTTGTATAATTTCTTAATTCATCTCTTCACTTTGGCCTTAAAGGCACAAAGTATAGGTATACATGAGTAGAAAAATCTTTTTAGTTGAATGGAGTATATTTTCTCAGAAATTTTACCATGGACTTTTTGTTTTTTGGTTTTGTCTCCTTTGAAGAATTCTGGTTGACTGGATCAACAGTCACATTCCTTACATTTTTTTAACCATATGTTTTTAGTATTTTAAAAAGTGGTGTGGTATTCTCCAAGATGGCTCCCAAAGATTCTTGCCTCCTCATATTCACACCCATGGTAGTCCCTTCCTGCATCAAATATTGGCTGAGTTGTGTAATCACTAAGATATTATGGATATGATGGTGCATGATTTCTGAGGCTAGATCAGTAAAGAAGTTGTGGCTTCCATCTTTCTCTCTCTTGAATTATCACTTTGGGAGAAGCTAGTGGCCATGTTGTAAGGATACTCAAGTAGCTGTATAGAGAGGATGTGGCAGGAACTGAGGCCTCCTGAATACAATCAGCACTAATTTGCCAGACATGTGAGTGAGCTACCTTGGAAGCAAATCTTCCAGCCCCAGACAAGCCTTCACACAGTATCACAGCTCTGGTCAACATCTTACTGCAACCCTATGAGATTGTCCACAGAAACTATGTTGGATAATAAAAGTTCATTGCTGGGGCACCTGGGTGGCTCAGTTGGTTAAGCGTCCAGCTCTTGATTTCAGCTCAGGTCATGATTCCATGGTTCATGAGATTGAACCCCTCATCAAGCTCTGTGCCAACAGCATGGAGCCCACTTGGGATTCTCTCTCTCTCCCTCTCTCTCTGCCCCTCCCCCCACAAAAAATAAATAAACTTTAAAAAATGAATTGTTAAGTCACTATGTTTTGTGATAATTTGTTATAAAGCAATCTGTGACTAGTACAACCAGTTAGAAATGCTTCAATAAAAGTTTCCTAAATCGCATTATAAAAACCCTTGTATGACCTTATTGAATATAGTGATAAGCTCTTTTTCTGAGATCTGACTATTTTTTTGCAAGACATGAATGATTCTTGCAATTTTAAGTGAAGTGGTAAATGGGCAGGCATTACTTACAGCTTTTCTAGAGAAGGCATTAAGAAAAGCAGTATGAGATCCACTCTCATCCTTTTCCGTAGAATGAGAGAGGGGCAGAACATCAGTAATGGTGATCTCTTTTCAGAGTCTCAGGCTCTAAATGAAGGTCAAGAGAGCGCCAGGGTTTCTTCTTTGAATGTCTCTGTCTCAGAAAACGTCTGGCAAAGCAAACAAAAATCTGGTTTCATTTCCCTATTGTTTCATGGATGTATTTTGATGTGGCAAAGTCTGTTCTTTGTGCCACATATCAGCATTGAATGACCGAGGTATAGACTCTTGTGAAACTTTCTTTTAATTACACATGAAGCTCCATAGAATTTCACCCCCAGAACAGTAGAGTTGTTTTGTCAAGTGTTCAAGACCTAAATTTGCCGTTGGCTCACCCCCAGCGCAGTCATGCGATTAGTCACGCAAGTAGTCACAAACCCCCTTTGCCATAAAGGAATCATAGCTAACAGCCCGACCAGGGCTCTTTTCCCAAAATATGTCCCTGAAAACGAAACTCAAACATGCATGTCGGTTTAGACTTATTTTTCATGTTTGTTTTGCCCAAAGCATGGACCATGTCAGGGAAGATGGAGACACCTTCACGGCCGGTTAGTCACATCTCACCAAAGCTTCTCAATGGGCTGTCAGACAAGAAAGGAGCCTCATGTAGCCACCTTAATCAGCATCCCCCATCTGTGAGGTCATCGGGATGTTTCAAACAATTTCCAGCTCTCATTAGTTCAGCGTGTTCCACAGGCAAGTCCTTATCTTTTGTAACTTTTGCTGCCACATCCTGAGAGAGCCTCTCCTCGGAATGACACTTTCCCCATGGGTCAACCCGCGGTAATGAGCCACCAATTGACGTGCCCTTTGCACTCACTGGCAGTATATGTTGATATTAACCTTTCGTGTTGTGAGATGTCGCTTTTACCCTTGGCTTCTGCCATGTAAGTCTCATTATTTCTAATAGGCTGTGGCAATTAGGGTCTTGGGGCTGTTGATCGCAGCCATTTGGAGCAGGGAAGGGGCACTCAGGGAGAACAGCCGCTTTTTCTTTACATGAACAATGTGAGGCATAGCTCAGCCCAAATCTGCAAACAGCGAGGCAGTGGTGGACCTCTGGCCACCGATGGGAAACTCCTCACCAGGTCTTTTCACATGTGCTTTCCTCACACTAGCTACTGGCTGTTTTCAAACCCCTTTTGTGTAGAATGCCATGCTCCGCCCATATTTCAGTGCATTGGATTTGGCCTAATAAGGGATTCATTAAACACAATTATTTGGGAAAGAAATGGGTACGTTCAAAGAGACCTTTCGTTTTTCTTTCTTTCCAAGATGGTTGGCTGGGAGAGAAAAAGGATGACGCAGCCAGCTAGCCATCTTGGGTGGCCCATGGGCCCTGTGAGGAGGCAGTGTTGAGCCCAATGGCCCCAGGAAGGCCCCTCAGCCTTGTGATTGGGAAATCTTGACTCCTGATGGAATTCTGTGGTTGTTGAAATCTGGTAGGCCTCTCATGGCTGTGAATAAGTTAAGAATCCATTCCCTTAAGGTTAGAAAAATAAACTCGTACAATCCTAAGGGCCTGAGGGGTAAGGAAATGAAGGGGGGAAAGTCTACACTAGAGAAAGTACACAGGAAACCACAAATAACCAAAAACATATAGAGTCAGCACTCACATTCTCTCAGTTTCTTGACCTGAACTGCTTTCTATATTAGGAGGGCAACAAAGCAAAATTAAGCATGGTTGTTGCTTCAGATGGGGTGAGATGGAAGGCTAAGGGACAACTGAGAGGAAAGGCTGGAGTTTATTTGTAAGCAGTGAGGCTTGAATGTTCTACATCAGGATGAAGTGTTTCCAAACAAATGCAAGAAAAATCCCCTATATTAATCTGATTGTTTATGACAATAGCATTTGGGAAAGCCCCTCCAATGACTGCCTCATATATTAAGGGCATGCAGTGTCAGAGACTGCTGAAATGATCACTCTTGGTGATATAATGGTATGGTCTATTTCTGAGAGCCCCTTGCTGATTTATTCTTTGCTCTGCAAAATGTCACATTAAAACGTAAGTTCATTTCAGTTGGGTTGGTCCACAGTATGAACAGATGGCAGTTGTGATGTGGAGACTTCAAAAGGTATAACCGATCATTAAAAGTTAATTCTTCCTTGAGTAAGTAAGACGTCTCCGAAGCAAGCCATAAGAAGTTTCCCTCCTCCCTCCCCCTTTTCCTTCCTTCCTTCCTTCCTTCCTTCCTTCCTTCCTTCCTTCCTTCTTTCCACAAACATTTAACCAACTTGCATGTGAGTAGGTGTTGGGCTGGGAGCTATTGACAGCCCAGCAGTGTGTGAAGCAGGGCCTTGTTTCCAGAGGGCTTCAAAGGGGACTAGATGTACAGAGGATGCTAACCTCAGACAACACAAAAAGAATGATTCACATAAGGGACAGCTGGAATCCAGAAGAGAGGTAATATAGTTAATTATTGCCAGGCTCTGAGGTGCCACACTTTATTCTTACCCTCTGTACCAGGGCCGGAAGGTAAGCTCCAGTGGGATGAGCACCTAGAACCTGGCATCGAGATGCACTGAATATTTGTTAATGAAAAACACAGACATCTTGGTAATGAAACCTCTTGGTAATGACCTCTTATTTGCATTCACAAAGTGCTTTTATCAGGTCACTCTCTGGGTTTTCCACCCCACCTCCACAGCTCTATGGTTGGAGAAAAGGAGTGTGATCAGTATCAAGGGGGAGGATATTACTGGGGGAGTTTAGGGGAGTTTAAAGGCATTTACTTATTTATGCCATTGAACCTGGCTTTTCTTTCTTGAATCCTTTCCCTCACATTTAGAATCTTGCTACCCAGGCCTCTGGAGGGGTATGAAGGGCTTGGGGCTACATTGCGTGTGGGAGCATCCTGTTCTGGGAAGGCCAAGCAATAACAGGGTAGGGCACAGGGAAGGATGACTCAGGCCAGCTGCTCTCAGCCCCAGGGAGGAAAGTTTTTGTTCCTCTTGTTTTTTGGGCTCATTCTTCCTGACTCTTTCAAGCTGTTAGACCTTAGGCCACCAGGTGAAAGTGTGAGCCTCAGGGAAGGGGCCAAGTTGGCCACTGTACTGCTTTTGGTCTGGGTTGCTCAAGGCTTCTGGGCAACAGAAGTCCTTTCTGTTTTCATGTCCAGCCCAGATCAGCAGATCAGCCAAGATCA